>NW_027514387.1:0-1218956 GCF_048772815.1 Callospermophilus lateralis | reverse complement strand
CACTACCTGTTTTCTCAGGAAAGGTCCATCTTCAGAGCTCTCCTGGCATTTGGCCATCCTCACATCATTAGGTACCATGAAAACTGACTCTGTCCTTGGTAAATCCAAACAAGTGAGCCCACTGGGCCTGGGACTGGGACTGCCTCTGGGTGCCTGCCTTCTTGGATACCAAGTTCAGAGAGTTCCATCACCAAGGAAATGAGGTATGTCACATTCTTTGGAACTGAATGAGGTCACTGCCTTGGCAACCACTTTGTCCTAAGAGTTGCTTCCAAGGGTTACATAAGATGGAGGTTTCCCCTACTTCCTGTGACACTTTCATAAGGTAGAATGTATATCAACCATTGGCACCCGGGAACAGCTCTCCACTCAGGCCTGGATTGTTCCACCTTGTCTACAATAAGAAGAGAGAGGCAGATTCAGACACATCCCTTCATCCTGACCAGGTTGTTTGCCATGGAAGATGACTTTTGCTCTCTCAGGTGCTTCATACCTGCCTACAACTTCTCCAGGTATCATTTGTGCATGGACATTTGAGGTTCTCATCTGGTGGAAGATCCCCAACTTTCCTGTATTGTAAGAACCCCTCTGTCCCTGCTCTTCTGTAAAATGATTGAGGGAACAGTGTATACTTGGGGTTAAAAACAGGTTTGATTTGGTGACGAATGATTCTGTGCGATGAATAATGGGATTGGGAACCTGCAATATTTACAAGAATATAGAGGTGAAATATAAGTATGAAAAAAGAAATCTAGGTATGCTTTGAAGCCCAGAAGGGTTTTGCCCTTGATTGGGATACTTAGCTTTGAATTATGTTCTGCAAAGATGTCTCAGATAATTTGATATACAATGGCATAGGACCTTGTACATTGGATGATTGAATTTAGAAGAGAACATCCAGTCAAAAAGGGATATTCAGTAGGATTAGGAAGATAGTCGGTAGGTTTAGGAAGACGAGTGAGTATAGGATTTGGACCAAAAGTTCTTTAGCAATAGACTTTTGGTTATAGAGTGAATGTAAATGTCAGCACATATGAAGAGTCAGACACTATGTTGAACTGGGGAAAATATGTAGAAAAGCAGATATCAATGGAAACATTACGAAATCAGGCAAAGTATAAAGTGAGGGATAGAATTAGACATTTTCAACAGGGTTTAGTTTCAATATATAAATTAGGAAAAAACAAATATGTAGTCACCAATAGGAGTGACAATTGACAGCATTAGGCAACCTGGACATGGATGTATTTAGAAATCCATGTTCACTTTCCATTTAGGCTTTGGTACAATCATAAGTGTGACCTTTCCATTTTTTGTCCAGAATATTACTGTGATAATGAGGTGACATGAGTATTTCTTTCACCATTTCTGGGAGCAATATATTGAAGATGTAAAATTACAATCGGGGGTACAAATAGGTGTACCCTGTTTCTATGAACATAGAGAAAAACCACGAATAGACCATACTGTGAATAAATAAAATAACTTTTTTGAACTTTAAATAATGAATTGAACTGATATCTGAAAAATAAAAGGAAATTGTATATTGATATACAATCATTCATTCCAACCAGTTATATATCTAATGGAAATATTAGTGTTTTGGTTTATCATGAAGAGTGTGTGAGTTTTGCTTCAAAATGATTATGGAAATTCAAAATAATGTGTTTGGAAAGAAGTCTCATGAAAAGACCAGTCAAGAAACCCTGACAATACATGTGTTCTGAATCAAGAAGTGATTAATGTTGAAACAAATGCCTATTAATTTGTGAACTTGTGGATGAAATGTATATCCTATGATGTGCAAAAACTGAAGAAACAATAATGTACCAGTGTCGAATACAAATGAATGACAAATTACATATCATGTCCCATAGGAGTCTACTTGCATTGATGTTAGACTGCGTCAGATACTGTAGAATAATTAGGATATGTATGCACCCTACACTGAAGTTAGTAGTCAGTACTAGGAAACAAATATGTATTTCAGGTGGATGAATATTTCTGATTATAATCTTGAGAAAGTTGATTATAAATCAAAATACATGAACATGAATGAATTTAGAGAGTGTATACTAGACACATATATTTCATATTTGGAAAACTTTGGAGAGTATATCTATATCTATATCTATACACACACGCACACACACACACACACACACACACACACAACACTCACAGACATTAAAAAGTACCAATATAAATGCCAATCGAAATTCATCAGTAAATATATATCATCCACAGATGCAAAAATATTTATGTTACTGAACATGAGATTATGTATAATGTTGTTCTTCTAGGACGCACTCTTATAGGTTGAATTTTCATTTCCAACAGCATTTAGGAGGAGTGAACACTTCTCACAATTTGTATCTGCCAAGACATCCACCTTACAAAAATGTACGTGTGATACCTGGTACGATTCTATATATGCATAAAAATATACATGTGTGAATAGGCTACAGAAATTGGAAACAAGTATTCACATATTTGTTAAGTTTAAAAACACATGGAGAATATTTCAATTAAAATTTGACTAGATGTATAACTCCTACCTTATATAATGCAAATGTCAAGTCCAACTATAGAACATGTCTCCTCTGAAGTGCTTGTATTTCTATTGTGTTTGGTTAATTTTCCCCATTATATTAAGATGAATAGTCTGAGTCTACTAGGTATGGGTTAGTGTCAGGGATTCAGTACTTCGAATGAAAAATTGGAAAATGAATCCAATGTGTATGTAAATATATGCTGCACAAATATCCTCCCGCTCTCATCCAAAACAATGCCTTGACATTACCTTCACCCCAAGTAAGACACAATTAGAGGACAAGAGTTACACAATCAGTGAATACATATCTGGAATGGAAAATGCTCAGGAGTTCACAACCTTGGAGGTGGTTTAGGAGTTTCCAAAAGTAAGGGACATGGTAAACACTCCACAAACATGTAACTCTGCTGGCCTAAAAACTTTTTGACAAACTGCCTCTGAGCTTCCGCACTTGAAATATATGTTGTTTTCATGAGATTTGGCTTCCTTTGTAGTGAGACCATCAAAGCTGGGTCTGCATCTATGTGACCTGGAGGACATGGTTTCTTATTTTCCAATGAACAAGATGAAGCAGTGCTGAATCCTCTCTTTATAGGTAAACTGAGGCCACTGGGGACTAAGTGTCTCCCCGTCTCCCCGTGTGGACTGTGAAGCCATTTGGTCCTCCTCCACTTTTTGTGGTGTTTAGGCTGCTGCACTGTGAGTTTGGTATTTGTTTCACGAAATACTAGCAGCTAAACTGGGACACAGTGCTGGAGGGAGTTCTGTCACGTGTGGTGGGTCATGGTCTGCAAGAGAATGCACCAACTAGGCTTCTATCTCTCACAGCTTGCCCCATTGCCCCCTTGTCCATATCAACCTGATTCTTAATTTTCCTCTTAAAACTCTCCATATAACAAGATGCCTTTACATATAAGGGTCTGCTGGCAGCACCATGTCAGTTACAAGCCATTTGGAATACAATGGTAGATCCACATGGCCCTACCACGGATGTTTTATCAAACACCTCCCCAGCACTGCTCTAGACCCACTACTCAGCAGGCTCCAACTTACTGGCATCTCTGTTCTACACCATTTTCATGAAACTCAGTAAATCAAGGCACTGTCTGGTATACTCATGATCAGCAATAGGACATCCAATGTTTCTCCAGTGCCACCTGGTCATAGGAATTTCAAAAATTTCATGGTATTTATCTAGCCATTTTTCAAGCATGAAGTTGGAGGCATTGTGGGTTTCAATTCATTCAGCAATCATTAAATGGTGAGGAAGCTCATTTCAATGAAATCTCTGGAGAAATCTCACAGGCAAGGCTTCCCAAAGAATGGACAAAAGGTCACATTAGGCCAGGCCCATTGAGGTCTACAATGTGAGGTGCATGTGTGTTTTGACTCTCAACTATGGATGCCATTTCTTTAAGAATAAAATCATGTGATATCCTTGCTGAGATTCCCAGGCCTCTGTGGAAATCTACCCGGGGCCTAGGTCTCAGTTTCCAAGGGCGACTTTCATTCGTGGCCTCTTAAAATCCCAACAAAATTCATAGCAATGCTTCTCTGAGTTCAGTTGCAAAACCCAGTGTTTAAGGGGAATCACACAAGAGTTCAAGCCCACGTGGAACCAGTCATTTTTTCCAATGCCACACAAATGACCAACATTTAAACCAAAACACTCCCACATGGCCCTCACCTTATTCCATATAGTCAATCATCTTAAACTCTGGCTGGAGGTTTCCATGAGGGGTGCAGCCCAAGACAGTGTCCAAAATCAGCTCGTTTGCCCCTCATTTGCCTAAAGTCAGGGTAGCCTGGACACCGTTGCTGTGAACCAGGAGTAAACAAATAAGCCTGCCGTTAATACTTCTATGTTTCTCCAATTTGAGGGCTACTGAATTTAGGTATCGATTCTTTAGGTGATTTAGAGTCATGCGAAAACACCAACACCTCTGCAGGGCTTTGAAGAACTCATTTGACTCACAGAATCCCTATTCATACTTGTTGGAGTGAAGGAACCTAACAGAGGAAGGCAAGAGTCTTCATCCACAATGAATGATATTTTTTGCCATTTTGGTTTTGGAAGCTCACATGGGATCATTCTTAAGATCCATCAGGTGCTGAGAATCT
The DNA here is from genome assembly GCF_048772815.1 of Callospermophilus lateralis. Lineage (NCBI taxonomy): Eukaryota > Metazoa > Chordata > Mammalia > Rodentia > Sciuridae > Callospermophilus > Callospermophilus lateralis. Next base: position 1,214,281 of record NW_027514387.1, on the reverse strand, counting down.
AAGTCACAGCCACACACAGGACCAAGAGGCTGATAAAGACACATCCCTTTCCAAAGCAACTAAGCAAAGAACCACAGGTGAGGCCCATTCATTTCCATTTGAAAACTGTTTTCTTCAGGCTTCACAAAGGGGTGGCCTGAGGCAAAGACCTTCCTGACATTCAGTGCAACACAACAATAAGTAAGCAAAAAGCCCAAAGCAGTGTTTCTGCACTGAGACTTTCCTGGTCACACTGATATCTGAGTTTTCTGAGATGCTCGCCATTCTCTTCAACTATCCTTTACATGGCCATGTCACAGAGCTTGGAGGTGGTACATATTTTGGACACAAATCCCTGAGCCCATTCTGGAGAGTGGCCAGAATTCAGGAAGAAAACAACAACTTAGAATGATAGCAGGTGTTGCACATCGATAAGACAAGCTGCAGTCCATTCATATATTGGGCAGGATGAATTATAGGGAAGATTTATACTAGACAGGACACATCCATTAATGCATTCTCTTTTCTAATGTCTACAACAACGGACACAGTGGGATACACATAAACAGAAACACTCGCCGTGTCAAATGACTTACTAGAAACTGTCTGCTCCAAACCAAACAAACCGCCTTTTCGATCTATTCTCAGAATATGAGACAAAACAACAAACCCACACCCACTCCCACAAAGGCACCTCCTTCCCCGAAGTAGGTCTGTGACTATCCGGAGTGTCCTCTGACTGGTGGGCCATACTATGTTCCCCCGAAATGGCCTGTCTTCTCTCAGATCTTGTTTCCTTGACCAACTCTGTGAAGATGTCAAGAAAAAGTGGTTAGCCACTACCTGTTTTCTCAGGAAAGGTCCATCTTCAGAGCTCTCCTGGCATTTGGCCATCCTCACATCATTAGGTACCAAGAAAACTGACTCTGTCCTTGGTAAATCCAAACAAGTGAGCCCACTGGGCCTGGGACTGGGACTGCCTCTGGGTGCCTGGCTTCTTGGATACCAAGTTCAGAGAGTTCCATCACCAAGGAAATGAGGTATGTCACATTCTTTGGAACTGAATGAGGTCACTGCCTTGGCAACCACTTTGTCCTAAGAGTTGCTTCCAAGGGTTACATAAGATGGAGGTTTCCCCTACTTCCTGTGACACTTTCATAAGGTAGAATGTATATCAACCATTGGCACCCGGGAACAGCTCTCCACTCAGGCCTGGATTGTTCCACCTTGTCTACAATAAGAAGAGAGAGGCAGATTCAGACACATCCCTTCATCCTGACCAGGTTGTTTGCCATGGAAGATGACTTTTGCTCTCTCAGGTGCTTCATACCTGCCTACAACTTCTCCAGGTATCATTTGTGCATGGACATTTGAGGTTCTCATCTGGTGGAAGATCCCCAACTTTCCTGTATTGTAAGAACCCCTCTGTCCCTGCTCTTCTGTAAAATGATTGAGGGAACAGTGTATACTTGGGGTTAAAAACAGGTTTGATTTGGTGACGAATGATTCTGTGCGATGAATAATGGCATTGGGAACCTGCAATATTTACAAGAATATAGAGGTGAACTATAAGTATGAAAACAGAAATCTAGGTATGATTTGAAGCCCAGAAGGGTTTTGCCCTTGATTGGGATACTTAGCTTTGAATTATGTTCTGCAAAGATGTCTCAGATAATTCGAATTACAATGGCATAGGACGTTGTACATTGGATGATAGAATTTAGAAGAGAACATCAGGTCAAAAAGGGATATTCAGTAGGATTAGGAAGATAGTCGGTAGGTTTAGGAAGAAGAGTGAGTATAGGATTTGGACCAAAAGTTCTTTAGCAATAGACTTTTGGTTATAGAGTGAATGTAAATGTCAGCACATATGAAGAGTCAGTCACTATGTTGACTGGGGAAAATATGTAGAAAAGCAGATATCAATAGAAACATTGCAAAATCAGGCAAAGTATAAAGTGAGGGATAGAATTAGACATTTTCAACAGTGTTGAGTTTGAATATATAAATTAGGATATAACAAATATGTAGTCACCAATAGGATTGACAATTGACAGCATTAGGCAACCTGGACATGGATATTTTTAGAAATCCATGTTCACTTTCCATTTAGGCTTTGGTACAATCATAAGTGTGACCTTTCCATTTTTTGTCCAGAATATTACTGTGATAATGAGGTGACATGAGTATTTCTTTCACCATTTCTGGGAGCAATATATTGAAGATGTAATATTAGAATCGGGGTACAAAGAGGTGTACCCTGTTTCTATGAACATAGAGAAAAAACACGAATAGACCATACTGTGAATAAATAATATAACTTTTTTGAACTTTAAATAATGAATTGAACTGATATCTGAAAAATAAAAGGAAATTGTATATTGATATACAATCATTCATTCCAACCAGTTATATATCTAATGGAAATATTAGTGTTTTGGTTTATCATGAAGAGTGTGTGAGTTTTGCTTCAAAATGATTATGGAAATTCAAAATAATGTGTTGGGAAAGAAGTCTCAAGAAAAGACCAGTCAAGAAACCCTGACAATACATGTGTTCTGAATCAAGAAGTGATTAATGTTGAAACAAATGCCTATTAATTTGTGAACTTGTGGATGAAATGTATATCCTATGATGTGCAAAAACTGAAGAAACAATAATGTACCAGTGTCGAATACAAATGAATGACAAATTACATATCATGTCCCATAGGAGTCTACTTGCATTGATGTTAGACTGGGTCAGATACTGTAGAATAATTAGGATATGTATGCACCCTACACTGAAGTTAGTAGTCAGTACTAGGAAACAAATATGTATTTCAGGTGGATGAATATTTCTGATTATAATCTTGTGAAAAGTTGATTATAAATCAACATACATGAACATGAATGAATTTAGAGAGTGTATACTAGACACATATATTTCATATTTGGAAAACTTTGGAGAGTATATCTATATCTATATCTATACACACACACACACACACACACACACACACACACACACACAACACTCACAGACATTAAAAAGTACCAATATAAATGCCAATCGAAATTCATCAGTAAATATATATAATCCACAGATGCAAAAATATTTATGTTACTGATCATGAGATTATGTATAATGTTGTTCTTCTAGGACGCACTCTTATAGGTTGAATTTTCATTTCCAACAGCATTTAGGAGGAGTGAACACTTCTCACAATTTGTATCTGCCAAGACATCCACCTTACAAAAATGTACGTGTGATACCTGGTACGATTCTATATATGCATATAAATATACATGTGTGAATAGGCTACAGAAATTGGAAACAAATATTCACATATTTGTTAAGTTTAAAAACACATGGAGAATATTTCAATTAAAATTTGACTAGATGTATAACTCCTACCTTATATAATGCAAATGTCAAGTCCAAATATAGAACATGTCTCCTCTGAAGTGCTTGTATTTCTATTGTGTTTGGTTAATTTTCCCCATTATATTAAGATGAATAGTCTGAGTCTACTAAGTATGGGTTAGTGTCAGGGATTCAGTACTTCAAATGAAAAATTGGAAAATGAATCCAATGTGTATGTAAATATATGCTGCACAAATATCCTCCCGCTCTCATCCAAAACAATGCCTTGACATTACCTTCACCCCAAGTAAGACACAATTAGAGGACAAGAGTTACACAATCAGTGAATACATATCTGGAATGGAAAATGCTCAGGAGTTCACAACCTTGGAGGTGGTTTAGGAGTTTCCAAAAGTAAGGGACATGGTAAACACTCCACAAACATGTAACTCTGCTGGCCTAAAAACTTTTTGACAAACTGCCTCTGAGCTTCCGCACTTGAAATATATGTTGTTTTCATGAGATTTGGCTTCCTTTGTAGTGAGACCATCAAAGCTGGGTCTGCATCTATGTGACCTGGAGGACATGGTTTCTTATTTTCCAATGAACAAGATGAAGCAGTGCTGAATCCTCTCTTTATAGGTAAACTGAGGCCACTGGGGACTAAGTGTCTCCCCGTCTCCCCGTGTGGCCTGTGAAGCCATTTGGTCCTCCTCCACTTTTTGTGGTGTTTAGGCTGCTGCACTGTGAGTTTGGTATTTGTTTCACGAAATACTAGCAGCTAAACTGGGACACAGTGCTGGAGGGAGTTCTGTCACCTGTGGTGGGTCAGGGTCTGCAAGAGAATGCACCAACTAGGCTTCTATCTCTCACAGCTTGCCCCATTGCCCCCTTGTCCATATCAACCTGATTCTTAATTTTCCTCTTAAAACTCTCCATATAACAAGATGCCTTTACATATAAGGGTCTGCTGGCAGCACCATGTCAGTTACAAGCCATTTGGAATCCAATGGTAGATCCACATGGCCCTACCACGGATGTTTTATCAAACACCTCCCCAGCACTGCTCTAGACCCACTACTCAGCAGGCTCCAACTTACTGGCATCTCTGTTCTACACCATTTTCATGAAACTCAGTAAATCAAGGCACTGTCTCGTTACTCATAATCAGCAATAGGACATCCAATATTTCTCCAGTGCCACCTGGTCATAGGAATTTCAAAAATTTCATGGTATTTATCTAGCCATTTTTCAAGCATAAAGTTGGAGGCACTGTGGGTTTCAATTCATTCAGCAATCATTAAATGGTGAGGAAGCTCATTTCAATGAAATCTCTGGAGAAATCTCACAGGCAAGGCTTCCCAAAGAATGGACAAAAGGTCACATTAGGCCAGGTCCATTGAGGTCTACAATGTGAGGTGCATGTGTGTTTTGACTCTCAACTCTGGATGCCATTTCTTTAAGAATAAAATCATGTGATATCCTTGCTGAGATTCCCAGGCCTCTGTGGAAATCTACCCGGGGCCTAGGTCTCAGTTTCCAAGGGCGACTTTCATGCGTGGCCTCTTAAAATCCCAACAAAATTCATAGCAATGCTTCCCTGAGTTCAGTTCCAAAACCCAGTGTTTAAGGGGAATCACACCAGAGCTCCAGCCCACGTGGAACCAGTCATTTTTTCCAATGCCACACAAATGACCAACATTTAAACCAAAACACTCCCACATGGCCCTCACCTTATTCCATATAGTCAATCATCTTATACTCTGGCTGGAGGTTTCCATGTGGGGTGCAGCCCAAGACAGTGTCCAAAATCAGCTCGTTTGCCCCTCATTTGCCTAAAGTCAGGGTAGCCTGGACACCGTTGCTGTGAACCAGGAGTGAACAAATAAGCCTGCCGTTAATATTTCTATGTTTCTCCAATTTGAGGGCTACTGATTTTAGGTATCGATTCTTTAGGTGATTTAGAGTCATGCGAAAACACAAACACCTCTGCAGGGCTTTGAAGAACTCATTTGACTCACAGAATCCCTATTCATACTTGTTGGAGTGCAGGAACCTAACAGAGGAAGGCAAGAGTCTTCATCCATAATGAATGATATTTTTTGCCATTTTGGTTTTGGAAGCTCACATGGGATCATTCTTAAGATCCATCAGGTGCTGAGAATCTAAGTCACAGCCACACACAGGACCAAGAGGCTGATAAAGACACATCCCTTTCCAAAGCAACTAAGCAAAGAACCACAGGTGAGGCCCATTCATTTCCATTTGAAAACTGTTTTCTTCAGGCTTCACAAAGGGGTGGCCTGAGGCAAAGACCTTCCTGACATTCAGTGCAACACAACAATAAGTAAGCAAAAAGCCCAAAGCAGTGTTTCTGCACTGAGACTTTCCTGGTCATACCGATATCTGAGTTTTCTGAGATGCTCGCCATTCTCTTCAACTATCCTTTACATGGCCATGTCACAGAACTTGGAGGTGGTACATATTTTGGACACAAATCCCTGATCCCATTCTGGAGAGAGGCCAGAATTCAGGAAGAAAACAACAACTTAGAAAGATAGCAGGTGTTGCACATCGATAAGACAAGCTGCAGTCCATTCATATATTGGGCAGGATGAATTATAGGGAAGATTTATACTAGACAGGTCACATCCATTAATGCATTCTCTTTTCTAATGTCTACAACAACGGACACAGTGGGATACACATAAACAGAAACACTCGACTTGTCTAATGACTTACTAGAAACTGTCTGCTCCAAACCAAACAAACCGCCTTTTCGATCTATTCTCAGAATATGAGACAAAACAACAAACCCACACCCACTCCCACAAAGGCACCTCCTTCCCCCAAGTAGGTCTGTGACTATCCGGAGTGTCCTCTGACTGGTGGGCCATACTATGTTCCCCCGAAATGGCCTGTCTTCTCTCAGATCTTGTTTCCTTGACCAACTCTGTGAAGATGTCAAGAAAAAGTGGTTAGCCACTACCTGTTTTCTCAGGAAAGGTCCATCTTCAGAGCTCTCCTGGCATTTGGCCATCCTCACATCATTAGGTACCATGAAAACTGACTCTGTCCTTGGTAAATCCAAACAAGTGAGCCCACTGGGCCTGGGACTGGGACTGCCTCTGGGTGCCTGCCTTTTTGGATACCAAGTTCAGAGAGTTCCATCACCAAGGAAATGAGGTATGTCACATTCTTTGGAACTGAATGAGGTCACTGCCTTGGCAACCACTTTGTCCTAAGAGTTGCTTCCAAGGGTTACATAAGATGGAGGTTTCCCCTACTTCCTGTGACACTTTCATAAGGTAGAATGTATATCAACCATTGGCACCCGGGAACAGCTCTCCACTCAGGCCTGGATTGTTCCACCTTGTCTACAATAAGAAGAGAGAGGCAGATTCAGACACATCCCTTCATCCTGACCAGGTTGTTTGCCATGGAAGATGACTTTTGCTCTCTCAGGTGCTTCATACCTGCCTACAACTTCTCCAGGTATCATTTGTGCATGGACATTTGAGGTTCTCATCTGGTGGAAGATCCCCAACTTTCCTGTATTGTAAGAACCCCTCTGTCCCTGCTCTTCTGTAAAATGATTGAGGGAACAGTGTATACTTGGGGTTAAAAACAGGTTTGATTTGGTGACGAATGATTCTGTGCGATGAATAATGGGATTGGGAACCTGCAATATTTACAAGAATATAGAGGTGAAATATAAGTATGAAAAAAGAAATCTAGGTATGCTTTGAAGCCCAGAAGGGTTTTGCCCTTGATTGGGATACTTAGCTTTGAATTATGTTCTGCAAAGATGTCTCAGATAATTTGATATACAATGGCATAGGACCTTGTACATTGGATGATTGAATTTAGAAGAGAACATCCAGTCAAAAAGGGATATTCAGTAGGATTAGGAATATAGTCGGTAGGTTTAGGAAGTCGAGTGAGTATAGGATTTGGACCAAAAGTTCTTTAGCAATAGACTTTTGGTTATAGAGTGAATGTAAATGTCAGCACATATGAAGAGTCAGACACTATGTTGAACTGGGGAAAATATGTAGAAAAGCAGATATCAATGGAAACATTACGAAATCAGGCAAAGTATAAAGTGAGGGATAGAATTAGACATTTTCAACAGGGTTGAGTTTCAATATATAAATTAGAAAAAAACAAATATGTAGTCACCAATAGGAGTGACAATTGACAGCATTAGGCAACCTGGACATGGATGTTTTTAGAAATCCATGTTCACTTTCCATTTAGGCTTTGGTACAATCATAAGTGTGACCTTTCCATTTTTTGTCCAGAATATTACTGTGATAATGAGGTGACATGAGTATTTCTTTCACCATTTCTGGGAGCAATATATTGAAGATGTAAAATTAGAATCGGGGGTACAAATAGGTGTACCCTGTTTCTATGAACATAGAGAAAAACCAAGAATAGACCATACTGTGAATAAATAATATAACTTTTTTGAACTTTAAATAATGAATTGAACTGATATCTGAAAGATAAAAGGAAATTGTATATTGATATACAATCATTCATTTCAACCAGTTATATATCTAATGGAAATATTAGTGTTTTGGTTTATCATGAAGAGTGTGTGAGTTTTGCTTCAAAATGATTATGGAAATTCAAAATAATGTGTTTGGAAAGAAGTCTCATGAAAAGACCAGTCAAGAAACCCTGACAATACATGTGTTCTGAAGCAAGAAGTGATTAATGTTGAAACAAATGCCTATTAATTTGTGAACTTGTGGATGAAATATATATCCTATGATGTGCAAAAACTGAAGAAACAATAATGTACCATTGTCGAATACAAATGAATGACAAATTACATATCATGTCCCATAGGAGTCTACTTGCATTGATGTTAGACTGGGTCAGATACTGTAGAATAATTAGGATTTGTATGCACCCTTCACTGAAGTTAGTAGTCAGTACTAGGAAACAAATATGTATTTCAGGTGGATGAATGTTTCTGATTATAATCTTGTGAAAAGTTGATTATAAATCAACATACATGAACATGAATGAATTTAGAGAGTGTATACTAGACACATATATTTGATATTTGGAAAACTTTGGAGAGTATATCTATATCTATACACACACACACACACACACACACACACACACACACACACAACACTCACAGACATTAAAAAGTACCAATATAAATGCCAATCGAAATTCATCAGTAAATATATATCATCCACAGATGCAAAAATATTTATGTTTCTGAACATGAGTTTATGTATAATGTTGTTCTTCAATACGCTCTCTTATAGGTTGAATTTTCATTTCCAACAGCATTTAGGAGGAGTGAACACTTCTCACAATTTGTATCTGCCAAGACATCCACCTTACAAAAATGTACGTGTGATACCTGGTACGATTCTATATATGCATATAAATATACATGTGTGAATAGGCTACAGAAATTGGAAACAAGTATTCACATATTTGTTAAGTTTAAAAACACATGGAGAATATTTCAATTAAAATTTGACTAGATGTATAACTCCTACCTTATATAATGCAAATGTCAAGTCCAACTATAGAACATGTCTCCTCTGAAGTGCTTGTATTTCTATTGTGTTTGGTTAATTTTCCCAATTATATTAGGATGAATAGTCTGAGTCTACTAGGTATGCGTTAGTGTCAGGGATTCAGTACTTCGAATAAAAAATTGGATAATGAATCCAATGTGTATGTAAATATATGCTGCACAAATATCCTCCCGCTCTCATCCAAAACAATGCCTTGACATTACCTTCACCCCAAGTAAGACACAATTAGAGGAGAAGAGTTACACAATCAGTGAATACATATCTGGAATGGAAAATGCTCAGGAGTTCACAACCTTGGAGGTGGTTTAGGAGTTTCCAAAAGGAAGGGACATGGTAAACACTCCACAAACATGTAACTCTGCTGGCCTAAAAACTGTTTGAGAAACTGCCTCTGAGCTTCCGCACTTGAAATATATGTTGTTTACATGAGATTTGGCTTCCTTTGTAGTGAGACCATCAAAGCTGGGTCTGCATCTATGTGACCTGGAGGACATGGTTTCTTATTTTCCAATGAACAAGATGAAGCAGTGCTGAATCCTCTCTTTATAGGTAAACTGAGGCCACTGGGGACTAAGTGTCTCCCCGTCTCCCTGTGTACTGTGAAGCCATTTGGTCCTCCTCCACTTTTTGTGGTGTTTAGGCTGCTGCACTGTGAGTTTTTTATTTGTTTCACGAAATACTAGCAGCTAAACTGGGACACAGTGCTGGAGGGAGTTCTGTCACCTGTGGTGGGTCAGGGTCTGCAAGAGAATGCACCAACTAGGCTTCTATCTCTCACAGCTTGCCCCATTGCCCCCTTGTCCATATCAACCTGATTCTTAATTTTCCTCTTAAAACTCTCCATATAACAAGATGCCTTTACATATAAGGCTCTGCTGGCAGCACCATGTCAGTTACAAGCCATTTGGAATCCAATGGTAGATGCACATGGTCCTACCACGGATGTTTTATCAAACGCCTCCCCACCACTGCTCTAGACCCACTACTCAGCAGGCTCCAAATTACTGGCATCTCTGTTCTACACCATTTTCATGAAACTCAGTAAATCAAGGCACTGTCTGGTATACTCATGATCAGCAATAGGACATTAAATGTTTCTCCAGTGCCACCTGGTCATGAAATTTCAAAAATTTCATGGTATTTATCTAGCCATTTTTCAAGCATGAAGTTGGAGGCACTGTGGGTTTCAATTCATTCAGCAAACATAAAATGGTGAGGAAGCTCATTTCAATGAAATCTCTGGAGAAATCTCACAGGCAAGGCTTCCCAAAGAATGGACAAAAGGTCACATTAGGCCAGGCCCATTGAGGTCTACAATGTGAGGTGCATGTGTTTTGACTCTCAACTATGGATGCCATTTCTTTAAGAATAAAATCATGTGATATCCTTGCTGAGATTCCCAGGCCTCTGTGGAAATCTACCCGGGGCCTAGGTCTCAGTTTCCAAGAGCGACTTTCATGCGTGGCCTCTTAAAATCCAAACAAAATTCATAGCAATGCTTCTCTGAGTTCAGTTCCAAAACCCAGTGTTTAAGGGGAATCACACCGAGTTCAAGCCCACGTGGAACCAGTCATTTTTTCCAATGCCACACAAATGACCAACATTAAAACTAAAACACTCCCACAATGCCCTCACCTTATTCCATATAGTCAATCATCTTAAATCTGGCTGGAGGTTTCCATGAGGGGTGCAGCCCAAGACAGTGTCCAAAATCAGCTCCTTTGCCCCTCATTTGCCTAAAGTCAGGGTAGCCTTCACACCGTTTCTGTGAACCAGGAGTGAACAAATAAGCCTGCCTTTAATACTTCTGTGTTTCTCCAATTTGAGGCATACTGATTTTAGGTATCGATTCTTTAGGTGATTTAGAGTCATGCGAAAACACAAGCACATCTGCAGGGCTTTGAAGAACTCATTTGACCCAAAGAATTCCTATTCTCATTTGATGGAGTGCAGGAACCTAACAGAGGAAGGCAAGAGACTTCATCCACAATGAATGATATTTTATGCTATTTTGGTTTTGGAAGCTCAGATGGGATCATTCTTAAGATCCACCATGTGCTGAGAACCTAAGTCACAGCCCCACACAGGTCCAAGAGGCTGATAAAGACACATCCCTTTCCAAAGCAATTAAGCAAAGAGCCACAGGTGAGGCCCATTCATTTCCATTTGAAAACTGTTTTCTTCAAGCTTCACAAAGGGGTGGCCTGAGGCAAAGACCTTCCTGACTTTCAGTGTAACACAACAATAAGTAAGCAAAAGGCCCAAAGCAGGGTTTATGCACTGAGACTTTCCTGGTCACACTGATATCTGAGTTTTCTGAGATGCTCGCCATTCTCTTCAGCTATCCTGTACATGGCCATGTCACAGAGCTTGGAGGTGGTACATATTTTGGACACAAATCCATGAGCCTATTCTGGAGAGTGGCCAGAATTCAGGAAGAAAACAACAACTTAGATAGATAGCAGGTGTTGCACATCGATAAGACAAACTGCAGTCCATTCATATATTGGGCAGGATGAATTATGGGAAGTTTTATACTAGGCAGGACACATCCATTAATGCATTCTCTTTTCTAATGTCTACAACAACGGACACAGTGGGATACACAGAAACAGAAACACTCGCCGTGTCAAATGACTTACTAGAAACTGTCCACTTCAAACCAAAAAAACCGCCTTTCCTATCTATTCTCAGAACATGAGACAAAACAACAAACCCACACCCACTCCCACAAAGGCACCTCCTTCCCCCAAGTAGGTCTGTGACTATCCGGAGTGTCCTCTGACTGGTGGGCCATACTATGTTCCCCCGAAATGGCCTGTCTTCTCTCAGATCTTGTTTCCTTGACCAACTCTATGAAGATGTCAGGAAAAAGTGGTTAGCCACTACCTGTTTTCTCAGGAAAGGTCCATCTTCAGAGCTCTCCTGGCATTTGGCCATCCTCACATCATTAGGTACCAAGAAAACTGAATCTGTCCTTGGTAAATCCAAACAAGTGAGCCCACTGGGACTGGGACTGGGACTGCCTCTGGGTGCCTGCCTTCTTGAATACCAAGTTCAGAGATTTCCATCACCAAGGAAATGAGGGATGTCACATTCTTTGAAACTGAATGAGGTCACTGCCTTGGCAACCACTTTGTCCTAACAGTTGCTTCCAAGGGTAACATAAGATGGAGGTTGCCCCTACTTCCTTTGACACTTTTATTAGGTAGAATGTATATCAACCATTGGCACCTGGGAACAGCTCTCCACTCAGGCCTGGTTTGGTCCACCTTCTCTACAATAAGAATAGAGAGGCAGATTCAGACATATCCCTTCATCCTGACCAGGTTGTTTGCCATGGAAGATGACTTTTTCTCTCTTAGGTGCTTCATACCTGCCTACAACTTCTCCAGCTATCATTTGTGCATGGATATTTGAGGTTCTCATCAGGAGGAAGGTCTCCAACTTTCCTGTATTGTAAGAACCACTCTGTCCCTGCTCTTCTGTAAATGATTGAGGGAACAGTGTATACTTGGGGTTAAAAACAGGTTTGATTTGGGTTACGAATGATTCTGTGTGATTAATAATGGTATTGGGAACCTGCAATATTTACAAGAATATAGAGGTGAAATATAATTATGAAAAGAGAAACCTAGTTATGATTTGAAGCCCAGAAGGGTTTTGCCCTTGATTGGGATACTTAGCTTTGAATTATGTTCTGCAAAGATGTCTCAGATAATTCGATATACAATGGCATAGGACCTTGTACATTGGATGATTGAATTTAGAAGAGAACATCCAGTCGAAAAGGGATATTCAGTAGGATTAGGAAGATAGTCAGTAGGTTTAGGAAGAAGAGTGAGTATAGGATTTGGACCAAGTGTTCTTTAGCAATAGACTTTCGGTTATAGAGTGAATGTAAATATCAGCACATATGAAGAGTCAGTCACTATGATGAACTGGGGAAAATGTGTAGAAAAGCAGATATCAATGGAAACATTACGAAATCAGGCAAAGTATAAAGTGAGGGATAGAATTAGACATTTTCAACAGGGTTGAGTTTGAATATATAAATTAGGAAAAAACAAATATGTAGTCACCAATAGGATTGACAATTGACAGCATTAGACAACCTGGACATGGATGTTTTTAGTAATCCATGTTCACTTTCCATTTAGGCTTTGGTACAATCATAAGTGTGACCTCTCCATTTTTTGTCCAGAATATTACTGTGATAATGAGGTGACATGAGTATTTCCATCACCATTTCTGGGTGCAATATATTGAAGATTTAAAATTAGAATTGGGGGTACAAAAAGGTGTACCCTGTGTCTATTAAGATAGAGATAAAGCATGAATAGACCATACTGTGAATAAATAATATAACTTTTTTGAACTTTATATAATGAATTGAATTGATATCTGAAAAATTACAGGAAATCGTATATTGATATACAATCATTCATTCCAACCAGTTATATATCTAATGGAAATATTATTGTTTGGTTTATCCTGAAGAGTGTGTGAGTTTTGCTTCAAAAGTGATTATGGAAATCAAAAATAATGTGTTTGGAAAGAAGTCTCATGAAAAGACCAGTCAAGAAACCCTGCCAATACATGTGTTCTGAAGCAAGAAGTGATTAAAGTTGAAACAAATGCCTATAAATTTGTGAACTTGTGGATGAAGTGTATAACTTAAAATGTGCAAAAACTGAAGAAATAATAATGTACCAGTGTTGAGTACATATGGACGTCAAATTACATATCATGTCCCATAGGAATCTACTTGCATTGATGTTAGACTGGGTCAGTTACTGTAGAATAATTAGGATTTGTATGCACCATTCACTGAAGTTAGTTTTCAGTACTAGGAAATAAATATGTATTTCAGGTGGATGAATATTTCTGATTATAATCTTGTGAAAAGTTGATTATAAATCCACATACATGAACATGAATGAATTTAGAGAGTTTACATTAGACACATATATTTCATATTTTGAAAAATCTGCATAGTGTACAGATATATTACACACACACACACACACACACACACACAAACACACAAAACACTGACAGACATTTAAAAGAAGCAATATAAATGGCAATAGAAATTCATCAGTAAACATATATCACCCACAGATGCAAAAATATTTATTTTACTGAACATGAATTTATGTATAATGTTCTTCTACTAGGAAGCTCCCCTATAGGTTGAATTTTCAGTTCCAACAGCGTTTAGGAGGTTTGAACTCTTCTCACAATTTGTATATTCCAAGTCAGCCACCTCAAAATGTACGTGTGATACCTGGTAGGATTCTATATTTGCATATAAATATACAAGTGTGAATAGGCTAAAGAGAAAGGGAAACAAGAATTCTCGTATTTTTTAAGTTTAAAACTTATGGAGAACTTCTTCGATTAAAAATTGACTAAATTTATAACTTTTACCTTATATAATGCAAAAGGCAAGTCCAACTATACAACATGCCTCCAATGAACTGCTTGTATTTCTATAGGTTTGGGTTATTTTTCTCTATCATATTAGGATGAGTTGTTTGAGTCTAGTAGGTATGGGTTAGTGTCAGGGATTCAATATTTCAAAATGAAAATTGGAAAATGAATCCAATTTGTATGCATATATATGCTGCACAAATATCCTCCCACTCTCATCCAGAACAATGCCTTGACATTACCTTCACCCCAAGTAAGACACAATTAGAGGAGAAGAGTTAGAAAATCAGTGAACACATATCTGGAATGGAAAATGCTCAGGAGTTCACAACCTTGGAGGTGGTAGAGGAGTTTCCAAAAGCAAGGGACAGGGTAAACACTCCACAAACATGGAGCTCTGCTTGCCTAAAAACTTTTTGAGAAACTGACTTGAGATAGGGCACTTAAATATATGTTGTTGTCAGGAGATTTGGCTTCCTTTGTAGTGAGACCATCAAAGCTGGGTCTGCATCTATGAGACCTGGAGGACATTGTTTCTGATGTTTCAATGAACATGAGGCAGCAGTGCTGATATTTTTCTTTTTAGGTAAACTGTGGCCTCTGTGGTCTAAGTGTCTCCCCGTTGAACTGTGAAGCCATTTGGCCCTCCTACACTTTTTGTGGGGTTTTTGCTGCTGCACTGGTAGTTTGGTATTTGCTTCATAAAATAGAAGGAGTTCAACTGGGACACAGTGCTGGAGGGATTTCTGTCACGTGTGGTGGGTCAGGGTCTGCAGGAAAATGCACCAACCAATCTTCTATCCCTCAAAGCTTGCCCAATTGCATCCTTGTCCATAGCAACCTGATTCTGAACATTGCCCTGAATCCTCTCCATATAACAAGATGCCTTTACTTATAAGGGTCTGCTGGCTGCACCATGTAAGCCACAAGCCATTTTTAAGCCAATGGAAGATCCAAATTGCTCCAACACAGAAGTTTTATCACACTCCTGCCCACCACAACTCTAGGCCCACTTCTTAGGAGCCTGAAACTTACTGGGACCTCTGTTGTACACCATTTTCATAAAACCCAGTCAAGCAAGGCACTGTCAGGTACATCCATGATAAGCAGCAGGACATCCAAAGGTTCTCTAGTGCAACCTAGTCATGGGAATTTCAAAAATTTCATGGTATTTATCTAGACATTTTACAAGGATGAAGTTGGAAGCACTGTGGGTTACAATTTTTTCAGGAACCATTAAATGGTGAGGAAGATTATTTCAATGAAAGCTCTGAAGAACCCTCACAGGCAAGGCTTCTCAAAGAGTGGACAAAAGGTCACATTAAGCCAGGCCCATTGAGGTCTACAATGTGAGTTCCATGTGTGTTTTGACTCTCAAATATGGCTGCCAAGTCTTTCGAATGAAATCATGTGATACCTTGGCTGAGATTCCCAGTGCTCTGTGCAAAGCCACTCTGGGGCTAGATCTCAGTTTCCAAGGGTGACTCTCATACGTGGCCTCTTTAATCCCAACACAATACATGGCAATATTTTTCTGAGGTCAGTTTCTGAACTCAGTCTCTAAGGGGAATCACACCAAAATTCAAGCCCAGGTAGACCCAGTTATGTCTTCCAACTGCCACACAAATATCCACAATTAAATCCAAAACACTCCCACATGTCACTCATCTTTTCTATGTACCCACTCATCATAACCTCTGGCTGGAGGTTTCCATGAGGGGTGCTGCCCAAGACAGTGTCCAAAATAACCACCCTTGTCCCTCATTTGCCTAAAATCAGGGTGGCCTGGACATCCTTCCAGTGAACCAGGAGTGATCAAATTGGCCGGCCATTAAGATGGCACTGCTTCTCCAATTTGAGGCCTACTGACTGTGGGGTTTAGAGTCTTTATGTGATTTGGAGTCATGAGAAAAATCAAGCACTTATGGGCTATCCTCTGCAGGGTTTTGAGGAACACATTTAAACCAAATGATCACTATTCTCACTTGATGAAGGTCAGGAACCTTACAGAGGAATGCGAGAGACTTCATCCAAAATGAATGCTCTTTTGTCCATTTTGGTTTTGGATGCACACATGGGATCTTTCTTTAGATCCATCAGGTGCTAAGAATCTAAGCCACAGCCTCACACAGGGCCAAAAAGCTGATTCAGACACATCCCTTTCCAAAGCAATTAAGCAAAGAGCCACAGGTGATGCCCATTCATTTCTATTTGAAAACTATTTCTTTTGACTCTACAAAGGTGTGGCCTGAGGCAAAGACGTTCTGACATTCAGGGCAACAGAACAATTGGTAAGCAAAAGGCCCAAAGCAGGGTTTCTCCATTAGAATTTTCTGGTCACACTCATATCTGAGTTTTCTTAGATGCTCCCATTCCTTTCAGCAATCCAGTACATGGCCAAGTCTCAGAGCTTGGAGGTGGTACATATTTTGGACACAAAACAATGAGACTATTCTGGTAATTGGCCAGAATTCAGGAAGAAAACAGGACCTTAGCAAGATTGTAGGAGTTGCCCACCCATAAGTCAAGCCACAGTCCATTCATAAATTGGGCAAGATGAATCTTGGGAAGCTTTCTACTAGTCAGGACACATACAATGATTCATTCTCTTTTCTAATGTCTAAAACCACGGACACAGTGGGATACACAGACAAAGAGACACTGGCCTTGTCAAACGACTTACCAGAAACAGTTCACTCCAAAACAAACAAACCGCCTTTCCTACCTATTCTCAGAACATGAGACAAAACCTCAAACCCACACCCACACACACAAAGGCAGCTCCTTCCCCCAAGTAGGTCTGTGACTATCAGGTGTGTCCTCTGACAGGTGGGCCATACTATGTTCTGTTGAAATCGCCTGTCCTGTGTCAGATATGGTCTCTTTGGCCCAATCTGTGAAGTTGTCACTAGCCAGCTGTGAGCCACTACCTGCTTTCTCAGGAAAGGCCTCTCTTCAGAGCTTTCCTGACATTTGTCCATCCTCACATCAGTAGGTACCAAGAAAGACTGACTCTGTCCTTGTCAAATCCAAACAAGTGAGACCACTGGGACTGGGAATGGGACTGTCTCTGCGTGCCTGGCTTCCCGGATCCCAAGTTCAGAGAGTTTCATCACCAAGGAAGTGAGGTGAGATTACTTCCTTCAGGAATTTAATGAGGTCACTGCCTTGGCAACCACTTTGTCCTAACAGTAGCTTCCAATAGTCCTATGAGATGGAGGCAGCCCTTACTTCCTGTGACACTTTCATATGTTAGAATTGTATATCAACCATAGGCACCCAGGAACAGCTCTCCACACATGCCTGGTATGGTCCATCTTCTCTACATTAAGAAGAGAGGCTTATTCAGACAAAACCCTTCATTCTGGAAAGGTTGTTTGCGATGGAAGATGACTTTTGCTCTCTCAGGTCCTTCATAGCTGCCTAATCTTCTCCAGGGATCAAATCTGCATGGACCTTTGAGGTTCTCAGCAGGAGGCAGATCCCCTACATTCCTGTATTGTAAGATGAACTCTCTCGCTGCTCTTCTGTAAAGTTAGATTGAGGGAAGAGTGTATGGTTAGGGTTATTAACATGTTCGATTTGGATTACGAATCATCCTGCAGGATGATTAATAGTATTGGGAACCTGCGATATTAATAAGATTATAGAGGTGAAATATAAGTATGAAAACAGAAATGTTGGTAAGATTTGAAGCCCAGAAGGGCATTAGGCCCTTGATTGGGATACTTAGCTTTTAATTACGTTCTACACAGATGTCTCAGATAAATTGATAATCAATGGCATAGGACCTTATACCTTGGATGTTTGATTTTAGAAGAGAACATCCACTCAAATTGAGATAGTCGGTGGGATTAGGAAGATAGTCGGTAGGTTTATAAAAAAGAGTGAGAATAAAATTTGGACAAAAATTTCTGTAGCAATAGGGTTTCGGTTATAGAGTGAATGTAAATGTCAGCACATGTGAAGAGTCAGTCACAATGATTAACTGGGGAAAATATGTAGGAAGGAAAATATCAATAGAGACATTACGAAATGAGGCAATTATATAGTGAGTGATAGGATTAGACATTTTCAACAGGGTTGAGATTGAGTACATAATCTTAGGAAGAAACAAATATGTAGTCACCAATAGGAATGACATTTGAAAGCATTAGGCAACCTGGATATGGATGTTTTTAGTAAGCCATGTTCACTTTCCATTTAGGATTTGGTACAATCATAAGTGTGACCTTTGCATTTTGTGCCCAGAAAATTATTGCGATCAAATATATATGTAGATCATATGATATGTGTATTTCTTCCACCATTTCTGGGAGCAATATTTGAGGACACCTAAATTAGTATTGTGGGTACCAAGTGGTGTACCCTGTGTCTACGAATATAGAGATAATGCATGAATAGACCTTAGTGTGAATAAATAATATAACTTTTTTCATTTTAAATAATGGATTGAATTGATATCTTAAAATATATAGGAAATCATATATTGACATACAATCATTCACTCCAACCAGTTACAAATATAATGGTAATCTTAGGGTTATTGTTTATGATGAAGTGTGTGTGAGTTTTGTTTCAAAAGTGTTTATGGAAATCGAAAATAATGTGTTTGGAAGGAAGTCTCATGAAAAGACCAGTCAAGAAATATGGAGGAATCCATGTTTTCAAAGCAGGAATTGATTGAAAGTGAAACAAATGCCTATAACTTTGCTAAATTGTGGATGAAATATATATCCTGTGATGTGCATAAACTGATGAAATAGTAATGTACCAGTGTTGAATAAAAATGAAGGTCAAAGTACACATCATGTCCCATAGGAATCTACTTGCATTGATGTTAAACTGGTTCAGTTACTGTAGAAATATTAGGATTTCATGCATTATTCACCGTAGTTAGTTTTATTTTTTTTTCATTTTTATTTATAATTGTTCAAAACATTACATAGTTGTTGTTATATCATATTTCACACTTTGATTCAAGTGCATTATGAACTCCCATTTTTACCCCATGTACAGATTACAGAATCACATCATTTACACATCTAATGATTCACATATTGCCATACTAGTGTCTATTGAATTCTGCTGCCTTTCCTATCCTCTACTATCCCCCCTCCCCTCCCTGGCCCTCCCCTCTTCTCTCTCTAACCCCTCTACTGTAATAAATTTGTCCCCCTTGTATTATTTTTCCCTTTCCCCTCACTTTCTCTTGTATGTAATCTTATATAACCCTGAGGGTCTCCTTCCAATTCCATGCAATTTTCCTTCTCTCTCCCTTTCCTTTCCACCTCTCATCCCGGTTTAATGTTAATCATCTTGTCATGCTCTTTGTCTCTCCTCTGTTCTTAGTTACTCTCCGTATATCAAAGATGACATTTGGCATTTGTTTTTTAAGGATTGGGTAGCTTCACTTAGCATAATCTGCTCTAATGCCATCCATTTCCCTCCAAATTCTATGATTTTTTTCATTTTTCAATGCAGAGTAATACTCCATTGTGTATAAATGCCACAGTATTTTCTCCATTCTTTCATTGAAGGGCATCTAAGTTGGTTTCACAGTCTTCCTGTTGTGAATTGTTCTGCTATGAACATCGATGTAGCAGTGTCCCTGTAGCATGCTCTTTTTAGGTCTTTAGTGAATAGACTGAGTAGGGGAATAGCTGGGTCAAATGGTGGTTCCATTCCCAGCTTTCCAAGAAATCTCCATACCGCTTTCCACATTGGCTGCACCAATTTGCAGTCCCACCAGCAATGTACAAGTGTACCTCTTTCCCCACATCCTTGCCAGAACTTGTTGTTGTTTGACTTCATAATGTCTGCCAATCTTACTGGAGTGAGATGGTATCTTAGGGTGGTTTTGATTTGCATTTCTCTGACTGCTGGAGATGGTGAGCATTTTTTCATGTACTTGTTGATTGATTGTAAGTCCTCATCTGATAAGTGTCTGTTGAGGTCCTCAGCTTATTTGTTGATTGGGTTATTTTTTATCTTATTGTCTAATTTTTTGAGTTTTTTGTATACTCTGGATATTAGGGCTCTATCTGAAGTGTGAGGAGTAAAGATTTCTTCCCAGGATGTAGGCTCCCTATTTACCTCTCTTATTGCTTCTTTTGCTGCGAAAAAACTTTTTAGTTTATGTCCCATTTGTTGATTCTAGTTATTAACTCTTGTGCTATGGGTGTCCTATTGAGGAATTTGGAGCCCGACCCCACAGTATGCACATCGTAAGCAAATTTTTCTTCTATCAGACACAGTGTCTCTGATTTGATATCAAGCTCATTGATCCATTTTGAGTTAACTTTTGTGCATGGCAAGAGAAAGGGATTCAGTTTCAATTTGTTACATATGGATTTCCAGTTTTCCAAACACCATTTGTTGAAGATGCTATCCTTCCTCCATTGCATGCTTTTAGCCCCTTTATCAAATATAAGATAGTTGTAGTTTTGTGGATTGGTTTCTGTGTCCTCTATTCTGTACCATTGGTCCACCGGCCTATATTGGTACCAGTACCATGCTATTGTTGTTACTATTGCTCTGTAGTATAGTTTGAAGTCTGGTATCGCTCTACCGCCTGATTCACACTTCCTGCCTAGCATTGTTTTTGCTATTCTGGGACTTTTATTTTTCCATATGTATTTCATGATTGCTTTCTTTATTTCTACAAGAAATGCCTTTGGGATTTTGATTGGCATTGCATTAAACCTATAGAGAAATTTTGGTAATATCGCCATTTTGATGATGTTAGTTCTGCCTATCCATGAACAGGATATATTTTTACATCTTCTAAGATTTTCTTATATTTCTCTCTTTAGGGTTCTGTAGTTTTCATTGTATAAGACTTTCACCTCTTTTGTTAGGTTGATTCCCATCTTTTTTTTTTTTTAGGATATTGTTAATGGAGTGGTTTTTCTCATTTCCATTTCAGAGGATTTGTCGCTGATATAGAGGAATGCCTTTGATTTATGTGTGTTGATTTTATATCCTGCCACTTTGCTGAATTCATTTATTAGCTCTATTAGTTTCTTTGTAGACCCTTTTGGGTCTGCTAGGTATAGAATCATGTCTTCTGCAATAGTAATAATTTAAGTTCTTCTTTTCCTATTTTTATGCCTTTAATTTCTTCCGTCTGTCTAATTGCTCTGGCCAGTGTTTCGAGAACTGTATTGTACAGAAGTGGTGAGAGAGGGCATCCCATTCTTGTTCCAGATTTTAGAGGGAATGCCTTCAATTTTTCTAGATTCAGAATGATGCTAGCTTGAGGCTTAGCATAGATTGCTTTTACAATATTGAGGTATGTTCCTGTTATTCCTAGTTTTTCTAGAGTTTTGAAGATAAAGGGATGCTGTACTTTGTCGAATGCTTTTTGTGCATCTATCGAGATGATCATATGGTTCTTATTTTTAAGTCTATTGATGTGGTGAATAACATTTATTGATTTTCGTATATTGAACAAGCCTTGCATTCCACGGATGAATCCTACTTGATCATGGTGCACAATTTTTTTTAATATGTTTTTGTATCTAATTCGCCAGAATTTAATTAGGGATTTTTGCATTTAGGTTCTTTAGGGATATTGGTCTGTAGTTTTCTTTGTTTGAAGTGTTTATGTCTGGTGTAGAAATTAGGGTGATATTGGCCTGGTAGAATGAATTTGGAAGATCTCCCTCTTTTTCAATTTCCTGAAATAGCTTGATAAGTATTGGTATTAGTTCATATTTAAGGGTTTGTAAAACTCTGCTGTATACCCATACTGTCCTGGTCTTTTCTTAGTTGGTAATCTTTGTATGGTTTCTTCTATTTCCTCAATTGATATTGGTCTGTTTAGGTTGTCTATATCCTCCTGACTCAATCTGGACAGATCATATGACTTAAGAAATTTTTCGATGCCTTCACTATCTTCTATTATATTGGAGTATAACGAATCAAATTAATTTCTTATTATCTTCTGTATTTCAGAAATATCTGCTGTGATTGCCAGGGGGTGACAAATAACTTGTGTAGATTGATACAGCAGGAGTGGAAGCCGTTTATTGTAGAATCCGAGCGATATTTATACATTTTATAAAGCTTATCTAATTAGCATAAAATAGATACAGCAGTCAACCAATAAGGAATCTCCACACTTAATGGCTTGCTTTTGTTACTTCAAAAACCACTCCCTATGGCATTTGGCCAGGCGCCATCCAGACTTGTTTATAGACCCTAACATTTCTCTGGCAAAATACCAGGTGCCATGCTGACTTGTTTATAGACCTTAACATGTGATATTGACTTTTTCATCCCATATACTAGTAATTTGAGTTTTCTCTCTTCTTCTTTCATTAGCATGGCTAAGGGTCTGTCGATTTTATTTATTTTTTCAAAGAACCAACTTTTAGTTTCCTCAATTTTTTCAATTGTTTCTTTTGTTTCGATTTCATTAATTTCAGATTTGATTTTAATTAAATCTTACCTTCTTCTTATTTTGCTGTTGTTTTCCTCTTCTTTTTCTAGGATTCTGAGATGAAGTATGAGATCATTTATTTGCTGTTGTTTTTTTCTTTTTTTAAGGAATGAAATCCAAGCAATGAATTTTCCTCTTAGAACGGATTTCAATGTGTCCCATAGATTCTGATATGTTGTGCCTGTGTTTTCATTTATCTCTAAGAATTTTTTAATTTCCTCCTTTATGTCTTCTATAACCCATTGTTCATTCAGTAACCTGTTGTTCATTCTCCAAGTGATGCATGATTTTTCCTTCCTTCTTTTATCATTGATTTTTAGTTTATATTCCATTATGATCAGATAAGATGCATGGTATTATCTCTACTGCTTTATATTGTCTAGGAATTGCCCTGTGACATAATATATGATCTATTTTTGAGAAGGATCCATGTGCTGCTGAGGAAAAATGTAACTGCTTGATGTTGTGGAGTATATTCTATATATGTCAATTAAGTCTAGGTTATTAATTGTGTTATTGAGTTCTATAGTTTTCTATTTCAACTTTTGTTTGGAAGACCTGTCCAGTGGTGAGAGAGGTGTGTTGAAGTCTCCCATGATTATTGTATGGTGGTCTATTAGACTCTTGATCTTGAGAAAAGTTTGTTTGATGGACATAGCTGCACCATTGTTTTGGGGCATATATATATTTATAATGGTTATGTCTTGTTGCTGTATGGTTCTCTTGAGCAGTATATAGTGTCCCTCTTTATCCCTTTTGATTAACTTTGGCTTGAAATCTATTTTATTTGATATGAGTATGGACACTCCTACTTGTTTCCGAAATCCATATAAGGGATATGATTTTTCCCAACCTTTCCCCTTCAGTCTATGTATGTCTTTTCCTATCAAATGCGTCTCCTGTAGGCAGCATATTATTGGGTCTTGTTTTGTGATCCATTCTACTAGCCTCTGTCTCTTAATTGGTGAGTTTAAGGCATTAACATTTACAGTTATTATTGAGATAATGGTTGTTCTTCTAGCCCTGTTTGTTTATTTATGTTATTAAACATGGATTGTTTTCTTCTTTGATTATTTCCCACTTTTACTGTACTACATCCCACTGTTGGTTTTTATTGTTATTTCCCTTTCTTCTTCCTGTAATATTTTCCGAGGATGTTTTGAAGAGATGGTTTTCTAGCTACAAATTATTTTAACTTTTTTTTATCATGGAAGGTTATAATTTTATCTTCCATCCTGAAGCTTAATTTCACTGGATACACAATTCTTGGTTGGAATCCATTTTCTTTCAGTGTTTGAAAAATGTTATTCAAGGATTTTCTAGCTTTCAGAGTCTGTGTTGAAAGATCAGCTGTTATCCTGATTGTTTTACCCCTAAATGTAATCTGCTTTTTTTCTCTTGTAGCATTTAAAATTCTCTCCTTATTGTGTACGTTGGGCATCTTCATTATAATGTGTCTAGGTGTGGATCTCTTATGATTTTGCACATTTGGCGTCCTGTAGGCTTCTAGGACTTGGGAGTCAGTCTGATTCTTCAAGTCTGGGAAGTTTTGTCGTATTATTTCATTGAATACATTCCTCATTGCTTTGGTTTTAACCTCTATACCTTCCTTTATTCAAATGACTCTTATGTTTGGTCTCTTTAAGTTATCCCGTATTTCTTGGATATTCTGTTCATGGTTTCTTAACAGTCTTGCTGATCTGTCTATGTTCTTTTCAAGTTGGAATACTTTGTCTTCATTGTCTGATGTTCTATCTTCTAAGTGTTCTACTCTGCTGGTAGTCTTCTCAATTGAGTTTTTTAGTTGGTTTATTGCTTTCTGCATTTCTAGGATTTCTGTTTGTTATTTTTTACAACCTCTATCTCTCTGTATAGCTGATCTTTTGCTTCTTGGATTTGTTTATGTAATTCATTGTCGAAGTGATCTTTCATTGTCTGATTTTGCTGTCTAATGTCTTCCTTGAGACTCCAGATCATCTGAAGCATGTATATCCTGAGTTCTTTATCTGACATTCCATCTGCTGCAGCTATTACCCGTGGAACCCTGGGGTGTTCTGCCGATCGGTCGCAGGTCTGCCTACCTTGTAGGTGCTGGCGGCGGCTCTGCTCTGCCCCTATTCCAATTGGGGTGACGTGACTACCATGCAGGTGTGTTGCTGGGCCTGTTCCGCCAGTTTGTCGCAGGTCTGCCTGCCTTGCGGGCACGGGCAATGGATCTGCTCTGCTCCTATTCCAAATGGGGTGAAGTGTCTGCCGTGCCGGCAGGGCGATGGGCCTCTTCTGCCAGTCAGGTGCAGGTGTGCCTACCTTGCGGGCGCGGGTGATGGCTCTGCTCTGCCCCTACTCCAATTGGGGGGTCGTGACTACCATGCCGGCAGGTTGCTGGGCCTGTTCTGGGTGCGGGCGAAGGCTCTGCTCTTCCCCTACTAATATTGGGGTGACCTGACTACCATGCCGGTGGGCCACTGGGATTGTACTAGGTGCTGGAGAAGGCTCTGCTCTGCAACTACTCCAATTCGGTTGATGTGACTACCACGCCTGCGGGTTGCTGGGCTTGTTCTGGGCAAGGGCAGCGGCTCTGCTCTGCCTCTATTCCAATTGGGGTGACGTGACTACCATGCAGGTGTGTCGCTGGGCCTGTTCCGGGCGTGGGCGGCGGCTTTGCTCTGCCCCTCTGGCTGGATGACAAAGTGAGAGAGACCCAGGTGTTTGTGACTCACTTTCTTTACCAGGAGATCAACTGTTTCTGTCACCGCTGGTATCAATGAGGTTATCTCCTCTGCTGCTTTCTGATGACATCAGATCTCTGCCATGTTGGTATCCCATGCAAAAGGCAGCATTTTGTTCCCTTTGCTGGGTGACTAAAGCAATCGGTGAGTCCTGACCGGCATTCACAAGCCCCGTCTCAATCCTGTTACCACTGCCTATGAAGGCTCGGTTGATATTTACTGATATTCAGCAAGACCCGGACCGAGAAGCAGTTTCCGCCGGTTCTTTAGCCCTGGGCCAGATCAGTTCCTGGAGGCGGAATTCGGCCGCTCTGGGCTCGCTGTATGTTCTAATAGAAGCAGGCTCCAAGACGCAGTTTCTGCGGGTTCTTTAGCACTGAGCCTGAGTAATTTGTCTGCAACACAAAGGTGAATGGCATCCTGAAATTACCTGTTCTATAGCTGAATAAGCTGCGATCAGTCGAAAACAGGGATGATGAAGTCACCTCTCCATGATGGTGGCCGCTGGGTTCCTCTGTGGTCTGACGGGTGTGGAGAAACGAGTTGGACTGCATGCTTTCCCGTCTCAAACCCAGAATTCAGCACTGAGCACAGTGATTGCATACCTGGCAGGAGCCCACAGTACCTGCACCGCTGTATATTTGCCTTGCTATCTCGTCGTTTCCCAGCACGCGCCACAGACTCTAGCCACGGAGCGATTTCCTGAATAAGTCGCATGACCTTCTGTGAGGACAAATCACTCGCGTTTGAGCCCCCGTAGTTGATCCTCCTGAGATGGAAATACGTACACTTGGTTTTGGAGAACCACAATTTTGCTGGAAATTCCTAACAAGATAGGTTTTAGCCATTCTAACTCGTCATTCTCCCTCACAGTGACGCAGTACATGGGGGTGATGCACTCCCTTCGCAGCCATCATATGATCCCCTGAAGTTAGTTTTCAGTACTAGGAAACAAATAAGTATTTCAAGTGGATGAATATTTCTGAGAATAATCTTTTGAAAAGTTGATTATAAATCCACATACATGAATATGAATGAATTTAGGGAGTGTATAATAAGAAAAATATACTTCATATTTTGAAAAATCTGCAGAGTGAAAAAAATATATATATATGTATATATATATATATATATATATATATATATATATATATATATATATATATATATACATACACACAGAGACATTAAAAAGTAGTATTATGTATGCCAATCGAAATTCACCATGAAATATATATCATCCACAGATCCAAAAATATTCATTTTAATGAACATGGATTTATGTCGTTCAACTAAGAAGCTCACCCGTATGTTGAATTTTCAGTTCCAACAGCATTAAGTAGGAGTGATCTCTTCTCACAATTTGTATCTGCCAAGCCAGCCACCTCACAAAATGTACGAGTGATACCAGGTAGAATTCGATATGTGCATATAAAAATACATGTGATGAATAGGCTACAGAGAAAGGGAGACAGTTATTCACATATTTGTTAACTTTTAAAACACATGGAGAACTATTTCAATTAAAATTTGCTAGATTTATAACACCTACCATTTATCATATGAAAGGCAAGTCCAACTATACACCATGCCTCCTGTGAACCTCTTGTATTTCTATTCTGTTTGGGTTATTTTTCTCCATAATATTAGCATTAAAAGTCAAAGTCTATTAGGGTATGTGTTAGTGTCAGGGATTCAGTATTTCGAATGGAAAATTTGAAAATGTATCCAATGTGTATGCAAATATGTGCTACACAAGAAACTTCCCACTCTCATTCAGAACAATGCCTTGACATTACCTTCGCCCCACATAAGACACAATTAGAGGAGAGGAGTTAGAAAATCTGTGAATACATATGTGGAATGGAAAATGCTCAGGAGTTCACAAATTTGGAGGTGGTAGAAGAGGTTCCAAAAGTAAGGGACAGGGTAAACACTCCACAAACATGAAGATCTGCCAGCCTGACATCTGGAGAAACTGCCTCTAAGGTTTGGCAATGAAATATATGCTGTTGTCAGGAGCATTAGCTTCATTTGGAGTGACACCATCAAAGCTGGGTCTTCATCTATGTGACATGGATGACATTGTTTCTTATTTTCCAATGAACATGAGGCAGCAGTGCTGAATTTTCTATTTGTATGTAACTTGTGGCCACTGGGGTCTAAGTGTCTCCCCGTGTGCACTGTAAATCCATTTGGTCATCCTCCACTATTCATGGTGTTTCTTGCTGCTGCACTGGGAGTTTGGAATTTGCTTCATGAATTACAAAGAGTTCAACAGGGACACAGTGCTGAAGTGAGTTCTGTCAATTGTGGTGGGTCGGGTTCTACAGGAGAATGCACCAACCAGGCTTCTATCCCACATTGCTTGCCCCATTGACCATAGCAACCTGATTTTGAACATTGCCCTGAAACCTCTCCATATAACAATATGCTTTTACATATAAGAGTCTACTGGCTGCAAAATGTCAGTCACAATCAATTTGCAAGCCAATGGCAGATCCACATGGCCAACCACAGATGTTTTATCACCCACCTGCCAACCACTGCTCTAGGACAACTACTCAGCAGGATCCAACTTACTGGCATCTCTGTTCTACACCATTTTCATAAAACCAAGTCAATCAGGGCACTGTCTTACATACTCATGATCAGCAACAGGACATCCAAATGTTCTTCTGCCACCCGGTCATGGGAATTTCAAAAATTTTTATGGTATTTATCTAGCCAATTTTCAAGAAAGAAGTTGGAGGCACTGTGGGTTTCAATTTATTCAGGAACCATTAAATGGTGACTAAGCTCATTTCAATGAAAACTCTGGAGAATTCTCACAGGCAAGGCTTCCCAAAGAGTGGCCAAAATGTCAGATTAAGCCAGGCCCATTTAGGTCTACAATGTGAGGTCCATGTGTGTTTTGACTCTCAAAAATGGCTGCCAAGTCTTTAAGAATAAAATCATGTGATATCCTGGATGAGATTTCCTGTGATCTTTGGAAAGTCAACTTGGGCCTAGATGTCACTTTCCAAGGGCAACTCTCATGCATGGCCATCTAAAATCCCAACATAATTCATGGCAATACTTCTCTGAGATCAGTACCAGAACTCAGTCTCTAAGGGGAATCACACCAGAGTGCAAGCCCAGGTGGACTCAGTCATCTCTTCCAACCACCATTCAAATGTCCACAATTAAAACCAAAACACTCCCACATGGCCCAAATCTTCTTCCATATAGACACTCATCATAACCTGTGGCTGGAGGTTTCCATGAGGGGAGCAGCCCACGTCAGTGTCCAAAATAAGCTTCCTGCCCCTCATTTGCCTAAAGTCAGGGTGGTGTGGACACCCTTCCTGTAAACCAGGAGTGATCAAATAGGCCTTCCTTTAATACTGTTTGGCTTCTCCAACTTGAGGACTACTGACTTTGAGGTTTAGATTCTTTAAGTGAATTGGAGTCATGAGAAAAAACAAGCATCTATGGGCTAGCCTCTGCTGGGTTTTGAAGAACTTATTTGACCCAAAGGATCCGTGTTCTCACTTGATGGATTTCAGGAACCTACCAGAGGAAGGCAAGAGAGTTAATCAACAATATCTGATCTTTTTGCCATTTTGGTTTTGGATGCATGCATGGGATCTATCTTTAGATCCATCAGGTGCTGAGAATCTAAGCCACAGCCTCACACAGGGCCAAGAGACTGATTCAGACATATCCCTTTTCAAAGCAATTAAGCATGGATCCACAGGTGATGCCCATTTATTTGCATTTGAAAACTGTTTTCTTCAGGCTTCACAAAGTGGTGGCTTGAGGCAAAGATCTTCCTGACATTCAGGGCAACAGAACAATAGGTAAGCAAAAGGACCAAAGCAGGGTTTCTCCACTGAGACTTTCCTGGTCAACTGATATCTGAGATTTCTGAGATGCTAGCCATTCCCTTCAACTATCTAGTACATGGCCATGTCACAGATATTGGAGGTGGTACATATCTTGGACACAAAACCATGATACTATTCTGGAGTGTTGCCAGAATTGAAGGAGAAAACAGGAAATTATGAAGCTAGTAGGTGTTGCCCATCTATAAGGCAAGCCTGAGTCCACTCATATATTGGGCACAATGAATGCTGGCAAGCTTTCTAGTAGACAGGAAATATCCATTGATCCATTCTCTCTTCTAATGTCTACAATCATGAACACAGTGGGATACACAGACACTCGCATTGTCAAAGGACTTACTAAAAATAGTCGACTCTAAACCCAACAAACCGCCTTTCCTACCTATTCTGAGAACATGAGCCAAAACCACAAAATCACACCCACACCCAAAAAGGCACCTCCTTCCCCCAAGTAGGTCTGTGACTCTCCGGAGTGTCCTCTGACTGGTGAGCCATACTATGTTTCCCCAAAATGACCTCTCCTGTCTCAGTTCTGGTCTGCATGGCCAACTCTGTGAAGTTGTCAAGAGCCAGTGGTGAGACAGTACCTGCTTTCTCAGGAAAAACCCCTCTTCAAAGGTTTCCTGGCATTTCGTCATCCTCACATCTGTAGGTTCCAAGAAAGACTGACTCTGTCCTTGGTAAATCCAAACATGTGAGACCACTGGGACTGGGACAGGGACTGTCTCTGAGTGCCTGGCTTCCTGGATCCCAAGTTCAGAGAGTTTTATCACCAAGGAAGTGAGGTGAGGTCACTTTCTTCAGGATCTGAATTATGTCACTGCCTTGACAACCACTTTGCCCTAACAGTTGCTTCCAAAAGTCCCATGAGGTGGAGGCTGCCCCAGTTTTCCTGTAAAACTTTCACAAGTTAGAATGTCATATCAATCATAAGCACCCCGGAACAGCTCTCCACACAGAACTGGTTTGGTCCATCTTGTATTCATTAAGAAGAGAGAGAATGATTCAGACACAATCCTTCAACCCGACCAGGATGATTGCCATGGAAGATGACTTTTGCTTTCTGAGGTCTTTCATAGCTGCCTTCATCTTCACCAGGGATCATTTCTAAATGAACATTTGAGGTTCTCAGCAGGTGAAGATACCCTACATTCCTGTATTTTAATACCAACTCTGTCCCTGCTCTTCGGTAAAGTTAGTGTATGGTTAGGGTTAATTATATGTTCGATTTGGGTTAGGTATCATTCTGCAGGATGAATAAAGGGATTGGGTACCTGCGATATTTATAAGAATATATAAGTGAAATATATGTATGAAAACGGAAATCTAAGAAAGATTTGAAGCCCAGAAGGGCATTGGGCCCTTGATTGGGATACATAGTGTTGAATTACGTTCTGTACAATTGTCTCAGTTAAATCAATATACAATGGCATAGGACTGTGTACCTTGGATGATTGAATGTAGAAGAGAACATCCAGTCAAAAAGTGATAGTCCGTAGGATTAGAAAGATAGTCAGTAGGTTTAGGAAGAAGAGTGAGAATATGATTTGGAATAAAAAGCTTATTTAGCAATAGGGTTTCGTTTAGAGAGTGAATGTAAATGTCAGTACATGTGAAGAGTCATTCACAATAATGAACTGGGGAAATTATGTAGAAAAGCAAGTATCAATAGCGACATAACGAAATCAGGCAAAGTATAAATGAGTGATAGGATTAGACATTTTCAACAGGGTTGAGTTTGAATATATAATCATAGGTAAAAACAAATATGTTGTCACCAATGGGATTTACATTTGAGAGCATTAGGCAACCTGGACACGGATGTTATTAGTTATCCATGTTCACTTTCCTTTTAGGCTTTGGTACAATCATAAGTGTGACCTTTACATTTTTTTTTGTTCAGAATATTACTGTGGTAAAATGTATATGTAGATCAGGTAACATGAGTATTTCTTTCACTATGTCTGGGAGCAATATTTTGAAGACATATACATTAGTATTAGGAGTACAAATAGGTGTACCCTGTGTCTATGAATATAGAGATAATGCATGAATAGATGATAATATGAATAAATAATGTAACTGGTTCCACTTTAAATAATGGATTGAATTGAAATCTGAAAATATATAAGAAATCTTATATTGATATATAATCATTCATTCCAACCAGTTATATATCTAATGGTAATATTAGGATTATGGTTTATCATGAAGGGTGTTTGAGTTTTGCTTTATAAGTGATGATGTTAAACGAAAATAATGTGTTTGGAAAGAAGTCTCATGAAAAGACCAGTCAAGAAACATAGAAGAATCATGTGTTCTGAATCAGGAAGTGATTGATCATGAAACAAATGCCTATAAATTTTCTAACTTGTGAACGAAATATATATCCTATGATGTGCATTAACTGAAGGAGTAGTAATGTACCAGTGTTGAATAAAAATGAAAGTCAAAATACACATCATGTCCCCTAAGAATATACTTGCATTGATGTTAAACTAGCTCAGTAACTGTAGAAATATTAGGTTTTGTTTGCACCTTTCACTGAATTTAGTTTTCAGTACTAGAAAACAAATATGTATTTCAGGTGGATGATTATTTCTGAGAATAATCTTGTGGAAAGTTGATTATAAATACACATATATGAATATGAATGAATTTAGGGAGTGTATAATAAGACACATATATTTCATATTTTAAAAAATATGGAGAGTATATATATATATATATATATATATATATATATATATATATATATATATATACACTCTCATACATACACACTCACATGCACAGATATAAAAATTAGCAATACAGGAGATCCATCATGAAGGCAGGCATGGAAAAATCAAGTCTCTGACCTCTTCAGCTGAGCGGGGATAGGGAGTCGTAAACTGTCTAAATGCTGTTTGCTCAGAATCAGTAGGCAATGTTGACCTGATGTGGATCTGGGGCGAACATTCTGGGCCCCTCAGAACACACACCGAGCCTGGATGGGCTGCATTCAACCTCCGGTTTGCCTGGTTCTCATGACTCAGCACTAAGATCCCACTGAAATAACTGTTCGGCCCTTCTGAACTTTCAGAGGTAAAAGCCAACCAAGCCTTCAAAAGCAGTGGCCACAGGATTGAAACGGCACTTGGGAGAGACAGTCAGGACCCACCCGTTGCGTTGGTTACCTTGCAAAGGGAACAAACGGTCACCATTTTCAAGGGATACCACCATAGCATAGAAATGACGTCACGGGCAGAGGAGATAACTTCATTAAAACCAGCGTGACAGGTGTGTAATCCCCTAGCCATCTCTCTCAACACAGCGGGGAAACCTTAAGGGCCCCTCCCAGCTCAGCCTTAAGGGCCTCTCCCAGCTCTCCCGTGAGCACGATAGCCAGACCTAGGGAATCAGGATTGGCTCGGGACTAGCGCGTGGAATTCCTGCCTCCTGATCCCACAAGAGCTGACAATTGAGGTCTCTTACACCACGTACCGGGGGCATGGCTCCCAGAGGGCAAGAAAATTCGCTGGGGGTCCTCAGCCCCAAGCTCTACAAAACTAGGGTCTGAGGGAGGCAAACAGGGAGAGTGTGCCCAGGCATTCATGAAAACAGGGCTGCCAGGAGTAGAGTTCTGGCTTGTAACCACTATTGTGGTGAGCGTCACAGGTGAGCAAGGCATGGCTTGAGGAAGCACAAGAGAAGGCCCTAGGCACTCAGGATTGGAGATCCGCCAAGTCTGGGAGGAAGAGCTGCTGCACAGTGATTGGTTCCCACTTATTCAGAGGAGAAGCTTGGCCCAGTGCACACAGCTCCACCTACTGAAAGAGAAGTTAATTGAACTCTATGACTGCATTTATTATTATTACTTTTTTAATTTATATTTTTTCTATTTCTTTCATTTTCATTTTTGTTGTTGTTGTTCTTTAACTTTTTTTAATGTTTTTATTTTTTTTATTTTATCATTATTATTATTAATATTATTTTAAATTTTAATTTTCATCTTTTAAATATAATTATTATTTAAATTTTTTTTCTTTATTTATTTTCTATTTTTCTTTTGTCTTTTCATTTCTTTTCAATTTTCTTATTCCCCCTTCCTTGAATTCTACCTGCCTACTCTCATTCTCTTTAGAGACTTCTTCCCTTCCCTTCTAATATCTTTCCTTCGAAGCATCAAATAAATTTATAAGAGTAAGCAGTAACTCAGCAGTCAAACAAAACAAGAAGTAACATGAGCAGCATAAAAAAACAAGGAAGAAAAGGAGTACAAACAACAATGGACAGCCTAAATATTCAGAAGGAATCATCAGAAAAATGGTCATATAAAGAACTCAAGGAATACCTTAGACAGATGGAATGGAACCTTAAAGAGGATACGAGACATCAAAACCAAACAGTGAAAGAACACATTGAAAATGAATTACATAAACAGATATAAAAAGAAATTAAGCATCTTTATTAGGAGATAGAGATTATAAAAAAATCAAACAATAATTCTAGAAATGAAGGAAATGATAAACCAAATTAAAAACTCAATTGAGAGTATCACTAACAGAGTGGAGCGAGTAGAAGACAGAATGTCAGATAATGAAGACAAAATATATCATCTT
The DNA here is from genome assembly GCF_048772815.1 of Callospermophilus lateralis. Lineage (NCBI taxonomy): Eukaryota > Metazoa > Chordata > Mammalia > Rodentia > Sciuridae > Callospermophilus > Callospermophilus lateralis. The sequence continues at coordinate 1,180,276 of NW_027514387.1, read as the reverse complement.
GAAAAAAGTCTAGCCAACAAAGAAATGCTGGTAAAAAGTCATGAGAAAAACATCCAAGAGATATGGGATATCATAAAAAAAAAAAAAAACTTATGAGTCATCTGGATAGAGTAAGGTACAGAGATTCAAACCAAGGGAATGAGTAAACTGCTGAATGAAATAATTACAGAAAACTTTCCAGAAATAAAAATGGAAACGGATAAAAAAAATTGTAGATGCTTACAAGACACCGAGCACAAAAAAATCACAGTAGACCAATGCCAAGAAACATTGTTATGAAGATATCCAATGTACAAAACAAAGAGAAAATATTAAAAGCTACAAGAGAAAGGAGGCAGATTACAATCAGGGGTAAACCAAAAATGTTAACAACAGATTTTTCATCACAGACGCTGAAAGTGAGAAGATCCTGGAACAACGTATTTCAAACACTTAAAAACAATGGATGACAACCAAGAAATCTGTATTCAGAAAAATTAAGTTTCAGGTAAGACAACTAAATAAAAATATTTTGTGATAAACAAAAGCTAAAAGAATTTGCAGCCAGAAAACCAGCATTGCAAAGCATCTTTAGGAAAACACTACACGAGGAAAAAATGAATATCAACAACGAAAACCATCAGTGGGAATTGCCTCAGTAATGACAGAGGGAGGGGGAAAAGCTAATCATGGATAAACAAACTAAATTTTAAAAAAAAGATAAATAATCAAAGACGGGTGGCAATACAAACCATATATCAATAGTAACTCTAATCGTTAATGGCTTAAACTCTCCAATAAAGTGACATAGGCTTGTAACGTGGATTAAAAAAAAACAAATCCAACAATATGTTGCTTCCAGGAGACACATCTGAATGGAAAAGACATACACAGGCTGAAGGTGAAAGGTTGGGAAAATTTATACCATGCACACGGTCCTTGTAAGCAAGCAGGGGTGGCCATCCTCATACGGAATAAAATCGACTTCAAGACTAATTTAATCAAAAGGGATAAGGAAGGACATTGTATACTGTTAAAAGAAACCATTCACCAACAAGACATAACAATTATCAATATTTACGCAGAAAATAATGGTGCTGCGACATTTATAAAACAAATTCTCCTCAATTTCAAGAATCAAATAGACCACAACACAATAATTATGGGAGACTTCAACTCACCTCTCTCACCATTGGACAGATCCTCCAAACAAAAGTTGAATAAAAAAAATATAGAATTCAATATCACAATCAATACCCTAGACTTAACTGACATATATAGAATATATCAACCATCATCAAGTGGATATACTTTTTTCTCACCAGCACATGGATCCTTCTCAAAAATAGACCATATATTATGCTGTAGGGCAACACTCAGTAAATATAAAGGGGTGGAGATAATACCATGAATTTTTTTCTGATCACAATGGAATGAAACTGGAAACCAATGGTAAAAGAAGGAAGGAAAAATCCTACATCACATGGAAAATGAACAATATATTACTGAATGATCAATGGGTTACAGAAGACATAAAAGAGGAAATCAAAAAATTCTTAGAGATAAATGAAAATACAGACACAACATATCAGATTCAATGGGACACAATGAAACAAGATTCAAGAGGCAAATTCATCGCCTGGAGGTCATTCCTCAAAAAAAAAGAAAAAAAAAAACAAAAACAACAAATAAATGAGCTCTCACTTCATCTCAAAGCCCTAGAAAAGGAAGAGCAAAACAACAGCAAATGTAGCAGAAGGCAAGAAATAATTAAAATCAGAGCGTAAATCACGAAATTGAAACAAAAGAAACTATTAAAAAATTAACAAAACTAAAAGTTGGTTCTTCGAAAAAATAAATAAGATGGACAGACCCTTAGCCATGCTAACGAGGAGAAGAAGAGAGAGAACTCAAATTACTAACATACGGGATGAAAAAGGCAATATCACAACAGAAGCTACATAAATACGAAAGACAATTAGAAATTATTTTGAAAACCTATATTCCAATAAAATAGAAAATAGTGAAGACATCGATACATTTGTTAAGTCATATGATTTGCCTAGACGGAGTGAGGAGGATACACACAATTTAAACAGACCAATATCAATCGATGAAATAGAAGAAGCAATCAAACGATTACCAACCAAGAAAAGCCCAGGACCGGATGGGTATACAGCGGAGTTTTACAAAACCTTTAAAGAAGATTTAATACCAATACTTTTCAAGTTATTCAGGAAATAGAAAAACAGGGAGCTCTGCCAAGTTCATTCTATGAGGCCAACATCACCCTGATTCTGAAACCAGACAAAGACACCTCAATGAAAGAAAACTACAGACCAATATCTCTGATGAACCTAGATGCAAAAATTTTCATTAAAATTCTGGTGGTTTGGATACAAAGGCACATCAAAAAAATTGTGCACCATGATCAACTAGGATTCATCCCTGGGATGCAAGGAGGGTTCAATATATGGAAATCAATAAATGTTATTCACAACATCACTAGACTTAAAAATAAGAACCATAAGATCATCTTGATAGATGCAGAAAAACCATTAGACAAAGTAGAGCATTCCTTTATGTTCAAAACATTAGAAAAACTAGGGATAACAGGAACATACCTCGACATTGTAAAAGCTATCTATGTTAAGCCTCAGGCTAGCATCATTCTGAATGGAGAAAAAATGAAGGCATTCCCTCTAAAATCTGGAACAAGACAGGAATGTCCTCTATCACCTCTTCTATTCAATATAGTTCTCGAAAAACTGGCCAGAGCAATTAGACAGATGAAAGACATTAAAGGCATAAAAATAGGAAAAAAAGAACTTAAATTATCACTATTTGAAGATGACATGATTCTATACATAGAAGACCCAAAAGGGTCTACAGAAAAAACTACTAGAACTAATAAATGAATGCAGCAATGTGGCAGGAAATGAAATCAACATGCATAAATCAAAGGCATTTCTGTATATCAGCGACAAAACTTCTGAAATGAAAATGAGGAAAAACACTGCATTCACAATATCCTCATAAAAAATTAAATACTTGGGAATCAACCTAACAAAAGAGGTGAAAGATTTATACAATGCAAACTACAGAACCCTAAAAAGAGAAGTAGAATAAGATCTTAGAAGATGGAAAAATATACCCTGTTCATGGATAGGCAGAATGAACATCATCAAAATGGCGATATTACTAAAAAGTTCTCCATAGGTTTAATGAAATGCCAATCTAAATCCCAAAGGAATTTTTTTGTAGAAATAAATAAACCAATCATGAAATTCATATGGAAAAATAAACGACCCAGAATAGCAAAAGCAATTCTAACCAGGAAGTGTGAATCAGGCGGTATAGCGATACCAGATTTCAAACTATATTACAGAGCAATAATAACAAAAACAGCATGGTACTGGTACCAAAACAGGCGGGTGGACCAATGGTACAGAATGGAGGACACAGAGACTAATCCAAAAAGCTACAACTATCTTATATTTGATAAAGGAGCTATAAGCATGCAATTGAGGAAGGATACCATCTTCAACCAATCGTGTTGGGAAAACTGGAAATCCACATGCAACAAAATGAAACTGAATCCCTTTCTCTCGCCATGCACAAAAGTTAACTCAAAGTGGATCAAGGAGCTAGATTCAAATCAGAGACTCTGCATTTGATAGAAGAAAAAGTTGGTTCCGATCTACATATTGTATGGTCAGGCTCCAAATTCCTTAATAGGACACCCATAGCACAAGAGTTAATAACAAGAATCAACAAATGGGAGTTACTTAAACTGAAAATTTTTTTTCTCAGAAAGAGAAACAATAAGAGAGGTAAATATGGAGCCTAGATCATGGGAACAAATTTTTACTCCTCACCCTTCAGATTCAGCCCTAATATCCAGAGTATTCAAAGTATACAAAGAACTCAAATAATTAGACAATAAGATAACAAATAAACCAATGGGCCAAGGACCTGAACAGACACTTCTCAGAGGAGGACATAGAATCAATCAATAAGTACATGAAAAAATGCTCTCCATTTCTTGCAGTCAGAGAAATGCAAATCAAAACCACCCTAAAATACTATCTCAATCCAGTGAGATTGGTAGCCATTATGAAGTCAAACAACAACAAGTGCTGGCGATGATGTGGGGAAAAGGGTACTCTTGTACATTGCTGATGGGACTGAAACTGGTACAGCCAATTTGGAAAGCAGTATGGAGATTCCTGGGAAAGCCGGGAATGGAAGCACCATTTGAACCAGCTATTGCCCTTCTCGGACTATTCCCTGAAGACCTTAAAAGAGCGTACTACAGGGATACTGCCACATCGATGTTCATAGCAGCACAATTCACAATTGCTACACTGTGGAACCAACCCAGATTCCCTTCAATAGATGAATGGATAAAAAAAATGTTTTTTTTTTATATACTATGGAGGATTACACAGCACTAAAAAATGACAAAATCATGGAATTTGCAGGGAAATGCATGGCACTAGAGCAGATAATGCTTAGTGAAGCTAGCCAATCCCAAAAAAACAAATACCAAATGACTTATTTGATATAATGAGAGCAACTAAGAACAGAGCAGAGAGGAAGAGCATGAAGAAAAGATTAACATTAAGCAGAGACATGAGGTGGCAGGGAAAGGGAGAGAAAAGAGAAATTGCATGGTAATGGAGGGAGACCCTTATTGTTACAAAAAAATTACATATAAGAGGTTGTGAGTGTAATGGGAAAATAAACAATAAGAGAAATGAATGACAGTAGGTAGGGTAGAGAGAGAAGATGCCAAGAGAGGGGAGGGGGGATAGTAGAGCATAGGAAAGGTAGCAGAATACAACAGTAACTAATAAGACATTATGTAAAAATATGGATGTGTAACTGATGTGATTCTGCATTCTGTATTTGGAGTAAAATTGGAGTTCAAAACCCACTTGAATTTAATGTATGAAATATGATATGTCAAGAGCTTTGTAATGTTTTGAGCAACCAATAAAAGAAAAAAAAGTAGCAATATATATGCCAATCGAAATTCATCATGAAATATATATAATCCAAAGATCGAAAAATATTCATTTTACTGAACATGGATTTATGTATAATGTTATTCAACTAGGAAGCTCACCCGTAGGTTGAATTTTCAGTTCCAACAGTGTTTAGGAGGAGTGATCTCTTCTCACAATTTGCATCTGCCAATTAAGCCACCTCACATGTGTGTACAAGTGATATCAGGTAGGATTCTATATGTGCATATAAAAATACATGTGCTGAATAGGCTACAGAGAAAGGGAGACAGGGATTCACATATTTGTTAATTTTAAAAACACATGTAGAACTATTTCAACAAAAAAATTGACTAGATTTAAAACTCCTACATTATATAATGCAAAAGGCAATTCCAACTATACACCATGCCTCCTCTGAACTGCTTGTATTTCTATTCTTTTTGGGTTAATTTTCACCATCATTTTAGGATTATTAGTCAGAGACTAGTAGGGTACGGGTTAGTGTCAGGGGTTAAGTATTTCAAATGGAAAATTGGAAAATGAATCCAATGTGTATGTAAATATGTGCTACACAAAAATCTTCCCACTCACATCCAGAGCAATGCCTTGACAATACCTTTGCCCCAAGTAAGACACAATTAGTGTAGAAAAGTGTAAAAATCTAGGAATTCATATATGGAATGGAATATGCTCGGGAGTTCACAACCTTGGAGGTGGTAGAGGAGTTTCCAAAAGTAAAGGAAAGGGTAAACACTCCACAAACAAGGAGCTCTGCTGGCCTAAGAATTCTTGGGAAATGGCCTCTGAGGTTGGGATCCTGAAATATATGTTGCTGTCATGAGCTTTAGCTTCCTTTGTAGTGAGACCATCAAAGCTGGGTCTGCATCTATGTTACCGGGAAGAGATGGTTTCTTATATTCCAATGAACATGAGGCAGCAGTGCTCAATTCTCTCTTTGTAGGTAAACTGTGGCCACTGGAGGCTAAGTGTCTCCCAGTGGGGACTGTGAAGACATTTGGTCATCCTCCACTTTTCATGGTGTTTTTTGCTGCTGCACTGGGAATTTGGTATTTGCTTCACAAAATATAAGAAGTTCATCTGGGATACAGTGCTGGAGGGAGTTATGTCACTTGTGGTGGGTCAGGGTCTGCAGGAGAATGCACCAACCAGGCTTCTATCGCACAGAGCTTGCCCCAATAACCAATGCAACCTTATTCTGAACATTGCCCTTAAAACTCTCGATATAACAGGATGCCTTTACATATAAGGGTCTCATGTCTGCACTATATCAGTCACAAGCCATTTGGAAGCCAATGGCAGATCCACATAGCCCCTCCATGATGTTTTATCACACTCCTTCCCACCACTGTTCTAGGCGCACTACTCAGAAGTCTCCAAATTACTGGCATCTCGTGTTCTACATCATTTTCATGAAACCCAGTCAAACAAGGCACTGTCTGGTATACACATGATAAGCAACAGGACAACAAATTTTCTGCAGTTCCACCTGGTCATGGGAATTTCAAAAATTTCATGGTATTTATTTAGCAATTTTTCAAAAATGAAGTTAGAGGCACTGTGCGTCTCAATTCATTCAGGAACCATTAAGTGTTGAGAAAGTTCATTTCAATGAAAGCTCTAGAGAACTCTCACAGTCAAGGCTTCTCAAAGAATTACCAAATGGTCACATAAAGCCAGGCCAATTGACGTCTACAATGTAAGGTCCATGTGTGTTTTGACTCTCATCTATGGCTGCCATGTCTTTCATAATAAAATCATGTGATATCCTGGCTGAGATTCCCAGGCCTCTGTGGAAAGCCACCCTGGGCATAGATCTCAGTTTCCAAGAGTGAGTCTTATGTGTGTCCTCCTAAAATCCCAACACAATTCATGGCAATACTTCTCTGAGGTCAATTCCAGAATGCAGTCTCTAAGGGGAATCACACCAGAGTTAAAGCCCAGGTAGATCCAGTCATCCCTTCCAACCGCCACAAAAATTACCACAATTAAAATCAAAACACTCCCACAGGCCCATCATCTTCTTCCATGTAGACACTCCTCATAACCTCCAGCTGGAGGTTTCTATGAGCCCAAGGTAGTGTCCAAAATAAGCTCACTTGCCCCTTATTTGCCTAAAATCATGGTGGCCTGGACACTCTTCCTGTGAATCAGGAGTGATCAAATATTCCTGCTGTTAAAGTGTTCCACTTCTCCAATTTCAGCCTACTGGCTGTAGGGTATAATTCTTTATGTGATTTGAAGTCATGAGAAAACCCAAGCACATATGGGGTAGCCTCTGCATGGATTTCAAGAACTCATTTGACCCAAATGATCCCTATTCTCACTTGATGGAGTTCAGGAACCTAAAACAAGAAGGCAAAAATATTCATCCACAATGACTGCTCTTTTGGACATTTTAGTTTTGAAAGCACATGGGATCTTTATTTAAATCCATCAGGTGCTGAGAATCTAAGCCACAACCTCATACAAGGACAAGAGGCTGATTCAGACACATCCCATTCCAAAGCAATTAAGCAAAGAGCCACAGGTGGTGTCCATTCATTTCCATATGAAAACAGTGTTCTTCAGGCTACACAAAGGGGTGGCCTGAGGCAAAGACCTTTCTGACATTCAGGGTAATAGAAATGGAATTAAGCAAATGGCCCAAAGAAGGGTTTCTCCACTGAGACTTTACTGGTCACACTGATATCTGAGTTTTCTGAGATGCTCTCATTCCCTTCAGCTATCCAGAACATGGCCATGTCACAGAACCTTGTGGTGTTACATATCTGGGAAACAAAACCATGAGTCAATTCTGGAGAGTGGCCAGAATTCACGAAGAAAAGTGGAACTTTAGAAGATAATAGATGTTGCCCATCCATAAGGCAAGCTGCAGTCCATTCATCAATTGCGCAGTATGAATCGCGGAAGCTTTCAACTAGAGACAACACATCCATTGATGCATTCTGTTTTCTAATGTCTACAACCATGGATACAGTGGGATACACAGACATAGAAACACTCACAATGTCAAACGACTTACTAGAAACAGTCCACTCCAAACCAAACAAACCACCTTTCCTACCTATTCTCAGAACATGAGAAAAAACCACAAACTCACACCTACAACGGCAAAGGCACTTTCTTCCCCTAAATAGGTCTGTGACTATCCGAAGTGTCTTCTGACTGGTGGGCCATATTATGTTCCCCCAAAATGGCCTGTCCTTTTTTACATCTGGTCTCCTTGTCCAACTCTGTGAAGTTGTAAGGAGCCAGCGGTGAGCCACTACCTGCTTTCTCAGGAAAGGCCCCTCTTCAGAGCTCTGCTGGCATTTGGCCATCCTCATATCAGCAGGTACCAAGAAAGACTGACTATGTCTTTGGGAAAAGCAAACAAGTTAGCCCACTGGGTCTGGAGTGGGACTGGCTCTTGGTGCCTGGCTTCCTGGATCCCAAGTTCAGAGAATTCCATCACCAAGGAAGTGAAGTGAGGTCACTTCTTTCAGGAACTGAATATGGTCACTGCCTTGGTAACCACTTTGTCCTAACAGTTGCTTCCAAGGTTCCCATGAGATAGAGGCTGCCCCAACATCCTGTGACACATTCAGAAGTTAGAATGATATATCAACCATAGGCACCCTGGAACAGCTCTCCACAGAGGCCTGGTTTGGTCCATCTTCTCTACATTAAGAAGAGAGAGGCTGACTCAGACACATCAATTCATCCTGACCAGGTTGTTTGCCATGGAAGATGACTATTGCTCTCTCAGGTCCTACATAGCTGCCTACATATTCTCCAAGGATCATTTCTTCATGGATCTTTGAGGTTCTCAGCAGGTGGAAGATCTTCTACATTCCTATATTGTAAGACCCACTCTGTCACTGCTCTTAAGTTAGTTATATTGAGGGAACAGTGTATGGTTAGGGTTAATAACATGTTCGATTTGGGTTACGAATCATTCGGCAGGATGAATAATGGTATTGGCAACCTGTGATATTTACAAGAGTATACATGTGAAATATAAGTATGAAAGCAGAAATCTAGGTAAGATTTGAAGCCCAGAAGGGCATTGGGGACTTGAGTGGGATACCTAACTTTGAGTAATGTGCTGCACAGATGTCTCAGATAAATCAATATACATCGGACCTTGTACCTTGGATGATTGAATGCTGAAGAGAACATCCAGTCAAAAACCGATATTCGGTAGGATTAGGAAGGAAGTTGGTAGGTTTAGAAAGAAGAGTGAGTATAGGATTTGGACCAAAAGTTCTTCAGCAATAGGGTTTCGGGTAGAGAGTGTATGTAAATGTCAGCACATGTGAAGAGTCAGTCACAATGATGAACTGGGGAAAACATGTAGGAAAGCAAATATCAATAGAGACATTAGGAAATCAAGCAAAGTATAAAGTGTGTGATAGGGTTAGACATTTTCAACAGGTTTGAAGTTGAATATATAATCTTAGGAAGAAACAAATATGTAGTCACCAATAGGATTGATATTTGAGAGCATTAGGCAACCTGCACATGGATGTTTTTAGTAATGCATGCTATCTTTCCATTTAGGCTTTGGTACAATTGTAAGTGTGATCTTTGCTTTTTGTGTCCGGAATATTTCTGTGATAAAATGTGTATGTAGATCAGGTGACATGAGTACTTCTTCCACCAATTCTGAGAGCAATATTTTGAAGATTTATAAATTAGTATGGGGGTAGAAATAGGTGTACCCTGCTTCTATTAATATAGACATAATGCATGAATAGACCATAATGTGAATAAATAATATAACTGGATCCACTTTAAATAATGGATTGAATGGATATCTGAAAGTATATAAGAAATGTTATATTGATATACAATCATTAATTCCAACCAGTTATATATCTAATGATTATCTTATGGTTATGGTTAATCATGAAGGGTGTGTGAGTTTTTCTTCAAAATTGATTATGGAAATCGAAAACAATATATTTGGAAAAAAAAGTCTCATGAATAGACCAGTCAAGAAACATAGAGAAATACATGTGTTCTGGAGCAGGAAGTGACTAAAAGTGAAACAAATGCCTATAAATTTGCTAACTAGTGAATGAAATATATATCCTATGATGTGCATAAACTGAAGAAATAGTAATGTACCAGTGTGGAATAAAAATTAACGTCAAAATACACATCATGTCCCATAGGAACCAACATGCATTGATGTTAAACTGGGTCAGTTAATGCAGACATATTAGAATTTGTATGCACCTTTCACTGAAGTTAGTTCTCAGTACTAGGAAACAACTATGTATTTCATGTGTATGAGTATTTCTAAGAATAATCTTGTGAAAAGTTGATTATTAATCCACATCCATGAACATGAATGAATTTAGGGAGTGTATATAAGACACATATTTTTCATATTTTTAAAAATCTGGACAGTATATATATATATATATATATATATATATATATATATATATATATATATACACACATATATGGACACACACACACACACACAAACACAGAAATTAAAAAGTAGCAATATATATGCCAATCGAAATTCATCATGAAATATATATCATAAAGATGCAAAAACATTCATTTTACTGAACATGGGTTTATGTATAATGTTGTTCCACTGGGAAGCTCACCCATAGGTTGAATTTTCAGTTCTAACAGCGTTTAGGACGAGTGATCACTTCTCACAATTTGTATCTGCCAAGTCATGTAACTCAAAAGAATGTACGTTTGATACCATGTAGGATTCTATTTGTGCATATAAAAATACATGTGCTGAATAGGCTCCAGAAAATGAGAGACAGTAATTCACATATTTGTTAACTTTAAAAACACATGGAGAACTATTTCAATTAAAAATTGACTAGATTCATAATACCTACCCTTTATCATGCAAAAGGCAAGTCCAACCCTGAACTGCATGTATTTACGTAGTGTTTGGGTTATTTTTCTCCATAATATTAGGATTAGTAGTCGGAGTCTATTAGAATATGGGTTAGTGTTAGGGATTCAGAATTGCGAATGGAAAAATAGGAAAATTAATCCAATGTGTATGCAAATATGTGCTAAAACAAATCTTCCGACTCTCATCCAGAACAATGCCTTGAAATTATCTTCGCCCCAAGTAAGACACAATTAGAGAAGAAAAGTTGCAAAATCTGTGATTACATTTCTGTAATGGAAAATGCTCAGGAGTGCACAAACTTGGAGGTGGTATAGGAGTTTTCAAAAGTAAGGACAGGGTACACACTCCACAAGCATGGAGCTCTGCATGCCTAAATCTTTTTGAGAAACTGACACAGAGGTTGGGCACTGATATATAGGTTTTTGTCAGGAGTTAAGCTTCCTTTGTAGTGATACGCTCAAAGCTGGGTCTGCATCTATGTGACCTGGAGGACAAAGTTTCTTATTTTCCAATGAACACAAGGCAGCAGTGCTGAATTCTCTCTTTGTAGATAAACTGTGGCCCCTGGGGGTTTATTTTCTCCCCGTGTGGACTTTGAATCCATTTGGTCATCCTCCAATTTTCGTGGTGTTTCTTGCTGCTGCACTTGGAGTTTGGTACATGCTTCATGAAATACAAGGAGTTCAACTGGGAAACAGTGCTGGAGAGAGTTCTGTCACGTGTGGTGGGTTATGGTCTGCAAGAAAATGCACAAACCAGGTTTCTATCTCTCAAAGATTGCCCCCTTGTTCATAGCAACCTGATTCTGAACATTGCCCTGAAACCTCGCCATATAACAAGATGCCATTACATATAAGGGTCTGAAGTCTGCACTGTGTCAGTCACAAGCCATTTGGAAGTAAATGGCAGATCCACATGGACCCACCATGATACTTTATCACACACCTGCCCACCACTGCTCTACGCCCACTACTCAGCAGGCTACAAATTACTGTCATGTCTGTTCTAAACAATTTTCAGAAAACCCTGTCAATCAAGGCACTCTCTGGTACACTCATGATAAGCAATAGGAGATCCAATGTTTCTTGAGTGCCACCGGGTCATGGGAATTTCAAAAATTTCATGGTATTTATCTAGCCATTTTTCAAGGATGACATTGGATGCACTGTGAATTTCAGTTATTCAGAAACCATTGAATGTTGAGAAAGCTCAATTCAAAGAAAATTCTGGAGAACTCTCACAGGCAAGGCTTTCCAAAAAGTGGACAAAAGGTCACTTGAAGCCAGGACCATTGAGGTCTACAATGTGAGGTCCTATGTGTTTTGACTCTCTACTATGGCTTCAAAGTCTTTCAGAATAAAATCATGTGATATCCAGGCTGAGATTCCCAGTTCTTTGTGGAAAGCCACCCTGGTCCTAGATCTCAGGTTCCAAGGGCGACTCTCATGCGTGGCCTCCTAAAATCCCAACACAATTCATGGCAATACTTCTCTGAGGTCAGTTTCAGAACTCAGTCTCTAAGGGGAAACACACCAGAGTTCAATCCCTGGTGACCCAGTCATCTCTTCCAACCGCCACACAAATGACCAGAATTAAAACCAAAACACTCACACATGCCCCTCATCTTCTTTCATATAGACACTAATCATAACCTTGGCTGGAAGTTTCCATGAGGCTCACAGCACAAGACAATGTCAAAATAAGCTCCCTTGCCCTTCATTTGTCTAAAGTCAGTGTTTCTGGACACCGTTCCTGTGAACCAGGGCTGATCAAAGATGCCTGCCATTAATACTGTTCCGCTTCTCCAATTTGAGGCATACTGACTGTCAGGTATAGTTTCTTTATGTGATTTGGAGTCATGAGAAAACCCAAGCACCTATGGGCTAGCCTCTGCAGGGCTTGAAGAACTCAGTTGACCCAAAGGATCCCTCTTCTGACTTGATGGAGATCAGGAACCTTACAGAGGAAAGCAAGAGACTTCATCAACAATGATTGCTCTTTTGGCCATTTTGGAATTGGATGCACACATGGGATCTTTCTTTAGATCCATCAGGTGCTGAGAATCTGAGCCATGGACTCACACTGCACTAAGAGGCGGATTCAGACATATCCCTTTGCAAAGCAATTAAGCAAAGATCCTCAGGTGGTGCCCATTTGTTTCCATTTGAAAACTGATTTTTTCAGGCTTTCGAAAGGTGTGGCCTTAGGCAAAGACCTTCCTTACATTCAGGGCAACAGAACAATAGGAAAGCAAATTCCCAAAGCAGAGTTTCTCCACTGAGACTTTCCTGGTCACACTGATATCTGAGTTTTCTTAGATACTCACCATTCCCTTCAGCTATCCAGTACATGGCCATGTCCCAGATTGTGGAGGAGATACATATCTTGAACACAAAACCATGAGCCTATGGGAGAGTGGCCAGAATTCAGGAAGAAATCAGGAATGTAGAAAGGTAGTAGGTGTTGCCCATCTATAAGGTAAGCTGCAGCCCATTGATAAATTGGACAAGATGAATGCTGCAAAGATTTCTACTAGACAGGACACATCCTTTGATGCATTCTCTTTTCTATTGTCTACAACCACGGACACAGTGGGATACACACAAACACTCACCTTCTCAAAGGACTTACTAGAAACAGGCCACTCCAAATTAAACAAACCGACTTTCCTACATATTCTTAAAACATGAGACAAAATCACTAACACACAAACACACCCACAAAGGCACCTTCTTTCCCCAAGTAGGTCTGTGACTATCCAGAGCATCCTCTGACTGGTGGGCCATACTATGTTCCCCTGAAATGGGCTGTTGTATGTCAGATCTGGTCTCCTTGGCCAACACTGTGATGTTGTCAGGAGCCAGCGGTGAGCCACTGCCTGCTTTATCAAAAAAAAAAAAGCCCCTCTTCAGAGCTTTCCTGGCATTTGTCCCTCTTCAATTCAGTATTTGCCAAGAAAGACTGACTCTGTCCTAGGTTAATCCAAACATGTGAGACCACTGGGACTGGGACTGGGCCTGCCTCAGGGTGCCTGTCTCCCTGGATCCAAAGTTCAGAGTGGTACATCAACAAGAAAGTGACGTAGGTCACTTCCTCTAGAACTGAATGAGGTCACTGCCTTGGCAACCACTTTGTCCTAACAGTTGCATCCAAGGGTCCATGAAATGGAGCGTGCCCCTGCTTCCTATGACACTTTTACAAGTTAAAATGGAATATCAACCATAGGCACCCGGGAACAGCTCTCCACACAGGCCTGGTTTGGTCCATCTTCTCTAGATTAAGAAGAGAGAGACTGCTTCAGACACATCCCTTCATCCTTACCTGGTTGTTTGTCATGGAAGATGACTTTTGCTCTCTCAGGTCCTTCATAGCTGCCTATATCTTCTCCAGGGATCATTTCTGCATGGACCTTTGAGGTACTCTGCAGGTTGAAGATCTCCTACATTCCTGTATTGTAAGACCAACTCTGTGCCTGCTCTTCTATAAAGGTAGATTGAGGGAATCGTGTATGGTTAGGGTTAATAACATTTTTGATTTGGGTTAGGATCATTCTGCTGGATGAATAATGGTATTGGGAACCTGCGATATTTATAAGATTATAGAGGTGAAATATATGTATGAAAACAGAAATCTCAGTAAGATTTAAAGCCCAGAAGGTCATTGGGTCCTTGATTGGAATAGTTAGCTTTGAATTATGTTCTGCCCAGATGTCTCAGATAAATCTATACACAATGGCATAGGATCTTGTACCTTAGATGATTGAATGTTGAGGAGAACATCCATTCAAAAAGGGAGAGTTGGTAAGATTACGAAGATAGTTGGTAAGATTAGAAAAACGTGTGAGTATAGGATTTGGACAAAAAGTTCTTTAGCAATAGGGTTTCAGGTACACAAAAAAATGTAAATGTCAGCACATGTGAAGAGTCAGTCACAATGATGAACTGGGGAAAATATGTAGGAAAGCAGATATCAATAGAGACATAAGGAAATCAGGCAAAGTATAAAATGAGTGATAGCAATAGATATTTTCAACAGGCTTGAGATTGAATATATAATCTTAGGAAGAAACAAATATGTAGTCACCAATAGGATTGACATTTGAGAGCATTAGGCAACCTGGACATGGGTGATTTTCATAATCCATACTCACATTCCATTTAGGCTTTTGTACAATCGTAAGTGTGACTTTGCATTTTGTGGCCAGAATATTACTGTGATAAAATGTATATGTAGATCAGGTGACATGAGTATTTCTACCACCATTTCTTGGAGCAATATTTTGAAGAGGTATAAATTAGTATTGGGGGTACATATAGGTGTACCATGTGTGTATGAATATAGAGATAATGCATGAATAGACCATAGTGCGAATAAATAATATAACTGGTTCGAACTTTAGAAATTGGAATAAATTGATATCTGAATATACACAGGGAATCATATGTTGATATACATACATTCATTCCAACCATTTATACATCCAATGGAAATATTACGGGTGTGGTTCATCATAAAGAGTGTGTGAATTTTGCTTCAAAATTGATTATGGAAATTGAAAATAATGTGTTTGGAAAGAAGTCTCATGAAATGACCAGTCAAAAACAAAGAGGAATACATATGTTCTGAAGCAGGAAGTGATAGAATGTGTTACAAATTTCTTTAAATTTATGAAGTTGTGGATGAAATGTATATTCTATGATGTACAAAAACTGAAGAAATAGTAATGTACCAGTGTTGTATAAAAATGAACGTCAAAATACACATCATGTCCCATAGGAATCTACTTGCATTGATGTTAAAGTGGGTCAGTTACTGTAAAAATATAAGGATTTGTTTGCACCATTTACTTAAGTGAGTTTTCAATACTATAAAACAAATATGTATTTCAGGTGGATGAATATTTCTGAAAATAATCTTATGAAAATTTGAATATAAAACCACATACATGAACAAGAATGAATTTAGGGAGTGTATAATAAGACACATATATTTCATATTTTGAAAAATCTAGAGAGTATATATATATATATATATATATATATATATATATATATATATATACAAAACACACACAGAGACATTAAAAAGTAGCAATATATATGCCAATTAAAATTCATCGTGAAATATATATCATCCACAGATCCAAAAATATTAATTTTACTGAACATGGATTTATGTATAATGTTTTTCAACTAAGAAGTTCACTCATAATTTGAATTATCAGTTCCAAAAGCATTTAGGAGGAGTGATTTCTTCTCACACTTTGTCTCTGCCAAGTTAGCCACCTCTCAAGAATATAGGTGTGATACCAGGTAGGATTCTACATGTTCATATAAAAATACATGTGCTGAATTGGCTACAGAAAAAGGGAGACAGGAATTCACATATGTGTTAACTTTAAAAACACATGCAGAACTCTTTCAACAAAAAATTGACAAGATTTATAACTCCTACCCTATATCATGCAAAAGGGAAGACCAACTATACACCATGGCTCCTCTGAAGTGCTAGTATTTTTATTCTGTTTGGGTTATTTTTCTCCATTATATTAGAATTAGTTGTCAGAATCTAGTAGGGTATAGGTTAGTGTCAAGGATTCAGTATTTCAAATGGAAAATTGAAAAATGAATCCAATGTGTATGTAAATATGTGCTACACAAAAATCTTCCCACTCTCATCCAGAACAATGCCTTGACAATACCTTCGCCCCAAGTAAGACACAATTAGAGGAGAAGATTTAGAAAATCTGTGAACAAATATCTGGAATGGAATATGCTCAGGAGCCCACACCTTGGAAGTGGCAGAGGAGTTTCCAAAGGTAAGGAACAGGGTAAACCCTCCACAAACATGGAGGTCTGCTGGCATAGACACTTCTTGAGAAACTGCCTGTGAGGTTGGGCACTTGAAAAATATGTTGTTGTCAGGAGCTTTAGCTTCCTTTCTAGTGAGACCATAAAAGCTTGGTCTGCATCTATGAGACCTGGAGGACATGCTTTCTTATTTCCCAATGAACATGAGGCAGCAGTGCTAAATTCTCTTTTTAGGTAAACTGTGGCCACTGGGGGCTAAATGTCTTTCCATGTGCACTTTGAAGCCATATGGTCATCCTCCATTTCGTTTTGTTTCTTCCTGCTGCACTGGGAGTTTGGTATTTGCTTCACGAAATACAAGGAGTTCAATTGGGTCTCAGTGCAAGAGGGAGTTCTGTCATGTGTGGTGGGTCAGGTTCTGCAGGAGGATACAAGAACCAGGATTCTATCCCACATAGCTTGCCCCCTTGACCATAGCAACCTGATTCTGAACAATGTCCTGAAAACTCTCCATATAACAAGTTGCCTTTACATGGAAGGTTCTGTTGGCTGCACCATGTCAGTCACAAGCCATTTTGAAGCCAATGGAAGATCCACATGGCCCCACCACAGATGTTTTATCACATACCTGCCCACCACTGCTCTAGTACAACTACTCAACAGAGTCCAACTTACTGGCATCTCTGTTCTACACCATTTACATGAAACCCAGTCAATCAAGGCACTGTCTGGTATATTCATGATCAGTAACAGGACATCCAAAGGTTCTCCAGTGCCACCTGGTGATGGGAATTTCAAAAATTTTATGCTATTTTTCTAGCCATTTTTCAAGGATGAAGTTGGAGGCACTGTGAGTTTCAATTCTTTCAGGAACCATTAAATGGTTAGGAAGCTCATTTCAATGAAAGTTCTGGAGAACACTCACAGGTAAGGCTTCCCAAAGAGTGGCCAAAAGATCACATGATATTATGCCCATTGAGGTCTACAATGTGAGGTCCATATGAGTTTTGACTCTCAACTATGAGTGCCAAATCTTTCAGAAAAAAATCATGTGGTATCCTGGCTGAGAGGCCTAGTGCTCTGTGGAAAGCCATCCTGGGCCTAGAACTTAGTTTCCAAGGGCGACACTCATGCCTGGCTTCATAAAATCTCATTACTATTCATGGCAATACTTCTCTGAGGTCAGTTTGAGAACTCAATTTCTAAGGGAATCACACCAGAGTTCAAGAACATGTGTACCAAGTCATCTCTTCCAACCGCCACCCAAATGACCACAATTTAAAACAAAACACTCCAATGTGGCGCTCATCTTTTTCCATATAGACACTCATAATGACCTCTGGCAAAAGTTTTCCATGAGGGGCACAGCCCAAGACCGTGTACAAAATAAGCTCTCTTGCACCTAATTTGCCTAAAGTCAGGGTGGCCTGGACACCCTTCTTGTGAACCAGGAGAGATCAAATAGGCCTCCCATTAATACTGCTTTGCTTTTTCAATTTGAGGCCAACTGACTGTGGAGTTTGGATTCCTTATGTGAATTGGAGTCTTGAGAAAACCCAAGAAACTATGGGCTAGCCTCTGCAGGGCTTTGAAGAACTCATTTGACCCAAAGGATCCCTATTCTGGCTTGATGGAGGTCAGGAAAGTTACAGAAGAGGCGAGAGACTTCATCCACAAGGACTGCTCTTTTGGCCATTTTGGTTTTGGATGTACACATGGGATCTTTCTTTAGATCCATCAGGAGCTGAGAATCTAAGCCACACCCTCACACAAGGCAAATAGGCTGATTCAGACACATCCTTTCCAAAGCAATTAAGCAAAGAGCCACAGGTAATGCCCATTAATTTCCATTTGAAAACTGCTTTCTTCAGGCTTCACAAAGTGGTGGACTGAGGAAAAGACCTTCCTGACATTCAGGGCAACAGAAGAATTGGTAAACAAAAGGCCCCAAGCAGGGTTTCTTCACTGTGACTTTCTTGGTCAAACTGATATCTGAGTTTTCTTAGATGCTCGCCATTCCCTTCAGCTATTCAGTACATGGTCATGTCACAGAGCTTCAAGGTTGTACATATCTTAAACACAAAACCATGAGCCTATTCTGGAGAGTGGCGAGAATTCAGGAAGAAAACAGGAACTTAGGTAGATAGCAGGTGTTTCACATCAATAAGGCAAGCTGCAGTCCATTCATAAATAGGGCAGGATGAATGCTGGGAAGCTTTCTACTAGATAGGACATATTCATTGATGCATTCTCTTTTCTAATGTCTACAACCACGGACATAGTGGGATACATAGACATAGAAACACTCACCTTGTCAAACGACTTACTAGAAACAGTTCACTCCAAACAAAACAAACCGCCTTTCATACCTATTCTCAGAACATGAGACAAAACCACAAACCCACACCCACACCACAAAGGCACCTCCTTCCCCCATGTAGGTCTGTGACTATCCGGAGTGTCCTCTGACTGGTTGGCCATACTATCTTCTCTGGAAATGGCCTGTTCTGTCTCAAATCTGGTCTCCTTGGCCAACTCTGTGAAGTTGTCAGGAGCCAGCGGTGAGCCACTGCCTGCTTTCTCAGGAAAGGCCCCTATTCATAGCTTTACTTGCATTTGGCCATCCTCACATCAGTAGGTTCCAAGAAAGACTGAGTCTGTCCTTGGTAAATCAAAATAAGTTTGACCACTGGGACTGGGACTGGGTCTGGCTCTTGGTGCCTGGATTCCTGGATTCCAAGTTCAGAGAGTTCCATCACCAAGGAAGTTAGGTGAGGTCACTTCCTTTAGCAACTGAATGAGGTCACTGCCTTGGCAACAACTTTGTCCTAACAGTTGCTTCCAAGGTTCCCATGAGAAGGAGGCTGCCCCTACTTCCTGTGACACTTTCACCAGTTAGAGTGGTATGTCAACCATAGGCATGCAGGAGCAGCTCAACACATGCCTGCTTTGGTCCATCTTCTATACATTAAGAAGAGAGTGGCTGATTCAGACACATCCCTTCATCCTGAGCAGGTTGTTTGCCATGGAAGACTTCTGCTCTCTCAGGTCCTTCATAGTTGCCTACATCTTCTCCAGGGATCATTTCTGCATGGACCCTTGAGTTTCTCAGCAGGTGGAAGATCCTCTATATTCCTGTATTTTAAGACCAACTCTGTCCCCACTTTTCTGTAAAATTAGATTGAGAGAACAGTGTATGGTTAGGTTTAATAACATGTTCGATTTGGTTTAGAAAGGAAACTACACGGTTGAGCAAACAGGGTCCTACCGTTAGCAATAATATGAGGATTATTAATGGACCGGCCCTGGCAGATAAAAGCATAGTTAACCAGGTTGACTATGTGAACAAAGACTCAAACCTTCCTTCTGGGGCCTCTGTCTCTCTTTGACGCTCTTCAAGTCGTTTTCTTAATTTACTCATTGATTCTTTTACAACTCCAGTATTGTCGGCATAAAAACAACATTCTTCCCTCAATGCAAGCAAAAAGGCACCTTTCTCTCATGAAGAGGAGGTCCAACACTCGCCTGCTCTATAAAACAACTTCAGAGAGAGAGAGGTTAAAATTCCTGTAAAGCTGTGATGTCGGTTTTTAATGTCTTTAAGCTTTGGTCTATTTCTGCTTCTAATTGTGTCTTTGTTGTGTCTCATGGACTAGGGCAGTTCTTCCTGTGCCCACGCCTTCAGCAATTATTATTCCTAATAGGATGGCTAAAGTGAGGGATACAGGTTCCCGGTGGAACCGGGTTGTATGCCCCCCTATTTGAACTTTAAAAGAACCTGCGTCATGATAGAGCACTCTGAAAAACATCTACATCATTACATAATTAATCACATCTATTGACCATTTTATGAAAACATAAATAATGTTAAAGTGTATAGAATTATACTGTTTTATGGATGGACAAGAAAATGCACCTAAGATAGCACCAAAGTGAGGAAAACATTCTTATTTGGTTGCATCCGGATTTAGAGGGCATTGCTTCTTTTGTAATCAATTAATCCCCTGAAACCCAAGTTTTGGTAGTTTTAGAGTTTGTACCCAACATGTAAGGGAAGGGGCTCAGAAGTTCACAGTCTGCAGAAATTCACAAAAATTAGTTTTTGTTTCTGTTTTTTTTTCCTCTGTTCTGGGCAAGTTAACTTTTCAAGGACACCTTGGAAGGGGAGAGCTTTTTTGTCTCTTTTTTTTCTCCCTGCCAGCTGTCACCATGGAGCCCAGTTGCTAACATTTTTATCTTAGAAATGTAGCCATCTCGGTGAAGCCCCAGCTCAAGGCCAGAGGCCTTGTTCACATATTTTGTGAAAAACTGGTAAGGAGGTGTCTAGCTTAGGGGTGGTGATTTTTCCAGCCAGTGGTCAAGTAGAACAGGGCAACACGAAAAGTGCAAGTTTATGTACATTGAACTCTTTCAGAGGGACTCTTTTGCTGAAAGACCTAAAGTAAGCCTTGGTGAAGACTTCTGGAGAAGGTCATTTAAGACATTTCTATGGACCTAGTACAGAGGGGGAAGACGGGGTAGTCGAGGCTGAGAGCAGCTCCGTGGATCTTAGAATGAGGAAAGAGAGATGTAAAAGAAAAATGGGAAAGGGGTTTGGGATTTTCCTAAAACAAAACTTGAGCAGTAGAACAGGTAGAGCAGAGGGGAAGATGGGAGTAAATATTCCAAAAAGCCTTTGAGGGACTTTAAATTCTTAGAAACCTCTTTTCAGTGATGACAAAGCAACTTTAAAGGCCATTTTCATTACATCTTGTATAGGGGTCTGAGGCCTCTTAACAGCTGGTTTGAGCTTTGGGTTAGCTTGCTAGAGGACTTGCTGGGACCTAGTGCAGGCACTGACAGGAAAAGAGAGGAGTGAGTGGGTGAAGGGGTACCTTGGTACCTGCTACCTCAGCAAGGGGGCAATGTTCTGAGAACCAGCGGAGGTTTGGGTTTTTGATTTAGTAATTGGAAAGGAGAAATCAGGTTGCTAAGATGGGAGTGATAGCAGAGAGTCTAGAGCAGAAGGCTGAGGGTGAGGAACTATTGGAGAACCATAGTACAGGATGTGAGCAAAGGAGGGAAAAGGATTCCACATAGGGAAATTTCCCCCTTTTGAGAACTTGCCAAAGTTAAAAATGTCACGCAGAATTTCAGGATCTAGAGAACCCTCTGGGGGCCATAGTATTTGGTTGTCTAATTGGTAATATGGCCAATGCTGTGTACTGAATTTGATGAAGAGTTTGGGTTCCACCAGGCAGCCCCTGTATGCTCACATTCACTTGACTTACACAAGAAGTCGGCTTCTCCCCGACACAGCCGTGGCTGTTTGTGCCTTTGATAGTCCGCTAGGCAAACATAGTAATCTAGGCTAGCCAACCTGAATCTGTCTCGCGTGTCCCTGCATCCATTATGTTTGTTTCCATTATCTGTGGTACAGAAGAGATTTAATGGAATTTTAGTGGGATCATCTTCATCAGGGATATCTCAATAGGAAAGACCTATACCGAGCTGACAAATGTCTGGGTGGATAGATGGCCACCAGGTCTCTAAGGGGGCTGTATGCGAGATAGACCATACTTCTTGTCTAATAGGATTTGTGATCAGCCATTGCTGCTGAATGATGAGGGTTAGAACTACTGGTGGCCAAGGGGAGAGTCTATAGTCTTAACCACATAGCGAATACGCAATTTGAAATGGTTAGCAGGCTTTTCCAGTTTCCAACAAGAGTCTGGACACAGCGAAGGCTTGAGATGAGAGGCATGGATCCAAAAAGTTATTCCGTCTACTTTTACCGCTTTAGGTTTTATAAGTAGCACCTGGTATGTTCCTTTCCAGTGGGGTTCCAGGGATGACACCTGATGTTGTCTTATGTAGACGAAGTCTCTTAGTTGATATTGACTTAGAGTCCCCTCCTCCCAAGGTTGGTAGGCAGTGGCCAGCTGTTTCCACAGGTATCGCTGAGTTCTTTCAATGACTTTAAGTCTGTCAAGCAAGGGGGTGTGGAAGTGATCGTTAGGCCTTAGAGTTGGGGTTAGGTTCCTTACTGGATGATGGGCATCATAGAGAATTTCATAGGGGGTGAGGTTACACAAAGAAAGAGAGGGAGTATTTCTCGCATGAAACAGTGCATAAGGCAGGAGCATAATCCAATCTTTTATGCCAGGCTCTAAGCTTAATTTCGTTAAGGTCTCTTTAATGGTTCTATTTATTTTTTCTACCTGTCCTGAGCTCTGGGGTATATAAGCATAATGTAACTTCAAATTAATCCACAGGGTCCCAGTGAACACCTGACTTACCTGAGCCATGAACACCAGTCCATTATCAGACCCTATTGCCTTAGGCAGACCGTATCTTGGAGAAATATCTTTCAGGATCTTCTTGAAAACCATTTGTGCAGTTTGGTTGTTTTTGTGTGTGTGTGTGTGTTTGTGTGTAAGGCTTCAGTCCATCCTGAAAATGTATCTACAAAGACTAGGAGATATTTAAGTCCATACGTTTCTGGCTTAATTTCACTATTGTCCACTTCCCAAAATTGTCGTTTTCTGGTTCCTCGTAGGTGCTTTCCTCTAGGAAACTGGAAGGGTAAGCATTAACCAATTGACGGACTCGACAGGCTTTTGTTACCCGTTCAGTTATTTCCTTTCGCTGTGAGTCGGTTAGTGGAAAACTCTGTTCTTAATCCTACAGGAATGCCTGCAGTTTCATTGAACCAAGGTGAGTGAGTTGGTGTACATTTTTAACGTAGTGTAGGGCTTTCTGTAATTGCAGCCTGAGCTCAGTGAAGTTGAGGCGTTCAGTGTCAGTGTCCATAGATGTTATCAAAAACTTCCTGGTGATCAGGGGTCCATTGGAATTGGGCATCTCCCATTAACACCGGGTATAAAGGAGCAGCTAAAGATGCAAACCCAGGTATCCATAACCTGCAAAAGCCAGCAGTCCCAAGAAACTCTCTGAGTTGTCTCCTGTTAGATGGGGGTGGTATCTACACAATGGTTTGTTTTCTGGGCTCAGTGAGCCATCGTTTACTGCCCCTAAGGTAACAGCCCAGGAAGATTACTTCATGCTAGCAAATTTGGGCTTTTTTGGCCAAAACTCTATACCCAAGTTGAGCAAGCTCATATAATAGTGCTTGGGTCCCAGACTCACAGTTTTCCTTGGTGTTGGCTGCCAGTAGCAGGTCATTCACGTATTGAAGCTGGGTGATTTGGGGTGCATAGTTCTGAAATTGCTGAGATCTCTGTTTAGGGCTTCATCAAAGAGAGTGGGGGAGTTTTTGAACCCCAGTGGGAGTCTAGTCAAAGTTAGTTGACCAGACGTTCAGGTTTCTGGGTCTACCCACCCAAAAGCAAACAGCAACTGACTATCTTTATGCAGAGGCAAGCAAAAGAAAGCATCTTTTAAGTCCAGAACAGTATACCATTTCCGCTCAGGGTTCAGAGTGCTAAGCAGATTGTACGGATTAGGTACCGTGTGGTGAATGTCCTGCACTCTGTTGTTGATCTCCCTTAGGTCTTTAACAGGACAATAGTCCCCGGTTCCTGGCTTTTTTTTTCTAGTAGCAGGGGAGTGTTCCAGGCCAATTGACAGGGCCTTAGGAGCCCTAAGTCCAGATATTTCTGAATATGGGGCCTTATCTAATCTTTAGCTTTTTTGCTTAGAGGATATTATTTGACATTGATTGGGGAGGCTGAGGTTTTTAACTCCACTGTTATTGGAGGTTGTTTCACGGCCAGGCCTAACCCAGCAATTTTTGCCCAGGCATCTGCGTAATCTGTTATCCATTTCTGGTGTAGCTTGCCTGTTTGATCAGTCTTGTGGGGTGTGAAGAGTGGATGTTCATCTTCTACTAATATAGTTAAAGGCGTGACTATAGGAGTTTTTACTGAAGAATTTAGAAATTTCATTTGGGGGCCTTCAGGGTTAAAAGTTATTTAGGCTAAGAGCTTGGTGAGCAGATCTCTGCCCATCAATGGGTCCAGGCATTCCTGGATTACTAGGAAGGAGTGATAGATTTTTCCTTTCCCAAGGTCCATGGTCCTCTTAGTAGTCTAAGCCCGATATTTACTGCCATTAGTTCTTTGAACTACAGACCTTTTATTTGATAGAGGGCCCAATGGGGCCTTAAGGGCTGAGTATACTGCTCCTGTTTTCATTTCAAAGTTTACTGGGGTCCGCTACACTTCAAAAGTTACCCTGAGCTAGGGGAAGTGATCTGAGCCCCAACTTTTTTAGTCATGCTCCAGAGTCAGAATGGCTGGCTGGCGTGGCTGTCTCTTTATAGGGCACTCTTTGGCCCAGTATCCTTTTTTTTACAGTAGGCACATTGATCTGAGGCCAGGGGTGGCCTCTGGCATGGCCCCAGGTATCCCTTCCTGTCACCTTACGTCTTAATTTCTGGCCTCTTTCTTGTTGTGACCAGGATCTTGGTCAATCCCTTAGTCTGTCTTTTGCTTCTCTCATCCTTCCTTTGCTCCCTTTCTTTCTCCCTGTTTCTCTCTTATAGTATATTTTTCTCGGCTTCTCTGACTAAATCTCTCTTTTAAATTTTTTTAATATCCATGGCAGCTTGCCCAATTAAGGCCATCGTTACAGATGAATTTTGATCCGCTGCCTGAGGATCGAAAGGAGTATATCTCTTACATGCCTCCATAATTCTTTCTAGAAACAAAGAGGGAGATTCATCAGGCCTTTGAATAATTTCTCTTACCATGGCCAAATTAGTTGGTCACCTACCAGCCCCTTGGAGACCTGCTATTAGAGCCAGGCAATAATTGGACAGATGCTCTTTATCTTCAAAGGTGTTGGGGTTCCAGTTGGTTTGGTTTAAGGGTAAGCTGGCTTTGATTATGTTGGGAAGTTGTGTTGGTCGCCAATCAGGTCCGAGGATTTTTTTTTTAGTTTCTTGGAGGTTTTTCTCTTATTCCTCTGTCATAAAGAAAGTCCCTAGGAGTTGTTGGCAGTTATCCCAAGTAGGCAGGTGTAAAAACGTTGGCGAGTTCTCTGAGTTCTTTTAGCCGGGCCAGCTTCCTCCAGGGAAGGAGGGGCTCTGTGTGCCACGGGACAGACATCTGGATGGTGCTGAGCCATCCTAGCTTCTTTGAATGGTGGAGAGGCTGAGTAGGCAGCAGGGGAATCACTTAGAGGGTGTTGGGAGTTGGGGGATGAAGGCAGAGGATAAGGAGGGGGAGGAGAGTCCAGTAGAGTCTTGAGACTCATGGAGAACAGAGGGTGCAAGAGGAGGAGCAGAGAGTTAAAGAGATAGAATCGTGGGGGAAGGAGTAGGAGTGGGTGCAGGGACAGGGAAAGGCTTCATCCTTGGAGGAGGAGATTTGTAGAGGTCCTGACAAGTTAAGATATATGGCTGTTGATCTGGATGTCTACGTGGCCCCTGCTAAAAGACAATATCTCGAACTTTTCAAATTAGTGCGAAGTAGAAAGATCCTTCTAGGGGCCATCCGACTACAAAGGTGGGTCATTCTGAGACACAGAATCTGCCAGATCCGGCATTTTACTGAAAAAGAAAGATTCTGAGCCCTTAAGCAGACTTTGGTCTAGTGATCAACGGTCAGGAACAGAGGCATTGAAGTGCTCTGTCCCATAATGAAATATACACAGACAATAAAAGCAATGACACATGACACAGACAAGACAAGACAATAAAGACAGGCAATGGACGTCCAATACTGAGACCAGGACTGAGTAGCTGGCAAAACATGATGGGCTGGCAATACCGAATCCGAAACAAAATATCACTGAATCAAGGAGACTATTGTTCCTCGATTTCATGAGTTCATCCCCCAGGGACATGGCCTGTGGCTCTGTGACATGTGTGTCAGTCACCGTGGGAGAGAGCTCACGCTCTTTACCAATAGCCATTTTGTGAAACCCTAACCTGAATCCTGAAACCAGAAAGAGGGGCCTTATTTACCCCCAGAGGAGCCCGTTGGGGGTCTTTCATCTGCGGCTGCCGGATCTCAATGGGGCCACGAGATGTAAAGATTTGGCGAGGGTCGGTTGAAGAGACCACCAAGAGACTGTCTCATGCAACAGCAAAGGCTTTATTGGGAGTCCGGCATGCAAGGGCTCAGAGCTCTCTTGAATAGAGCAGAGAGCCCTGAGAACAGCTTAAGAAGTGCTTATATATTTTTTTTGGAGAGGGCAGGGAGGGAAGTTTATTGATGGGTAAGGGCGAGTGGGCGGTTTGCGTGCAACTGGTTGACCGAGTACATTCTACAGTTTGGCAGTTGGGGACAGCACATTCTGGGAACAAGAATAGCAAACAGTTCTCAAGATTTCAATAGTGTTTTGTTAAGCATACAGAAAATCAAGAAGTGACAAGTACCTATTTTATTAACCTTTCAATATAAGTATGAAAACAGAAATATAGGTAAGATTTGAAGCCCAGAAGTTCATTGGGCTCTTGATTGGTATACTTAGCGTTGAATTACATTCTGTAGTGATGTCCCAGAAATATGGATATACAATGGCATAGGACCTTATACATTCTCGGAGGTCAATTCCAAAACACAGACTCTAAGGGGAATCACACCAAAGTTCAAGCCAAGGTGGACCCAATTATCTCTTCCAACCACCACGCAAATGACCACAATTAAAACCAAGACACTCCTACATGCCACTCATCTTCTTCCATATAGACACTCACCATAACTTCTGGCAAGAGGATTCCATGAGAGGCGCAGCACAAGACAGTGTTCCAAATAAGCTCCCTTTCCCCTCATTTGCCAATAGTCAGGGTGGCCTGGACACCCTCCCTGTGAACCAGGAGTTATCAAACAGGTCTGCCATTAATACAGCTCTGTTCTCCAATTTGAGGCCTACTGACTGTGGGGTTTAGATTCTTTATTTGAATTGGATTCATAAGAAAACCCAAGAACCTATGGGCTAGCATCTGCAGTGCTTTGAAGAACTCATTTGACCCAAAGGATCCCTATTCTCACTTGATGTAGGTAAGGAAACTTACAGAGGAATGTGAGGGACTTCATCCACAGTGACTGATTTTTGGCCATTTTGATTTTGGATCCACACATGGGATCGTTCTTTAGATCCATCCGGTGCTGAGAATCTAAGCCACAGGCTCACACAGGACCAAGAGGCTGATTCAGACACATCCCTTTACAAAGCAATTAAGCAAAGAGCCACAGGTGATGCCCATTCATTTCCGTTTGAAAACTGTTTTCTTCAGGATTCACAAAGGCGTGGCCTCAGGCAAAGAACTTACTGACATTCAGGGCAACAGAAAAATAGGCAATCAAAAGGCCCATTGCAGGGTTTCTCCACTGAGACTTTCCTGGTCACATTGATATCTGAGTTTTCTGAGATGCTTGTCATTCCCTTCAGCTATCCAGTACATGTCCATGTCACAGTGCTTGGAGGTGGTACATATCGTGAACTCAAAAGCATGAGCCTATTTTGGAGAGTGGCTAGATTTCAGGAAGAAAACAGGAACTTAGGAAGATAGCAGGTGTTGCCCATCGATATGGCAAGCCCTAGTGGATTCATAAATTGGGCAGGATGAATGCTGGGAAACTTTCTACTAGACAGGAAACATCCATTGATGCATTCTCTTTTTCTAATGTCTACAACCATGGACACAGTGAGATACACAGACATAGAAACACTCGCCTTGTTAAACAACTTACTAGAAACAGTTCACTCCAAACCAAACAAACCGACTTTCCTACCTATTCTCAGAACATGGGACAAAACCACAAACACACATCCACACCCACAAAGGCACCTCCTTCCCCCAAATAGGTCTCTCACTATCCGGAGTGTCCTCTGACTGCTGGGCCATACTATGTTCCCCCGATATGGCCTATCCTGTCTCAGATCTGGACTCCATGTCCAACTCTGTGAAGTGGTCAGGAGCCAGCTGTGAGCCAGTACCTGCTTTTTTAGGAAAGGCCCCTCTTCAGAGTACTCCTGGCATTTGGCCATCCTCACATCAGTAGGTACCAAGAAAGACTGACTCTGTCCTTGCTAAATTGAATCAAGTGAGACCACTAGGACTGGGACTGGGACTGACTCTGTGTGCCTGGCTTCCTGCATCCCAAGTTCAGAGAGTTCCATTACCAAGGAAGTGAGGTGAGGTTGCATCCTTCAGGAACTGAATAAGGTCACTGCCTTGGCAACCACTTTGTCCAAACAGTTGCTTTCAAGCGTACCATGAGAAGGAGGCTTACCCTACTTTCTGTGGCACTTTCACAAATTAGAATGGTATATCAACCATAGGCACCAAGAAACAGCTCTACACACAGGCCTGATTTGGTCCATCTTCTCTATATTAGGAAGAGAGCCTTTAGTCCGGGGAGCACTGCAGTGAACCTCTGCACTAAAACTATTAGCAAGCACCTGGTGGAGGAGTCCTCCATAGGTAAGTGGCGCCTTTATAACATCTGATATCCGCTTAAGGGAGATCTTTTCTGATGACAGAGATGTGGCCTGGGGAGGCTCACATATACTCCTTTCCAGGAGAGTAACGAGAATCTTTCTGTCCTCTGTTCTGTTCTGTAGGGAATTCCTCTGGAACTGTAGAGAGGGGCCGACAGGCACGCATGCGCTCCTACCCTGGAGCTATAGCAAGATGTTGCACTGTTCCACTGTTTTTCTGTTTAGGCGCTGATTTTCTGTTTTTTGTGTTTTGTTTTGTCTTCTATTTTTTTGATTGTTTGTTTGTTTTTGTTTGTTTTGTTGTGTGATTTCAGTGGTAAAAACTTAAGTATTTTGGACGTAAAAATGGGTAATAAAGAGAGTAAGCCTGACACCCCTTTGGACTGTGTTTTAGGGAACTGCGATGAACTTTACCCCCCTTTGTTAAGCAGGATGACAGAAGCTCCTAGCTGGCTGCCTGGAGGACACCCATTGCAGAGGCCAATGCTTGCTGGGGACCTAAGAACTGAGCATCTCCCAGGTTAACAAGTGAAACTCCTTTAAAACCCCTTGTCGCTCCAGATCAAGAGAGTCACAACATTTGGCAGAGTCACCTGTGTTTCTCCTTTGTTTGCAAAGCAATAAACCTCCCTTTTTCTTTTTCTCAAAACTCAGTCCTCATTATTAAATTGGTATTAATTGGCTTCAAGTTCAGGAATCGAAATTTAATTTACAAATTTGGTACCCCCCCTCCTCCCCGGAACTTTGTGAGAGCTGTCTACTGGAATATTAGGAGATGAAGCATGCTTGGTGTGGAACTGAACAAGAGGAGCTAATCCTGTAAGTAAAAGGAAGGACTGAGGGACTCCCAGCAGCTGCCAAAGCCCTGTTGATTCAGGGAATTAGCTCCTTCCTTTCCGCACTGTAAGAATTATGCCACCTCTGTCTTGTTAAAAAAGAGAAAAAGAAAAAGGGGACACTAAATGCAGTGAAGTCACCATTGAGACACTTTATTTTACATTTCAGGTTGCCCCTCTGTTAAAACATGTGGTCCCCCCCCCTGTGGATATCTATGGTGCACACTGGTGTAGGAGATTTTTCTCTTATCTGCTCTGGTTTAATGGGTTCTCTCTGACAGCCATAGTCTGGACCTCCTTTCTGTCTGTCTTGTGTCTTTGTATCTGGCCCTTTAAGACATGTGCAATAATGTGTTGATATTATAAATTGTTTCTTGGGAATGATCTTAGCTGAATGTGTGTCTAAATGATGATGTTTTATTTTAACAATCTGGTATCTGAATGGGTTTTTGAAGCATTGCACAATCTTGCAGTTAAAAGTCGGGTTTAGGTAATTGTTTAGTTTATGATTTCAGATAATTCATGCCAGAGAACTTAAATACTTTGGATGGAAAACTGAAGAACTCTACTTCCAAGTTGGCAAGAAACTTCCCAATCATACAGTCTTTTTTTCACCAATTTTGAATTGGATAGCCTGGGAAAATATCACTGTGTGTACCAGTGCATTAATTTGGACAAGGATAGTAAATCATAGAATGGTATCTGTTGACAAAACAAGATGTAAAGATACAAAATTTTGTGAATTGTATCTTAAATTTATATCATAATTTTCAACATCCGAACCTCAAAATTATGGTTAAAATGCCTTAGGCCTGAGGTGTCTGCTCAGAATAGCAGTTTTTCCTGCTCCTTCCAGACCTCAGCCATGACTTATGTTGAAATGTAAATGAAAGAAGCCTGCAATCTTAGTAGGAGACTGATTTGAGGCCTAAGGGGGGAAAAAAAGGTAAATTGTATGGTATTTACTAATTACTAGCCAGTCACTTTTTCTAGGACTCTTTTTTTTCCTTAGATACTTTTTTTTTTGAGCTCATGATTTTGAGCATACAGACCTAGGTTAATGTTTTTCAGATCAGTTCTATCTTTGACCAACTGTAGACATTTTGAAACATTGCAATGGAGATTTCACCTGAGAAAAGCTACAAGGTCTTTACTATTATTATGTGTGCACACTTTTGTTATGTGTTGTATGTCTATATATACATATGTCCGTATATCATATATATGATACACAAACTAACATATACAAGGAGCGCTCATAAAAAAGCGCTCATTAAAACAAATTTAAATAGGAGATCCAAAGATCTTTAATTCACGTAATTTAAATGTTTCAATTTAAATTGGATAAACAGATAAAAATCAATGTCTTTAAATTTAAGCTTACAAATTTTTCTAGGTGTTCAAAAATCTAATAAAATATTAATATCTACAAAATGTCTAATATGCCTTGGTACTAGGACCTTTCCTTCAACATAAAAATGGTTTACACTGTCAATACATTTCTCTAATATTTTGATAAATAAATAAAGTAAATTTGATTGGGATTACTCATTCATGAGTACTTTTGTTAGATATCGGATTGATTTACTAAGGTTTGAATAAGTTTTTATTAAAGTCTGTATAAGAATATAAAAATCAGTCATGTGTTAATGAGACAGAAATTTCTTAAAACATAAGTTTACCCATAACGTTGTGTTTATTAAGTTTTATTTTCTCTAGAGCAAGCAACCATAAAAATTAAACAACTGATTAAATAAGAACTGTTATTTTAGAGCACTGTACTGCCATTGCTTTAAAAGCTAAACTTGGTTAATGTAGAAACATCAATGTAATTGTGATGCTATCAATGTTTTCATATCTTATATGTATTCAAGTCTGTAAGGTAGAAACTTTAAAAGAGCATTATATCAAGCTGGTGCTATGAAGTTTTATGGTAAAAAAATATATTGGGGATTTATTTACCTGTTATCAATAAGATATGTAAACTTTTATGTTACTTTTTACATTGGGGAAAAATTTAAATGTATTTTTTAGTTAATGAGAGCCTAATCGATGTAAAGGTTAAAAACTTTCAGCCTTTCTTTAATTCATGTTTTAAATGTGATATCATATGGTGTTAGCTAATGTTCATGTGACCTCAAACAATTTATGTAAACTTTGTCAAATGATATTTATAAATAAAGATTATCTTTAGAACTAAAATACTTAAGATTTATAAAGAGCCCTGCCTTACCTGAGATAAGGCTCTGTGTCCCATCTTACTACATGTGAGAATGACTACAAAACCAGTAGGTCAGATAATATTTCTTTAAAGTTATGTTAAAAAGTTGGTTTTTTTAAGGTCAATATTCCTAGGATCTCAAACAGGGGATATAATGTATAACTCAGCCAAAAAATTCAGGGTAGCTATTACACAAGCTAAGTATTTTTACTTTTGTTAATTTTATTTTGAAATTATTTTATAAGTGATCTAAAGATTCTCTGTTACTGTTTTACAAACGTGTTGCTTTAAGAACACAACATGGGTTTATTCAAGATAATAAGTCATTACTTACAATACAGACAGAAAAATACAGATCCCAATTAATAAAAAGATAATGATATAGTTATAGAGATTAAAGCCCAGTACTCTTAATATAAGGCTGTTAAAATTTATTTGCTGGATGTTTAAGATTAGGATTTAAAATTAAAGTTAAATGAAAAGCGCCAAGAAAACCAATATTTGGCTTTTGCCTTCTGAGTCAGTCTGAATCCAGGGAACAGGGAACTTCTCTAAAGAGCTTTGAAACTCTGAGCCACATAACCTCCTCCTGATCAGGGAGATTAATGAGACCACTGGAGAACAGAAAGCCAATCAGGGTATTTGTTATGAAGAGGAGAGTCATCAAAGAAAGGAGACATCCCTGATGCTTCCGAGGGAAGCCAAATGGTCAAGCAAGATCTGGACCCACCTAGCGCAAATGGCACTAGCAGAACTGAGAATCTGCTCTCAAGTTTCCCCAGAATTGACTCCCATAAAAGCTCAGCTGACTGTTAACAATAGATGGAAACAAAAGTCAGTTTGACTGCTTCATCTTAAACACTTAGCAAAGACAGTTAAGAACAAAATACATCCATTCCTGGGCATTTTAAATTATAATAATAATAATATAATTTTAAGGTATGTACTTTATGTTTGCCTCCCAAAATAAGTAAGACTGGTGGCTACAAAGACGAATTCTCAGAAAGGAATGCCTGATACTTATAAAAAGAGACTATCAAGAAGACCTGCCACAGGGATAAGTTTTCAGTTTAAGGCCTACAGATATTCCGAACCTACAAAGGTAGGCTTGGTGTTTGCTAGTACAATTATCCATCCCTGAGTAACACAATTAAAGGTTTCTCTAAGAGACACAGAGGTCATACTAGTAAAAAGATTTTACAAGATCAGATGACATTAAATTATTAAACTGTATCTTATGGGGAGGGACAAGTGTAACAGTACAAGTTAAGTTGACAGTCCGGATAACTGGGGATATTAAAGACTGGTAATGGAACTTCTATACAGTGACATGTTCCAGCTGCTGCAACATTTTTTCAGTACTCATGGTTTTTGTTTCTCTCATAGAAGAACCCATCCCCAGATGACTTTACAACCTGTTCTTCCCCAATCAGACTTCAAACCGAACTGACTTCTAAAAGGCAACTCATGTCCCTCATGCCATGCCCACTCATGTCACCCTGTCTCAGGTCAGAAGAAGAAAAAATGAGTGACACCACTCTTCTTAAAACAATGGAGAGAAAGATAAATAGACTATCAATATAAGTAATTAATTAAGTCAGGTAAAATCAGGGAGATCGGTTTTGGGTGAGTTCTAAAAATTTGGAGACTCTTACCTGAGGGATTAAAATTTCCTCAGTGCTCTTCCCGTAATCTATCAAAGATTTGAAAGGGACACAAAGAAAAGGGGGGAATGATAGACCCAACCTGATCTTTAATTAAAATTGGGAGCCATCTTGCCAAAAAGCCATGAAAAGATAATTTTGGCTTTAGCATAAATCACTTCAAATTCTAAACCTGCTTGGAATGCCTGCCCACGCCTGGAACTCACCCATGCCCGGCTCTCTGACCAGATAGCAGCCCTCTCTGAAACTTTAGTGACACATCATAAATATTTGCCTTCTCTGGCGAGACAACAACCCTCTCTGAGGCTCTAATGGTCTTCATGAACTCTGATGTAGGGACAGCAAAAAAAATGTAGACTGCCATTAGTGTGATGTTTGTCAGAGTTCTGTTATCTGTAAACCCCCTTTTGTGTAATTTTCTGGGCTATTAAGCTGCCTGTAGGAAAGCTGGGGTTGCTGTCTTATTCCCGCCATTTTGTGAGGGAGAGGCAGCACAGCCGGTGGAAATAATAAGCTTAATTTAATTTGATTTTAATTAGAGTCAGTGGTCTTTTCTTGTGTCCTGGTATAACAGGTAATCACTCCAAAAACATGGAGCTCTGCTGGCCTAAACACTTCTTGAGAAACTTCCTCTGAGTTTGGGCACTTGAAATATATGTTGTTGTAAGGAGCTTTAGCTTCCTTTCTAGTGATACCATCAAAGCTGAGTCTGCATCTATGTGACCTGGAGGACATGGTTTCTTGTATTCTAATGAACATGAGGCAGCAGTGCTGAATTTTCTGTTTGTAGGTAAACTGTGGCCACTGGATGCTAAGTGTCTCCCCGTGTGGACTGTGAAGCCATTTGGTCATCCTCCACTTTTTGTGGTGTTTCTTGCTGCTGTACTGGGAGTTTGGTATATGCTTTATGAAATACAACGAGTTCAACTGGAACCCAGTGTTGGAGGGAGTTCTGTCACTTGTGGTGGGTCAGGGTCTGAAGGAGAATGCACCAACCAGGCTTTTATCTCACAGAGCTTGCCCCCTTGTCCTTAGAAATCTGACTCTGAACTTAGCCCAGAAACCTCTCCATATAACATGATGCCTTTACATAGAAGGGTCTGCTGGCTGCACCATGTCAGTCACAAACAATTTGGAAAGCAATGGCAAATCCTCATGGCCACACCACATATGTATTATCACACACCTACCCACCACTGCAATAGGCCCACTACTCAGCAGGCTCCAACTTACTGGCATCTTTGTTCTACACCATTTTCATGAAACCCGGTCAATCATGGCATTCTCTGGTACACTCATGATCAGCAACAAGACATCTAAAGGTTCTCCAGTGCCACCTGGTTAAGGGAATTTCAAAGATTTCATTGTATTTATCTAGCCATTTTTCTTGGATGAAGTTGGAGGCACTGTGGGTTTCAGTTTATTCAGGAACTATTAAATGTGAGGAAGCTATTTTCATTAAATTCTCTGGAGAAATCTCACAGGCAAGTCTTCCCATAGAGTGGTCAATAGGTCACATGAAGCCAGGCCCATTGAGGTCTTTAATGTGACGTCCATGGGTGTTCTGACTGTCAACTATGGCTGCCAAATCTTTCAGAATAAAATCATGTGATATCCTAGCTGATATTCCAAGGCTCTGTGGAAAGCCACCCTGGTATTTGATCTCAGTTTCCAAGGGCGAATCCCATGCGTGGCCTCCTAAAATCTGAATGCAGTTTATGGCAATATTTCTCTGAGATCAGTTCCAGAACTCAGACTCTAAGGGGAATCACACCAGAGTTCAAGCCCAGATAGACCCAGTCATCACTTCCAACCGCCAAACAAATGACCACAATTAAAACCAAAACACACCCACAAGGCCCTCATCTTCTTCCATATAGACACTCATCATAACCTGTGGCTGGAGGTTTCCATGAGGGACTCAGCCCAAGACAGTGTACAAAATAACCTCCCTTGCCCGTCATTTGCCTAAAGTCAGGGTTGCCTGGACACCCTTCCTGAGAACCAGGAGTGATCAAATAAGCCTGCCGTAAATACTGCTCTGATTCTCCAATTTGAGGCCTCCTGACTCTCGGGTATAGATTCTTTATGTGAATTGGAATCATGAGAAAACCCAAGCACCTATGGGCTATCCTCTGCAGGGATTGAAGAACTCATTTGACAAAAAGGATCCCTATTTTCACTTGATGGAGATCAGGAATCTTACAGAGGAAAGCGAGAGACTTCGTCCACAATGACTGCTTTTTTGGCCATTTTGGTTTTGGAAGCACACATGTAATTGTTCGTTAGATTCATCAGGTGCTGAGAATCTATTCAACAACCTCACACATGGCCAAGAGTCTGATGCAGACACATCCCTTTCCAAAGCAATTAAGCAAAGACCTACAGCTGATGCCCATTAATTTCCATTGAAAACCATTTTCTTCAGGCTTCACAAAGGGGTGGCCTGAGGCAAAGACCTTTCTGACATTCAGGGCAACAGAACAATAGGTAAGCAAATGGCCCAAGGCAGGGTTTCTGGAATGATATCTGAGTTTTCCGAGATGATCCCATTCCATTCAGCTATCCAGTACATAGCCATGTCACAGAGCTTGGAGGTGGTACATGTCTTGGAAACAAAACCATGAGCCTATTCTGGAGAGTGGCCAGAATTCAAGAAGAAAACAGGAATTTAGGAAGACAGTGGTTTTTGCCCATCCATTTGGCAAGCCAAAATCCATTCATAAATTGGGCAGGATGAATGTTGTGAAGCTTTCTACTATTCAGGACACATCCATTGATGCATTCTCTTTTCTAATGTCTACAACCACGGACACAGTGGGATAAACAGAAATAGAAACACTCACATTGTCAAAAGACTTACTAGAAACAGTCCACTCCAATCCTAACAAACCGACTTTCCTACCTATTCTCAGATCATTAGACAAAACCACAAACTCACACACACACCCACAAAGTCACCTCTTTCCCCCAAGTAGGTCTATGACTATCCGGAGTGTCCTCTGACTGATGGGCCATAGTATGTTACTCCAAAATGGACTGTCCAATGTCAGATCTGGACTCCTTGGCCAACACTGTGATGTTGTCAGATGCCAGTGGTGAGACACTACCTGCTTACTCAGGAAAGGCCCCTCTTCAGACCTTCCTGGCATTTGGCCATCCTCACATCAGTAGTTACCAAGAAAGACTGATGCTGTCCTTGGTAAATCCAAACATGTGAGGCCACTGGGACTGGGACTGGGACTGCCTCTGGGTGCCTGGCTTCCTGGATCCCTAGTTCAGAGAGTTCCATCACCAAGAAAGTGATGTAGGTCACTTCCTTCAGGAACTGAATGAGGTCACTGCCTTGGCAACCACTTTGTCCTAACAGTTGCTTCCAAGTGTCCCAATTGATGGAGTCTGCCCCTACTTCCTGTGACACTTTCACAAGTTTGAATGGTATATCAAACATAGGCACCCGGGAACAGCTCTCCACACAGGCCTGGTATTGTCCATCTTCTCTACATTAAGAAAAGAGAGACTGCTTCAGACACACCCCTTCATCCTGACTAGGTTGTTTGTCGTGGAAGATGACTTTTGCTCTCTCAGGTCCATCATAGCTTCCTATATCTTCCGCAGGGTTCATTTCTGCATGGACCTTTTTGTTTCTCAGCAGGTGGAAGATTTCTTACATTCCTGTATTGTAAGACCAACTCTGTCCCTGCTTTTCTGTAAAGTTAGATTGAGGGAACAGAGTATGGTTAGGGTTAATAACATGTTTGATTTGGCTTAGGAATCATTCTGCTGGATGAATAATGTTATTGGGAACCTGCGATATTTATAAGAATATATAGAGGGGAAATATATGTATGAAAACAGAAATCTAGGTAAGATTTGAAGCCCAGAAGGGAATTGGATCCTTGATTGGGATACTTAGGTTTGAATTATGTTCTGCACATGTGTCTCAGATAAATCTATACACAATGGCATAGGACCTTGCACCTTGGATGATTGAATGTCAAAGAAAACATACAGTCAAAAAAGGATAGTTGGTAGGATTAGGAAGATAGTTGGTAGGATTAGGAAAAAGAGTGAGTATAGGATTTGGACAAAAAGTTCTTTAGCAATAGGGTTTCGGGTAGAGAAAAAATGTAAATGTCAGCAGATGTGAAGACTCAGTCACAATGATGAACTGGGGAAAATATGTATGAAAGCAGATATCAATAGAGACATTAGAAAATCAGGCAAAGGATGAAGTGATCAATAGGATTAGACATTTTCAACAGGCTTGAGTTTGAATAAATAATATTAGGAAGAAACAAATATGTAGTCACCAATAGGATTGACATTTGAGAGCATTAGGCAACCTGGACATGGGTGATGTTCATAATCAATACTCACATTCCATTTAGGCTTTGGTACAGTCGTAAGTGTGACTTTGCATTTTGTGGCCAGAATATTACTGTGATAAAATGTATATGTAGATCAGGTGACATGAGTATTTGTTGCACCATTTCTGAGAGCAATATTTTGAAGAGATATAAATTAGTATTGGGGGCACAAATAGGTGTACCATGTGTGTATGAATATAGAGAGTATGCATGAATAGACCATACTGTGAATAAATAATATAATTGTTTCCAAATTTTGAAATTGGAATAAATTGATATCCCAAAATACACAGGAAATCTTACATTGATATACATACATTCATTCCAACCAGTTATACATCTAATGGTAATATTAGGGTTGTAGTTTATCATAAAATGTGTGTGAGTTTTGCTTCAAAATTGATTATGGAAATCGAAAATAATGTGTTTGGAAAGAAGTCTCATGAAATAACCAGTCAAAAACAAGGAGGAATACATGTGTTCTGAAGCAGGAAGTGATTGAATGTGTTACAAATGTCTTTAAATTTGTGAACTTGTGGATGAAATGTATATTCTACGATGTATAAAAACTGAAGAAATAGTAATGTACCAGTGTTGAATTAAAATGAACATCAAAATACACATCATGTCCCATAGAAATCTACTTTCATTGATGTTAAATTGGGTCAGTTACTGTAGAAATATAAGGCTTTGTTTGCACCATTCACTGAAGTGAGTTTTCAGTTCTAGGAAACAAATATGTATTTCAGGTGGATGAATATTTCTAAAAACAATCTTATGAAAAGTTGATTATAAAACCACATACATGAACATGAGTGAATTATTTAGGGAGTGTATAATAAGACACATATATTTCATATTTTGAAAATTATATATATATATATATATATATATATATATATATATATATATATATCACAGATACATTAGAAATTAGCAATATATATGCCAATCAAAATTCATCATGAAATATATATCATTCACAGATCCAAAAATATTAATTTTACTAAACATGGATTTATGTATAATGTTTTTCAACTAAGAAGCTCACTCATAGTTTGAATTTTCAGTTCCAAAAATATTTAGGAGGAGTGATCTCTTCTCATACTTTGTATCTCCCAAGTTAGCCACCTCACAAAAATGTACATGTGATACCAGGTAGGATTTTATATGTGCATATAAAAATACATGTGCTAAATTGGCTACAGAAAAAGGGAGACAGAAATTCACATATGTGTTAACTTTAAAAACACATGGAGGACTATTTCAACAAAAAATTAACAAGATTTATAACTCCTACCCTATATCATGCAAAAGGCAAGACCAACTATTCGCCATGCCTCCTCTCAACTGCTTGTATTTCTATTCTGTTTGGGTTATATTTCTCCATCATATTAGGATTAGTAGTCAGAGTCTAGTAGGGTATGTGTTAGTGTCAGGGATTCAGTATTTTGAATGGAAAATTGAAAAATGAATCCAATGTGTATGTAAATATGTGCTACACAAAAATCTTCCCACTCTCATTCAGAACAATGCCTTGACAACACCTACGGCCCAAGTATGACACAATCAGAGGAGAAGAGTTAGAAAATCCGTGAATACATATATAGAATGGAATATGATCAGGAGTTCACAACCTTGGAAGTGGTAGAGGAGTTTCCAAAAGTAAGGGACAGGGTAAACCCTCCACAAACATGAAGGTCTGCTGGCCTAGAGACTTCTTGAAAAACTGCCTGTGAGGTTGGGCACTTGAAATATATGTTGTTGTCAGGAGCTTTAGCTTCCTTTATAGTGAGACCATAAAAGCTGGGTCTGCATCAATGTGACCTGGAGGACATGGTTTCTTATTTTCCAATGAACATGAGACAGCAGTGCTGAATTTTCCATTGTAGGTAAACTGTGGCCCCTGGGGCCTAAATGTCTCCCTGTGTGGACATTGAATCCATATGGTCATCCTCTATTTTCGTGGTGTTTCTTGCTGCTGTACTGGGAGTTGGGTATTTGCTTCATGAAATACAAGGAGTTCAACGGGGACACAGTGCGGGAGGGATTTCTGTCACGTGTGGTGGGTCAGGGTCTGCAGAAGAATACAAGAACCAGGCTTCTATCCCACATAGCTTGCCCCCTTGACCATAGCAACCTGATTCTGAACAATGTCCTGAAACCTTTCTATGTAACAAGGTGCCTTTACATATAAGGGTCTGCTGGCTTCACCATGTCAGTCACAAGCCATTTGGAATCCAATGACAGATCTACATGGCCCCACCACAGATGTTTTATCACACACCTGCCCACCATTGCTCTAGGCCCACTACTCAGCAGGACCCAACTTTCTGGCATCTCTGTTAAACACCATTTTCATGAAAACGAGTCAATCAAGGCACTGTCTGGTATACTCATTGTTGGGAAAAGTATAAACGGCAGCCATACCCCAGAAAAAAAACCCCAACATGGTGCCTAAGGACTTCTTCTTCCTACCTTCTTTTTTCTGCAGTGGTGCGAAATGTTTCCACCCGTGTGAACTCTCTTGCTGGCGCCAATTTGAAATCTCGCTGGTGGGAAACCTTAGCCCCAATAAGAACTAATTCCTGGGCTCCAGAGCTGATATCTGAAAGAACATACCAATAAACGTTTTGCCTGCCATTTATCTAAGCCCTTCCATCTTCCCCTTAGTTCTATATAAGCACACAGCTTTTTGCAATAAAATTGGAATTCTCCCAGCAAAGTGCCTTTGCATGGGAAGTTCTTTCATTCTGTTGCCCCGTGTGAGAATATGGGTGAGCTGTTTCTAACAAGAGCCCCGTCCCCTGCCCCGCCAAGACACTCCACCCTGGTCCACTCTTTTCAGATGCCGGCTTCCTGCACTCACAACAGATCTGATATATGTAAGCCTCCCCTGACCCTGGCTCTCCAACTCCCTTCAGGCTACCGCTGGTTTTGTGACCGTGATCATCTGGCACACTCTAGACGCCCTGTAGGAGGCAGGAAATTCCTGCCACTAAGACCTTTACTGGTCGCAGTGGACCCTCTGGTGATCCATTTTCCTTTGGGGCATGAGGCTTCTGAGTTTACATGAGAGGCTCTTTGGTTTTTCTCCTCTGCTGCCGCTGCCGCTGCTGGCTAGAGTTGCTGTTTGCTGCAGGGCTGCTGTGTCTGGCTGAAGCTGCCTCTCTGCTCAGGGAAAACTGAACTCCCGTCCTGGAACTGCATTCTGCCGGAACCAGAGTTCTGTTTTCATTACTGACTTTTTCTGCTGCGTTCGAAAACTTTCCTGACGTCAGGTTGCCCGTGGCTCCGAACCCATTGGGTCTCACAGATCGCACTTCACTGGTGACGACCCGGTAGTGCCCTCTGTATTTCCTCATGACGGCTGGTCATTTTGGGGACGCCCACCTGACCACCGTTCGCCCTGAGCTTCCTGGAAGCCGTTCCAGCCCGGGTTTTCTCTTTGTCTCTCTCGCTTACTCTTATTCTTTCTCTCTCTCTCTCTCTCTCTCTCTCTCTCTCTCTCTCTCTCTCTCTCTCTCTCTTCCTTCTCTCCCTGTGACAATGGGCACCTCTTCATCTGTACCTGAAGCCTCACCTCTCAAATGTTTAATAAAAAATCTGGCCACACTCTCCCTCACACCAGACATCAAGCCCAAACTTCTAATCAAATTCTGTACCCAAGATTGGCCTACATATCCACTGGATAATGGAAATCATTGGCCTCCAGAAGGCTCCTTACATCCAAACCTTCTCTGGGATCTTTTTAACTACTGCCAGCATGTGAAAAAGTGGAGTGAGATTCCCTGCATTTAAGGTTTTAGCCTTCTCACACAGCACCCTGTCGCTGCTCCTCCTGCCCTCCCTCTCAGGTCCTCCTTGTTTGCAAACCCTTCTCTTCCCCTACTTCTACTCCTGACTTCACAGATTCTTCCTCATTCAGCCCAGCAGATTAACCCCCACCTTATCCCCCAGTCCTATCTGCCCCTTCTCTCCTGCTATACCCTCCTCTTCCTCTGCCTGATTCCAAGGATCCTCAGCCTTCCATTTCATCCTCCTCCCCTCCGCCCTCTTCTGCCTGCTCCACCTCCTCCTCTTCCAAAGAGACACTCCCTTCCCCTCCCTCTCCTTCCTGTCCGCCTCCTGCCTCTTTCAGTCCTCCTGTTACCAGGTCTAAGGGACTCCTTCCCACCCCCAAGACCATTGCACCCCTTCGTGAGGTAGCTGGTCCCGAGGGTGTCATCAGAGTCCACGTGCCCTACTCCATGTCAGACAATACTCAGCTAGAGAGGAAGTTAGGCTCATTCACCACTGACCCCACCACTTACATTCACGAGTTTCAATGGGTCCTGCAAGCATATAGCCTCACTCAACATGACATCTACATGCTCTTGGCCAATACACTTCCCCCTGAGGAAAGGCAATGGGTCTGGGAGCTAGCCCAAGCCCATGCTGATGAAAATCATAGGACCAATCCTAACCACCCCACAGGCCCTCATGCTGTCCCAGAGCAGGATTCTCTGTGGGATTACAACACCCCTGAAGGCTTACAGTCTCGTGACCTTTTTACATCCTGCCTCTTGGCGGGCCTGAAAAAGGCCATCCGTAAGGCTGTTAACTTTAAAAAGGTGCAGGAGGTCATTCAAAGGAAGGAGGAAACACCTTCAGAATTCCTGGATAGACTAACCAAGGCCCTTCAACAGTACACAAACCTCAACCCAGAAACCCCTGATGGCCGTCATGTCTTAATGACATATGTTCTGGCCCAAAGCTACCCTGACATTAAAGCCAAGCTTAAAAAGCTTGAACAGGGCCCTGCTACTCCTTAGACCAAAATCTTCATTTTCAAGGTTTTTTATGATAGAGAGGATGAAAGTGAATGCCGTAGGCAGAGGGCTGAAAATGCCAAATTCCAAATGTTGGCCCAGGTCATTCAGAGAAGGCCATCACCACGCCATCCCAATATGACACCCCCGGGAGCTTGCTTCAAAAGTGGTAAGGAGAGACATTGGGCCAGGGATTGTCCTTCACTGAGGACACCGTACAACCCCTGCCCAAAATGCCATCAAAGGGGACACTGGGGGGCAGACTGCCCAACAACCCAAATTGGAGATTGGTCAGCCGCCCGGCAACCACAGCCTCTCTTGGGCTTGGCAGAGGAGGATTGACGGAGTCCTGGGCTTTCCCTCCAGACTATTACCATCAAGAATCAAGAGCCTAGGGTTACCTTCCTGGTGGATGGATGCTTCATTACCTTCCTCTTGGATACTGGTGCCGCTTTATCAGTCTTAAGGGAGTATTGGGGTTCTACCACACCCTCAAAAACTCCTATTGTCAGGGTAGGAGTTAAACAGATTTTCCCTCAAACCCCCCTATCATGTTATATGCAGGGATCCCTTTTGTCCTTCACTCACTTCTTTTTCGTTATGAGCCATTGCCCCATTCCCCTTCTGGGAAGGGACATACTCTCACTATGAAAAGTCACCATTCACATATCACCCCACACCTCTCCTACCTCTCATTTCCTCATGATGTTCCTAGGGGCAGATACACCTCCTTCATGCACTCCTCCATGACTCTCTAAACTAGTTAAGCCTGAGGTTTGGGACACAACTACACCCTTTATGCCTAAATGCAGTCCTATTCATATTGTCTTACGGGACCCTTCAAGATATATTAGTCAACCACAATATCCACTCACAACTACAGCCCTCCTCGAATTAGAACCCATCATCCAGGATTTATTACGAAAGGGGTATCTTAGGCCTACACACTCTCCTTTCAACACCCC
Source organism: Callospermophilus lateralis (assembly GCF_048772815.1). Lineage (NCBI taxonomy): Eukaryota > Metazoa > Chordata > Mammalia > Rodentia > Sciuridae > Callospermophilus > Callospermophilus lateralis. The sequence continues at coordinate 1,136,310 of NW_027514387.1, read as the reverse complement.
CATTCTGGCACTTAAGAAACCTAACGTGTCCTACAGGCTGGTTCAAGACCTTCTCCTTGTCAACTCCTCTGTGGTCCCCATCCACCCGCTAGTGCCCAACCCTTACACCCTCCTCTCTCAGATTCCTGCCACTACTACCTACTTCTCAATCCTAGATTTAAAAGATGCATTCTTTTCTATTCCCTTGTTCTCAGAATCTCAGAATATCTTTGCTTTTACGTGGACTGACTCTCACATCCACCATTCTCATCAGCTTTCCTGGACTGTCCTCCCACGGGGATTCAGCCCCCATCTCTTTTGCCAAGTTCTTGCCCAGGACCTCACATCCTTTCACCCGACCTGTCCTGACTCTATTCTCCTTCAATATGTCAATGACCTTCTTCTATGTAGTCCCTCTGGGAACACTCTCAATCCCACACCGCTCAGCTTCTTAATTTCCTAGCAGACAAGGGATATAGGGAGTCTCCCCACAAGGCACAGGTTTCCCAGTCTTCTGTCACCTCTCTTGGTTTTTGCCGTACACCCGGGAAAAAGGAAATAACACTGGATAGGAGGCAACTCCTCTCTGATCTTCCAGTGCCCCATATGAAAGCCAAAATACTATCATTCCTAGAAGTAGCAGGTTATTTTAGGGCCTGGATCCCAAATTATTCTCTTCTATCCAAACCCCTGTATGACCTAGCAAATGGACCCCCTAGTGAATCTCTTGTCTTCTCCCCCATCTACCACTTCCGCAGGCTTCAGCAACTCCTCTTAAAGGCACCTGCCCTTCACCTTCCTGATCTTTCAAGACCATTTCATCTATATGTCCATGAAAAAGGGGGGCAAGCACTTAGGGTCTTAGGTCAAAACTATGGGCCTACATTTGCACCTGTGGCATATTTTCCAAGAAACTAGACTCTACCATTTGTGGGTGGGCCCCTTGCTTAAGAGCTCTGGTTGCTGGACAAATTTTACACAAAGAAGCCTCTAAGCTGACTTTTGGGGCACCTTGAACTATCCACTCCCCACATCACTTGAAAGATCTTTCAGCTTATAAGGGCCTTCAAACCCTTCCCCCATCCAGAGTTCTGTCGCTCCTCACTTTCTTTCAGGAAAACCCTAATATTACTTTCCTCCCATGCTCTGCACTGAACCCTGCCTCACTGCTCCCAATGACTCCCACGTCTAACACACCAACTCATAATTGCTTGGAAACCTTAGATGATTTCCTCTGCTGTCATTGTTCCATTTCTGAGGAACCACTCACCAAGCCTGACCTTATCTGGTTTACTGACAGCAGTTCCTATAGGCAGAACGGCACTCATTACTCTGGATACGCTGTAGTTTCAGCCACTGAGATTATAGAGGCCAAAGCTATGCCTTCAGGAACTACCAACCAGCAGATTGAATTTATAGCAGCCACTCGTGCCTGCCTACTAGCACAAGGCAAATCCCTCACCCTCTATACTGATTCAAAATATGTCTTCCAGATCTTATTATCTCATGCTTCAATATGAAAGGAGCGAGGCCTACTTACCACCAAAGGTAATGCGATCACTAATTTGGCTCTTTTAACCAATCTGATAGAGGCCTCCCACATACCCACCCAGTTGGGAGTTGTCCATTGTAGGTCACATCATAAGGACGGCTCTCTTATCACTGAGGGCAATGCCAAAGCTGACCAGGTGGCACGAATGGATGCTACCACTTCCAATTATGGCCCCCATGGGGGACATATTATGGCCACTTTAGACAGCTCATCTGAAGCCCCTACTTCTTCCAGTAAGAACAAAAATCTTTTCAACTTCCTTCATACTCTACACCATTCCAATTCTCAGTCTTTGACCCTTTTTTTACAGAGCTTCTTCTCCCTCAACCCTTCTGACATAGCCATGCTAGAGAATATAGCCTCTAATTGTCAGATCTGTCAGCAGACCAACCCTCATACTCCTTTAAGGCCCAAACCTTTCCCTTTCCACCAAGCCCGGAGACACATTCCCGCTGCTGACTGGCAAGTAGACTTCACCAACATGCCCACAGTATGGCACACTAAATACCTCCTTGTCTTTGTGGACACTTTCTCTGTTTGGGTTGAGGCATTTCCCACTTCCAATAAAAAGGCTTCCACTGTAGCTTCAATCTAACTGACAGACATCATCCCCAGGTTTTGTATGCCGACTTCCCTACAATATGACAATGGCCCTGAGATTATTTCTAGGATCACAAAAAAGGTCTCTCAAGCCCTCTCTTTCAAGTGGCATTTCCACTGTCCATATTACCCCCAGGCTTCAGGGAAAGTGGAAAAGGTAAATCGTACTCTGAAGGAAGTCCTTACCAAATTGACAATGGAATTAAACTTAGACTGGGTCAAAATCCTTCCCTTGGCTTTGCTTCGAATCAGAGCTCTCCCTAAGAAACCATCTTTACTGTCTCCCTTTGAGATAATGTATGGAAGTCCTCTTATACCCCCTGGGTTGGTCATTTCACAAGGACCTCTCACCCGAGATTTGTCTTTGCCTCTCTTGTTTCATCTCCGCTCAGAACACTGGAAATATCAGAACTGGCTTCTTCCAGACCCAGTCTCCTCTCCAAACACTCCTCCCTTAACACCTGGGAGTCTAGTCTATTATAATACCCCAGAGGAGAAAGGGACTCTTGCACCAAAATGGGAAGGCCCCTATCCTGTCATTCTCTGTAACCCCACCGCCGCCAAACTCTCCTTATCAGACAACCATCTCACTCCCTGGATTCCCATTTCTAGGTTGAAGCCATATCACCAGGAGGCCCCACCTGCTGACGACAGGACCACCCCAGAGGAACTCCAAGAATCACCTCCTGAACCTCCCCTTTACTCCTGCTTTCCACACCCATCTCACCCATTTAAGTTGCGGCTCACACGGTGTTCCCTGCAGCCCAATTCCTCTTAAAGAAGGCACAGTGAGCTCTCCCAACACCCTAGTCTTCTCTAACTGCTTGTTTTTTTGTGCTCTGCTTCTTTTCTGTGCTCTGTTAGGACTTGTCTTTACCCTCCTAACCTACCATGTATTTATTCACTCTTCGGGAACGATACTCAGAACATGGCATGCAGAAGGTCCGCGCAGTGGATGCAACTACTTGCTTCATCCACAACTGCACCTCTATTCCCCTAAAATTGTCACCTTCAAGGACCTTCGTCCCAGGTAGCTGGAACTGGCCTTTCATTTGCTTCCTTTTTAATCAAACCAAAGACTATTGTCATTGGTGGCCTGAGATATATAATGGGTGTCCCTATTGGTCATGCAGGTTCCATAATGAACGTGGTAGCTGTTCTTACCACTCACTTGGCTACCCTGAAGGGTGGACTTCTAGTTACCTAAAGTGGCATAAAGGCTCTTCATCCGATAACAATGGATCATATACTTCAGATACACCTGACCCCAAGGCCAAACGTTGGGGCTATGTTGAGTTTGCTGTCTATGCTCGGACAACCTCAGCCAGACCCACAGGGTGGATGACTGTTGGCCGCACCCTGATTACGCCACCTAAGGCAACCATCCAGGTAGTCGAACACATTAAGGAGTCAGAATCAAAACTTCGAGATCTTATCCATAGCTCATCCAAAGAGGATTCAGAGCCTTCAACCCCCTAAGGTCCCCCTTCCACATGGCTCAATTTGCTACACCAAACTCTTCGATTATTAAACTCCTCCATTCTTTTGGTGCCTACTTCTCAGTGCTTTCTCTGTGCTTCACTTAGTCGTCCACTTCTAGCAGCGGTCCCATTAGCGGCAGGAAATATTTCAGCAAAAACCTACAATTTCTCTAAGTAAGGACAACCCCTACATGTGACACATATCCCACTGTGGGAAAGTTATTCCAACAATACTTTATTTCCTTTCATCTGTATCCACCTGCCAATAATGAATCCTTTACCCATTTGTTCCTTGAGCTATAGCACCCCATAGAGCCCTGCGTTTATGCAACCTGGACATTTCATCTGGTGTAATTGGTCTTTAAGTACCTCAACGATCAATGTCTCTGGCACCTGTATCTTGGTTACTGTAGTTCCTCTGCTTTCTTTGTATACTCCCACTGAATTCCGACAGTTGGCCCTACCTTCCCGCACCCGTAGGGCAGTCTTTCTGCCGGTTCTGGTAGGCCTCACTTTAACAACCTCGGTGGCGAGTCTCGGTCTCTCTGGTGGAGCTATAGGTCATGCTCTATGGGCATCCAATGACGTGCAACAAAAACTGCAGGAAGCACTCGATACCACTGCTGAGTCTCTTGGCTCCTTGCAGTGGCAGGTTACTTCATTGGCACAAGTGGCTTTACAGAACCGAAGGGCAATTGATCTTCTCACTGCAGAAAAAGGGGGTACATGCCTATTTCTCAGAGAGAATGTTGCTATTATGTTAATGAATCTGGGCTAATAAAAAAAAAAAGTTGTTAAATTGCAGGAATTATCGACCCAATTGCTCAAACCTACCTCCTCCAATCCCATAACGAGGTTCTTCCAATCCTATCTTGCCATGTACTTACTACCTCTCTCTGTGCCCCTTATTGGGATGCTCCTTTTTTGTGCTCTCTTGCCCTGCATAATGAAGTTCCTTCAAACCCAACTGCAAAAAATTCGTAATCAAACTTTCAACCAGCTTTTGCTTAGGCACTACCAGCCTCTGATGACCGACGAACCCCCAACATCTCCAAGAGAACAGTTCACTCCGTGATGAAGCTCACTACCAGGCACGATGGAATGCAATGGACATCAGACAGTGGGAGACAACAAGCTCGGAAAACCTCTTAATCTGCCATCCTGGATTCTTGAATCTTTATGACTTTCTAAGCTTCCTCATGGCCCTTGGTCTCTTCTATGTCACTCCCCCAACATGGAACTTCTGCCAAAAATTGACCTTTGCTTTAATTTTTATCTTCATTCTGTTTTTATTCACTCTGATCTTCTTCAGGTCCTGTGGCACCTTGTCCAGGCAACGCTTCCAGTATTTTCTAGAGTCTCTGTTACAGGACCAGTGGCTGATACCAACAATCTCCTCCATCCAGGACTGGTTCCATACCATCGACAACTTGTGGCTTCAGGGAACTTTCATTGACTTCACCCCTACGGAAGTAGCTGTCTATAGCCACTGGGTTTTATTTCTTGCTGCCATGATATTCCCAGACCTGCCCCCCGAGCATTCCTCCCCTTCCCTTTCTAGGCCTCACAGCACCCCCATACAGCAGGAAGCAGCCGGATCTAAAAACGACGCCCCACTTCCTAAGAAAACAAAAAGGAAGGAATGTTGGGAAAAGTATAAATGGCAGCCATACCCCAGAGAAAAACCCCAACATGGTGCCTAAGGACTTCTTCTTCCTACCTTCTTCATTTCTGCAGTGGTGCGAAAAGTTCCCGCCCTTGTGAACTCTCCTGCCAGCGCCAATTTCAAATCTCACTGGTGGAGAACCTTAGCCTCAATGAGAACTAATTCCTGGGTTCTGGAGATGATATCTGAAAGAACTTGCTTTCAATAAACGGGTTGCTGCCATTTATCTAAGCCCTACCATCTCCCCCTTAGTTCTATATAATCACACAGCTTTTTTGCAATAAAATTGGAATTCTCCCTTTGAAGTGTCTTTGCGTGGGGAATTATTTCACTCATGATCAGCAACATGACATCCAAAGGTTCTCCAGTGCCACCTGGTCATGGAAATTTCAGAAATTTTTTGGTATTTATTTAGCCATTTTTGAAGGATGATGTTGGAGGCACTGTGGGTTTCAATTCATGCAGGAACCATTATATGGTAAGGAAGCTCATTTCAATGAAATCTCTGGAGAACACTCACAGGCAAGCCTTCCCAAAGAGTGGCCAAAAGGTCACATGAAGCCAGGATCATTGAGGTCTACAATGTGAGTTCCATGTGTGTTTAGACTCTCAACTATGGCTGCCAAGTCTTTCAGAATAAAATCATGTGATATCCTGGCTGAGATTCCCAGTGCAATCTGGAAAGCCACCCTGGCCCTCGATCTCAGTTTCCAAGGGCGATTCTCATGCGTGGCCTCCTAAAATCCCAACACATTTCATGGCAATACTTCTCTGAGGTCAGTTTCAGAACTCAGTCTCTAAGAGGAATCACACCAGAGTTCAAGCCCAGGTGGATCCAGTCATCTCTTTCAACCGCTACACAAATGACCACAATTAAAACCAAAACACTCCCACATGGCCATCATCTTCTTCCATATAGACACTAATCATAAACTCTGGCTGGAGTTTTCCATGAGGGGTGCAGCCCAAGACAGTCTCAAAAATAAGCTCTCTTGCCCCTCATTTGCCTAAATTCACGGTGGCCTGGACACCCATCCTGTGAACCAGGAGTTATCAAATAGGCCAGGTGTTAATACTGCTCTGCATCTCCAATTTGAGGCCTACTGACTGTCAGGTATAGATTCTTTATATGATTTGGAGTCATGAGAAAACCCAAAAACCTATGGGCTAGCCTCTGCAGGGCTTTGAATAAATAATTTGACCCAAAGGATCCCTATTAACACTTGATGGGGGTCAGGAAACTTACAAATGAATGTGAGAAACTTCATTCACAATAACTGCTCTTTTGGCCATTGTGGTTTTGGGTGCACTCATGGCATATCTCTTTACATAAATCAGGTGCTGAGAATCTAAGCCACAACCTCACACAGGGCCACGAGGTTTATTCAGACACATTCCTTTCCAAAGCAATTAAGCAAAGAGCAACAGGTGATGCCCATTCATTTGCATTTGAAAACTGTTTTCTTCAGGCTTAACAATGGGGTGGCCTTAGGCAAAGACCTTCCTGACATTCAGGGCAACAGAACAATTGATAAGCAAAAGGCCCAAAGCAGGGTTTCTCCACTGAGACTTTCTTGGTCACACTGATATCTGAGTTTTCCGAGATGCTCGCAATTCACTTCAGCTATCCAGTACATGGCCATGTCACAGATCTTGGAGGTGGTACATATCTTGGACACAAAACCATGAGCCTATTCTGGAGAGTGGGTAGAATTCCGGAAGGAAACAGAAACTTAGGAAGATAGCAGGTGTTGCCCATGGATAAGGCAAGCCTCAGTTCATTCATAAGTTGGGCAAGATGAATGCTGGGAATCTTTCTACTATACAGGACACATCAATTTTTGCATTCTCTTTTCTAATATCTACAACCACGGACACAGTGGATACACAGACATAGAAACACTCGCCTTGTCAAACTACTTACTAGAAGAAGTCCACTCCAAATCAAACAAACCACCTTTCCTACCTATTCTCAGATCATGAGACAAAACCTGAATCACACCCACAAAGGCACATCCTTCCCCCATGTAACTCTGTGACTATCCGGAGTGTCCTTTGAGTGGTGGGCCAAACTATGTTCCCCCAAAATGGCCTGTCCTATCTCAGATCTGGTCACCTTGGCCAACTCTGTGAAGTTGTCAGGAGCCAGCAGTGAACCACCACCTGCTTTCTCAGGAAAGGACCCTATTCAGAGCTCTCCTGGTATTTGGCCATCCTCACATCTGTAGGTACCAAGAAAGACTGACACTCTCCTTGGTAAATCCAAAAAAATGAGCCAATGGGTATTGGACTGGACTGGCTCCAGGTGCCTGGCTTCCTGGATCCGAAGTTCAGAGAGTTCCATCACCAAGAAAGTGAGGTAGATCACTTCTTCAGGAACCGAATGAGGTCACTGCCTTGACAACCACTTTGTACGAACAGTTGCTTTCAAGAGTCCCATGAGATGGAGGCTGCCCCTACTTCCTGTGACATTTTCATAAGTTAGAATGGTATATAAACCATGGGCACTCGGGAACCGCTCTCCACCTAGGACTGGTTTGGTCCATCTTTTCTACATTAAGAAGAGAGAGGCTGATTCATACACATCCCTTCATGCTGACGAGGTTGTTTGCCATAGAAGATGACTTTTCTCTCTCAGTCTTTCATAGCTGCCTACATCTTCTCAAAAGATCATTTCTCCATGGACCTTTGATGTTCTCAACAGGTGGAAGATGCCCTACATTCCTGTGTTGTAAAACTAACCCTGTCCCTGCTCTTCTGTAAAGTTTGATTGAGAGAACAGTGTATGGTTTGGGTTAATAACATGTTCAATTTGGGTTAGGAATATTTCTGCATGACAAATAATGGTATTGGGAAACTATGATATTTACAAGAATATATAGGTGAAATATAAGTATTAAAATAGAAATCTAGGGAAGATATGTAGCCCAGAAGGGCATTGGGCCCTTAATTGGTACACATAGCTTTGAATGATGTTCTGCAAAAATGTCTCAGATAAATCTATATACAATGGCATAGGAGCTTGTACCTTGGATGATTGAATGTCGAAGAGAACATCCACTCAAAAAGAGATAGTCGGTAGGATTAGGAAGATAGTCGGTAGGTTTAGAAAGAAGAGTGAGTATAGGATTTAGACCAAAAGATCTTAAGCAATAGGGTTTCGGGTAGACAGTGAATGTAAAAGTCAGCATATGTGAAGAGTCAGTCACAATGATGAACAGGGGAAAATATGTAGGAATACAGACAGAAATAGAGACATTACTAAATCAGGCAAAGTATAAAGTGAGTGATAGGATTAGACATTTTCAACAGGCTTGAGGTTGAATATATAATCTTAGGAAGAAACAAATATGTAGTCACCAATACGATTGACATTTCAGAGCATTAGGAAACCTGGACATGGAAGGTTTTAGTAATCCATGCTCACTTTTCATTTAGGCTTTGGTACAACCTTAAGAGTGACCTTTGCTTTTTTGGTCCAGAATATTACTGTGATAAAATGTATATGTAGATCAGATCACATGAGTATTTCTTCGACCATTTCTGGCAGCAATATTTAAAATATGTATAAATTAGTATTGGGGGTACAACGAGGTGTACCCTGTGTCTATAAATATAGAGATAATGCATGAATAGATCATACAGTTAATAAATAATATAACGGGTTCCACTTTAAATAATGGATTGAATTGATATCTGAAAATATATAAGAAATCATATATTGATATAGAATCATTCATAACAACTAGTTATACGTCTAATTGTAATCTTAGTGTTATGGTTTATCATGAAGAGTGTGTGAGTTTTGCTTCAAAAGTGATTATGGAAATCGAAAATAATGTGTTTGGAAAGAAGTCTCATGAAAAGACCAGTCAGACACATGGAGGAATACATGTTTCTGAAGCAGAAAGTGATTGAAAGTGAAATAAATGCCTATAAATTCGTGAACGTGTGGATGAAATATATATGCTATTATGTGCATAAACTCAAGAAATAGAAATGTACCAGTGTTGAATAAAAATGAACTTCAAAATAAATGTCATGTCCCATAGGAATCTACTTGCATTGATATTAAACTGGGTTAGTTACTGTAGAAATATTAGGATTTATATGCACTATTCACTGAAGTTAGTTTTCAATACTAGGAAACAAATATGTATTTCAGGTGAATGAATATTTCTGAGAATAATCTTGTGAAAATTTGATTATAAATCCACATATATGAACAAGAATAAATTTAGGGAATGTATAATAAGACACATATGTTAAATATTATGAAATATCTGGAGAGTATATATGCCAATCTAATTACACAGTGAAATATATATCATCCACAGATCCAAAAATATTCATTTTAGTCGATATGGATTTATGTATAACTTTTTTAACTAGGAAGCTCCCCCATAGGTTGAATTTTCAGTTCCTACATCGTTTAGGAGGAGTGATCTCTTCTCACAGTTTGTATCTGCCAAGTCATGTAACTCATGAAAATTTGCGTGTGATACCAGGTAGGATTCTATATGTGCATATAAAAATACATGTGCTGAATAGACTACAGAGAAAGGGAGACAGGAATTCACATATTTGTTAACATTAAAAGAACATGGAGAACTATTTCAATTAAAAATGGACTAGATTTATAACTCCTACCCTATATAATGCAAAACGCAAGTCCAAAAATACAACATGCCTCCTCTGAACTGCTTGTATTTCTATTCTGTTTCGGTTATTTTTCTCCATCATATTATGATTAGTACTCAGAATCTATTAGGGTATGTGTTAGTGTCAGGGATTCAGTATTTCAAATGTAAAATAGAAAAATGAATCCAATGTGTATACAAATATGTGCTAAACAAAATCTTCCCACTCTCATCCAGAACAATTCCTTGACATTACCTTCGCCCAAAGTAAGACACAATTAGAGGAGAAGAGTTAGAAAATCTGTGAATATATATATGGAATGGAATATGCTCAGGGGTTTACAACCTTGGCAGTGGTAGAGGAGTTTCCAAAAGTATGGGACAGGGTAAAAACTCCATAAACATGGAGCTCTGCTGGCCTAAATACTTCTTGAGAAACTGCCTCTGAGGTTGGGCACTTGAAATATATGTTGTTGTCAGGAGCTTTAGCTGATTTCTAGTGAGACCATCAAATCTGTGTCTGCATCTATGTGACCTGGAGGAAATGGTTTCTTATTTTCCAAAGAAACATGAGGCAGCAGTGCTGAATTCTCTCTTTGTAAGTAAACGGTGACCATTGGGGGATAAGTGTCTTTTCATGTGGACTGTGAAGCCATTTGGTCATCTTCTATTTTCGTGGTGTTTCTTGCTGCTGCACTGGGACTTTGGCAATTGCTTCATGAAATTAAAGGAGTTCAACTGGGACACAGTTCTGGAGGCAAATCTGTCATGTGTGGTGAGTCAGCGTCTACAGGAGAATGCACCAACCAGGCTTCTAACGCACATAGCTTGGCCCCATGTCCATAGCAACCTGATTCTGAACATTGCCCGGAAACATCTCCATATAACAAGATGCCTTTTCATGTAAGGGTCTGCTGGCTGCACCATGTCAGTCACAAGCCATTTGGAAGCCAATGGCAGATCCACATGGCCCAAAAACAAATTTTTTATCACACACCTTCCCACCACTGCTCTAGGCACATTACTCAGCAGGTTCCAACTTACTTGCATCTCTGTTCTACACCATTTTCATGAAGCCCAGTCAATCAAGGCACTGTCTGGTACACTCATGATCAGCAACATCCAAAGGTTCTCCAGTGCCACCTGGTCATGGAAATTTCAAAAATTTCATGGTATTTATCAAGGCATTTTTCAAAGATGACGTTGGAGGCACTGTGGGTTTCAATTCATTCAGGAACCATTAAATGGTGAGGAAGCTCATTTCAATGAATGCTCTGGAGAACTCTCACAGGCAAGGCTTCCCAAAGAGTGGCCAAAAGGTCACATGAAGCCAGGCCCATTGAGGTCTACAATGTAACGTCCATGGGTGTTGTGACTCTCAACTATGGATGCCAAGTCTTTCAGAATAAAATCATGTGATATCCTGGCTGAGATTTCCCGGGCTCTTTGGAAAGCCACCCTGGGCCTAGATCTCTGTTTCCAAGGGTGATTCTCATAGGTGGCCTCCTAAAATCCCAACAAAATTCATGGCAATACTTCTCTGAAGTCAGTTCCAGAACTCAGTCTATAAGGGGAATCACACCAGAGTTCAAGCCCAGGTTTTCTCAGTCATGTCTTCCAACCGGACACAAATGACCAAAATTAAAACCAAAACACTCCCATATGGCCCTCATCTTCTTCCATATAGACACTAATCATAACCTCTGGCTGTAGGTTTCCATGAGTGATGGAGTCCAGAAGAGTGGCCAAAATAACTCCCTTGCCCTCATTGGTGTAACATCAGGGTGGTCTGGACACCCTTCATGTGAACCAGGATTGATCAAATATGCTAGACGTTAATACTTCTATGCTACTCCAATTTGTGGAAAACTGAGTATCAGGTATATAGTTTTATGTGATTTGCCGTCATGAGAAAACACAAGCACCTCTGCAGGTCTTTGAAGAACTCATTTGACCCAAAGGATCCCTATTCTCACTTGATCGAGTTCAAGAACTTTAAAGATAAAGGAGAGAGACTTCATCCACAATGACTGCTCTTTTGACCAATTTGGTTTTGGATGCACACATGGGATCTCTCTTTACATCCATCAGGTGCTGAGAATCTGAGCCACAACCTCACATAGGGCCAAGAGGCTAATTCAGACACATCCCTTTCCAAAGCAATTAAGCAAAGAGCTACAGGAGATGCCAATTCATTTCCATTTGAAAACTTTTTCTTCAGTCTTCACAAAGGGGTGGCATGAGGCAAAGACCTTCCTGACATTCAGGGCAACAGAACAATAGGTTAGCAATAGGCCAAAAGCAGGGTTTCTCCACTGAGACTTTCCTGGTCACACTGATATCTGAGTTTTCTGAGATGCTCGCCATTCCCTTCAGCTATCCTGTACATGGCCATGTCACAGAGCTTGGAGGTGGTACATATCTTGGACACAAAACCATGAGCCAATTCTGGAGAGTGGCCTGAATTCAGGAAGAAATCAGGAACTTAGGAAGATAGCAGGTGTTACCCATCCATACGGCAAGCCGCATTCCATTCATAAATTGGGCAGGAAGAATGCTGGTAAGCTTTCTACCAGACTGGACACATCAATTGCTGCATTCTTTTTTTCTAATGTCTACAACCATGGACACAGTGGGATACACAGACATAGAAACCTTCGCCTTGTCAAAACCCTTACTAGAAACCGTCCACTCCAAACCAAACAAACCGCCTTTCCTACCTATTCTCAGAACATTAGACAAAATCACAAACACACACCCACACCCACAAAGGCACCTCTTTCCTCAAAGTAGGTCTCTGACTATCGTGTGTGTCCTCTGACTGCTGGGCCATACTATGTTCCCATCAAATGGCCTGTCTTGTCTCAGATCTGGTTTCCTTGGCCAACTCTGTGAAGTTGTCAGGAGACAGCGGTGAGCCACTTACTGCTTTCTCAGGAAAGGCCACTCTTAAGATCTTTCCTGTCATTTGGCTATCCTCACATCAGTAGGTAGCAAGAAAGACTGAGTCTGTCCTTGGTAAATCAAAAGAAGTGAGACCACTGGGACTGGGACTGGGACTAGATTTGTGTGCCTGGCTTCCTAGATCCCAAGTTCAGAGAGTTCCATCACCAAGGATGTGAGGTGAGGTCACTTCCTTCAGGAACTGAATGAGGTCACTGCCTTGGCAACCACATTGTCTTAACATTTACTTCCAAAGGTCCCATGAAATGGAGGCTTCCCCTACTTTATGTGACACTTTCACAAGTTAGGATGGTATATCAACCATTGGTAACTGGGAACAACTCTCCACACAGGCCTGGTTTGGTCCTTCTTCTCTACATAAAGAAGAGAGAGGCTGATTCAGACACATCACTTCATGCTGACCATGTTGTTTGCAAAGGAAGATGACTTTTGCTCTCTCAGTTCCTTCATAGCTACCTACATCTTCTCTAGAGATCATTTGTGCATGGACCTTTTAGTTTCTCAGCAGTTGGAAGATTTCCTTCATTCCTGTATTTTAAGACCAACTCTGTCCTTGCTCTTCTCTTATGTTAGATTGAGGGAACAGTGTATGGTTAGGGTTAATAACAGGTTCGATTTTGAATAGAAATCATTCTGCTGGATGAATAATGGTATTGGAAACCTGCAATATTTACAAGAATATATAGGTAAAATATATGAGTATGAAAACAGAAATCTAGGTAAGATTTGAAGTCCAGAAAAGCATTGAGCCCTTGATTTCGGTATTAAGCTTTGATTTGTTTTCTGCACAGATGGGATACTTTGCTTTGAATTATGTTCTGCAAAGATGTCTCAGATAAATTGATATATAATTGCATAGGACCTTGTAACTTGGATGATTGATTGTAAAAGAGAACTTCCAGTCAAAAAGGAGTAATCGGTAGTATTAGGAAGATAGTCGGTAGGTTTATATAGGAGAGTGAGTATAGGATTTGGACCAAAAGTTCTTTAGCTATAGGGTTTCGGGTATACAGTGAATGTAAATGTCAGAACATGTGAAGAATCAGTCACAATGCAGAACTGGGGAAAATATGTAGGAATGCAGATATCAATAGAGACTTTAGGAAATCTGGCAAAGTATAGTCGGTTGTGAAATGTTAATAAAATAGGTACTTGTCACTTCCTGTTTTTCTGTATGCTTAATAAAACACTGTTGAAATCTTGAGAACTGTTTTCTAATCTTTTTCCCAGAATGTGCTGTCCCCAACTGCCAAACTGCAGAATGTACTCCCTCACCCAGTTGCACGCAAACTGCTCACTCGCCCAGACTCATCAATAAACTTCCCTCCCTGCCCACTTCAAGGAAAGTATATGAGCTCTGCTCTATTCAAATTAGCTCTGAGCCCCAGCATGCTGGACCCCCAATAAACCCTTTGCTTTTGCATGAGAGAGTCTCTTGGTGGTCTCTTCCCCCAACGCTCTCCCGACCTTTATATATGGAGGTTCCTTCGAGATCCGGCAGGGGCGGAAGAGAGACCTCAATGGGCTACTCTCAGGGAAAGTAAGGCGCCTCTTTCTGGTTTCAGGTTTCAGGTTAGGGCTTGGCAAAATGGCTGTTGATGAAGTTGCATGAGCTCTCTTTGACGGTGGCTGGCAGATGTGTCACAGAGCCACAGGCTCTGGGGGACGCCACAGAGGACTCGGGAATCAAGGAACAATAGTCTCCTCGACTCAGTGATGTTTTGTTTCAGATTCGGTATTGCCAGCCCATCGGGTTTTGCCGGCTGCTCAGTCTTGGTCTCAGTGTTGGACGTTCATTGCCTGTCTTTATTATCTTGTCTTGTCTGTGTCGTGAGAGTTGCTTTTACTGTTTGTGTATCTTTCATTATGGGACAGGTCACTTCAATGCCTCTGTCTCTGACCTTGATCACTGGACCAAAGTCCGCTTAAGGGCTCAGAATCTTTCTTTTTCAGTAAAACGCTGGACCTGGCAGACTCTCTGTGCCTCAGAATGGCCCACCTTTGCATTCGGATGGCCCCTAGAAGGATCTTTCTACTTCGCACTAATTTAATAAGTCAGAGATATTGTCTTACAACCAGGGCCACATAGCCATCCCGATCAACAGCCATATATCTTAACTTTGCAGGACCTCTGCAAATCTCCTCCTCCATGGGTGAAGCCTTTCCTTGCCATGTCCCTGCTCCTACTCTTTTCCCCACGATCTCTCAAACCCTCTGCTCATCCTCCTCCTCCACCCTCTGTTCTCCCTGAGTCACAAGATTTGACTCTACTGGACTCTCATCCCCCTCCTTATCTTCTACCCTCATCCCACAACCCCCAACACCCTCTAAGTGATTCCCCTGCTGCTGACTCAGCCTCTCCGCCATTGGAGAAAGATAAGCCAGCCCAGTGCACTCCAGATAACTCCCCTGCAGCACACACAGCCCCTCCTCCCCTGGAGGAAGCTGGCCTGGCTAAAGGAACTCGACAGCGTCAAATGATTTAAAACCCTGAAACTCCCGTGTTGCTCCCCCTCCATTCCTATGGGCCAATGATTGACAACGGCCATGGAGGAAAAATGCAAGCCTACCAGTATTGGCCTTCTCCTCTTCAGACCTATATAAATGGAAAAATAACAATCCTCCTTTTACCGAGGACCCAACCTGGCTCTCAGGTCTGGTTGAGTCATTGATGTTTTCACACCAGCCTACTTGGGATGACTGCCAACAACTCATAGGGACTCTCTTCATGACAGAGGAACAAAAGAGAATCCTCCTGGATGCTAGAAAACAATATCCTCGGACTAGATGGGTGACCAACACAACTTCCCAACATAATCAAAGCCGGCTTTCTCTTGAAACGACCCAAGTGGGACCCCAACACATTTGAAGGTAGGGAGCATCTGTCCACTTATCACCGGGCTCTAATAGTGGGTATCTTAGTGGCCGCTAGGCGACCAACTAATTTGGCCAAGGTAAGAGAGATTATTCAAGGGCCTGGTGAATCTACCTCTATGTTCCTAGAGAGAACTATGGAGGCATATAGGAGATATACTACTTTCAATCCTCAGGCAGAGGATCAAAAGGCATCTGTCACAATGGCCTTTATTGGGCAAGCTGCCCTAGATATTAAAAGAAAGTTACAATGCTTAGATGGATTACAAGATATGATTTTGAGAGATTTAGTTAGAGAAGCCAACAAGGTATACTATAAGAGTGAAACTGAGGAAGAGAAGGGAGAAAAGGGAGGATGAGAGAAGCAAAAGACAGAGTAAGGCATTGACTAAGGTCCGGGTCACAACAACAAACAGGCCAGAAATTAAGAAACAGAGAGACAGAAAGGGATACCTGGGCCCACACTAGAGGCCACCCCTGGCCTCAGATCAATGTGCCTAACTCTAAAGAAAAAGGACACTGGGCCAAAGAGTGCCCTAGAAAGAGACAGCCACGCCAGCCAGACATTCTGACTCTGGAGGATGACTAAGAAAGTCGGGGCTCAGATCCTCTCCCTGACCTCAGGGTAACTTTTGAAGTGGAGGGGACCCCAGTAAACTTTGAAGTAGATACAGGGGCAATATACTCAGCCCTTAAGGCCCCATTGGGCCCTCTATCAAATAAAAGGTCTCTAATTCCAGGGTCTAAATGCAGTAAATATCAGACTTTGACAACTAAGGGGACCATGGACCAGGGGAAAGGATAAATCCATCACTCCTTCCTAGTAATCCCAGAATGCCCGGCCCCATTGATGGGCAGAGATCTGCTCACCAAGCTCTGGGCCAAAATAACTTTTAACCCTGAAGGCCCCCAAGTGGAATTTCTAAATCCTTCAGTAAATACTCATATAATCATGGCTCTAACTATGTTAGTAGCAAATGTTCATCAACTCACTCATCTTTGCTCAAAGAAACTGCATTCATTCCTGAAAGATCAAGAACAGAGTTTTCCACTAACCGACTCACAGTGAAAGAAAATAAGTGAATGGGTAACAAAAGCCTGTCAGGTCCATCAATTGGTTAATACTTACCCTTCCAAGCTCCCTGCAGGAAAGCACCTACGAGGAACCATACCAGGAAAATTCTGGGAATTGGACTTTACTGAAATTAAGCCAGCAAGGTATGGACTTAAATATCTTCTAGTCTTTGAAGATACATTTTCAGGACGGATTGAAGCCTTCCCCACAAAAAAAAAGAAAGAAAAAAGAAAAAAAAAAAAAAGAAACAGAGCAAATGGTTGTCAAGAAGATCCTGGAAGACATTTATTCTCCCCTTGACGACCAGTAGTCTTAACCCTCATCAGCCCCTTAAGCAGCGATGGCTGATCACAAATCCTACTGGAAAAGAAGTATGGTCTATCTCACATACAGCCCCCTTATGGACCTGGTGGCCATCTCTCCACCCAGACATTTGTCAGCTGGCTATAGGTCTTTCCTATTGAGATATCCCTGATGAAGAGGATCCCACTAAAATTCCATTAAATCCCTTCGGTACCATAGAAAATGGAAACAAACATTATGGATGTAGGGACACGTGAGCCAGATGCAGGTTGGCTAGCCTAGATTACTATGTTTGCCCGGCGGAGTATCAAAGCCACAAACAGTCACGGCTGTGCGGGGGGGAGAGCAGACTTCTTCTGTAAGTCATGGGGCTGTGAGCATACAGGGACTGCCAGATGGAACCCAAACTCCTCATCAAATTCTGTAAACAGCATTGGCCATATTACCAATTAGATAACCAAAACCGATGGCCCCAAGAGGGGTCTCTATATCCTCAAATTCTGCGTGACCTTTTAAACTTCTGAAAGTGCTCAAAAGGGTAAAAGGAGATTCCCCTATGTGGAGGCCTTCTCCCTCCTTTGCTCACATCCTGAACTATGCTTCTCCAATAGATGCTTACCCTCAGCCTTCTGCTCCAGACTCTCTGCTGTCACTCCCACCTCAGCAACTTGATTTCTGCCCTCCAATATCTAGATCAAAAACCCAAATCTCCGCCAGTTCTCAGACCATTGCCCCCTTGCTGAGGTAGCAGGTACTGAGGTACCACTCCACTCACTCACTACTCTCTTCTCCTGTCAGTGCCCGCACTGGGTCCCTCCAGGTCCTCTTACCAGCTAATGCAAAGCTCAAACCCACTGAGGAGAACCCTCAGACCCTTATCCAAAATGTAATGAAAATGGCCTTTAATGTTGCTTTGTCATCACTGAAAACAGGTTACTAAAAATTTAAAGTCCCTCACAGGCTTTTTGGGATACTCACTCCCATTTCCCCCTCTGTTCTATCTGTTTTCTGCTCAAATTTTTCTTGCTATTAAGATCCCAAAGCCCTCTCCCAATATTCTTTTACATCTCTCCTTCCTCATTCTCAGATCGACGGAAGTTGCTCTCATCCCTGCCTTCCAAGTCGTCCCCCTCTGTACCAGGTCCACAGAAAAGTCTTAATTAACCTTCTCCAGAAGTCTTCACCATGGCTGATTTACGACTTTCAGCAAAAGAGTCCCTATAAAAGAGATCACTGTAGATAAACATCCTATTTTCGTGTTGCCCTGGTCTCCTTGGAAACTGGCTAAAAAAACCCAGCACTCCTAATCTAGACACACCCTTAATAGTTTTTCACAAAATATGTGAAAAAAAGGCCTCTGGCCTTGAGCTGGGGCTTCACAGAGATGGCTACATTTCTAAGATAAAGAAGTTACAAAGTGGGCTGCATGGAAACAGCTGGCAGGTTGAAAAAAAAGAAAGGGAAGAAAAAGCTCTCCCCCACATAGGTGTCCTTGAAAAGTTAACTTGCGCCAAACTGAGGAAAAAACAGAAACGAAAACTGCTTTTTGTGAACTTCTGCAGACTGTGAACTTCTGAGCCCCTTTCCTTACGTGTTGTGTACAAAATTCTGAAACTACCTAAACTTGGGTTTCAGGGGATTAATTGATTACAACAGAAGCAATGCCCCCTGAATCTGGTTGCAACCAAAAAAGACTGTTTTCCTGTCTTTGGTGCTATCTTAGGTGCCTTGCCTTGTCCGTCCCTACAACAGTATAATTCTATATACTTAAACACTGTTTATGTTTTCATGAAATGGTCAACAGATGTGATTAATTGTGTAATGGTGCAGATGTTTCCCAGAGTGCTCTATCATGATGCAGGTTCATTTGAAGATCAAAGAGGGGGGCATATAACACGGTTCCGCTGAAAACATATGTCCCTCACCTTAGCCATTCTATTACGAATAGTAGTTACTGCAGGGTAGGGCACGGGAACCATTGCTCTGGCCCATGGGACACAACAAATGACCCAAAGCAGCAATAGATCAAAAATTAAAGATATTAGAAACCTCCATCACAGCTTTGAACGAATCTTTGACCTCTCTCTCTGAAGTTGTTTTACAGAACAGTCGAGGATTGGACCTCCTTTTCATGAGAGAAGGGGGCCTTTGTGCTTCATTGAGGGAAGAATGTTGTTTTTATGTCTACAATACTGGAGTTGTAAAAAAAATCTATGAGTAAATTAAAAAGATGCCTTGAAGAGCGACAACGAGAGAGAGAGAGGCCCAAGAATGGTAGTTTGAGTCTTTTTTTACACAGTCCCCCTGGTTAACTACGTTTTTATCAACCCTAGCCAGTCCAATAATAATCGTCATATTATTGCTAACTATAAAACCCTGTTTTCTCAACCGTGTAATTTCTTTTCTCCAAGCTCAAATTGGACAAATTAAACTTATGGTAATACCCCACTAGCAGACATAGAATGTGACACCCCACAATGATCACTTTTATGATTAAAAGTAGCCAGAAGAAGAAGTGGGGAATGAAAGGTTAATAAAATATGTACTTGTCACTTCCTGTTTTTCTGTATGCGTAACAAAACACTGTTGAAATCTTGAGAACTGTTTGCTAATCTTTTTCCCAGAATATGCTGTCCCCAATTACCAAACTGCAGAATGTACTCCCTCACCCAGTTGAATACAAACCATCCACTCTCCCTGACCCATCAATGAACTTCCATCCCTGCCCTCTGCAAGGAAAGTATATAAGCTCTGCTTAAGCTGTTGTCAGGTCTCTCTGCTCTATTCAAGTGAGCTCTGAGCCCCAGCCTGCTGGACCCCCAATAAAACCTTTGCTGTTGCATGAGATAGTCTCTTGGTGGTCTCTTTCTCCGGCACTCGCCCAAACTTTACTTGGATGATTGAATGTAGAAGAGAACATCTATTCAAAAAGTTATAGTCAGTAGGATTAGGAAGATAGTTGGTAGGTTTAGGAAGAAAAGTGAGTATAGGATTTGGAACAAAAGTTCTTTGCCAATAGGGTTTTGGTTAGAGAGTCAATGTAAATATCAACACAAGTGAAGAGTCAGTCACAATGATGAACAGGGGAAAATATGTAGAAAAGCAAATATCAATAGAGACATTAGGAAATCAGGAAAAGAATAAAGTGAGTTATGGGATTAGATATTTTCTACAGGGTTGAGGTTGAATGTATGAGCTTAGGAAGAAACAAAGATGAAGTCAACAATAGGATTGACATTTGAGAGCATTAGCATAGCCCAAGACAGTGTCCAAAATAAGCTCCGTTGCCCTCATTTGCCTAAATTCCCGGTGGCCTGTACATCCTTCCTGTGTACCAGGAGTGATCAAATAGGCCTGACCTTAATATTGCTCTGCTTCACCAATTTGAGGCCTACCGAGTGTCGGGTACACATTCTTTATGTAAATTGGAGAGATGAGAAAACCCAAGAACCTATTGGAAAGCTTCTGAATTAATTTGAAGAAATCATTTGACCCAAATGATCCCTATTCTCACTTGATGGAATTCAGAAACCTTACAGAGGAAGGCAAAAGACTTCATCCACAATGACTGCTCTATTTTGCCATTTTGGATTTGGATGCACACATGGGATCTTTCTTTAGATCCATCAGGTGCTGAGTATCTAAGTCAAAGAATCACACTGGGCCAAGAGGCTGATTCAGACACACCTCTTTCCAAATCAATTAAGAAAAGAGCCAAAGGTGAATCCTATTAATTTCCATTTGAAAAATCTTTTTTTCAGGATTCAAAAAGCTGTGGCCTGAGACAAAAACCTTCCTGACTCTCAGGGCAACAGAACAATAGGTAAGCAAATGGCCCAAAGCAGGGATTCTCCACTGAGACTTTACTGGTCACACTGATATCTGAGTTTTCTGAGATGCTCGCCATTCCCTTCAGCTATCCAGTACATGGCCATGTCACCGAGCTTGGAGGTAGTACATATCTTGGACACAAAACCATGAGCCTATTCTGGAAAGTGGCCATAATTCAGGAAGAAAACAGCAACTTAGGAAGGTAGCAGGTATTGCCCATCAATAAGGCAAGCCATAGTCAATTCATAAATTGGGTTGGATGAATGCTGGGAAGCTTTCTACGAGACAGGACACATCAATTAATGCATTCTCTTTTCTAATGTGTACAAGTACAAACACAGTGGGATACACAGACATAGAAACACTTGCGCTGTCAAACGACTTACTAGAAACTGTTCACTCCAAATCAAACAAACCGCCTTTCCTACCTATTCTCAGAACATGAGACAAAACCACAAACACACACCCACACCCACAATGGCACCTCCTTCCCTCAAATAGGTCTGTGACTGTCCGGTGTGTGCTCTGACTGATGGGTCATACTATGATCCCCCAAAATGGCCTGTCCTGTCTCAGATCTGGTCTTCTTGGCCAACTCTGTGAAGTTGTCTGGAGCCAGGATTGAGCCACTACCTGCTTTCTCAGGAAGAGCCCCTCTTCCAAGCTTTCCTTGCATTTGGCCATCCTCACATCAGTAGGTACCAAGAAAGACTGACTCTGTCCTTGGTTAATCCAAAAAAGTGAGACCACTGGGACTGGACTGGGACTGGCTCTGGGTGCCTGGCTTTCTGTATCCCAAGTTCAGAGAGTTCCATCACCAAGGAAGTGAGATGAGATCACTTTCTTCAGGAACTGAATGAGATCACTGCCTTAGCAACCACTTTATCATAACAATTGCTTCCAACGGTACCATGAGATGGAGGCTGCCCCTACTTCCTGTCACACTTTCACATGGTAGAATGGTATATCACCTGTAGGCAAATGGTAACAGCTCTCCACACAGGCATGGTTTTGTCCATCTTCTCTACATTAAGGAGAGATTGGCTGATTCTGATGCAACCCTTCATCCTGACCAGGTTGTTTGCCATGGAAGATGATTTTTGCTCTCTCAGGTCTTTCATAGCTGCCTACATCTTCTCCAGGGATCATTTCTGCATGGAGCTTTGAGGTTCTCAACAGATGGAAGATCCACTACATTTCTGTATTGTAAGACCAACACTGTCCCTGCTCTTCTGTAAAATGAGATTGAGGGAACAGTGTATGGTTAGGGTGAATAACATTTTCCATTTGGCTTAGGAATCATTTTGCTGGATGATTAATGGTATTGGGAATATGCGATATTTATAAGAATATAGAGGTGAAATACATGTATGAAAAAATAAATCTAAGTAAGATTTGAAGCTCAGAAAATCATTGGGCCCTTGATTGGGATACTTACCATTGAATTACGTTCTCACAGATGTCTCAGATAAATCCATATACAATGGCATAAGACCTTGTACGTTGGATGATTGAATGTAGAAGAGAATATCCAGTCAAAAAGGGATAGTCAGTAGGATTAGGAAGATAGTCAGTAGGTTTAGGAAGAAGAGTGAGTATAGGATTTGGAAAAAAAGCTCTTCAGCAATAAGTTATCAATTAGAGTGTGAAAGCAAATGTCAGCACATGTGAAGGTTCAGTCACAGTGGTGAACTGTGGAAAATATGTAAGAAAGCAGATGGCAATAGAGACATTATGAAATCAGGCAATGTATAAAGTGAGGTATAGGATTAAACATTTTCAATCGGGTTGAGTTTGAATATATAATCTTAAGAGGAAACAAATATGTAGTCACCAATAGGATTGACATTTGAGAGCATTAGGCAACTTGGACATGGATGATTTTAGTAATCCATATTTACTTTCCATTTAGGCTTTGGTACAATCATAAGTGTGATCTTTGTATTTTGTGTCCAGAATATTTCTGTGATAAAATGTATATGTAGATCAGGTGACATGCGTATTTCTTCCACCATTTCTGGGAGCAATATTTTGAAGACATATAAATTAGTATTGGGGGTACAAAGAGGTGTACACTGTGTCTATGAATATAAAGAAAAAGCATGCATAGACCATACTGTGAATAAATAATATAACTGGTTTTACTCTAAATAATGGATTGAATTGATATCTGAAAATATATAAGAAATCTGATATTGGTATACAATCATTCATTACAACCAGTTATACATCCATTGGAAATATCAGAGTTATAATTTATCATGAAGGGGATGTGAGTTTTGCTTCAAAAGTGATTATGGAAATCGAAAATAATGTGTTTTGAAAGAGGTCTCAGGAAGAGACCAGTCAAGAAAGATGGAAGAATACATGTGTCCTGAAGCAGGAAGTGATTGAAAGTGAAACAAATTCGTATAAATTTGCGAACTTGTGGATAAAATATATATCCTATGATGTGCATAAACTTAAGAAATAGTAATGTACCAGTTTTGAATAAAAATGAACGTAAAAATACAAATCATGTACTATAGGAATCTACTTGCCTTGATGTTAAACTGGGACAGTAACTCTAGAAATATTAGGATATGTATGTACCATTCACTGAAGTTAGTTTTCAGTACTAGAAAACAAATATGTATTTCAGGTGGATGAATATTTCTGAGAATAATATTGTGAAAAGTTGATTATAAATCCACATACGTGAACATGAATGAATTTAGGGAGTGTATATAAGACGCATATATTTCATATTTTAAAAATCTGGAGATTATATATATATATATATATATATATATATATATATATATATATATATATATATAACAAAACATACACACAGACATTCAAAAGTAGCAATAGATATGCCAATCGTAATTGATCGAGATATATATATCATCCACAGATCCAAAAATATTCAATTTACTGAACATGGATTTATGTATAATGTTGTTCAACTAGGAAGCTCACCCATTGGTTGAATTTTTAGTTCCAGCAGTGTTTAGGATAGTTATCTCTTCTCACAATTTGTGTCTGCCAAGTCAGCCACCTCACAAGAATGTACATGTGATACAAGTTAGGATTCTATATGTGCATATCAAAACACATCTGCTGAATAGGCTACAGAGAAAGGGAGATAGGAATTCACATATTTGTTAACTTTAAAACACATGGAGAGATATCCAAAATGGCGGCGGGTAAGGAGAGATCAAGTCTCTGACCTCTTCAGCTGCGCTGGAATAGGGAGTCATAAACTGTCTAAATACTGTTTGCTCAGGATCACTAGGCAATGATGCACTGACATGAATCTGGGGTGAACAGTCTGGGCCACGCAGAACACACACCGAGCCCGGATCGGTTGCATTCAACCTCTGGTTTGCCTGCGTTTCGTGACTCAGCACTAACGATCCAGCTGAAATAACTGGTCTGCCCTTCTGAACTTACAGAGGTAGAAGCCAACCTAGCCTTCATAGGCAGTGGCCAAAGGATTGAAACGGGGCATGGGAGAGACAGTCAGGACCCACCAGTTGCATCGGTCACCCGGCAAAGGGAACGAATGATCACCATTTGCATGGGATACCACCATGGCATAGAACTGACGTCAAGGATGGAGGAGATAACTTCATTGAAACCAGCGCAACAGGTTTGTAATTCCCTAGCCATCTCTCTCCACACAGCAGGGAATCCTTAAGGGCCCCTCCCATCTCTCCCGTAAGGGTCCCTCTCAGCTCTACCATGAGCGCGATAGCCAGACCGAGAAAATCAGGAGTGGCGTGGGACTTGTGGCACAGAACTCCAGGCTACCGCTCCCACCAGTGCTGAGAACTGAGGTCTCTTGCACCAGCTACTGGGGCGTGGCTCCCGGAGGGCAAACAAATTCGCTTGGGGATCTCAGCCCCAAGCTCTACAAACTTAGGGTCTGAGGGAAGCAAACCGGGAGAGTGTGCCCAGGTATTCATAAAAACAGGTCTCCCAGGAGCAGCAGACCTGGCGTGTTGCCAGTATTGTGGTGAGCGTCGCAGGTGAGCAGGGCATGGCTTGAGGAAACACAAGAGAAGGCCCTAGGGTGTCAGGATTGGACACCCGCCCAGTCAGGAAGGAAGAGCAGCTGCATAGTGATTGGTTCCCACCTACTGAGAGGAGAACCTCGGCTTAGTGGGCACAGCACCACCTATTGGAAGAGAAGTTAATCAAACTCTATGACTGCATTTATTATTATCATTATTTATTTATTTTTTAAATTTGGGTTTTTTTTTTCTTTTTCTTTCATTTTCATTCTTGCTGTTGTTGTTTTTCTTTAACTTTTTTAATGTTTTTAAGTTTTTTAATTTCTTTATTTTATTATTAATTATTATTATTATTATTAAATTGTAATTTTCATTTTTTTATTATCATTATTATTTTTTTAATTTTTCTTTCATTCTTTATTTTCTGTTTTTTTCTTTTGTCTTTTCATTTCTTTTCAATTTTCTTTTTCCCCCTTCCTTGAATTCTACCTGCCTACTCTCATTCTCTTATTGACTTCTTCCCTTCCCTTCAAATATCTTTCCTCCCAAGCATGAAATAAATTTATAAGACTAATCAGTAACTCAGCACTCAAACAGAACAAGAAGTAACATGAGCAGCATAAGAAAGCAAGAAAGAAAAAGAGTACAAACAATGAAGGACAGCCTAAATACTCAGGAGGACCTAGAGTCATCAGAAAAATGATCATATAAAGAACTCAAGGAATACCTTAGACAGATGGAATGGAACCTTAAAGAAGATATGAGACAGCAAATCCAAACAGTAAAAGAACACATTGAAAATGAATTACATGAACAGATTAAAAAAAAGAAGTTAAGCATCTTTATACGGAGATAGAGATAATAAAAAAAATCATACAATAATTCTAGAAATGAAGGAAACGATAAACCAAATTAAAAACTCAATTGAGAGAATTACTAAAAGAGTGGAGCAAGAAGAAGACAGAATGTCACATAATGAAGACAAAATATATCATCTTGAAAAGAGTCTAGCCAACTCAGAAAGGCTGGTAAAAAATCACGAGAAAATCATCCAAGAGATATGGGATAACATATAAAAACCAAATTTATGAGTCATCTGGATAGAGGAAGGTCCAGAGATTCAAACCATGGGAATGAGTAACCTACTGAATGAAATAATTACAGAAAACTTTCCAGAAATAAAAAAAGAAACGGATATACAAATTGTAGATTCATAGAGGACACTGAGCACAAAAAATCACAGTAGACCAACACCAAGACATTTGTTATAAACATATCTAATATACAGAACAAAGAGAAAATATTAAAAGCTACAAGAAAAAGGAGGCAGACTACATTCAGGGGTAAATCAATAAGGTTAACAAAGGATGTTTCATCACAGTTGATGAAAGCAAGAAGATCTTGGAACAACGTATTTTAAACACTGAAAGACAATGGATGCCAACCAAGAATTCTGGATCCAGCAAAATTAACCTTCAGGTACGAAAATGAAATAAAAATCTTTCATGATTAACAAAAGCTAAAAGAATTTGCAGCCAGAAAACCAGCATTGCAAAGCATCTTGAGAAAAACACTACATGAGGAAGAAATGAAAAACAACAACCAAAACCATCAGTGGGAAGTGACTGGGTAATGACAGAGTGCAGGGGGAAAGCTAATCATGGAGAAACAAAGTAAATTAAAAACAAAGATAAATAATTAAACATGGCTGGAAGTACAAACCATACATCAATAGTAGCTCTAAACGTTTATGGCTTAAAATCTCCAATAAAGCAACATAGGCTGGTAACTTGGATTAATAAAACAAATCCAACAATATGTTGCCTCCAGGAGACACATCTGAATGGAAAAGACATACACAGGCTGAAGTTGGGAAAATTTATACCATGCACACGGTCCACGTAAGCAAGCAGGGGTGGCCATCCTCATATAGAATAAAATCGAAGTCAAGACTAAGTTAATCAAAAGGGATAAGAAGGACATTATATACTGTTAAAAGAAACCATTCACCAACAAGACATAACAATTATCAATATTTATGCACCAAATAATGGTGTTGCAATGTTCATAAAACAAATTCTTCTCAAGTTCAAGAATCAAATAGACCACAACCTAATAATTATGGGTGACTTCAACACACCTCTCTCACAATTAGACAGATCCTCCAAACAAAAGTTGAATAAAGAAAATATACAACTCAATATCACAATCAATATCCTAGACTTAACTGACATATATAGAATATATCAACCATCATCAAGTGGATATACTTTTTTTTCAGCAGCACATGGATCCCTCTCAAAAATAGAGCATATATTATGCAATAGGGCAACACTCAGTAAATATAAAGAGGTGGAGATAATACCATGCATTTTATCTGATCATAATGGAATGAAACTGTAAATCAATGATAAAAGAAGGAAGGAAAAATCCTACATCACTAGGAAAATAAACAATATGTTACTGAATAATCCATGGGTTACAGAAGACATAAAGGAGGGATTCAAAAAATTCTTAGAGATAAATGAAAATACAGACACAACATATCGGAATCTATGGGACACAATGAAAGCAATTTTAAGAGGAAAATTCATCACCTGGAGGTCATTCATCAAAAAAAGCAAAAACCAACAAATAAATGAGCTCACACTTCATCTAAAAGCCCTAGAAAAGGAAGAGCAAAACAACAGCAAATGTAGCAGAAGGCAAGAAATAATTAAAATCAGAGTGGAAACCAATGAAATTGAAACAAAAGAAACTATTGAAAAAACTAACAAAAATAAAAGTTGGTTCTTCGAAAAAATAAATAAGATCAACAGACTCTTAGCCATGCTAATGAAGAGAAGAAGAGAGAGAACTCAAATTACAAACATACAGGATGAAAAAGGCAATATCACAACAGATGCTACAGAAATACAGAAGACAATTAGAAATTATTTTTAAAACCTATATTCCAATAAAATAGAAAATATGAAGACATCGGTAAATTTCTTAAGTTACATGATTTGCCCAGACTGAGTCAGGAGGATACACACAATTTAAACATACCAATATCAATGGATGATTTAGAGGAAGCAATCAAAAGACTACCAACCAAGAAAAGCCCAGGACCAGATGGGTATACAGCAGAATTTTACAAAACCTTTAAAGAAGAATTAATACCAATACTTTTCAAGTTATTTCGAGAAACAGATAAAGAGGGAGCTCTGCCAAATTCATTCTATGAGGCCAACATCACCCTTATTCTGAAACAAGACAAAGACACCTCAAAGAAAGAAAAGTACAGACCAATATCTCTGATGAAGCTAGATGCAAGAATCCTCAGTAAAATTCTGGAGAATCGTATTGAAAGGCACATAAAAAATAATTGTGCACCACGATCAAGTAGGATTCATCCCTGGGATGCAAGGATGTTTTAATATATGGAAATCAATAAATATTATTCACCACATCAATTGACTTAAAGATAAGAACCATATGATCATCTTGATAGATACAGAAAGAGCAGTTGACAAAGTACAGCATCCCTTTATGTTCAAAACTATGGAAAACTAGGGATAACAGGAACTTACCTCGACATTGTAAAAGCTATCTATGCTAAGCCTCAGGCTAGGATCATTCTGAATGGAGAAAAATTGAAGGCATTCACTCTAAAATCTGGAACAAGACAAGGATGCCCTCTATCCACACTTCAATTCAATATAGTTCTCAAAACACTGGCCAGAGAAATTAGACGAAAGAAATCAAAGCCATAAAAATAGGAAAAGAAGAACGTAAATTATCACTATGTGCTGGTGACATGATTCTATAGAATCATAGAAGACCCAAAAGGGTCTACAAAAAAAACTACTAGAACTAATAAATGAATTCAGCAAAGTAGCAGGATCTAAAATCAACACGCATAAATCGAAGGCCTTTCTGTATATCAGCAACAAATCTTCTGAAACGGAAATGAGGAAAAGCAGTTCATTCAAAACATCCTCAAAAAAATTAAATACATGGGAATCAACCTAACAAAAGAGGTGAAAGATTTATACAATAAATCAATAGAACCCTAAAAAAAGAAGTAGAAGAAGATATTAGAAGATGGAAAAATATACCCTGTTCATGGATACGCAGAACTAACATCATCAAAATGGCGATATTACCAAAAGTTATCTATAGGTTTAATGCAATGCCAATCAAAATCCCAATGGCATTTCTTGTAGAAATAGAGAAAGCAATCATGAAATTCATATGGAAAAATATAAGACCCAGAAATACAAAAGCAATTCTAAGCAGGAAGTGTGAATCAGGCGGTATAGTGATACCAGATTTCAAACTATATTACAGAGCAATAGTAACAAAAACAGCATGGTACTGGTACCAAAACAGGCGGGTAGACCAGTGGTACGGTATACAGGACACAAGAGACGAATCCACAAAGCTACAACTATGTTATATTTGATAAAGGAGCTAAAAGCATGCAATGGAGGAAGGATAGCATCTTCAACAAATGGTGTTGGGTAAACTGAAAGTCCATATGCAACAAAATGGAACTTAATCCCCTCCTCTCGCCATGCACAAGAGAGTTAACTCAAAGTGGATCATGGAGCTAGATATCAAATCAGAGACTCTGCATGTGTTAGAAGAAAAAGTTGGCTCTGGTCTACATATTGTGGGGTCGGGCTCCAAATTCCTTAATAGGACACCCATAGCACAAGAGTTAATAACAAGAATCAACAATTGGGACTTACTTAAATTAAAAAGTTTTTTCTCAGCAAAAGAAACAATAAGAGAGGTAAATAGGAAGCCTACATCATGGGAACAAATTTTTACTCATCACACTTCAGATAGAGCCCTAATATCCAGAGTATACAAAAAACTCAAACAATTAGACAATAAGATAACAAATAACCCAATCAACAAATGGGCCAAGGACCTGAAAAGACACTTCTCAAAGGAGGACATACAATCAATCAATAAGTACATGAAAAAATGCTCACCATCTCTAGCAGTCAGAGAAATGCAAATCAAAACCACCCTAAGATACAATCTCACTCCAGTAAGATTGACAGCCTTTAGGAAGTCAAACAACAACAAGTGCTGCTGAGGATGTGGGGAAAAGGGTACTCTTGTAAATTGCTGGTGGGACTGCAAACTGGTGCGGCCAATTTGGAAAGCAGTATGGAGAATCCTGGGAAAGCTGGGAATGGAACCACCATTTGACCAAGCTATTGCCCTTCTCGGACTATTCCCTGAATCTTAAAAGAGCGTATTACAGTGATACTGCCACATCGATGTTCATAGCAGCACAATTCACAATTGCTAGACTGTGGAACCAACCCAGATGTCCTACAATAGATGAATGGATTAAAAAAATGTGGCATTTATACACCATGGAGTAATATGCAGCACTAAAAAATGACAAAAAATGGAATTTGCAGGGAAATGGATGGCACTAGAGCAGATAATGCTTAGTGAAGCTAGCCAATCGTAGAAAACAAATACCAAATGTCTTATTTGATATAATGAGAGCAACTAAGAACAGAGCAGGGAGGAAGAGCAGGAAGAAAAGATTAACATTAAACAGAGACGTGAGTTGGGGGGGGAGGTAGAGAAAAGGTAAATTTCATGGTAATGGAGGGAGACCCTCATTGTTACACAAAATTACATATAAGAGGTTGTGAGGGGAATTGGAAAATAAACAAAGAGAGAAATGAATTACAGTAGATTCGGTAGAGAGAGAAGATGGGAGTGGAGGGGACCAGGGATAGTAGAGGATAGGAAAGGTACCAGAATACAAGTTACTAATAGGGCATTATGTAAAATGTGGATGTGTAACCGATGTGATTCTGCAATCCATATTTGGGGTAAAAATGGGAGTTCATAACCCACTTGAATCTAATGTATAAAATACGATATGTCAAGAGTTTTGTTATGTTTTGAACAACCAACTAATAAAATGAAATAAAATAAAATAATCGAAAGAAAAACACATGGGGAACTATTTCAACACAAAATTGACTAGATGTATAACTCCTACCTTATATAATGCAAAATGCAAGTCCAACTATACACCATGCCTCCTCTGAAATGCTTGTAATTCTATTCTGTTTGGGTTGTTTTTCTCCATCTTATTAGGATTAGTAGTCAGAGTCTAGTAGATTAGGTGTCAGTGTCCGGTATTCAGTATTTCGAATGGAAAATTGGAAAATGGACCAAATGTGTATGCAAATATATGCTACACAAAAATTTTCCCACTCTCATCCAGAACAATGCCTTGACATTACCCTCGTCCCAAGTAATACATCATTAAAAGTCAAGAGTTAGAAAATCTGGGAATAAATATCTGGAATGGAATATGCTCAAAAGTTTACAACCTGGGAGGTGGTAGAGTAGTTTCCAAAAGTAAGGGACAGGGTAAACACTCCACAAACATGGAGCTGTGCTGGCATAAAGACTTCTTGAGAAACTGCCTCTGAGTTTGAGCACTTGAAATATATGTTGTTGTCAGGAGCTTTACCTTCCTTGTAGTGAGACCATTACAGCTGGGTCTGCATCTATGTTACCTGGAGGACATGGTTTAATATTTTCCAATGAACATGCTGTAGCAGTGCTGAATTCAATCCTAGTCGGTAAAATGGGGCCACTGGGGGCTAAGTGTCTCCCCTTGTGGACTGTGAAGTCATTGGGTCATTCTCCACATTTTGTGGTGTTTATTGCTGCTGCACTGGGTGTTTAGTATTTGCTTCACGAAATACAAGGAGTTCAACTGAAAAACAGTGCTGAAGGGAGTTCTGTCATATGTGGTGGGTCAGGGTCTGTAGGAGAATGCACCAATCAAGGTTCTATCCCTCATAGCTTGCCCCTTGACCATAGCAACCTGATTCTGAACATTCCCCTGAAACCTCTCCATATAACAAGGTCCCTTTACTTGTAAGGGTCTGTTGGCTGCACCATGTCAGCCACAAGCCATTTGGAAGCCAATGGAGATCCACATGGCCCCACCACAGATATTCCATCACACACCTGCCCACCACGGCTATAAGCCCACTAGTCAGCAGACTCCAACTTACTGGCATCTCTGTTCTACACCATTTTCTTGAAACCCAGTGAATCAAGGCACTGTCTGGTATACTCATAATCATCAACAGGATATCCAAAGGTCCTCCAGTGCCACCTGTTCATGAAAATTTAAAAAAAAATTTCATGGTATTTATCGAGCCATTTTTCAAGCATGAAGTTGGAGGCAATGTGGGTTTCAATTCATTCAGGAACAATTAAATGTTGAGGATGCTCATTTCCATAAAAGCTTTGGAGAACTCTCAGAGGCAAGTCTTCCCAAAGAGTAGCCAAAAGGTCACATGAAGCAAGGTGCATTGAGGTCTACAACGTGAGGTCCATGTGTGTTTTGACTCTCAACTATGGCTGCCAAGTCGTTCAGAATAAAATCATGTGATATCTTGGCTGAGATTCCAAGTGCTCTGCGGAAAGCAACCCTGGGCCTAGATCTCAGTTTCCAAGGGCAAATCTCATGCGTGGCCTCCTAAAATTCCAACACAATTCATGGAAATACTTCGATGACGTCAGTTCCAGAATGCAGTCTCTTAGGGTAATCACACCAGAGTTCAAGCCAAGGTGGACCCAGTCGTCTCTTCCAACCGCCAAACAAATGACCACGATTCACACCAAAACAATCCCACATGACCTCATCTTCTTCCATTTAGACACTCATCATAACTTCTGGCTGGAGGTTTCCATGAGGTGTTCACCCCAAGACAGTGTCCAAAAAATCTCCCTTGCATCTCATTTGCCTAAAGTCAGGGTGGCCTGTACACCCTTCCTGTGAACCAGGAATGATCAAAAAGGCCTGCCATTAATACTGCTCTGCTTCTCAAATTTGAGGCCTACTGACTGTGGGTTTTAGATTCTTTATGTGAATTGGAGTCATGAGAAAATCTAAGCACCTATGGGCTAGCCTCTGCAGGGTTTGAGGAACTTATTTGACCCAAAGAATCCCTATTCTCACTTGATGGAGGTCAAGAAAGTTACAGAGCAAGGTGAGAGACTTCATCCACAAGGACTGCTCTTTGGCCATTTTGGTTTTGGATGTACACATGGAATCTTTCTTTAGATCCATCAGGTGCTGAGACTCTAAGCCACCACCTCACACAGGCTCAAGAGTCTGAATAAGACACATTCTTTTCAAAGAAATTAAGCAAAGAGCCACAGGTAATGCCCATTTATTTCCATTGCAAAACTCTTCTTTTCAGGCTTCAAAAAGGTGTGGCCTGAGGCAAAGGCCTTCCTGAAATTCAGGGCAACAGAACAATAGGTAAGCATAAGGCCCAAAGCAGGGTTTCTCCACTGAGACTTTCCTAGTCCCAGTGATTTCTGAGTTTTCTGAGATGCTCGCCATTCCCTTCAGCTATCCAGTACATGGCCATGTCAAAGAACTTGGAGGTGGTACATAACTTGGACAAAAAACCATGAGCCTATTCTGGAGAGTCTCCAGAATTCAGGAAGAAAACAGGAACTTAGGAAGATATCAGGTGTAGCCCATCGATCAGGCAAGCCGCAGTCCATTCATAAATTCTGCAAAATGAATGCTGTGAAGCTTTCTACTAGACAGGACACATCCATTTATGCATTCTCTTTTCTAATGTCTACAACTATGGACACAATGGGATACACAGACACAGAAATACTCGCCTTGTCAAGGGACTTTCTAGAAAATGTTCACTAAATCCAAACAAACCACTTTTCCTACCTATTTTCAGAACAAGGGAAAATCACAAACCTACAACCACACCCACAGAGGCACCTCCTTACCCCAAGTAATTCTGAGACTATCTGGAGTGTCCTCTGACTGGTGGGCCATATTATGTTCCCTCAAAATGGCATGTCCTGTCTCAGATCTCCTCTTCTTATCCAACTCTGTGAAGTTGTCAAGAGCAAGCTGTGAGCAACTACCTTTTTTCCCAGGAAAGGCCCGTCTTCAGAACTCTCTTGGCATTTGGCCTTCCTCACATCAGTAGGTACCAAGAAAGACTGATTCTGTCCTTGGTACATCCAAACAAGTGAGAACACTGGGACTGGGACTGGGACTGGCTCTGTGTGCCTGGCTTCCTGGATCCCAAGTTCAGAGAGTTCCATCAACAAGGAAGTGAGGTGAGGTCACTTCCTTCAGGAACTGAATGAGGTCACTGCCTTGGCAACCACTTTGTCCTAACAGTTGCTTCCAAGGGTCCCTTCAGATGCAGGCTGCTCCTACTACCTGTGACAGTTTCACAAGTTAGAATAGTATATCAACCATAGGCACCAGGAAACAACTCTCCACACAGGCCTGGTTTGGTCCATCTTCTCTACATTAAGAAGAGAGAGGCTGATTCAGACACAACCCTTCATCCTGACCAGGTTGTTTGCCATGGAAGATGACTTCTGCTCTCTCAGGTCCTTCATAGGTGCCTACATCTTCTCCAGGGATCATTTCTGCATAGACCTTTGAATTTCTCAGGAGGTGAAAGATCCCCTATATTCCTGTATTGTAAGACCAACTCTGTGCCTGCTCTTCTGTAAAGTTAGATTGAGGGTAGATGGTATGGTTAGGATTAATAACATGTTTGATTTGTGTTAGGAATCATTCTGCTGGATGAATAATGGTGTTGGGAACCTGAGATATTTTTAAGAATATAGAGGTGAAATATTGTAATGGTCAGGCGAGTATAGGAGGAAGAGATGACCAAGAGACTGTCTCATGCAACTACAAAGGGTTCATTGTGGGTCCAGCATGCTGGGGCTCAGAGCTCAGTTGAATAGAGCAGAGAGCCCTGAGAACAGCTTAAGCAGAGCTTATGTACTTTTCTTGGAGAAGGCAGGGATGGAAGTTTATTGATGGGTCAGGGCGAGTAGGCCGTTTGCTTTCAACTGCGTGACTAAGCACATTCTGCAGTTTGGCAGTTGGGGACAGCACATTCTGAGAACAAGATTAGCAAACAGTTCTCAAGATTTCAACAGTGTTTTGTTAAGTGTACAGAAAAACAGGAAGTGACAAGTACCTATTTCATTAACCTTTCATTCCCCACTTCTTCTTCAGGTTACTTTTAATCATAAAAGTCATCACTGATGGGTGTTACATTTTATGTCTTCTAGTGTGGTATATTGTTGTCTGATTACCATAAGTTTAACTTGTCCAATTTGAGCTTGGAGAAAGGAAACTCCATGGTTTAGCCAACAGGGTCCTACAGTTCGCAATAATATGAGGATTATTAATGGACCAGCCAGGGCTGATGAAAGCATAGTTAACCAGACGGACTGTGTGAACCAAGACTCAAACCACCCTTTTTGGGCCTCTCTTTCTCGTTGACGCTCTTCAATGCGTTTTCTTTATTTACTCATAGATTCTTTTCAACTCCAGTGTGGCCGGCACAAAAACAACATTCTTCCCTCAATGCACTACAAATTCCCCCTTCTCTCATGAAGAGGAGGTTTTATCGCTCTCCTGTTCTGTAAAACAGATTCATAGACAGAGGTTAAACATTCCTGTAAAGCTGTGATGGAGGTTTTATTATCTTAAAGTTTTGGTCTATTGCTGCTTCTAATTAGGGCATTGGTTGTGTCCTTTGGACTAGGGCATTGATTCCTGTGCCCACTCATGCAGCAACTCCTATTCCTAATAGGATGGCTAAAGTGAGAGATACAGGTTCCCAGTGGAACTGAGTTGCATGCCCTCCTATTTGATCTTTAAATGGACCTGCGTCATCATAGAGCACTTTGGGAAACATCTGCACCATTACATAATTAATCACATCTGTTGACTATTTCATGAAAACATAAACAATGTTTAAGTATATAGAATCTTTCTGTTATAGGGACGGACGAGGCAAAGCACCTAAGATAGCACTGAAGACAGGGAAAAAGTCCTATTTGGTTGCAAACGGATTTAGAGGGCATTGCTTCTGTTGTAATCAATTAATCCCCTGAACCCCAAGTTTAGGTAGTTTCATAATTTGTACCCAACATGTAAGGGAAGGGGCTCAGAAGTTCAAAGTCTGCAGAAGTTCACAAAAAGCTGTTTTTCTATCTTTTATTTTATCCTCTGTTCTGGGCAAGTTAACTTTTCAAGGACACCTGAAAGGGGGAGAGATTTTTTCTCTTTTTTTTTCGCCCTGCCAGCTGTTACCATGGAGCCTAGTTGGTAACTTCTTTATCTTAGAAATGTAGCCATCTCTGTGTAGCCCCCACTCAAGGCCAGAGGCCTTGTTCACATATTTTGTGAAAAACTAGTATGGGTGTGTCTAGCTCAGGAGTGCTGATTTTTTTTCGCCAGTTGCCAAGTTGACCAGGGCAACACGAAAAGAAGAATTTTATCTACAGTGAACTCTTTTAAAGGAACTCTTTTGCTGAAAGTCCTAAAGTCAGCCATGGTGAAGACTTCTGGAGAAGGTCATTTAAGACTTTTCTGTGGGCCTGGTAGAGAGGGGGAAGACGTGGAAGGCAAGGCTGAGAGCAGTTTCATGGATCTGAGAATGAGGAAGTAGAAATGTAAAAGAATATTGGAAAAGGGGTTTGGGATTTTCCTAGCAACAAAAACTTGAGCAGTAGAACAGGTAGAGCAGAGGGGACGACAGGAGTGAGTATCCCAAAAAGCATGTGAGGTATTTTAAATTCTTAGTCACCTGTTTACAGTGATGACAAAGCAACTTTAAAGGCCATTTTAATTACATCCTGGATAGGGGTCTGAGGGATCTCCTCAGCTGGTTTGAGCTTTGGGTTAGCTGGTAAGAGGACCTTATTGGACGCAGTGCGGGCACTGACAGGAGAAGAGAGGAGTGAGTGTGTGGAGGGGTACCTCAGTACCGGATACCTCAGCAAGGGGGCAATTGTCTGAGAACCGGCAGAGGTTTTGATTTTTGATCTAGTAATTGGAGGGGAGAAATCAGGTTGCTGAGGTGGGAGTGCCAGCAGAGAGTCTGGAGCAGAAGGCTGAGTTTGAGGAACTATTGGAGAAGTATAGTTCAGGATGTGAGCAAAGGAGGGAAAAAACCTCCACATAGGGGAATCTCCTTTAACCCTTTTGAGCACTTGCAG
This sequence comes from Callospermophilus lateralis, assembly GCF_048772815.1. Classification (NCBI taxonomy): domain Eukaryota; kingdom Metazoa; phylum Chordata; class Mammalia; order Rodentia; family Sciuridae; genus Callospermophilus; species Callospermophilus lateralis. Next base: position 1,099,272 of record NW_027514387.1, on the reverse strand, counting down.
AAGTTAAAAAGGTCATGCAGAATGTGAGGATCTGGAGACCCCTCTGGGGGTCACAGGTTTTGGTTGTCTAATTGGTAATATGGCCAATTCTGTGTATTGAATTTGATGAGCAGTTTGGGTTCCACCAGGCAGTCCCTGTATGCTAACATCCCCATGACTTACAGAAGAAGTCGGCTTTCCCCCCACACAGCCGTGGCTGTTTGTGGCTTTGATAGTCTTCCAGGCAAACATAGTAATCTAGGCTAGCCAACCTGCATCTGGCTCACGTGTCCCTACATCCATAATATTTGTTTTCATTATCTATGATACGAAAGGGATTTAATGAAATTTTAGTGGGATCTGCTTTATCAGGGATATCCCAATAGGAAAAACCTATAGGCAGCTGACAAATGTTGAGATGACCAACAGGTCCCTATGTGGGCTGTAAGCGAGATAGACCATTCTTCTGGTCTATGAGGATTTGTGATCAGCCATTGCTGCTGAATTCGCTGATGAGGGTTAGGACTAGTGGTGGCCAAGGGGAGAGTCTATAGCCTTATACACATGCCAAATACACAATTTGAAAGGGTTACCAGTCATTTCCAGTTTCCAGCCAGAGTCTGGACAGGGCGCAGGCTTGAGATGGAAGGCATGGATACAGGAAAGGATTCCGTCTACATTTACTGCTGTAGGTGTTATAAGTAGCACGTGGTATTTCCTTTCCAGCGGGTTTCCAGGGATGACACCTGATGTCATCTTATGTAGATGAAGTCTCTTACTTGATATCGATGTGGAGTCTCCTTATCCCCAGGTTGGTAGGCCGTGGCCAGCTGTTTTAACAGGTATTGCTGAGTTCTTTCAAGAGCTTTAAGTGTGTCAAGCAAGGGGGTGTGGAAGGGATCCTTAGGTCTTAGAGTTGGGGTTAGGTCCCTTACTGGAGGAGGGGCAACATAGAGAATTTCACAGGGGGAGAGGTTACACAAAGAAACAGAGGGAGTATTTTTTAGATGATACAGTGCATAAGGCAGGAGTATAGTCCAATCTTTTAGCTGGTTTCTAAGCTTAATTTCATTAAGGTCTCTTTAATGGTTCTATTTATTTTTTCTACCTGTCCTGAGCTCTGGGATCTATAAGCATAATGTAACTACCAATTAATCACCAGGGTACAGGTTAACCCATGACTTACCTGGGCCATGAACACCAGTGCATTGTCAGACCCTATTACCTTAGGCAGGCCGTATCTTGGAAAAATATCCTTCAGTATCATCTTGACCACGATTTGAGCCATTGTTTTTTTTTTTTTTTTTTGGGGGGGGGGGAAGGTTTCAATCCATCCTGAAAATGTATCTACAAAGACTAGGAGATATTTAAGTCCATACTTTGCTGGCTTAATTTCAGTAAAGTTCACTTCTGAAAATTTTTCTGGTCTGGTTCTTCGAAGGTGTTTTCCTTAAAAGGGTAAGCATTAACCAATTGATGGACCTGAGACGCTTTTGATACCCATTCAGTTATTTCCTTTCGCTGTGAGTCGGTTAGTAGAAAACTCTGTTCTTGATCTTTCAGGAATGCCTGCAATTTCTTTGAACCAAGGTGAGTGAGTTGATGTACATTTTCTACTGACATTGTTAAAGCCATGACTATAGGAGTTTTTACTGAAGGATTTAGAAATTCCACTTGGGGGTCTTCAGGGTTAAAAGTCATTATGGCCCAGAGTTTGGTGAGCAGATCTCCACCCATCAATGGGGCTGGGAACTCTGGGATTACTAGGAAGGAGTGATGGATTTTTCCTTTCCACAGGTCCATGTACCTGTTAGTTGTCCAAGCCCGATATTTACTGCCATTACCCCCTTGAACTAGAGACCTTTTATTTGATAGAGGGCCCAATGGGGCCTTAAAGGCTGAGTATAATGCCCCTATATCTACTTCAAAGTTTACTGGGGTCCCTTCAACTTCAAAAGTTATTTACTATAACTGTGAGTTGGTTAGTGGAGTTGGTTAGACTTCATCCACAATGAGTGCTCTTTTGGAGATGTTGGTTTTGGATGCACACAAGGGATCTTTCTTTAGATCCATCACGTGCTGAGAATCTAAGCCACAGCCTTACACAGGGCCAAAATGCTGATTCAGACACATCCCTTTCCAAAGCAATTAAGGAAAGAATCACAGGTGATGTCCACTCATTTCCATTTGAAAACTGTTTTCTTCAGGCTTCACAAAGGGCTGGCCTGAGGCAAAGACCTTCCTGACATTCAGGCCAACATAACAATAGGCAAGCAAAAGGCCCATTGCAGGGTTTCTCCACTGAGACTTTCCTGGTAACACTGATATCTGAGTTTTCTGAGATGCTCCCATTCCATTCAGCTGTCCAGTACATGGCCTTGTCAAAGATCTTGGAGGTTGTACATATCTGGGGCAAGATGAATCCTGGGAAGCTTTCTCCTAGACAGGAAACATCCATTGATGCATTCTCTTTTCTAATTTCTACAACCACAGACACAGTGGGATACACAGAAATAGAAACAATCGCCTTGTCAAATGACTTTCCAGAAACAGTTCACACCAAACCAAACAAACTGCCTTTCCTACCTATTCTCAGAACATGAGACAAAACCACAAACACACACCCACACCCAGAAAGGCACCTCCTTCCCCCAAGGAGGTCTGTGACTATACAGAGTGTTCTCTGACTGGTGGGCCATTCTATGTTTCACGGAATTGGACTATCTTGTCTCAGATCTAGTATCCTTGGCCAACTGTGTGAAGCTGACAGGAGCCAGCAGTGAGCCATTACCGGCTTTCTCAGGAAAGGCCCCTCTTCTGAGCTCTTCTGGCATTTGGTCATCTTCACATTAGTAGGCACCAAGAAAGACCGATTCTCACCTTGGTAAATCCAAACAAGTGAGACCACTGGGAGTGGGACTGGGACTGGCTCTGGGTGCCTGCCTTTCTGGATTCCAAGTTCAGAGACTTCCAAAAACAAGGAAGTGAGGTGAGGTCACTTCCTCCTGAAATGAATGAGGTCACTGACTTGGCAACCACTTTGTGCTAACAGTTTCTTCTTATGGTCCCTTGAGATGGAGGCTGCCCCTACTTCATGTGACACTTTCACAAGTTAGAATGGTATATAAACCATAGGCACCTGGGAAGAGCTCTCCACAAAGGCCTGGTTTGGTCCATCTTCTCTACATTAAAAAGAGAGAGGCTGATTCAGACACAAACCTGTATCCTGACCAGGTTGTTTGCTATGGAAGATGACTTTCACTTTCAAAAGTCCTTCATAGCTGCATACATCTTCTCCAGGGATTATTTCTGCATGTATCTTTGAGGTTCTCAGCAGGTGGAAGATCCCCTACATTCCTGTATTGTAAGACCAACACTTTCCCTGCTCTTCTGCAATGTTAGATTGAGGGAACAGTGTATGGTTAGGGTTAAAAACATGTTCGATTTGTGTTAGGAATAATTCTGCGGGATGATTAATGGTATTGGAAACCTGCGATATTTACAAGAATATATAGGTGAAATATAAGTATGAAAACAGGAATCCTGGTAAGATTTGAAGCTCAGAAGGGCATTGGGTCCTTGATTGGGAGACTTAGTTTTGCATTATGTTCTGCACACATGCCTCAGCTGAATCGATATAAAATGGTATAGGACCTTTTTTCTTGGATGATTGAATGTCGAAGAGAACATCCAGTCAAAAAGGGACAGTAGGTAGGATTAAGAAGATAGTCAGTAGGTTTAGAAAAAAGCGTGAGTATAGGATTCGGACCAAAATATTTTTAGCAATAGGGTTTTGGTTAGAAAGTGAATGTCAATGTAAGCACATGTAAAGAATGAGTTACAATAATGAGCTGGGGAAAATATTTAGGAAAACAGATATCAATAGAGACATTACGAAATGAGACAAAGTATAAAGTGAGTAATAGGATTAGACATTTTCAACAGGCTTGAGTTTGAATATATAATCTTAGGAAAAAACAAATATGTAATCACCAATAGGATTTTCATTTGAGCACATTAGGCAACCTGGACATGGATGTTTTTAGTAATCCATGTTCAATTTCCGTTTAGGTTTGGTACAATCATAAGTGTGACGTTTGTGTTTTTTGTGTCCTGAATATTACTGTGATAAAATGTATATGTAGATCAGGTGACATGGGTATTTCTTCCACCATTTCTGGGAACAATATGTTTTAGATGTATTAATTAGTACTGGAGTTCAATGAGGTGTATCCTGTGTCTATGAATATAGAGATAATGCATGAATAGACGATATTGTGAATAAATAATATAACTGATTCCACTTTAAATAATAGATTGAATTAATATCTGAAAATATATAGGAAATCTTATATTGATAAACAATCATTCATACCAACCGGTTATACATCTAATTTTAATATTAGGTTTATGGTTTATCATGAAGAGTGTGTGGGCTTTGTTTCAAAATTGATTATGGAAATCAAATATAATGTGTTTGGAAAGAAGTCTCATGAAAAGACCAGTTAAGAAACCTGGAGGAATACATGTGTTTTGAAGCAGTAAGTGATTGAAAGTGAAACAAATGCCTATAAATTTGTGAACTTGTGGATGAAATATATATCCTATGATGTGCATAAACTGAAGAAATAATAATGTACCAGTGTTGTAAAAAAATGAATGTCAAAATACACATTATGTCCCATACAAATCTACAGGCAATGATGTTTAAGTGGGTCAGTTACTGTAGAAATATTAGAATTTGTATGCAACATTAACTGAAGTTAGTTTTCAGTACTAGAAAACAAAGATGTATTTCAGGTGGATGAATATTTCTGTGAATAATCTTGTAAAAAGTTGATTATAAATCCACATACATAAAGATGAATGAATTCAGGGAGTTAATGTAAGACACATATATTTCATATTTTGAAAAATCTGGAGAGTGTGTATATATATATATATATATACACAGACATTAAAATGTAGCAATATTTATGCCTATCGAAATTCATTAAATATATATCATCAACAGATGCAAAAGTATTTATTTTAGTAAACATGGATTTATGTATAATGTTTTTCAACTAGGAAGCTCACCCATAGTTTGAATTTTCAGTTCCAAAATCGTTTTGGAGGAGTGATCTCTTCTCAAAATTTGTATCTTCCTAGTAACTGTAACCTCAAAAGTATGTATGTGTGATACCAGGTAGGATTCTATATGTGCATATAAAATTACATGTGCTGAATAGGCTACAGAGAAAGGGAGACAGGAATTCACATATTTGTTTACTTTAAAACACATTGAGAACTATTTACACAAAAAATTTACTGGATTTATAACACCAACCCTTTATCATCCAAAAGACCAGTCCAACTGTACACCATTCCTCCTCTGAACTGCTTGTATTTCTATTCTGTTTGGGTTATTTTTCTCCATCATAATGGTTTAGTAGTCAGAGTCTAGTCAGCTATTGGTTAGTGTCAGGGATTCAGTATTTCGAATGGAAAATTAGATAATGAATCCAATGTGTATGCAAATATGTGCTACACAAAATTTTTCCACACTCATCCAGAATAATGCCTTCATATTACTTCGGCCCCAAGTAAGACACAATTAGAGGAGAACAGTTAGAAAATCTGTGAATACCTATCAGGAATGCAAAATCCTCAGGAGTTCACAACCTTGGAGGTGGTATGGGAGTTTCCAAAAGTAAGGGACACTGTTGATAGATCCAACCTGATCTTTCATTAAAATTGGGGGCCATCTTGCCACAAAGCCATGAAAAGATAATTTTGGCTTTACTATAAATTAGCGCAAATTCTGAACCTGCTTGGAATGCCTACCAGTGCCTTGAACTCACCCATGTCTGGATCTCTGACCAGATAGCAGTGCTCTCTAAAACTTTAATGATACCTCATAAATATTTTTCTTTCCCTGGCCAGACAACGTGTCTCTGAGGCTCTAATGGTCCTCATAAATTCTGATGTTAGGGCCAGCAAAAAAAAAAAAAATGTAATATACCATTAGTGTGATGCTTGTCAAAGTTCTCTTATCTGTAACCCCCCTTTTGTGTATCTTTCTGGGCTACATATCTGGGCTGTAGGAAAGTTGGGTTGCTGTCTTGTTCCCGCCATTTTGGGAGGGAGAGGCAGCCTGGCCGGTTGAAATAATAAGCTTGCCTTAATTTGATTTTAATTGGAGTCAGTGGTCTTTTCTTGCATTCTGGTCTTACATTTTGGAGTTCCAAAGCGAGATAACCCTGCCCGACCAGATCACAAGACCAGACTGTGGAAATTCTGAAGCTGGCCTGCCCTCTAGGGCTCCACACTGGAGAGCCACTCTAGGGGGTGTGCAACTTAAGACGTTCCAAGGCCTTGGATTGAGCCTTCAGTCCGTGGAGCACTGCAGAGAACCAAAGCACTAAAACTATTAGCAAGCTCCTGGTAGAGGAGGCCTCCATAGGTAAGTGACGCCTTTATAACATCTGCTATCCAGTTAAGGGAGAGTACTTCTGATGACAGGGAGGTGGCCTGGGTAGGCTAACATATACCCCTCTCCGGGACAGTAATGAGAATGGTTCTGTCCTCTGTTCTGTTCTGTAGGGAATTGCTCTTTAAATTTAAGCTCACAAGGTTTTCTAGGTGTTCAAAAATCTAATAAAATATTAATGTCTACAAAAGGTCTAATATGCCTTTGTTCAAGGACTTTTCCTTCAACAACAAAAAAATGGTTTACAATTTTCAATACAATTGTCTAATATTTTAATAAATAAGTAAAGTAAATTTCATATGGGATTACTCATTCATGAGTAGTTTTGTTTGATATCTGATTGATTTACTAAGGTCTGTATAAGTTTGTACTAAAGTGTGTATAAGATTGTAAAATTCAGTCATGTGTTAAAGAGACAAAAATTTCTGAAAACATGTTTACCCATAAAACTGTGTTATTAAGTTTTATTTTTTTCTAGAGCAAACAACCATAAAAATTAAACAACTGAATAAATAAGAACTGTTATTTTAGAGAACTGTACTGCCATTTCTTTAAAAGCTAAACTTGGTTAATGTAGAAACATCAATGTAATTGTGTTGCTGTCAATGTGCTCATATCTTCCAGGTATACAAGTCTGTAAGGTAGAAACTTGAAAAGAGCATTATATCAATCTGTTGTTCTAAATTTATATGGTAAAAAAATATATTGGGGATTTATTTACCTGTTATCAATAAGATATGTAAAGTTTTATGTTACTTTTTACATTGGGGAACCATTTAAATGTATTTTTAAGTTATTGAGAGCCTAATCTATGTAAAGGTTAAAAACTTTCAGCCTTTCTTTAATTCATGTTTTAAATCTGATATCATACGGTGTTAGCAAATGTTCATGTGACCTGACACAATTTATGTAAACTTTGTAAAATGATATTTAAAAAACAAAGATCACCTTTAGATCTAAAACACTAAAGATTCATATAGAGCCCTGCCTTAACTGAAATAAGGCTGTGTGTCCCATCTTACAACATGTGAGAATGACTACGAAAGCAGTAGGTCAGATTTTATTTCATTTAAAGTTAAGTTCAAAAGTTTCTTTGGTTTTTGATTTGTGTCAAGATTACTAGGATTTTAACAGGGGATACAGTGTATAACTCAGCCAAAAAAATTAGGGTAGCTGTTACACGAACTAAGTATTTTTACTCTTGTTAAAAATTTTTATTTTGTAATTTCCTTATAAGTGATCTAAAGATTCCCTGTTATATTTTACAGAAGTGTTGCTTTAAGAACACAACATGGGTTAATTTAAGATAATAAGTCATCACCTATAAGACAGAATAATACAGATCCCAATTAATTAAAAGATAAATAATTATAAAGTTATAGACATTAAATCCCAGTACTTGTAATATAAGGCTTTTAAAATTTATTTGCTGGATGTTTCAGATTAGGATTTAATTAAAGTTAAATGAAAAGGGCCAAGAAAACCAATATTTGGCTCTTGCCCTCTGAGTCAGTCTGAATCCAGGGAACAGGGGACTTCTCTAAAGAGCTTTGCAACTCTGGCCAAATAACCTCCAGATCAGGAAAAATAATGAGACCACTGGAGAACATAAAGCCAATGAGTGCATTTGCCATGAAGAGGAGAGTTATCAGAGAAGGGAGACATTCTTATGCTTCTGAGGGAAACCACATGGTCAAGCAAGACCTGGACCCACCTAGCGAAAATGGCACTATCAGAACTGAGAAGCTGCTCTCAAGTTTCCCCAGAATTGACTCCCATAAAAGCTCAGCTGACTGTGAAAAATAGATAGAAACAGAAGTCAGTTTGACTGTTTCATCTTAAACAGTTAGCAAAGACAGTTAAAACGAAAATACAGCCATTCCTGGGCATTTTAATTAATAATAATAATAATCATCATCATCATCATCATAATAATAATAATAATAATAAAATTTTAAGGTATACAATTTATGTTAGCCTCCCAAAATAAGTAAGACTGGAAACTAAAAGAAGGATTCTCAGACAGGAATGCCTGATAACTATAAAAAGAGACTATCAAGAGGAGCTGCCAGAGGCAGAATTTTTAGGTTAAGACCTACTTATATTCCTAACCTAAACAGGTAGTCTTCGTGTCTGCTAGTACGATTATCCAGCCCTGAGTAACAGAAGTGAAGATTTCTCTATTAGACACAAAGGTCATACTAGTAAAAGGATTTTGCAAGATCAGATGACATGAAATTATTACACTGTATCTAATGGGGAAGGACAACTGTAACACTAAAATTAAAAGGTTACGTTGACAGTCCAGATAACTGGGGAAACTAAAGTCTGGTGAGGGAACCTCAATACAGCGACATGTTCCAACTGCTGCAACATTTATTCAGTACTCATGGTTTTTGTTTCTCTCAACTTTCAGGGCAGCTGAACAATAGGTAATCTAAAGGCCCAAAGCAGGGTTTCTCCACTGAGACTTTCATGGTCACACTGATATCTGAGTTTTCTGACATGGTCGCCATTCCTTTCAGCTATTCAGTACATGGCCATGTCACAGAGATTGGAGGTGGTACATACCTTGGACACAAAACCATGAGCCTATTCTACAGAGTGGCCAGAATTCAGAAAGAAAACAGGAACTTAGGAAGATAGCAGGTGTTGCCCATCGATAAGGCAAGCTGCAGTACATTCATAAATTGGGCAGGATGAATGCTGGGAAGCTTTCTACTAGACAGGACACATCCAATGATGCATCCTCTTTTCTAATATCTACAACCACGGACACAGTGGGTTACACAGACATAGAAACACTCGCCTTGTCAAATGACTTAGTAAAAGCTGTTCACTCCAAACCAAGTAAACCGCCTTTCCTACCTATTCTCAGAATATGAGACAAAACCACAAACCCACACCCACACCCACAAAGACACCTCCTTCCCCCAAGTAGGTCTGTGACTATCCGGAGTTTACTCTGAGTGGTGGACCATGCTATGTTCACCAGAAATGGCCTGTCCTATCTCAGATCTGGTCTCTTTGGCCACCTCTCTGAAATTGTCAGAAGCGAGCGCTGAGCCACTACCTGCTTTCTCAGAAAAGGACCCTCTTCAGAGCTTTCCTCGCATTTGGCCATCCTCACATCAGTAGGTACCAAAAAAGACTGACCCTGTCCTCGGTAAATCCAAACAAGTGAGACCAATGGGACTTGGATTGGGACTGCTTTTGGGTGCCTGGCTTCCCGAATCCCAAGTTCAGAGAATTCCATCACCAAGGAAGTGAGGTGAGGTCACTTCCTTCCTGAACTGAATGAGGTCACTGCCTTGGCAACCAGTTTGTCCTAACAGTTGCTTCCAAGGGTCCCATGAGATGGAGGCTTCCCCTACTCTCTGTGACACTTTCACAAGTTAGAATGATAAATCAAACATAGGCACCCAGGAACAGCTCTCCATAATTGCCTGCTTTGGTCCATCTTCTCTACATTAAGATCAGAGAGGATGATTCAGACACAACCCTTCATCCTGACCAGGTTGCTTTCCATGGTAGATGACTTTTGCTCTCTCAGGTCCTTCATAGTTGCCTATATCTTCTCCAGGGATCATTTCTGCAAGGACCTTTGTGGTTATTAGCAGGTTAAAGATCCCCTACATTCCTGTATTTTAAGACCAACTCTGTCCCTGCTCTTCTGTAATGTAAGATTGAGGGAACAGTGTATGCTTAGGGTTAATAACAGATTCAATTTCAGTTAGGAATCATTCTACAGGATGAATAAAGGTATTGGGATCCTGCAATATTTACAACAATATATAGGTGAAATATAATTATGAAAACAGAAATCTAAGTAAGATTTGAAGCCCAGAAGGTCATTGGGCCCTTGATTGGTATACTTAGCTTTGAATTACTTTCTGCACAGATGTCTCAGATAAATCGATATACAATGGCATAGTATCTTGTACCTGGGATGATGGAATGTAGAAGAGAACATCCAGTCAAAAAGTGATAGAAGTTATAATTAGGAAGATATTCGGTAGGTTTAGGAAGGAGGGAATAATAGATTTGGAACAAATGTTCTTTAGCAATAGGGTTTCGGTTAGAGGGTGAATGTAAGTGTCACCACATGTGAAGATTCAGTCACAATGATGAACTGGGGAAAATATCTAGGAAAGAAGATATCAATTGAGACATTACAAAATCAGGCAAAGTATAAAGTGAGTGACAGGATTAGACTTTTTCAAAAGGGTTGAGTTTGATTATATAATCTTTGGAAGAAACAAATATGTAGTCACCAATAGGATTTTCATTTGAGCACATTAGGCAACCTGGACATGGATATTTTTAGTAATCCATGTTCAATTTCCGTTTAGGTTTGGTACAATCATAAGTGTGACGTTTGTGTTTTTTGTGTCCTGAATATTACTGTGATTAAATGTATATGTAGATCAGGTGACATGGGTATTTCTTCCGCCATTTCTGGGAGCAATATGTTGAAGATGTATTAATTAGTACTGGAGTTCAATGAGGTGTATCCTGTGTCTATGAATATAGAGATAATGCATGAATAGATGATATTGTGAATAAATAATATAACTGATTCCACTTTAAATAATAGATTGAATTAATATCTGAAAATATATACAAAATCTTATATTGATATACATTCATTCATTTCAACCAGTTGTACATCTAATGTTAACATTAGGGTTATGGATTATCATGAAGGGTGTGTGAGTTTTGCTTCAAAAGTGATTATGGAAATCGAAAATAAAGTGTTTGGAAAGAAGTCTCACTGAAAGACCCGTCAAGAAACCTGGAGGAATACATGTGTTCTAAAACAGGAAGTGATTGAAAGTGAAACAAATGCCTATAATTTGCGAACTTGTGGATGAAATATATATCCTATGATGTGCATAAACTGAAGAAATTGTAAAGTACCAGTGTTAAATAAAAATGAAGGTCAAAAGTCACATCATATCCCATAGGATTCTACTTGCATTGATGTTAAACAGGATGAGTTACTGTAGAAATATTAGGATTTGTATGCACCATTCACTGAAGTTAGTTGTCAGTACTAGGAAACAATATGTATTTCGGGTTGATGAATATTTTTGAGAATAATCTTGTGAAATATTGATTATAAATCCACATACATGAGCATCAATGAATTGATAGAGTGTACAGTAAGACACATATATTTTATATTTTGAAAAATCTGGAGTGTGTGTGTGTGTGTATATATGTATATATATATACATATAACACAGAGACATTAAAAAGTAGCAATACATATGACAATCAAAATTTGTTGTGAAATATATATCATCCACATATATTTGGATATACATATAACACACAGACATTAAAAAGTAGCAATATATATGACAATCGAAATTTGTTGTGAAATATATATCATCCACAGGTCCAAATATATTTATTTTACTCAACATGATTTATGTATAATGTTGTTCAACTAGGAAATTCACGAATAGTTTGAATTTTCAGATCCAACAGCATTTAGTAGGAGTGATCTCTGCTAACAATTTGTATCTGCCAAATCAGCCATCTCAAAAGAATGTACATGTGATACCAGGTAGGAATCTATATGTGCATATGAAATTACATGTGCTGAATAGGCTACAGAGAAAGGGAGACAGGATTTTTTTTATTTGTTAAATTAAAAACACATGGAGAACTATTTCAACAAAAAATTGACAAGTTTTACAACAGCTACACTTTATCATGCAAAAGGCAATTCCAACTGTACACCATGCCTCTTCTGAACTGCTTGCATTTCCAATCTGTTTGGGTTATTTTTCTCCATCATATTAGGATTAGTAGTCAGAGTCTAGTAGGGTTTGGGGTAGTGTCAGGGATAAATTACTTCCAAAGGAAAATTAGAAAAAGAATTCAATGAGTAGGCAAATATGTGCTACAAAAAATCCTCCCACACTCATCCAGAACAAAGCCTTGACATAACCATTACCCCAAGTATGACACAATTAGAAGAGAAGAGTTTGAAAATTCGTGATTATATATCTGGAATGGAACATGCTCAGGAGTTTACAAACTTGGAGGTGGTAGAGGAGATTCCAAAAGTAAGGGACAGGGTAAACACGCCACAAACATGGAGCTCTGGTGGAATAAAGACTTATTGAGAAACAGCCTCTGAGTTTGGACACATGAAATATATGTTCTTGTCAGGAGCTTTAGCTTCCTTTGTAGTGAGACCATCAAAGCTGGGTCTGCATCTATGTGACCTGGAGGAAGTGGTTTCTTATTTTCCAATGACCATGAGGCAGCAGTGCTGAATTCTATCTTTTTAGGTCAACTGTGGCCATTGGGGACTAAGTGTCTCCCCCCCTGTGGACCGTGAAGTCATTTGGTCATCCTCCATTTTTCCTGGTGTTTCTTGCAGCTGCACTGGGAGTTTGGTATTTGCTTCACGAAATACAAGGAATTCAACTGGGACACAGGGCTGGAGGGAGTTCTGTCACGTGTGGTGAAACAGGGTCAGCAAGAGAATGCACCAACTAGGCTTCTATCCTATATAGCTTGCCCCCTTGACTATAGCAACCTGATTCTGAACATTGCCCTGAAACCTCTCCATATAACAAAATGCCTTTACTTATAAGGGTCTGTTGGCTGCACCATGTCAGTCACAAGCCATTTTGAAGACAATGGCAGATCCACATGGCCCCACAGCAGATGTTTTATCACACTCTTGCCCACCACTCCTCTAGGCCCACTACTCAGAAGGCACCAAGTTACTGGCATCTCTGTTCTACACCATTTTCATGGAACCCAGTCAATCAAGGCACTGTGTGGTACACTCATGATCAGAAACAGGACATCCAAAGATTCTCCAGTGCCACCTGTTCATGGGAATTTCAAAAATTTCATGGTATTTATCAGGAAACATTAAATGGTGAGGAAGCTCATTTCATAGAAAGCTGTGGAGAATTATCACAGGCAAGACTTCCCAAAGAGTGGCCAAAATGTCACATGAAGCCATGTCCATTGAGGTTTACAATGTGAGGTCCATGTGTGTTTTGCCTCTCAACTCTGGCTGTCAAGTTTTTCAGAATAAAATCATGTGATATCCTAGCTGAAATTCCTAGTGCTCTGTGGAAAGCAAACCTGGCCCTAGATCAGTTTCCAAGGGCAACTCTTATCCGTGGCCTCCTAAAATCCCAAAACAGTTCATGGCAATATTTCTCTGATGTCATTTCCTGAACTCAGTATCTAAGGGGAATCACACCAGAGTTCAAGCCAAAGTGGACCCAGTCATCTCTTCCAACTGTCACACAAATAACCAAAATTAAAACCAAAACACTCCCACATGGCCCTCATCTTCTTCCATATAGGCACTCATCATAAACTCCGGTTGGTGGTTTCCATGAGGGACACAGCTCAAGACAGTGTCAAAAATATGCTCCCTTGCCACTCATTTGCCTAAAGTCAGAGTGGCCTGGACACACTTCCGGTGAACCAGGAGTGATCAAATAGGCCTGCCATTAATACTGCTCTGCTTGTCCAATTTGATGCCTACTGAATGTCAGGTATAAATTCTTTATGCGATTTGGAGTAATGAGAAAACCCAAGAACTTCTGCATGGCTTTGAAGAACTCATTTGACCCAAAGGATCCCTATTCTCACTTGATAGAGGTCAGGAACCTAACAGAGGAAGGCAAGAGACTTCATCCACAATCACTGATCTTTTTGCCATTGTGGTTTTGGATGCACATATGGGATCTTTCTTTAGATAAATTAGGTGCTGAGAATCTAAGCCACAGCCTCACACAGGGTGAAGAGGCTGATTGAGACACATCCTTTTCCAAAGCATTTAATCAAAGAAACACAGGTGATGCCTATTCATTTCCATTTGAAAACTGTTTTCTTCAGGATTCAAAAAAGGGTGGCCTGAGGCAAAGACCTTCCTGACATTCAGGGCAACAGAACATTAGGTAAGCAAAAGGCCTAAAGCAGAGTGGCCAGAATTCAGGAAGAAAACAGGAACTTAGGAAGGTAGCAGGTGATGCACATCAATAAGGCTAGCCACACTCTATTCATAAATTGGGCAGGATGAACGCTGGAAAGCTGTCTACTAGACAGGAAACAATCATTGATGCATTCTCTTTTTTAATGTCTGCATCCACAGACACAGTGTGATACACAGATATAGAAACACTCCCCTTGTCAAATGACATTCTAGAAGCAGTCTAGTCCAAACCAAACAAACCGCCTTTCCTACCTATTCTCAGACCATGAGACATAACCACAAACACACACCCACACCCACAAAGGCACCTCCTTCCAGCAAGTAAGTCTGTGACTAACTGGAGTGTCCTCTGACTGACAGACTTTCCCTGAAATGTCCTGTCCTGTCTCAGATCTGGTTTTTTGGGCAAGTCTCCGAAGTTGTCAGTAGCCAGTGCTGAGCCACTACCATCTTTTTCAGGACAGGCCCCTCTTCAGAGCTTTCATGGCATTTGCCGATCCTCACATTAGAAGGTACCAAGAATGCCTGACCCTATCCTTGTTAATTCCAATCAAGTGAGCACACTGAAACTGGGACTGGGACTGGCCTGGATGCCTGGCTTCCTGGATCCCATGTTCAGAGAGTTAAATCAACAAGAAAATGAGGTGAGGTCACTTCTTTCAGGAACTGAATGAGATCACTGCTTTGGTAACCATATGTCCTAACAGTTGCTTCCAAGAGTCCCATGCGATGGAGGCTGCCCCTATTTCCTGTGACACTTTTACAAGTTAGAATGGTATATCAACCATGGGCACCCTGTAAGAGCTCTCAACACAGGCCTGGATTGGTCCACCTTCTCTACATTGAGAAGAGAGTGCCTCATTCAGACAATCCACATCAAGTTGTTTGCCATGGATGATGACTTTTGCCCTCTCAGATCCTTCATAGCTGAATACATCTTCTCCAGGGATCATTTCTGCATGGACCTATGAGGTTCTCAGCAGGTGGAAGATCCCCTACATTCCTGTATTTTAAGACCAACTCTGTCCCTGCTCTTTTGTAAAGTTAGATTGAGGAAACAGTGTATGGTTAGTATTAATAACATGTTCAATTTGGATTAGGAATCATTCTGCTGGATTAATAATGGTATAGGGAACCTGCGATATTTATAAGAATATAGAGGAGAAATATACGTATGAAAACAGAAATCTAGGTACGATTTGAAGCCCAGAAGGGCATTGGGCGCTTGATGGGGATACTTAGCTTTGAATTACTTTCTGCACAGTTGTCTCAGATAAATCGACATACAATGGTATAGGAACATTTACCTTGGATGATTGAATGTCGTGAAAGAGGAAGAGTCGGCAGGATTAGGAAGGTAATCAGTATATTTTGAAAGAAGAGTGAGTATAGGATTTGGACCAAAAGTTCTTTAGAAATAGGGTTTCTTGTAGAGAATGACTGTAAATGTCAGCACATGTGAAGAGTCAGTCACAATGATGAACTGGTGAAAATATGTAGGAAAGCAGATATCAATAGAGACATTAGGAAATCAGGCAAAGTATAAAGTGAGTGATTGGATTAGACAATTTCAACATGCTTGAGAGAATATATAATCTTAGGAAGAAACAAATATGTAATTACCAATAGGATTGACATTAGAGAGCATTAGGCAAACTGAACGTGGATGTTTTTAGTAATCCCTGCTCACTTTCCATTTAGATTTTGGTAGAAGCATAAGTGTGACCTTTGGTTTTTGTGTCCAGAATATTACTGTGATAAAATATATTTGTAGATAAGGTGACATGAGTATTTCTTCCACCAGTTCTCAGAGCAATATTTTGAAGACTTATAAATTAGTATTCGGGATACAAATAAGTTTACCCTGTATCTATGAATACAGAGATAATGCATTAATAAATCATAATGTGAATAAATAATATAACTAGTTCCAATTTTAAATAATGGATTTAATTGATATCTGAAAATATACAGGAAATCTTATATTGATATACATACATTCATTCCAACGAGTTAAACATCTAATGGTAATATTACGGTTATGGTTTATCAGGAAGAGTGTGTGAGTTTTGCTATTGTGGGTGAAGGAAAACGCGAGCCAGATGCAGGTTGGCTAGCCTAGATTACTATGTTTACCCGGCAGTTATCAAAGCCACAAAAGCCAAGGCTGTGTGAGGAAAAAGCCGACTTCTTCTGTGAGTCATAGGGATGTGAGCATATAGGGGCTGCCTAGAGGAACCCAAACTTTTCATCAAATTCAGTACACAGCATTGGCCATATTACCAATTAACAACCAAAACCGATGGCCCCCAGGGGGGTCTCTATAACCTCAAATTCTGTGTGACCTTTTTAACTGCGGCAAGTGCTCAATAGCGTGGAAGGAAATTCCCCTATGTGGAGGCCTTTTTCCTCCTTCACTCAAATCCTGAACTATACATCTCCAATAGATCCTCACCCTCTGCCATCTACTCCAGATGCTCTGCTGTCAATCCCACCTCAGCAACCTGATTTCTCCTCTCCAATTACTAGATCAAATACCCAAACCACCGCTGGTTCTCAGACATTGCCCCCTTGCTGAGGTAGCAGGTACTGAGATACCCCTCTTCCCACTCACTCCTCTCTTCTCCTGTCAGTGTCCGCACCGGGTCCCAACAGGTCCTTTTACCAGCTAACCCAAAGCTCAAACAGGCAGAGGAGAGCCCTCAGACCCCTATCCAAGATGTAATGAAAATGGCCTTTAAAGTTGCTTTGTCAACACTGAAAACAGGTTACTAAGAATTTGAAGTCCCTCACAGGCTTTTTGAGATACTCACTCCCATCTTCCCCTCTGGTCTATCTGTTCTACTGCTCAACTTTTTGATGCTAGGAAAATCCCAAAGCCCTTTCCCATTATTCTTTTACATCTCTTCTTCCTCATTCTCAGATCCACGGAGCTGCTCTCACCACCCGCCTTTCACGTCTTCCCCCTCTGTACCAGGACCACAGAAAATTCTTAACTGACCTTCTCCAGAAGTCTTCACCATGGCTGAATTTAGGACTTTTAGCAAAAGAGTCCCAATGAAGGAGTTCAATGTAGATAAACTTCCTCTTTTCTTGTTGCCCTGTTCTACGTACCATGGGCTGGAAAAATCAGCTCTGCTATGCTAGACACCCCTTTACTAGTTTTTCACAAAATATGTGAACAAGGCCTCTGGCCTTGAGCTGGGGCTTCACAGAGATGGCTACATTTCTAAGATAAAGAAGTTACCAACTGGGCTCCATGGTAATAGCTGGCAGGGAGAAAAAAAAAGAGAAGACAAAATCTCTCCCCCTCCCAAGTGTCCTTAAAAACTAAACTTGCATAGAACAGAGGAAATAAAACAGAAACAAAAACAGCTTTTTGTGAACTTCTGCAGACTGTGAACTTCTGAGCCACTTTACCTACATGTTGGGTACAAAATTCTGAAACTACCTAAACTTGGGGTTCAGCGGATTAATTGATTACAACAGAAGCAATGCCCTCTAAATCCGTTTGCAACCAAATAGGATTGTTTCCCTAGCTTCGGTGATATCTTAGGTGCCTTGCCTTGTCTGTCCCTACAAAAGTGTAATTCTATATACTTAAACATTGTTAATGGGTTCATAAAATGGTCAACAAATCTGATTAATTATGTAATGGTGCAGATGATTCCCAGAGTGCTCTATCATTAAACAGGTTCATTTAAAAATCAAATAGGGGGGCAAAAAACTCAGTTCCGCTGGGAAGCTGTATTCCTCACTTTAGCCATCCTATTCGGAATAGGAGTTGCTGCAGGGGTGGGCACAGGAACCACTGCCCTAGTCCATGGGACACAACAAATAACCCAATGACAAGTACCAATAGACCAAAACTTAAAGATATTAAAAACCTCCATCACAGCTTTACAGGAATCTTTAACCTCGCTCTCTGAAGTAGTTTTACAGAACAGGCGACATTTGGACCTTCTCTTCATGAGAGAAGGGGCCTTTGTGCTGCATTGAGGGAAGAATATTGTTTTTATGCTGACGATACTGGAGTTGTAAAAGAATCTATGAGTAAATTAAAAAAAACCGCCTTGAAGAGTGTCAACGAGAGACAGAGGCCCAAAAAGGGTGGTTTGAGTCTTGGTACACACAGTCCCCGTGGGTAACTACACTTTTATCAGCCTTGGCCTGTCCTTTAATAATCTTCATATTATTGCTAACTGTAGGGCCCTGTATGCTCAACCGTGTAGTTTCTTTTCTCCAAGCTCAAATTGGACAAGTTAAACTTATGGTAATCAGACAACAATGTTTCCGACTAGCAGACATGAATTGTGACACCCCCCAATGATCACTTTTATGATTAAAAGTAACCAGAACAAGAAGTGGGGAATGAAAGGATAATAAAATAGGTACTTGTCAATTTCTGTTTTTCTGTATGCTTAACAAAACACTGTTGAAATCTTGAGAACTGTTTGCTTATCTTGTTCCCCAAATGTACTGTCCCCAATTGCCAAACTGCAGAATGTACTCCCTCACACATTTGCAAACAAACCGCCCACTTGCCATGACCCATCAATAAATTTCACTCCCTGCCCTCTCTAAGGAAAGTATATAAGCTCTGCTTAAGCTGTTCTCAGGGCTCTCTGCTAAATTCAAGTGAGCTCTGAGCCACAGCATGCTGGACCCCCAATAAACACTTTGCTGTTGCATGTGACAGTCTCTGGTGGTCTCTTACTCCAACACTCGACCAACCTTTACATTGGTACAATCATAAGTGTGACCTTTGCTTTTTGTGTCCAGAATATTACTGTGATAAAATGTATACATAGGTCAGGTGACATGAGTATTTCTTCCACCATTTCAAGGAGGAATATTTTGAAGACATGTAAATTAGTATTGGGGGTATAAAGAGGTGTACCCTGTGTCTATGAATATAGAGATAATGCATGAATAGACAATATTGTGTATAAATAATATAACTGGTTCCACATTAAACAATGGATTGAATTGATATCTGAAAATATATAAGAAATCATATATTGATATACAATCATTCATTCTAACCAGTTATACATCTAATCGTAATATTAGGGTTATGGTTCATCATGTAGGGTGTGTGAGATTTGCTTCAAAAGTACTTATGGATATCAAAAATAATGTGTTTGGAAAGAAGTCTCATGAAAAGACCAGTCAAGAAACATGAAGAAATATATGTGTTCTGAAGTAGAAAGTGATTGAAAGTGAAACAAATGCCTATAAATTTGCAAACTTGTGGATGAAATCTATATCCAATGATGTGCATAAACTAAAGAAATTGTAATGCACCAGTGTTGAAAAAAATTAACATCAAAATACACATCATGTTCCATAGGAGTCTACTTGCATTGATGTTAAACTTGGTCAGTTACTGAAGAAATATTAGGATTTGTATACACCATTCACTGAAGTTAGTTTTCAGTAGTAGGAAACAAATATGTATTTCAGGTGGATGAATATTTCTGAGAATAATCTTGTGAAAAGATAATTATAAATCCACATACATGAATATGAATGAATTTAGGAAATGTATAATAAGACAGATATATTTCATATTTTGAAAAATCTGGATAGTATATATATATATATATGTATATACAGATATATATATATAGATATATATATATAGTATATATATATATATATGTATATACTATATATACTATATATATATATATATATATAGTATATATATATATATATGTATATACAGATATTAAAAATTAGCACTATATGCCAATTGAAATTCACCATGAAATATATATCATTCACAGATCAAAAATATTCATTTTACTGAACATGGATTTATATATAATGTTGTTCAGCTAGGAAACTCACCCATAGGTTGAATTTTCAGTTCCATCAGCATTTAGGAGGAGTGATCTCTTCTCACAATTTGTATCTGCCAAGTCAGCAACCACAAAAGACTGTACGTGTGGTACCAGGTAGGATTGTATATGTGCTTATAAAAATACATATGCTGAATAGGCTACAGCGAAAGGGAGACAGGAATTCACATATTGGTTAACTTTAAAAACAACTGGAGAACTATTTCAACAAAAAATTGACTAGATTTATAACTCCTACCCTATACAGTGCATAAGGCAAGTCCAAATATACACCAGGCCTCTTTTGAAATGCTTGTATTTCAATTTTTTGGGGATTATTTTTCTCCATCATATTAGGATTAGTACACAGAGTCTAGTAGGGTATGGGGTAGTGTCAGGGATTCAGTATTTCAATTGGAAAATTGGAAAATGAATCCAATGTGTATGCAAACATGTGCTACACAAAAATCCTTCCACTCTCATCCAGAACAATTCCTTGACATTTCCTTCACTTCAAGTAAGACACAATTTGAGGAGAAGAGTTATAAAATCTGTGAATATATATCTGGAATGAAAATTGCTCAGGAGTTTAGAACTTTGAAGGTGGTAGACCAGTTTCCAAAAGTAAGGGACAGTGTAAACTCCACAATCATGGAGCTCTGCTGGCCTAAAGACTTCTTCAGAAACTGCCTCTGAGGTTGGGCACTTGAAATATATGTTGTTGTCAGGAGTTTTAGCTTCCTTTGTAGTGAGACCATCAAAGCTGGGTCTGCATCTATGTGACCTGGAGGACATGGTCTCTTATATTCCAATGAACATTAGGCAGCAGTGCTGAATTCTCTCTTTGTAGATAATTGTGGCCACTGGGGGCTAAGTGTCTCCCCATGTGGAGTGTGAAGCTATTTGGTCACCTTCCACTTTTTGTGGTGTTTCTTGCCGCTGCACTGGGAGTTTGGTATTTGCTTCACGAAATTCAAAAAGTTCAACTAGGACAAACTGCTGGAGGGAGTTCTGTCACGTGTCGTGGGTCAGGGTCTACAGGAGAATACACCAATCTGGCTTCTATCCCACATAGCTTGCCCCCTTGACCAAAGCAACCTGATTCTGAACATTGCCCTGAAACTTCTCCATATAACAAGATGCCTCTACATACAAGGTTCTGCTGGCTGCTCCATGTCAGTCACAACCCATTTGAAAGCCAATGGCAGATCCACATGACCGCACCACAGATTTTTTAACACACACGTGCACAACACTTCTCTAAGACCACTAGTCAGCAGGCTCCAACTTACTGACATCTCTGTTCTACATCATTATCATGAAACCCTGTCAATCAAGGCAGTGTCTGGTACACTCAAATCAGCAACAGGACATTCATGGTTGTCCAGTGCCACCTGGTCACGGGAATTTCAAAAATGTCATGGTATTTATGTAGCCATTTTTCAAGGATGAATTTGGAGGCACTCTGGGTTTCAATTCATTCAGGTACCGTTAAATGGTGAGGAAGCTCATTTCAATGAATGCTCTAGAGAACTCTCACAGGCAAGGTTTCCCAAAGAGTGGCCAAAAAGTTACATGAAGCCAGGCCCATAGAAGTCTACAATGTGAGGTCCATGTTTGTTTTGACTCTCAACTATGGCTGCCAAGTCTTTCAGAATAAAATCACATGATATCATTGCTGAGATTTCCTGTGCTGTGTGGAAAGCCACCCTTGGTCTAGATCTCAGTTTCCAAGGGTGACTACCATGTGTGGCCTCCAAAAATCTCAACACATTTCATGGCAATAATTCTCTGAGTTCAGTTCCACAACACAGTCTCTAAGGGGAATCACACCAGAGTTTAAACCCCGGTGAACCCAGTCATCTCCCAACCGCCACACAAATGACCAGAATTAAAACCAAAACACTCCCACATAGCCCTCATATTCTTCCATATATACACTCATCATAAACTGTGGCTGGATATTTCCATGAGGGGCACATCCAAAGACAGTGTTCAAAAAAAGCTCCCTTGCCCCTCATTTGCCTAAAGTCATTGTGGCCTGGACACCCTTCCTGTGAACCAGGAGTGATCAAGTAGGCCAGCTCTTAATACTGCTCTGCTTCTCCAATTTGAGGCCTACTGCCTGTCAGGTATAGACTCTTCATGTGATTTGGAGTCATGAGGAAACCCAAGCACCTCTGCATGGCTTTCAAGAACTCATTTGACCCAAAGGATCCCTATTCTCACTTGATAAAGGTCATGAAACTAAGAGAGAAAGGCAAGAAACTTCATCCACAAAAACTGAACTTTTTGCCATTTTTTTGGATGCACACATGGGATCTTTCTTTAGATCCATCTGGTGCTGAGAATTTAAGCCACAGCCTCATACAGGGCCAAGATGCTGATTCAGACGCATCCCTTTCCAAAGCAATTAAGCAAAGAGCCACAGGTGATGCCCATTCTTTTCCATATGAAAATTAATTTCTTCATGCTTCACAAAGTGTGGCCTGAGGCAAAAACCATCCTGACATTAAGGGCAACAGTACAATAGGCAAGCAAAAGGCCCAAAGCAGGGTTTCTCCTCTGAGACTTTCCTGGTCACACTGATATCTGAGTTTTCTGAGATGCCCCCATTCCCTTCAGCTATTCAGTACATGGCCATTTCACAGAGTGTGGAAGTGGTTTATATCTTGGACACAAACCCATGAGCCTATTCTGGAGAGTTTCCAGAATTCAGGAAGACAACTGGAACTTGGGAAGATAATAGGTTTTGCCCATCTATAAGGCAAGCTGCAGTCCATTCATAAATTGGGCCGGATGAATAATGGGAGCTTTCTATTAGACAGGACACATCCATTGATGCATTGTCTTTTCTAATGTCTACAACCACGGACACAGTAGGATACACAGATATAGAAACACTTGCCTTGTCAAATGACATACAAGAAACAGTCCACTCCAAACCAAACAAACCGACTTTCCTATCTATTCTCAGAACATGAGACAAAACCGCATACTCACACCCATACTCAAACGGCACCTCCTTCTCCCAAGTAGGTGTGTGAATATATGGAGTGTCCTCTGACTGGTGGGCCATACTCTGTTCCACCGAAATGCCCTGTAGGGTCTCAGATCTTGTCTCCTTTTCCAACTCTGTGAAGTTGCCAGGAGCCATTGGTGAGCAACTATCTGCTTTCCCTGGAAAGGCCCCTCTTCAGAGCTCTCCTGGCATTTGGCCATCCTCACATCAGTAGGTACCAAGAAAGACTGACCCTATCTTTGGTAAATCCAAACAAGTGAGCCCAATGTGACTGAGACTGGGACTGGCTCTGGATGTCTTGCTTCCTGGATCCCAAGTTCAGAGATTTCAAACACCAAGGAAGTTAGGTAGGTCAATTCCTTCAGAAACTGAAAGAGGTCACTGCCTTGACAACCACTTTGTGCTAACAGTTGTTTCATAGGGTCCCATGAAATGGAGGCTGCCCCTACTTCCTGTGACACTTTCAAAAGTAAGAATGGTATTTCAACCATAGGCACCTGGGAACAGCTCTCCACACAGGCCTGGTTTGGTCCATCTTCTCTATATTAAGAAGAAAGCGGCTGTTTCAGACACATCCCTTCGTCCTGACCAGGGTTTTTGCCATGGAAGATAATTTTTGCTCTCTTAGGTCCTCCATAGCTGCCTACATCTTATCCAGGGATCATTTCTGCATGGACCTTTGAGGTTCTCAGCAGGTGGAAGATCCCCTAAATTCTTGTATTGTAAGACCAACTCTGTACCTGCTCTTCTGTAAAGTGAGATTGAGCGAACAGTGTATGGTTAGGGTTAATAACAGGTTCGATTTGGGTTAGGAATCCTTCTGCGAGATGAATAATGGTATTGGAACCAACAGAAATCTAGGTAAGATTTGAAGCCCAGTAAGGCATTAGGCGCTTGAGTGGGATACTTAGTTTTGAATTATATTCTGCACAGACGTCTCAGATGAATCGATATACAATGGCATAGGACCTTGTATCTTCGATGATTGAATGTTGAAGAGAACATCCAGTCAAAAAGGGATAATAAGTAGGATTAGGATGATAGTTGGTAGGTTTAGAAACAAGAGTGAGTATAGGAGTGGGACCAAAATTTCTTTAGCAATAGGCTTTTGCGTAGAGATTGAATATAAATGTCAGCACATGTGAAGAGTCAATCACAATAATGAACTGGGATAACATCCTCACTCCATGGGTGCATCCTCCGCCAAGTGGAGGGGCCCATGGGGGACGAACCGTTATGGCAAGGGCAGAAGATAGTTGGTCAGAGCTGTTACTCATACTTTTATATAAGAAAGAGAGATCTGTGGGGATGTAAACTTAAGAAATAAGCCTGTGAGAAGGGTAGAACATCCTTTTAAATGTTGGCAGCACGGTCTTCCATCTCCAGACGATGATGGACCTGTATGGGTTTAGAGGCCAAAATATTAATCTGTTCTTTAATAAATTGTACCAGCCTGTTTATAATGCAGGGTCCTATGGACCCAATTATAAGTAAACCCAACAAAGGGCCTAATAGGGGAAGAAGGTAGGGTAGAAATCCATAAAGCCCAGTCCAGAGGGGATTTTCAAATAGTTCGCGTCATCTCTTTCTAGATCTTATTGAAGGTGCTTAATTTTAGTGCATACTATGCCTGATTTATTGGCATTAAAGCAGCATCGTTCCCCTAAGCCCAAGCAAATACCTCCCTGGTTATCTGTCAGCAAATCTAAGCCTCGTCTTTTTGAAGGAACACTTCTGCCTGGGAGTCTATTTGGTCCTGCAGATCTTTAATGGTTCCTGATAGAGTTTGTACATCATTTATAAGTTGTTGAGACAGGCGATGGTAAGAGTGTATAGCTGTGCCTAAGCCAGTGTACCTGTGCCCACAGCAGCTGTTATTCCAAAGCTGGCAATGAGTGGTAAGGCCTGTATTGCCCGCCTGTGTCTTTTGACTAAGGTGTCTAGGCTAGGAATGGGTAGAGGTTCATCTCCTGGGACTATAGTTATATCAGGGAGTAATAAGGCAAGAACAGAGCCACCGGTCCAATTCGCTGGAAGCCTGGGGAAGGCCAAGTTTCCTCCACCCATTAAAACTCTGCCATTGGGAGGACAAAGAGTTGGGGTGGGTGAGGAATAATTTTGTATGTTGAGCAATTTTCAAAGAAAGTAACTCCAACATCAATATCATAGGTGTTATTCTGCATCGCGCCTAAAAGACATAATGTAATAGTGCCTATAAGTTGTACTTAAAAAGGAAATCCGGGTTGGCATGTATTATCATTGTCTATGATAGAATTAATAGGAACTGCCATAGTCATAATTGCCCCTGTTGTCATGCAGAGCCAGCAATCACCAGCAAGGGTGTGGTTGGAATTATTAAGCAAGTAGAAGGTAGTTTCCAAAATATCTAATGTATTGGTATCTAAACCTGGGAGCTGAGATTTAGGCAACATTAAGGGATGATATGTGAGCTCAGGGATTTGGGGTTTCAAAAGTTTGATTATGTGAGGATGTTTGACAGCATCAGTGGTTCTTCCACCATCAGTGACCCCTGTAGGGGCCTTAATGGGCAAACAGGAGGGTTTACCGACAGGGCCTTGGCAACCAGCTGACTGTAGCTTGGTGTATTTGCCTTCTACTCCCTGGTCAAATAGAACGGAGGTATAATGAATAGTGGTCCCCCCTGCTGCATGAGTTTTAGTTTGGGAGGCTTCAAAAAATTGTTCTCCCTGCTTGTTAACACAAATTGAGGGGGACACATAACAAGAGTCATGCCTCGCCTGGGTATGCGAACAGGTTGCAGAAGAATTTTGGAGAGCTTTACTTGTACTAGGGGGAATAAACTTTGGCTTGTTAACACATACCCATTTAGGCTGATGAACTCCTCCAAGTTTATGGTCAACCTTGGCATGGAGGTAAGCCACCTTAGTCACGCAGTCAGCAGTCTCGGTCCAACCAGTGGGAGCCTGAGTCCAATATCATCACTTGCATTCACAGGGGGGCCCAAAAACTTACACCATGATGTTGGAACGTGGAGGGCCAAGGCCTCCATGTACAAACCTGTTAAGCAGAAGTGCCTAAATCAGGATCCTCACACAGATTGTTGGCTGCATCTGAAAAAGAACAAAATTTGTCCTCAGGGTGAGGCCCTCCATCCTTGTGTTGAGGTAAGTCATTAATCTGTTTAACCAGGCATTCTGGTAACCATCTTGGGGCTGATTGCTCTTGGTCCAAAAGACAAGCTGAGCCTCGTCCCCAGATGAGAACAGGATCTGGACCTTTCCATTTATTTGTAAGGGAATTGCACCACATAAGAGGTGGGCGAACAGAATTGGACAAGGGACGCCAGTTTCTGTCTGCGGCCGAATGGCCTTCACTGTCTAGGGTAAGAAAAATAAGGGGAAGTAAGGCATGGTTAAGGCGATGCCTGGGAGTGGTAAATACAAGGGCGGAAGCCTTATGGAGGGTTATCCAAGTCTATAAGGTAAGGTGGGCACGTTCCACAACGCCTTGGCCCTGAGGGTTGTATGGAATTCCAGTAGTATGACGAATTTGCAAGGTAGCCCAAAACTATTTAAACTTGGCACAGGTATATGCAGGATAATTATCTGTTTTAATATGTATTGGTTTACCCATTATGGAAAAGGCTGAAATAAGAGGAGAAAGAACATATTTGGTAGCCTCTCCTGAATGTGCTGATGCAAAAATAAAGTCGCTGAAGGTATATATAGAAACGTGTATATATTTGGTAATTTCAAATTCAGGAAAATGAGTAACATCCATTTTCCAAAACTGATTGGGCAGTAATTCTCGGGGGTTAACTCTCATGTGTTGAATGGGGAGGGAGACAGTGCAACCTGGGCATGCTTTTACTATTTCTCGTGCCTGTTGCATGGTAATTTTACAAAGTAATTGAAGGCTCTTGGAATTTAGATGGTGAAGATTGTGTAACTCTGTGGCCTTTTGAATGGAGCCCACAAAAATTGGAAAGATGGAAAGAGTTGCTGCATCAGCTTGGGCATTACCTTGTGTTAGAGGCCTGGGATGATCAGAGTGTGCCCTGATGTGTTCTAAGAAAAATGGGTGTTGTCTGGCCTGAATTAGCTGCTGAAGCTGATGAAAAAGAAAGGCCACATTGGAAGAAGCCTTAATGGTGGGGGAAATGTCCAGCAGGGGCACAGAATGAGCAATGTAGGCACTGTCTGTATAAATATTAACAGGATTATCAAAAAATATTATAAAAACTCGTGTTATGGCAAACAATTCCACAACCTGTGATGACTGATAGATAGTATCAAAGATGGTAGGCTGGTTATTGACAACAAAGAGCGCTCAGCCATTACTGGAACCGTCTGTAAAGACATTAAGGGCTTGAGGAATGGGAGCCTTTTGAGTAATTTTGGGAAAAATAAATGGATGTAACTGGACAAAATGTAAAAGGGGGTCATTGGGGAGGTGGTTATCAATTGTTCCCCAAAAGCCTGATAGGGCAATACCCCATTCATCCCGTGTCTGTATTAAAAATTTGGTTTGGTCCTTCATATATGGAATTAAATTATTATGAGGTTCTTTGCCAAAATGTTGTCGAGAATCAAATGACGTTTAATAATAATAGAAGCTACCTGAGCAAGATTAACAGTAATAACCTTGGAGGATGTGGTGGGTAAATGGACCCAAAGCAAGGGGCAGCCTTTATTTTTAAAATGTGGATCTCGCTGCCAAATTATTCCTGTGGGTGTATGAGGAGTTTGTTAAATAACCAGAACCAGAGGAAGGTTATAAGAAATTTGTGTAACAAACTGTTGGGCAATGGCTTCTGTGACTTGGTTTAATGCCTGTAATGCCTCGTGTGTAAGCTTTTGAGAGGAGGAGGGGTGGGAATCACCTCTCAAAATATAATTAAGGGACAAAAGTGCACAAGTGGGTAATTTTAAATATGTTCTTAGCCATTTAATATCCCCCAGTAATTTTTGAAAATCATTAAGAGTGTGAAGATGGTCCACACGTAGTTGTATTTTAGGAATTTGAATCTGATTATCTTGAAGTTTAAGGCCCAAATAAGTATAACAGTCCTGTGTTTGAACCTTATCAGAAGCTATCTGCAGTCCCAAGGTAGTGAGGGTTTTGTAAAGGTCCAGGTAACAATTATTAACGTCATGGATATTAGGTGCAGCAATTGACAAATCATCCAATTAATGTAAAATATGAATTTGTGAACATTGCTCTCTCACAGGGTCTACTGCTTGAGCAACGTATTTTGGGCTAAGACTAGGGTTGTTGGCCATACCTTGGGGAAGAACCTTCCATTGAAATCTGTGCATAAGGCCCTGAAAATTAATATGAGGGAGACTAAAGGCAAAATAGGGTCTATCCTCAGGATGTAAAGCAATGGTAAAAAAGCAATCTTTTAAGTCAACAACCATTTTACAATAGTTTTTGGGAATAGCCACTGGTGTGGGAATGCCTGGCTGTAGTGCTCCCATCAGGCATATAACTTTATTAATGACACACAAATCTTGTAAAAGGCGCCACTTGCCTGATTTTTTCTTGATAACAAAAATAGAATTATTCTATGGTGAGCTTGATGGCTCTACATAGCCAGCTGCCAGCTGTTCCTGCACTAACATGGAGGCAGCCTCCAATTTTTCTTGGGTAAGGGGCCACTGATCCACCGACACAGGAGTCTGAGTCTCCCAAATAATTTTATCTGCATGGGGTACAGGAGGGTCAGGGACCAACACTAAAAATCCAAATACCCAAGTCTATATGTATTTGTTTTTTGTAAGGGTTGTATAGGCTCAACCAGTCCTTGTCTCAGTCTCCCCATGCCTGTACCAGGGACAAAATTCATATGAAGCATTTGATGAGTCACCATGGAATTGGGACTGGAAAGAATAACTTACATTTGACTCAAAATATCTCGGACGTATAGGTTAAGATGAAGGTCAGGAACAAAGAAAGGAGTGACAGTTCCCATATTACCCTCTTTATCAGTCCAGCTAAGAGCCCTAGAGCTGACCAGAGGATTTTTGACTGTCCTATCCCTTTAAGGTCTGTCAAGGATGGGGTGAGGGGCCAACCTGTTGGCCAGTATTTTTGAGAAATAACTGTGACATCAGCTCCAGTATCAAGAATTCCTTGGAATTCCTTTCCTTCAATAAGTAAGATAAGGGTGGGTCTATTGTGAGAAATGGGCTGAACCCAATATACATCAGAGGAGCCCAAGGAGGTAGTCCCCCTCGGTAGGTTTGAGTGGTGGAAGTGCCTCCTGAATCCAAGAGAAGGAGTATTAATTGTGCAAGTCTTGTTCCTGCTGGGATGGCCGCAACTCCATTAATAGCTGTGGCCAGTATTTTTATTTCTCCAGTGAAATCATTATCTTTAATGCCAGGGAAGACCTGAACACCTTGTAAGGTAGTAGAGGCTCTTTCAAGAATAAGGGCACACATATGAGATGGAGTGGGACCCATAATTCCAGTGGGTATTATCTGGGGCCCTTGCATTGAGTCTAATATTGTATCGGTGGCGGCAAAAAGGTCCAATCCTGCGCTGCCTGGGGTGGCTAATTGGAATGAGGCAATTGTGGAGAAGGATTTTGAGATAGGCTGCTGAGGGCATTTGTCTTAGATCTACACTCACTGGCCCAGTGATGACCTTTACCTCATCTAGGGCAAAGGGTAGCTGGGGGCAGTTTAGCCTCAGTTTGAAAAGACACTATTCTTAGGCTTTGTTTGCCTGTCGGACACTCACGTGCAAAATGGCCAGGTTGTTTACAAGTAAAGCAACTACGTGAGCCAGGATTGTGAAAGGCCTTGGTAAAGGCGGAACCGAGGGTGAGACCCATGGCAAGGGCTACACCCAACCCTGTACAGAGTCCAATAAAGTCAGAAAGTTTCACTTTTTTCTTATGTGGTCGAAGAACATCCTGACATGCCAGGTTGGCATTTTCAAAGGCAAGATGTTTTACAAAGGTGCTTTCGCTTTCACTTGATCCAAGCAAGAATGCCGCAGCTAGGTTAAGCCGGGGAACAAAGTCGCTATAAGGCTTGTCGGGCCCTTGTCGAATTTTTGCCAGGGAAGTCGTAGCAGAGGCCTTTTGAGGGAGGCGTCTCCAAGCATGTAAGCCAGCCATCTGAATCTGTGTCAAAAGTCCAGCAGGGAAACGTGCCAGTTAAGTTTTAGTGTCAAAAGGCGCATTGCCCACTAGCTAAACATAAGTCCAGGAATTAGAGGAGGGCTTAGTTAAATTTTTCTGAGCAGTTTCCTGACAGTGCTCTTTGAAATCTGCATTCTATAACAGGAAGTCTGCGGCATTGAGAGTAGCTTGGTCTAAAAATTTCCAATCATTGGGAGTAAGACATTGTGTCATGTAGCTTTCTAATAAAGCCTACGTGTAGGGTGCAATGGGTCCATAGTGAGCACAAGACTTTTTAAGTTTTTTCAAGAAAACGCAGGTTTAATGTTTTGTAGACACTCTGGGTTCCTTCCTGCCTAGGGATGAAGTCCTCATCCTCTGAGTCCTGATCTCCTTGATCCATTTCCCCCGCTTCCTCCTCTTGATCCTCGTCTAAGTCTTTGACATCAACCTGGGCAGGCTTAACTATCTAACTGAGGGTGACTGAAAAGTGAGAACAGTCCAATGGAGCGGCTTAGCCTTTGTATTAGACCACTTTGGGCCAGCTTGTGTTGACTCCAGCAATAAGGCTAATGAATAAAGCTCAGAGTCAAGGGATCTTAATTCTTTTTAAACTTGGATCTCTTCCAGTATATGTTGGAGAGACTCTCCCAAGGGAGCCAGGTTAGGCAAGGGAATTGGGGAAAAAATATCTTGTGGGGGGATTTGGCCCCTGAAGGGCCAGAGCACAAAAAGCAGGAGAGATATAGGAGGGAGGTGGATGTGTAAGTCCTATAGGCTGTGGCTGGGTCCTAAGCAGTGGCAGGTCTTCTGTATCATAGGGAGTTGCTTCCTTCTCCAAGTTAGCCTTCTCCCCAGGGGTCAATGTGTCTCCAGGATTTCAAACTGGATAAAGGCGGTTGGTAACCATTGGAGCCCTATTCATTAGGGTGGTATTTTGAGGGGGACCAGGAAGGTTTCCAGGGTCCTGGGGAGACTGAGAATGGTCTATGTCTATACTAACTGATGGGCATGCGAGGGGGGACGAGAGGTCTTTTGCATAGTCTCTTTCCTAATCCTGAAAAGTTTTAAGGTACCATTGTCAAAGGGTGAACTTTTAAGAAATTCATTAATTAATTTCCAGTATGAAAAGGTGGGAACAGGCAATTTTTCTGTCCAAAGGATTCATAATAATCTTTTAAACAGTCTCCTACTCTAAGCCATCTTTTACCATTAATGGTCCCTTCAAGGTGAAATCATAGACACAATTCCCCTATGTATGAAAAGAAAAAATTTAAGTCCTTTTTCTTAACACGTGCCCCCCATGTCTTGAAGGAATCCTTGAGGCCCGACAAATACAAATCATGTGACAAAACTGCTTGACCCATGGTGGGTCACTCCCCGTGCGTCATCCCCACTCTCCTCCTGGATCTGTCTCTCGGTGGTGTCTGCTGAGGCAATTGTGAGCTCCGCTTGACCAAGTTTTCCAGGAGGACGGGGTTCCCTATGACTCAAAGGCTCGAGCCCCAGTCAGTGGGCGCCAGATGTCCCGGCTGGCAGGACACATCAACGTGGGCAGCGAACCAAGATAGGGAGGAATGAAGGGACAAGAGACACGAGAGATGACAGGAAGACAGGAGTTCTGATCAACCTTCAAAATACATTGTTCACACAGGGGATTTTATATGCTGGAGATGGGAAAGCTCTCTTATCGGCAGTTCCTGGATGTCTACACAAGGTGAGATAACCTCAGGATATTTCAGGAAGACAGATGGCCACAGGATGTCTCAGGGACACAGATGGCTAAATGATGTCTCCAAGAGATGATGTCTCCCTGGGTGTTGTTTCTTATAAGTGTCAGGCTATTCTTTGAAGGAGAATTCCTTCTACCCCTGACAGTCAGGGATTCAGTATTTCCAAGTATTTCCAATGGAAAACTGAAAAAAGAATGCAATGTGATTGCAAATATGTGCTACCCCAAAATCTTCCCACTTTCATTCAGAACAATGCCTTGACATTACCTTCACCCCAAGTAAGACACAATTAGAGAAGATTTGAAAATCTGTGAATACACATCTGGAATGGAAAATGCTCAGGAGTTCACAAACTTGAAGGTGGTAGAGGAGTTTCCAAAAGCAAAGAACAGGGTAATAACTCCACA
Organism: Callospermophilus lateralis; assembly: GCF_048772815.1. NCBI lineage: Eukaryota > Metazoa > Chordata > Mammalia > Rodentia > Sciuridae > Callospermophilus > Callospermophilus lateralis. Next base: position 1,066,715 of record NW_027514387.1, on the reverse strand, counting down.
AACATGGAGCTCTGCCGGCATAAAGATTTCTTGAGAAACTGCTTCTGAGGTTGGGCACTTGAAATATATGTTGTTTTCAGGAGCTTTAGCTTCCTTTGTATTGAGACCATCAAATCTGGGTCTGCATCTATGTGACCTGGAGGACATGGTTTCATATTTTCCAATGGATATGAGGCAGCAGTGCTGAATTCTCTCTTTGTAGGTAAACTGTTGCCAATGGGGGCTAAGTGTCTCCCAGTGTGGACTGTGAAGACATTTAATCATCCTCCACTTTTGTGGTGTTTCTTGTAGCTGCACTGGGAGTTTGGTATTTGCTTCTCGAAATGCAAGGAGTTCAACTGGGACACAGTGCTCGAGGGAGTTCTGTCATGTGTGGTGGGTAAGGGTCTGCAAGAGAATGCACCAACCAGGCTTCTATCCCACATAGCTTGCCCCCTTGACCATAGCAATCTGATTCTAAACATTGCACTGAAACCTCTCCATATAACAAGATGCCTTTACATACAAGGATCTAGAGGCTACACTATGTCAGTCACAAACCATTTGGAAGCCAATGCAAATCCAAATGACCCCACCACAGATGTTTTAACACACACCTGCACTCCACTGCTCTAGGCCGACTACTCATCAGGTTCCAAATTACTGGCATCTCTCTTCTACACCGTTTTCATGAACACCAGTCAATCAAGGCACTGTCTGATACACTCATGATCATCAATAGGACATACAAAGTTTCTCCAGTGCGACCTGGTCATGGGAATTCAAAAATTTAATGGTATTTATCTAGCCATTTTTCAACGATGACATTGGAGGCACAGTGGGATTCAATTCACTCAGGAACCATTAAATGGAGAAAAAGCTCATTTCAATGAAAGCTCTAGAAAACGTTAACAGGCAAGGCTTCCCAAAGACAGGCCAAAAGGTCACATGAAGCCAGGTCCATTGAGGTCTACAATGTGAGGTCCATGTGTGTTTTGACTTGCAACAATGGCTGCTACGTCTTTAAGAATAAAATCATGTAATATCATTCCTGAGATTCCCAGTGCTCTGTGGAAAGCCACCCTGGGCCTAGATCTCAGTTTCCAAGGGCGAATCTCATGCGTGGCCTCCTAAAATCCCAACACAATACACAGCAATACTTCTTGGAGGTCAGTTCCAGAACTCAGTCTCTAGGGGAATCACACCAGTGTTCAAGCCCAGGTGGATCCAGTCAACTCTTCCAACCACGACTTAAATAAAAACAATTAAAACCAAAACACTCCCACATGGCCCTCATCTTCTCCCATATAGACACTCATCATAACCTCTGGCTGGAGTTTTCCATGAGGGTCGCAGGCCAAGACAATGTCCAAAATAATCTCCCTTGCACCTCATTTGCCTAAATTCAGGGTGGCCTGGACACCCTTCCTGTGAACCAGAAGTGATCAAATAGGCCTGCCCTTAATACTGTTCCATTTCTCCAATTTGAGGCCTTCTGACTGTGGGGTTTAGATTCTTCATGTGAATTGGAGTCATGAGAAAACCAAGGTCCTCTGCAGAGATTTGAAGAACTCACTTGACCAAAAGGATCCCTATTCTCAATTGATGGATTTTAGGAACCTAAAAGGGGTAGGCAATAGAATTCATTAACAATGACTAAACTTTTTGTCATTTTGGTTTTGGATGCTCACATGGGATCTTTCTTTAGATCCATCAGGTGCTGAAAATCTAAGCCACAGCCTCACACAGGGCCAAGAGCCTGATCCAGACACATCCCTTTCCAAAGCAATTAAGCAAAGAGCCACAGGTGATGCCCATTCATTTCCATTTCAAAACTGTTTTCTTCAGGCTTCACAAAGGGGTGGCCTGAGGCAAAGACTTTCCTGACATTCAGGGCAAAAGAACAATAGGTAAGCAAAAGGCCCAAAGCAGGTTTATACACTGAGATTTTCCTGGTCACACGGATATCTGAGTTTTTTGATATGCTGGCCATTCCCTTCAGCTATCTAGTACATGGTCATGTAACAGACCTTGGAGTTGGTACATACCTTGGACAGAAAACCATGAGTGTATTCTGGAGAGTGGCCAGAATTCAGGAAGAAAACAGGGACTTATGAAGGTAGTAGGTGTTGCCCATCCATAAGGCAAGGTACACTCCATTCATAAATTGGGCAGGATGAATGCTGGGAAGCTTTCTACTAGACAGGACACATCCATTGTTGCATTCTCTTTTCTAATGTCTACAACCAGGGACACAGTGGGATACACAGACATAGAAACACTCACCTTGTAAAAGAATCTACTAGAAACAGTTCACTCCAAACCAAACAAACCACCTCTCTGATCTGGTTTCTTTGGCTAACTCTGTGAAGTTGTCAGGAACAAAGTGTTGAGCCACTACCTGCTTTCTCAGGAAATGTCCCTCTTCAGAACTCTCCTGGCATTTGGCTATCCTCACAGCAGTAGTTACCGAGAAAGACTGACTCTGTCCTTGGAAAATCCAAACAAGTGAGCCCACTGGGACTGGGATTTGGACTGCCTCTTGGTGCCTGGCTTCTTGGATACCAAGTTCAGAGAGTTCAATCACCAAGGAAATGAGGCATGTCACTTTCTTTGGAACTGAATGAGGCCACTGCCTTGGAAACCACATTGTCCTAAGAGTTGCTTCCAAGGGTCCCATGAGATGGAGGCTTCCCCTACTTTCTGTGACACTTTCACAAGTTAGAATGATATATCATCCATAGGCACCCAGGAACAGCTCTCCACACAGGCTGGTTTGAACCATCTTCTCTACAATAAGAAGAGAAAAGCTGATTCAGACACATTGCTTCATCCTGACCAGGTTGCTTGCCATGAAATATGACTTTTGCTCTCTCAGGTCCTTCGTACCTGCCTACAACTTCTCTGGGTATCATTTCTGTATGGGCCTTTGAGGTTCTCAGCAGGTGGAAGGTCCCTTACTTTCCTGTATTCTAAGAACAACTCTGTCCCTGCTTTTCAGTAAAATGAGATTGAGGGAAGAGTGTATATTTAGGGTTAATAACAGGTTCAATTTGGGTTAGGAAATATTCTCTGTGATGAATTATGTTATTGGGAACCTGCGATATTTACAAAAATATAGAGGTGAAATATAAGAATGAAAACAGAAATCTAGGTATGATTTTAAGGCCAGAAGGGCATTGGGCCCTTGATTGGGATACTTAGCTTTGAATTATGTTCTGCACAGATGTCTCAGAAAATTTGATATACAATGGCATAGGACCTGTACCTTGGAAGATTGAATGTAGAAGAGAACATCCACTCAAAAAAGGATAGTCATTAGGATTTGAAAGATAGTCGGTACGTTTAGGAAGAAGAGTGAGTATATGATTTGGACCAAAAGTTCTTTAGCAATAGGGTTTCTTATTTTCCAATAAACATGAGGAAGCAGTGCAGAATCCTCTCTTTGTAGGTCAACTGTGACCACTGGAGACTAAGTGTCTCCCCGTGTGGACTGTGAAGCCATTTGTTCCTCCTCAACGTTTTGTGGTATTTTTGCTGCAGCACTGGGAGTTTGGTATTTGCGTCACAAAATACAAGGAGCTCAACTGGGACACAGTGCTGGAGGGAGTTCTGTCACGAGTGGTGGGTCAGAGTCTGCGAGAGAATGCACCAACCAGGCTCTATCCCTCATATCTTGTCCCATTGCCGCCTTGTCCATATCAACCTCATTCTGAACATTGCCGTGAAACCTCTCCATATAACAAGATGCCTTTACATATAAGGGTCTGCTGACTGCACCATGTCAGTCAAAAGCCATTTGGAATTCAATGGCAGATCCTCATGGCCCTACCACTGATGTTATTTCACACACCTGCCCACCACTCCTCTAGGCCCACTACTCAGCAGGCTCCAACATACTGAAATCTCTGTTCTACACCATTTTCATGAAACCCAGTAATTCAAGGCACTGTCTGGTACCCTCATGATCAGCAACAGGACATACAAAGCTTCTCCAATGAATTTCCAAAATTTATTGGTATTTTTCTAGCCATTTTTCAAGGATGAAGTTGGAGGCACTGTTGGTTTCAATTCATTCAGAAAACATTAAATGTTGAGGAAGCTCATTTCAGTGAATGCTCTGGAGAACTCTCACAGGCAAGTCTTCCCAAAGAGTGGCCAAATGGACACATGAAGCCAGGCCCATTGAGGTCTACAATGTGAGGTACGTGTGTGTTTTGACTCTCAACTATGGTAACGAAGTCTTTCAGAATAAAATCATGTGATATCCTGGCTGAGATTCCCAGTGATCTGAGGAAAGCCACCCTGGGCTTTCAGTTTCCAAGGGCGACTCTCATGCGTGGCCTCCTAAAATCCCAAAAAAATTCATGGCAATACTTCTCTGAGGTCAGTTCCAAAACCCAGTCTCTAAGGGGAATCACACCAGAGTTCAAGCCCTGGTGGACCAAGTCATTTCTTCCAACCGCCTCACAAATGACCAAAATTAAAACCAAAACTCTCCCACATCTCCCTCATCTTCTTCCATATAGTCACTCATCGTAACCTTTGCCAGGAGTTTTCCATGAGGGGCACAGCCAAAGACAGTGTCCAAAATAAACTCCCTTGCCCCTCATTTGCCAATATTCAAGGTGGCCTGGACACCCTTCCTGTGAACCACGAGTGATCAAATAAGCCTGCCGTTAATACTGCTCTATTTCTCCAATTTGAGGCCTACTGACTTTTAGGTATAGATTATTTATGTGATTTGGAGTCATGAGAAAACACAAGAACCTCTGCGGGACTTTGAAGAACTCATTTGACCCAAAGAATCCCTAATACGTTAATCCCTAATACTCGTTAATACGGCACTGCTTCTCCAATTTGAGGCCTATTGACTGTGGGGTTTAGATTCTTTATGTGAATTGGAGTCATGAGAAAAACCAAGCACCTATGTGCTAGCCTCTGCAGGGTTCTGAGGAACTCATTTGACCCAAATGATCACTAGTCTCACTTGATGAAGGTCAGGAACCTTACAGAGGTAGGCAAGAGACTTCATTCACAATGACTGCTCTTTTGGCAATTTTTGTTTTAGATGCACACATTGGATCTTTTTTTTAGATCCTTCAGGTGCTGAGAATCTAAGACATAACCTCACACAGGGCCAAAAATCTGATTCAGACACATCCCTTTCCAAAGAAATTAAGTAAAGAGCCACAGGTGATGCCCTTTCATTTCCATTTGAAAACTGTTTTCTTCATGCTTCACAAAGGTTTGGCCTGAAGAAAAGACCTTCCTCACATTCAGGGCAACAGAACAATTGGTAAGCACAGAGCTTGGAGGTGGTACAAATCATGGAAACAAAATCGTGAGCCTATTCTGAGAGTGATCAGTTTTCAGGAAGAAAACAGGAACTTAGGAAGAGAGTAGATGTTGCCCATCCATAAGTCAAGCCGCAGTCCATTCATACACTGGACAAGATAAATCCTGGAATGCTTTCTACTAGACAGGACACATCCATTGATGCATTCTCTTTTCTAATATCTACAACCACGGACACAGTGGATGCACAGAAAAAGAAACACTCGCCTTGCGAAACGTCTTACCAGAAACAGTTCACTCCAAACCAAACAAATCACCTTTCCTAACTATTCTTAGAACATGAGACAAAACCTCAAACCCACACCCAAACCCACAAAGGCACCTCCTTCCCCCAAGTAGGTCTGTAACTATCGGGAGTGTCCTCTGAATGGTGGGCCATACTATGTTCCGCTGAAATGGCCTGTCCTGTGTCAGATCTGGTCTCCTTGGCCAACTCTGTGAAGTTTTCATGAACCAGCGGTGATCCACTACCTGGTTTCTCAGGAAAGGCCCATCTTCAGAGCTTTCCTGACATTTGGCCATCCTCACATCAGTAGGTACCAAGAAAGACTGACTCTGTCCTTGGTAAATCCAAACAAGTGAGAACACTGAGACTGGGACTGGGACTGGCTCTTGGTGCCTGGCTTCCCGGATCTGAGACTTCCATCACCAAAGAAGTAAGGTGAGGTTACTTCCTTCAATATCTTAATGAGGTCACTGCTTTGGCAACCACTTTGTCCTAACAGTTCCTTCCAATGGTCCTATGATGGAGGTTGCCCCTACTTCCTGTGATATTTTCACAAGTTAGAATGGTATATCAACCATAGGCATCCGGGAACAGCTTACCACACAGGACTGGTTTGGTCCATCTTCTCTACATTAAGAAGAGAGAGGCTTATTCAGAAGCTACCCTTCATCCTTACCAGGTTGTTTCCCATGGAAGGTGACTTTTGCTCTCTCAGGTACTTCATAGCTGCCTGCATCTTTCCCTGGGATCAAATCTGCATGGACCTTTGAGGTTCTCAGCAGGTGGAAGATCCCCTACATTCCTGTATTTTAAGATGAACTCTGACCCTGCCCTTTTGTAAAGTTAGATTGACGGATCAGTGTATGGTTAGGGTTAATACCTTGTTCGATTTGGGTTATAAATCATTCTGCAGGATGATTACTGCTATTGGTAACCTGCAATATTTATAAGATTATAGAGGTGAAATATAAGTACAAAAACAGAAATCTATGTAAGATTTGTAGCCCAGAAGGGCATTAGGCCCTTGATTTGGATACTTAGCTTTGAATTACATTCTGCAGAGATGTCTCAGATAATGCGATATACAATTGCAAAGGACCTTGTACTTTGGATGATTGATTGTAGAAGAGAACATTTACTCAAATTGGGAGAGTCAGTAGGATTAGGAAGATAGTCTGTAGGTTTAGGAAGAAGAGTGAGTATAAAATTTGGAACAAATGTTCTTTAGCAACAGGGTTTCGGTTATAGAGTGAATGTAAATGTCAGCACATGTGAAGACTCAGTCACAATGATGAACTGGAGAAAATATAGGAAAAAAGATATCAATAGAGACATTACAAAATCAGGCAATTATAATGTGAGTGATAGGATTAGACATTTTCAACATGGTTAAGATTGAATGCATAATCTTAAGAAGAAAAAAAATATGTAGTTACCAATAGGAATAACATTTGAAAGCATTAGGCAACCTGGACATGGATGTTTTTAGTAATCCATGTTCACTTTCCATTTAGGCTTTGGTACAATCATAAGTGTGACCTTTGCATTTTCTGCCCAGAAAATTATTGTGATAAAATGTATCTGTGGATCATGTGATATGAGTATTTCTTTCACCATTTCTGGGAGCAATATTTGAAGACATATAAATTAGTATTGGGGGTACAAAGTAGTGTACCCTGTGTCAATGAATATAGAGATAATGGATGAATAGAATATACTGTGAATAAATAATCTAACTGGTTCCACTTTAAATAATAGATTGAATTGATATCTGAAAATATATAAGATATCATATATTGACATACAATCATTCATTCCAACCAGTTATATATCTAATCATAATCTTAGGGTAATTGTTTATCATGAAGTGTGTGTGAGTTTTGCTTCAAAAGTGATTATGGAAATCGAAAATAATGTGTTTGGAAAGAAGTCTCATGAAAAGACCAGTCAAGAAATATGGAGGAATACATGAGTTGTGAAGCAGGAAGTGATTGAAAGTGAAACAAATGCCTATAAATTTGCTAAATTGTGGATGAAATATATATCCAATGATGTGCATAAACTGATGAAATAGTAGTGTACCAGTGTTGAATACAAATGAACGGCAAAATACATATCATGTCCCATAGGAATCGACTTGCATTGATGTTAAACTGAGTCAGTTACTGTAGAAATATTAGGATTCGCGTGCATCATTCACTGAATTTAGTTTTCTTTTTTTAAAACTTTTTATTAATGGTTGTTCAAAACATTACATAGTATTGTGGTGAGCGTCACAGGTTGGGGGGCCTGGCTTGAGGAAACAAAAGAGAAGGCCCTAGACACTCAGGATTGGAGATCCGCCCATTCTGGGATAAAGAGTTGCTGCACAGTGATTGCTTCCCACCTATTGAGAGGAGAAGCTTGGCCCAATGCACACAGCTCCACCTACTGGAAGAGAAGTTAATTGAACTCTATTACTGCATGTATTATTATTATTTTTTTCTTTTTATTTTCTTCTTTTTCTTTCATTTTCATTTTTTGTTGTTGTTCTTTAACTTTTTTTAATGTTTTTATTTTTTAAAATTTTTAAAATTTATTATTTTATGATTCTTTTAAATTTTAATTTTCATTTTTATAATTATCATTATTATTTCTAAAAAATTTTATTTCTTTCTTTATTTTCTATTTTTTTTCTTTTGTCTTTTCATTTCTTTTCAATTTTCTTATTCTCCCTTCCTTGAATTCTACCTGCCTACTCTCATTCTCTTTAGTGACTTCTTCCCATCCCTACTACTATCTTTCCTCCCAAGCTTCAAATAAATTTATAAGAGTAAGCAGTAACTCAGCAGTCAAACAGAACAAGAAGTAATATTAGCAGCATAAAAAAGCAAGGATGAAAATGTGTACAAACAATGAAGGACAACATAAATAATCAGGAGGACCTAGAATCATCAGGAAAATGGTCATATAAACAACTCAAGGAATACCTTAGACAGATGGAATGGAACCTTAAAGAGGATACGAGACAGCAATTCCAAACAGTGAAAGAACACATTGAAAATGAATTACATAAACAGATAAAAGAAGAAGTTAAGCGTCTTTATCAGGAGATAGAGATTATAAAAGAAATCAAACAATAATTCTAGAAATGAAGGAAACGATAAACCAAATTAAAAACTCAATTGAGAGTATCACTAACAGAGTGGAGCAAGTAGAAGCCAGAACGTCAAATAATGAAGAAAAAATATATCATCTTGAAAGGAGTCTAGCCAACTCCGAAAAACTGGTAAAAAATCATGAGAAAAACATCCAAGAGATATGGGATAACATAAAAAAACAAACTTATGAGTCATCTGGATAGAGGAAGGTACAGAGATTCAAACCAAGGGAATGAGTAACCTGCTGAATGAAATAATTTTAGAAAACTTTCCAGAAATAAAAAAGGAAATGGATATACAAATTGTAGATGCATACAGGACACCGAGCACACAAAATCACAGTAGACCAATGCCAAAAATATCCAATAAACAGACCAAAGAGAAATTATTAAAAGGTACATCAGAAAGGAGGCAGATGACATTCAGGGGTAAACCAATAAGGTTAACAACAGATTTTTCATCACAGACGCTGAAAGCGAGAAGATCCTGGAACAATGTATTTCAAATACTGAAAGACAATGGATGCCAACCAATAATTCTGTATCCAGCAAAATTAAGCTTCAGGTACGACAACAAAATAAAAATATTTCATAATTAACAAAAGCTAAAAGAATTTGCAGCCAGAAAACCAGCATTGCAAAGTGTCTTGAGCAAAACACTACACGAGGAAGAAATGAAAAACAACAACCAAAACTATCACTGGGAAGTGCCTCAGTAATAACAGAGGGCGGGGGAAAAGCTAATCATGGAGAAACAAACTAAATTAAAAAAAATAAATAATCAAAATGGCTGGCAGTACAAACCATATATAAATAGTAACTCTAAACCTTAATGGTTGAACTCTCCAATAAAGCGACATAGGCTGGTAACTTGGATTATAAAAACAAATCCAACAATATGTTGCCTCCAGGAGACACATCTGAATGGAAAAGGCATACACAGGCTGAAGGTGAAAGGTTGGGAAAAAATATACCATGCACACGGTCCTCGTAAGCGACCAGGGGTGGCCATCCTCACATAGAATAAAATCGACTTCAAGACTAAGTTATTCAAAAGGGATAAGTATGGATATTATATAACTTTAAAAGGAATCATTCACCAACAAGACATAAAAATTATCAATATTTATGAACCAAATAATGGTGCTGCGACCTTCATAAAACAAATTCTCCTCAAGTTCTGGAATCAAATAGACAAGAACACAATAATTATCGGTGACTTCAACACAGCTCTCTCACCATTGGACAGATATTTCAAACAAAAGTTGAATTAAAAAATATAGAATTCAATATCACAATCAATAACCTGGACTTAACTGAAATATATAGAATATACCAACCATCATCAAATGGATATACTTTTTTTCAGCAGCACATGGATCCTTCTCAAAAATAGACCATATATTATGCCATAGGGCAACCCTCAGTAAATATAAAGGGGTGGAGATAATACCATGCATTTTTTCTGACTATAATGGAATGAAACTGTAAATCAATGATAAAAGAAGGAAGAAAAAGTCCTACATCACATGGAAAATGAACGATATGTTACGGAATGATCAATGGGTTACAGAAGACATAAAGGTGGAAATCAAAAAATTCTTAGAGATAAACGAAAACACAGACACAACATATCGGAATCTACGGGACACAATGAAAGCAGTTTTAAGAGGGAAATTCATCGCCTGGTGGTCATTCCTCAAAAAAAAAAAAAAAAAAAAAAAAAAAAGGAAAAACCAACAAATAAATGAGTCACAACACACGTTACAGAACTCTCTCCAGCACTCTGTCCCAGTTGAACTCCTTGTATTTTGTGAAGCAAAAACCATATTCCCAGTGCAGCAGCAAGAAGCACCACAAAATGTGAAGGATGACCAAATGTCTTCACAGTCCCCACCAGGAGACACTTGGCTTCCTGTGGCCACAGTTTACCTACAAAGAGAGAATTCAGCACTGCTGCCTCAGGTTCATTGGAATATAAGAAACCATGTCTTACAGGTCACATAGATGCAGACCCAGATTTGATGGTCTCACTACAAAGGAAGCTAAAGCTCATGACAACAACATATATTTCAAGTGCCCAACCTCAGAGGCAGTTTCCCAAGAAGTCATAGGCCAGCAGAGCTCCATGTTGGTGGAGTGTTTACCCTGTCCCTTACTTTTGGAAGCTCCTCTACCACCTCCAAGGTTGTGAACTCCCGAGCATATTCCATTCAGATACATAATCACAGATTTTCACACTTTTCTCCTCTTATTGTGTCTTACTTGGGGCGAAGGTAATATCATGGCACTTCTCTGGATGTGAGTGGGAAGATTTTTGTGTAGCACATGTTTACATACACTTTGGAGTCATTTTCCAATTTTCCATTTGAAATACTGAATCCCTGACATTAACCCCTACCCTACTGGACTCTGACTAATAATCTTAATATGATGGTGAGAAATAACCCAAAAAGAATAGAAATACAAGCAGTTCAGAGGAGGCATGGTGTGTAGTTGGAATTGCCTTTTGCATTATATAGTGTAGGAGTTATAAATCTAGTCAATTTTTTGTTGAAATAACTCTACATGTGTTTTTAAAGTTAACAAATATGTGAATTCCTGTCTCCCTTTCTCTGTAGCCTATACGGTGCATGTATTTTTATATGCACATAGAAAATCCTATCTGGTATCACACGTATATACTTGTGAGGTGGCTGAATTGGCAGATACAAATTGTGAGAAGAGATCACTCCTCCTAAACACTGTTGGAACTGAAAATTCAACCTATGGGTGAGCTTCCAAGTTGAATAACATTATACATAAATCCATGTTCAGTAAATGAATATTTTTGCATCTGTGGATTATATATATTTCATGATGAATTTCGATTGGCATATATATTGCTACTTTTTTTCTTTTATTGGTTGTTCAAAACATTACAAATCTCTTCACATATCATATTTCATACATTAGATTCAAGTGGGTTATGAACTCCCATTTTTACCCCAAATACAGATTGCAGAATCACATCGGTTACACATCCACATTTTTACATAATGCCCTATTAGTTACTTTTGTATCCTGCTACCTTTCCAATACTCTACTATCCCCCCTCCTCTCCCCTCCCATCTTCTCTCACTACCCCATCTACTCTAATTCTTTTCTCTCCTTGTTTATTTTCCCATTCCCCTGACAACCTCTTACATGTAATTTTGTGTAACAATGAGGGTCTCCTTCCATTACCATGCAATTTCCCTTTTCTCTCCCTTTCCCTCCCACCTCATATCTTTGTTTAATGTTAATCTTTTCTTCCTGCTCTTCCTCCCTGCTCTGTTCTTAGTTGCAATCCTTATATCAAAGAAGACATTTGGTATTTGTTTTTTAGGATTGACTAGCGTCACTAAGCATAATCTGCTCTAGTACCATCCATTTTCCTGCAAATTCCATGATTTTGTCATTTTTTAGTGCTGCGTAATACTCCAGGGTGTATAGAAGCCACATTTTTTTTTTTTATCCATTCATCTACTGAAGGACAACTGTGTTGGTTCCACAGTGTAGCAATTGTGAATTGTGCTGCAATGAACATCGATGTGGCAGTATCCCTGTAGTACACTCTTTTAAGGTCTTAAGGGAATAGTCCAAAAAGGGCAATAGCTGGGTCAAATTGTTGTTCCATTCCCAGCCTTCCCCAGAATCTCCATACTGCTTTCCAAATTGGCCGCACCAGTTTGCGGGAACTTCTCTCCACACAGGCCTGGTTTGGTCCTTCTTCTCTACATTAAGAAGAGAAAGGCTTATTCAGACACAACCCTTCATCCTTAAAAGGTTGTTTCCCATGGAAGATGACTTTTGCTCTCTCAGGTCCTTCATTGCTGCCTACATCTTCTTCAGGGATCAAATCTACATGGAACCTCAAAGGTTCTCAGCAGGTGGAAGATACCCTAAATTCCTGTATTGTAAGATGAACTCTGTACCTGCTCTTCTGTAAAGTTAAATTGAGGGAACAGTGTATGGTTAGGGTTAATAACATGTTCGATTTGGGTTAGTAATCATTCTGCTGGATGAATAATGGTATTGGAAAACTGCCATATTTACAAGAATATACAGCTGAAATATAAGTATGAAAACAGAAATCTAGGTAAGATTTGAAGTCCACAAGGGGATTAGGCCCTTGTTTGGGATATTTAGCTTTTAATTACGTTCTGCAAAATTGTCTCAGATAAATCGATAATCCATGGCATAGGACCTTGGACCTTGGATGATTGATTGTAGAAGAGAACATCCACTCAAAATAGGATAGTCGGTAGGTTTAGGAAGAAGAGTGAGTATAAAATTTGGACCAAATGTTCTTTAGCAATAGGGTTTTGGTTATAGAGTGAATGTAAATGTCAGCACATGTGAAGAGTCAGTCACAATGATGAACTGGAAAAAATATAAGAAAGAAGATATCAATAGAGACAATACAAAATCAGGCAATTATAATGTGAGTGATAGGATTAGACATTTTCAACAGGATTGAGATTGAATACATAATCTTAGGAAGAAAAAAATAGGTAGTCACCAATAGGAATGATATTTGAAAGCATTAGGCAACCTGGACATGGATGTTTTTAGTAATCCATGTTCACTTTCCATTTAGGATTTGGTACAATCATAAGTGTGACCTTTGCATTTGTGCCCAGAAAATTATTGTGATAAAATATATATGTAGATCATGTGACATGATTATTTCTTCCACTATTACTGGGAGCAATATTTGAAGACATATAAATTAGTATTGGGGGTACAAAGTGGTGTACCCTGAGTCTATGAATATAGAGATAATGCATGAATAGAACTTACTGTGAATAAATAATATAACTGGTTCCTCTTTAAATAATAGATTGAATTGATATCTGAAAGTATATTGGAAATCATTAATTGACATAAAATCAGTCATTCCAACCAGTTATGTATCTAATGGTAATCTTAGGGTTATTGTTTATCATGAAGTGTGTGTGAGTTTTGCTTCAAAAGTGATAATGGAAATGGAAAATATTGTGTTTGGTAAGAAGTCTCATGAAAAGACCAGTCAAAAAATATGGAGGAATACATGTGTTCTGAAGCAGGAAGTGATTGAAAGTGAAACAAATGCCTATAAATTTGCTAAATTGTGGATGAAATATACATCCTATAATGTGCATAAACTGATGAAATAGTAGTGTACCAGTGTTGAATAAAAATGAATGTCAAAATGTACGTCATGTCCCATAGGAATCTACTTGCATTGATGTTAAACTGGGTCAGTTACTGTAGAAATATTAGGATTCGCGTGCATCATTCACCTAAGTGAGTTTTCTTTTTTTTTTAATTTTTATTTATGATTCTTCAAAACATTACATAGTTCTTGATGTATCATATTTCACACTTTGATTCAAGTGGGTTATGAACTCCTATTTTTACCCTGTATACAGATTGCAGAATCAAATCAGTTACACATCCATTGATTCACATATTGCCTTACTACTGTATGTTGTATTCTTCTGCCTTTCCTATCCTCTACTATCCCCCCTCCCATGCCCTCTCCTCCCTTCTTCTCTCTCTAATCCCACTACTCTAATAAATTTTCCCCCTTGTAATATTTTTCCCTTTCCCCTCACTTCCTCTTGTATGTAATTTTTTATAACCCTGAGGGTCTCCTTCCATTTCCATGCAATTTCCCTTCTCTCTCACTTTCCCTCCCACCTCACATCCCTGTTAAATGTTAATTTTCTTCTCATGCTTTTCGTCCCTTCTCTGTTCTTAGTTACTCTCCTTATATTAAAGAAGACATTTGGCATTTGTTTGCTAGGGTTTGGCTAGCTTCACTTAGCATAATCTCCTCTAATGCCATCCATTTCCCTGCAAATTCAATGATTTTGTCATTTTTTAATGCAGAGTAATACTCCGTTGTGAATAAATGCCACTTTTTTTTATCCATTCATCTATTGAAGGGCATCTAGGTTGGTTCCACCGTCTTGCTATTGTGAATTTTGGTGCTATGAACATCGATGTAGCAGTTTCCCTGTAGCATGCTCTTTTTAGGTCTTTAGGGAATAGAATGAGAAAGGGAAGAGCTGGGTCAAATGGTGGTTCCATTCCCAGGTTTCCAAGAAATCTCCATACTGCTTTCCAAATTGGCTACACCAATTTTCAGTCCCACCAGTAATGTACAAGTGTACCTCTTTCCCCACATCCTCCCCAGCACTTGTGTTTGTTTGGCTTCATAAATGCTGCCAATCTTACTGGAGTGAGATGGTATCTTAGGGTGGTTTTGATTTGCATTTCTCTGATTGCTGGAGATGGTGAGTATTTTTTCATGTACTTGTTGATTGATTGTATGTCCTCCTCTGAGAAGTGTCTGTTCAGATCCTTAGCCCATTTGTTGATTGGGTTATTTGTTATCTTATTGTCTAATTTTTTGAGTTCTTTGTATATTCTTGATATTAGGGCTCTATCTGAAGTGTGAGGAATAAAGATTTGTTTCCAGGATGTAGGCTCCCTATTTACCTCTCTTATTGTTTCTCTTGCTGCGAAAAACCTTTTTAGTTTGAGTAAGTCCCATTTGTTGATTCTAGTTATTAACTCTTGTGCTATGGGTGTCCTTTTGAGGAATTTGGAGCCCAACACCACAGTATGTAGATCGTAGCCAATTTTTCTTCTATCAGACGCCATGTCTCTGATTTGATATAAAGCTCCTTGATCCATTTTGATATAACTTTTGTCCATGGCGAGAGAAAGGGATTCAGTTTCATTTTGTTACATATGGATTTCCAGTTTTCCCAGCACCATTTGTTGAAGATGCTATCCTTCCTCCATTGCATGCTTTTAGCTCCTTTATCAAATATAAGACAGTTGTAGCTTTTTGGATTAGTCTCTGTGTCCTCCATTCTGTACCATTGGTCCACCTGCCTGTTTTGGTACCAGTACCATGCTGTTTTTTTTTTTTTTACTATTGCTCTGTAATATAGTTTGAAATCTGGTATCGCTATACCGCCTGATTCACACTTCCTGCTTAGAAATGCTTTTGCTATTCTGGGTCTTTTATTTTTCCATATGAATTTCATGATTGCTTTCTCTATTTCTACAAGAAATGCCCTTGGGATTTTGATTGGCATTGCGTTAAACCTATAGAGAACTTTTGGTAATATCACCATTTTGATGATGTTAGTTCTGCCTATGCATAAACAGGGTATATTTTCCATCTTCTAAGATCTTATTCTACTTCTCTTTTTAGGGTTCTGTAGTTTGCATTGTATAAATCTTTCACCTCTTTTGTTAGGTTGTTTACCAAGATTTTTTTTTTTTGAGGATATGTGAATGGAGTGTTTTTCCTCATTTCTGTTTCAGAAGTTTTGTCGCTGATATACAGAAATGCTTTTGATTTATGCATGTTGATTTTATATGCTGCCACATTGCTGAATTCATTCATTAGTTCTAGTAGTTTTTTTTGTAGACCCTTTTGGGTTTTCTATATAAAGAATAATGTCATCTGCAAATAGTGATATTTTAAGTTCTTCTTTTTCTATTTTTATGCCTTTAATTTCTGGCGTCTGTCTAATTACTCTGGCCAGTTTCGAAAACTATATTGAATAGAAGTGGTGATAGAGGACATCCCTGTCTTGTTCCAGATTTTAGAGAAAATGCCTTCAATTTTTCTCCATTCAGAATGATACTAGCCTGAGGGTTAGCATAGATAGCTTTTACAGTGTCGAGGTAAGTTCCTGTTATCCCTGGTTTTTCTAATGTTTTGAACATAAAGGGATGCTCTACTTTGTCGAATGATTTTTCTGCATCTATCTAGATGATCATATGCTTCTTATCTTTAAGTATATTTATGTTGTGAATAACATTTATTGATTTCTGTATATTGAACCGTCCTTGCATCTCAGGGATGAATCCTACCTGATCATGATGCACAATTTTTTTGATGTGCCTTTGTATCCAATTCGCCAGAATTTAATTGAGGTTTTTTGCATCTAGGTTCATCAGAGATATTAGTCTGTAGTTTTCTTTCTTTGAGGTTTCTTTGTCTGGTTTCGGAATCAGAGTGTTCTTGGCCTCATAGAATGAATTTGGCAGAGCTCCCTCTTTTTCTATTTCCTGAAATATCTTGAAAATTATTGGTATTAATTCTTTTTTAAAGGTCTTGTAAAACTCCACTGTATACCCATCTGAACCTGGACTTTTCTTGGTTGGTAGTCTTTTGATTGCTTCTTCTATTTTATCCATTGATATTGGTCTGTTTCAATTGTGTGTATCCTCCTGACTCAGTTTGTGCAAATCATATGACTTAAGAAATTTATCAATGTCTTCACTATTTTCTATTTTATTGGAATATAGGTTTTCAAAATAATTTCTAATTGTCTTCTTTATTTCTGTAGCATCTGTTGTTATATTGCCTTTTTGATCCCATATGTCAGTAATTTCAGTTCTCTCTTTCTTCGCTTAAATCCAAAACACTCCCACATGACACTCATCTTCTTCCATATAGACACTCATCATACCCTGTGGCTGGAGGTTTCTATGAGAGGCAAGGCCAAGAAACTGTACAAAATAAGCTCACTTGCCCCTCATTTGCCTAAAATCATGGTGGCCTGGGTACTCTTCCTTTGAACCAGGAGTGATCAAATATTCCTGCTGGTAAAGTGTTCCGCTTTTCCAATTTGAGGCCTACTAGCTGTCAGGTATAGATTCTTTATGTGATTTGGAGTCATGAGAAAACCCAAGCACCTATGGGATAGCCTCTGCAGGGATTTGAAGAACGCATTTGACCCAAAGGATCCCTATTCTCACTTGATGTAGGTCAGGAACCCAACCTAAGAAGGCAAAAAAATTTATCCACAATGACTGCTCTTTTGGCCATTTTGGTTTGGAAGCACATGGGATTTTTATTTAGATCTATCAGGTGCTGAGAATTTAAGCCACAACCTCACACAAGGACAAGAGGCTGATTCAAGCACATCCCATTCCAAAGCAATTAAGCAAAGAGCCACAGGTGATGCCCATTCATTTCCATATGAAAACAGTTTTCTTAAGGCTTCACAAAGGGGTGGCCTGAGGTAAAGACCTTCTTGACATTCAGGGTAATAGAAACATAAGTAAGCAAAAGGCCCAAAGCAGGGTTTCTCCACTAAGACTTTCCTGGTCACACTGATATCTGAGTTTTCTGAGATTCTCCCATTCCCTTCAGCTATCAGTACATGGCCATGTGACAGAGCCTTGTGGTGGTACATATGTTGGACACAAAACCATGAGCCTATTCAGGAGAGTGGCCAGAATTCACGAAGAAACAGGAACTTAGAAAGATAGTAGGTATTGCCCATCCATAGGCAAGCCACTCTCCATTCTTAAATTGGGCAGGATGAACGCTGGGACACTTTATATTAGACAGGACACAACCATTGATGCATTCGCTTTTCAAAGGTCTACAACCACGGATACAGTGGGATACACAAACAAAGAAACACTCGCCATGTCAAATGACTTATTAAAAACAGTCCACTCCAAACCAAACAAACTGCCTTTCCTACCTATTCTCATAACATGAGACAAAACCAAACTCACATGCACACCCACAAAGGCACCTCCTTTACCCAAGTAGGTCTGTGACTATCCAGAGTGTCCTCAGACTGATTGGCCATACTATGTTCCCACGAAATGGCCTGTCCTGTCTCAGATCTGGTCTTCATTACCAACTCTGTAAAGTTGTCAGGAGCCATCAGGGAGTCACTACCTGCTTTCTCAGGAAGGCCCCTCTTCAGAGCTTTCCTGGCATTTAACCATCCACAGATCAGTATTTACCAAGAAAGACTGACTCTGACTTTGGTAAATCCAAACAAGTGAACCCAATGGGACTGGGACTGGGACTGGCTCTGTGTGCTTGGCTTCCTGGATCCCGAATTCAGCAAATTGCATCAACAAAGAAGTGAGGTGGGTCAATTCCTTCAGGAACTGAATGAGGTCACTGCCTTGGTAACCACTTTGTTCTAACAGATGCTCAGAAGGTTCCCATGAGATGGAGGTTACCCCTACATCCTGTGACACATTCAGAAGTTAGAATTGTATATCGACCATAGGCACCCGGGAACTGCTCTCCACACAGGCTGTGGTGAGCCGTTTCTGCAGATTATGGTCGCCATTGCAAGATGGCGCTGGCTCCACTGTGGTCTGTAATAAACAACTCCTTGTTTGGGAGAGTTGGTGCATGGTTTCTCAGCACCCTGTGAGAAAGTTCCACTTGGCAGCTTCGCATTGGGGCTTGGGATGCTTTATTAAGGCTGGGAGGGGCATCCGACGGGGAATTAGAAGAAATATCAAGGGCCTGAATAAACTGCTGAAAGAAGATTCCTGAGTTGCGTCTTCCTTGCGGGCAAGGGGTCGCGACAAGTGGTGCTGAAAACCCGGGAACCAGAACTTTCAGCAGTCAGGGGTGGTGCACCAATTAGTCCCAGGTAAGTAGGACCCACGGTCAAAGCGGAGATCAGTCCTAGATTAGTAGGACCCGCTATCAAAGCGGAGATCAGTCCTAGGTAAGTGGGACCCGCGGTCAAAGTGGAGATTAGTCCCAGATTAATTGGGACCTGCGGTCAAAGCGGAGATTAGTCCCAGATTATTTGGGATCCGCGGTCAAAGCGGAGATTAGTCCTAGGTAATTAGGACCCGCTATCAAAGCGGCAGCTCCTCTGTAAAGCCAGAGAGAGCATTAAATCTTATTGCAGCTGCACTGTGTACTTTTGCTCTTACTTTCACTTTTGTTTGTTGTGTGTCTTTTGTTGTGCCATGGGTGCCATATCTTCAAGTCCGCTTCTCCTGGCCCTAGATAACCTGTTACGTTCCAAGGGCCTAAAAGTGAAACGTAGTACTTTACAGAGATTTTTACAGAAGACAGATATTGTTGCCCCGTGGTTCGCATTTTCTGGCAGCCTCACTATACCTAGCTGGGATAAGTTAGGCACAGATCTTGACTTTGCTTCTGAGCAGGGCATATTAGAGGGTGGGGTGATAGCCCTTTGGAAGATGATCCGTAGTTGCCTCGCAGATGGCAGATGTCAGGAAGCACTTACTAAAGGACAAGAAGTTTTAGAGCAATTACATGAAGAAAGATCAGAAATGGCAGGCAGTGAGGTATTTCAGCAGGGTGGGAGTGTGCGAAGTGAGAAACAGGGGAGGAAACAATTATCTCCGGCAGGCAGTGACGTATTTCAGGAGGATGGCAGTGTGCGGAGCAAGAAACAGGGGAGGAGGCAATTGTCTCTGGCACGGAGTGAAATATTTCAGGAGGAAGGGAATGTGCAGAGCGAGAAACAGGGGAGGAGGCGATTGTCTCTGGCACGGAGTGAAATATTTCAGGAGGAAGGGAATGTGCAGAGAGAGAAACGGGGGAGGAAACGCTTGTATCCATATCTCAGTACACTGCGCACACTCCCATGCAAAAGTGGGTCAGAAGAGGAGGAGGATGAGAAGGAGGAGCTCAGGAGACTGTCTCGGCAGCTAGGGAGTTTAACTATGGGAGAAGGGAACAAAAATAAACAGGAGCGCAAGAAAAATGATCCTCCGGACCCGCCGCCGTACGGTGAGGGTGTTTCGAGGAGAGCTTTCCATGCCCAAGCATGGAGGGCTGTTAACGCTGAGATGGGTCTTGCTTATCCAGTTTTCCAGGATGAAAATAGGGGAAGATTCCATGAGCCTTTAGATTTCAAAATTGTGAAGACCCTGGCAGAGTCTGTGCGCACTTATGCGGTGGATGCCGCCTTCACATTAACTCAGGTGGAGAGTCTGTCTAGATACTGTATGACTCCCTCTGATTGGACTAGCCTTGTTCGGGCTTGTGTTTCTCCAGGCAAATATTTGGACTGGAGAGCCTTTGTGCTAGAGGGCGCTGTAGAGCAGGCTGCCCAAAACTATGCGGCCGGACACCCCCATTGGGACAAGGAAATGCTTTTGGGACAAGGCAGATTTGCTAATCAACAAACAGGATACCCCACTGAGGTATATGAACAGATCAATAACATTTGTATCCATGCATGGAAATCACTCCCAAATAGAGGAGAAGTGTCTGGCAATTTAACAAAAATCATGCAAGGCTCCACAGAACCTTTCTCGGACTTTGTTGCTAGGATGGTGGATGCCGCAGGAAAAAACTTTGGTGACCCTGATAGAGCAATGCCCTTGATTAAACAACTTGTTTTTGAGCAATGCACCAAAGAATGTAAAGCAGCAATCGCTCCTTATAAAAACAAGGGCATAGAAGCTTGGATGAAAGTGTGTAGAGAGCTTGGAGGACCTTTAACTAATGCAGGTCTTGCATCTGCTGTCCTTCGGATCGCAAAAGGGGGCGGTCCTGGTGCCGGAACATGCTTCCATCGTGGTCAATCCGGCCATTTCAAACGTGACTGTCCCAAAAAATGCAATTTTACTGGACCTCCTCGCGGTGGCCCTTCTAATAGCCCTCGTCAACCGGGGCTGTGTCCAAAATGCAAAAAGGGGAAGCATTGGGCAAGAGAGTGTAGATCAGTGAAGGACATCCATGGACAGCCTATTTCACCTGGGCCAAAAAACGGCCGAAGGGGCCCCCGACCCCAGGGCCCACGAATATATGGGGCAATGGAGAATGTCACACCCGAATCCGAGACATGGCCTTCTCTGCGCCATCCCACGAGATGCGGAGAGCCACTACAGGTGCCGCGGGATTGGACCTCTGTTCCACCTCCAGACTCGTATTAACACCTAAGATGGGAATCCAATTGGTGGAAACTGAGTTCAAAGGGCCTTTACCCCCTGGCACTGTATGTTTGTTAATTGGACGTTCATCCTCTATCCTACAAGGTATTCATGTTTTCCCCGGAGTTATAAACCCTGATACTGTAGGGGCAGTAAAAGTTATGGTGGAAGCTCCAAGGGGCATTGTGTCTATCTCCCCAGGGGATCGGATTGCTCAATTGCTAATTTTGCCTAGTTTGCATAATCACTTCCCTGCTGACTCAAGGTCACGGACAGGAAATCAGATTGGTATCACGGGAGGAAATTGTGCCTATTTGTCACTGGATATGAGCAATCGCCCCACTTTGGAATTAAGCATAGAAGGTAAATCTATTGTGGGATTGCTGGACACAGGAGCAGATCGTAGTATCATAGCCCTTAAGGACTGGTCTAGGGGATGGCCAGTGCAGGCTTCTGATCAATCCTTAAGAGGACTTGGATATGCCCAAGCCCCTCAAATCAGCTGTAGACACCTATCTTGGAAGGACTCGGAAGGACATGATGGTACCTTTCAGCCTTATGTACTTGATTTACCCATTTCTTTATGGGGCCGTGATCTGATGAAAGACATGGGGTTCACTCTTAGTAATGACTATTCCCCAGTGTCTCAACATATCATGCAAAATATGGGGTATAGGCCAGGTCTAGGACTAGGAAGGCACCTACAGGGATGTAAGCATCCTGTGCAAGGTCATCAAAAGCTTAACAGGTTTGGTCTGGGTTTTTCCTAGGGGCCACTGGGGCTCAAATACCTATAACATGGCTCACCGAGGAGCCTGTTTGGGTGCTTCAGTGGCCTCTTCCCTCGGTTAAACTGGCAGCAGCCCATGATCTAGTCAAAGAACAACTTGATTTGGGTCACATCCAACCTTCTACTTCTCCATGGAATACTCCCATATTTGTCATTAAGAAAAAATCAGGGAAGTGGCGCCTACTGCATGATCTACGAGCAGTTAATGCTCAGATGCAGCTTATGGGGCCCATTCAAAGAGGGCTGCCTCTGCTCTCCTCTGTTCCTCAAGGCTGGCATATAATTGTTATTGACATTAAAGACTGTTTCTTTTCCATTCCTTTGCATCCTAAAGATTCACAACGTTTTGCTTTCACCCTTCCCTCGTGTAATCACGAAGAACCAGATCAAAGGTTTGAGTGGGTGGTGTTGCCACAGGGGATGGCTAACAGTCCCACGATGTGCCAGATGTATGTGGGGAAGGCACTCGCACCTCTCAGATGTAAGTATTCCTCCACCAAGATCATTCACTATATGGATGATGTGTTATTGGCCGCAAAATTAGAACAGACAGTTTATGAGGCTTATAAAGAACTCGTGATGCTGTTGGCTCAACATGGACTGCACATCGCACCTGAAAAGGTTCAAACGGGGGATTCTATCAGGTTTTGGGGAGCGACAATTGGGTATGACAAATTAAAACCACAAAAAATTACCATCAGGACTCAAGATCTCCAAACTCTAAATGATTTTCAAAAATTGCTGGGAGATATTAATTGGATAAGAGGATATTTACATATTCCTAATATTGTGCTCCAGCCTTTGTATGCTACTCTTAAGGGTGATCCAGATCTTGCTTCCCCTCGTAGCCTCACTACTGAGGCTAGAGTGGCCCTTATAAAAGTAGAACAAGCTATACAGCATGCCACTCTATGCAGGCTCCAGAGTGATAAACCTTTCCAGTTATGTGTGCTTGCCACTATGCGGCAGCCTACTGGAGTACTGTGGCAAGATGGGCCTTTACTATGGATCCACCCACATGTATCCCCAGGAAAATCCTTAGAATATTATCCTGATGCAGTTGCAGCATTGGCACTTAAAGGGATTCAACAAAGCATTCAATTTTTCGGCCAATCACCTTCTTCTCTTATCATGCCCTACACTAAAGCTCAACTTAATGTTCTAGACAACTGGGCTATTCTGTGTTGCTCGTTTCAAGGGGGTATTGATAATCACTACCCTTCTCATCCATTACTCCATTTTGTTAAAGAACATCCCATCATTTTCCCTAAGGTAACTTCATCCAGTCCAATTCCGGGGGCTGTTAACATTTTTACTGATGGTTCCAAGTCTGGAATGGGAGCTTATGTAATTAATGACTCTCCCCCTATCCAGCATCAATTTGCTCCTGGAAATCCACAATGGGTAGAACTACAAATTGTTATTGAAGTTTTTAAACAGTGTTCTTTTCCTTTTAATCTTATTTCGGACTCTAGCTATGTGGTACAAGCACTAAAAGTCCTGGGGACCGTGGGAACTATTAGTGATGCCCACAATGTGTCTGTTTACTTTACTCAGCTTCAACAGCTTATCTCTAACTGCACTGCTTCTTTTTATCCAATGCACATCAGTGCTCACACCTCTCTTCCTGGTCCGTTATCCCAAGGTAATGCCTGTGCGGACTTAGCCACTAGAGGCAAATTGATATGCTTGGCTTCCTCCTTAGAGAGGGCTAAGTTGTTTCACCAAAACTTCCATGTTAATGCATTAATGCTGCACAGGCGTTTTTCCATTTCAAGAGTGGATGCTCGGCAGATAGTATTGCAATGTCCCCATTGTGTCACATTTCTTCATCCCCCTAATTATGGAGTAAACCCACGGGGATTAAAGCCATTGATTGTTTGGCAAATGGATGTGACACATATACCTGACTTTGGTAACCTTAAGTATGTGCATGTTTCCGTTGATACGTGCTCTGGAATTATCCATGCTTCTGCTTTATCGGGAGAAAAGGCACGTAATGTCATTACTCACTGTTTAGAGGCATGGGCAGCATGGGGTGCACCTGCATCCCTTAAGACTGATAATGGAACTGCTTATACTGCCAGACAATTTACAGTTTTTTGTTCTACTATGGGAGTGCAACTTACTCATGGTTTGCCTTATAATCCTCAAGGACAAGGCATTGTTGAGCATGCTCATCGCACCATAAAGGAAACTTTACAAAAACAAAAAGGGGGAATAGGAGCTGAACACACTCCTAAAGAACGCCTGTCCTTAGCTCTCTTTACCATTAATTTTTTGAATTTGGATATTTATGGTCGCTCTGCGGCCGATAGACATGTGTCCCCTCAGCCCTCTGTGATTGGCTATGTTAAGTGGAAGGATGTTCTTACGGGCCAATGGAACGGCCCTGACCCCGTGCTGACATGGGCACGAGGATCTGTATGTGTTTTTCCCCAGGATCGTACGGAACCATTGTGGGTCCCTGAATGCTTGACAAGAAGAGTCTCGACATCAACTGACCAGCAACAAGAGATACCACAACAATCCTGTGATGAGGATCTTCATTCTACTAAGTGCTCTGGCTCTGGTGCTGGTGCCGATGGCACAGGCGACACCAATGCGGTGGTGGGCAGTGGCACGAGCATGGCCAATGCCGATGCCGGTTCATGGTAATTCTAGTGTCCTCCCCACTCTTTTTTCTACCTCATGTGAGATGTCTGCTCCCTGTGCCTCTCCTAGAGGGGACATGGAGAGAATTTTTAATCAATCTCAAGTTAATCTCACAGGAGTTTTTTGTTTCAGCCTTAGAAACGCTAATTGCATTAGCCTTAAGACCAAAAATTTGACTAACTGGGAGGACCCATTGCGGTCCAATCAGGTCTCAGGAAGCATTATCAGTGCTGTATTGAGCAAGGTAGCTTCGGGGAATCAATCAGGCTCAGAGACCCCTGCAAACAACAGCTCTGCTCTTAACATAACTACCTTGGCTATTATCTCCGAGGTACTAATCCCAGTGCCTCCTTTTTCTAGTAGTATTTATAATGCCACTCATTTCAAGGCCTCTCCTTACTGTTCCCCTAATCTTGGTTTCCCCCCAATATTTACACCTTGTCAGGATCATTCTTGGGAGAAACATCAAGTTGCTAAAGGTTTCTCCCTTTCCCCCTCTCTTGATAGGTATGTTTATAACTTTAACAATAGTGCCAGCTCCTCTACAGGAGTAGGTTGGTCCTGGTTTTAATGGCTGATTTCCAATGAAAAGGGGGCTTCAGCCGATATTTCTGCACTGGCTCAGTTGGTAGGAGCCAAAAGTTGGCTGGCTAATATTTCTGGTACTGTTAGGGAAAGTGAACAAGGTAATAGACTTACATCTGTTTCATTCAACTCTCTGTTGTATAATGCCACATTGCCTCCTGCAATGGTCTGTGTCCAATCCCCCTTCTTATTCCTTTTGGCTAAGGCCACCTCATCGGGGATGCTGGATTGTTCTCATACTACCTGTCTCTTATCTGAGTGTTGGAATGGTTCCTGCACTGTAGCAGTGTTTATGAAGATTCCAACTTTTGTCCCAATCCCGGTCACTGCGGATCCTGATAAATTCCCTATTGTTGAGCTACTTAGAGTCCGCAGAGATTTTGGAATCACAGCGGCTATAGTGACAGCCGTGGCGGTATCTGCTGCTGCAGCGGTTACGGCCGGAGTGGCTATGGCCAATCAAGTACAAACTGCTGCCACTATTAATCAAGTTGTCCAACAATCTTCCACCATACTTGAATCCCAAAATACAATTAATCAACATATTTTGTCAGGGATTTTAGCTGCCAACCAAAGAATAGATTTACTCTAAGCTCAGGTAGAAGAATTGGCTGACTTAGTGCTTTTGGGTTGTGTTGACCAACGTGCACATTTATGCATAACCTCTGTCAGATTTAATGATTCCAGGAATGCTTCCCGCACCATTGGCGAATATTTGGCTGGAAATTGGTCCATGGAAGCGGAAGACATGATCCAGTCTCAACTAACCCAGATAGCTGTCTTGAATAGCACCCGTGTTGATCCCGTGTCTTTGGGTCAATTCACCGATTGGATATCTTCTGCCTTTTCCTTTTTTAAAGAGTGGGTGGGGGTAGGCATTTTTGGTGCAATGTGTTGCTTCGGTATGTTTCTCTGTTTGTGATTTCTCTGTCGCCTCAAGGCCCGCAATGCTCACGATAAGGCTATGATCATCCAAGCTCTTGCAGCTTTAGAAAATGGCAATTCACCTCAAGTTTGGCTTGCGCATCTTAAACAGTAAATCTTTGACATGGCCATTGCACCCCAAGTTATTATAACATTGCACTGGGATCGGCATGTCTTTCCTCGTTATTCTCTTAGTGTTGGAAAGCCCTTGCACTCTGCCGGTCTTGCTGCCATTGCACGCAGGTGGGTTTCCACACTAATGCTTCTCTATCGCCTTAAAGTCCGTGCCTTTCTTTCGGGGTGCTGTCAACTCGTTTGTCGTTGTGTACAGCCACAGTTCAGCCTTAGCTGTCCCCCTTCGTCCACCTTCGTCACGATACAGGATGCGAGGCAAGGCACTGCACTTGAGTGATCCTTGAAGTGGACCTCAAGGAGAGCATGTCCTATTGCATGCGGGTTTGATGTCCACGCCCCGCCCCACGAAAAAAGGCGTCGGCTGATATGGCTTCAGATCTGGGGAAGGGCCCTCCTTAGGACTGAGCCATACTATGCAGCCACTTCTGCACAGTGAGATAGGACCTCTACTCTCGCCTGTATTGTTTTCAGAAAACAGAAGGGGGGAACTGTGGTGAGCCGTTTCTGCAGATTATGGTCGCCATTGCAAGATGGCGCTGGCTCCACTGTGGTCTGTAATAAACAACTCCTTGTTTGGGAGAGTTGGTGCATGGTTTCTCAGCACCCTGTGAGAAAGTTCCACGTGGCAGCTTCGCATTGGGGCTTGGGATGCTTTATTAAGGCTGGGAGGGGCATCCGACGGGGAATTAGAAGAAATATCAAGGGCCTGAATAAACTGCTGAAAGAAGATTCCTGAGTTGCGTCTTCCTTGCGGGCAAGGGGTCGCGACAACAGGCCTTGTTTGGTCCATCTTCTCTACAATAAGAAGAGAGAGACTGATTCAGACACATCAATTCATCCTGACCTGGTTGTTTACTGTGGAAGATGACTATTGCTCTCTCAGGTCCTACATAGCTGCCTACATCTTCTCTAAGGATCATTTCTTCATGGATCGTTGAGTTTCTCAGCCGGTGAAAGATCAGCTACATTACTATATTGTAAGACGAACTCTGTCCCTGCTCTTCTGTAAGTTATATTAAGGGAAGAGTGTATGGTTAGGTTCAATAATAGCATCGATTTTGGTTAGGAATCATTCTGCGGGATGAATAATGGTATTGGCAACCTGCGATATTTACAAGAGTATATAGGTGAAATATAAGTATGAAAGCAGAAATTTGGTAAGATTTGAAGCCCAGAAGGGCATTGGGCCCTTGAGTGGGATACTTAGCTTTGAATTATGTCCTGCACAGTTGTCTCAGATAAATCAATATACAATGGCATAGGACCTTGTAACTTGGATGATTGAATGTTGAACAGAACATCCAGTCAAAAAGCAATAGTCAATAGGATTTGGAAGGTATTCGGTAGGCTAAGAAGAAGAGTGAGTATAGGATTTGGACCAAAAGTTCTTAACAATAGGGTTTCGGGTAGAGAGTGAAGGTGAATGTCAGCACATGTGAAGAGTCAGTGGCAATGATGAACTGGGGAAAACATGTATGAAAGCACATATCAATAAAGACATTAGGAAATCAAGTAAAGTATAAAGTGAGTGATAGGGTTACACATTTTCAACAGGCTGGAGCTTGAATTTATAATCTTAAGAGGAAACAAATATGTAGTCACAAATAGAATTGACATTTGAGAACATTAGGCAACATGGACATGGATGATTTTAGTAATCCATGTTCACTTCCCATTTAGGCTTTGATACAATTGTACATGTGACCTTTGCTTTTTGTGTCCAGAATATTTCTG
Source organism: Callospermophilus lateralis (assembly GCF_048772815.1). Taxonomy (NCBI): domain Eukaryota; kingdom Metazoa; phylum Chordata; class Mammalia; order Rodentia; family Sciuridae; genus Callospermophilus; species Callospermophilus lateralis. Next base: position 1,038,467 of record NW_027514387.1, on the reverse strand, counting down.
TGATAAAATGTATATGCAGATCTGGTGACATGAGTATTTCTTCCACCATTTCAGGGAGCAATATTTTGAAGACGTATAAATTAGTATGGGGGTACAAATAGGCGTACCCTGTGTCTATGAATATAGAGATAATGCAAGAATACACCATTCTGTGAATAAACAATATAACTGGATCCACTTTAAATAATGGATTGAATAGATATCTGAAAATATATCAGAAATGTTATATTGATATACAATCATTCATTCCAACCAGTTATATATCTATTGGTCATCTTAGGGTTATGGTTTATCATGAAGGGTGTGTGAGATTTGTTTCAAAATGATTATGGAAATCGATTATAATGTATTTGGAAAGAAGTCTCATTAAAAGACCAGTCAAGAAACATAGAGAAATACATGTGTTCTGGAGAAGAAAGTGATTAAAAGTGAAACAAATGCCTATAATTTTGCTAGCTAGTGGATGAAATATGTATCCTATGATGTGCAAAAACTGAAAAATAGTAAGGTACCACTGTTGAATAAAAATGAACACCAAAAGATGCATCATGTCCCATAGGAATCTACTTGCATTGATGTTAAACTGGGTCAGTAACTGTAGAAATATTAGGATTTGTATGTACCTTTCACTGAAGTTAGTTTTCAGTACTAGGAAACAAATATATATTTCAGGTGAATGAATATTTCTGAGAATAATGTTGTGAAAAGTTGATTATTAATCCACATACATGAACATGAATGAATTTAGGGAGTGTATATAAGACACATACATTTCATATTATGAAAATTCTGGAGAGTGTGTGTGTATATATATATATATATATATATATATATATATATATATACACACACACACACACACAAACACACACACACACACACACACACACACACACAAACAACCACAGACAATAAACATACCAATTCATATGCCAAACAAAATTCACCATGAAATATATATCATCCACAGATCCAAAAACATTCATTTCACTGAACATGGATTTATGTATAATGTTGTTCTACTAGGAAGCTCACCTATAGCTTGAAATTTCAGTTCCAACAGCTTTTAGGAGGAGTAATCTCTTCTCACAATTTGTAACTGCCAAGTCAGGCACCTCACAAAAATTTACTTGTGATATCACGTAGGATTCTATATGTGCATATAAAAATACATGTGCTGAATAGGCTACAGAGAAAGGGAGACAGGAATACACATATTTTTTAACTTTAAAAACACATGGAGAACTATTTCAATTAAAAATTGACTAGATTAATAACACCTACCATTTATCTTGCAAAAGGCAAGTCCAATATACACCATGTCTCCTCTGAACTGCTTGTATTTCAATTTTGTTTCGGTTATTTTTCTCCATCATATTAGTATTAGTTGTTAGAGTCTCATAGAGTATGGGTTATTGTGAGGGATATAGTATTTTGAATGGAAAATTGAAAAATGAATCCAATGAGTATGCATATATATGCTATACAATAATCTTCCCACTCTCATCCAGAACAATGCCTTGACATTACCTTCGCCCCAAGTAAGACACAATTAGAGGAGTAGAGTTAAAATATCTGTGAATACATATCTGGGATAGAAAATGCTCAGGAGTTCACAAACATGGATGTGGTAGAGGAGTTTCCAAAAGTAAAGGACAGGGTTGATCTCCCAACCTGATCTTTCAATAAAATTGGGAGTCATCTTGCCACACAGCCATGAGAAGATAATTTTTTCTTTACTATAAATTAGTGCAAATTCCAAACCTACTTGGAATTCCTGCCCATGCCTTGAACTCACCCATATCTGGCTTTCTGACCAGATTGCAGCCCTCTCTGAAACTTTAGTGACACCTCATAAATATTGGCCTTCCCTGGCCAAAGACCCTCTCTAGGCTCTAATTGTCCTCATAATTTTTGATGCTGGGGCCAGCAAATAAAAAATGTAACCTATAATTAGTGTGATGCTTGTCAAAGTTCTGTTTTCTGTAACTCCCCTTTTGTGTAACTTTCTGGGGTATAAAGCTGGGCTGTAGGAAATGTGGGGATGCTGTCTTGTTTCCGCTGTTTGAGAGGGAGAGGCAGCCCACCCGGATGAAATAATAAGCTTGCTTTAATTTGATTTTAATTGGAGTCAGTGGTCTTTTCTTGCATCCTGGTCTAATATTTTAGAGTTCCCCAGTGAGATGACCCGACCAGATCACAAGACCAGACTCCTGGAAATTCTGAAGCTGGCCTTTCCTCCAAGGCTCCGGGCTGGAGAGCCAAGTTCAAAGGCCTTGGAGTGAGCCTTCAGTCCGGGGAGCACTGCAGTGAACCATCGCACTATAACTATTAGCAAGCACCTGGTGGAGGAGGCCTCCATAGGTAAGTGGTATCTTTATAACATCTGATATCCGGTAAAGGGACATCTCTTCTGATGACAGAGAGGTGGCATGGGGAGGCTCACATATACTCCTGTCCGGGACAGTAACAAGAATCATTCTGTCCTCTGTTCTGTTCTGTAGGGAATTCCTCTGAAAGGGTAGAGAGGTGCCAACGGGCACGCAGGAGCTCCTTCCCCGGAGCTTTAGCAAGACGTTGTATTGCTCCTCTGTTTTTCTGTTTCTTCACCGGTTTTCTGTTTCTTTGTGTTTTTTTCTGTGTTCTGTATGTTTTTGGTTTGTTAGTTTTTGTGCGTTTTGTTGTGTGATTTCTTTGGTAAAAACATAATGATATTGGACGTGAAAATGGGTAATAAAGCAAGTAAGCCTGACACCCCTTTGGACTGTGTTTTAAGGAACTGTGATGAACTTTCCCCCCCTTTGTCAAGCAGGATGAGAGAAGCCCCTAGCTGGTTGCCTGGAGCTCACCCACTGCAGAGGGCAATGCCTGCTGGTGACCTAAGAACTGAGTATCTCTTAGGTGAAAAAGTGAAACTCCTTTAAAACCGCTTGTCCCTCCAGATCAAGAGAGTCACAACCTTTCGGCAGAATCCCCTGTGTTTCTCCTTTGTTAGCAAAGCAGTAAACCTCCCTTTTTCTTTTTCTCAAACGCTGTCCTCATTATTAAATTGGTATTAATTGGCTTCAACATCAGGAACCAAAATTTAAGTTACAAATTTTGATACCCTCCCCCGGACCCTGGGACTTTTTGAGAGCTGACTACTGAAATATTAAGAGATGGAGCGTGCTCCGGGTGGAACTGAACCAGAGGAGCTAATCCTGTAAGTAAAAGGAGGGACTGAAGGACTCCCAGCAGCTGCCAAAGCCCTGTTGCTTCAGAGAATTCCCTCCTTCCGTCCCTGCACTGTAAGAATTATGCCACCTCTGTCTTATTAAAAAAGAGAATAAGAAAAAGGGGACACTAAATGCAGTAAAGTCACCATGGAGACCCTTGATTTCACATTTCAGGTTGCTCCTCTTTGAAAACATCTGTTCCCCTTGTGGGGACATCTATCGTGCTACAGGTGTAGGAGATTTTTCTCTCATCTGTTATGTTTTAAAGGCTTCTGTCTGTCAGCCATAGTCTGGAGCTCCTTTCTGTCTGTCTTGTGTCTTTGTTTCTGGCCCTTATAGACATGTGCAATAATGTGTTCATATTATAAATTGTTTCTTGGGAATGATCTTAGCTCAATGTGTGTCTAAATGATGACGTTTTATTGTAACAATCTGGTATCTGAATGGGTTTTTGAAGCATTGTACAATCTTGCAGTTAAAAGTCGGGTTCATATAATTGTTTAGTTTATGATTTTAGATAATTCATGCAAGAGAACTTAAATACTTAGCATGGAAAACTAAAGAACTCTATTTCCAAGTTGGCAAGTAACTTCCCAAACATTCATTCTTATTTTTCACCAGTTTTGAATTGGGTAGACTGGGAAAATATCACAGTGTGTACCAGTGCATTAATTTGGAAAACGATAGTAAATCATAGTATGGTATCTGTTGACAGAACAAGATGCAAAGATATAAAATTTTGTGAATTGTAACTTAAAATTGTACCATAATTTTCAACATCCAAACCTGAAAATTATGGTTAAAATGCCTTAGGCCTGAGGTGTCTGCTCAGAATAGCAGTTTTTCCCTGCTCCTTCCAGACCTCAGCCAGGCCTTATGTTGAAATGCAAATGAAAGAAGCCTACTAGCTCAGTAGGAGACTGATCTGAGGCCTAAGGGGGGGGGGAGAAAAAATTACATTGTATGGTATTTACTAATAACTGCCCAGTCACTTTTTCTAGGACTCTTATTTTTTTCCTTAGATTCTGTATTGTTTTTAACTCATGATTTTGATCCTACAGACCTAGGTTAATGTTTTTCTGATCAGTTCTATCTTTGACCAACAGTGGAGTTTCTGAAACATTGCAATGGAGATTTCACCTGCTAAAAGCTACAAGGCCTTTACTATAATTATGTGTGCACACTCTTGTTATGTGTTGTATGTGTATATATACATATGTCCGTATATCATGTATATTATATACAAATTAACATACATAAGGAGCGCTCATAAAAAAAGGAGCACTCACAAAAACAAATTTTAAAAAGCGGATCCAAAGATCTTTAATTTACGTGATTTAAATGATTCACTTTAAATTGGATAAACAGATAAAAATAAATGTCTTTAAATTTAAGCTTACATGTTTTTCTAGGTGTTCAAAAATCTAATAAAATATTAATGTCGACAAAAGGTCTAATATGCCTTGGTTCTAGGACTTTTCCTTCAACAAAAAAATGGTCTACACTGTTCAATACTTTTGTCTAATATTTTGATAAATAAATAAATTAAATTTGATATTTGATTACTCATTCATGAGTATTCTTGTTAGATATGTTATTGATTTACTAAGGTCTGTATAAGTTTGTTCTAAAGTCTGTATAAGATTATAAAAATCAGTCATGTGTAAAAGACACAAAAATTTCTTAAAACATACGTTTACCAATAACATTGTGTTTATTAAGTTTTATTTTTCTAGAGCAAGCAACCATAAATATTAAACAACTTATTAAATACGATCTGTTATTTTAGAGCACTGTACTGCCATTTCTTTAAAAGCTAAACTTGGTTAATGTAGAAACATCAATGCAATTGTGATGCTATTAATGTGCTCATATCTTCCAGGAATACAAGTCTCTAAGGTAGAAACTTTAAAAGAGCATTATGTGAAGCTGGTGTTCTGAAGTTGTATGGTAAAAAAAAAAATATATTGGGCATTTATTTACCTTTTATCAATAAGATATGTAAACTTTTATGTTACTTTTTACATTGGGGAACAATTTGAATGTATTTTTATGTTAATGAGAGACTTAGCTATGAAAAGGATAAAACTTTCAGCGTTTATTTTATTCATATTTTAAATGTTATATTATATGGTGTTAACTAATGTTCATGTGACCTCAAACAATTAATGTTAACTTTTTAAACTGATATTTAAAAACAAAGATCATCTTTAGAACTAAAACACTTAAGATTTATAAAGAGCCCTGCCTTACTTGAGATAAGGCTCTGTGTCCCAACTTACTACATGTGAGAATGACTATGAAAGCAGTGGGTCAGATGTTATTTCATTTAAAGTTACATTCAAAAGTTCTTTTTTTTTCATATCAAGATTATTAGAATCTCAAACAACAAATATAATAAATAACTCAGCCTAAAAATTCAGGGTAGTTATTACACGAACTAAGTATATTTACTCTTGTTAATTTTATTTTGTAATTTCCTTATAAGTGATCTAAAGATTCCCTGTTAGTGTTTTACAGAAGTGTTGCTTTAAGAACACAACATGGGTTAATTAAAGATAACAAGTCATCACCAAAAGACAGACAGAAAAATACAGATCCCAATTAATAAAAAGATAAATAATTTTAAATTACAGACATTAAAGCCCAGTACTCTTAATATAAGGCTGCTAAAATTTATTTGCTAGATGTTTAAAATTAGGATTTAAAATTAAAGTTAAATGAAAAGGGCCAAGAAAACCAATATTTGATTCTTGCCCTCTGAGTCAGTCTGTATCCAGGGAACAGGGGACTTCCCTAAAGAGCTTTGCAACTCTGAGCCACTGGAGAACAGAAAGCCAATCAATTCATTTTCTATGAAGAAGACAGTCATCAGAGAAGGGAGACATCCCTGATGCTTCCGAGGGAAGCCACAGGGTCAAGCAAGACCTGGACACACCTTGCGAAAATGGCACTAGCAGAACTGAGAAGCTGCTCTCAAGTTTCCCCAGGAATGACTCCCGTAAAAGCTCAGCTGACTGTTCATAATAGATAGAAACAAAAGTCAGTTTGACTGCTTCATCTTAAACATTTAGGAAAGACAGTTAAATGCAAAATACTGCCATTCCTGGGCATTTTAAATAATAACAGTAATAATAATATTTTAAGGTATACACTTTATGTTAGGCTCCCAAAATAAATAAGACTGGAGGCTACAAAGAAGGGTTCTCAGAGAGGAATGCCTGATAACTATAAAAAGAGACTATCGAGAGGAGCTGCCAGAGGCAGAAGTTTTTAGTTTAAGGACTACAGATATTCCTAACCTACACAGGTAATATTGGAGTTTGCTAGTACAATTATCCAGCCTTGAGTAACAGAATTAAGGGTTTCTCTATTAGACACAGAGGTCATACTAGTAAAAGAATTTTGCAGGATCAGATGGTATTAAATTATAACACTGTATTTTATGGGGAGGGACAACTGTAACCCTAAATGTTAAATATTAAGTTGACAGTCCTGATAACTGGGGATATTTAAGACTGGTGAGGGAACTTCTATACAGTGACATGTTCCAGCTGCTGCAACATTTATTCAGTACTCATGTATTTTGTTTCTCTCATAGAAGAACCCATCCCCAGATGACTTTACAACCTGTACTTCCCCAACCAGACTTCAAACCGAACTGACTTCGAAAAGGCAACTCATGTCTCTCAGACCGTACCCCCTCACGTCACCCTGTCTCAGCTCAGAAGAAGTCAAAATGAGTGACGCCTCGCTTCTTACTACAATGGAGCCAAAAATAAATAGACTATCAATATAAGTAATTAATTAAGTCAGTAAAATCAGGGAGACTGGTTTTGGGTGAGTTCAAAAAATGGGGAGACTGTTACCTGAGGAATTAAATTTCCCTCAGTGCTCGTCCCCTACCCTATCAAAGATTTGAAAGGGACACATTAGAAAATGGGGGAATGATAGACCCAACCTGATATTTTATTTAAATTGGAGCCATCTTGACACAAAGCCATGAAAAGATAATTTTGGCTTAACTATAAATTACAGCAAATTCTGAACCTGCTTTGAATGCCTGCCCATGCCTTGAACTCACCAATGCATGGCTCTCTGACCAGATAACAGCCCTCTCTGAAACTTTATTTACACCTCATAAATATTGGCCTTCCCTGGCCAGACGACACTCTCTGAGGCTCTAATGGTTCTCATAAATTCTGATGTTGGGGCCAGCAAAAAAAAAAAAAATGTAAACTATCATTAGTGTGATGCTTGTCACAGTTCTGTTATCTGTAACCACCCTTTTCTGTAACATTCTGCGCTATAAAGCCATTCTGTAGGAAAGGTGGGGTTGCTCTCTTGTTCCCGCGGTTTTGGGAGGGAGACACAGCCCGGGTGGTGGAAATAATAAGTTTGCTTTAATTTGATTTTAATTGGAGTCAGTGGTCTTTTCTTGCGTCCTGGTCTAAAAGGTAAACACTCCACCAACATGGAGCTCTGCCTGCCTAAAGACTACTTGAGAAACTGCCTCTGAGGATGGGCACTTGACATATATGTTGTTGTCAGGAGCTTTAGCTTCCATTCTAAGGAGACCATTAAAGCTGAGTCTGCATCTATATGACCTGGAGGACATTGTTTCTTATTTTCCAAATAACATGAGGCAGCAGTGCTGACTTCTCTCTTTGTAGGTAAACTGTGGCCACTGAAAGCTAAGTGTCTCCGCATGTGGACTGTGAAGCCATTTGGTCATCCTCCACTTTTCATGGTGTTTCTTGCTGCTGCACTGGGAGTTTGGTATTTGCTTCACGAAATACAAGGAGTTCAACTGGGACACAGTGCTGGAGGGAGTCCTGTCACGTGTGGTGGGTCAGGGTCTGCAGGAGAATGCACCAACCAGGCTTCTATTCCACATAGCTTGTCCCCTTAACCATAGCAACCTGATTCTGAACATTGCCCTGAAACATCTCCATATAACAAGATGCCTTTTATGGAGAGGATTCAGACATATACGTGATTCCTGTCTGCACCATGTCAGCCACAAGCCATTTGGAAGTCAATGACAGATCCACATGGCTTGACAAGAGATGCTTTATCACACACCTGCACATCACAGCTCTGGGCCCACTACTCAGCAGCCTCCAACATACTGGTATCTGTGTTATACACCGTTTTCATGAAACCCAGTCAATCAAGGCACTGTCTGGTACCCTCATGATCAGCAACAAGACATCCAAAGATTCTCCAGGGCCACCTGGTCATGGGAATTTCAAAAATTTCATGGTATTTATCTAGCCATTATTCAAGGATGAATTTGGGGAAACTGTGGGTTTAAATTCATTCAGGAACCATTAAATTTTGAAGAAGCACATTTCAAGGAAAGCTCTGGTGAACTCTCAGAGGCAAGGCTTCCCAAAGAGTGGCCCAAAGGACACATAAAGCCAGGCCCATTGAGGTCTCCAATGTAAGGTCCATGTATGTTTTGACTCTCAACTATGGCGGCCAATCTTTCAGAATAAAGTCATGTGATATCCAGGCTGAGTTTGACAGTACTCTTTGGAAAGCCACCCTTTTCTATATCTCAGTTTTCAAGGGTGAATCTCATGCATGGCCACCTAAAATCCCAACACAATTCATGGCAATACTTCTCTGAGGTCAGTTCCATTACTCAGTCTCTATGGGAAATCACACCATAGTTCAAGCTCAGGTGGACCCAGGCATCTTTACCAACCACCACACAGCTGACCACAATTAAAACCAAAACACTCCCACATGGCCCTCATCTTCTTCCACATATACACTCATCATAACCTCTGGCTGGAGGTTTCCATGAGGGGCGCAGCCCAAGACACTGTCCAAAATAAGCACACTTGAGCCTCATTTGCCTAAAGTCAGCTTGGCCTGGACACCCTTCCTGTGAACAAAGAGTGATCAATGAGTCCTGCTCTATAACTGCTCCGCTTCTCCAATTTGAGGCCTACTGACTGTCTGGTATAGATTCTTCATGAGAATTTGTGTCATGAGAAAACTCAAGCACCTATCGGCTAGCCTCTAGAGGGCTTTGAAGAACTCATTTGACCCAAAGAATTCCTATTTTCACTTGATGGAGGTCAGGAAGGTTACAAAAGATGGCGAGACACTTCATCCACAAAGACTGCTCTTTTGGCCATTTTGGTTATGAATGCACACTTGGAAACTTTCTTTAGATGCATCAGATGCTGACAATCTAAGCCACTGCCTCACAAAGGGCCAAGAAGCTGATTCAGCCACATCCCTTTCCAAAGCAATTAAGCAAAGAGCCACAGGTGATGCCCATTCATTTCCGTTTGTAAACTGTTTTCTTCAGGCTTCACAAAGGGGTGGCCTGAGGCAAAGACCTTCCTGACATTCAGGACAACAGAACAATAGGTAAGCAAAAAGCCCAAAGCAGTGTTTCTCCACTGAGACTTTACTGGTCACACAGAATTCTGAGTTTTTGAGATGCTCCCATTCCCTTCAGCTATTAAGTACATGCCCATGTCAGAGAGCTTGGAGGTGGTGCATATCTTGGAAACAAAACCATGAGGCTATTCTGGAGAGTGGCCCGTATTCAAGAAGAAGAGAGAAACTTAGGAAGGTAGTAGGTGTTGCCCATCCATAAGGCAAGCCACTCTCCATTCTTAAATTGGGCAGGATGAATGCTGGGAAGCTTTCTACCAGACAGGACACAACCATTGATGCATTCTCTTTTCAAATGTCTATAACCATGTATACAGTGGGATACACAGACATAGAAACACTCATGTTGTCAAACAAATTTCTAGAAACATTCCACTCCAAACAAACAAACCGACTTATTCTCAGAACATGAGACTAAACAACAAACTCATAGGGACACCCAAAACAGCACCACCTTCCCCCAAGTATGTCTGTGACTATCCTCAGTGTCCTCTGACTGTTGGGCCATACTATGTTCCCCGAAGTGGCCTGTTCTGTCTCAGATCTGGTCTTCTTTGCCAACTCTTTGAAGTTGTCAGGAGCCATGGTTGAGCCACTACCTGCTTTCTCAGAAAAGGCTTCTATTCAGACCTCTCCTGGCATTTGGCCATCATCACTTAAGTAGGTACCAAGAAAGACTGACTCTGTCCTTGATAAATCCAAACAATTGAGACCACTGGGACTGGGACTGGGACTTCTCTGGGTGTCTGGCAGTCAATCACCAAGGAAGTGAGGTAGGTGACTTCCTTCAGGAAATGAATGAGGTCACTGCCTTGGCAACCACTTTGTACTAACAGTTGCTTCCAAGGGTCCCATGAGATGGAGTCTGCCCCTACTTCCTGTGACACTTACACAAGTTAGAATGGTATATCAACCACAGGCACCCAGGAACAGCTCTCCACACAGGCCTGGGCCTGGTTTGGTCCATTTAATCTACATTAAGAAGAGAGAGGCTGATTCAGTCACATTCCTTCATCCTGACCAGGTTGTTTGACATGAAAGTTGACTTTTGCTCTCTCACATGCTTCATAGGTGCCTGCATCTTCTTCAGGGATGATTTCTGCATGGAACTTTGAGGTTCTCAGCAGGTGGAAGATCGCCTACATTCCTGTATTGTAAGATCAACAATTTCCCTGTTCTTTTGTAAAGTTAGATTGAGGGAAGAGTGTATGGTTAAGGTTAATAACAGGTTCGATTTCGATTAGGAATCATTTTGCAGAATAAATAGTGGTATTGGAAACCTGTGATATTTACATGAATATGCGGTGAAATATAAGTATGAAAACAGAAATCTAGGTAAGATTTGAAGTCCATAAGGGTGTTGGGTGGCATGGACCCCATCCTTTGAAGCAGGAATGATCAAATAGCCCTGCTGCTAATACTGCTCTTCTTCTCCAATTTGAGGCCTACTGACTGTCAGGTATATATTCTTACTGTGATGTGGAGTCATGAGAAAACCCAAGCACCTATGGGCTAGCCTCTTCAGGTCTTTGAAGAACTCATTTGACTCAAAGGATTGCTATTCTCAATTGAAGGTAGTCAGGAACTGAAAAGGTCATCGAACGTTGGAGGAAAAGACCAACAAGAAACTGTCTCATGCCAAAAGAAATGGTTTATTGGGGGTCCAGCATCTGGGGCTCAGAGCTCACTCCAGAGGAGGAAAGAAAAAAGATCCCCGAGAACAACTTGAGCAGAGTTTATATACATTCTTTAGAGAGGGCAGGGACTTTACATACATCATAGCCTCCTTTAGGAAATCATCATACGCCGCAGGAAAATCAAACAGCAACTCTAAAACAAGATTAGCACATCCATTGGCGGGAACAGGTCGGGCAGGGGGTGATTTTTTAGCCCTGAGAAGGGGTATACATTTAAAATGGTTGGTTGAAGCCCTGAGATGTATTCGTGCTGAGCTGCAGGGTTTCTGGGAAGGGGTTGTTTAGCTACTAGGTGTTCAGGGAAGATTTCAACACACATCTAATGGGCAGTTCTGGGAATTGTCTTAACTGCCACAGGAATTTCAGGTTCTGAGTGCAGCTTGGAAACGTTACAAAACCTGGTTCTTTACGTTTCAATTTAAATTTCTTTTATTCTTTCATTTTCCACTCCTTTTTCTGACTACTTTTAATCTTAAAAGTAATGAATCATAATTATTGCGGGTTCTCAGATTCTATTTCTGCCAGTGGATAGTATTTTTATCTGATTACCATGAGTTTTTTCCTGCCCAATCTGAACCTGGAGAAAGGAAACTATGCAGTTTAGCAAACAAGGTCCCACATTTAGTAACACCATAAGGATGATCAGGGGTCCAGCTAAGTCTGATAAAAGTTTAGTTAACCAAGAGGACTGGGTAAACCATGACTCAAAACACCCTTGTTGAATCTCCCTTTCTCTCTGGTGCTCTTCAAGGCATTTTCTCAATTTACTCATGGATTCTTTAAAACTCCACTATGGTCAGCATAAAAACAGCATTCTTCTCTCAGTGAAGCACAGATGCCCTCCTCCCTCATGAAGAGGAGGTCTAATCCTTGCCTTTTCTGTAAAACAACCTCAGAGAGAGAGGTTAAGGATTCCTGCAAAACTGTGATGGAGGTCTCTAACGTTTCCAAGTCTTGATCTATTGCTGTTTCTAATCGGGCCATTTGTTGTGACCCACGGATCATAGCAGCTGTTCCCGTACCCACTCCTGCAGTAACTCCTATCCCCAGTAGGATGGCTAGAGTAAGAGACACTGGCTCCCGGTGAAATCAGGTTGTTAGTCCCCCTAGTAGACCTTCAAATTATTCTGCATCATCATAGAGCACCCTGGGGAGTATCTGCACCATCACACAATAATTTACAGAGCTATCTAATACCTGGGCTGAAATGCAAGGAGTTCTGATTGTGTGGAGTTCAGTACCATAATGGTTCCTTTAATTAGTTCCCAGGGGGAGGAGTCAGCTGTATTCTGGACTGGGAAAGTAGGCAAAGACCGAAACCAGGAAGTATGAGATGGTAGAGGGGTTCTGGTAGATCTAGGCATGGGAGGTTTAGGAGGTTTAATTCCTGGCTTGAGGGAATTGGGCCCTATTGCTGTGGGCTTTTCTTCCTTTTTAAGCTGGATGGTGAACCAGAGAGCAAAGTCATAACCAGGGCCATAAATATAAAATCGCATTCCCCTAGTATTTCCCATAGGCCATGTTGTTCTGAGGTATCCCCTTCCTTTGGAAGTGAAAGTTATTTGAGGGGGTAACATAGACTATTCTTTCCACAGCGAGTTTTTGACACCGCTTGGCTAGCGGCACATTTCTTGGGATCAATCCAGGTGTCATTTGGTCCTACCTGAATCATACTGTCTGGAGAGTTTGGCTTCCACCATGCACTCCCGTTTGTTCACATCCCCAAGATCTACAATAAAAGTCAATGGGTCCTCCACAGGTTTGGGCCTGTTTGCAACTTCGGAAATCAGCTGGGCACACATAAAAATCAAGACTGGCTAGTTTACACCTCAGTTGGGGAGATGACATCCATAATTCATGGGGTAAGGTGGTCTATGTTGCCAAGGTTTGGGTTTGAGTGGGATATGTGTGGGGTCCTCTATGTCAGGGAGATCCCAGTCAGAGAGGCCTATAACAAGCTGACAAATGTCTCGGTGGAGAGATGGCCACCTAGTCCATAAGGCGGCTGTATGTGAAATAGACCACACTACTTGCCCAGTAGGATTTATAACTTGCCATTGTTGCTGAACAGGCTGATGGTGATTAGGAATGCTGGTGGCCAGGGGAAGAATCCATAGCCCTATCCACACGACAGACATGCAACTTGAGAGGGTTACCAGTCAGTTTCAGTTTCCAGCCGGAATCTGTACAGGGCACAGGCTTGAGATGTGAGGCATGTATCCAGGAAGTGATCCCATCCAATTTCACCACTGTAGGTGTTATAAGAAACACCTGGTATGGTCCTTTCCAGCGGGGTTCCAGGGATGACACCTGATGCCGTCTCACATAGACTAAGTCTCCCACTTGATAACAATGTGGGGTTTCTTTGTCTCCAGGCTGATAAGCAGTGGCCAACTATTTCCACAGGTATCGCTGGGTGCTGGGTTTGTTCAAGGGCTTTAAGTCTGTCAAGCAAGGGTGTGTGAAAGGAATCATTAAGTCTCGAGTTGGGGTTAGGTCCCTTACTGGAGGAGGGGCACCATAGAGAATTTTATAATTGGTGAGGTTACACAAAGAGGCATAGAGGTTATTTCTTGCAGGAAACAGTGCATAAGATAGGAGCATAGTCCAATATTTTATGCCGGTCTCCAGGCTTAATTTCGTTAAGGTCTCTTTGATGGTTCTATTCATCCTTTCTACCTGTCCTGAGCTCTGGGGTCTATAAGCACAATGTAACTCCCAATTAATCCCCAGGGTCCTGGCGAATCCCTGACTTGCTTGGGCTACAAATGCCGGTCCATTGTCGGACCCTATTACCTTAGGCAAGCCGGACCTTGGAAAAATGTCTTCTAGGATCTTTTTGACCACCATCTGAGCCGTTTTTTTCTTCATGGGGAAGGCTTCGACCCATCCTGAAAAAGTACCTACAAAGACTAGGAGATATTTAAGTCCATAACTTGCTGGCTTAATTTGAGTAAAGTCCACTTCCCAGAATTGTCCTGGTCTGGTTCCTCGTAAGTGCTTCCTGCAGGAAGCTTGGATGGGTAAGTATTAACTAATTGACAGACTTGACAAGCTCTAGTCACCTGCTCAGCTATTTCTTTCCTCTTTGAGTCAGTCAATAATAAGTCCTTTCTTCGGTCCTTTAAGAGTGCCTACAACTTCTTTGAGTCTAAGTGGGTGAGCTAGTGTAAGTCTTTGACATAAAGGTGGGCTTTTTGAAATTGTAAACTTGGCTCTGTAGGGTCCCAGAGTTCTGTATCTGTCTCCTCAGATGATAAGTTGCCTGAAGGTTCCAGAGCTGCCAAGTCTCCTGATTTTTGTTCCCCCCCATGTGGAAAAAGTTAACAGAGTCACTTCGTTTAGGGCTGGCAATTAAGCTTCCTCATCTGCCCTTCTGTTTCCAACCACCACGGGGTCGTTTCCCTTCTGGGGCCCTGGACAGTGCCCTATAGCTAGTTCTTTAGGGCCCTGCACTGCTGAGAGAAGGTGGAGGATCTCATCTTCATTCTTTATTTCTTTCCTGGAAGAGGTTACTATTCTCTTTGCTGGTAAATAGCCCTGTGCACATGAGCAGTGGCAAATGCATAGCGGCTGTCAGTGTATATGGTTGCCCTTTTGCTTGTTGCTAGTTCCAATGCTTTCGGAAGAGCAATCAGTTCTGCTTTTTGGACTGATGTCCCTTCTGGGAGACCAGAGTACCAGATGACATTAGTTTTGCTAAGTACTGCTCGTGCAGCCCGCCGCTTACCGTCTTGGAGAAAGCTGCTGCCGTCCGTAAACCATACGACTTCAGGGCGAGGCAGTGGCTGATCCTTCAAGTCTTGTCGTATACTGGTTTTCTCTGCCAGTATGTTTTGACACTCATGAGCGACGGGTCCTGATGATACTTCTGGCAGCAGTGTAGCCGGGTTGAGTGGAGCAGGGGGTCCCAGCATTATACTGTCTTTGTCAAGCAAGAGGCTCTGGTAGTGCTTAATTCTGGAGTTTGATAGCCACCTCTCTGGAGGCTGGCAGATGATGCTCTCCAGGGCATGGGGGACTATAATGGTGAGCTTCTGTCCCAACGTTCATTCATGAGCATCTTTTATTAGAAGGGCTGCCACTGCTATAGCTCTTAAGCAAAGGGGCCACACGCTAGCCACTGGGTCCAGTTTTTTTTATAAGAATGCTACTAGCCATTTCCAAGGTCCCAATGTCTGAGTGAGCATTCCCCGTGCTATTCCTTTCTTTTCTTCTATGTAGAGATTGAAGGGTTTATCTACATCTGGTAGTGCTAAGGCTGAAGCAGAGAGCAGCACCTTTTTTTTTGACATTATCAATAGCTTGTTTGTACTCAGGGGTACATTGGAAGTGGGCATCCCCTTTTATCAGAGGGTATAAAGGTGCAGCCAGAGATGCGAACACAGGAATCCATAACCTGCAAAAGCTGGCAGTCCCAAAAAACGCTCTGAGTTGTCTCTTATTAGAAGGGGGAGGTATCTGCACAACGGTTTGTTTTCTGGGCTCAGTGAGCCATCGTTTGCCACCCCTAAGAGAATAACCCAGGAAGATTACTTCTTGCTGACAAAAGTGGGCCTTTTGGCAGAAGCCCTATATCCAAGCCGAGCAAGCTCGAATAATAGTGCTTGGGTCCCAGACTCAGAGTTCTCCTTGGTGTCGGCTGCCAGTAGCAGATCATCCACATATTCGAGTGGGGTGACTTCAGGGTGGGCAGTTCTGAAGTCGTTGAAGTCCCTGTGGAGGGCTTCATCAAAGAGAGTGAGGGAGATTTTGAACTCCTGTGGGAATCTAGTCCTGGTTAATTGGCCAGATGTTCCAGTTTTTGGGTTTATACACTTGAAAGCAAACAGCAACTGACTGTCCTTATGTAGGGGCAAGCAGAAGTAAGCATCTTTTAAGTCCAGCACAGTGTACCATTCCCGCTCCGGATTCAGAGTGCTAAGCAAATTATATGGGTTGGGTACTGTGGGGTGAATGTCCTGCACTCTGTTGTTGATCTCTCTTAGGTCTTGAACAGGATGGTAGTCCCCAGTTCCTAGCTTTCTAACTGGTAGCAGCGGGGTATTCCAGGCTGATTGACAGAGCCTTAAGACCCCAAGAGTCAGGTATTTCTGAATATGGGGCCTTATCCCATCCTTAGCTTCTTTGCTTAGGGGATATTGTTTAACACTGATTGGAGAGGCAGAGGCTTTTAATTATACTGCTATTGGAGGTTGTTTAAGGGCTAGACCTAACCCAGCAGTTTCTGCCCATACATTAGGATAATCTTTTATCCATTTCTGTGCGAGTTTGCTTTGTTGATCAGTTCTAGGGGACACGAAGAGTGATGTTCACCTTCTACGGACATAGTCAAAGCCGTGACTATGGGAGCTTTTACTGAAGGCTTTAGAAACTCCACTTGGGGACCATCAGGGATAAAGGTTATTCTAGACCAGAGTTTGGTAAGCAGATCCCTGCTCATCAATGGGGCTGGACATTCTGGGATTACTAGAAAAGAGTGTGGACTTTTCCATTTACTAGGTTCATAATCCTCTTTTTTGTCCAAGCCTGATATCTACTGGCATTAGCCCCTTGAACTAGGGACCATTTATTTATTTATAGGGGGCCCAGTGGGGTCTTAAGGGCTGAGTATCCTGCTCCTGTATCCATTTCAAAGTTCACTGGAATCCCCTCCACTTCAAATGTTACCCTGAGATCGGGGAGGGGATCCAAGCACCGACTTTCTTAGTCCTCTTCTAGAGTCAGCATGGCGGGCTCGTGTGGCTGCTCCTTTTTGGGCCACTCTTTGGCTCAGTGTCCTTTTTCTTTTCAGTAGGCACATTGTTCTGATGCCAGGGGCAGCCTTTGGCGTGGGCCCAGGTATCCCTTTCTGTCTCCCTGCATTTAACCTTCTGGAGTATTTTTTGCTGTGAACAAAACCTTAGCCAATGCTTTAGTCTGCCTTTTGCTCCTTTCATCCTTCTTTTGTTTCCTTTCCTTCTCTCTCCTCTGTTCCTTCTCCTCCTCAATTTCTCTCTTATAATATACTGTCTCAGGTTCTCTGACTAAATCTCTTAACATCATATCTTGTAATCCATCTAGACATTGTAACTTTCTCTTAATATCTAGGGCAGCCTGCTCGATAAAGGCCATTGCAACAGATGCCTTTTGGTCCTCTGCCTGAGGATCAAAAGAAGTATATTTCCTTTAAGCTTCCATAATTCTCTCCTGAGACATACAGGGAGACTCATTAGGCCCTTGGATAATCTCTCTTACATTGGCCAAATTAGTCGGCCCTCTGGCGGTCGCTTGGTGACCCGCTATACCCGCTATTAGAGCCCGGCGATAAGTGGACAGATGCTACCTACCTTCAAAGTTGTTGGGTTCCCAGTTGGGACGGTTCATTGGCCCGTAGGGACGGAGAGGGAGCATCACAGGGGATTCTGAGTTTTCTATTATCCATCACCGCCGGGTTCCTTTAGGTGGCCCAGCTTCCTCCAGGGGAGGAGGGGCTGCTGCTGCTGCAGGGAAGTCCCCTGGAGGGCTTGAGTCTGGCCCAATTGCCTCTAGTAGCTGAGAGGCTGAGTCAGCGGCGGGAGGATCATCTGGAACATGTTGGGGGTTGGGGAGCGAGGGTAGAGAATGAGGAGGGGGAAGAGTATCCAGTCTTGTGACTCAGGGAGAATGGTGGGGAGAGCGGGAGTTGTGGAAGGATTGAATGATATAATCATGAGGGAAGGGGTATATGTCTGTTGATCTGGGTGGCCACGTGGCCCCAGCTAAAAGACAATATCTTTGACTTTTCGGATTAGAGGGAAGTGGAAGGATCCTTCTGGTGGCCATCCGACTCCCAGGATGGGCCATTCTGAAGCTCAGAGAGTCTGCCAGCTCTGGCGTTTTACGTAAAAAGAGATTCTGGGCCCTTGAGCGGACATCAGTCCAATGATCAAGGGTCAGGGACAGAGGCATAGAAGTGCTTTGTCCCATAATGGAAGTTACTCAAACAGGGACAGTGAAGACACAAACTCGACACACACAATGACAAAGAGTAAACATTTACCATGAGTCCAAGACAACGATTAGAACTGAGTAACTGGCAAAACCTGATGGGTTAGACAATAAATACAGACAGTAAACTCAACCTGAGTTCAGGACAATGAACAAAACTGAGTAGCTGACAAAACCTTTTGGGCTGGAAAACCGAATCCTGAAGCAAAATATAACCCAGTTGAGGAAACTACTATTCCTTGATTTCCCTAGTCCTCTGGAGTGCCCCCAGGGACGTGACCTTTGGCTCTGTGACACTTCTGTCAGCCAACATAGGAGAGACCTAATGCCCTCACCCACAGCAACTTTGCCACGCCTTAAACGGAAACCCAAAACAAGAAACAGGCGCCTTACTTACCCTAAGAGAAGTCAGTTGGCGTCTTTGGTCCGCTGCTGCCGAATATCTCACCTGGGGCCTCCAGATGAAAAGGTGGGGCGAAGGTCGGAGAAAAACACCACCAAGAGACTTTCTCATGAAACAGAAAAGGGTTTATTGGGGGTCCAGCATGCTGGGGCTCAGAGCTCACATCAGAAAAGCAAACAACAAAGAGCCCAGAGAACAATTTGAGCAGAGTTTATATACATTCTTTAGAGAGGGCAGGGACTTTACATACATCATAGCCTCCTTTAGCAAATTACCATGTACCCTGGGAAAATCAAATAACAACTCCAAAACATGATTAGCACATTCATTGGCGGGAACAGGTCGGGCAGGGGGTGATTGGTCAGCCTTGTGAAGGGGTAGACATTTAAACTGATTGGTTGAAGCCCTGAGATGTATATGTGCTGAGCTGCACGGTTTCTGGGAAGGGGTTGTTAAGTAACAAGGTCGTCTGGGAAGATTTCAACTCACATCTAATGGACACATCAAAGAATTGTCTTTACTGACTCAGGAATTTCAGGTTCTCAGTGCAGCTTGTAAACTTTACAAAACCTGGTTCTTTACGTTTCAATTTCAATTTCTTTTATTCTTTCTGAACTTTACAAAGGAAGGCCAGAGACTTCATCCACAATGGCTGCTCTTTTTGCCATTTTGGTTTTGGATGCATGCATGGGATCTTTTTTAGATCCATTTTGTGCTGATATTCTAAGCCACAGCCTCACACAGGGTCAAGAGGCTGATTAAGACACATCCCTTTCCAAAGCAATTACTTCTCTGAGGTCAGTTACAGAACTTAGTCTCTGAGCAGAATCACACCAGAGTTCAAGCCCAGATGGACCCAGTCATCTCTTCCAACCGCCACACAAATGACCACAATTAAAACCAAAACACTCCTCCAAGGCCCTCATATTTTTTCATATATACACTCATCATAACGTGTGACTGGAGGTTTCCATGAATGGCGCAGTCCAAGAGAGTGTCCAAAATAAGCTCACTTGCCCCTCATTTGCCTAACCTCAGGGTAGCCTGGACACCCTTCCAGTGAACCAGAATTGATCACATAGGTCTGCCGTTAATACTGCTCTGGTTCTCCAATTTGATGCCTACTGACTGTCAGGTATAGATTCCTTATGTGATTTGGAGTCATGAGAAAACTGAAGCACCTCTGCAGGGCTTGGAAGAACTCATTTGACACAAAAGATCACTATTCTCACTTGATGGACATCAGGAAAATAACAGAGGAAGGTGAGAGACTTCATCCACAATGACTGATATTTTTGCCATTTTGCTTTTGGATGCACACATTGGATCTTTCTTTAGATCCATCAGGCACTGAGAATCTAAGCCATAGCTTCACAAAGGGCCAAGAGGCTGATTCAGACACATCCCTTTCCAAAGTAATTAAGCAAAGAGCCACAGGTGATCCCCATTTATTTCCATTTTAAAACTGTTTTCTTCAGGCTTCACAAAGGGTGGCCTGAGGCAAAGACCTTCCTGACACTCAGGACAACAGAACAATAGGTTAGCAAAAGGCCCAAAGCATGGTTTCTCCACTGAGACTTTCCTGGTCACACTGATATCTGAGTTTTCTGAGATGCTCGCCATTCCCTTCAGCTAACCAGTACATGGCCATGTCACAGAGCTTGGAGGTGGTACATATCTTTGACACAAAAATATGAGCCTATTCTGGAGAGTGGCCAAAATTCAGGAAGAAAACAGGAAATTAAGAAGGTTGTAGGTGTTGCCTTTCTATAAGGCGAGCCACAGTCCATTCATAAATTGGGAAGAATGAATGCTGGGAAGCTTTCTACTAGACAGGACACATCTATGGATGCATGCTCTTTTCTAATGTCTACAACCACAGACACACTGGGATACACAGACCTAGAAACACTCACCTTGTCAAAGGACTTTCTAGAAACAGTTCACTCCAAACCAAACAAACAGCCTTTCCTACCTATTCTCAGAACATGAGACAAAACCACAAACTCACAACCACACTCAAAAAGTCACCTCCTTCCCCCAAGTAAGTCTGTGACTATCCGAAGTGTCCTCTGACTGGTGGGCCATACTATGTTTCCCCAAAATGGCCTGTCCTGTCTCAGATCTGTTCTCCTTGTCCAACTCTGTGAAGTTGTCAGGAGCCTGTGCTGACCACTACCTGCTGTCTCAGGAAAGGCCCATTTTCAGAGGTCTACTTGAATTTGGCCATCCTCAAATCTTTAGGTACCAAGAAAGACAGACTCTGTCCTTGTTAAATCCAAACAAGTGAGCCTACTGGGAATGGGACGGGTACTGGCTCTTTGTGCCTGGCTTCCTGGATCCCAAGTTCAGAGAGTTCCATCCCCCAAGAAGTGAGGTAGGTCAATTCCTTCAAGAACGGAATGAGGTCACTGCCTTGGCAACAACTTTGTCCTAACAGTTGCATTCAAGGGTCCCTTGTGATGGAGGCTGCCACTACTTCCTGTGACACTTTCAGAAGTTAGAATTGTATATCAACCATAGGCACCCAGGAGAAGCTCTCCACACAGGGTTGGTTTGGTCCATCTTCTTTATATCAAGAGGAGAGAGGCTGATTCAGATACATCCCTTCATCCTGACTAGGTTGTTTGCCTTGGAAGATGACTTTTGCTCTCTCAGGCCCTTCATAGCTGCCTAAATCTTCTCCAGGGATCATTTCTGCATCAACCTTTGAGGTTCTCAGCAGGTGGAAGATCCCGCACAATCCTGTATTGTAAGACCAACTCTGTCCCTGCTCTTCTGCAAAGTTAGATTGAGGAACAGTGTATGGTTAGGGTTAATAACATATTCTATTTGGTTTAGAAATTATTCTGCTGGACAAATAATGGTATTGGGTACCTGCGACATTCACAAGAATATATAGGTGAAATATAAGTATGAAACCAAAATTCTAGGTACGATTTGAAGCCAGAAGGACATTGGGCCCTTTAGTGGTATACTTAGCTTTGAATTATGTTCTGCACAGATGTCTCAGATAAATCAATATGCAATGGCATAGGACCTTGTACCTTGGATGATTGAATGTTCAAGAGAACATCCAGTCAAAAAGGAATAGTCGGTAGGAATAGGAAGATGGTCAGTAGGTTTAGAAAAAAGAGTGAGTATAGGATTTGGACAAAAGGTTCATTAGCAATAGGGTTTCGGGTAGAGACTGAAAGTAAATATGAGCACATATAAAGAGTCAGTCACAATGATGAAGTGGGGAAAAATATGTAGGAAAGCAGATATTAATAGAGACATTAGGAAATCAGACAAAGTATAATGTGAGTGATAGGATTAGGCATTTTCAATATGGTTGAGGTGGAATATATAATCTTAGGAAGAAAGAAATATGTAGTCACCAATAGGATTGACATTTGAGAGCATTAGGAAACCAGGACATGGTTGTTTTTAGTAATCCATGCTCACTTTTCATTTTGCTTTGGTGAAAGGTTAATAAAATAGGTATTTGTCACTTCCTGTTTTTCTTTATGCTTAACAAAACACTGTTGAAATCTTGAGAACTGTTTGCTAATTTTGTTCCCAAAATGTGCTGTCCCCAACTGCCAAACTGCAGAGTGTACTCCCTCACCCGGTTGCACAAAAACTGCCCACTTGCCCTGACCCATCAATTAATTTCCCTCCCTGCCCTCTCCAAAAAATTATATAAGCTCTGTTTAAGTTTTTCTCAGGGCTCTCTGCTCTAGTCAAGTGAGCTCTGAGCCCCAGCATGCTGGAACCCCAATAAACACTTTGCTGTTGCTGAGTGAAAATGGTATACTGTTCTGTACTTAAAAGATGCTTTCTTTTGCTTGCCTCTGCATAAAGATAGTCAGTTGCTGTTTGCTTTCGAGTGGGTAGACCCAGATAACGGAACTTCTGGTCAACTAACGTGGACTAGACTCCCACAGGTGTTCAAAACCTCCCCCAGTCTCTTTGATGAAGCCCTCCACAGAGATCTCAACAACTTCAGAATTACGCACCCCAAAGTCACCCTGCTTCAATATGTGGATGTCCTGCTACTGGCAGCTAACAACAAGGAAAACTGTGAGTCTGGGACCCAAGCACTATTATCCGAGCTTGCTCAACTCGGGTATAGAGCTTCTGCCAAAAAGGCCCAAATTTGCCAGCAAGAAGTAATCTTCCTGGGTTATTCCCTTAGGGGCAGAAATGATGGCTCACTGAGCCCAGAAAACAAACCGTTGTGCAGATACCACCTCCATCTAACAGGAGACAACACAGAGAGTTTCTTGGGACTGCTGCCTTTTCAGGTTATGGATACCTGGGTTTGTGTTCTTAGCTGCTTCTTTATATCCGTTGTTAAATAAGGATGCCCAATTCCAATGGACCCTTGAGCACCAGCAAGCTTTTTATAACATTTAAGAACACTGACACTGAACTCCTCAACTTCACTGAGCCCAGCCTGCAATTTCAGAAAGCCCTACACTACGTTAAAAATGTACATCAACTTACTCACCTTGGTTCAAAGAAACTGCAGGCATTCCTGAAAGATCAGGAGCAGAGATTTCGACTAACTTACTCACAGTGAAAAAAAATAACTGAACGGGTAACAAAAGCCTGTCGGTTCTGTCAATTGGTTAATGCTTACCCTTCCAAGCTTCCTGCAGGAAAGCACCTATGATGAACCAGACCAGGACAATTCTGGGAAGTAGACTTTACTGAAATTAAGCCAGCAAGGTATAGACTTAAATATCTCCTAGTCTTTGTAGATAAATTTTCAGGATGGATTGAATCCTTTCTCACAAAAAAAAAAAAAAAAAAAAAAAAAAAAACCGGCTCAAACGGTGGTCAAGAAGATCCTGAAAGATATTAAGATATTTTTTCAAGACAAGGCCTGACTAAGGTAATAGGGTCTGATAATTGAATGGTGTTCATGGCCAGGGTAAGTGAGGGCTTAGCCAGGACCCAGGGGATTAATTGGAAGTTACATTGTGCTTCTAGACCCCAGAGCTCAGGACAGGAAAAAAAAATAAATTGAACCATTAAAGAGACCTTAACGAAATTAAGCTTAGAGACTGGCATAAAATATTAGACTATGCCCCTGCCTTATCCACTGTTTCATGCAAGAAATACTCCCTCTGTTTCTTTGTGTAAACTCACCCCCTATGAATTTCTCTATGGTGCACCTCCTCCAGTAAGGCATGTAACCCCAACTCTAAGACCTAACGATTCCTTCCACACCCCCTTGCTTGACAGAATTAAATCTCTTGAAAGAACTCAATGATACCGGTTAAAACAGCTGACAACTGCCTTGCAACCTGGGGACAAGGGGACTCCACATTGATATCAAGTAAGGGACTTCATCTACATAAGACAACATCAGGTGTCATCCCTGGAACCCTGCTTGAAAGGACCATACCAGGTGCTAATTATAACACCTACAGCGGTAAAAGTAGACGGAAACACTTCCTGGATCCATGCCTCTCATCTCAAGCCTGCGCCCTGTCCAGACTCTGTCTGGAAACTGGGAAAGACTGGTAACCATTTCAAATTGCATATTCGCTATGTGGATAAGGCTGTAGACTCTCCCCTTGGCCACCAGTACACCTAACGCTCATCAGCCCGTTCAGCAGCGATGGCTTATCACAAATCCTACTAGACAAGAAGTATGCTCTAACTCGTATACAGCTCCCTTAGGGACCTGGTGGCTAGCTCTCCACCCAGACATTTGTCAACTGGCTATAAGTCTTTCCTATTAGGATATCGCTGATGAAAATCCCACTAAAATTCAATTAAATCCCTTCCATACCATAGATAATGGAAACAAACATTAGGGATTTAGGGACACGTGAGCCAGATGCAGGTTGGCTAGACTAGATTAGTATGTTTGCCCAGCAGACTATCAAAGCCACAAACAGCCATGGCTGTGTGGAGGGAAAGCCAACTTCTTCTGTAAGTGATGGGGATTTGAGCATACAGGGGCTGCCTGGTGGAACGCAAAATCCTCATCAAATTCAGTACACAGCATTGGCCATATTACCAATTAGAAAACCAAAACTGATGGCCCCCAGAGGAGTCTCTAGATCCTCAAATTCTGTGTTACCTTTTTAACTTCTGCAAGTGCTCAAGAGGATGAAAGGAAATTCCCCTATGTGGAGGCCTTTTACCTCCTTCGCTCACTTCCTGAACAATGCATCTCCAATAGATCCTCACCCTCAGGCTTCTGCTCCAGACTCTCTACTGTCAGTCCCACCTCAGCAACCTGATTTCTCTCCTCCAGTTACTAGATCAAAAACCCAAACCTCCGCCAGTTCTCAGATCATTGCTCCCTTGCTGAGGTAGCAGGTACTGAGGTACCCCTCTAAACACTCACTCCTCTCTTCTCCTGTCAGTGCCTACACCCGGTCTCCCCAGGTCCTCTTACCAGGTAACCCAAAGCTCAAACCAGTTGAGAAGAGCCCTCAGACCCCTATCCAAGATGTAATAAAAATGGCCTTTAAAGTTGCTTTGTCATCACTGAAAACAGGTTACTAAGAATTTAAAATCCCTCCCAGGCTTTCTGGGATACTCACTCCCGTCTTCCCCTCTGTTCTACCTGTTCTACTGCTCAAGATTTTGTTCCTAGGAAAATCCCAAACCCCTTTTCCATTATGCTTTTTCATCTCTCTTTTCTCATTCTCAGATCCCCGGAGCTGCTCTCATTCCTCGCCTTCCCCGTCTTTCCCCTCTATACCAGGCCCACAGAAAAATCTTAACTGAACTTCTCCAGAAGTCTTCACCATGGATGACTTTAGAACTTTCAGCAAAAGAGTCCCTATAAAAGAATTCAGTGTAGATAAACTTGCTCTTTTTCTGTTGCCCTGTTATACTTGGCCACTGCTTGGAAAAATCAGCACTTCTAAGCTAGACAACCCCTAACTAGTTTTTCACACAATATGTGAACAAGGCCTCTGGCCTTGAGCTGGGGCTTCACAGAGATGGCTACATTTCTAAAATAAAATATACCAACTGGGCTTCATGGTAACAGCTGAAGGAGGATAAAAGAAAAGGAAGAAAAAGCTCTCCCCCTCCCAGGTGTCCTTGAAAATTTAACTTTCCCAGAAGAGAGGAAATAACAGAAAAAAAAATCTTTTTGTGAAGTTCTGCCGACTGTGAACTTCTGAGCCCCTTTTCTTTCATGTTGGGTACAAAATTCTGAAACTACCTAACCTTGGGGTTCAGGGCGTTAATTGATTACAACAGAAGCAATGCACTCTGAATCCGGTTGCAACCAAATAGCACTGTTTCCCTGTTTTCGGTGCTATCTTAGGTGCCTTGCCTTGTCTGTCCCTACAACAGTATAATTCTATATACTTAAACATTGTTTATGTTTTCAAGAAATGGTCAACAGATGTGATTAATTGTGTAATGGTGCAGATGTTTCCCAGAGTGGTCTATAATGATGCAGGTTCATTTGAAATTCAAACAGGCGGGCATACAACACGGTTCCGCTGGGAACATATATCCCTAACTTTAGCCATCCTATTAGGAATAGGAGTTGCTGCAGGGGTGGGCACAGAAACCCCTGCCCTAGTCCATGGGACACAACAAATGACCCAATTAGAAGCAGCAATAGAACAAAACTTAAAGATAGTAGAAACCTCCATCACAGCTTTGCAGGAATATTTATCCTCTCTGTCTGAAGTTGTTTTACAGAACAGTCGAGGGTTGGACCGCCCATTCATGAGAGAAGGGGGCCTTTGTGCTGCATTGAGGGAAAAATATTGTTTTTATGCCGACCATACTGGAGTTGTAAAAAAAATCTATGAGTAAATTAAAAAGACACCTTGAAGAGCGTCACTGAGAGAGGCCCAAAAAGGGTGGTTTGATTCTGATCCATACATCCCCTCTGGTTAACTATGTTTTTATCAACCATGGCCGGTCCAATAATAATCCTCATATTACTGCAAAGTATAAAACCCTGTTTGCTCAAACGTGTAATTTTTTTTCTCCAAGCTCAAATTGGACAAGTTAAACTTATGGTAATAACCCACTTGCAGACATAGAATGTGACACCAGCCTTGATCACTTTTATAATTATAAGTAGACAGAAGAAGAAGTGGGGAATGAAAGGTTAACAAAATAGGTACTTGTAACTTCCTATTTTTCTGTATGCTTAACAAAACACTGTTGAAATATTGAGAACTGTTTGCTAATTTTGTTCCCAGAATGTGCTGTCCCCAACTGCCAAATTGCAGAATGTATTCCCTCACCCGTTTACATGCAAACCGCCCACTCACCGTGACCCATCAATAAACTTCCGTCCCTGCCCTTTCCAAGGAAAGAATATAAGCTCTGCTTAAGCTGTTCTCAGGGCTCTCTGCTCTATTTCTGTGAGCTCTGAGCCCCAGCATGCTTGACCTCCAATAAACCTTTTGCTGTTGCATGAGACAGTCTCTTCGTGGTCTCTACCTCTGATGCTCGCACGAACATTACTTGAATGATTGAATGTATAAGAGAAAATCCAGTCAAAAAGGGATAGCCAGTAGGATTAAGAAGATAGTCGGTAGGTTTGGGAAGAATACTGAGTATAGGATTTGGAACAAAAGTCCTTTAGCAATAGGGGTTCTGTTAGAGAGTGAATATAAATGTCAGCACATGAGAACAGTCACAATAATGAACTGAGGAAAATATGTAGGAAAGCAGATATCAATAAAGACATTACTAAATCAGGCAAAGTATAAAGTGAGTGATACAATTAGACATTTTCAACAGGGTGAGTTTGAATATATAATCTTAGGAAGAAACAAATATGTAGTCACCAATAGGATTGACATTTGAGAGCATAAGGCAACCTTGACATGGATGATTTTTGTAAACCATGCTCACTTTCTATTTAGGCTTTGGTACAATCTAAGTATGACCTTTGCATTTGTGTCCAGAATTTTACTGTGATAAAATATATATGTAGATCTGGTGACACAAGTATTTCTTCCACCATTTCTGGGAGCAATATTTTGAAGGCATATAAATGGGTATTGGGTGTACAAAGAGATGTACACTTTGTCCATGAATATAGAGATAATGCATGAATAGACCATACAGTGAATAAATAATATAACTGTTTCCACTTTAAATTATGGATTGAATTGATATTTGAAAATATATAAGAAATCTTATATTGATTTACAATCATTCATTCTAACCAGTTATACATCTAATATTAATATTATGGTTATGGTTTATCATGAAGATATGTTAGTTTTGCTTCAAAAGCGATTATGGAAATCCAAAATAATGTGTTTGGATAGAGTCAGTCACAATGCTGGCAATATGTGAACAAGGCCTCTGGCCTCAAATTGAGGCTTCACAGAGATGGCTACATTTCTAAGATAAAGAAGTTACCAACTGGACTCCATGGTAACAGCTGGCAGGGAGAAAAAAGAAAGAGAAGAAAAAAGCTCTCCCCCTCCCAGGTGTCCTTAAAATGTTAACTTTCCCAGAACAGAGAAAAAAAAAACAGAAACAAAAACTGCTTTCTCTGAACTTCTGCAGACTGTGAACTTCTGAGCCGCTCCCTTACATGTTGGGTACAAAATTCTGAAACAACCTAAACTTGGGGTTCAGGGAAGTAACTGATTACAACAGAAGCAATGCCCTTTAAATCTGGTTGCAACCAAATAGGACTGTTTCCCTGCATTCGGTGCTATCTTAGGTGCCTTTCCTTGCCTTGTCCATCCCTTTTCTCATTTAAAGACCAGTCAAGAAACATGAAGAAATACATGTGTTCTGAAGCAGAAAGTGATTGATAGTGAAACAAATGCCTATAAATTTCCTAACTTGTAGATGAAATTTATATCCTATTATATGCATTCATTGAAGAAATACTAATCTACCAGTGTTGAATAAAAATGAACGTCAAAATACACATCATGTCTGATTGGAATCTACTTGCATTAATATTAAACTGGGTCAGTTACTGTAGAAATATTAGGATTCTTATGCACCATTCACTGAAGTTAGTTTTCAGTACTAGGAAACAAATATGTATTTCAGGTGAAAGAATATTTCTAAGAATAATCTTGTGAAAAGTTGATTATAAATCCACATACATGAATATGAATGAATTTGATGAGTGTAAAATAAGACACATATTTCATTTGTTGAAAAATCTGGAGAATGTATATATATATATATATATATATATATATATATATATATATATACACACACACACACATTAAAAACAGCAATATATATGCCAATTGAAATTTATAATGAAATATATATCATCGACAGATAGAAAAATATTTATTTTACTGAACATGGATTTATGAATAATATTGTTCAAGTAGGAAGATCACCCATAATTTAAATTTTCGGTTCCAACATCGTTTAAGAGGAGTGATCCCTTACAATTTGTATCTGCCAAGTCAGCCACCTCACAAGAATGTACGTGTGGTACCAGGTAGGATTCTATCTGTGCATATAAAAATACAGGTGGTGAATAGGCTACAGAGAAAGGGAGAAAGGAATTCATAGGTGGTTAACTTTAAAAAAAACATGGAGAACTATTTCAACAAAAAATTGACTAGATTTATAAATCCTACCCTATATAATGCAAAAGGTAAGTCCAACTATACACCATGCCTCCTCTGAAATGGTTGTATTTTCATTCTGTTTGGGTTATTTTTCTCCATCATATTAGTATTAGTAGTCAGAATATAGTAGGGTAGGGGTTAGTGTCAGGGATTCAGTATTTCGAATGGAAAATTGGAAAATGAATACAATGTGTATGTAAACATGTGCTACACAAAAATGTTTCCACTCTTATCCAGAAAAATGCCTTGACAGTACCTTCGCTCCAACTAAAACATCATTAGAGGAGAAGAGTTAGAAAATCAGTGAAAACACATCTTGAATGGAATATGCTCAGGATTTTGAAACCTTGGAGGTGGTAGAGGAGTTTGCAAAAGTAAGGGACAGAGTGAACACTCCACAAACATGGAGTTCTGTTGGACTAAAGACTTCTTGAGAAACTGCCTCTGAATTTGGGCACTTGAAATATATCTTGTTGTCACAAGCTTTAGCTTCCTTTGTAGTGAGACCATCAAACCTGGGTCTCCATCTATGTGACCTGGAGGACACGGTTTCTTATTTTCTAATGAAAATGAGGCAGCAGTGCTGAATTCTCACTTTGTAGGTAACCTGTGGACACTGGGGGCTAAGTGTCTCCCAGTGTGGGCTGTGAAGCCATTTGGTCATCCTCCAATTTTCATGGTGTTTGTTGCTGCTGCATTGGGGATTTGGTATTTGCTTCACGAAATACAAGGAGTTCAACTGTGTCACAGTGCTGGAGGGAGTTCTGTGACGAGTGGTGGGTCAGGATCTGCAGGAGAATGCACCAACCAGGCTTCTATCCCACATAGCTTGCCCCCTTGACCATAGCAACCTGATTCTGAACATTGCCCTGAAAGCTCTCCATATAACAAGATACCTTTACACAGAAGTATCTACTGGCTGCACCATGTCAGTAACAAGCCATTTGGAATCCAAATGCAGATCCACATTGCCCCACCACATGTTTTATCACACACCTGCCAAGCACTGTTCTAGGCCCACTATTCAGCAGGCTCCAACGTACTGGCATCTCTATTCAACAAAATTTTCATGAAACATAGTGAATCCAGGCACTGTCTGGTGTACTCAAGATCAGCATAAGGACATCCAAAGGTTCTCCAGTGCCACCTGGTCTTGGGAATTTCAAAAATTTCATGGTATCTGTTTAGCCATTTTTCAAGGATGATGTTGGAGGCACTGTGGGTTTCAATATATTCAGGACCTGTTAAATGGTGAGGAAGCTCATTTCAATGAAAGCTCTGGGGAACTCTCAAGGGCAAGGCTTCCCAAAGAGTGGCCAAAAGGTCGCATGAAGCCAGGCCTATTGAGTTCTACAATGTGAGGTCCATGTGTTTTTTGACTCTCAACTATGGCTGCCAAGTCTTTCAGAATAAAATAATGTGATTTCCTCACTGAGATTCCCAGTGATCTGTGGAAAGTCAATCTGGGCCTAGATCTCAGTTTCCAATGGTCACTCTCATGTGTGGTCTCCTAAAATCCCAAAACAATTGATGGCAATACTTCTCTGAGGTCAGTTCCAGAACTCAGTCTCTAAGGGGAATCACACCAGAGTTCAAGCCCAGGTGGACCCAATCATCTCTTGCAACTGCCACACAAATGACCACAATTAAAACCAAAACACTCCCACACGGCCCTCATCTTCTTCATAACCTTTGGCTGGAGTTTTCCATTAGGGGCGCAGTCAAAGACAGTGTCCAAAATTAGCTCCCTTGTCCCTCATTTGCCTAAAATCTCAGTGGCCTGGACACCCTTCATGTGAACCAGGAGTAATCAAATAGGTCTGCCATTAATACTTTTCCACTTCTACAATTTGAGGCTTTCTGACTGTGGGGTTTAGATTCTTTATGTGATTTGGAGTCATGAGAAAATCCAAGCACACATGGGCAAGCTTTGCAGGGATTTGGAGAATTCTTTTGACCCAAAGGATCCCTATTCTCATTTGATTGAAGTGAGAAACCTTACAGAGGAAAGCTAGAGACTTCATCCACAATGACTGCAATTTTTGCCCTTTGATTTTGGATGCACACATGGGATCTTTCTTTAGATTCATCAGGTGCTGATAATCTAAGCCACAGCCTCACACAGGGCCAGGAGGCTGATTCCGACACATCCCTTTCCAAAGCAATTAAGCAAAGAGCCACAGGTGATGCCCATTCATTTCCATTTGAAAACTGTTTCTTAGGGCTTCACAAAGGGGTGGCTGGAGGCAAAGACCTTCCTGACATTCAGGGCAAAAGAAAAATAGGTAAGCAAAAGGCCCAAAGCAGGGTTTCTCCACTGTGACTTTTCTGGTCTAACTGATATCTGAGTTTTCTGAGGTGCTCGCCAGTCCCTTCAGCTATCCAGTACATGGCCATATCACAGAGCTTGGAGGTGGTACATATCTTTTACTCAAAACCATGAGCCTATTCTGGAGTGTGGCCAGAATTCAGGAAGAAAATAGGAAATTAGGATGATAGCAGGTGTTGCCCATCCATAAGGCAATCTTCTGCCTAATCATAAATTGGGCAGGATGAATACTGGGAAGCTTTCTACTAGACAGGACACATCCATTGATGCATTCTATTTTCTAATGTCTACAACCACGGACACAGTGGGACACACAGACATAGAAACACTCGCCTTGTCACATGACTTACTAGAAACAGTCCATACCAAACCAAACAAACCGCCTTTCCTATCTATTCTCAGAACATGAGACAAAACCAAAAACTCACACCCACAACCACAAAGGCACCTCCTTCCCCCAAGTAGGTCTGTGACTATCCAGAGGGTGGTCTGACTCGTGGGCCATAATATATTCCCCCAACATGGCCTGTCCTGTCTCAGATCTGGTCTCCTTAGCCAACTCTGTGAAGTTGTCAGGAGTCCGCGATGAGCCACTACCTGCTTTCTCTGGAAAGGCCAGTTTTCAGAGCTTTCCTGGCATTTGGTCATCCTCACAACAGTAGGACCAAAAAATAATGTCTCTGTCCTTGTTCAATCAAAACAAGCGAGCCCAATGGGACTGGGACTGGGACTGACTCTGGGTTCCTGGCTTCCTGGATCAAAAGTTCACAGTGTTCCATCACCAAAAGTGTGAGGTGTGGTCATTTCTTTAAGGAACTGAATGAGGTCACTGCCTTGGCAAACACTTTGTCCTCACAGTTGCTTTCAATTGACCAATGAAACGGAGGCTGCCCCTACTTCCTTTGAAATTTTCACAAGTTAGAATGGTAGATCAACCATAGGCTCCTGGAACAGCTCTCCACACAGGCCTGGTTTGGTCCATCTTCTCTACATTAAGAAGAGAGAGGCTGATTCAGACATATCCTTTCATCCTGACCAGGATGTTTGCCATGGAAGATGACTTTTGCTCTCTCAGGTCTTTCATAGCTGCCTACATCTTCTCCATGGATCATTTCTACATGGACCTTTGAGGTTCTCATCAGGTGGAAGATCACCTACATTTCTGTATTGTAAGTCAAACTCTGTCCCTGTTCTTCTGTAAAATTAGATTGAGGGAATGGTGCATTCTTAGGGTTAATAACATGTTCCATTTGGGTTAGGAATCATTCTGTGAGATGAATAATGGTATTGGAACATGCAATATTTATAAGAATATATTGGTGAAATATAAGTATGAAAACAGAAATCTAGGTAAGACTTGAAGCCCAGAAGGGCATTTTGCCCTTGATTGGGATACTTAGCTTTGAATTACATTCTGAACAGTTGTCTCACATAATTCGATATCGAATGGCAAAAGACCTTGTACCTTGGATGATTGAATGTAGAAGACAACATCCACTCAAACTGGGATAGTCAGTAGGTTTAGGAAGAAGAGTGAGTATAGGTTTTGGAACAAATTTCATTAGTAATAGATTTTTGGTTAGAGAGTGAACGTAAATGTCAGCACATGAGAAGAGTCAGTCACATGATGAACAGGGGAAAATATGTAGGAAAACAGATATCAATAGACACATTAGGAAATAAGGTAAAGTATAATGTGAGTGATAGGATTAGACATTTCCAACAGGGTTGAGTTTGAATATATAATCTTAGGAAGAAACAAATATGTAGTCACCAATAGGATTGATATTGAGCATTAGACAACCTGGACATGGATGTTTATAGTAATACATGTTCAATTTCCATTTAGGCTATGGTACAAACATAAGTGTGAGCCTTGCGTTTTGTGTCCAGAATATCACCGTGATAAAATATATATGTAGATCAGGTTACATGAGTAATTCTTCCACCATTTTTTGAAGCAATATTTTGAAGATGTATAAATTAGTATTGGGGGTACAAAGAGATGTACCCTGTGTATATGAATCTAGAGAAAATGCATGAGTAGACCACACTGTGAATTAATAATATAACTAGTTCTACATAAAATAACGGATTGAATTGATATCTTAAAATATATAAGAAATCTTATATTGAAATACTATCATTCATTCCAACTAGTTATACATCTAAAGGTAATATTATGGTTATGGTTTATCATGAAGGGTGTGATTTTTGCTTCAAAAGTGATTATGTAATTCAAAAATCATGTGTTTAGAAAGTAGTCTCATGAAACGACCAGTCAAGAAACATGGAGGAATACATTTGTTCTGAAGCAGGAAGTGATTGAAAGTGAAACAAATGCCTATAAATATGCTAACTTGTGGATGAAATATATATCATATGATGTGCATAAACTGAAGAAATAGCAACGTACAAGTCTTGAATAAAAATGAACGTCAAAATACATGTCATGCCCCATAGGAATCTACTTGCATTGATGTAAAACTGAGTCTGTTACTGTAGAAATATTAGGGTTTGTATGCATCGTTCACTGAAGTTAGTTGTCTGTATTAGGAAACAAATATGTATTTCAGGTGGATGAATATTTCTGAGTATAATCTTGTGAAAAGTTGATTATACATCCACATATATGAACATAATAGAATTTAGAGAGTGTATAATAAAACACATATATTTGGAAAAATCTGGATAGGATATATATATATATATATATATATATATATATATATATATATATATATATACAAAAAAAAACAAAGACATTAAAAAGTAGCAATATGTATGCCAATTGAAATTCATAGTGAAATATATATCATCCACGGATGCAAAAATATTTATTATACTGAACATGGATTTATGTATAATGTTGTTCAACTAGGAAAATTAATCCAAAGTGTATGCAAAATTGTGATACAAAAAATCTTTCCACTCTCATCCTGAACAATGCCTTGACTTACCCTCACCTTTAGTAATTCACAATTATATGAAAAGAGGTAAAAAATCTGTGAGTACATATCTGGAATTGAATATGCTCATGATTTCACAACTTTGCAAGTGGTTGATGAGTTTCCAAAAGTAAGGAACAGGGTAAACACTTCACAAACATGGAGCTCTGCTGGACTAAAGACTTCTTGAGAAACTGCCCCTGAGGTTGTGCACTTGAAATATGTTTTTGTCGGGAGCTTTACCTACCTTTGTTGTGAGACCATCAAAGCTGGGTCTGCATCTATGTGACCTAGAGGACATGGTTTCTTATTTTCCAATGAACATGA
The DNA here is from genome assembly GCF_048772815.1 of Callospermophilus lateralis. Taxonomy (NCBI): domain Eukaryota; kingdom Metazoa; phylum Chordata; class Mammalia; order Rodentia; family Sciuridae; genus Callospermophilus; species Callospermophilus lateralis. The sequence goes on along the minus strand of NW_027514387.1, from coordinate 1,003,600 downwards.
GGCACCAGTGCTGAAGTCTCTCTTTGTAGGTAAACTGTGGCCACTTCGGGCAATGTGACTCCCCGTGTGGACTTTGAAGCCATTTGGTCATCCTCCACTTTTCGTGGTGTTTCTTGCTGCTACACTGGGAGTTTGGTATTTGCATCATGACATACAAGGAGTTCAACTGGCACACAGTGCTTGAGGGAGTCTTGTAACGTGTGGTGGGTCAGGCTCTGCAGGAAAATGCACCAACTAGGCTTCTATCCCACATTGCTTATCGCCTTGACCATAGAAACCTGATTATGAACATTGCCCTGAAACCCCTGCATATAACAAGATGCCTTTTCATATAATGGTCTCCTGGCTGCACCAAGTCAGTCACAAGCCATTTGGAAGCCAATGGCAGATCCACATGGCCACAACACAGATGTATTACCACACATCTGCCCACCACTGCTCTAGGCCCACTACTCAGCAGCCTCCAACTTACTGGCATCTCTGTACTACACAATTTTCATGAAACCCAGTCAATCAAGGCACTGTCTGTTATACTTATGATCAGCAACAGGACATCCAATGGTTCTCCAGTGCCACCTGGTCATTGGGAATTTCAAAAATTTCATGGTGTTTATCTATGCATTTTTCAAGAATGAAGTTGGAGGCACTTTGGGGTTTCCATTCATCTAGGAACCATTACATGGGGAGGAAGCTAATTTCAATGAAAGCTCTGAGGAACTCTCATAGGCAAGGCTTCCCAAACAGTGGCCAAAAGGTCACATGAAGCCAGGCCCATTGAGGTCTACAACGTGAGGTCCATGTGTCTTTTGACTCTAACTATGGCTGCCAAGTTTTTCAGAATAAAATCATGTGATATCTTTGCTGAGATTTTCAGTTCTCTGTGGAAAGCCATCCTGGGCCTAGATCTCAGGTTTCAAGGGCAACTCTCATGTGTGGCCTCCTACAATCCCAACACAATTCATGGCAATACTTCTCTGTCGTCAGTTCCCAAACTCAGTCTCTAAGGGAAATCACACCAGAGTTCAAGCCCATGTAGACCAAGTCATCTGTTCAAACCGCCACACAAATGACCACAATTATAACCAAAACATTTCCACATGGCCCTCATCTTCATCCATATAGACACTCATCATAAACTCTGGCTGGAGGTTTCCATGAGGGGCGCAGCCCAAGACAGTGTCCAAAATATGCACCCTTGCCCCTCATTTGTCTAAATTTACGGTGGCCTGGAAACCCATCCTGTGAACAAGGAGTGATAATATAGGCCTGCTGTTAATACTGCTCTGCTTCTCCAATTTGAGGCCTACTGAATGTCAGGTATAGATTGCTTATGTGATTTGGCATCATGAGAGAACCCAAGCACTTCTGCAGGACTTTGAAGAACTCATTTGACCCAAAGGAATCCTATTCTCACTTGATGGAGTTCAGGACCTAACACAGGAAGACAAGAGACTTCATCCACAATGACTGATCATTTTGCCATTTTGGTTTTGGATGCACACATGGGATCTTCTTTAGATTTATCAGGAGCTGAGAATCTTAGCCACCCCCTCAATCAGGGCCTAGTGTCTGATTAAGACACATCCCTTTAAAAAGCAATTAAGCAAAGAACCACACGTGATACCCATTCATTTAAATTTGAAAACTGTTTCTTCAGGCTTCTAAAAGGGGTGGCCTGAGGCAAAGACCTTCCTGACATTCAAGGCAACAGAACCATAGGTAAGCAAATGGACCAAAGCAGGGTTTCTCCACTGAGACTCTACTGCTCACACTAATATCTGAGTTTTCAGAGATGTTCCCATTCCCTTCAGCTATCAAGAACATGGACATGTCACAGAGCTTGGAGGTGGTACATATCTTGGACAATAAATCATGAGCTTATTCTGGACAGTGGCCAGAATTCAGGAAGAAAACAGGAACTTAGGAAGTTAGTAGTTGTTTCCTATCCATAAGGCAAACCACAGTCCATTTATCAATTGTGAACGATGAATGCTGGGAAGCTTTCTACTAGACAGGACACCTCCATTGATGCATTCTCTTTTCTAATGTCTAAAACCACGGACACAGTGGATACACAGACATAGAAACACTTGCCTTGTCAAAAGAGTAACTAGAAACAGTCGACTCCAAACCAAACCAACCATCTTTTCTACCTATTCTCAGAACATGAGACAAAACCATAAACTCACACCCACACACATAAAGGCACCTCCTTCCCAAAAGTGGGTGTGTGACTATCCAGAGTGTCCTCTGACTGGTGGGCTATACTATGTTCCTCTCAAAATGGCCTTTCCACTTTCAGATCATGTCTCCTTGGCCAACTCTGTGATGCTGTGAGGAGCCTGCAGTTAGCCACTACCTGCTATCTCAGAAAAGGCCCCTCTTCAGAGCTCAACTGGCATTTGGCCATCCTCACATCAGTAGGTACCAAGAAAGTCTTACTTGTACTTGGTAAATCCAAACAAGTGAGCCCACTGGGACTGGGACTGGGACTGGCTCTCGGTGCCTGGCTTCTTGCATCACAATTTCAGAGAGTTCCATCACCAAGGAAGTTAGCTAGGTCACTTCCTTCAGGAACTGAATGAGGTCCCTCTCTTGGCAACAACTTTGTCCTAACAGTTTCTTCCAAGGGTCCCTTTAGATGGAGGCTGCTCCTACTTTGTGTGACAATTTGACTAGTTAAAATGGTATATCAAAATAGGCACCTGGGAACAGCTCTCAAAGCAGGCCTGGTTAGGTCCATCTTCTCTACATTAAGAAGAGAAAGGCTGATGCATACACATCCCTTCATCCTGTTCAGGTTGTTTGCCATGGAAGATGGCTTTTGCTCTCTCAGATCCTTCATAGCTGCCTACATCTTCTCCAGGGATCATTTCTGCATCGAACTTTGAGGTTCTCAGCAGTTGGAAGATACCCTATATTACTGTATTGTAAGATGACCTCTGTCCCTGCTCTTTTGTAATTTTAGATTGAGGCAACAGTGTATGGTTAGGGTTAATTACAGGTTCGATTTGGGTTAGGAATCATTCTGCGGGATGAATAATGGTCTTGGGAACCTGCAATATTTATAGGAATATAGAGATGAAATATAAGTATGAAAACAGAAATCTATGTAAGATTTGAAGCTCAGAAGTGCATTGGGCAACTGATTGTGATACGTAGCTTTGAATTACGTTCTGCATACATGTTTCAGAAAAATCGATATACAATAGCATAGGACCTTGTACCTTGGATGATTGAATGTAGTAGAGAACATCCACTCAAAAAGGGATAGTTGATAGGATCAGGAAGATAGTCAGTATGTTTCGGAAGAAGAGTGAGTATAGGATTTGGACCAAAGTTCATAAGCAATAGGGTTTCGGTTAGAGAGTGAATGTCAATGTCAGCACATGTGAAGGGTCAGTCACAATGTTGAACTGGAGAAAATATGTAGGAAAGTAGATATCAATAGAGACATTAGGAAATCAGGAAAAGTACAAAGTGAGTGAAAAAATTAGACATTTTCAATGGTATTGAGGTTGAATATATAATCTTAGGAAGAAACAAATATGTAGTCACCAATAGGATTGACATTTGAGAGCATTAGGCAACCTGGTCATGGATTTTTTTAGTAATCCATGTTCAGTTTCCATTTAAGCTTTGGTACAGTCATACGTGTGAATTTTGCATTTTGTGTCCAGAATATTACTGTGATACCATGCATATGTAGATCAGGTGATATGAGTATTTCTTCCACCATTTCTGGGAGCAATATTTTGAAGATGTATAAATTAGTATTGGGGATACAAAGAGGTGTAACCTGTGTCTATTAATATAGAGATAATGCATGAATAGACCATAGTGTGAATAAATAATATAACTGGTTCCACTTTACAAAATGTATTGAATTGATATCAGAAAATATATAAGAAATCTTTTATTGATATAAAATCATTCATTCCAACCAGTTATACATCTAATAGTGATATTATAGTTATGGTTTATCATAAAGTGTGTGTCCGTTTTGCTTTAAAAGTGAGAAAGGAAATCGAAAATAATGTGTTTGGAAAGAAATCTCATGAAAAGATCAGTCAAGAAACATGGAAGAAAACATGTGTTCTGAAGCAGGAAGTGATTGAAATTGAAACAAATGCCTATAAATTTGCTAAATTGTGGAGGAAATATATATCCTATGATGTGCATAAACTGAAGAAATTGTAATGTCCCAGTGTTGAATAAAAATGAATGTCGATATACATATCATGTCCCATAGGAATCTACTTGCATTGATGATAAACTGTGTCAGTTACTGTAGAAATGTTAGGATTTGTATGCACGATTCACTGAAGTTAGTTTTCAGCACTAGGAATCAAATATGTATTTGAGGTGGATGAAATTTTCTGAGAATAATCTTGTGAAACGTTGATTATAAATCCACGTTCATGAACATGAATGAAATTAGGAAGTGTATATAAGACACATATATTTCATATTTTGAAAAATATGGAGAGAGTGTGTATATATATATATATATATATATATATATATATATATATATATATACACACACACACACACACACACACACACAGAGACATTAAAAATAGCAATATATGCCAATCAAAATTCACCATGAAATATATATCATCCACAGATCCAAAAATATTCATTTTACTGAACAAAGATTTGTGTATAATTTTGTTCTCTAGGAAGCTCACCCATAGGTTGAATTTTCAGTTCCAACGGCGTTTATGAGGAGTGATCTCTTCTCTCAATTTGTATCTGCCAAGTCAGCCACCTCACAAGAATGTACGTGTAGTACCAGGTAGGATTCTCTATGTGCATATAAAAATATATGTGCTGAGTAGGCTACAGAGAAAGAGAGACAAGAATTCACATATTTGTTATCTTTAAAATCACATGGACAACTATTGCAACACAAATTGTCTAGATTAATAACTCCTAACCTTTATAATGCAAAAGGCAAGTCCAACTATACACCATGCCTCCTCTGAACTGTTTGTATTTCTATTATGTTTGGGTTATTTTTCTGCCTCATATTAGGATTAGTAGTCAGACACTAGTAGGGTATGGTTTAGTGTCAGGGATTCAGTATTTCAAATGGAAAATTGGAAAATGAATCCAATATGTATGCAAATATGTCCTACACAAAAGTCTTCCCACTCTCATCCAGAAAAATCCATTGACATTATCTTCACCCTATGTACGATGCAATTCGAAGAGAAGAGATAGAAAATCTGTGAATACATATCTGGAATGGAAAATGCTCAGGAGTTCACAACCTTGGAGGTGGTAGAGGAATTTCCAAAAGTAAGTGACTGCGTAATCACTCCACAAACATGGAACTCCGCTGGCCAAAAGCCTTCTTGAGAAACTGCCTCTGAGTTTGGACACATGAAATATATCTTGTTGTCCGGAGCTTTAGCTTCATTTCTGGTGAGACCATCAAAGCTGGATCTGCATCTATGTGACCTGGAGGACATCGTTTCTTATTTTCCATTGAACATTAGGTACCGGTGTTGATTTCTCTCTTTGTTGGTAAACTGTGGCCACTGAAAGCTTAGTGTCTCCCTGAGTGGACTGTGAAGCCATTTGGTCATCCTGAACTTTTTGTGGTGTTTTCTTGCTGCTACACTGGGAGTTTGGTATTTGCTTCACGAAATACAAGGAGTTCAACTAGGATATAGTGCTAGAGGGAGTTCTGTGACGTGTGTTGGGTCAGGGTCTGCAGGAGAATTCACCAACCAGGGTTCTATCCCAGATAGCTTGCCCCCTTGACCATCGCAACCTGATTCTGAACATTGCCCAGAAACCTCTCCATATAACAAGATGCCTTTTCATATAATAGTCTGCTGGCTGTACCAAGTCAGTCACAAGCTATTTGGAAGCCAATGGCTGATCCACATGGCCACACCACAGTTGTATTATCACACACCTGCCCACCACTGCTCTAGGCCCACTACTCAGCAGGCTCCAACTTACTGGCATCTCTATTCCACACCATTTTCATGAAACCCAGCCAATCAAGGCACTGTCTGTAACACTAATGATCAGCAAGAGAACAACCAATGGTTCTCCAGTGCCACTTGGTCATTGGGAATTTCAAAAACATCATGGTATTTATCTATCCATTTTTCAAGAATGAACTTGGAGGCACTTTGGGGTTTCCATTCTTCCAGGAACCATTACATGGGGAGGACTCTCATTTCAATGAAAGCCCTGAAAAACTCTCACAGGCAAGGCTTCCCAAACAGTGGCCAAAAGGTCACATGAAGCCAGGCCCATTGAGGTCTACAACGGGAGGTCCATGTGTCTTTTGACTCTTAACTATGGCTGCCAAGTTTTTCAGAATAAAATCATGCGATATCCTTGCTGAGAATTTCAATTCTCTGTGGAAAGCCACCCTGGGCCTAGATCTCAGGTTTCAAGGGCAACTCTTATGCGTGGCCTCCTCAAATCCCAACACAATTCATGGCAACACTTCTCTGAGGTCAGTTCCAGAACTCAGTCTCTAAGAGGAATCACACCAGAGTTCAAGCCCATGTGGACCCTGTTATCTCTTCCAACCGCCACACAAATGACCACAATTAAAACCAAAACATTCCCACATGTCCCTCATCTTCATCCATATAGACAGTCATTATAAACTCTCTCTGGAGGTTTCCATGAGGGGCGCAGCCAAGACAGTGTCCAAAATATGCACCCTTGCCACTCATTTGTCTAAATTCATGGTGGCCTGGACACCCTTCCTGTGAACCAGGAGTGATCAAAAAAGCCTGCCGTTAACGCTGCTCTGCTTCTCCAATTTGAGGCCTACTGACAGTCAGGTATAGATTCATTATGTGATTTGGCATCATGAGAGAACCCAAGTACTTCTGCAGGACTTTGAAGAACTCATTTGACCCAAAAAAAATCCCTATTCTCACTTGATGGAGGTCAGAAACCTATCGGAGGAAGGCAGGAGACTTCATCTACAGTGACTGATCTTTTTGCCATTTTGGTTTTGGATGCACACATGGGATCTTCTTTACATCTATCAGGAGCTGAGAATCTTATCCACAGCCTCAAACAGAGCCTAGTGTCTGATTAAGACACATCCTTTTCCAAAGCAATTAAGCAAAGAGCCACAGGTGATGCACATTCATTTCCATTTGAAATCTGTTTCTTAAGGCTTCACAAAGGGGTGGCATGATGCAAAGACCTTCCTGACATTCAAGGCAAGAGAACCAAAGGTAAGCAAATGGACCAAAGCAGGGTTTCTCCACTGAGACTTTACTGCTCACACTGATATCTGAGTTTTCTGAGATGTTCCCATTCCCTTCAGCTATCAAGAACATGGACATGTCACAGAGCTTGGAGGTGGTACATATCTTGGACAATACATCATGAGCTTATTCTGGAGAGTGGCCAGAATTCAGGAAGAAAACAGGAACTTAGGATGTTAGTAGGTGTTTCCTATCCATAAGGCATACAACGGTCAATTCATCAATTGTGCAGGATAAATGCTGGGAAGCTTTCTACTAGACAGGACACCTCCATTGATGCATTCTCTTTTCTAATGTCGACAACCACGGACACAGTGGATACACAGACATAGAAAGTCGCCTTGTCAAAAGACTTACTAGAAACAGTCGACTCCAAACAAAACCAACCACATTTCCTACCTATTCTCAGAACATGAGAAAAAACCGCAAACTCACATCCACAAACAAAGGCAACTCCTTCCCAAAAGTAGGTCTGTGACTATCCGGAGTGTCCTCTGACTGGTGGGCCATACTATGTTCTCCACAAAATGACCTCTCCTGTCTCAGATCTTGTCTCCTTGGCAAACTCTGTGATGCTGTGAGGAGCCAACGGCTAGCCACTACCTGTTATCTCAGGAAAGGCTTCTCTTCAGAGCTCTCCTGGCATTTGGCCATCCTCACATCAGTAGGTACCAAGAAGGTCTAACTCTGTACTTGGTAAATCCAAACAAGTGAGCGCACTGGGACTGGGACTGGGACTGGCTCTCGGTGCCTGGCTTCTTGCATCAAAATTTCAGAGTGTTCCATCACCAAGGAAGTTAGGTAGGTCACTTCCTTCAGGAACTGAATGAGGTCACTGCCTTGGCAACAACTTTGCCCTAACCATTGCTTCCAAGGGTCACATTGGATGGAGGCTGCCCTTACTTCCTTTGACAATTTGACTAGTTTCAATGGTATATCAAAATAGGCACCTGAGGACAGCTCTCCACGCAGGCCTGGTTAGGTCCATCTTCTCTACCTTACAAAGAGAGAGTCTGATGCATACACATTCCTTTTTCCTGTCTATATTGTTTGCAATTGAAGATGGCTTTTGCTCTCACAGGTCCTTCATAGCTGCTGACATCTTATCCAGGGATTATTTCTGCATCGAACTTTCAGGTTCTCAGCAGTTTGAAGATACCCTACATTCCTGTATTGTAAGACGAACTCTGTCCCTGCTCTTTTGTAATGTTAGATTGAGGCAACCTTGTATGGTTATCGTAAATAGCAGGTTTGATTTGGATTAGGAATCATTCTGCAGAATGAATAATGATCTTGGGAACCTGCAATATTTATAGGAATATAGAGATGAAATATACGTATGAAAACAGAAATCTAGGTAAGATTTGAAGCTCAGAAGTGCATTGGGCAACTGATTGCGATACGTAGCTTTGAATTACGTTCTGCATACATGTTTCAGAAAAATCGATATACAATGGCATAGGACCATGCACCTTGGATGATTGAATGCAGTAGAGAACATCCACTCAAAAAGTGATAGTCGATAGGATCAGGAAGATAGTCAGTATGTTTTGGAAGAAGAGCTAGTATAGGATTTGGACCAAAGTTCATTAGCAATAGTGTTTCCGTTAGAGAGTGAATGTCAATGTCAGCACATGTGAAGGGTCAGTCACAATGTTGAACTGGAGAAAATATCTAGGAAAATAGATATCAATAGAGATATTAGGAAATCAGTCAAAGAGTATCAAGTGAGTGAAAAAAATTAAACATTTTCAACAGTTTTGAGGTTGAATATATAATCTTAGGAAGAAACAAATATGTAGTCACCAATAGGATTGACATTTGAGAGCATTAGGCAACCTGGTCATGGATGTTTTTAGTAATCCATGTTGAGTTTCCCTTTAGGTTTTGGTACAATCATACGTGTGACTTTTGCATTTTGTGTCCAGAATATTACTGTGATAACATGCATATGTAGATCAGGTGACATGAGTATTTCTTCCACCATTTCTGGGAGCAATATTTTAAAAATGTATAAATTAGTATTGGGGGTACAACGAGGTGTACCCTGTGTCTATGAATATAGAGATAATGCATGAATAGACCATAATGTGAATAAATAATATAACTGGTTACACTTTAAATAATGTATTGAATTGATATCAGAAAATGTATAAAAAATCTTTTATTGATATATAATCATTCATTCCAACCAGTTATACATCTTATGATGATATTACAGTGATGGTTTATCATGAAGTCTGTTTCAGTTTTGCTTCAAAACTGATAAAGGAAATCGAAAATAATGTGTTTGGAAATAAGTCTCATGAAAAGACCAGTCAAGAAACACGGAGGAATGCATTTGTTCTGAAGCAGGAAGTGATTGAAAGTGAAACAAATGCCTATATATTTGCTAACCTGTGGAGGAAATATATATCCTATGATGTGCATAAACAGAAGAAATTGTAATGTGCCAGTGTTGAATTAAAATGAACATCAATATACACATCATGTCCATTGGAATCTACTTGCTTTGATGAAAAACTGTGTCAGTTACTGTAGAAATATTAGGATTTGTAAGCACCATTCACTGAAGTTAGTTCTCAGGACGAGGAAACAAATATGTATTTCAGGTGGTTGAATGTTTCTGAGAATAATCTTGTGAAAAGTTGATAATATATCCACATACATGAATATGAATGAATTTAGAGAGTGTTTAATAAGACACATTTTTTTCATATTTTGAAAAATCTAGAGAGTGTATATATATATATACATGTAAAACTCATGGAGAAATATTACACTTAAAATTTGACAAGATTTATAATACATACCCTTGATAAAGCCGAAGGCAAATCCAAGTATATACCATGCCTCCTATGAAAGGCCTGTATTTCTATTCTGTTACGTTTCTTTTTATCCATCATATTAGCATTAGTAGTCAGAGTCTATTAGGGTATGTGTTAGTGTCAGGGATCATTATTTCAAATGAAAATAGAAAAACGAATCTAATGTGTATGCAAATATGTGCTACACAAAAATCTTGCCACTCTCATCCAGAACAATTCCTTGACATTTACTTCGCTCCAAGTAAGACACAATTAGTGGAGAGGAGTTCGAAAACCTGTGATTACATATGTGGAACTGAAAATGTTCAGGAGTTCACAACATTGGAGGTGGTAGAGCAGTTCCCAAAAGTAAGGGAGAGGTTAAACACTCCACAAACTTGGAGCTCTTCTGGCCTAAAGACTCTTTGAGAAAATGCCTCTCAGGTTGGGCACATGAAATATATGAAGTTGTCAGGAGATTTAGCTTCTTTTGTTGTGACACCATCAAATGTGGGTCTGCATCTATGTGACCTGGAGGAAATGGTTCCTTATTTTCTAATGAACATGAGACAGCAGTTCTGAATTCTCTTTTTCTTGGTAAACTGTGGCCACTGGGAGTTAAGTTTCTCCCCGTGTGGTCTGTGAAGCCGTTTTGTCATCCTCCATTTTCGTGGTGTTTCTTACTGCTGCACTGGGAGTTTGGAATTGGCTTAATGAAATACAAAGAGTTCAACTGGCACACAATTCTGGAGGGAGCTCTGTCACGTGTGATTGGTCAGGGTCTTCAGGAGAATTTTCGAAACATGGATCTATCCCACATAGCTTTCCCCCTTGACTATAGCAACCGAATTCTGAACATTGCCCTGAATCATCTCAATATAACAAGATGCCTTTACATATAAGGGTCTGCTGCCTGCACCATGTCAGTCACAAGTATTTTGGAAGCCAATGGCCGATCCACGTGGTCCCACAACAGATATTTATTCACAACCATATAGTCCACTGCTCTAGCCCCAATACTCAGCAGGCTCCAACTTATGACATCTCGGTTCTATACCATTTTCATGACAACCAGTCAATCAAGGAACTGTCTGGTACACTCATGATCAGCAACAGGACATCCAAAGTTTCTCCAGTGCCACCTGGTCATGGGAATATTAAAAATTTCATGGTATTTATGTAGCCATTTTTCAAGGATGATGTTGGAGGCACTGTGGGTTTCAATTCATTCAGGAACCATTAAATGGTGAGTAAGCTCATTTCAATGAAAGCTCTGGAGAACTCTCACAGACAAGGCTTCCCAAAGAGTGGCCAGAAGGTTACATGAAGCCAGGCTCATTGAGGTCTACAATGTGAGGTACATGTGTGTTTTGAGTGTCAACTATGACTTCCAAGTCTTTCAGTAAAAAAATCATGTGTTATCCTGGCTGAGATTCCCAGTGCTCAGTGGAAAGCCACCCTGGGCCTAGATCTCAGTTTCCAAGGGCTAATCTCATGTGTGGCCTCCTATAATGCCAACACAATTCATGGCAACACTTCTCTCAGGTGAGTTCCAGAACTCAGGCTCTAAGGAGTATCAGAGCAGAGTTCAAGCCCTGGTGGACCAAGTCATCTCTTCCAACCGCCACACAAATGACCACAATTAAAACCAAAACACTCCTACATGGCCCTCATCTTCTTCCATAAAGACACTCATCATAACATATGGCTGGAGGTTTCCATGAGGGGCACAGCTCAAGACAGTGTCCAAAATAAGCTCCCTTGCCCCTCATTTGCCTAAAGTCAGGGTGGCTTGGACACCCTTCTTCTGAACCAGGAGTGATCTGTAAGGGTAAAAGAAATTGAAATTAAAGTGTTAAAGTTAAAGTGTAAAAGACCGGTGTTGTAAAGTTTCTAATCTTCAAGGCCTGGTTTAAAATGTAAAGGACCAGGTATTTTTAAGTTTCCATGCTACACGCAAAACCTGAAATTCCTGTAAATTGTAGGACAATTTCTGGACTGCCCAGTAAATATTCCCCCTGACCGCCTGGTTGTTTAATAACCTAGGACCCTGTGTGGCCTACCACATATGCATCGCAGGGCCTAAATCAATCAATTTCAATGTGTACCCCGCTTTAGAATTGACCTATCACTCCCGCCTGACGTGTTCAAGCCAATGAATGAACTAATCATGTTTAGGATTTGTTGTTTCATTTTCCCACAGTGTATGATGATTTGCTAAAGGAGACTGTGATATATGTAAAGTCTCACACTCCCCAATTTGTGTACTTAAGCACTGCTCAACCCCTGCTCGGGGATCTGGGCTGCTCTCCCTTCTTGAGTGAGCACAGAGCACCAGCATGCTGGATTGGATCCTCAATAAATGTCTTTTGCGGTTGCATGAGCCTTGGTCTCACACATGAACATGAATGAAATTAAGGAGTGTATAATAAGACACATATATTTCATATTTTGAATAATCTATAGAGTGTAGATTTTTCACAAAACACATACAGAGATATTAAAAAATAGCAATATATATGCCAATCAAAATTCATCATGAAATACATATCATACACAGATCCAAAAATCTTTATTTTACTGAACATGGATTTATGTGTAATGTTGTTCAACTAGGAAGCTCACGCAAATGTTGAATTTTCAGTTCCTACAGCGTTTAGGAGGAGTGATCTCTTCTCAAAATTTGTATCTGCCTAGTCAGCCACCTCACAATAATGTACGTGTGGTACCAGATAGGATTCTATTTGTGCATATAAAAATACATGTGCTGAATAGGCAACAGAGAAAGGGAGACAGGAATTCACATATCTGATACCTTTCAAAACACATGGAGAACTATTTCAATTAAAAATTAACCAGATTTTTAACAACTACCCTTTATCATGCAAAAGGCAAGTCCAACTATACACTATGCCTCCTCTGAATTGCTTGTATTTCTATTCTGTTTGGGTTATTTTTCTCCATCATATTAGCATTAGTAGTCAGAGTCTAGTAGGGTATGCTTTAGTGTCATGGATTCAGTAATTCAAATGAAAATAAAGGAAAATGAATCCATTGTTTACGCAAATATGCACTACAAAAAATCTTTCCACTCTCATTCAGAGCAATGCCTTGACATTACCTTCACCCCAAGTAAGACACAATTAGAGGACAAGAGTTAGAAAATCTGTGAATACATATCTGGAATGGAAAATGCTCAGGAGTTCACAAGCTTGGACATTTTAGAGGAGTTTTCAAAATTAAGGGACAGGATAAACAGTCCACAATCATGGAACTCTGCTGGCCTAAAGACTTCTTGAGAAACTGCCTCTGAGGTTGGGCGCTTGAAATATATTTTCTTTTCAGGAGCTTTAGCTTCCTTTGTAGTGATACCATCAAAGATGGGTCTTCATTTATCTGACCTGGAGGACATGGTTTCTTATTTTCCAAAGAACATGAGGCAGCAGTGCTCAATCCTACCTTTGAAGGTAAACTGTGGCCACGGAGGGCTAAGTGTCTCCCCGTCTTGACTGTGAAGCCAATTGGTCATCCTAAAATTTTCGTGGTGTTTCTTGCTGCTGCACTGGGCTTTTGGTATTTCCTTCATGAAATACAAGGAGTTCAACGGGGACACAGTGCTGGAGCGAGTTCTGTCACGTGTGGAGGGTCAGGGTCTACAGGAGAATTCACCAACCAGGCTTCTATCGCACATAACTTGCAACATTGTCCATAGCAAACTGATTCTGAACATTGTCCTGAAACCTTTCCTTATAACAAGATGCCTTTACATTTAAGGGTCTGCTAGCTGCACCATGTAAGCCACAAGCCATTTAGAAGTTAATGGCAGACTCACGTGGCCCCACCACAGATATTTTATTATACACCTGCACACCACAGCTCTGGGCCCACTTCTCAGCACTCTCCAACTTACTTACATCTCTGTTCTACACAATTTTCGTGAAACCCAGTCAGTCAAGGCACTGTCTGGTACACTCATGATCAGCAACAATACATCCAAAGGTTCTCCAGTGCCACCTGGTCAGGGGAATTTCAAGGTATTTATGGAGCAATTTTTCAAGGATGAAGTTGGAGGCACTGTGGGTTTCAATTCATTCAGGAACCATTAAATGTTGAGGAACCTCATTTCAATGAAAGCTCTAGAGAACTCTCACAGGTAAGGCTTCCCAAAGAGTGGCCAAAATATACATATATTTCATATTTTGAAAAATCTTGACAGTGTATATCTATATCTATATCTATATCTACACACACACACACACACACACAAACACACACAGACATTAAAAACTAGCAATATATATGCCAATCGAAATTCATCATGAAATATATATCATCCACGTATTCAAAAATATTCATTTTACTGAACATGGATTTATGTATAATGTTGTTCAACTAGAAAGCTCACCCATAGGTTGAATTTTCAGTTCCAACAGCGTTTAGGAGGACTGAACTTTTCTCACAATTTGTATCTGCCAAGTCAGCCACCTCAGAAGAATATATGTGTGATACAAGGTACAATTCTATATGTGCATATAAAAATATATGTGCTGAATAGAATACAGAGAAATGGTGTAGACAGGAATTCACATATTTGATAAGTTTAAAAATACATGGACAACTCTTTCAACAAAAAAATTGACTAGATTTATAACTCCTACCCTATATAATGGAAAAGGCAATTCCAACGGTACACCATGGCTCCTCTGATGTGTTTGTATTTCTAGTCTGTTTGGGTTACTTTTCTCCATCAAGTTAGGATTAGTTGTCAGAGTCTTGTAGGGTATGGGTTAGTGTCAGGGATTCAGAATTTCGAAAGGAAAATTGGAAAATGAATCCAATGTGTATGCAAATATGTGCTGCACAAAAATCTTCCCACTCTCATCCAGAACAATGCCTTGACCTTAACTTGGTCCCAAGTAACACATGTAGAGAAGATGAGTAAGAAAATCTGTGAGTACATATCTGGAATTGAATATGCTCAGGAGTTCACAACCTTGCAGGTAGAAGGGGAGTTTCCAAAAGTAAGGGACAATGTAAACACTCCACAAACATGGAGCTCTGCTATCCTAATGACTTCTGGAAAAACTGCCTCAGATGTTGGGCTCTTGAAATATATGTTGTTGTCAGGAGCTTTAGCTTCGTTTGTAGTGAGACCATAAAAGCTGGGTCTGCATCTATGTGACCTGGAGTAGATGCTTTCTTATTTACCAATGAAAATGAGGCAGCATTGATGAATTCTCTCTTTCTGGGTCAACTGTGGCCACTTGGGGCTCAGTGTCTCCTCATGTGGACTCTGAAGCCATTTGATCATCCTCCAATTTTTGTGATGTTTTTTGCTGCTGCACTGGGAGTTCAGTATTTGCTTCACGAAATACAAGGAATTTAACTGGGACACAGTGCTGGAGGGAGTTCTGTCACGTGTGGTGGAACAGGGTCTGCAGGAGAATGCACAAACCAGGCTTCTTTCCAACATAGCTTGCCACCTTGACCATTGCAACCTGATTCTGAACATTGCCCTGAAACTTATCCATATAACAAGAATCATTTACATATAATGGTCTGCTGGATACACCATGTCAGTCACAAGGCATTTGGAAGCCATTGGCAAATCCAGATAGAAGCACCACAGATGTTTTATCTCACACATGCCCACCTTTGCTCTAGGTCCACTATTCAGCAGGCTCCAACTTACTGGCATCTCTGTTCTGCACCATTTTCGTGAAACCCAGCCAATCAAGGCACTGTCTGGTACACTCATAATCACCAACAGGATATCCAATGGTTCTCCACTGCCTCCTAGATATGGGAATTTCAAAAATTTAATGGTATTTATCGAGCCCATCTTTCAAGGTTGAAGTTGGAGTCACTGAGTGTTTCATTTAATTCAGTAATCATTAAATGGTGAAGAAGCTCATTTCAATGAAAGCTCTGGAGAACTCTAACTGCTAAGGCTTCTAAAAAGTGGCCAAAATGCCACATGAAGCCAGGCCCATTGAAGTCTACAATGTTAAGTGCATTTGTGTTTTGACTCTCAACTATGGCTGCCAAGTGTTTCAGAATAAAATTATGTGATACCCTGGCTGAGATTCCCAGTGCTCTGTGGAAAGCCACCCTGGGAATAGATCTCTGTTTCCAATGGCGACTCCCATGTGTGGCCTCCTAATATCCCAACACAATTCATGGCAATACTTCTCTGAGGTCAGTTCCAGGACTCAGTCTCTATGGGGTATCACACCAGAGTTCAAGCCCAGGTGGACCCAGTCATCGCTTCCAACTGCCACACAAATAACCACAGTTAAAACCAAAACACTCCCACATGGCCCTCATCTTCTTCCATATAGACACTCCTCATAATCTCTGGCTGGATGTTTCCATGAGGGGCGCAGCCCAAGACAGTGTCCAAATAAGCTCGCTTGCCCATCATTTTCCTAAAGTCAGGGTGGATTGTACACCCTTCCTGTGAACCAGGAGGGATCAAATATGCCTTCCAGTAATACTGCTCTGCTTCTCCAATTTGAGGCCTACTGACTGTCGGTATAGATTTTTTATGTGATGTGGAGTCATGAGAAAACAAAAGCATGTATGCAATTGCCTTTGCAGGGCTTTGAAGAACTCATTTGATTCAAAGGATCCCTATTCTCACTTGATGGTGGTAAGGAACCTAACAGAGGAAGGCGAGAGACTTCATCAGCAATGACTGATCTTTTTCCCATTTTGGTTTTGGATGCACACATGGGATCATTCTTTAGATCCATCAGGTGCTGAGAACCTAAGCCACAGCCTAACACAGGGCCAAGAGACTGATTCAGACACATCCATTTCCAAAGCAATTAACAAAGAGCCACAGGTGATGCCCATTTAAATTCCATTTTAAAACTGTTTTCTTCAGGCTTCACAAACTGTGTCCTGAGGCCAAGACCTTCCTCACATTCAGGGGAAGAGAAGAATTGGTTAGCAAAAGGCCCAAAGCAGAGTTTCTCCACTGAGGCTTTCCTGGTAACACAGATATCTGAGTTTTTTGAGATGCTAGCCATTCCCTTTAGCTATCCACTACATGGCCTTGTCACAGAGCTTGGAGGTGGTACATATCTTGGACACAAAACCATGAGCCTATTCTGGAGAGTGGCCAGATTTAGGAAGAAAACAGGAACTTAGGAAATTAGTAGGTGTTTTCCATCCATAAGGGAAGCCACAGTCCATTCATCAATTGGGCAGGATGAATGCTGGGAAGGATTCTACTAAACAGGACACACCCATTGATGAATTCTCTTTTCAAATGTTGACAACCACGGACACAGTGGGATACACAGACATAGAAACACTCACTTTGTGAAACGACTTACTAGGAACAGTCCACTCCAAACCAAACAAACCACCTTTTTTACCTATTCTTAGAACATGAGACAAAACCACAAACTCACACTCACACCCACAAAGGCACCTCCTTCCCCCAAAGAGGTCTGTGACAATCCGGAGTGTCCTCTTACTTGTGGGCCTTATTATGTTCCCTGAAATGTCCTGTCCTGTCTCAGATCTGGTCTCCTTGGCCAAATCTGCGAAGTGGTCAGGAGCCAGCTGTGAGCAACTACCTGCTTTCTCAGGAAAGGCCCCTCTTCTGAGCTCTCCTGAAATTTGGCCATTCTCACATCAGTAGGTACCAAGAAAGACTGACTCTGTTCTTTGTAAATCCAAATAAGTGAGCCCACTGGGAATGGTACTGGGACTGCCTCTGGTTGCCTGGCTTCCTGGATCCCAAGTTCAGAGAGTTCTATCACCAAGGAAGTGAGGAAGGTCACCTCCTTTGTGAACTGAATGAGGTCACTGCTTTGGAAACCACTTTGTCCTAAAATTTGCTTCCAAGGTTCCCATGAGATGGAGGCTGCCCCTATTTCCTGTGATTCTTTCACAACTGAGAATTGTATATCAACCATAGGCAGCCGGGAACAGCTGTCCACACTGGCCTGGTTTGGTCCATCTTCTCTACATTAAGAAGAGTGAGGCTGATTCTGACACATCCCTTCATCCTGACCCGGTTGTTTGCCATGGAAGATGACTTTTGCTCTCTCAGGTCCTTCATAGCTGCCTAAATCTTCTCCAGGGATCATTTCTGCATGGAACTTTGAGGTTCTCAGAGGTGGAAGATCCCCTACATTCCTGTATTGGAAGACCAATTCGGTCCCTCTTCTTCTGTAAAGTTAGATTGAGGGAACATTGTATGGTTAAGGTTAATAACAGGTTCCATTTTGGTTAGGAATCATTCTCTGGGATGAATAATGGTATTGGGATTTTGCGATATTTTCAAGAATATATAGGTGAAATATAAGGATGAAAAAAGAAATCTAGGTAATTTTTGAAGGACAGAAGGGAATTGGCCCCATGATTGGGATTCTTAGCTTTCAATTATGTTCTGCACAGGTGTCTCAGATAAATTGATATACAGTGGCATAGGATCTTGTCTTTTGGATGATTGAATGTCGAAGAGAACATCTGGTCCAAAAGGGATAGTTGGTGGATTAGGAAGATATTCAGTAGGTTTAGAATGAAGAGTGTGTATAGAATTTGGACCAAAAGATCTTTAGCAATAGGGTTTTGGGTAGAGACTGAAAGTAAATGTCAGCACATGTGAAGAGTCAGTCACAGTGATAAACTGGGGAAAAATACAGGAAATCAGATATCAATAGAGACATTAGGAAATCAGGACAAGTATAAAGTGAGTGATAGGATTAGAAATTTTCAACAGGGTTGAAGTTGAATATGTAATTTCAGAAAGAAACAAATATGTAGTCACCAATAGGATTCACTTTGAGAGCATTAGGCAAACTGGATATGGATTTTTTTTTTTAATCCATGCTCACTTTCCATTTAGGATTTGGTACAATCATAAGTGTGACCTTGCTTTTTGTTTCCACAATATTACTGTGATTAATGTATATATAGATCAGATGACATGAGTATTTCTTCCACCATTTCTGGGAGCAATATTTTGAAGACATATAATTTAGTATTGTGGGTACAAATAGGTATAGGCTGTGTTATACGAATATAGAGATAATGCATGAGTAGACCATACTGTGAATAAATAATATAACTGGTTCCAAATTTAAATAATGGATTGAATTGATATCTAGATATATACTGGAAAACTTATATTGATATTCATACAATCATTCGTACCAGTTATACATCTAATATTAATATTAGTGTTATGGTTTATCATGAAGTGTCTGTGAGTTTTGCTTCTAAAATGATTATGGAAATCAAAAATAATGTGCTTGGAAAGAAGTCTCATTAAAACAACAGTCACGAAACCTGGGGGAATACATATGTTCTGAAGCAGGAAGTAATTGAAAGTGAAAAAAAATCCTATGAATTTGTGAATTTGTGAATGAAAAATGTATTCAATTATGTGCAAAAACTGAAGAAATATTAATGTACCAGTTTTGAATAAAAATGAACGTCAAAGTACATATCATGTCCCATAGGAATCTACTTGCATTGATGTTAAACTGAGTCATTTACTGTAGCAATATTAGGATTTGTATGCACCATTCACTGAAGTTAGCTTTCAGTACTAGGAAACAAATATATATTTCAGGTGGATTAATATTCTAGAGAATATTCTTATGAAAAGTTTAATAAAAATCCACATTCATTAACATCAATGAATTTAGGGAGTATATAATAAGACACATACATTTCATATTTTGAAAAATCTGGAGAGTTTATACATATATATATGCACACACACACACACACACACACACACATATACATTAAAATGTAGCAATATAAATGCCAATCGAAATACATCATGAAATATATATCATCCACAAATCCAAAAATCTTCACTTTTCTGAACATCAATTTAAGTATAATGTTGTTCAACTAGGAAGCTCACCCATAGTTTGTTTTGTAAGTTCCAACAGCATTTAGGAGGAGTGATCTCTTCTCACAATTTGTATTTGCCAAGTCAGCAACCTCACAAGTATCTACGTGTGATACCAGGTAGGATTCTATATGTGCATATATAAATACATGTGCTGAATAGGGTACAGAGAAATGGAGACAGGAATTCTCATATTTGTTAACTTTAAAAACACATGGAGAAGGGAGGGGCAGAGCCGCCAACCGCGCCTGTAAGATAGGCGGACCTGCGAGCCACCGGTAGAACAGGCCTAGCGGCCCGCAATCGTACAAAACACATCGCCCTGGTTGGGGGTTGGGCAGAGCCGCTGCGCGCCTGCAAGGAACGCGGACATGCGACCCACAGGGAGAACAGGCCCAGCAACCCGTGGAGGGGCAGAGACACCCCTTGAAACTTCTAGATAGGTGAACCTGTGACCCACCGGCAGAAGAGGCCCAGCTGCCTTCAGAGGGGCAGAGCCGGCCCCCGCGCCTGCGAAGTAGGCAGACCTGCGAACACCGACAGACCAGGCGCTAGGCCCCGCCACGGTGCTAGACACATAACCAAGGTTTGGGGAGGGGCCGAGCCACTGCCCGTGCCTGGAAAGCAGGTGGACCTCTCACTCTCTGGCAGAACAGACCCAGCAACCTACCAGCCTGGTAGATATATCGCCTCAGTTTAGGGAGGGGCAGAGCTGCCACTCGTGCCTGCAATGTAGACAGCCCTGCAATCCACAGACAGAAGAGGCCCAGCGGCACGCGGAGGGGCAGAGCCAACACCTGCGCCTGCAAGGTAGGTGGACGTGTGACCCACTGGCTGAACAGGAGAAGCACCCGAAGAGGGGTAGAGCAACTGCCCGCTCCTGCAAGGTAGGCGGACAGGCTACCGACCGGCAGAACAGGTCCAGAGGGCTGCTGGTGTGGTAGGCACATTGCCCCAATTGGAGGAGGGGCAGAGCCACCGCCCACACCTGTGAGGGAGACTTTTCATGAATACAATAGCAATATAAACATTTAGGGGTAAAATTCAATAACACAAAAGTTCCACCAAACAGAAAAAAAAAGCGAACAGTAGGAAAAGACAAGGAAAGAAAGGACCACAAGCAATGCAGGTCAACTCAACATTAGAAGAGGTAATATCTGCAGCAGATGGAATGTCAGATAAAGAATTTAGGATATACTTCCTTCCGATGATCTGAGTCAACAGGGAGACATTAGACAGCAAAATCAGACAATGAAAGATCACTTCAACAATAAATTACATAAACAAATCCAAGAAGCAAAAGATCAACTATACAGGGAGATAGAGGTTATAAAAAAAAAACAAACAGAAATCATAGAAATGCAGGAAGCAATGAACCAACTTAAAAACTCAATTGAGAATACTACCAGCAGAGTAGATCACGTAGAAGATAGAACATCAGACAATGAAGACAAAGTATTTCAACTTGAAAAGAACATAGACAGCTCAGCAAGACTGTTAAGAAACCATGAGCAGAAAATCCAAGAAATATGGGATAACATGAAGAGACCAAACTTAAGAGTAATTGGGATACAGGAAGGTATACAGGTGCAAAACAAAGGAATGAGCAATCTATTCAATGAAATAATATGAGAAACCTTCCCAGACATGAAGAATGAGACAGAATCCCAAATCATAGAAGCCTACAGGATGCCGAATGTGCAAAATCATAAGAGATAAAGACCTAGACATATTATAATGAAGATGCCAAACATACAGAATAAAGAGAGAATTTTAAAAGCTACAAGAGAAAGGAAGCAGATTACATTTAGGGGTAAACCAATCAGGATAACAGCTGATCTTTCAACACAGACTCTGAAAGCTAGAAAATCCTGGAATAACATTTTTCAAACACTGAAAGAAATTGGGTTCCAACCAAGAATTGTGTATCCAGCGAATTTAAGCTTCAGGATGGAAGATAAAATTAAAACCTTCCATGAAAAACAAAAGTTAAAAGAATTTGCAGCTAGAAAACCCTTTCTTCAAAAGATCCTTGGCAAAACATTATAGGAAGACGAAATGGAAAATAACAATGAAAACCAACAGTGGGAGGTAGTACAGTAAAGGGGGGAAAAATAATCAAAGAGGAAAAAAAAAACATGGTTAGTAACATTAATAAACAAATATGGCTGGAATAACAACCCATATCTCAATAGTAACCCTAAATGTTAATGGATTAAACTCACCAATTAAGAGACACAGGCTAGTAGAATGGATCACGAAAGAAGACCCAACAATTTTCTGCCTGCAGGAGATGCATTTGATAGGAAAAGAGAAACATAGACTGAAGTTGAAAGGTTGGGAGAAATCATATCACTCATATGGACTTCGGAAACAAGCAGGAGTGTCCATACTCAGATCAAATAAAATAGATGTCAAGCCAAAGTTAAGCAAAAGGGATAAAGAGGGACACTACATACTGCTCAAGGGAACCATACACCAACAAGACATAACAATCATAAATATATATGCCCCAAACAATGGTTCAGCTATGTTCATAAAAAAAAACTCTTCTCAAGTTCAAGAGTCTGATAGACCACAATACAATAATCATGGGAGACTTCAACACACCTCTCTCACTACTGGACAGATCTTCCAAACAAAAGTTGAATAAGGAAACTATTGAACTGAATAACACAATTAATAACATAGACTTAATAGACATATATAGAATATACCACCCAACATCAAGCAGTTACACTTTTTTCTCAGCAGCACATGGATACCTCTCAAAAATAGATCATATATTATGTCACATGGCAACTCTTAGACAATATAAAGGAGTATAGATAATACCAGGCATCTTATCTGATCATAATGGAATGAAACTGAAAAATCAACAATAAAAGAAGGAAGGAAACTTCATGCATCACTTGGAGAATGAACAATACGTACTGAATGATCAATGGGTTATAGAAGACATCAAGGAGGAAAATAAAAAATTCTTAGAGATAAATGAAAAAGACAGACGGAACATATCAGAATCTATGGGACACATTGAAAGCAGTTCTAAGAGGAAAATTCATTGCTTGGAGTTCTTTCCTTAAAAAAAGAAAAGAAAAAAACAACAAATAAATGATCTCATAGTTCATTTCAAAATCCTAGAAAAAAAAAGAGCAAAACAACAGCAAAAGAAGTAGAAGGCAAGAAATAATTAAAATCAGAGCTGAAATTAATAAAATCAAAACAAAAGAATCAATTGAAAAATTTGACAATACTAAAAGTTGAAAAATAAATAAAATTGACAGACTCTTAGCCATGTTAACAAAGAGAAGAAGAGAGAGAACTCAAATTACTATCATACTGGATGAAAATGGCAATATCACAACAGACACTTCTGAAATACAGAAGATAATCAGAAATTATTTTGAATCCTTATACACCAATAAATTAGAAGATAGTGAAGGCATTGATAAATTTCTTAAGTCATATGATCTGCCCAGATTGAGTCAGGAGGATATAGACAACCTAAGCAGACCAATATTAATTGAGGAAATAGAAGAAACCATCCAATGACTACCAACTAAGAAAAGAACAGGACCGAATGGGTATACAGCAGAGTTTTTCAAAACCTTTAAAGAGGAACTAATACCAGTACTTTTCAAGATATTTCAGGAAATAGAAAAAGAGAGAGAACTTCCAAATTCATTTTAGGAGGCCAATATCACCCTGATTCATAAAACAGACAAAGACACTTCAAAGAAACAAATCTACAGACCAATATCTCTAATGAACCTAGATGCAAAAATCCTCAATAAAATTCTGGCGAATCAGATACAAAAACATATTTAAAAAATTGTGCAACATGATCAAGTAGGGTTCATCCCTGGGATACAAGGCTGGTTCAATATACGGAAATCAATAAATGTTATTCACCACATCAATAGACTTAAAAATAAGAACCATATGATCACCCCAATAGATGCAGAAAAAGTATTCAACAAAGTACAGCATCCCTTTATGTTCAAAACTCTAGAAAAACTAGGGATAACAGGAACATACCTCAATATTGTAAAAGCAATCTATGCTAAGCCTCAGGCTAGTATCATTCTGAATTGTGAAAAAATTGAAAGCATTCCCTCTAAAATCTGGAACAAGACAGGGATGCCTTCTCTCACGACTTCTGTTCAACATAGTTCTCGAAACACTGGCCAGAGAAATTAGACAAATGAAAGAAATTAAAGGCATAAAATTAGGAAAAGAAGAACTTAAATTATCACTATTTGCAGATGACATGACTCTATACCAAGCAGACCCCAAAGGGTCTACAAAGAAACTATTAGAGTTAGTAAATGAATTCAGCAAAGTGGCATGATATAAAATCAACAATCATAAATAAAAGGCATTCCTGTATATCAGCAACAAATCCTCTGAAATGGAAATGAGGACTACCACTCCATTCAGAATATCCTCAAAATAAAAATAAAATACTTGGGAATCAACGTAACAAAAGATGTGAAAGACTTACACAATGAAAACTACAGAACAATAAAGAGAGAAATAGAAGAAGATCTTACAAGATGGAAAAATATACCCTGTTCATTGATAGGCAGAATTAACATCATCAAAATGGCGATATTACCAAAAGTTCTCTATAGGTTTAATGCAATGCCAATCAAAATCCCAAGGGCATTTCTTGTAGAAATAGATAAAACAATTATGAATTTCATATGGAAAAATACAAAACCCAGTATATCAAAGACAACTCTAAGCAGAAAGTGTGAATCAGGCGGTATAGCGATACAAGTCCTCAAATTATACTACAGAGCAATAGTAACAAAAAGAGCATGGTACTGGTACCAAAACAGGTGGGTGGACCAATGGTACATAATAGAGGACACAGAAATCAATCCACAAAATTACAGCTATCTTATATTTGATAAAGGAGCTAATAGCATGAAATGAAGGAAGGATAGCATCTTTAAAAAATGGTGCTGGAAAAACTGGAATTCCATATGTAACAAATGAAACTGAATCCCTTTCTCTCTCCATGCAAAAAAGTTAACTCAAAATGGATCAAGGAGCTTGATATCAAATCAGAGACACGGCATCTGATGGAAGAAATCTTTGGCTATGATCTACATACTTTGGGGTCGGGCTCCAAATTCCTCAATAGGACACCCATAGCATAAGAGTTAATAACTAGAATCTACAAACTGGACTTACTCAAACTAAATAGATTTTTCTCAGAAAAAGAAACAATAAGAGAGGTAAAAAGGGAGCCTACACCCTAGGAACAAATCTTGACTCCTCACACTTCAGATAGAGCCCTAATATCCAGAGTTATACAAAGAAATCAAAAAAATTAACAATAAGAAAATGAATTACCCAATCAACAAATGGGCCAAGGACCTGAACAGACACTTCTCAGAGGAGGACATACAATCAATCAATAAGTACATCAAAAAATTCTCACCATCTCGAGCATTCACAGAAATGCAAAACAAACCCACCCTAAGATACCATTTCACTGCAGTAAGGTTAGCAGCCTTTATGAAGTCCAAAGACAACAAGTTCTGGCGAGGATGTGGGGAAAAGGGTACACCTGTACATTGCTGGTGGGACTGCAAATTGGTGCAGCCAATTTGGAAAGCAGTAGGGAGATTTCTTGGAAAGCTGGGAATGGAACCACCATTTGACCCAGCAATTCCCCTTCTCGGTCTAATCCCTATAGACCCAAAAAGAGCATGCTACAGGGACACTGATAAATCTATGTTCATAGCAGCACAATTCACAATAGGAAGACTGTGGAACCAACCTAGATGCCCTTCAATAGATGAATGGATTAAAAAATGTGGCATTTATACACAATGGAGTATTACTCTGCATTAAAAAATGACAAAATCATACAATTTGCAGAGAAATGGATGGCATTAGAACGTATTATGCTATGTGAAGATAGCCAATCACTAAAAAACAAATGCCAAATGTTTTCTTTGATATAAGGAGAGTAACTGAGAACAGAGTTGGAAGGAAGAGCATGAGAAGATGATTAACATTAAACAGGGGTGAGAGGTGGGAGGGAAAAGGAAAGAGAAGCAAAATTGCATGGAAATGGAAGGAAACCCTCATGGTTATACAAAATTAAATACAAGATGAAGTGAGCGGAAAGGGGACGAAAACAAGGGGAAGAAATGAATTACAGCAGATGGGGTACATTGAGAGGATTGGAGGGGAGGGGATGGGAGATAGTAGAGGACAGGAAAGGCAGCAGAATACAACAGACACTAGTATAGCAATATGCAAAACAGTGGATGTGTAACTGATGGGATGCTGCAATCTGTATACGGGGAAAAATGGAAGTTCATAACCTACTTGAATCAAAGTGTGAAATATGACATGTCAAGAACAATGTAATGTTTTGAAGAACAAACAATAAATATCAAAGGAAAAAAACACATGGAGAACTATTTCAATTAAAAATTGACTAGGTTTATAACACCTACACTTTATCATGCAAAAGGCAAGTCCGACTATACACCATGCCTCTTCAGAACTGCTTGTTTTTCTATTTGGTTTGGGTCATTTTTCTCCATCATATTAGGATTAGTAGTCAGAGTTTTGTAGGGTACGTGTTAGTGTCAGGGATTCAGTTTTTGGAATGGAAAATTGGAAAATGAATCCAATGTGTATACAAATATGTGCTACACAAAAATCTTCCCACTTTCATCCAGAACAATGCCTTGACGTTACCATCTCCCAAATAAGAAACAATTAGAGGAGAAGAGTTAGAAAATCTGTAAATACATATCTGGAATGGAAAATATTTAGGAGGTCACAAACTTGGAGGTGGTAGAGGAGTATCCCAAAGTAAGGTACAGGGTAAACACTCCACAAATATGGAGGTGTGCTGGCCTAAAGACTTCTAGAGAAACTTCCTCTGAGGATGGGCACTTGAAATATATGTTGTTGTCAGTAGCTTTAGCTTCCTTTGTAGTGAGATCATCAAAGCTGGGTCTGCATCTATGTGACCTGGAGGACATTCTTTCTTGCTTTCCAATGCACATGAGGCAGCAGTGCTGAATTCTCTCTTTGTATGTAAACTGTGGCCACTGGGGTCTAAGTGTCTCCCCGTGTGGACTGTGAAGCCTTTTGTTCATCCTCCACTTTTCGTGGTGTTTCCTGCTGCAGCACTGGGAGTTTGGTATTTGCCTCACGAAATACAAGGGGTTCAACTGGAACACAGTGCTGGAGGGAGTTTTGTCACTTGTGGTTTTTCAGGGTCTACAAGAGAATGCACCAACCAAGTTTCATTCCCACATAGCTTTCCCCCTTGTCTATAGCAACCTGATTCTGCACATTGGCCTGAAAACTATCAATTTAACAAGACACCTTTACATATAAGTGTCTGGTCACTGCACCATGTCAGTGACAAGCCATTTGGAAATCAATGGCAAATCCACATGGCGCAACCACAGATGATTCATCACACACCTGCACACCACAGCTCAGGGCTCACTACTCAGGAGGGTCCAACTTAATAGCATCTCTGTTCTACACCATTGTCATAAATCCCAGTCAATCAAGGCACTGTCTGGTACACTCATGATCAGTAAAAGTGCATCCAAATGTTCTCCAATACCATCTGGTCATGGGAATTTCAAAAATTTCTTGGTATTTATCTAGCCTCTTGGTAAATCCAAACAAGTGAGCCCACTTGGACTGGGACTGGGACTGGCTCTGGGTGCCTGGCTTCTTGGATCACAAAATTCAGAGATTTCCATCACCAAGGAAGTGAGGTGAGGTCACTTCCTTCAGAAAATGAATGAGGCCACTGTCTTGGCCACCACTTTGTCATAACAGTTGCTTCCTAGTGTCTCAGGAAAAGGAGGCAGCCTCTATTTCCTGTGACACTTTCACAAGTTAGAATGGTATAGAAACATAGGCACCTGGGAACAGCTCTCCACACATGCCTGGTTTCATACATCATCCCTACATTAATAAGAGATAGGCTGATTGAGACACATCCTTTCATCCTGATCGGGTGGTTTGCAAAGGAAGATGACTTTTGCTGTTTCAGGTCCTTCATAGCTGCCTACGTCTTCTCCAGGGATCATTTCTGCATGGATTTTGAGGTACTCAGCAGGTGAAAGATCTCCTAACTTCCTGTATTGTAATACTAACTTTGTCCCTGCTCTTCTGTAAAGTGAGATTGAGTGAACAATCTCAGTTTACAGAATGGTTAGGGTTAATAGCATGTTCGATTTGGGTTACGAATCATTTTGCTGGATGAATAATGATATTGGGAACCTGCAATATTTATAAGAATATGGAGGTGAAATATAAGTATGAAAACAGAAATCTAGGTAATATTTGAAGCCCAGAAGGACTTTGGGCCCTTGATTGGGATACATAGCTTAAATTATGTTCTGTGTGACCTTTGCATTTTGTGTCCAGAATATTACTGTGATAATATGTATATGTAGCTAAGGTGACATGAGTATTTCTTCCACCATTTCTGTGAGCAATATTTTGAAAACTTATAAATTAGTACTGGGGATACTAATAGGTTTACCCTGTTTTGATGAATATAGAGATGATGCATTAATAGACCCTACTGTGAATAAATTATATAACTTTTTCCAAATTTAAATAATGGATTGTATTGATATCTGAAAATATATAGGAAATCTTATATTGATATACATACATTCATTCCAACCAGTTATATATCTAATGGTAATGTTAGGGTTATCATTTATCATGAATAGTGTGTGAGTTTTGCTTCAAAAATGATTATGGAATCGAAAATAATATGTTTAGAAAGAAGTTTAGTAAAAAGACCAGTCAAGAAACATGGAGGAATATATGTCTTCCAAAGGAGGAAGTGATTAAAAGTGAACCAAATGTTTATAAATTTGTGAACTTGTGAATGAATGGATATATCTAATGATGTCCATAAACTGAAGAAATAATTACGTACCAGGTTTGAATAAAAATGAACTTTAACAAACACAATAGAAACATTAGGAATTCTGGAAAAGTATAGTTCGCAGTGAAAGGTTAATAAAATAAGTACTTGTCACTTTCTGTTTTTCAGTATGCTTAACAAAACACTGTTGAAATCTTGAGAACTTTTTGATAGTCTTATTCCCAGAATGTGCTGTCCAAAACTGCCAAACTGCAGAATGTACTCCCTCAACCGGTTGCACACAAACCGCTCACTTGCCCGGACCCATCAATAAACTTCCCCCCCTGCCCTCTCCTAGGAAAATATATAAGCTCTGCTTAAGCTGTTCTCAAGGCTCTCTGCTCTATTCAAGTGTGCTCTGAGCCCCAGCATGCTGGACCCCCAATAAACCCTTTGCTTTGCATGAGACAGTCTCTTGGTGGTCTCTTCACCCGATTGTCACCGGACCTTTACATATGGAGGTTCCACCGAGATCCGGCAGCCGTGGACAAGCGACCCCAACGAACTCCTCTCGGGGTAAGTAAGGTGCCTCTTTCTGGTTTCAGGTTTCAGGTCAGGGCTTGGCAAAATGGATGTCGATGAAGAGCGTGAGCTCTCTCCGATGGTGGCTGACAGTCATGTCACAGAGCCACAGGCCAAGTCCCTGGGGGACGTCATAGAGGACTCAGAAAATCGAGGAACAATAGTCTCCATGACTCAGTGATATTTTGTTTCAGATTCGGTATTGCCAACCCATCGGGTTTTGCCAACTACTCAGTCCTGGTCTCAGTGTTGGACTTCCATATCCTGTCTTTATTGTCTTGTCTTGTCTGTGTCATGTGTTGTTGCTTTTACTGTTTGTGTATCTTTCATTATGGGACAGAGCACTTCAATGCCTCTGTCTCTGACCCTTGTTCACTGCAACAAAGTTTTCTTAAGGGATCAGAATCTTTCTTTTTCAGTAAAATGCTGGACCTAGCAGACTCTCTGTGCGTCAGAATGGCTCACCTTTGGATTTGGATGGACCCTAGAAGGATCTTTCTACTTCCCACTAATTTAAAAAGTTAGAGATATTGTCTTTCACCCAGAGCCACATAGATACCTGTGAAGACAGATGGACACTGCCTACCAACCCGGTGACGAGGGGAATCAACATCAATATCAAGAAAGAGACTTTGTCTACATTAGACGACAACAGGTGTCATCCCTGGAACCCTGCTGGAAGGGACCATAGCAGGTGCTACTTATAACACCTACAGCAGTAAAGGTAGACAGAATCACTTCCTGGATCCATACCTCTCATCTCAAGCCTGTGCCCTGTCCAGACTCTGGCTGGAAACTGTAAAAGACTGGTAACGCTTTCAAATTGTGTATTTGCCATGTGGATAAGGCAATAGACTCTCCCCTTGACCACCAGTAGTCCTAACCCTCATCAGCCCATTCAGCAGCGATGGCTGATCACAAATCTTACTGGACAAGAAGTATGGTCTATCTCGCATACAGCCCACTTAGGGACATGGTTGCCATCTCTCCACAGAAACATTTGTCAGCTGGCTATAGGTCTTTTCCATTGGGATATCCCTGATGAAGTGGATCCCACTAAAATTCCATTAAATCCCTTCTCTACCATAGATAATGGAAACAAATATTATGGATGTAGGGACACGCGAGCCAGATGCAGGTTGGCTAGCCTAGATTACTATGTTTGCCCGGCGGACTATCAAAGCCACAAACAGTCAAGGCTGTGTTTGGGGAAACCCGGCTTCTTCTGTAAGTCATGAGGATGTGAGCATACAGGGACTGCTTGATGGAACCCAAACTCCTTATCAAATTCTGTACACAACATTGGCCATATTACCAATTAGATAACCAAAATTGATGGCCCCCAGAGGGGTCTCTGGATCCTCAAATTCTGCGTGACCTTTTTAACTTCTGCAAGTGCTGAAAAGGGTAAAAGGAGATTCCCCTATGTGGAGGCCTTTTCCCTACTTTGCTCACATCCTGAACTATGCTTCTCCAATAGATCCTCACCCTCAGCCTTCTGCTCCAGACTCTCTGCTCTTACTCTCACCTATGCAACCTGATTTCTCCCCTCCAATTACTAGATCAAAAACCCAAACCTCCGCCTGTTCTAAGACCGTTGCCCCCTTCTTGAGGTAGCAGGTACTGAGGTACACCTCAACCAACTCACTCCTCTCTTCTCCTGTCATTGCCCGCACTGGGTCCCACCAGGTCCTCTTACTACCTAACACAAAGCCCAAACCAGCTGAGAAGAGCCCTCACACCCTTATCCAATATGCAATGTAAATGGCCTTTAAAGTTGCTTTTTCATCACTGAAAACATGTTACTAAGTATTTAAAGTCCCTCAAATGCTTTTTGGGATACTAACTCCCATCTTACCCTCTGCTGTACCTGTTTTACTGCTCAAGATTTGTTCCTAGAAAAATCCAAAACCCCTTTTCCATTATTCTTTTACATTTCTCCTACCTCATTCTCAGATCCACGGAACTGCTCACAGCCATTCCTTCCCCGTCTTCCCCCTCTGTACCAGGCCCACAGAAAAGTCTTAACTGACCTTCTCCAGAAATCTCCAACATAGCTGAATTTAGGAATTTCAGCAAAAGAGTCCCAATAAAAGATTTCTAAGTAGATAAAATTCCACTTTTCATGTTGCCCTATTCTACTTGGCCACTGGCTAAAAAAATCTGCAATCCTAAGCTAGACACCCCCATACTAATTTTTCACAAAATATGTGAACAAGGCCTTGGCCTTGAGCTGAGGCTTCACATAGATGGCTACATTTGTAAGATAAAGAAGTTACCAACTGGGCTCCATGGTAACAGTTGGCAGGGGGAAAAATAAAGGGAATATAAAGCTCTCCCTCACCCAGGTGTCCTTGGAAGGTTAACTTTCCCAGAACAGAGGAAAAAAAAAGAAGACAAATGGCTTCTTGTGAACTTCTTAAGACTGTGAACTTCTGAGCCCCTTCCCTTATATGTTGGGTACAAAATTCTGAAACTACCTAAACTTGGGATTCCGGGGATTTAATTGATTACAACAGAAGTAATGCCCTCTGAATATGGTTGCAAACAAATAGGACTGTTTTCCTGTCTTTGGTACTATCTTAGGTGCCTTGCCTTGTCCATCCCTACAACAGTATAATTCTAAATACTTAAAACATTGTTTATGTTTTCATGAAGTGGTCAAAAGATGTGATTAATTGTGTAGTTGTGCAAATGTTTCCCAGAGTGCTCTATCATGACACAGGTTCATTTGAAGATCAAATAGGGGGGCATAAAACCTGGTTCCACTGGGAACATATATCCCTCACTTTAGCCATCCTATTAGGAATACATGTTGCTGCAGGGGTGGGCACAAGAACCACTGCCTTGGTCCATGGGACAAAACAAATGACCCAAATAGAAGCAGCAATAGGCCAAAACTTAAAGATATTAGAAACCTCCATCACAGCATTGCAGGAATCTTTAACCTATCTCTCTGAAGTTGTTTTACAGAACAGTCGAGGATTGGAATTTCTCTTCATGAGAGAAGAGGGCCTTTGTTTTGCATTGATGGAAGAATGTTGTTTTTATGCCAACCATACTGGAGTTGTAAAAAAATCTATGAGTAAATTAAAATGACGACTTGAAGAGTGTCAACGAGAGAGAGAGGCCCAAAAAGGGTGGTTTGAATCTTGGTTCACAAAGTCCCCCTGGTTAACTACGCATTTATCAACCCTGGCGGGTCCAATAATAATCCTCACATTATTGCTAACTATAAAATCCTGCTTGCTCAACCATGTAATTTATTTTCTCCAGGCTCAAATTGGACAAGTTAAACTAATGGTAATACCCCACTAGCAGACATGGAATGTGACACCACCCAATGATCATATTTATGATTAAAAGTAGCCAGAAAAAGAAGTGTCGAATGAAAGGTTAATAAAATATGTAGTTGTCACTTCCTGTTTTTCTGTACACTTAACAAAACACTGTTGAAATCTTGAGAAATTTTTGCCAATCTTGTTCCCAGAATGTGCTGTCCACAACTGCCAAACTGCAGAATGTACTCCCCCACCAGGTTGCATGCAAACTGAACACTCGCCCTGACACATCAATTAACTTCCCTCCCTGCACTCGCAAGGAAAAGTCTATAACATCTGCTTAAGCTGTTCTCAGGGCTCTCTACTCTTTTCAAGTGAACTCTGAGCCCCAGCATGCTGGACCCCCAATAAACCCATTGCTGTTACATGAGATAGACACTTGGTGGTCTCTTCTTCCGACGCTCGCCCGACCGTTACTTGGATGATTGAATGTAGAATAGAACATCCAGTCAAAAAGGGATAGTCGGTAGGATTAGGAATATAGTCCGTAGGTTTAGGAAGAAGAGTGAGTATAGGATTTGGACCAAAAGTTCTTTAGCAATAGGGTTTCGGTTAGAGAGTGAATGTAAATGTCAGCACATGTGAAGAATGAGTCACAATGATGAAATGCAGAAAATATGTAGGAAAGCAGATATCAATAGAGACATTAGGAGATCAGGCAAAGTATAAAGTGAGTGATAGGATTAGACATTATCAACAGGGTTGAGTTTCAATATATAATCTTAGGAAGAAACAAATATGTAGTCACCAATAAGATTGACATTTGAGAGCATTAGGCAACCTGGACATGGATGATTTTAGTAATCCATGTTCACTTTCCATTTAGGCTTTTGGGAGAATCCTAAGTGTGACCTTTGCATTTTGTGTCCAGAATACTACTGTGATAAAATGTATGTATAAATCAGTTGACATGAGTATTTCTTCCACCCTTTCTGGGAGCAATATTTTGAAGATATACAAATTATTATTGGGCGTACACAGAGGTGTACCCTGTGTCTATGAATATAGAAGTAATGCATGAATTGACAATACTGTGAATAAATAATATAACTGATTCCACGTTAAATAATGGATTGATAGAATTGATATTTAAAAATATATAAGAAATCTTATATTTATATAGAATCATTCATTCCAATGAGTTATACATCTAATGGTAATATTAGGGTTATATTTTATCATGAAAGGTGTGTGAGTTCTGCTTCAAAAGTGAGTATGGAAATGGAAAATAATGTGTTTGGAAAGAAGTCTCATGAAAAGACCAGTCAAGAAACATAGAGGAATGCATGTGTTCTGAAGTAGGAAGTAATTGAAAGTGACAAAAATGCAAATAATTTTGCTAACTTGTGGGTGAAATATAAGTATGGAAAAAGAAATCTAGGTATGATTTGAAGCCCAGAAGGGCATTTGCCCCTTGAGTGGTTTAATTAGCTTTGACTTATGTACTGCACATATGTCTCAGATAAAGCGATATAGAATGGAACAGGAATTTGCACCTTGGATGATTGAATAACGAAGAGAACATCCAGTCAAAAAGGATTTGTCGCTAGGATTAGGAAGATAGTCGGTAGGTTTAGGAAGAAGATTGAGTATAGGATTTGGACCAAAAGTTCTTTAGCAATAGGGTGTCGGGTAGAGATTGAATATATATGTCAGCACATGTGAAAAGTCAGTCACAATGATGAACTGGGAAAAATAGTAGGAAAGCAGATATCAATAGAGATTAAGAAATCAGGCAAATTATAAAATGAGTCATAGGTTTAGACATTCTCAACAGGGTTGAGATTGAAAATGTAATCTTCAGAAGAAACACATATGTAGTCACCAATATGATTGACACTTGATAGCATTAGGCAACCTGGACATGGATGAGTTTAGTAATCCATGTTCACTTTCCATTTAGGCTTTTGGGAGAATCCTAAGTGTGACCTTTGCATTTTGTGTCCAGAATACTACTGTGATAAAATGTATGTATAAATCAGTTGACATGAGTATTTCTTCCACCATTTCTGGGAGCAATATTTTGAAGATATACAAATTATTATTGGGCGTACACAGAGGTGTACCCTGTGTCTATCAATATAGAGATAATGCATGAATAGACCATAATGTGAATAAATAATATTACTGGTTACACTTTACATAATGGATTAAATTGATATCTGAAAGTATACAAGAAATCTTATATTGAAATACAATCATTCATTCCAACCAGTTTTATATCTAATGATAATATTAGGGTTATGGTTTATCATGACGGTTGTGTGAGTTTTGCTTCAAAATTGATAATGGAAATCAAAAATAATGTGTTTATAAAGAAGTCTCTTAAAAAGAGCACTCAAGAAACATGGAGTAATCCATGTGTTCTGAAGCAGGAAGTGATGGAAAGTAAAACAAATGCGTATAAATTTGCTAAATTGTGGATGAAATATACATCCTATCATGTGCATAAACTGGAGAAATAGTAATGTACCAGTTTTGAATGAAAATGAACGTCAAAATACACATTATATCCCATAGGAATCTTCATGCATTGATGTTAAACTGGGTCAGTTACTGTAGAAATACTTGATTTTTTTTTGGTGTCATAATACACTTTATTTTAGCACTAGCATGCCACAGAATGTAGAGGAAAGAGCAATAGATTTTCAGTTATAGCACTAATAATCTAACGTTTAATGACTATTTTGGGGAGTCTAGAAATTGCATAAGGCTATGTAACATAATTGTTTTTTATTTAACATTCATAAAAACTTGGAATTTTGGTAATATTTCTCCTTTTTAATTTTTTATCATTTCAGTTGTTCATAGACCTTCATTTTATTTATTTGTATGTGGTGATGAGAATATAACCCAGTGCCTCACACATGCTAGACAAGCATGTTAACACTGAGCCAGAAACCCAGCTCCTCCACTTTATCTTATCATCAAACACTCCTCACCCTCTTCATTACTCACTTTCTTAATCGTTTTCCCCCTTCTCTCTATTCTTTTTCACTTTCCCTCCTTATGTATTTTTCTCTCATGTCATTACAAACACTAGTATGCTATGAAATTTACATTTAAAACTGATTTTATAGTCATTCTATTTTCTTGAGAAAATTTAAAAATTATAATCACCTGATTGATATATTACAATACATTTATTATACATATGCATCTATATTCATTTACATGTATTACATATATATACATATATATTTAAAATTACTTTGATTAGCCTGTTAGAAATAATATATACCAAGTCTTTCTTAATTTTCAAGTCTTCCAGAATTAACATCTTACAGTGAAAATCAAATAAACATGTTTAAGTTAACAGGTATCATTCTTATTTATCAATACTGATAATTTAAGGTTTTATATCACATTAAGTTGTAATATGGCATATTAACTCTTATGAATTAGAGAAATTTTTTTTTGAACAACCTATTATTTAAGGACCATATGCACTGACATTTCAAATGGCCTTCTTGTGATTTCAATTTCTATCAATTGTGTGTTAATTAAAAAATACTTATTTTAGTAATTTTCATATTCATAATTGATATAAAGTCAATTGTTTAATCCTTTTTGTAAGTAGTTACTTATTACAGTAGGGGCAGTATTAATAATTCTAAATCTTTATAAGAAAAATGGTACAAAGATATTTTCAGGCAAAATTAAGAATAATTGCGATCTCTAAATGTTTGATTACTGATACATATAATACAGAGCTTTTGATGAGTCTCTTTCCCAGTAAAACATAAAATGCAAAGATACAGTTGGGTATGTATGTCCAAATAAAGATAAGAAAAAATACACATTATCAGTTAGAAACTATTAAATAAAAGATGAAAAGAACAATCCAACACATTGTACCAACTTGTCAGTTGAGTTAGTATTCTGGAAGAATAGCCTAAGACTAGAACTGGTCCATGACAAAATATTCACTAAAAAATGAAATATGAAAAATATAGGAAATACTATGAATTTTTCAGGAGGGTAGGTGGATTAACCTTTAATCTCAATTATGTGCATTTTTAAAACCAGTTTTCTGGTACAATAAAATTGTGATAGATACAACTAAACAAAACAAAGTTTCTGCTTAGCAAAATGAATGCATCTCAACACTTTTTTAGCTGATATCTTCCCACTCAATTTTAAACCTTTATTTATTTATTTTTTATTGGTTGTTCAAAACATTACAAAGCTCATGGTATATCATCTTTCATACATTTGACTCAATTGGGTTATGAACTCCCAATTTTCCCCAAATACGAGTTGCAGAATCACAATGGTTACACATTCATATTTTTACAAAATGTCATATAAGTGACTGTTGTATTGTGCTACATTTCCTATCCCCTACTATCTTCCCTCCCCTCCCCTCCCATCTTCCCTCTCTACCTCATCTGCTGTTTTTCACTTCTCTCCCTATTCCACCCCCCTTTCCCCTCACTACCTCTTATATGTAATTTTGTGTAACATTGAGGGTCTCCTACCATTTCCATATCGTTTCCATTCTCTCTCCCTTTTGCTTTCCTCTCTCGTCTTTGATTAATGTTAATCTTTTCCTCAAGTTCTTACTCCCTGTTCTATTCTTAGTTGCTCTCTTTATATCAAAGAAGACATTTGACTTTTGTTTTTTAAAGAGTGGCTACCTTCTCTTAGCATAATCTGCTCTAATGCCATCCATTTCCCTACAAATTCTATGATTTTGTCATTTTTTAGTGCTGCATAATACTCCATTGTGTATAGATGCCACATTTTTTTATCCATTCATATATTGAAGGGCATCTAGTTTGTTTCCACAGTCTACCTATTTTGAATTGTGCCACTATGATCATTGTTGTGGCAGTATCCCTATAGTACGCTCTTTTAAGATCCTCAGGGAATAGTCTGAGAAGGGCAAAAGCTGGTTCAAAGGGTGGATCCATTCCCAGTTTTCCCAGGAATCTCCATTCTGCTTTCAAAGTTTGCTTCACCAATTTGCAGTCCCACCAGCAGTGTACAAGTGTACACTTTTCCCCACATCCTCGTCAACACTTGTTGTTCTGTGACTTCATAATAGCTGCAAATCTTACTGGAGTGAGATGGTATCTTAGGGTGGTTTTGATTTGCATTTCTCTGACTGCTAGAGATGGTGAGCATTTTTTCATGTACTTGTTGATGGATTGTATGTCTTCCTCTGTGAAGTGTCTGTTCAGTTCCTTGTCCCATTTGTTGATTACATTATTTGTTATCTTATTGTTTAATTTTTTGAGTTCTTTGTATTTTCTGGATATTAGGGCTCTATCTGAAGTGTGAGGGGTAAAAATTTGTTCCCAGGATGTAGGCTCTCTATTTACCTCTCTTATTGTTTCTCTTGCTGAGAAAAAAACTTTATAGTTTAAGTAAGTCCAATTTGTTTATTCTTGTTATTAACTCTTGGGCTATGGGAGTCTTATTATGGAATTTGGAGCCCGACCCCACAGTATGAAGATCGTAACCAACTTTTTTTCTATCAGACGCAGTGTCTCTGATTTTATATCTAGCTTCTTGATCCATTTTGAGTTAACCTTTGTGCATGGCAAGAGAAAGAAATTCAGTTTCATTTATTTGCATATGGATTTCCAATTTTCCCAGCACCATTTGTTGAAGATGCTATTCTTTCTCCATTGCATGCTTTTAGCCCCTTTATCAAATATAAGAAAGTTGTAATTTTGTGGATTGGTTTCTGTGTCCTCTATTCTGTACCATTGGTCCACCTTCCTCTTTTGGTACCAGTACCACACTGTGTTTGGTACTATTGCTTTGTAGTACAGTTTGAACTCTGATATCCCTATAACTCCAGATTCACACTTACTGCTTAGAGTTGCTTTCGCTATTCTGGGTCTTTTGTTTTTCCATAAGAATTTCATGATTGCTTTATCTTTTTCTACAAGAAATGCTGTTGGGATTTTGATTGGCATCACTTTAAACCTGTAGAGAACTTTGGGTAATATTGCCATTTTGATAATGTTATTTCTGCCTATCCATGTACAGGGTTGATTTTTCCATCTTCTAAGATCTTCTTTTATCTCTCTCTTTAGAGTTCTGTAGTTTTCATTATATAAATCTTTCACCTCTTTTGTTAGGTTGATTCCCAAGTATTTTATTTTATTTGAGGATATTGTGAATGGAGTGGTTTTCCTCATTTCCATTTCAGAAGTTTTGTTGCTGATATACAAAAATGCCTTTGATTTATGTGTGTTGATTTTATATCCTGCCACTTTGATGAATTCATTTATTTACTCAAGCCGTTTCTTTGTAGACCATTTTGGGTCTGTTTAATATATTATCATGTCATCTACAAATAGCGATAATTTAAATTCTTCCTTTCCTATTTTTATGCCTTTATTTTCTTTTGTCTGTCTAATTGCTCTGGCTATTATTTCTAGAACTTAATTGAATAGAAGTGGTGATAGAGGGCATTCCTGTCTTGTTCCAGATTTTAGAGGGAATTTCTTCAGCTTTTCTCTATTTAGGATGATGCTAGCCTGATTTTTAGCATATATAGCTTTTACCATGTTGAGGTAAGTTCCTTTTATCCCTAGTTTTTATAGTGTTTTGAACATAAAGGGATGCTGTAGTTTGTCGAATGCTTTTTCTGCATCAATGGAGATGATCATATGGTTCTTGTCTTTAAGTCTATTGATGTGGTGGATTACATTTATTGATTTCCATATATTGTACCAGCCTTGCATCGCAGGGATGAATCCTACTTGATCATGAAGCACAATTTTTTTGATATGCTTCTGTATTCGATTCGCCAGGATTTTATTGAGAATTTTTGCATCCAAGTTCATTAGAGATATTGTTCTGTAGTTTTCTTTCTTTAAAGTGTCTTTGTCTGGTTTCGGGATCAGGGTGATGTTGGCCTCATAGAATGAATTTGGAAGAGCTCTTTCTTTTTGTTTTTCTTGAAATAGCTTGAATAATATTGGTATTAGTTCTTCTTTGAAGGTTTTGTAGAACTCCGCTGTATACCCATCGAGTCCAGGGTTTTTTTTGGTTGGCAGTCCTTTGATGGTTCTTCTATTTCTTCCTTTGTTATTGGTCTGTTTAAATTGTGTGTGTCTTCCTGACTCAATCTGGGCAGATCGTATGACTTAAGAAATTTATCAATACCTTCACTATCTTCAATTTTATTGGAATATAGTGTTTCACAATACTTTCTAACTATCTTCTTTATTTCTGTAGTGTCTGTTGTGATATTGCCTTTTTCATCCCGTATTTTAGTAATTTGAGTTCTCTCTCTTCTTCTGTTCATTAGTATGGCTAAGGGCCTGTCGATCTTATTTATTTTTTCAAAAAACCAACTTTTAGTTTTATCAATTTTTTCAATGTTTTTCTTTGTTTCAATTTTGTTGATTTCTTCTCTAAATTTGATTATTTCTTGTCTTCTACTACATTTGCTGTTGTTTTGCTCTTCCTTTTCTAGGTTTTGAGGTGTAGCATGAGTTCATTTATTTGCTGGTTTTTCTTTTTTTGAGGAAAGAACTCCAATAAATGAATTTCCCTCTTAAAACTGCTTTCACTGTGTCCCATAGATTCCGGTACATTGTGTCTGTATTGTCATTTGTCTCTAAGAATTTTTTTATCTCCTCCTTTATGTCTTCTGTTACCCATTGATCTTTCAGTAGCGTGTTGTTCATTTTCCATGTGATGCAGAATTTTTCCTTCCTTCTTTTATCATTGATTTCCCGTTTCATTCCATTATGATCAGATATGGTGCATGGTATTATTTCCATGACTTTATATTTACTAAGAATTGCCCTATGGCATAATATATGGTCTATCTTTGAGTAGGATCAATGTGCTGCTACTGAGAAGAACGTGTATCCACTTGATGATGGTTGATATATTCTATATATATCTGTTAAGTCTAGGTTATCGATTGTGCTGCTGAGTTCTATGGTTTCTTTATTCAGTTTCTCTCTAGAGGATCTGTCCAATGCCAAGAGTGTTGTGTTGAATTCACCCATAATTATTGTGTTGTAGTCTATGTGACTCTTGAACTTGAGGGGAGTTTGTTTTATGAACGTTGCAATTCCATTGCTTGGTGCATACAAATTGATAATTGTTAGTCTTGTTGGTGGATGGTTCCTTCTAAAAAAATATAGTGTTCTTCTTTATCCCTTTGATTTACTTAGGTTTGAAGTTGATTTTATTCCATATGAGTATGGCCACTCCTTCTTGCTTCCGAGGGCCGTGTGAGTGGTATGATTTTTCCCAAACTTTTACCTTCAGCCTGTGTATGTCTTTTCCTATAATATGGGTCTCCTGAAGACAACATATTGTTGGATTTTTTTTTTCCTCGTTACTAGCCCATGTCTCTTGATTGGTGAGTTTTGGCCATTAACATTTAAGGTTACAATTGAAATATGATTTGTACTTCCAGTCATGTTTATTTATTTATTATATTTTAGTTTGGCTAGTTTTTACTTTTTTGGTTATTTTCCTCCCCCTTTACTGAAATACCTCCTGCTGTTAGTTTTGGGCACTATTTTTCAATTCTTCTTCTTGTAGTATTTTGCTCAAAATGCTTTGCAGTGCTGGTTTTCTGGCTGCATATTCTTTTAGCTTTTGTTTATCATGAAAGACTTTAATTTCATTTTCAAATCTGAAGCTTAATTTTGCTGGGTACAGTGTTCTTGGTTGGAATCCATTAATTTTCAGCATTTGAAATACATTGTTCTAGAATCTTCTCTCTTTCAAAGTCTGTGATGAAAAATCAGTCGTTAACCTAATTGGTTTACCCCTGAATGTAATCTGCCTCCTTTCTCTTATAAGCGTTTAATATTGTCTCCTTGTTCTGTATGTTGGCTATCTTCATAATTATATGTCTTGGATTTGGTCTATTATGTTTTTGAATGTTTGGGGTCCTGTAGGCTTCCAGGATTTGGCAATCCAATCCATCTTTCATCTCTGGGATGTTTTCTAGAATTATTTCATTTAATATGTTGT
Source organism: Callospermophilus lateralis (assembly GCF_048772815.1). Taxonomy (NCBI): domain Eukaryota; kingdom Metazoa; phylum Chordata; class Mammalia; order Rodentia; family Sciuridae; genus Callospermophilus; species Callospermophilus lateralis. Next base: position 961,862 of record NW_027514387.1, on the reverse strand, counting down.
CCATTCCTTTGGTTTGAATCTCTATGCCTTCTTCTATCCCGATGACTCTCAAGTTTTTTTTTTTGACATCCCTTATCTCTTGAATAGATTTAAGCATCTTTTCTGTGTTGACTATATTCTTTTCAAGTTGATAAACTTTGTCTTCATTTTCTGATTTTCTGACTTCTACTTGATCTACTCTATTTGCAATATTCTTGTTTGAGTTTTTAATTTGGTTTATAGTTTCCTGCATTTCTAGAATTACTGTTTGAATTTTTTTAAGATCTCTATTTTTTGGTAAAGCTCATTTTTTGCCATTTGAATTTGTTTGTTTAATTCATTTTCAAAATATACTTTTATTCCTTGGACTTGCTGCCTCATGTCTTCTCTAATATTTCTTTCCATCTGAGTTAAGTATGCCTTGATTTCTTTCCCTATCCCTGTTTCTGGTGCTTCTAGGTCCTCCTGTAGAATTAAGTTGTCCTGCATTGTTTGTACTCCTTTTATTCCATTGTTTTTTCATGATGTTCACGTTACTTTCCAGCTCTATTTGATTGCTGTGTTTCTGCTTTATTCTAGAGATTTGTTTTGGTGTTGTATGTCTCTGTTGTCTCTCCTTTGTGTTGGTAGACTATGCATGCTAAAGTGGATTCCGCTTGGAAGAAATTCCGAAGGTCGAGCTCCAGTGACGTCACCTCTCTGTTTTGGCAGGCCCAAGGCTCCTTGCTGAGGTGTCCGTATAGGGGGGTGGGACTGTACTGTCACTTGTTGGTTTCAGCTCCGGGTCACTGGCGGGCAGGCGGTCTCCAGCTGCCCAGTCGTGCGGTCGGTGGCCGGCGGGCAGGCGGTCTCCAGCTGCCCAGTCACTTGTGCAGCAGGTGGGCTGTCACTGGCGGGCGGGCGATCTCTAGCCACCCAGTGGTGCGGGCGGTCGCCGGCGGCAGGGCGTTCTCAAGCCGCCTAGTCACGCGGGCAGCGGGTGGACTGTCGCCTGTGGGCCTGCAGTCTCCCGCTGCCCAGTCACAAGGGCCTGGCCTCTAGTCCTCTGGTTTCTCCTGCAGGTCCTGTTTTTTCCTGCAAGTCCAGATTTCCCCTGAGTGATGGCTCTCGGCAGTTCAAACTGTACTCTGGGCCTGCCGTTTGTTCGTTGTGGAGGGTGTCTATTGGGAAGCCAGACACTCTATTGTTTTGATTTTTTCCACTTGCCCCTCCCCCAGCACTGGTTAGACAGGTTTTATTTTCACAGTTGATGAGAGGGGGAGTTGAAGGTCAGTTGCCTCTTGTTTTCCCCCATCTTTATGCAGGCTCGCTCTGATAATTTCTCCCCCGGAAATCCTAGGAGAGATTTTATGTGAATTCCCCGATATATGGGAGATGAGCTGAATAACACACTCGTGTTTTATTGTTATAATCTGTAGGAGAGTGGCTGTGGTTACTTCAGCTCTCCAAGATGATGGCCATTGGTTTTCTTGGAAGAGTTTCCATTGTGGGAGATAGAACTGTACCGCTTCCTTCCCTGTCTGAAATCCTGAACTCAGCTCAGGGCTCAGTGGGGGCTCTACCGGCAGGATTCCACAGAATCCTTATCAACGTTTCTCCCTGCTTATTGGACCCATCTCGGTGGTGCCGCACTGTCTTTAGCCACTGGGTGGACCGTGCGGATCAGTCAAATGGGATCTCGGGTCGCACATTTGGCTCGTGTTTGAGACTCAATTACCGGACCATGGTGCTAGAAATCCTTCTTCTAGGTTTTGGTGCACCCCCATTTTGCTGTAATTTCCTAACAAGATAGTTTTTTTGTCACTCTAACTCGTTATTTACCTGTGCAGTGGTGCAGTACACTTGGTGTGATGCACTCTATTCGTGGCCATCTTGCAATGATGAAATATTATGATTTGTATGCACCATTTACTGAAGTCAGTTTTCAGTTTTAGAAAACAAATATGAATTTCAGGTGTATAAATATTTCGGAGAATAATCTTGTGAAAAGTTGATTATAAATCCACATACATGAATATGAATGATTTTAGGGAGTGTATAATAAGACACATATATTTTATATTTTGAAAAATCTGGAGAGTATATATATATATATACACACACACAAACACACACACACACACAGACATTAAAAAGAAGCAGTATATATGCCAATCGAAATTCATCATGAAATATATATCTTCCACATATCCAAAAATATACATTTTACTAAAAATGGATTTATGTATAATGTTGTTCAACTTGGAAGCTCACACTTAGGTTGAATTTTCAGTTCCAACAGCGTTTAGGAGGAGTGATCTCTTCTCACAATTTGTATGTGCCAAGTCACCCACCTCAGAAGAAGGTACGTGTGATACCAGGTAGGATTCTATATGTGCATATAATAATACATGAGCTGAAAAAGGCTAAAGGGAGACAGGAATTGACATATTTCTTAACTTTAAAAACACATGGTGAACTATTTCAATAAACATTGACTTATTTATAACTCCTATCCTATATAATGAAAAAGGGAAGTCCAAATATACACCATGCCTCCTCTGAACTGCTTGTATTTCTATTCTGTTTGAGTTACTATTCTCCATCATATTAGGATTAGTAGTCAGAGTCTAGTAGGGTATGGGTTAGTGTCAGAGATTCATTATTCCGAATGGAAAATAGGAAAATAAACCCAATGTGTTTTCAAATATGTGCTACACAAAAATCTTCCCACTCTCATCCAGAACAATTCCTTGATATTACCCTCGCCTGAAGTAATGCACAATTAGAGGAGAAGAGTTAAAAAATCTGGGAATACATATCTGGAACGGAATATGCTCAGGAGTTCACAACCTTGGAGGTGGTAGAGGAGTTTCCAAAAGTAAGGGACAGGGTAAACACTCCACAAACATGGAGCTCTGCAGGCCTAAAGACATCTTGAGAAACTGCCTCTGAGTTTGGGCACTTGAAATATATGTTGTTGTCAGGAGCTTTAGCTTCCTATGTAGTGAGAGCACCAAAATTGGGTCTGCATCTATGTGACCTGGAGGACATGGTATCTTATTTTTCAATGAACATGAGGCAGCAGTGCTGAATTCTCACTTTGTAGGTAAACTGTGGCAACTGCGGTCTAAGTGTCTCTCCGTGTAGACTGTGAAGCCATTTGGTCATCCTCTAGTTTTCCTGGTGTGTCTTGCTGCTTCACTGGGAGTTGGGTATTTGCTTCATGAAATACAAGGAGTTCAACTGGGACATAATGCTGGAGGGAGTTCTGTCACATGCGGTGGGTCAGGGTCTGCAGGAGAATGCACCAATCAGGCTTCTATCTCACATAGCTTGCCCCCAGGCCCATAGCAACCTGATTCTGAACATTGCCCTGACCCTCTCAATATAACAAGATGCCTTAACATATAAGTGTCTGCTAGCTGCACCATGTCAGTCACAAGCCATTTGGAAGCCAATGGCAGATCCACATGGCCCCAACACAGATGTTTTATCACACACCTGCCCACCACTGCTCTAGACCCGCTACTAAGCAGGCTCCAACTTACTGGCATCTCTGTTCTACACCATTTTTCATGAAACCCAGTCAATCAACGAATTGTCTGGTATACTCATGATCAGCAAATGGACATCAAAAGGTTCTCCAGTGACACCTGGACATGAAAATTTCAAAAATTCCATGGTATTTATCTAGCCATTGTTCGTGGATGAATTTGGAGTCACTATGATTTTCAATTTATTCAGGAACCATTAAATGTTGAGGAAGCTCATTTTAATGAAAGCACAGGAGAACACACAGAGGCAAGTCTTCTCAAAGAGTGGCCAAATGGTCACATGAAGCCAGGCCCATTGAGGTCTACAATGTGAGGTCCATGTGTGTTTTGACTCTCAACTATGGCTGCCAAGTTTGTCAGAATAAAATCATGTGATATCCTTGCTGAAATTCCCCGTGCCTTGTGGAAAGCCTTCCTGGGCACACATCTCAATTCCAAGGGTGACTCTCATGCATGGCCTCCTAAAATCCCAACACAACTCATGGCAATACTTCTCTGAGGTCAGTTCCAGAACTCAGTCTGTAAGGAGAATTACAGCAGAGTTCAAGCCCAGGTGGAGCCAGTCATCATTTCCAACCATCAAACTAATAACCACAATTAAAACCAAAACACTTCCGCATGGCCCTCATCTTCTTCCATATAGACACTCATTATAACCTCTGACTAGAGGTTTCCATGAGGGGCGCAGCCCAAGACAGTGTCCAAAATAAGCTCCCTTTCCCCTCATTTGCCTAAAGTCGGGGTGGCCTGAACACCTTCCTGTGAACCAGGAGTAATCGAGTAGGCCTTCCGTTAATACTGCTCTGTTTCTCCAATTTGAGGAATACTGACTGTGGGGTTTAGATTCTTTATGTGAATTAGAAACATGAGAAAACCCAAGCACCTATGGGCTTCCCTCTTCAGGGCTTTGAAGAACTCATTTGACCCAAAGGATCCCTATTCTCACTTGATGAAGTTCAGGAACCTTACAGAGGAAGGCGAGAGACTTCATCCACAATGACTGCTCTTTTTGGCCATTTTGGGTTTGGATGAAAACATGGGATCCATCAGGTGCTGAGAATCTAACCACAGCCTCACACAGGGCCAAGAGTCTGATTCAGACTCATCCATTTCCGAAGCAAATAAGCAAAGAGCCACAGGGGAATCCCATTCATTTCCATTTGAAACTGTTTTCTTCAGGCTTCACAAAGGAGTGGCCTGAGGGAAAGACCTTCCTGAAATTCAGGGCAACAAACAAGAGGTAAACAAAAGGCACAAAGCAGGGTTTCTCCACTGAGACTTTCCTGGTCACACTGATATCTGAGTTTTCTGAGATTCTCGCCATTGCCGTCAGTTATCCAGAACATGGCCATATCACAGAACTTGTAGGTGGTACATATCTTGGACACAAAACCATGAGGCTATTCTGGAGAGTGGCCAGAATTCAGGAAGAAAACAGAAACTTTGGAAGATAGCAGGTGTTACCCTTCGATAAGGCAAGCCACAGTCCATTCATAAATTTTGCAGGATGAATGCCTGGAAGCTTTCTACTAGACAGGACACATCCATTGATGCATTCTCTTTACTAATGTCTACAATCACGGACAGAGTGGGATGCACAGATATAGAAGCACTTGACTTGTCAAATGACTTACTAGAAACAGTCAACGCCAATCCAAACAAACAGCCTTTCCTACCTATTCTCAGGACATGAGACAAAACCAGAAACACACATCCACACCCACAAAGGCACCTCTTTTGCCCAAGTAGGTCTGTGACTATCCGGAGTGTCCTCAGACTGATGGGCCATATTATATTCCCCCAAAATGGCCTCTCCTGTCTCAAATCTGGTCTCCTTGGCCAACTCTGTGAAGTAGTCAGGAGCCATGGGTGAGCCACTACCTGCTTTCTCAGGAAAGTCCCCTTTTCAGAGCTTTCCTGGCATTTGGCCATTCTCACATCAGTAGGAACTAAGAAAGACTGACTCTGTCCTTGGTAAATTGAAACAAGTGAGACCACTGGAACTGGGACTGCGAGTGCCTCTGGGTGTGTCTCTTCCTGGATCACAAGTTCAGAGAGTTCCATCGACAAGGAGGTGAGGTGAGGTCACTTCCTTCCGAAACTGAATGAGGTCACTGCCTTGGCAACCTCTTTGTCCTAACAGTTACTTCAAAGGGTCCCATGAGATTCAGGCTGCCCCTACTTTCTGTGACACTTTCACAAGTTAGAATGGTATATCAACCATAGGCACCTGTGAACAGCTCTTCACACAGGCCTTGTTTGGTCAATCTTCTCTATATTTAGAGGTTGATTCAGACACATCCCTTCATCATGACCAGGTTGTTTGCCATAGAATTTAACTTTTGCTTTCTCATGTCCTTCATAGCTGCCTATATCTTATCCAGGGGTCATTTCTGCATGGACCTTTGATGTTCTCAGCAGGTGGAAGATCCCCTACATTCCAGTATTGTAAGACCAACTCTGTCCCTCCTCTTTTGTAAAGTTAGATTGAGGGAACAGTGTATGTTTAGGGTTAATAACATGTTTTATTTGGGTTAAGAATCTCTCTGCCGGATGAATAATGGTATTGGGAACCTGTGATATTTACAAGAATATATAGCTGAAATATAAGTATAAAAACAGAAACCTAGGTAAGATTTGAAACGAGAAGGGCATTGGGCCCTTGAGTGGGATACTTAGGTTTTAATAATTTTCTGTATATATGTCTCAGATAAATTGAAATACAATGGCTTAGGACCTTATACCTTGAACGATTGATTGTCGAATTGAACATCGAGTCAAAATGCAATAGTCAGTAGGATTAGGAAGATAGTCAGTAGGTTTAGAAATAAGAGTGAGTATAGGTTTTGGACCAAAATTTCTTTAGCAATAGGGTCTAGGGTAGACAGTGAATGTGTAGGTCACCAAATGTGAAGTGTCAGACACAATGATGAACTGGGGAAAATATGTAGGAAAACAGATATCAATTGAGATATTAGGAAATCAGGCAAAGTATAAAGTGAGTGATAGGATTAGACATTTTCAACAGGCTTGAACTATAATATATAATCTTAGGAAGAAACAAATATGTAGTCACCAATAGGATTTACATCTGAGAGCATTTGGCAACCTGGACATTGTTGTTTTAGTAATCCATGCTCACTTTCCATTTAGGGTTTGATACAAACATGATTGTGACCTTTGCTTTTTGTGTCCAGAATACTACTGTGATAAAAATATATATAAATATATATATATATATATATATATATATATATATATATATATATATATATATAGATAAGGTGATATGAGTAATTCTTCCACCATTTCTGGGAGCAATATTTTGAAGAGGTATAAATTAGTATTGGGGGGACAAAGAGGTGTACACTGTGTCTTTGAATATAGAGATAATGCATTAATAGACCATACTGTGAATAAATAACATAACTGGTTCCAACATTAAATAATGCATTGAACGGAAATGTGAAAATATACAGAAAATCTTTTATTGATATCATACATTTATTACAACCAGCTATACATCTAATGGTAATATTAATGTTATGGTTTATCTTGAAGAGTGTGTGAGTTTAGCTTCGAAATTGATTATGGAAATCGAAAATGATGTGTTTGGAAAGAAGTCTCATGAAAAGACCAGTCAAGTAACATGGAGGAATACATGTGTTATGAAGCAGGAAGTGACTGAAAGTGAAACAAATTCCTATAAATTTGTGAACTTGTGGATGAAATATATATCTTATGATGTGCAAAAACTGAAGAAATAGTAATGTACCAGTGTTGAATTATAATGAACGTCAAAATAGAAATCATGTCCTATAGGAATCTACTTGCATTGATGTTAAACTGGGTCATTTACTCTAGAAATATTAGGATTTGTAAGCACCATTTATTGAAGTTACTTTTCAGAACTGGGAAACAAATATGTATTTCAGGTGGATGAGTATTTCTGAGAATAATCTTGTGAAAAGTTGATTATAAATCCACATACATGAACATAAATGAATTTATGGAGTTATATAAGACACATATATTTCATATTTTATAAAATGTGAAGAGTGTGAATATATATATATATATATATATATTTGTATATATATATATATTTATATATGTATTTATATATATATATATATATTTATATATATTAAAAAACCACAAAAAATACATTAAAAAGTATCAATATCTATATGCCAATCGTAATTCATCATGTAATATAAATCATCCACAGATGCAAAATTATTTATTTTACTAAACATGGATTTATGTATAACATTGTTCTACTAGGAAGCTCACCCATTGTTTGAATTTTCAGTTCCAACAGCGTTTAGGAGGAGAGATCTCTTCTCACAATTTGTTTCTGCCAAGTCAGCCAACTCATAAAAATGTACGTGTGATACCAGGTAGAATTCTATATGTGCATATAAAAATACATGTGCTGAGTAGGCTACAGAGAATGGGAGACAGGAATTCACATATTTGTTAACTTTAAAAACACAGGGAGGACTATTTAAATTAAAAATTGACTAGATTTATAAAACCTACCCTTTATCATGCAAGAGGGAAGTCCTACTATACACCATGCCTTCTCTGAAATGCTTGCATATTCATTCTGCTTGGGTATTTTTCTCCATCATATTAGGATTAGTAGTCATATTATAGTAGGGTATGAGTTAGTGTCAGGGATTCAGTATTTCGAATGGAATATAAGAAGAAGAATCCAATGTTTATCAAATATGTGCTTCACAAAAAAATTTTCTACTCTCATCCAGAACAATGCCTTGACATTACCTTCACCCCAAGTAAGACACAATTAGAGGAGAAGAGTTAGAAAATCTTTAAATACATATCTGAAATAGAAAATGCTCAGGAGTTCACAACCTTGGAGATGATAGAACAGTTTCCAAAAATAAGGGACAGTGTAAAAACTCCACAAACATGGAGATTTGCCTGCCTAAAGACGTCTGGAGAAACTGCCTTTAGGTTGGGGACTTGAAATACATGTAGTTGTCAGGAGCTTTAGGTTCCTTTCTAGTGAGACGATCAAAGATGGGTCTTCATCTCTGTGATTTGGAGGATATGGTTATAATTTCCCAATGAACATGAAGCAGCAGTGCTGAATTCTCTTTGTAGTGAGAGCATCAAAGGTGGGTCTGCATCTATGTGACCTGGAGGACATGGATTCTTATTTTACAATGAAAATGAGGCAGCAGTGCTGAATTCTCTCTTTGTATGTAATCTGTGGCCACTGGGGGCTAAGTGTCTCCCCACGTGGACTGTGAAGCCATTTCATCATCCTCCACTTTTCACAGTGTTTCTTGCTGCTGCACTCGGAGTTTGGTACTTGCTTCAGGAAATACAATGCGTTCAACTGGGACACCATGCTGGAGGAAGTTCTGTCAAATGTGGTGGGTCAGGGTCTGCAGGATAATGCACCAACAGGGCTTGTATACCACATAGGTTGCCCCCTTGACCAAAGCAACCTGATTCTGAACATTGCCCTGAAACCTCTCCATATAACAAGATGTCTGTACATATAAGAGTCTGCTAGCTGCACCATGTCAGTCACAGCGATTTGGAAGCCAATAGCAGATCCACATGACCCCACAACAGATGTTTTATTACACACTTGCTCACCACTGCTCTAGTCCCACTACTAAGAAGGCACCAACTTAATGGCATCTCTGTTCTCCAAAATTTTCATGAAATCCAGTCAATCAATGCACTGTCTGGTACAGTCATGATCAGCAACAGGACATCCAAAGGTTCTCCAGTGCCATCTGGTCATTGGAATTTCAAAAATTTTATGGTATTTATCTAGTCAATTTTCAAGGATGAAGTTGGAGGCACTGTGGGTTTCAATTCATTCAGGAATCATTCAATGGTGAGGAAGCTGATTTCAATGAAAGTTTTGGAGAACTCTCACAGGCAAGTCCTCCCAAAGAGTGGCCAAAAGGTCACAAGAATCCAGGCCCACTGAGGTCTACAATTGAGGTCCATCTGTGTTTTGACTAGTAAATATGGCTTCAAAGTCTTTCAGAATAAAATTATGTGATATCTTGGCTGAGATTCCCAGTGCTCTGTGGAAAGCCACCCTGGGCCTAGTTCCCAGATTCCAAAGGCGAATCTCATGTGTGGCCTCCAAAAATCCCAACACAATTCATGGCAATACTTCTTTGATGTCTGATCCAGAACTCAGTCTTTCAGGGGAATGACACCAGAGTTCAAGCCCAGGTGGATCCAGTCATCTCTTCCAACTGCCACACGAATGACCACAATTTAAACCAAAATACTCCCACATGGCCCTCATCTTATTAAATATAGACACTCATCATAACCTGTGGCTGGAGGTTTCAAAGCGGGACACATCCCAAAAGAGTGTCCAAAAAAATCTCCCTTACCCCTCATTTGCCTAAAGTCAAGGTGGCATGGACACCCTTCCTGTGAACCTGGAGTGATCCAATAGACCTGCCGTTAATACTGCTCTGCTTCTTCAATTTGAGGCCTACTGATTCTCAGCGACAGATTTTTTATGTGATTTGGAGTCATAAGAAAACACAAGCATCTCTTCAGGGCTTCAAATAACTCATTTGACCCAAATGATCCCTATTCTCACTTGATAGAGGTCAGGGACCTAACAGAGGAAGGCAAGAGACTAATCAACAATGACAGATTTTTTTCCATTTTGCTTTTGATTGCACACATGGAATCTATCTTTAGATTCATCATGTGCTGAGAATCTAAGCCACAACCTCATACAAGGCCAAGAGGCTGATTCAGACACATCCCTTTCCAAAGCAATTAAGCAAAGAGCCACAGGTTATGCCCATTTATTTTCATTTGAAAACTGTTTTATTCAGGCTTCACAAAGGGGTGGCCTGAGGAAAAGACCTTCCTGAAATTCAGGGCAACAGAACCATAGGTAAGCAAATGAACCAAAGCAGGGTTTCTCCACTGAGAGTTTACTGGTCACACTGATATCTGAGTTTTCTAAGATGTTCCCATTCTCTACAGCTCTCAAGTATATGGACATGTCACATATCTTGGAGATGGTACATATCTTGGACACAAAACCATGAGCCTATACTAGAGAGTGTCCAGAATTCAGGAAGAAAACATTAACTTAGGAAGTTAGTAGGTGTTGCCCATCCAAAAGGCACACCACAGTCCATTCATCAATTAGGCAGAATAAATACTGGAGAGTTTTCTACTAGACAGGACACATGCATTGATGCATTCTCTTGTCTAATGTCTACAACCACAGACACAGTGGGATACACAGACATAGAAACACTACCCCTGTCAAACGACTTATTAGAAACAGTCCACTCCAATCCAAACAAAGAGCCTTTCCTACCTATTCTCAGAAATTGAGAGAAAACCACAAACTCACACCCACACGCAAAAAGGCACCTCTTTAACACAAGTAGGTCTGTGACTATCCAGAGTGTCCTCTAACTGGTGGGCCATACTATGTTCCCCTGAAATGGCCTGTGCTGTCTCAGATCTGGTCTCCTTGGGCAGCTTTGTGAAGTTTTCAGGAGCCAGTGGTGAACCAATACCTGCTTTCTTAGGAAAGGTCCCTCTTCAGAGCTCTTCTGGCATTTGACAATCCTCATATCAGTAGGTACCAAGGAAGACTGACTCTGTCCTTGGTAAATCCAAACAAGTGAGACCACTGGAACTGGGACTGGGACTGGCTCTGGGTGCCTGGCTTCCTGGATCTCAAGTCTAGAGATTTCCATCACCAAAGAAGTGAGGTGAGGTCACTTCCTTCAGGAACTGAATGAAGTCACTGCCTTGGCCACCACTTTGTACTTACAGTTGCTTCCAAGGGTCCCATGAGATGGAGGCTGCTCCTACTTCCTGTGACACTTTCACAAGTTAGAATGGTATATCAAGCATAGGCACCTGGGAACAGCTTTCCACGCAGGCATGGTTTGATCAGTCTTCTCTACAATAGGAAAGGAGAGGCTGATTCAGACACATCCCTTCATACTGACCAGGTTGCTTGCCATGGAATATGACTTTTGATCTCTTAGGTCCTTCATAGCTGCCTGCAACTTCTCCAGGGTATCATTTCTGCCTGGAACTTTGATGTTCTCAGCAGGTGGAAGACCCCCTACATTACTATTGTAAGACAAACTCTGTCCCGGCTCATCTGTAAACTTAGTTTGAGGGAACAGTGTATGTTTAGGGTAATAACAGGTTCGATTTGGGTTAGGAATCATACTGAGGAACAAACAATGGTATTGAGAACTTGCAATATTTACAAGAATATATTGGTGAAATATATGTATGAACACAGAAATCTAGATAAGATTTGAATCCAAGAAGGGCATTGGGCTGTTGATTGGAATACTTAGCTTTGAATTATATTCTGCATAGATGTCTCAGATAAATCAATATACAATGGCTTAAGATCTTGTACCTTGGATGATTGATTGTAGAAGAGATCATCCAGTCAAAAAGGTATAGTTGGTAGGATTAGGAAGATAGTCAGTAGATTTAGAAAAAAAGAGTGAGTATAGGATTTCGACCAAAAGTTCTTTAGCAATAGGATTTCGAATAGAGAGTGAATGTAAATGTCAGCACATGTGAAGAGTCAGTCACAATGATGAACTCGTGAAAATATGTAGGAAAGCAGATATCAATAGAGACATTAGGAAATCAGGCAAAATACAAAGTGAGTGATAGGATTAATCATTTTCAACAGGGTTGAGGTTCAATATATAATCTTAGGAAGAAACAAATATGTAGTCACAAATAAGATTGATTTGAGAGCATTAGGCAACGTGGACATGGATGTTTTTAGTAAACCATGCTCACATTCCATTTAGGCATTGGTGAAAGGTTAATAAAATAGGTACTTGTCACTTCCTGTTTTTCTGTATGCTTAACAAAACACTGTTGGAAACTTGAGGACTGTTTGCTAATCTTGTTTCCAGAATGTGCTGTCCCCAACTGCCAAACTGCAGAATACACACCCTCACCCGTTTGCACGCAAAACTCCCCCTTGCCCTGACCCATCAATAAACTTCCCTCCCTGCCCTCTCCAAGGAAAGTATATAAGCTCTGCTTAAGCTGTTTTCATTGCTCTCTGCTCTATTCAAGTGACCTCTGAGCCACAGAAAGCTGGTCTCCCAATAAACCCTTTACTGTTGCATGAGACATTCTCTTGGTGGTCTCTTCCTCTGTCGCTCACCCGATCTTTACATCTGGAGGCACCAGCGAGATCCAGCAGCGGCGGACGAAAGACCCCCAAGGGGCTCCTTTCAGGGTAAGTAAGGTGACTCTTTCTGGTTTCAGGTTTCAGGTTAGGGTTTTGCAAAATCGCTATCGGTGTTGAGCATGAGCTCTCTCTGACGGTGGCTGACAGACTTGTCACAGAGCCACAGGCCACATCCCTGGGGGACGCCCCAGAGGACTCAGGAAATCAAGGAACAATAGTCTCCTCGACTCTGTGATATTTTGTTTCAGATTCGGTATTGCCAGCCCATCAGGTTTTGAGGGCTACTCAGTCCTTTTCTCAGTATTGGATGTCCATTGTCTGTCTTTATTGTCTTGTCTTGTCTGTGTAGTATGTCGTTGCTTTCACTGTTTGTGTATCTCTCATTTTGGGACAGAGCACTTCAACACTTCTCTCCCTGACCCTTGATCTCTGGACCAAAGTCTGCTTAAGGGCCCAGAATCTTTCTTTTTCATTAAAACGCTGGACCTGGCAGACTCTCTGTGCCTCAGAATGACACACCTTTGGAGTTGGATGGCCCCCAGAAGGATGTTTCTACTTCCCTCTAATTTGAAAAATCAGAGATATTGTCTTTCAGCTGAGGCCACATAGCCATCCAGATCAACAGCCATATATCTTAACTTGGCAGGACCTCTGCAAATCTCCTCCTCCATGGGTGAAGCCTTTCCTTGTCCCTGCCTACGCTCCTACTCCTTCCACCACGATTCTATCTCTCAAACCCTCTGCTCCTCCTCCTCCACCCTCTGTTCTCCCTGAGTCTCAAGATTCTACTGGACTCTCCTCCTCCTTCTTATCCCCTGCCCTTGTCCCCAACCCCCAACAACCTCTAAGTGATTCCCCTGCTGACTCTGCTTCTCTGCCATTGGAGGAAGTTAGGCCGGCCCAGTGCCCTCCAGATGACTCCCCCGTGTCACACACAGCCCCTCCTTCCCTGGAGGAAGCTGGCCCGGCTAAAAGAACTCAAAGAACTCCCTGGGGTTTTCACACTTGCCTACTTGGGATGACTGCCAACAAATCCTAGGGACTCTCTTTACGGCAGAGGAATGAGAGAAAAACCTCCTGGAAGCTAAAAAATATATTCTCGGACCAGATGTGTGACCAACACAACTTCCCAAGATAATCAAAGCCAGCTTCCCCTTGAATTGACCCAACTGAAACCCCAACACCTTTGAAGGTAGGGAGCATCTGTCCACTTATTGCCAGGCCCTAATAGTGGGTTTCCAGTCGGCCGCTAGGGAACCACCTAATTTGGCCAAGGTAAGAGAGAAAATTTAAGGGCCTGATAAATATCCCTCTATGTTTCTAGAGAGAATTATGGAGGCATATAGGAGATTTACTCCTATTGATCCTCAGGCAGAGGATCAAAAGGCATCTGTCATGATGGCCTTCATTGGGCAAGCTGCCCTGGATATTAAAAGAAAGTTACAACTCTTAGAGGGATCACAAGATATGACTTTGGGAGATTTAGTCAGAGAAGCCGAGAAAGTATACTATATGAGAGAAACAAAGAGAAAGAAAGGGAGCAAAGGGAAGATGAGAGATGCAAAAGACAGACTAAGGCATTGACTAAGGTCCTGGTCACAACAATAAATAGGCCAGAAATTAACAAACAGGAAGACAGGAACGGAAACCTGGGCGCACGCCAGAGGCCACCCCTGGCCTCAGATCATTGTGCCTACTGTAAAGAAAAAGGTCACTGGGCCAAAGAGTGCCCTAGAAAAGAGACAGCCACGACAGCCAGCCATTCTGACTCAAAAGGATGACTAAGAACGTCGGGGCTCAGATCCCTTCCCCGACCTCAGGGTAACTTTTGAAGTGGAGAGGACCCAGGTAAACTTTGAAGTGGATACAGCAGCAGTATACTCAGCCCTTAAGGCCCCACTGGGCACACTATCAAATAAAATGTCTCTAGTTCAAAGGGCTAATGGCAGTAAATATCAGACATAGACAACTAAGAGGACCATGGACATGGGGAAAGGAAAAATCCATCACTCCTTCCTAGTAATCCCAGAATGCCTGGCCCCATTGATGGGCAGAGATCTGCTCAGTAAGCTCCAGGCCAAAACAACTTTTAACCCCGAAGGCCCCAAAATGAAATTTCTAAATCCTTCAGTAAAAACTCCTATAGTCTTGGCTTTATAAATGTCAGTAGAAGATGAACATCCACTCTTCACACCCCCCAAGACTGCTCAAACAAGCAAGCAACCCCAGAAATGGATAACAGATTACCCAGATACCTGGGCAAAAACCGCTAGGTTAGGCCTAGCCGTGAAACAACCTCCAAGAACAGTGGAGTTAAAAACCTCAGCCTCCCCAATCAATGTCAAACAATATCCTCTGAGCAGAAAAGCTAAAGATGGGATAAGGCCCCATATTCAGAAATATCTGGCCTTAGGGTCCTAAGGCCCTGTCAATCGGCCTGGAAGACTCCCCTGCTCCCAGTAAAAAAAGCCAGGAACCGGGGACTATCCCCCGTTCAAGACCTAAGAGAGATTAATAACAGAGTGCAGGACATTCACTCCACGGTAACTAATTCATACAATCTGCTTATCACTCTGAACCCTTAGCAGAAGTGGTATACTGTTCTGGACTTAAAAGATGCTATCTTTTGTTTGCCTCTGCATAAAGATAGTCAGTTGCTGTTTGCTTGCTAGTGGGTAGACCCAGAAACTGGAACGTCTGATCAAGTAACTTGGACTAGACTCCCACAGGGGTTCAAAAACTCTCCCACTCTCTTTGATGAAGCCCTCAACAGAGATCTCAACAACGTCAGAACTACACACCCCAAAGTCACCCAGCTTCAATACGTGGATGACCAGCTACTGGCAGCCAACACCAAAGAAAACTGTGAGTCTGGGACCCAAGCACTATTATATGAGCTTGCTCAACTCGGGTATAGAGCTTCTGCCAAATAGGCCCAAATTTTCCAGCAAGAAGTAATCTTCCTGGGCTATTCCCTTAGGGGCAGTAAACGATGGCTCACTGAGCCCAGAAAACAAACGGATGTGCAGATACCACCCCCATCTAGCAGCAGACAACACAGAGAGTTTCTTGGGACTACTGGGTTTTGCAGGTTATGGATTTCTGTGTTTGCGTCCTTAACTTCTTCTTTATACCCGCTGTTAAATGGAGATACCCAATTCCAATGGACCCCTGAGCACCAGAACGCTTTTGATAACATCTAACGACACTGGCACTGAATTCCTCAACTTGACAGAGCCAAGCCTGCAATTTCAGAAAGCCCTACACTACGTTAAAAATGTACATTAATTCACACACCTTGGTTCAAAGAAACTGCAGGCATTCCTGAAGGATCAAGAACAGAGTTTTCCACTAACCCACTCACAGCAAAAGGAAATAACTGAACAGGTAACAAAAGTCTGTCCGGTCTGTCAATAGGTTAATGCTTTTCTTTCCAAGCTTTCCGCAGGAAAGCACCTATTAGGAACCAGACCAGTACAATTCTGGGAAGTGGACTTTACTGAAATTAAGCCAGCAAGGTATGGACTTAAATATCTCCTAGTCTTTGTAGATATATTTTCAGGATGGATTGAAGCCTTCCCCACAAAAGAAGGCACAATTGGTGGTCAAGAAGATCCTGAAAGATATTTTTCCAAGACACGGCCTGCCTAAGGTAATAGGGTCTGATAATGGCCCGGCGTTCATGGCCCAGGTAAGTCAGGGGTTAGCCAGGACACTGGGGATAAATTGGAAGTTACATTGTGCTTATAGACCCCATAGCTCAGGACAGGTAAAAAAATAAATAGAACCATTAAAGAGACCTTAACGAAATTAAGCTTAGAGAGCGGCATAAAAGATTGGACTATGCTCCTGCCTTATGCACTGTTTCATGCAAGAAATACTCCCTCTATTTCTTTGTGTAACCTCACCCCCTATGAAATTCTTTATGGAGCCCCTCCTCCAGTAAGGGACCTAACCCCAACTCTAAGACCTAGTGATCCCCTCCACAACCCCTTGTTTGACAGACTTAAAGCTCTTGAAAGAACTCAGCGATACCTGTTGAAACAGCTGGCCACTGCCTACCAACCTGGTGAAGAGGGGACTCCACATCGATATCAAACAAGAGACATCCTCTACATAAGACAACATCAGGTGTCATCCCTGTAACCCCGCTGGACAGGACCATACCAGGTGCTACTTATAAAACCTACAGTGGTAAATGTAGAAGGAATCAATTCCTGGATCCTAATTCTTATCTCAAGCCTGCGCCCTGTCCAGACTCTGGCTGAAAAACTGGAAAAGACTGGAAACCCTTTCAAATTGCATATTCGCCATGTGGATAAGGCTATAGACTCTCCCCTTGTCCACCAGTAGTCCTTACCCTCATCAGCCCGTTCATCAGCGATGGCTGATCACAAATCTTACTAGACAAGAAGTATGGTCTATCTCACATACAGCCCCCTTAGGGACCTGGTGGCCATCTCTCCACCCAGAATTTGTCAGCTGGCTATACGTCTTTCATATTGGGATATCTCTGATGAAGAGGATCCAACTAAAATTCCATTAAATCCCTACTGTACCACAGATAATGGAAACAAACATTATGGATCTAGGGACACGCGAGCCAGATGCAGGTTGGCTAGCCTAGAATACTATGTTTGCCCGGCAGACTATCAAAGCCACAAACAGCCATGGCTGTGTGGGGGAAAAGCGGACTTCTTCTGAAAATAATGGGGATGTGAGCATACAGGGGCTGCCTGGTGGAACCCAAAATCCTCATCAAATTCAGTACACAGCATTGGCCATATTACCACTTAGACAACCCAAACTGATGGCCCCCAGAGGAGTCTCTAGATCCTCAAATTCTGTGTGACCTTTTTAACTTCTGCAAGTGCTCAAAAGGTTGAAAGGAAATTCCCCTATGTGAAGGCCTTTTTCCTCTTTCGCTCACATCCTGAACTATTGCTTCTCCAATAGTTCCTCAAACTCAGCCTTCTGCTCCATACTCTCTGCTGTCAGTCCCACCTCAGCAAACCTGATTTCTCTTCTCCAATTACTAGATCAAAAACCGAAACCTCCACCGGTTCTCAGAGCATTGCCCCCTTGCTGAGGTAGCAGGTACTGAGGTACCCATCCACCCACTCACTTCTCTCTTTTCCTGTCAGTGCCCACACCGGGTCCCACCAGGTCCTCTTACCACCTAACCCAAAGCTCAAACCAGCTTAGGAGAGCCCTCAGACCCCTATCGAAGATGTAATGAAAATGGCCTTTAAAGTTGCTTTGTCATCACTGAAAACAGGTTACTAAATTTTAAAGTCCCTCACAGGCTTTTTGGGATACTCACTCCCGTCTTCCTTTCTGCTCTACCGTTTCTACTGCTCAATTTATGTTGCTAGGATAATCCCCAAATCCTTTCCCATTATTCTTTTACATCTCTCCTTCCTTATTCTGAGATCCACGGAGCTGCTCTCACCTCCCGCCTTCCCCATCTTCCCCCTCTGTACCAGGCCCTCAGAAAAATCTTCACTGAACTTCTCCAGAAGTCTTCACCATGGCTGACTTTAGGACTTTCAGCAAAAGAGTCTCTATAAATGAGTTCAGTGTAGATTAACTTCCTCTTATTCTGTTGCCCTGTTCTACTTGCCTACTGGCTGGAAAAATCATCACTCCTAAGCTAGACACCCCCTTAATAGTTTTTCACAGAATATGTGAACAAGGCCTCTGGCCTTGAGCTGGGGCTTCACAGAGATGGCTACATTTCTAAGATAAAAAGTTACAAACTGGGCTCCATGGAAACAGTTGGCAGGGGGATAAAAGAAAAGGAAAAAAAATCTCTCTGCCTCCCAGGTGTCCTTGAAAAGTTAACTTGCCCACAATAGAGGAAAAAACAGAAAAAAAAAAAAAAGCTTCGTTTTGTGAATTTCTGCAGACTGTGAACTTCTGAGTCCCTTCTCTTTCATGTTGGGTACAAAATTCTAAAACTACCTAAAATTGGGGTTCAGGGAGTTAATTGATTACAACAGAAGCAATGCCCTCTGAATCCGGTTGCAACCAAATAGGACTGTTTCCCTGTCTTTGGTGCTATCTTAGGTGCCGTGCCTTGTCCGTCCCTACAACAGTATAATTCTATATACTTAAACATTGTTTATGTTTTCATGAAATGGTCAACAAATGTGATTAATTGTGTAATCGTGAAGATGTGTCCCAGATTGCTCTATAATGACCCAGGTTCATTTGAAGTTCAAACAGGGGGGCATACAACCCGGTTCCACTGGGAACATATATCCCTCACTTTAGCCATCATATTAGGAATTGGAGTTGTGGCAGGGGTAGTCACAGGAATCACTGCCCTGCTCCATGGTACACAACAAATGACCCAAATAGAAGCAGCAAGAGACCAAAACTTAAAGATAATAGAAACCTCCATCACAGCTTTGCAGGAATCTTTAACATCTCTCTCTGAAGTTGTTTTACACTCAAGTTGAGGGTTGGACCTCCCCTCCATGAGAGAAGGGGGCCTTTGTGCTGCATTGATGTAATAATGTTGTTTTGATGCCGACCATACTGAGGTTGTAAAATAAAAGGATGCCTTGAAAAGCGTCAACGAGAGAGAGAGGCCCAAAAAGGGTGGTTTGAGTCTTGGTTCACACAGTCCCCCTGGTTATCTACGCTTTTATCAACCCTGGCCTGTCCAATAATAATCCTCATATTATTGCTAACTATAAAACCCTGTTTGCTCAACCATGTAAGTTCTTTTCTCCAAGCTCAAATTGGACAAGTTAAACTTATGGTAATACCCCACTAGCAGACATAGAATGTGACACGCCCCAATAATCACTTTTATGATTAAAAGTAGCAAGAAGAAGAAGTGCGGAATGAAAGGTTAATAAAAAAGGTACTTGTAACTTCCTGTTTTTCTGTATGCTTAACAAAACACTGTTGAAATCTTGAGAACTGTTTGTAATCTTGTTCCCAGATTGTGCTGTCCCCAACTGCCAAATTGCAGAATGTATTCCCTCACCCAGATTCACACTAACCGCCCACTCGCTCTGACCCATCAATAAATTTCTGTCCCTGCCCTCTCCAAAGAAAGTATATAAGCTCTGCTTAAGCTGTTCTCAGGGCTCTCTGCTCTATTCATGTGAGTATATTCAGAAGAAGTATAAAGTGAGTGACAGGATTAGACATTCTCAACAGGCTTGAGGTTGAATACATAATCTTAGGAAGAAACAAATATGTAGTCACCAATAGGATTTATATTTGAGAGCATTAGACAAAGGTGAAATGGATGTTTTAGGAATCCATGCTCACTTTCCACTTAGGATATGGTACAATCATAAGTGTGAACTTTGCATTTGTGTCCAGAATATTACTGTGACAAAATGTATGTGTAGATCAGGTGCATGAGTATTTCTTCCACCATTTCTGTGAGCAATATTTGAAGACTATAAATTATTATTGGGGGTGCAAATAGATGTACCCTGTGTTTATGAAAATAGAGATAATGCATGAATAGACCATACTGTGAATAAGTAATTTAACTGGTTCCAACTTTAAATAATGGATTGAATTCACATCTGAAATTATACAGGGAATCTTATATTGATATACAATCATTCATTCCAACCAGTAATACATCTAATGGTAATATTAGGGTTATGGTTTATCATGATGTGTGTGAGTTTTGCTTCAAAAGTGATTATGGAAATTGAAAAAAATGTGTTTGGAAAGAAGTCTCATGAAAAGACCAGTCAAGAAACCTGGAGGAATGCATGTGTTCTGAAGCAGGAAGTGATTGAAAGTGAAACAAATGCATATAAATTTGTGAACTTGTGGATGAAATATATATATTATGAAGTGCAAATACTGAAGAAATATTAATGTACCAGTGTTGAATGAAATTGAACGTCAAAAGACTCATCATGTCCCATAGGAATTCACTTGCATTGATGGTAAACTGGGTCAGTTACTGTAGAAATATTGATATTTGTAACCACCATTCGCTGTAGTGAGTTTTCTGTTATAGAAAACAAATATGTATTTCAAGTGGATGAATATTTCTGAGATAAATCTTGTGAGAAGTTGATTATTAATCCACATACATGAAAAAGAATGAATTTTGAGAGTGTATATAAGACACATGTAATTCATATTTTGAAATATTTTTAGAGTGTATATATATATATATATATATATATATATATATAAACACACACACACACACACACATACATCACATACATACACACAAAATACACACAGACATTAAATAGTAGCAATATATATGAAAAACGTAATTCATCATAAAATATATACCAACCACAGATGGAAAAATAATATTTATTTTACTGAAAATGGATTTATGTATAATGTTCTACTAGGAAGCTCACCCATAGGTTGAATTTTTAGTTCCAACAGCGTTTATGAGAAGTGATCTCTTCTCACAATTTGTATCTGCCAAGTCAGGCACCTCATACAAATGTACATGTGATACCAGGTAGGATTCTATATGTGCATATAAAAATACATGTGCGGAATAGGCTAGAGAGAAAGGGAGTCAGGAATTGACATATTTGTTCATTTTTAAAACACATGGAGAAATATTTTAATAAAAAATTCACTAGATTTATAACACCTACCCTTTATCTTGCAAAAGGCAATTCTAGTATACACCATGCCTCCTCTGAAATGCTTGTATTTCAATTGGGTTATTTTTCTCCATCATATTAGTATTAGTAGTTAGAATCTAGTAAGCTATGGGTTAGTGTCAGGGATTCAGTATTTCGAATGGAAAATTGGAAAATGAATCCAATGTATATGCAAATATGTGCTGCACAATAATCTTCCCACTCTCATCCAGAATAATATCTTGACATTACCTTGGCCTCAAGTAAGACACAATTAGAGGAGTAGAGTTAGAAAATCTGTGAATACATATCTGGATTGGAAAATGCTCAGTAGTTCACAACCTTGGAGGTTGTAGAGGAGTTTCCAAAAGTAAGGGACACGGTTGATACACCCAACCTAAGCTTTTATTAAAATTAGGAGCCATCTTTCCACAAAATCATGAAAAGGTCGCAGATGTAAGGATAGCCAAACTGGAGTTTTCGATATCAGCTGTTATGGATTTGAGCCAAATCATCTTATTTTGGTCTATTGAAAGCGCTTCAGTTAATCTCTCTGGAATCCAAATCGGCTGCTGTTCTCCTTGTGGAAACACATAAACAGACCCCCGACTCCAGGCAATCACTGGGTCGGGACCTTAGTTAATCTCTCTGGAACCCAAATCGGCTGCTGTTCTTCCTGTGGAAACCAAAAAACAGACCTCCAACTCCAGAAAATAAATGGGTCAGGACCTTTCCATTTTCCTGTTAGAATATCCTTCCAAAGTACCTCGGGCTTATACACATTTTTGGACACTTATGCCTTTCTGCAGCACTAAGTCCTGAAAATCCAAATTTAAAAAGTTTAGATTAAAAAGGGTTATTTTAATTTTATCTTTGGGGAATTTATATTCCTTCCCAATTCTGTCTTCTTACTTTAATGAGTACATTTTAATAGTGTGATGTGCTCTTTCAACTATGGCTTGTCCCTGTGGATTGTATGGGTTTCCTGTTATATGAGTAATGCCAAATGATGAGCAAAATGGTTTAAAAGAGGTAGAAGTATAACCGGGGGCATTATCTGTTTTTTACTGTTTTGGAATGACCACAGTGGCAAAATTTTGTAAGCAATGAGCTATAACATCTTTAGTTTTTTTTTCCCCCATGAAGGGAGCCCATCAAAAATCGAGAAGAAGTATGAACTGTAACATGCAAATATTTTACTTTTCCAAATTCTGGCAAGTGTGTGACTTCCATCTGCCATATATGGTAAGGTATCAATCCTCTAGGATTGACTCTAAGATTAAAATGTGGTAAAATGGTCACACAATTTTGACATTGTTTTATTATTTGTCTGGCTTGCTCCTTAGTTATTTTAAAATGCTTTTGTAAAGTATTAGCATTGATATGGAACTTTTCATGAAAATTTATAGCTTCTTCTAGTGTAGAGAAAATATGTATGTATGTCATGTGTAGTTTTACCTGCTAAATCATTGCCCAAACTAAGGGCTCCAGGCAATCCTGTATGTGCCAAGATATGTCCTATTAAGAATGGATCTTTTCTGTCCCAGATTAGACTTTGTATACTGGAAAGCAAAGAGAAAACAGTAGAGGAAGGGGAAATCCTACCAGCATCTTCAAGGGATACTATAGCATTAACTATATACTGACTATTGCAAAATAAATTAAACACAGAATCTTTAAACATCACAAAAGCTTATAATACTGCATTAAGCTCTACCTTTTGAGCTGATTGTTGGGGTGCTAAAAATGTAAAAATTTGATCAGGTGTAACTATTGCTGCTGTACCATTATTTGACCCATCAGTGAATATATTTGGAGCATTCATGATAGGTGTTTTCTTGTAATTTTTGGAAAAATTACAGGATGCAATGACCCAAAAGACAATAAAAGATTAGATGGTAAGTGGTTATCAAATGAAACATTAGATTTACACAGGATTATTGCCCAAGTATTTAACTCATTAGCTAATTCATCAATTTGATTCATAGTGTATGGAGTAATAATTTTATTGGGAGAAATTCCAAACACTCCCTTTGCTGCTTTTATTCCTATTAGTATTAATTGTCCCTAAGCCTCAGGATACCTAGTAATAATAGTGTTAGAAGAATAAGAAAAATGTATCCATAATAATGGACCTTCTTGCCAAAATACTCCTGTAGGAATATTTTTTTGTTGGTAGCACAATGAATAATAGAGGCATTATTTTATCAAATCTATCCAAATGCATATTTCCCATATATGTTTCAATGATTTTTAATGCCTTTCTTGCTTCAGGCATTAACATTCTGGGTGAATTTGGATCAGATGGACCTTTTAGGATATCAAATATAGGTCCCAACTCTCCTGTTGGTATACCTAGATAAGGCCTTATCCAATTAATGTCTCCTAATAACTTTTGAAAGTCATTAATTGATTTGAGTTGATCTACTCGTATTTGAATTTTTGGTGGACTGACCATGGTTGAGGATAATAGAACTCCTAAATAATTAATTGGAAAATTTAATTGTACTTTATCAATTGATATCCCTAGATTATAATTTTTTAATAAGTTTGTAAGTGTGGCATAACATTCTAGCAATGGGTTTTTAACTTGTGTGCTAATAACACATCATCCATATTGTGAAATATTTGTAGTTCAGGATTTTGATTTCTAAGTGGCTGGATTACTTTGTTAACATAAATTTGACAAATAGTTGGGCTGTTAGCCATCCCTTGAGGGAATACTTTCCACTCATACCTCTGATCAGGACCTTCATGATTTATTGCAGGGATAGTAAATGCAAAACTTGGACTATCCTCAGGAAGAATTGGAAATGAAAAAAAAAAAATCTTTAATATGTATAACTAAAACATACCAAGTTTTTGGCAAAGCAGACAATTGAGGAATCCTTGATTGAGCAGGTCCCAAAATAACCATCTCATTATTAATGGCTCTTAAATCTTCCAATAATCTCCATTTACCAGATTTCTTTTTGATGACAAAAATGAAAGTATAATGGGGAGATACAGAAGGTTGTATATGTTCTTCCGCTAATTGTTGTTTGACCAGGAACTGGGCTGCTTGTATCTTTTCTTTAGTCAGGGTCCACTGAAGAACCCATACTGGTCTTTCTGATTTCCAAGTAATTTATATTGTCTCAGTGGCCCTTTCTGAAAATCCAACCCATGTCTGTCTGTTGCTTGGTCTATTTGTATTGGTGCTGATATACCTTGATCTTGTTTTTCTAATCTTTTTCCTTTCCTAAAACCTTCTCTAGCCATAATAGTGGGTGCATTTTGATTGATGTTATTTGTTAATGTCAAACCTAATTGATCTAGGACATCTCATCCCCATAAATTTATGGGAAGATGATCCAATACATATGGCTGTATAGTTCTTTCACATTCTTCAGGATCCTTCCAATCCAATGCCATTGCACTTCTATGGGGATTAGTTGCCACTCCTAGGTCTCAAAGTATTTTAGTGTACTGTTGTAATGGCCAATGTTTTGGCCATTCTTGATGAGAGACGATGCTAACATCTGCACCTGTATCAAGTAGCCCATTAAATTCATGTCCTTGAATATTTAGTTTTAGTCTGGGGCGAGAATCTAAATTTAAAGAAAGCATAACCAAATCTACACCTGTGGAGCCTAATCCCTTGGAACCTCTTTCTACAGCACGACTGGAAAATTGATCATGCAGACTGAGTATTATTAGTAACTGTGCTATTCTATCTCCTGGTGAAATTACTGATATGTACTTTGGAGAACTGGGTATAATTTTATTTCACCTTCATAATCGGGATCAATTACCCAAGGACTTATCATAAGTCCTTTTAGATTAGAAGACTGCGTCCCAATAATAAGCCTACCGTTCCTTTGAGAAGAGGTCCTCTCACCCTGTGTGAATGATTTGAACCCCCATCTCTACAGTTAGTACTGATCTGACGGAGGTGCAGATATCTAACCCTGCGCTCCCTCTGATTTGTCTGATGAGGCGTCTGATGGACAATGTGTCCTGGGCACTACACTGATGGGGTTGCTGGGTTCCCCCAGTGCTCTGTATATTTGTGGTTTGGGGTCCCAGAGCATTGGGCTCCCCTGTCCATTTTTTGACAATGGAGCCCGATGCCTTTCTCCATGATATCGTGGATAAACAGCTAGTCCTTGTTCATTTTTGATAATGAAGTACCCTCAATGGTGGTTTGAGAACGGCATTCATTAGCCCAATGTCTCCCTCTATGGCATCGTGGGCAAATACCTACGTATTCTACTCCTTTGGTACCTAGTTTTGTTAAACCCTCTTCCTATGGAGCAATTCCTTTTAAAATGTCCTGTTTGTTCACAATTGTAGCATGTTCCTGGTCTGGCATCTAAAGCCTGTTTTACTGCAGCTGCCACAAATTGCCCTTGTTCATTGATGTCTCTGGCATCTAAAGCCTGTTTTACTGCAGCTGCCATGACTTTCTCTTATTCATTAATGTCTTTACATAATTTAATATATGTGTTTAAATCTTCATGTTTCCATGGTCTAGTGATATCTCTGCACCAACGATTCGCTTGGTCATAAGCCAGTTTTTTATTAATGGCATTGCTTGTTCTGTATTCCCCAAAACTCTGGTAGCTGTTTGAATAAGCCTATCTACAAATTCAGTGTAAGATTCATTAGCTCCTTTTATTACCTTAGATAATTGACCTTGTAAACCTCCATGTCGTTGTAAAGTCTTCCATGCCCTAACCGCCTCTGCAGCAATTTTTGCGTATACGCCAGGATCATATGCAATTGGTTGCTGCTGATCCTCATAAGGGCCCTTTCCTACAACATATCTAGATTTCTCTGAGGATAACCAGTTTCTGCATTACGCCAAGCCGTCTCCTTGCAAAATTCCTCATTGGCAACCTTCCATAAAAGGTATTGACCTCCATTTAGCACAGCTTTACACATATTAGCCCAATCTACTGGCGTCATATTCAATTTGTTGATGGATTCGACCAAGCTTACAATGAAGGGTGCTTGAGGACCATAGGTTGTTACAGCCCCTTTTAGCTGTTCACTATTTTGAAATTTAAAGCATGGTGAATTCGCTGCCCTCCTACCTCAAAATCAGGGCATGTTCATACTTGAGATCCTGTCTCAGGATCCGAACTATCAACTGTGGGGTTTGGGGGCCTCCCAGCATATGGAGGTGGCCTTGTTATTTGGACATTTACATCCTCTGGTGATAGAAAGGTGTTAGTAACAGTCTCCTGTAGAGGAGGCACTGTTGGTTGGACATTTACGCCCTCTAGTGATAGAAAGTTGTTAGTAGCAGTCTCCTTTTGTAACTTTGCCCCTGATGGCTTTTTCTGCCCTAAGCTTTGTTCTTCTATCTTTGTCTGAACTGAAGTCTTTGGACTAAGCAAACCAGATATGAACGTCCTCAATGGCAATGTGCCAACTGGCAGAGTCCCTGGGCTGTTCTTTTACCCCCTTTTAAATCTTCACCATGATGGTTCCATTATGGTATATTTAACAACTCCTTAAAAATCCATGAGCTATATTTTTGTATTGTATCAACGTATGCCCTGACTGTTCTTGACTTTACTGAGATGCCTCCTTCCTCTAACAATTTACTTAACACTCTTTCAGTTTGTTTTTTTTTACTAATTTCTGATCCCGTATTTCTACTATAATACAACCCAACAAGATGATGCCAAACAAAACCGAGACAGAATAAAATAAAAAGGGAACAACAAAAAGTCATTATAGCCTTTATCCTACTGACATGTGCATCCGTCCTTTTTCCCTATCTGTTCCTCAGAAGTAAATAATTTTTTCTCAGATGTGAGCGGTTTTTCATCCATCTCACTCATCTCCATGGACAGGCAACAAAAGTGAAGCAAAACAAAAGAGGAATCTTAAATGGCTACCCATCCCCTCGCCCTTTGCTCAGGGGCGAGCAGTTTACCTTATCACTTACCCTCAGTGGCTCCCCGTGCAAGCCATAAAAATGCTGCAGTCTGGCTGGGCACGATTCAAGAGCCACTTTTCAAAAGAAACAAACTTTATTTTTAGAACCACACATGCCAAACAAAACAGCTCGTCAGGAAAAACCCTCAGAGCCCAACTGCCACCATTGGCTTCCTTGCAAAGTTTCTGTCACACCCACAAGCCTCTCCACCTCCCACAATCCTCCTGCTCTTGAGGCTATTTAGCTGGGTCAGGTGGGTGGAGCCAAAAAAGTCCCACAATGAGCAGCTCTGTGGTCTGAAAGGGCAGGGAAACTGCCCAATGAGCATCACCGCAGAGGAGCCAATCAGCTAGATGTTGCTGGGGCCGCTGTGAGCCAATAATCATCTGGGAGGGGAATGTTGCTGGTAGCTGGAAGTTTAATGGGGCCCCTTAAGCTGTGGCTTTCAACAAATTGCTGTCTCCTTTCTCTGTAGACTATTCAGCACGTGTATTTTTATATGCACATATAGAATCCTACCTGTTATCACACGTACATTTTTGTGAGGTTGCTGACTAGGCAGATACAAGTTATGAGAAGAGATCACTCCTCTTAAATACTGTTGGAATTGAAAATTCAACCTATGGGTGAGCTTGCTAGTAGAACAACATTATATATAGATCCATTTTCAGTGAAATCAATATTTTTGCACCTGTGGATGATACATATTTCATGATGAATTTCGATTGGCAAATATATTGCTAGTTTTAATGTCTGTCTGTCTGTGTGTGTGTGTGTGTGTGTGTGTGTGTATATATATATATATATATATATATATATACTCTCCAAATTTTTCAAAATATGAAATATATGAATCTTATTATACACTCCTTAAAATCATTCATATTTATGTATGTGGATTTATGATCAACTATTCACAAGATTATTCTCAGAAATATTCATCCACCTTAAATACAGATTTGTTTCCTAGTACTGAAGACTAACTTCCGTGAATGGTGCACACAAATCCTAATATTTCTACAGTAAAACCTAGTTCAACATCAATGCAAGCATTTTCCTATGGGACATGATGTGTATTTTGCAGTTCATTTTTATTAAACAGTGGTACATTACTATTTCTTCAGTTTAAGCACATCATATGATATATATTTCATCCACAAGTTCACAAATTTATAGGCATTTGTTTCAATTTCAATCACCTCCTGCTTCAGAACACATATATTCCTCCAGGGTTCTTGACTGGTCTTGTCATGAGACTTCTTTCCAAACACATTATTTTTGATTTTCATAATCATATTTGAACCAAAACTCACACACTCTTCATGATAAACCATAACCCTAATATTACCATTAGATGTATAACTGGTTGTAATGAATGTATGAATATCAATTTAAGATTTCCAGTATATTTTCAGATATCAAATCAATCCACTATTTAAAGTTGGAAACAGTTATATTATTTATTCACAGTATGGTCTATTCATACATTATTTCTATATCCATTGACACAGGGTACTCCACTTTTTTCCCCCAATATTTATACGTCTTCAAAATATTGCCCCCAGTAATGGTGGAAGAAATGCTCATGTCACCTGATCTACATATAAATTTTAACACAGTAATATTCTGGACACAGAAAGCAAAAGTCACTCTTATGATTGTAGCAAAGCCTAAAGGAAAAGTGAGCATGGATTACTAAAAATATCCATGTCCCGGTTTCTTAATGCTGTAAAATGTAAATCCTATTGATAAATCCTATGTATTTGTTTCTTTCTAAGATTATATATTCAAACTCAACGCTGTTCAAAATGTCTAATCCTATCCCTCACTTTATACGTTGCCTGATTTCTTAATGTCTCTATTGATATCTGCTTTCCTACATATTTTCCCCATTTCATCATTGTGTCTCACTCTTCACATGTGCTGATATTTACATTCACTCTCTTATTGAAAACCAATTGCTAAAAATCTTTTGGTCCAAATCCTATACTCATTGTTGTTTCTAAACCTAGAGAATATCGTCCTAAACCTACGGACTTTCCCTTTGTGACTGGATGTTCTCTTCAACTTTCAATCATCCAAGGTACAAGGTCCTATGTCATTGTATATCGATTTATCTGAGACATCTGTGCAGAACATAATTCAAAGATAAGTAACCCACTCAATGGCCCAATGCCCATCTGAGCTTCAAATCCTGCCTAGATTTCTGTTTTCATACTTTTATTTTACCTATATATTCTTGTAAATATTGCAGATTCCCAGAACGAATATTCATCCTGCAGAATGATTCCTAACCCAAATCGAACGTGTTATTAACCCTAACCATACACTGTTTCCTCAATCTAACTTTACAGAAGAGCAGGGACAGTGTGACCAGCAAAGTCTCAGTGGAGAAACCCTGCTTTGGGCCTTTTGCTTACCTATTTTTCTGTTGCCCTGAATGTCAGGAAGTTCTTTACCTCAGGCTAACCCTTTGTAAAGCCTGAAGAAAACAGTTTTCAAATGGAATTGAATGGGCATCACCTATGGCTCTTTGCTTAATTTCTTTGGAAAGGGATGTGTCTGAATCAGCCTCTTGGCCCTGTGTGAGGCTGTGACTTAGATTCTCAGCACCTGATGGATCTAAAGAAAGATCCCATGTGTGCATCCAAAACCAAAATGGCAAAAAGTTCACTCATTTTGGATGAAGTATCTTCCCTTCCTCTATTAGATTCCTGACCTCCATCAATTGAGAATAGGGATTTTTTGGGTCATATGAGTTCTTCAATCCCTAAAGAGGTGCTTGGGTTTCTCATGATTCCAATTCACATAAAGAATCTGTACCTATCAATCAGAAGTAGTCAGTCAATATTGCTCCCAGAAATGGTGGAAGAAATACTCATGTCACCTGATCTTCATATACATTTATTCACAGAAATATACTGGACACTAAATTCAAAGTTCACATTTATGATTGTACCAAAGCCAAAATGGAAAATTAACATGGATTACTAAAATCATCCATGTCCAAGATTACTTATGCTCTCAAATGTCAATCCTATTGATGACTACATATTTGTTTCTTCCTAAGATTGCATATTCAAACTCAACCCTTTGAAAATGTCTAAGCCGATCTCTCACTTTTTACTTTGCCTGATTTCATAATGTCCCTATTGATATCTGCTTACCTACATATTTTTCCCACTTCATCATTGTGACAGACTCTTCACATGTGCTGACATTTAAATTCATTTTCTAACCGAAACCCTATTGCTAAAGAAATTTTGTTCCAAATCATACACTCACCCTTTTTTCTATACCTACCTACTATCTTCCTATTCCTACTGACTATCCCTTTTTGACTGGATGTTCCCTTCTACATTCAATCATCCAAGGTACAAGGTCCCATGCCATTGTATATTGATTTATCTGAGACATCTGTGCAGAATGTAATTCAATGCTAACTACCACAATCAAGGGCCCAATGCCCTTCTGGGCTTCCAATCTTACTTGGATTTCTGTTTTCATACACACTGTTCACCTCTATATTCTTATAAATTTCGCAGGTTGCCAATACCATTATTCATCCACAAAATGATTCCTAACCCAAATTGAACCTGTTATTAACCCTAAACATACATTGTTCCCTCAATCTTACTTTACAGAAGAGCAGGGACAGAGGTGGTCTTATAATACTGGAATGTAGGGATCCTCTACCTGCTGAGAACTTCAAAGATCCATGATGAAAGGATCCCTGGAGAATATGTAGGCAGTTATGAAGGACCTGAGAGAGCACAAGTCATCTTCCATGGCAAACAACCTGGTCAGGATGAAGGGTTGTGTCTTAATCAGCCTCTCTCTTCTTAATGTAGAGAAGATGGACCAAATCAGGCCTATATGGAGAGCTGTTCCCAGGTGCCTATGGTTGATATACCATTTTAACTTGTGAAATTGTCACATTAAGTAGGGGAAGCCTCCATCTCATGCGACCCTTGGAAGCAACTGTTAGGACAAAGTGGTTGCCAAGGCAGTGACTTCATTCAGATCCTGAAGGAAGTAACCTCACCTCACTTCCTCGGTGATGGAAATTGACATCCAGGAAGCCAAGCACACAGAGCCTGTCCCAGTCCCACTCCCAGTGGTGTCACTAGTTTTGAATTACCAAGGACAGAGTCAGTCTATCTTGGTACCTACAGATGTGAGAATGGCCATATGCCAGGAAAGCTCTGAAGAGGGGGCTTGTATGAGAAAAGAGATAGTGGCTCACCACTGGCTTCTGACAAGTCTCAGTGAAGAAACCCTGCTTTGGTACTTTTAATTACCTATTGTTCTGTTGCTCTGAATGTCAGGAAGTTTTTTGCCTCAGGCCACCCCTTTGGGAAGCCTGAAGAAAAGAGTTTTCAAATGGAAATGAATGGGCATCATCTGTGGCTCCTTGCTTAATTGCTTTGGAAAGGGATGTGTCTGAATCAGCCTCTTGGCCCTGTGTGAGGCTACGGCTTAGATTCTCAGCACCTAATGGATCTAAAGAAACATCCCACGTTTGCATCCAAAACCAAAAAAGCCAAAAGAGCAGTCATTGTGGATGAAGTCTCTCACCTTCCTCTGTAATTTTCCTGACGTCCTTCTATGAGAATAGGGATCCTTTGGCTCCAATGAGTTCTTCAAAGCCCTGCAGAGACTAGACCATACATTCATAGGTTTCTCATGACTCCAATTAACATAAAGAATCTAAACCCCACAGTCATTAGGCCTCAAAATGGAGAATCAGAGCAGTATTAAAGGCAGGCCTCTTTGATCACTCCTGGTTCACAGGAAGGGTGTCCCAGCCACACTGACTTTAGGCAAATGGGGGCAAGGGACCTTATTTTGGATACTGTCTTTGGCTGTGCCCCTCATGAAAAACTACAGCCTGAGGTTATGATGAGTGTCTATATGAAAGAAGATGAGGGCCATGTGGAAGTGTTCTGCTTTTAATTGTGGTCATTTTTGTGGCTGTTGGAAAAGATGATGGGTCCACCTGGTCTTGAACACTGGTGTGATTCCCCTTAGAGACTGAGTTATGGAATGGACCTCAAAGAAGTATTGCCATGTATTGTTTTGGGATTTTAGGATGCCACGCATGAGAGTTGCCCTTGGAAACTGAGATCTAGGCCCAGGGTGGCTTTCCACAGAGCACTGGGAATCTCAGGAAGAATATCACATGATTTTATTCTTAAAGAATTGGCAGCCATAGTTGCAAGTCAAAACACAAATGGACCACACATTGTAGACCTCAAACGTCTGGCTTAATGTGACCTTTTTGCCTGTCTTTGGGAAGCCTTGCCTGTTAGAATTCTCCAGAGCTTTTATTGAAATGAGCTTCCTCTCCATTTAATGGTTCCTGAATGAATTGAAACCCACAGTGCCTCCAACTTCATCCTTGACAAATGCCTGATAAAAAACATGAAATTTTTGAAATTCCCATGACCGCTTCGCACTGTAGAATCTTTGGATGTCCTATTGATGATCACGAGTGTACCAGACAGTGCCTGATTGACTGGGTTTCATGAAAATGGTGTAGAACAGAGATGGCAGTAATTTGGAGCCTGCTGAGTAGTTGGCCTAGAAAAGTGGTGTGAAGGTGTGTGTTAAAACATCTGTGGTTGGGTGATGTGGATCTGCCATTGGCTTTCAAATGGTTTGTGACTGACATGGTGCAGCCCCCAGACCCTTGTATGTAAAGGCATGTTGTTATATGGAGAGGTTTCAGTGCAATGTTTAGAATCAGATTGCTAAGGTGAAGGGGGCAAGCTATGTGGGATAGAAGCCTGATTGGTGCATTCTCCTGCAGACCCTTACCCACCACATGTGACAGAACTCTTTTCAGTACTGTGTCCCAGTTGAACTCTTCGTATTTCATGAAGCAAATACCAAACTTCCAGTGCAGCTGCAAGAAACACAACAAAATTGGAGGATGAGCAAATGGCTTCCAAACTGGAAGACACTTAGCCCCCAGTGACAACAGTTTACCTACAAAAAGAGAATTCAGCACTGCTGCCTCATGTCCTTTGGAAAATAAGAAACCATGTCCTCCAGGTAACATACATGCAGACCCAGCTTAATGGTCTCACTACAAAGGGAGCTAAAGCTCCTGACAACAACATATATTTTAAGTGCCCAACCTCAGAGGCAGTTTCTCAAGAAGTCTTTAGTCCAGCAGAGCTCCATGTTTGTGGAGTTTTACCGTCTCCCTTACATTTGGAAACTCCTCTACCACCTCCAAAGTTGTGAACTCCTGAGCATTTTCCATTCTTGATGTGTATTCACAGATTTTCTAACTCTTCTCCTCTAATTGTGTCTTAGTTGGGGTGAAGGTAATGTCAAGGCATTGTTCTGAATGAGAGTGTGAAGATTTTTGGGTAGCACATATTTGCATACACATTGGATTCTTTCTCCAATTTTTCATTTGAAATACTGAATCCCTGACTGTAAGGGGTAGAAGGAATTCTTTTTCAAAGAATAGCCTGACACTTACAAGAAACAGCCCCCAGGGAGACATCCTGTCTGGGAGACATCCTGTAGTCATCTGTGTTCCTGAGACATCCTGTGGCCATCTGTCTTCCTGAAATATTCTGAGGTTATCTCACCTTGTGAAGACATCCAGGAACTGCCGATAAGAGAGCTTTCAAATCTCCAGCATATAAATTCCCCTGTGTGAACAATAAAAGTTTGCATCTTGATCAGAACTTTTGTCTTGCTGTCATCTCTCATGTCTCTTGTCCCTTCATTCCTCCCCATCTAGGTTCGCTACCCACGTTGATGTGTCCTGCAGGCTGGGACAACTGGCGCCCAACGACTGGGGCTCGAGCCTTTGACTGAGGGGGAACCCCGTCCTCCTGGAAGATTTGGACAAGTGGAGCTCACGATTGCCTCAGCAGACACCACTGAGAGACAGATCCAGGAGGAGAGTGGGGATGACGCACAGTGAGTGACCCACCATGGGAAAAGCAATTTCGTCACATGATTTGTTTTTGTCAGGCCAAAAGGAATCCTTAAATACATGGGGGCACGTGTTAAGAAAAATGACTTAAAATTTTTCTTTTCATACATTGAAAAATTGTTTCCATGGTTTCCCCTTGAAGGGACCATTGATGGTAAAAGATGGCTTAGAGTAGGAGACATTTTAAAAGATTATTATGAATCCTTTGGCCCAGAAAAAGTGTCTGTTCCTGCCTTTTCTTTCTGAAAATAAATTAGTGAAATTCTTAAAAGTTCACCCTTTGACAATGGTACCTTAATACTTGTCAGGATTGGGGAAGAGACTATGCAAAAGACCTCTCGTCCCTTCTCGGCATGCCCATCAGTTAGTATAGACATAGACCCTTCTTAGTCTCCCCAGGACCCTGGGAACCTTCCTGATCTTCCTCAAAATCCCACCCTAATGAATAAGGCTCCAATGGTTTCCAACAGCCTTTATGCAGTTTTAAATCCCAGAGAAACATTGACCCCTGGGGAGGAGGCTACCTTGGAGAAGGAAGCAGCTCGCTACCATTCAGAAGACCCGCCACCTCTCAGGACCCTGCCACAGCCTATAGGACTTACACATTCCCCTCCCTCCTATATCCCTCCTGCCTTTTGTGCTCTGGCCCTTCAGGGGCCAAATGTCCCCCCAGATATTTTTTCCCCACTTCCCTTGCCTAATCCGGCTCCCTTGAGAGAGTCTCTCCAACATGGATGGGAACAGATCCAATTTTTAAAAGAATAAAGATCCCTTGACTCTGAGCTCTCTCCATTAGCCTTAGGAATGGAGTCAACACAAGCTGACCCACAGTGGTCTAATACAAAGGCGAAGCCGCTCCATCGGCCTGTGCTCGCCTTCCCAGTCACCAACAGTCAGATAGATAAGCCTGCTCAGGCTGAGGTCAAAGACTTACAAGAGGATCAAGAGGAGGAAGTGGAGGAAATGGATCAAGGAGATCAGGACTTAGAGGATGAGAAGTTCACCCCTAGGCAGGAAGGAACCCAGAGTGTCTACAAAAACTTTAGCCTCCATTTTCTTGAAAAACTTAAAAAGGCTTGTGCTCACTATGGCCCCACTGTGCCCTACACGTTGGCTTTATTAGAAAGCCACAACACACAATTTCTTACTCCCAATGATTGGAAATTTTTAGACCGAGCTGCCCTCAGTGCCGGAGACTTCCTACTATGGAATGCAGATTTCAAAGAGCCCTGTCAGAAACTGCTCAAAAAAAATTTAACAAAGGCCTCCTCTAAATCCTGGACTTATGTTAAGCTAGTGGGCAATGCAACTTTTGACACTAAAACTAAACAGGCACTTTTCCCTGCTGGACTTTTTGCGCAGATTTAGATGGCTGGCTTACATACTTGGAGACGCCTCCCTGAAAGGGCCTCGGCTATCACTTCCCTGGCCAGAATTCGACAAGGGCCCGACGAGCCTTATAGCGACTTTGTTCCCTGGCTTAACCTAGCTGCGGAATGCTTGCTTGGACCAAGCGAAAGCGAAAGCACCTTTGTAAAACATCTTGCCTTTGAAAACGCCAACCCAGCATGTCAGGATGTTCTTCGACATCATTAGGATAAAGGGAAACTTTCTGACTTTATTAGAGTCTGTGCAGGGGTGGGTGCAGCCCATGCCATGGGTCTCACTTTAGTGCTCCCTTTACCAAGGCCTTTTACAATCCTGGCTCACGTATTTGCTTTACTTGTAAACAACCAGGCCACTTTGCACGCAAGTGTCCGACAGGCAAACAAAGAGTAAGAATAGCGTCTCCTCAAACTGGAGCTAAACCGCCCCCAGCTACACTTTGTCCTTGATATGGTAAAGTTCATCACCGGGCCAGTGAGTGTAGATCAATGACAAATGCCCTCGGACAGCCTATTTCTTCCTGCTTCTCAGGAAACTCCCTGGGGCAATAAGGTTTGTTCCCTTCCAAACTCCCAACCTACCTCAAAATCCTTCTCCACAATTGGCTCCCTCCAACTACCCACTCCAGGCAGTGCAGGATTGGACTTCTGTACCACCACTGATACAACATTAGACTAAATGCAAGGGCCCCAGATAATACCAACTGGAATTATGGGTCCCCCTCCATCTCATACGTGTGCCCTTCTTCTTGGAAGAGCCTCTACTACCTTAGAAGGTGTTCAGGTCTTCCCTGGCATTAATGATAATGATTTCACTGGAGAAATAAAAATACTGGCCACAGTTATTAATAGAGTTGCGGCCATCCCAGGAGGAAAAAGTCTTGCACAATTAATACTCCTTCCCTTAGATTAAGGGGCACTTCCACCACCCAAACCTACTGTGGGGGACTGCCTCCTTGGGCTCCTCTGAAGTATATTGGGTTCATCCCATTTCTCATAATAAACACACCCTTACCTTACTTATTGAAGGAAAGGAATTCCAAGCAATTTTAGTTACTGGAGTTGATGCGACAATTATTTCTCAAAAATACTGGTGAACAGGTTGGCCCCTCACCCCATCCTTGACTGACCTTAAAGGGATAGGAAAGTCAAAAAATCCTCTGGTCAGCTCTACTGCTCTTAGCTCGACTGATAAAGAGGGTAATAAGGGAACTGTCACTTCTTTCGTTGTTCCTGACCTCCTTGTTTACCTATGGGCCCGAGATATTTTGAGTCAAATGGAAGTTATTCTTGCCAGTCCCAATTCCATGGTGACTCATCAAATGCTCCGTATAAATTTTGTCCCTGGTACAGGCCTTGGGAGCCTGAGACAAGGACTGGTGGGGCTTATACAACCCATAAAAAAAATACATATGGACTTGGATATTTGGATTTTTAGTGTCAGTCCCTGATCCTCCTGTACCCCATGCAGATAAAATTATTTGGGATACTCAGACTCTTGTGTGGGTGGATCAGTGGCCCCTTACCCATGAAAATTTGGAGGCTGCCTCCATGTTAGTGAAGGAACAGGTGGCAGCCCGCCGTGTAGAGCCCTCAACCTCACCATCGTACACTCCTATTTTTGTTATCAAGAAAAAATCAGGCAAGTGGTGCCATTTACAAGATTTGTGTGCCATTAATAAAGTTATACTCCCGATGGGAGCACTACAGCCAGACATTCCCACACCAGTGACTATTCACAAAAACTATTGTAAAATGGTTATGGACTTAAAAGTTTGCTTTTTTATCATTCCTTTACATCCTGAGGATAGACCCTATTTTGCCTTTAGTCTTTCTTGCATTAATATTCAGGGCCCTATGCAGAGACTTCAATGGAAGGTTCTTCCCCAAGGTATGGCCAACAGCCCTACTCTTTGCCAAAAATAGGTTGCTCAAGCAGTAGACCCTGTGAGAGAGTGAGGGCCACAAATTTATATTTTACATTATATGGATGATTTGTTAATTGCTGCACCTAATACCCATGACCTTAATAATTGTTACTTGGACTTTTACAAAATCCTCACTACCTTGGGACTACAGATAGCTCCTAATAAGGTTCAAACACAGGACTCTTATAAGAGTTTGGGCCTTAAAATTCTAGAAAATCAGATCCAAATTTCTAAAATACAAGGACGTGTGGACCATCTTCACACCCTTAAAGATTTTCAGAAATTACTGAGGGATATTCAATGTCTAATAACATATTTAAAATTATGCACTTGTGTACTTTTGACCCTTAATGATATTTTGAGAGGTAATTTCCACCCCTCCTCCCCTCAAAATCTTACTCCCAAGGCATGACAGGCATTAAACCAAGTAACAGAAGCCATTGCCCAACAATTTGTTACACAAATTTCTTATAACCTTCCTCTGGTTCTGGTTATTTTACACACTACTCATACACCCACAGGAACATTTTGGCAGCGAGATCCACATTTTAAAAATAAAGACTGCCCCTTGTTTTGGGTCCATTTACCCACCACATCCTCGAAGGTTATTACTGTTTATCTTGCTCAGGTAGCTTCTATTATTTTTAAAGGTCATTTGATTTCTCTACAACATTTTGGCAAACACCCTGATAATATTTCTATTCCATATACTAAGGACCAAACCCAATTTTTACTAGAGACAAGGGATGAATGTGGTATTGCCCTATCAGGCTTTTGGGAACAATTGATCACTACCTCCCCAAAACCCCCTTTTACATTTTGTCCAGTTACATCCATTTACTTTTCCTGAAATTACTCAAAAGGCTTCCATTCCTCAATCCCTTACTGTCTTTACAGACGGTTCCTGTAATGGCCGAGCGGTCTTTGTTGTCAATAACAAGACTACCACCTTTGATACTGTCTATCAGTCACCACAGTTTGTGGAATTG
This sequence comes from Callospermophilus lateralis, assembly GCF_048772815.1. Lineage (NCBI taxonomy): Eukaryota > Metazoa > Chordata > Mammalia > Rodentia > Sciuridae > Callospermophilus > Callospermophilus lateralis. The sequence goes on along the minus strand of NW_027514387.1, from coordinate 923,314 downwards.
TTTGACATAACACAAGTTTTTATAACATTTTTTATAATCCTGTTAATATTTATAAAGACAGTGCCTACATTGCTCATTCTGTGCACCTGCTGGTGATTTCACCCCCCATTAAGGCTTCTAACAATGCGGCCTTTCTGTTTCACCAGCTTCAGCAGCTAATTCAGGCCAGACAACACCCATTTTTCTTAGGACACATCAGGGCACACTATGATCTTCCCAGACCTCTAATTCAAGGTAATGCCCAAGCTGATGCAGCAACTCGTTCCATCTTTTCAATTTTTGTTGGCTCCATTCAAAAGGCCATGGAGTTACACAATATACACCATTTAAATTTCCAGAGCCTTTGATTACTTTGTAAAATTACCAGCAACAGGCACGAGAAATAGTAAAAGCATGCCCTGGTTGTCCTGTCTCCCTCCCCATTCAACACTTGGGAGTTAACCCCCGAGGATTACTGCCCGATCAGTTTTGGCAAATGGATGTTACTCATTTTCTTGAATTTGTAATAACCAAATATATACACGTTTCTGTTGATACCTTCAGCGGCTTTATTTTTGCATCACCACATTCTGGAGAGGCTACCAAAGATGTCCTTTCTCATCTTGTTTCAGCCTTTTCTGTTATGGGTAAACCAATACATATTAAAAAAGATATTTATCCTACATTTACCATTGCCAAGTTTAAACAGTTTTGTGCTACCTTGCAAATTTGTCATACTACTAGAATTCCATACAACCCTCAGGGCCAAGGCATTGTGGAACTTGCCCACGTTAACTTAAAAACTTGGCTATCCCTCCTTAAGGCTTCCTCCCTTGTATTTACCACACCCAGGCATCGCCTTAACAATGCATTATTTGCCCTTATTTTTCTTACCCCAGACAATGAAGGCGATTCGGCAGCAGACAGACACTGCCATCCCTCGTCCAATTCTGTTCGCCCACCTGTTATGTGACACAATCCACTTACAAATAAATGGAAAGGCCCAGATCCTGTCCTCATCTGGGGAGGAGGCTCAGCTTGTGTTTTGGACCAAGATCAAACAGCCCCAAGATGGTTACCAGAACTCCTGGTTAAACAGGTTAATGACTTACCTCAAAACAGGGACAGAGGCACTCCTCATGAGGACAAAATTTCCTCTTTTTCAGATGCAGCCAACAATCTGCCAGCCTTGGAATAACAGTTCCTGTGGGCACAGGTACACTGGCTTAGGCACGTCTATTCACTCTTACCATCGCCTCTCTCAACAAATTATAAACTCTATCAGGAACAACTGATAAAAACTCTATCAGGAACCATTAAAGATTTGCAGGACCAAATAGACTCCCTGGCAGAAGTGTTCCTTCAAAAAAGACGAGGCTTAAATTTGCTGACAGCTAACCAGGGAGGTATTTGCTTGGCCTTAGGGGAACGATGCTGCATTTATGCCAATAATTCTGGCATAGTATGCACTAAAATTAAGCAGCTTCAAGAAGATCTAGAAAAGAGATGAAGGGAAATATTTGAATATCCCCTCTGGACTGGGCTTAATGGATTTTTACCCTACCTTCTTCCCCTATTAGGCCCTTTGTTGGGTTTACTTTTAATGGTGTCCCTAAAACCCTGCATTATAAACAGGCTGGTACAATTTATTAAAGAACAGATTAATATTTTGGCCTCTAAGCCCATACAGGTCCACTATCATTGCCTGGATATGGAAGACCGTGCTGCCAACATTTAAAAGGATGTTCTACCCTCCTCACAAGCTTATTTCTTAAGTTTACATGCCCACAGATCTCGCTTTCTTACATAAAACTCTAAGTAACAGCTCTGACCAACGATCTTCTGCACTTGCCATAAGGGTTCGTCCTCCATGGGCCGCTCCACTTGGGGGAGGACGCACCCATGGAGTGAGGACGTTAGGGCATAATAACGGAGGGTGCAGGAAGGACTGCAGGAGGATGGATCCATGGTTCACAAAATCCGTCTTCTGAGTGACACGCTCTGGTGCATGGCAGTTGGCATGCTTCCCCCTCAAAGCCGTCTCCTCAAAAAACATGCCAAGGCCACCACGAAATCTAGTAAACATGCTCGATCAGATCAGGAGATATTCTAAGGCCTGCTAGAGAAACAGAGCCTCTATAACCCCTAAAACATTGGCCTGTAAGGTATGGTCAAATATTTTATATAAGAAAGGGAGGAGATGTCAGGGGCTAGAAGGAAGTTCTCCTTCAAAGAATAGCCTGACACTTACAAGAAATAGCCCCCTGCGAGATATCCTGCCTGGGAGACATCCGCAGCCATCTATCACCCTGAGACATCCTGCAGCTATCCGTCTTCCTGAAATATCCTGAGGTTATCTCACCCTGTGAAGACATCCAGCAACTGCCGATAAGAGAGCTTTCTCTTCCGCAGCATATAAATACACTGTGAGAACTATAAAAGTTTTCAGCATGATCAGAAATGTTGTCTTGCTGTCATCTCTCATGACTCTTTTCCCTTCATTCCTCCCCAACAAGGTTCAACGCCCACGTTGAAGTGTCCAGCCGGCCCGGACACCTGACACTAAACCATAACCTACTAGACTCTGACTACTAATACTAATATGATGGAGAAAAATAATCCAACAGAATGGAAATGCAAGCAGTACAGATGAGGCATGGTGAATAGTTGGACTTGCCTTTTGAATGATATAGGGTAGGTGTTATAAATCTAGCTAATTGATAATTGAAATAGTTCTCCACATGTTTTTAAAGTTAACAAATATGTGAATACCTGTCTCCCATTCTCTGTAGCCAATTCAGCACAGGTATTTTTATATGCACATATAGAATCCTACCTGGTATCACACATATATTCTTCTGAGGTGTCTGACTTGGCAAATACAAATTGTGAGAAGAGATCACTCCTCCTAAACTCTGTTGGAACTGAAAATTCAACCTATGGGTGAGCCTCCTAGTAGAAAATTCAACCTATGGGTGAGCCTCCTAGTAGAACAACAAGCCATACATAAATCCATGTTTAGTAAAATAAATATTTTTGCATCTGTGGCTGATGTACATTTCATGAAGAATTTCGATTGGCATATATATTGCTACATCGTATTGTCTGTTTTTGTTTTTTTTAATATATATATATATATATATATATATATATATATACAATCTTCAAATTTTTCCAAATATAAAATATATGTGTCTTATATACACTACCTAAATTCTTTCATGTTCATGTATGTGGATTTATAATCAACATTTCACAAGATTATTCTCAGAAATATTCATCCACCTGAAATACATATTTGTTTCCTATTACTGAAAACTAACTTCAGTGAATGGTGCATACAATCCTAATATTTCTACATTAACTGACCCTGTTTAACATCAATGCAAGTAGATTCCTATGGGACATGATGTTTATTTTGAAGTTTCTTTTATTCAACACTGGTACAATACAATTTCTACAATTTACGAACATCATAGGACATATATTTCATCCATAGTTCAAAAATTTATAGGCATTTGATTCACTTTCAATCATTTACTGATTCAGAACACATGTATTCCTTCAGGTTTCTTAACTGGTCTTTTCATGAGACTTTATTTCAAACACATTATTTTCAATTTCCATAATCATTTTGAAGCAAAACTCACACACTCTTCATGATAAAACATAACCCTAATATTACCATTAGATGTATTACTGGTTAGAATGAATAATTGTATATCAATATAAGATTTTCTGTATATATTCAGATATCAATTCAATCTATTATTTAAAGTTGGAACCAATTATATTATTTATTCACAGTATGGTCTATTCATGAATTATCTCTACATTCATAGACAAAGGGTACATCTATTTGTAACCCCAATACTAATTTATTCGTCTTCAAAATGTTGCTCCCAGAAATGGTGGAAGAAATACTCATGTCACCTGATGTACGTATGCATTTATCACAGTAATATTCTGGACACAATAAGCAGAGGTCACACTTATGATTGTACCAAAGCCTAATTGGAAAGTGAGCATGGATTACTAAAAACATTCATGTCCAGGTTGCCTAATGCTCTCAAATGTCAATCCTATTTATGACAACATATTTGTTTCTTCCTAAGACTATATATTCAACCTCAACTCTGTTCAAATGTCTAATCCTATCACTCACTTTATACTTTCCCTGATTTCCTAATGTCTCTATTGATGTCTGCTTTCCTAAATATTTTTACCAGTTCACCATTTTGACTAACACTTCACATGTGCTGACATTTACGTTCACTGTCTATGTGATACCCTATTGCTAAAGAACTTTTGGTCCAATTCCTGTACTCACTCTTCTTCTGAAACGTACAGAATATCTTCCTAATCCTACCGACTATCACAGTTTGAGTGGATACTCACTTCTACATTCAATCATCGAAGGTACAAGGTCCTATGCCATTGATTATTGATTTATCTGAAACATCTTTGCAGAACATGTATCAAAGCTAAGTATCCCAATCAAGAGTGCAATGCCCTTCTGGGATTCCAATCTTACCTAGATTTCTGTTTTTATACTTATATTTCACCTATATGTTCTTATAAATATCACAGGTTCCCAATACCATTATTCATCAAGCAGAATGATTCCTAACCCAAATCAAACCTGTTATTAAGCGAAACCATACACTGTTCCCTCAATCTAACTTTACAGAAGAGCAGGGACAGTGTTGGTCCTAAAATAGAGGAATGTAGGGAATCTTCCACCTGTTGAAAAACTCAAAGTTTCATTCAGAAGTGATCCCTGGAGAAGATATAAGCACCACTGAAGGACCTGAGAGAGCAAAAGTCAACTTCCATGGCAAACAACCTGGTCAGTATGAAAGGTTGTTTCTGAATCAGCCTCTCTGTTCTTTTTTTTATTATTGGTTGTTCAAAACCTTACAAATCTTTTGACATAACATATTCATACATTAGCATACATTAGCTTCAAGTGATTTATGAACTCCCATTTTTACCCCAGATACAGATTGAAGAATCACATCGGTTACACATCCACATTTTTACATAATGCCATACTAGTAATTGTTGTATTCTGCTACCGTTCCTATCCTCTACTATCCCCCCTCCCCTCCCCTCCCATCTTCTCTGTCTACCCCATCTACTGTAATTCATTTCTCACCTTGTTATTTTCCCATTCCATTCACAACCTCTAATATGTAATTTAGTATAACAATGAGGGTCTCCCTCCATTTCCATGCAATTCCCCTTTTCTCTCTCTTTCCCTCCCACCTCATGTCTCTGTTTAATGTTAATCTTTTCTTCCTGCTCTTCCTCCCTGCTCTATTCTTAGTTGCTCTCATTATATCAAAGAAGACATTTGGTATTTGTTTTTTAGGGATTGGCCAGCTTCACTAAGCATAATCTGCTCTAGTGCCACCCATTAGAATATGGACCCAAACAGTCCTGTTTGGAGAGCTGGTCTTGGGTGCCTATGGTTGATATACATTCTAACTTGTGAAAGTGTCACAGTACGTAGGGGCAGCCTCCATCTCATGGGACCCTTGGAAGCAACTGTTAGGACAAAGTGGTTGCTAAGGCAGTGACCTCATTCAGTTCCTGAAGGAAGTGACCTCACCTCACTTCCTTGGTGATGGAACTCTAAGAACTTGTTATCCAGGAAGACAGGCACCCAGAGCCTGTCCCATTCCCAGTCACAGTGGTCTCACTTGTTTGTATATACCAAGGACAGAGTCAGTCTTTCTTGGTACCTACTGATATGAGAATGGCCAAATTCCAGAAAAGCTCTGAAGAGGGGCCTTTCCTGAGGAAAGCAGATACTGGTTCACCACTGGCTCCTGACATCTTCACAGAGTTGGTTAAGGAGACCAGATCTGAGACAGGACAGGCCATTTCTGGGGAACATACTATGGCCCACCAGTCAGAGGACACTCTGGATAGTCACCGACCTACTTTGGGGAAGGAGGTGCCTCTGTGGGTGTCGCTGTGTGTTTGTGGATTTGTCTCATGTTCTGAGAATAGATAGAAAAGGCAGTTTGTTTGGTTTTGAGTGAAGTATTTCTAGTAAGTCATTTGACAAGGCGAGTGTTTCTATGTCTATGTATCCCACTGTGTCCATGGTTATAGACATTAGAAAAGAGAATGCATCAATTGATGTGTCCTGTCTAGTAGAAAGCTTCCCATCATTTATTCTGCCAAATTGATGAATGGATTTTGGCTTGCCTTATCGATGGGCAACACGTGCTATTTTCCAAAGTTCCTGCGTTCTTCCTGAATTCTGGCCACTCTACAGAATAGGCTCATGGTTTTGTGTCCAAGATATGTACCACTTCCAAGCCCTGTTACATGGCCATGTACTGGATAGCTGAAGGGAATGGCGAGCATCTCAGGAATCTCAAATATCAGTGTGACCAATAAAGTCTCAGTGGAGAAACCCTGCTTTGCTTACCTATTGTTCTGTTGCCCTGAATGTCAGGAAGGTCTTTGCCTCAGTCCACCTCTTTGTGAAACCTGAAGAAAACAGGTTTCAAATGGAAATGAATGGGCATCACCTGTGCCTTTTTGCTTAATTGCTTTGGAAAGGGATGTGTCTGAATCCGCCTCTTTGCCCTGTTTGAGGAAATGGCTTAGATTCTCAGCACCTGATGTATGTTAAGAATGATCCCATGTGTGCATCCAAAACCAAAATGGCCAAAAGAGCAGTCATTGTGGATGAAGTCTCTCCCCTTCTTCTGTTAGGTTCCTGACATCCATCAAGTGAGAATAGGGATCCTTTGGGTCAAATGATTTCTTCAAACCCTGCAGAAGCTAGCCGATAAGTGCTTGGTTTTCTAATGACTCCAATTTACATAAAAAATTAAACCCCACAGTCAGTAGGCCTCAAATTAGAGAAGCAGAGAAGTATTAACAGCAGGCCTATTTGATCACTCTTGGTTCACAGAAAGTGTGTCCAGGCAACCCTGATTTTAGGCCATTAAGGGGCAAGGGAGATTATTTTGGAGACTGTCTTGGGCTTCGCCCCTCATGGAAACATCCAGCCAGAGGTTATGATGAGTGTCTATATGAAAGATCATGAGGGCCATGGGGCAGTGTCTTGGTTTTAATTGTGGCCATTTGTTTGGTGGTTGGAAGAGATGACTGGGTCCACCTTGACATGAACTCTGGTGTGATTCCCCTTAGAGACTGAGTTCTGGAACTGAACTCAGAGAATTATTGCCATGAATTTTGTTAGGATTTTAGGAGGCCATGCATGAGAGTCCCCCTTGAAAACTGAGATCTAGGCCCAGGGTGGCTTTCAACAGAGCACTGGGAATCACAGCCAAGATATCAAGTGATTTTATTCTGAAAGACTTGGCAGCCATAGTTGAGAGTCGAAACACACATGGTCCTCATTGTAGACCACAATGGGCCTGGCTTCAAGTGACCATTTGGCCACTTTTTGAGAAGCCTTGCCTGTGAGAATTCTCCAAAGCTTTCATTGAAATGTGCTTCCTCTACATTTAATGGTTCTGGAGTGAATTTTAACCCACAGTGCCTCCAACATCATCATTGAAAAATGGCTACAAAAATACCATAAAATTTTTGAAATTCCCATGACCAGGTGGCAATGGAGGATATTTGGATGTCATGTTGCTGGTCATGAGTATACCAGACAGTGCTTTGATTGACTGGGTTTTATGAAAATCGTGTAGAACAGAGATGCCAATAAGTTGGAGCCTGCTGAGTAGTGGGCCTAGAGCCGTGGTGGTCAGGTGTGTGATAAAATATCTGTGGTGGGGCCTTGTGGATCTTCCATTGGCTTCCAAATGGCTTGGAACTGACATGGTGCAGTGAGCAGTCCCTTCTATGTAAAGGCATCTTGTAATATTGAGAGATTTCAGGGCAATGTTCAGAATCATGTTGCTATCGTCAATGGGGCAATATATGTGGGCTAGAAGTATGTATGGTGCATTCTCTTGCAGAAACTGACCCACCACATGTGACAGAACTCTCTCCAGCACTGTGATCCACTAAAACTCCTTGTATTTTTTAATCAAATAGCAAACTCCTAGTGCAGCAGCAAGAAACACCATGAAATTTGGAGGATGACCAAATGGCTTCACAGTCCACATGGGGAGACACTTAGACCCCAGTGGTCACAGTTTACCTACAAGGAGCAAATTCAGCACTGCTGCCTCATCTTCACTGGAAAATAAGAAACCATGTCCTCCAGGTCACATAGATGCAGACCCAGCTTTGATGGTCTCACTACAAATGAAGCTAAAGCTCCAGAAAACAACATATTTTTCACGTGCCCAACCTCAGAGGCAGTTCTTCAAGAAGTCTTTAGGCCAGCAGAGCTCCATGTTTGTGGAGTGTTTACCCTGTCCCTTACTTTTGGGAACTCCTCTACCACCTCCAGTGTTGTGAACTACTGAGCATATTCCATTCCAGATATGTATTCACAGATTTTCTAACACTTCTCCTCTAATTGTGTCTTACTTGGGGCAAAAGTAATGTCAAGCCATAGTTCTTGATGAGAGTGGGAACATTTTTGTGTAGCACATATTTGCATACACATTGGATTCATTTTCCAATTTTCCATTTGAAATACTGAATCCCTGACACTAACCCCTACCCTACTAGACTCTGACTACTAATCATAATATCATGGAGAATAATAACCCAATCAGAATAGAAATACAAGCAGTTCAGAGGAGGCATGTTTGGTATTGTTGGACTTGCCTTTTGCATTATATACGGTAGGAGTTATAAATCTAGTCAATTTTTTTGTTGAAATAGTTCTCCGTGTGTTTTTAAAGTTAACAAATATGTGAATTTATTTCTCCCTTTCTCTGTAGCCTAGTCAGCAGATGTATTTTTATATTCATATATAGAATCCTACCTGGTATCACACGTACATTTTTGTGAGGTGGCTGACTTGGCAGATACAAATTGTGAGAAGATATCACTCCTCCTAAACGCTGTTGAAACTGAAAATTCAACCTATGGGTGAGCCTCCTATTTGAACAACATTATACATAAATCCATGTTCAGTAAAACTAATATTGTTGGATCCGTGGATGATATGTATTTCATGATAAATTTCGGTTGGCATACATAATGCTACATTGTAATGTCTCTCTGTGTATATATATATATATATATATATATATATATATATATATATATATACTCTCCAGATTTTTCAAAATATGAAATATATGTGCCTTATTGTGCACTCCCCAAATTCATTCATATTCATGTATGTGGATTTATAATCAACTTTTCAAAAGATTATTCTCAGAAATATTCATCAACCTGAAATACATATTGGTTGCCTAGTACTGAAAACTATCTTCAGTAAATGGTGCATACAAAACATAATATTTCAACATTGCAAGTTGGCCGCAAATAGAGTGCATCACACCCAGTGTACCACGCCACATTGCAGGTGAATAACGAGTAAAAATGACAAAAGACTATCTTGTTAGGATCTAATAGAAAAATGGGTGTGCACCGAAACCTAAAAGAATGATTTCCACCAACGAGGTCCGGTAATTGAGTCTCAAACGTGAGCTGAATATGCAACCGGAGATCCGGGCTTATTGATCCCTGTGGCCCGCCCCATGGCTGCAGACATCGAGACACCACCGACAAGCGACTAGCATCCAGGGAGAAACGTTGCTGCAGATTCTGTGGAATCCTGCCGGCTGACACCGCACTGAGCCCCAGGCCGAGTTCGGGATTTCAGTCAGGGAAGGAAGCTCTACAGTTCTATCCCCCACAACGGAAACTCCACCAAGGAAACCAATGGCCACCATCTTGGAGAGCTGAAGTAACCACCGCCACTCTCCGATAGATTGCAACAATAAAACAGTTGTGTGTTTTCCGCTCATCTCCCATACAGTAGGAAATTTGCATAAAATCTCTCCTAAGCTTTCCAGGGGAGGGATTTTCAGAGAGAACCTGCATAAAGATTGGGGGGGGGAAACTAGAGGCACCTGACCTTCAACTCCCCCTCCCATCAGTGGTGAAAACGAAATCTGTCTAGCCAGGGATGGGGGAAAGGGCAAACGGAAAAAATAATAAAAATAGAGTGCTGGGGTTCCCAATAGACACAATCCACACCCAAGAAACGGCAAGCCAGAGTACAGTTTGAGCTGCCGAGGGCATTACTCAGGGGAAATCTGGTCTAGCAGGAGAAACCAGGACTAGCAGGAGAAACCAGGGGACTAGAGGCCAGGCCCGCGTGACTGGGCGCCTGGAGAACGCTCGCCCGCTGGCAACAGCCGGCCCGCTGCAGGTGCGACTGGAAGGCTGGAGACTGCCTGCCCACCAGCGACCAATCGCCTGCCATATGCCCGCCCTAATGGGTGGCTAGAGATCGCACAACCGCCGGTGACAGCCCACCAGCTGACTGCGCGACTGGACAGCTTGTGACCACCTGCACGCCGGCGACCGGGAGCTGAAACCAAACAGAGACAGTACAGTCCCACACCCCCATGCGAACACCCGGGCAAAGAGCCTGGGGCCCACCATAGCAGAGAGGTGACATCACTGGAGCTCGGCCGTCGGAATTCCTTCCCAGTGGAATTCACTTTAGCATTCACTGTCTACCAACACAAAGGAGAGTCAATAGAGATATATAAAACCAAAACAAATATATAGAAGAGAGCAGAAACACAGCAATCAAATGGAGCTGGAAAGTAATGTGAACTTCATGAAAAAACAAGGGAAAAAGGTGTACAAATAATGCCGGACAACTTAATTTTACAGGAGGACCTAGAATCCTCAGAAACAGGGATAGGGAAAAAACTCAATGCATCCCTAACTCAGATGGAAAGAAATATTAGAGAAGACATGAGGCAGCAAGTCCAAGCAATAAAAGAATATTTTGAAAATGAATTAAACAAACAAATTCAAATGGCAAAGAACGAGCTTCACCAAAAGACAGAGATCTTAAAAAAAATCAAACAGTAATCCTAGGAATGCAAAAAAATATAAACCACATTAAAAATTCAAATGAGAATATTGTAAATAGACTAGATCAAGTAGAAGTCAGAAGATCAGATAATGAATACAAAGTTTATCAACTTGAAAAGAATATAGTCAACACAGAAAAGATGCTTATATCCCATGAGCAATCTATTTAAGAGATATGGGATGTCATAAAAAAACAAATTTGAGAGTCATTAGGATAGAAGAAGGCATAGAGATTCAAACCAAAGGAATGGACAACATATTAAATGAAATAATTCTAGAAAACTTCCCAGAGATGAAAGATGGAATGGATTGCCAAATCCTTGAAGCCTACATGACCTCAAACATTCAAAACCATAATAGACCAACTCCAAGACATAGAATTATGAAGATAGCCAACATGCAGAACGTGGATACACGTTCTTCTCAGCAGCACAAGGATCCTACTCAAAGATAGATCATATATTATGCCATAGGGCAACCCTTAGTAAATATAAAGGCGTGGAGATAATACCATGCACCATATCTGATCATATTGGAATGAAACTGAAAATCAATGATAAAAGAAGGAAGGAAAAATCCTACATCATATGGAAAAATGAACAATATTCTACTGAATGTTCAATGGGTTACAGAAGACATAAAGGAGGATATAAAAAATTCTTAGAGACAAATGACTATACAGACACAACATACTGGAATCTATAGGACACAATGAAAGCAGTTTTAAGAGGGAAATTCATTTCTTGGAGTTCTTTCCTCAAAAAAAAAAAAAAAAAAAAAACAAATAAACGAACTCACACTACACCTCAAAAACCTAGAAAAAGAAAACGAAAACAACAGCAAATGTAGTAGAAGACAAGAAATAATTAAAATTAGAGCAGAAATCAACGAAATTGAAACAAAAAAAAACATTGAAAAAATTGATAAAACTAAAAGTTGGTTCTTTGAAAACATAAATAAGATTGACAGGCCCTTAGCCATGCTAACGAAGAGAAGAAGAAAGAGAATTCAAATTACTAACATGCGGCATGAAAAAGGCATTATCACAACAGACACTACAGAAATACAGAAGATAATTAGAAAGTATTTTTAAACCCTATATTCAAATGAAATAGAAGATAGTGAAGATATCAATAAATTTCCTAAGTCATACGATGTGCCCAGATTGAGTCAGGAAGACACACACAATTTAAACAGACCAATAACAAAGGAAGAAATATAAGAAGCCATCAAAAGACTACCAACCAAAAAAAGCCCTGGAGCGGATGGGTATAGAGCGGAGCTCTACAAAACCTTAAAAGAAGAATTAATACCAATACTTTTCAAGCTATTTCAAGAAATAGAAAAAGAAGGTGCTCTTTCAAATTCATTCTATGAGGCCAAAATCACCCTGATCCCAAAACCAGACAAAAACACTTCAAAGAAAGAAAACTACAGACCAATGTCTCTAATGAACTAGGATGCAAACATTCTCAATAAAATCCTGGTGAATGTAATACAAAAGCATATCAAAAAATTGTGCACCATGATCAAGTAGGATTCATCCCAGGGAAGCAAGGCTAGTTCAATATACGGAAATCAATAAATGCTATTCACCACATCAATAGACTTAAAGACAAGAACCATATGATCATCTTGATAGATGCAGAAAAAACATTCGACAAAGTTCAGCCTCCCTTTATGTTCAAAACACTAGAAAAACTAGGATAACAATGTTGAGTTACCTCAACATTGTAAAAGCAATATATGCTAAACCTCAGGCTAGCATCATCGTAAATGGAGAAAAACTGAAGGCATTCCCTCTAAAATCTGGAACAAGACAGGGATGCCCTCTATCACCATTTCTATTCGATTTATTTCTTGAAATACTAGGCAGAGCAATTAGACAGACAAAAGAAATTAAAGACATAAAAATAGGAAAAGAAGAATGTAAATTATCGCTATTTGCAGATGACATGATAATATATTTAACAGACTCAAAAGGGTCTACAAAGCAACTGCTAGAGTTAATAAATGAATTCAGCAAAGTGGCAAGATATAAAGTCAACACGCATTAATCAAAGGCATTCCTGTATATCAGCAGCAAAACTTCTGAAATGGAAATGAGGAAAACCACTCCATTCACTATATCCACAAAGAAAATAAGATACTTGGGAATCATCCTAACGAAAGAGGTGAAAGATTTATATAATGAAAACTACAGAACCCTAAGGAAAGAGATAGAAGAAGATCTTAGAAGATGGAAAAATGTACCCTGTTCATGGATAGGCAGAACTAACATCATCAAAATGTTGATATTACCCAAAGTTCTCAACAGGTTTAAATCGGTGCCAATAAAAATTTCAACAGCATTTCTTGTAGAAATGATAAAGCAATCATGAAATTCATATGGAAAAGCAAAAGACCCTGAATACCAAAAGCAATTCTAAGCAGGAAGTGTGAATCTGGAGGTATAGCGATACAAGAGTTCAAACTGTACTACAAAGCAATAGTAATAAAAACATCGTGGTACTGGTACCAAAAAGGCAGCTGGACCAATGGTATAGAATAGAGGACACAGAAACCAATCCTCAAAATTACAAATTTCTTATATTTGATAAAGGGGCTAAAAACATGCAATGGAGGAAAGATAGCATCTTCAACAAATGGTGCTGGGAAAATTGGAAATCCGTATGCAACATAATGAAACTGAATCCCTTTCTCTCACCATGCACAAAAGTTAACTCAAAATGGATCCAGGAGGTAGATATCAAATCAGAGACACTGTGTCTAATAGAAGAAAAAGTTGGCTACGATCTACATACTGTGGGGACGGGCTCCACATTCTTTAATAGGATGCCCATAGCCCAAGAGTTAATAACAAGAATAAACAAATGGGACTTACTTAAACTAAATTGTTTTTTTTCTCATCAAGAGAAACAATAAGAGAGGTAAATAGAGAGCCTACATCCTGGGAACAAATTTTTACCCCTCACACTTCAGATAGAGCCCTAATATCCAAAATATACAAAAAACTCAAAAAATTAAACAATAAGATAACAAATAACCCAATCAACAAATGGGCCAAGGACCTGAACAGACACTTTACAGAGGAGGACATTCAATCAATGAACAAGTACATGAAAAAATGCTCACCATCTCTAGCAGTCAGAGAAATGCAAATCAAAACCACCCTAAGATACCATCTCACTCCAGTAAGATCGGCAGACATTATGAAGTCAAACAAAATAAGTGTTGGTGAGAATGTGGGGAAAAGGGTACACTTGTACACTGCTGGTGGGACTGCAAATTGGTGAGGCCAATTTGGAAAGTACCATGGTGATACCTGGGAAATCTGGGAATGGATCCACCATTTGACCCAGCTATCACCCTTCTCGGACTATTTCCTGAGGATCTTAAAAGAGGGTACTAGAGAGATACTGCCACATCAATGATCATAGCTGCACAATTCACAATAGCTAGACTGTGGAACCAACCTAGATGCCCTTCAATAGATGAATGGATAAAAAAATTGTGGCTTTTATACAAAATGGAGTATTACTCTTCATTAAAAAATGACAAAATCATAGAATTTGCAGGGAAATGGATGGCATTAGAGCAGATTATGCTAGGCGAAGCTAGCCAATCCTTAAAAAACAAATGCCAAATGTCTTCTTTGATATTAAAAGAGCAACTAAGAAAAGAACATCGAGGAAGAGCATGAGGAAAAGTTTAACATTAAACAAAGACGAGTGGGGGGAGAGAAAGGGAGAGAGAAGGGAAAGCATATGGGAATAGTAGGAGACCCTCAATGTCACACAAAATTACATATAAGAGGATTTGAGGGGAAATGGGGGGGAAACAGTGGAGAGAATTGAACAACAGCAGATGAGGTAGAGAGGGAAGATGGGAGGGGAGGGGAGGGGGGATATGGGGGGATAGGAAAGGTCGCAGAATACAACAGTCACTAATATGCTATTATGTAAAAATGTGAATGTGTAACCAATGTGATTCTGCAATTCATATTTGGGGAAAAAATGGGAGTTCATAACCCAATTGAGTCAAATGTATCAAAGATGATATATCATGAGCTTTGTAATGTTTGGAACAACCAATAGAAATAAATAAATAAATAACGGTTTAAAATTGAGTGGGAAGAAATCAGCTAAAAATGGTTTGAGATGCATTCATTTTGCTAAGCAAAACTTTGTTTTGTTTAGTTGTAACTATCACAAATTTATTTTACCAGGAAATTGGCTTTTGAAAATGCACATAAATTGAGATTAAAGGATAATTCACCTACCTTCTTGAAAAATTCATAGCATTTCCCATATTTTTCAAATTTTATTTTTTTCATGAATATTTTGTCATGGACCAGGTCTAGTCTTAGGCTATTCTTCCAGAATACTACCTCATCTGACAAATTCGTACAATCTGTTGGATTGTTGTTTTCACCTTTTATTTAATAGTTTCTAGCTGATAATGTGTATTTTCTTTATCTTTATTTGTACGTATATACCCAACAATATCTTTGCATTTTATGTTTTACTGGGGAAGAGACTGATCTAAAGCTCTTTGTTATATGTATCAACAATCAGACATTTAGAGCACGCAATTATTCTTAATTTTGCATGAAAATATCTTTGTACTATTTTCTTATACAGATTTAGAATTATTAATATGTCCCTACTGTAATAAGTAATTACTTACAAGAAGAATTAAACAATTGACTTTATATCAATTATGAATATGAAAAGTACTAAAATAAGGATTTGGCAATTAATACACAATTGATAGAAATTAAAATCACAAGAAAGCCATTTAAAATGTCAGTGCATATGGTCCTTAAATAATAGGTAATTCAAAAAACTTTTTTTTAATTCATAAGATTTAATATGCCGTATTACAGCTTAATGTGATATAAAACCTTAAATTATCAGTATTGATAAAAAAGAATGATACCTGTTTATTTAAATATGTTTATTTGATTTTCACTGTAAGATGTTAATTCTGGAAGGCTTGAGAATTAAGAAAGTTTTGGTCTATATTATTTTTAACAGGCTAATCAAAGTACTTTTAAATATATATGTATATATATATATATATATATATATATATATATATATATATATATAATATGTAATGCATATGCATGAATATAGATACATATGTATAAAAATGTATTTTAATATATCTATCAGGTGATTATAATTATTAAATTTTCTGAAGAAAAAAACAATGACTATAAAAAACAGTCTAAAATTTAAATTTCATAGCATACTACTGTTTGTAATGACATGAGAGAGAAACAGATATGAAAGGAAAACGAAAAAGGAAGAGAGAGAAGGGGGAAAATGAGGAAGAAAGTGAGTAAAGATGAGGGAGAGGCGTGTTCGATGTAAAGATAAAAGTGGAGGGGCTGGGTTTGTGGTTCAGTGGTAACATTCTTTTCTAGCATGTGTAGGACACTGGGTTCTATTCTAAGCACCACATACAAATAAACAAAATGAAGGTCAATCACAACTGAAAAAATAAAAAATAAAAAAGTAGAAATATTAGCAAAACTCCAAGCTTTTATGAATGTTAAATTTAAAAAAAAAATTATGTAACATAGCCTTATGTAATTTCTAGACTATCCAAAAGAGTCATTAAATGTTAGATTATTAGTGCAATAACTAAAAATCCATTGCTCTTTCCTCAACATTCTGTGGCATGCTAGTGGTAAAATAAATTCTATTATAACACCAAAAAAAAAAAATCTAATATTTCTATAGTAACTGACCCAGTTTAATATCAAGGCTAGCAGATTCCTATGGGACATGATGTGTATTTTGACATTCATTTTTATTCAACACTGGAACATTACTATTTCTTCAGTTAATGCACATCATAGGATATATATTTCATCCACAAGTTCGCTAATTTATACGCATTTGTTTCACTTTCAGTCACTTCCTGCTTCAGAACACATGTATTTCTTATGTTTCTTGACTGCTCTTTTCATGAGACTTCTTTCCAAACACATTATTGTCGATTTCCATTATCACATTTGAAGCAAAACTCACACACCCGTATGATAAACCAAACCCTAATATTACCATTAGATGTACAACTAGCTGGAATGAATGATTGTATATCAATATAAGATTTCTTACTTAGTTTCAGATATCAATTAAATCCATTATTTAAAGTGGAACCAGTTATATTATTTATTCACAGTATGGTCTTTTCATGCATTATCTCTATATTCATAGACACAGGGTACACCTCTTTGTACCCCCAATACTAATTTATACGTCTTCAAAATATTGCTCCCAGAAATGGTGGAAGAAATGCACATGTCACCTGATTTACATATACATTTTATCACAGTAATATTCTGGACACAAACAGCAAAGGTGACACTTATGATTTTACCAAACCTAAATGTAAAGTGAAGATGGATTACTAAAAACATCCATGTCCAGGTTGCCTAATGCTCTCAAATGTGAATCCTATTCTTGACTACATATTTGTTTCTTCCTAAGATTATATATTCAACCTCAAGCCCCTTGAAAATGTCTAATCTTATCACTCACTTTATCATTTGCCTGATTTCCTAATGTCTCTATTGATATCTGCTTTCCTACATATTTTCCCCAGATTATCACTGTGACTGACTCTTCACATGTGCTCACATTTACATTCAATCTCTACCAGAAGCCCTATTGCTAAAGAAATTTGGTCCAAATGCTATACTCACTCTTCGTTCTAAACCTACCGACTATCTTTCTAATAATACCGACTATCCCTTTTTGTCTAGAAGTTCTCTTTGACATTCCATCTTTCAAGGTACAAAGTCCTATGCCATTGAACATCGATTTATCTGAGACATTTCTGCAGAACATAATTCAAAGCTAAGTATCCCAATCAAGGGCCCAATGCCCTTCTGGGCTTCAAATCTTACCTAGATTACTGTTTTCATTCTTATATTTCACTTTTACATTCGTGTAAATATTACAGGTTCCCATTACCATTATTCATCCCGCAGAATGATTCAAATCGAACTTTTATTAACCGTAACCATACACTCTTCCCTCAATCAAACTTTACAGAAGAGCAGGGACAGAGTTGCTTTTACAATACAGGAATGTAGGGGTTCTTAAACCTGCTGAGATCCTCAAAGGTCCATGCAGAAATGATCCCTGGAGAAGATGTAGGCAGCAATGAAGCAGTTGAGAGAGCAAAAGTCATCTTGCATGGCAAACCCCCTTGTCAGGATGAAGGGATGTGTCTGAATCAGTCTCTCTATTCTAAATGTAGAGAAGATGGACCAAACCAGGCCTGTGTGGGGAGATGTTCCCAGGCGCCTATGTTTGATATACCATTCTATCTTGTGAAATTGTCACCGAAAGTAGGGGCAGCCTCTATCTCATGGGACTCTTGGAAGCAAATGTTAAATCAAAGTGATTGCCAAGGTAGTGACCTCATGCAGTTCCTGAAGAAAGTGACCTACCTCACTTCCTTGGTGATGTAACTCTCTGAACTTGGAATCCAAGATGCCAGGCTCCCAGAGCCAGTCCCAGTCCCAATCCCAGTGGGCTCACTTGTTTGGATGTACCAAGGACAGAGTCAGTATTTCTTGGTATCTACTGATGTGAGGATTGCCAAATGCCAGGACAGATCTGAAGAGGGGCCTTTCCTGAGAAAGCAGGTAGTGGCTCACCGCTGGCTCCTGAGAACTTCACAGAGTTGGCAAAGGAGACAGATCTGAGACATGACAGGACATTTCATTGGAACATAATATGGCCCAACAGACAGAGGACACTCCAGATAGTCAGAGTCATACTTGTGGGAAGGAGATGCCTTTGTGAGTGTGAGTGTCAGTTTGTGGTTTGTCTCATATTCTGAGAATAGGTAGAAAAGACAGTTTGTTTGGTTTGGAATAGACTGTTTCTAGTAAGTTTTTTGACAAGGTGAGTGATTCTATATCTGTGTATCCCACTGTGTCCGTGGTTGTAGACATTAGAAAAGAGAATGCATCAATGGATATGTCCTATCTAGTAGAAAGCTTCCCAGCATTCATCCTGCCCAATATATGAATGAACTGCAGCTTGCCTTATGGATGGACAACACCTACTATCTTCCTAAGTTTCTGTTTTCTTCCTGAATTCTGGCCACTCTGCAGAATAGGCTCATGGTTTTGTGTCCAAGATATGTACCACCTCCAAGCTCTGTGATATGCCCATGTACTGGATAGCGGTAAGGAATGGGAACATCTCAGAAAACTCAGATATCAGTGTGACCAGGAAATTCTCAGTGGAGAAACCCTGCTTTGGGCCATTCTCTTACCTATGTTTCTGTTGCCCTGAATGTCAGGAAGGTCTTTGCCTCAGGTCACCTCTTTGTGAAGCCTGAAGAAAACAGTTTTCAAATGAAAATGAATGGCCATCTCCTGTGGCTCATTGCTTAATTTCTTTGGAAAGGGATGTGTCTTAATCAGCCTCTTGGACCTGTGTGAGGTTGTGGCTTAGATTCTCAGCACCTGATGGATCTAAAGAAAGATCCCATGTGTGCATCCAAACCAAAATGGCAAAAAGATCCGTAATGGTAGATGAAGTGTCTTGCCTTCCTTTGTTAGGTTCCTGACCTACATCAAGTGAGAATAGGGATTCTTTGGGTCAAATGAAATCTTCAAAGCCCTAAAGAAGTGCTTGGGTTTTCTCATTATTCCAAATCACATAAAGAATCTATACCTGACAGGCAGTAGGCTTCAAAATGGAGAAGCAGAGCAGTATTAACTGCAGTCCTATTTTATCACTCCTGCTTCAAATGCAGGGTGTCCAGGCCCCCATGACTTTAGGCAAATTAGGGGTAAGAGAGCTTATTTTGGACACTAACACATACCCCACTAGACTCTGACTACTAATCCTAACATGATGGAGAATAATAACCAAAACAGAATAGAAATACAAGCAGTTCAGAGGAGTCATGTTGTATAATTGGACTTGCCTTTTGCATTATATAGGGTAGGAATTATAAATCTAGTCAATTTTTAATTAAAACAGTTCTCCATGTGTTTTTAAAGTTAACAAATATGTGAATTCCTCTCTCCCTTTCTCTGTGGCCTATTCAGCACATGTGTTTTTATATGCACATATAGAATCCTACCTGGTATCACATGTACATACTTGACAGGTTGCTGACTTGGCAGATGCAAATTGTGAAAAGAGATCACTCCTCTTAATGCTGTTGGAACTGAAAATTCAAACTATTTGTGACCTTCCTAGCTGAACAAAATTATATATAAATCCATGTTCAGTAAAAAGTATATTTTGGGATGTGTGGATTATATATATTTCATGATGAATTTCGATTGGCATATATATTGCTACTTTTTAATGTCTGTGTGAGTGTGTGTGTGTGTATATATATATATATATATATATATATATATATATATATATATATATATATACACTCTCCAGATTTTTGAAAAAATGAAATATATGTGTCTTATTATACACTCCCTAAATTTATTCATGTTCATGTATGTGGATTTATTATCAATTTTTCACAAGATTATTCTCAGAAATATTCATCCACCTGAAATACATATTTGTTTCCTAGTACTGAAAACTAACTTCAGTGAATGATGCATACAAATCCTAATATTTCTACAGTTACTGACCAAGTTTAAGATCAATGCAAGTAGATTCCTATGGGACATGACATGTATTTTGATGTTCATTTTTTTTAAACACTGGTACATTACTATTTCTTCAGTTTATGCACATCATAGGATATATATTTCATCCACAAGTTCGCTAATTTATATCAATTTTTTTCACTTTCAATTACTTCCTGCTTCAGAACACATGTATTCCTCCATGTTTCTTAACTAGTCTCTTCATGAGACTTCTTTACAAACACATTATTTTCGATTT
Organism: Callospermophilus lateralis; assembly: GCF_048772815.1. Classification (NCBI taxonomy): domain Eukaryota; kingdom Metazoa; phylum Chordata; class Mammalia; order Rodentia; family Sciuridae; genus Callospermophilus; species Callospermophilus lateralis. Next base: position 902,468 of record NW_027514387.1, on the reverse strand, counting down.
CCATAATTACTTTTGAAGCAAAGCTCACACACCCTTAATGACAAACCATAACCCTAATATTACCATTAGATGTATAACTGATAGGAATGAATGACTGTGTATCAATATAAGATTTCTTATATATTTTAAGATATCAATTTAATCCATTATTTAAAGTGGAATCAGTTATATTATTTATCCACAGTATCATGTATTCATGCATTATCTCTATATTCATAGACACAGGGTACACCTCTTTGTACCCGCAATACTAATTTATACATCTTCAAAATATTGCTCCCTGAAATGGTGGAAAAAATACTTATGTCACCTGATCTACATATACATTTTATCACAGTACTATTTTGGATACAAAACGCAAAGATCACACATATGTTTGTACAAAAGCCTAAATTGAATGGGAGCATGGATTACTAAAAACATTGATGTCTAGGTTGCCTAATTCTCTCAAATGTCCATCCTATTGGTGACTACATATTTGTTTCTTTGAAGATTATATAGTGAATATCAACCCTGTTAAAATGTCTAATCCTATCACTCACTTTATACTTTGCCTGATTTCCTACTGTCTCTATTGATGTTTCCTTTCCTACATATTTTCCCCAGTTTACCTATGTGACTGACTCTTCACATGTGCTGACATTGACATTCATTCTATTACCGAAACCCTATTGATAAAGAACTTTTGGTCCATATCCTGTACTCACACTTCTTGCAAAACCTACTGACTATCTTCCTAATCCTATGGACTATCCCTGTTTGAGTGGATGTTCTTTTCTACAATCTATCATCCAAGGTACAAGGTCCTATGTCATTGATTATCGATTTATCTGAGATATCACTGCAGAACGTAATTCAAAGCTAAGTATCCCAATCAAAGGCCCAATGCGAATATGGACTTTAAATCTTACTGAATTTCTGTTTTCATACATATTTTTCAACTCTATATTCTTATATATATCACAGATTCCCAATACCATTATTCATCCAGCAAAATGGTTCCTAACCCAAAACAAACATGTAATTAACCCTAACCATAAACTGTTCCCTCAATCTACCTTTATAAAAGAGCAGGGACAGAGTTGGTCTTACAATACAGGAAAGTAGGGGATTGTCCACCTGCTGAGAACCTCAAAGGTCCATTCAGAATTGATCCCTGGAGAAGATGTAGGCAGGTATGAAGGTCCTGAGAGATCAAAAGTCATCTTCCATGGCAAACAACCTGGTCAGGATGAAGGCTTTTGTCTGAATCAGCCTCTCTCTTCTTAATGTAGATAAGATGGACCAAATGAGGCCTGTGTGGAGAGCTGTTCCCGGGTGCCTATGGTTGATATACCATTCTAACTTGTGAAAGTGTCACAGAAATACGGTCAGCCTACATGTCATGGGAACCTTGGATGCATGTGTTAGGACAAACTGGTTGCCAAGGCAGTAACCTCATTCAGTTCCTGAAAGAAGTTACCTCACCTCACTTTTTTGGTGATGGCACTTTCTGAACTTGGGATCCAGGAAGCCAGGCATCTAGAGCCTGTCTCAGTCCCAGGCCTAGTGGTCTCACTTGTTTGATTTAACAAGGACAGAGTCAGTCTTTCTTGGTATCTACTGATGTGAGGATGGACAAATGACAGGAAAGCTCTGAAGAGGGGCCTTTCCTGACAAAGAAGGTAGTGGCTCACTGCTGGCTCCTGACAACTTCACAGAATTGCCCATGGACACCAGATGTGAGATAGGAGAGGCTATTTCGGGGGAACATAGTATGGCCTATCAGTCAGAGAACACTCCGGATAGTCACAAACCTACTTGGAGGAAGGAGGTGCTTATCTGGCTGTGGGTGTGGGTTTGTGGTTTTTTTCTCATGCTCTGAGAATATGTCCGAAAGTCGGTTTGTTTGGTTTGAAGTAAAGTGTTTCCAGAAAGTCGTATGAAAAGGTGAGTGTTTCTATGTCTGTGTATCTCACTGTGTCCGTGGTTGTAGACATTAGCAAAGAGAATGCATCAATGGATGAGTCTTGTCTAGTAGAAAGCTTCCCAGCATTCATCCTTCCCAATTTATGAATGGACTGCGTCTTGCCTTATGGATCGGCAACACCTGCTATCTTCCTAAGTTACTGTTTGCTTTCTGAATTCTGGCCGCTCTCCAGAATAGGCTCATGGTTTTGTGTCCAAGATATGTACCACCTCCAAGCTCTGTGACACGGCCATGTATTGGTTAAATGAAGGGCATGGCGAGCATCTCAGAAAACTCAGATATCAGTGTGACCAGTAAAGACTCAGTGGAGAAACCATGCTTTGGGCCTTTTCCTTACCTATTGTTCTGTTGCCCCTTGACCTTGTGTAATTCTGTGGCTTAGATTCTCTGAACCTGATGGATCTAAAGAGAGATCCCATGTATGCATCCAAAAGCAAAATGTCCAAAAGAGCAATCATTGTGGATGAAGTGTCTCTCCTTCCTTGGTAAGGTTCCTGACCTCCATCAAGTGAGAATAGGGCTCCTTTGGGTCAAATAAGTTCTTCAAAGCCCTGCAGATTCTAGCCCATAGGTGACTGGGTTTTCTCATGACTCCAATTCACATGAAGAATCTAAATCCCACCATCAGTAGGCCTCAAATTTAAGAAGCAGAGCAAAATAAACGGCAGGCCTATTTGATCACTCTTAGTTCACAGGAAGGGTGTCCAGGCCACCCTGACTTTAGGCAAATGAGGGGCAAGGGAGCTTATTTTGGACACTGTCTTGGGCTGCACCCCTCACGGAAACCTCCAGCCAGAGGTTATGATGAGTGTCTGTATGGAAGAAAATGAGGGCCATGTGGGAGTGTTTTGGTTTTAATTGTAGTCATTTTTGTGGCGGTTAGTAGAGATGACATGGTCCACCTTGGCTTGAACTTTGGTGGGATTCCTCATAAAGACTGAGTTCTCGTACTGAACTCAGAGAAGTATTGCCATGAATAGTGTTGGAATTTTAGGAGGCCACGCACGATAGTCGCCCTTGAAAACTGAGATCTAGGCCCAGGGTAGCTATTCACAGAGCACTGGAAATCTCAGCCAGGATATCACATGATTTTATTCTGAAAAACTTGGCAACCATTGTTGAGAGTCAAAACACACATGGACCTCACATTGTAGACCTCAATTTTCAAGGATTCATGTGACCTTTTGGCCACTCTTTGGGAAGCCTTTCCTGTGAGACATCTCCAGATATTTCATTGAAATGAGCTTCCTCACCATTTAATAGTTCCAGAATGCCTCCAACTTCATCCTTGAAAAATGGCTAGGTCAATATATCATGAAATTTTTAAAATTCCCGTGACAAGTTGGCACTGGAGATTCTTTGAATATCTTGTGGCTGATCATGAGAATAACAGTCAGTGCCTTTATTGACTGGTTTTCATAAAAATTGTGCAGAACAGAGATGCCAGGAAGTTGGAGCCTCCTGAGGAGTGGGCCTAGAGCAGTGGTGGGCAGGTGTGTGATAAAACATCTGCGGTGTGGTCATGTGGATCTGCCTTTGGCTTCCAAATTGCTTGTGACTGATATGGTGCAGCCAGCAGTCCCTTCAATGTAAAGGCATCTTGTTATATGCAGAGGTTTTAGGGAAATATTAAGAATCAGGTTGCTATGGTTAAGGGGGCAACTATGTGGGATATAAGCCTGTTTGGTGCATTCTCCTGCAGACCCTCACCCACCACACGTGGCAGAACTCCCTCACGCACAGAGTAACAGTTGAATTCTTTGTATTTCGTGAAACAAATACCAAAATCCCAGTGCAGCACCAAGAAACAAAACGAAAAGTGGAGAATGACCAAATAGCTTCACAGGCCCATGTGGATACACTTAGCCCCCCGTGTCCACAGTTTACATACAAAGAGAGTATTCAGCACTGCTGACTCATGTTCAGTGGAAAATAAGAAACCATGTCCTTCAGGTCACATAGATGAAGACCCTGATTTGATGGTCTCACTACAAACGAAGCTGAAGCTCCCGACAACAACATATATTCCAAGTGCCCAACCTCAGAGGCAGTTTCTCAAGAAGTCTTTAGGCCAGCAGAGCTCCATGTTTTTGGAATGATTACACTGTCCCTTACTTTTGGAATCTCCTCTACCTCCTCCAAGGTTGTGAACTCCTGAGCATATTCCATTCCAGATATTTATTCACAGATTTTCTAACTCTTCTCTTCTAATTGTGTCTTACTCTGGGCGATTGTAATGTCAAGGCATTGTTCTGGATGAGAGTGGGAAGATTTTTGTGTATCACATATTTACATACACATTGGATTCATTTTCCAATTTTCCTTTCAAAATACTGAATTCCTCACACTAACACCTACCCTACTAGACTCTGACAACTAATCCTAATAAGGTGGAGAAAAATAAACCAAAAAAATAGAAATGCAAGCAGTTCAGAGAAGGCATGGTGTATAGTGGAATTGCCTTTTGCATTATTTAGGGTAGGAGTTATAAATCTAGTCAATTATTTGTTAAAATATTTCTCCATGTGTTTTAAAGTTAACAAATATGTGAATTCCTGTTACCCTGTCTCTGTAGCCTATTCAGCACATGTATTTTTACATGCAATTATAGAATCTTACCTGATACCACACGTACATTCTTGTGAAGTGGCTGACTTGGCAGATACAAATTTTAAGAGATCACTCCTCCTAAGCGCTTTAGAACTGAAAATTCAACCTATGCGTGAGCTTCCTAGTTGAACAACATTATACATAAATCCATGTTAAATAAAATAAATATTTTTGGATCTCTGGATGATATAAATTTCATGGTGAATTTCCGATAGCATATATTATGCTATTTTTAATGTCCGTGTGTGTTTGTGTGTGTGTATGTGTATATATATATATATAAATTCTCCAGATTTTTCAAAATATGAAATATGTGTCTTATTATAAACTCCCTTAACTCATTCATATTCAAGTATGTGGATTTATAATCAAATTTTTCTCAAGAGTATTCTCAAAATATTCATTCTCCTGATATACATATTTGTTTCTTAGTACTGAAAACTAACTTTAGTGAATGGTGCATACAAATCCTAATATTTCTACAGTAGCTGACCTAGTTTAACATCAATTCAAGTAGATTCCTATGGGACATGATGTGTATTTGGATGTTCGTTTTATTCAACACTGGTACATTACTATTTCTTCAATTTATTCACATCATGGGATATATATTTCATCCACAAGTTCGCAAGTTTATAGGCATTTGTTTCACATTCAATCATTTTCTTCTTCAGATCACATGTATTCCTCCATGTTTCTTGACTGGTCTTTTTATGAGACTTCTTTCCAAACACATTATTTTCGATTTCTAGGATCACTTTTGAAGCAATACTCACACACCTTTCATGATAATCCATAACCCTAATATTACATTTAGATGTATTACTGGTTGAAATGAATGATATTATATCAATACAAGATTTCTTATAATATTTCATATATTAATTCAATGCATTATTTAAAGTGGGAACAGTTAAATTATTTATTCAAAATGTGGTCTATTCATGCATTATGTCTATATTCATGGACACAGGGTACCCTCTTTGTACCCCCAATACTAATTTATAGCTCTTGAAAACCTTACTCCCAGAAATGCTTGAAGAAATGCTCATGTCACCTGATCCACATATACATTCTATGACAGTAATATTCTGGACAAAAAATGCAAAGGTCACACTTATGATTGTACCAAAGCCTAAAAGGAACGTGAACATGGATTACTAAAAGCATCCATGTCCAGGTTTCCTAATGCTCTCAAATGTCAATCCTAATGGTCACTGCATATTTGTTTCTTCTTAAGATTATATATTCAAACTCAACAGTGTACAAAATGTCTAATCTTATCACTCACTTTATACTTTGCCAGATTTTTTAAAGTCTCTATTATTATCTGCTTTTCTACATATTTTTCAAAGTTCATCATTGTGACTGAATTTTCATATGTGCTGACATTTACATTCACTCTCTAACTGAAACCCTATTGCTAAAGAAATTTCCGTCCAAATCCTGTACTCACTCTTCTTCCTAAACCTACCGACTATCTACCTAATCCTACCGACTATCCCTTTTTGACTGGATGTTCTCTTCCTCATTCAATCATCCAATGTACAAGGTCCTATGCCATTGTAAATGGATTTATCTGAGACATCTGTACAGAACCTAATTCAACACTACGTATCCCAATCATGGGCCCAATGCCCTTCTGGGCTTCAAATCCTAGATTTCTGCTTTCATACATATATTTTACCAATATAATTTAATAAATATCGCAGGTTCCCAATAAAATTATTCATCGCTCAGAATGATTCCTAACAAAATCGAACCTGTTATTACCCAAACTATACACTGTTCCCTCAATCTAACTTTATAGAAAAGCAGGGACAGAGTTGGCCTTACAATACAGGAGTGTAGGGAAACTTCCACCTGCTGAGAACCTCAAAGGTCCATGCAGAAATGATCCATGGAGAAGATGTAGGCAGCTATGAAGGACCTGAGGGAGGAAAAGTCAACTTCCATGGTAAACAACCTGGTCAAGATGAAGGGATGTGTCTGAATCAGCCTCTTTCATCTTAATGTAGAGAAGATGGACCAAACCAGGCCTGTGTGGAGAGCTGTTCCCGGGTGCCTATGGTTGATATACCATTCTAACTTGTGAAAGTGTCAGAGCGAGTAGGTGCATCCTCCATCTCATGGGACTCTTAGAAGCAACTTTTAGGACAAAGTTGTTGTCAAGGCAGTGACCTCATTTAGTTCCTGAAGGAAGTGACCTCACCTCACTTCCTTGATGAAGGAACTCTCTGAACTTGGGATACAGGAAGTCAGGCACCCAGAGCTAGTCCCAGTTCATGTCCCAGTGTTCAAACTTGTTTGGATTTTCCAAGGACAGAGACAGTCTTTCTTGGTACCTACTGATGTGAGGATAGCCTAATGCCAGGAAGGTCTGAGGAGGGGCCTTTCCTGAGAAAGAAGGTACTGGCTCACCGCTGGCTCCTAACAGCTTCACAGAGTTGGACACGGAGACCAGATCTGAGACAGGACAGCCCATTATGGGGGAATATGTTATGGCCCACCAGTCAAAGGTCACTCCATATTTTCACAGACCTACTTGGGGGTCTGTGTGGGTGTGGGTGTGGGTGTGGGTGTGGGTTTGTCATTTTGTCTCATGTTCTGAGAATAGGTATGAAAGTCGTTTTGTTTGGTTTGGTGTGAAATGTTTCTAGTAAGTCTTTTGACAAGGCGAGTGTTTCTATGTCTGTGTATCCCACTGTGTCCGTGGTTGTAGACATTAGAATAGAGAGTGCATCAATACATATGTCCTATCTAGTAGAAATCTTACCCGCATTCATCCTGTCCTATTTATGAATGGTCTGCGGCTTGCTATATGGATCGGTCACTCCTAATATCTTCCTAAGTTCCTATTTTCTTTCTGAATTTTGGCCAAACTCCAGAATAGGCTCATGGTTTTGTGTCCAAGATATGTACCACCTTTAAGCTCTGTGACATGGCCATGTACTGGATAGCTGAAGGCAATGGTGAGCATCTCAGAAAACTCAGATATCAGTGTGACCAGGAAAGTCCCAGTGGAGAAACCCTGCTTTGGGCCTTTTGCTTACCTATTGTATTATTGCCCTGAATGTCAGGAAGGTCTTTGCCTCAGGCCACCCCTTTGTGAAGACTGAAGAGTTTTCAAATGGAAGTGAATGGGCATCACCTTTGGCTCTTGGCTTAATTGCTTTGGAAAGGGATGTGTCTGAATCAGCTTCTTGGCCCTGTGTGAGGATGTGGCTTAGATTCTCAGCACCTAATGGATCTAAAAAAATCCCATGTGTGCATCCAAAACCAAAATAGCCAAAAGAGCAGTCATTGTGGATGAAGTCTCTCACCTTCCTCTGTAAGGTTCCTGACCTCCATCTTTGAGAATAGGGATCCTTTGGGTCAAATGAGTTCTTCAAATCACTACAGAGGCTAGGCCATAGGTGCTTGGGTTTTCTCATGACCCCAATTAACATAAGGAATCTAAACCCCACAGTCATTAGGCCACAAAATGGAGAATCAGAGCAGTATTAAGGGCAGGCCTCTTAGATCACTCCTGGTTCACAGGAAGGGTGTCCCTGCCACACTGACTTTAGGCAAATGGGAGAAAGGGACCTTATTTTGGATACTGTCTTTGGCTTTGGCCCTCATGGAAACCTACAGCCTGAGGTTATGATTAGTGTCTATATGGAAGAAGATGAGGGCCATGTGGGAGTGTTTTGGTTTTAATTGTGGTCATTTTTGTGGCCGTTGGAAGAGATGACTGAGGCCACCTGGGCTTGAACACTGGTGTGATTCCCCTTAGAGACTGAGTTATGGAACTGACCTCAAAGAAGTATTGCCATGTATTGTGATGGGATTTTAGGAGGCCACACATGAGAGTCGCCCTTGGAAACTGAGATCAAGGCCCAGGGTGGCTTTCCACAGAGCACTGGGAATCTCAGGAAGGATATCACATGATTTTATTCTTAAAGAATTGGCAGCCATAGTTGCAAGTCAAAACACAAAAGGATCACACATTGTAGACCTCAAACGCCTGGCTTAATGTGACCTTTTAGCCTGTCGTTGGGAAGCATTGCCTGTTAGAATTCTCCAGAGATTTCATTGAAATGAGCTTCCTCTCCATTTAATGGTTCCTGAATGAATTAAACCCCACAGTGCCTCAAACTTCATCCTTGAAAAAAGGCTAGATAAATACCATTAAATTTTTGAAATTCTCATGAACAGGTGTCTGTGGAGAACCTTTGGATGTCTTATAGATGATCATGAGTGTACCAGACAGTGCCTTGATTGACTGGGTTTCATGAAAATCGTGTAGAACAGAGATGCCAGTAATTTGGAGCCCGATGAGTCTTCGGCCTAGAGCAGTGGAGTGTAGGTGTTTGTTAAAACATCTGTGATGGGGTCATGTGGATCTGCCATTGGCTTCCAAATGGTTTGTGACTGACATGGTGCAGCCCCCATACCCTTGTATGTAAAGGCATTTTGTTATACGGAGAGGTTTCAGGGCAATGTTTAGAATCAGATTTCTATTGTCAAGGGGGCAAGCTATGTGGGATAGAAGCCTGGTTGGTGCACTCTCCTGCAGACCCTTAACCAACACACGTGACAGAACTCCCTCCAGCACTCTGTCCTAGTTGACCTCCTCGCATTTCATGAAGCAAATACCAAACTCCCAGTGTAGCTGCAAGAAACACCATGAAAAGTAGAGGAAGACCAAATGGCTTCAAAGTCCACACTGGGAGACACTTTGCCCCCAAATGGCAAAAAATTACCTACAAAGAGAGAATTCAGCCCAGCTGCCTCATGTTTATTGGAAAAAAAGAAACCATGTGCTCCAGGACACACAGAAGCAGACCCAGATTTGATGGTCTCACTGCAAAGGAAGTTAAAACTCCTGACAACAACATATATTTCAAGTGCCCAACCTCAGAGGCAGTTTCTCAAGAAGTCTTTAGACCAAGAGAGCTTCATGTTTGTGGAGTTTTTACCATGTACCTTACATTTTGAAACACCTCTACCACCTCCAAGGTTGTTAACTACTGAGCATTTTCCATTCCAGATGTGTATTCACAGATTTTCTAACTCTTCTCCTCTTATTGTGTCTTACTTGGGGTGAAGGTAATGTCAAGGAATTGTTCTGAATGAGAGTGGGAAGACTTTTGGGTAGCATATATTTGCATACACATTGGATTCATTTTCCAATTTTCTATTCGAAATACTGAATCCCTGACTGTCAGAGGTAGAAGGAATTCTCCTTCAAAGAATAGCCTGACACTTACAAGAAACAGCCACCAGGAGACATCCTGTCTGGGAGACATCCTGTCGCCATCTGTCTCTCTGAGACATCCTGTGCCCATCTGTCTTTCTGAAACTTCCTGAGGTTATCTCACCTTGTGAAGACATCTAGGAAGTGCCGATAAGAGAGATTTCCCACATCCAGCATACAAATACCCCTGTGTGAACAATAAAAGTTTGCAGCTTGATCAGAACTCCTGTCTTGCTGTCATCTCTCGTGTCTCTTGTCCCTTCATTCCTCCCTATCTAGGTTCGCTGCCCACGTTGATGTGTCCTGCCGGCCGGGACATCTGGCGCCCACTGACTGGGGCTCGAGCTTTTGATTGAGGGGGACCCCGTCCTCCTGGAAGATTTGGTCAAGCGGAGCTTGCAATAACCGCAGAAGACACCACCGAGAGACAGATCCAGGAGGAGGGTGGGGATGACACACGGTGATTGACCCACCATGGGGCAAGCAGTTTCGTCACATGATTTGTTTTTCTCAGGCTACAAGGAGTCCTTCCAGACATGGGGGCGTGTATTAAGAAAAAAGACTTAAATTTTTTTTCTTTTCACACATAAGAGAGCAGTGTCCATGGTTTCCTCTTGAAAGGACCATTGATGGTAAAAGATGGCTTAGAGTAGGAGACTGTTTAAAAGATTATTATGAATCCTTTGGCACAGAAAAAGTGCCTGTTCCCACCTTTTCTTACTGGAACTTAATTAATAGAATTCTTAAAAGTTCACCCTTTGACAATGGTACCTTAAAAGTTGTCAAGGTTGGGAAAGAGACTATGCAAATACTTCTCATATCCCCTCGGCATGCCCATCAGTTAGTATAGACATAGACCCTTCTCCGGCTCCCCAGGACCGTGGGAACCTTCCTGGTCCCCCTCAAAATACCACCCTAATGAATAAGTCTCCAATGATTACCAACTGCCTTTATCCAGTTTTAAATACCGGAGACTCATTGACCCCTGTAGAGGAGGCTACCTTGGAGAAGGAAGCAGCTCGCTACCATTCAGAAGACCCTCCACCTCTCAAGACCCTGCCACAGCTTATAGGACTTACACATCCACCTCCCTCCTATTTCCCTCCTGCCTTTTGTGCTCTGGCCCTTCAGGGAACAAATGCCCCCCCCCCCGATATTTTCTCCCCACTTCCCTTGCCTAAACTGGCTCCTTTGTGAGCATCCTTTCAACATACACAGGAACAGATCCAACCTTTAAAAGAATTAAGATCCCTTTACTCTGAGCTCTCTTCATTAGCCTTAGGTATGGAGTCAAAGCAACTGGCCTACAGTGGTCTAATACAAAGGCGAAGCCACTCCATTGACCTGTGCTCGCCTTCCCAGTCACCACCAGTCTGATAGATAAGCCTGCCCAGGCTGAGGTCAAAGAATTAGACGAGGATAAAGAGGAGGAAGAGGGGAAATGGATTAAGGAGATCAGGACTCAGAGGATGAGGAGTTCAGCCCTAGGCAGGCAGGAACCCAGAGTCTACAAAAAATTAAGCCTGCATTTTCCTGAAAAACTTAAAAAGGCTTGTGCTCTCTATGGCCCCATTGCACCCTACACGTTGGCTTTATTAGAAAGCCACAGCACACAATGACTTACTCCCAATGATTGGAAATTTTTATACCAAGCTACCCTCAGTGCCAGAGACTTCCTGTTATGGAATGCAGATTTCAAAGAGCACTGTCGGGAAACTGCTCAAAAAATTTTAACTAAGGCCTTCTCTAAATCCAGGACTTATGTTAAGCTAGTGGGCAATGAGCCTTTTGACAATAAAACTAAAAAGGCACATTTCCCTGCTGGACTTTTGATGCAGATTCAGATGGCTGGCTTACATGCTTGGAGACACCTCCCTCAAAAGCCTCGGCTACCACTTCCCTGGCAAAAATTTGACAAGGGCCCGACGAGCCTTATAGCGACTTTGTTCCCCGGCTTAACCTAGCTGTGGAATACTTGCTTGGACCAAGCAAAAGCAAAAGCGCTTTTGTAAAACATCTTGCCTTTGAAAACGCCTACCCGGCATGTCAGGATGTTCTTCAACCACATAAGGATAAAGGGAAACTTTCTGACTTTATTAGACTCTATGCAGGGGTAGGTGCAGCCCATGCCATGGGTCTTGCCCTAGGTGCCACCTTTACCAAGACCTTTCACAATCCTTTCTCACGTACTTGCTTTACTTGTAAACAACCTGGCCATTTTGCACGCAAGTGTCCGACAGGCAAAAAAAGCCTAGGAATAGCGTCTCCTTCAACTGGGGCTATACCGCCCCAAGCTATCCTTTGCCCTAGATGTGGTAAAGGTCATCACTGGGCCAGTGAGTGTAGATCTAAGACAAATGCCCTCAGACAGCCTATTTTTTCCTGCTTCTTGGGAAACTCCCTGCGGGGCCAGCCCCGGGCCACGACATCCCCCAGGACAAACCCAGGGGCAATAAGATTTGTTCCCTCCCAAACTCCCAACCTACCTCAAAATTCTTCTCCACAATTGCCTCCCTCCAACTAGCCACTCCAGGCAGCGCAGGATTGGACCTCTGTGCCACCACCGATACTATATTGGACTCAATGCAAGGACCCCAGATAATACCCACTGGAATTATGGGTCCCCCTCAATCTCATATGTGTGCCCTTATTTTTGGGAGAGCCTCTACTAACTTACATGGTGTTCAGGTCTTCCATGGCATTAATAATAATGATTTCACTGGAGAAAAAAAATACTGGCCACAGCTATTAATGGAGTTGTGGCCATCCCAGCACGAACAAGTCTTGCACAATTAATACTCCTTCCCTTGAATCCAGGAGGCACTTCCACCACCCAAACCTACCGCAGGGGACTGCCTCCTTGGTCTGCTCTGATGTAAATTTGGTTCAACCCGTTTCTCACAAAAGACCCACAATTTCCTTACTTATTGAAGGAAAGGAATTCCAAGGAATTCTAGATAGTGGAGCTGATGACACAATTATTTCTCAAAAATATTGGCCATCAGCTTGGACCCTCACCTCATCCTTGACTGACCTTAAAGGGATAGGACAGTCAAAAAATCCTCTGGTCAGCTCTACGGCTCTTAGCTGGACTTATAAAGAGGGTAATAAGGGAATTGTCACTCTTTTCGTTGTTCCTGACCTCCCTGTTAACCTATGGGCCCAAGATATTTTGAGTCAAATGGAAGTTATTCATGCCAGTCCCAATTCCATGGTAACTCATCAAATGCTTCATATAAATTTTGTCCCTGGTACAGGCCTTGGGAGACTGAGACAAGGACTGGTTGAGCCAATAAAACCCATACAAAAAACAAATACATATGGACTTGGGTATTCAGATTTTTAGTGTCGGTCTCTGACTCTTCTGTACCCCATGGAGATAAAATTATTTGGGAAACTCAGACTCTTGTGTGGGTGAATCAATGGCCACTTACCCAAGAAAATATGGAGGCTGCCTCCATGTTAGTGCAGGAACAGCTGGCAGCCAGCCATGTAGAGCCCTCAACCTCAACATCGAATACTCCAATTTTTGTTATCAAGTAAAAATCAGGCAAGTGGTGCCTTTTACAATATTTGTTTGCCATTAATAAAGCTATGTGCCCAATAAGAACAGTACAGCCAGGCATTCCCACACCAGTGGCTATTCCCAAAAACTATTGTAAAATGATTATTGAGTTAAAAGATTGTTTTTTTACCATTCCTTTACATCCTGCGGATAGACCCTATTTTGCCTTTAGTCTCCCTCGCATTAATTTTCAGGGCTCTATGCAGAGATTTCAATGGAAGGTTCTTCCCCAAGGTATTGCCAACAGCCCTAGTCTTTGCCAAAAATACGTTGCTCAAGCAGTAGGCCCTGTGAGAGAGCTATGGCCACAAATTTATATTTTACATTATATGGATGATTTGTTAATTGCTGCACCTAATAACCATGACCTTAATAATTGTTACTTGGACATTTACAAAATCCTCACTTCCTTGGGACAACAGATAGCTCCTAATAAGGTTAAAACACAGGACTGTTATACCTATTTGGGCCTTAAACTTCAAGATAATCAGATCCAAATTCCTAAGATACCACTATGGGTGGACCATCTTCACAACCTTAATGATTTTCAAAAATTCCTGGGGAATATTCAATGGCTAAAAACATATTTAAAATTACCACCTTGTGTACTTTTGTCCCTTAATGATATTTTGAGAGGTGATTCCCACCCCTCCTCCCCTCAAAAACTTACTCCCGAGACATGACAGGCATTAAACCAAGTCACAGAAGCCATTGCCAAACAGTTTTTTACAGAACGTTCTTATAACCTTCCTCTGGTTCTGGTTATTTTACACACTCCTCATACACCCACAGGAATATTTTGGCAACGAAATACACATTTTAGAAATAAAGGCTGCCTTTGCTTTGGGTCCATTTACCCACCACGTTCTCCAAGGTTATTACTGTTTTTCTTGCTCAGGTAGCTTCTATTATTTTTAAAAGTCGTTTGCTATCTCGACAACATTTTGGCAAAGACCATGATAATATTTTAATTTCATATACTAAAGACCAAATCCAATTTTTACTACAGACAGAGGATGAATGGCGTATTGCCTTATCAGGCTTTTTGGGAACAATTGATAACTACCTACCCAATGACCCCCTTTTACATTTTGTCCAGTTACATCCATTTATTTTTGCCAAAATTACTCAAAAGGCTCCCATTCCTCAAGCCCTTACTGTCTTTACAGACAGTTCCAGTAATGGCCGAGCAGTCTTTGTTGTCAATAACCAGCCTAACACCTTTGATACTGTCTATCATTCAGCACAGTTTGTGGAATTGTTTGCAATAACACAAGTTTTTAAAACATTTTTTGATAATCCTGTTAATATTTATACATACAGTGCCTACATTGCTCATTCTGTGCGCCTGCTTGAGATTTCACCCACCATTAAGGCTTCTTCCAATGTCGCCCATCGGTTTCACCAGCTTCAGCAGCTAATTCAGGCCAGACAACACCCATTTTTCTTAGGACACAGCAGGGCACACTCTGATCTTCCCAGCCCTCTAACACAAGGTAATGCCAAAGCTGATGCAGCAACTCGTTTCATCTTTCCAATTTTTGTTGGCTGCACTCAAAAGGCCACGGAGTTACACAATCTTCACCATCTAAATTCCCAGAACCTTCGATAACTATGTAAAATTACCAGGCAACAGGCATGAGAAATAGTAAAAGCATGCCCTGGTTGCCCTGTCTCCCTCCCCATTCAACACTTGGGAGTTAACCCCCGAAGATTATTGTCCAATCAGTTTTGGCAAATGGATGTTACTCATTTTTCTGAATTTGGAAAAACCAAATATGTACACGTTTCTGTAGATACCTTCAGTGGCCTTATTTTCGCATCACCACATTCTGGAGAGGCTATCAAAGATGTCCTTTCTCATCTTGTTTCAGCGTTTTCTGTAATGGGTAAACCAATACATATTAAAAAAAGATAATTGTCCTGCATATACCAGTGCCAAGTTTAAACAGTTTTGTGCTACCTCGCAAATTTGACATACTACTGGAATTCCATACAAGCCTCAGGCATTGTGGAACGTGCCCACCTTACCTAAAGACTTGGCTAACCCGCATTAATGCTTCTGCACTTGTATTTACCACTCACAGGCATCGCCTTAATCATGCATTATTTGCCCTTATTTTTCTTTCCCTAGACAATGAAGGCCATTCGGCTGCAGACTGACACAGGCAATCCTCGTCCAATTCTGTTCGCCCACCTGTTATGTGGCACAATCCCCTTACAAATAAATGGAAACACCCAGGTCCTGTCCTCATCTGTGGACGAGGCTCAGCTTGTGTTTTGGACGAAGAGCAAGCAGCCCCAAGATGGTTACCAGAACGCCTGGTTAAACAGGTTAATGGCTTACCTCAACACGGGGATGGAGGCCCTCCCCCTGAGGACAAGTTTTCCTCTTTTTCAGATGCAGCCAACAATCTGTGTGAGGATCCTACTTAAGGCACTTCTGCTGAACAGGATTGTACACGGAGGCTTTGGCCCTCCACCTTCCAACATCATGGAGTACCTTTTTGGCCCTCCCTGTGAACGCAAGGGAGGATCTTGGACTCAGTCTCCCACTAGTTTGACCCAGACTGCTGACTGCGTGACTAAGGTGGCTTACCTCCGGGCCGAGGTTGACTATAAACTCAGAGGAGTTCATCAGCCTAAATTGGTATGTGTTAACAAGCCAAAGATTATTCCCCCTAGTACAAGTAAAGCTCTCCAAAATTGTTCTGCAACTTGAACGCATACCCAAGCGATGCATGCCACTTGTTATGCGTCGGCCTCAATTTGTGTTAACAAGCAGGGAGAACAATTTTTTGAAGCCTCCCTAACTAAAACTCATGCAGCAGGAGAGACCACTATTCATTATACCCCCGTTCTTTTTGACCGGGGAGGAGAAGGCAAATACACCAAGCTACAGTCAGCTGGGTGCCAAGGCCCTGTTGGTAAACCCTCCTGCTGCCCCATTAAGGCACCTACAGGGGTCACTGATGGTGGAGGATTCCCTTATGCTGTCAAGCATCCTCAGATAATCAAACTTTTGAAACCCCAAATCCCTGAGCTCACATATCATCCCTTAATATAGCCAAAATGCCAGCTCCCAGGTTTAGATAACAATACATTAGTTATTTTGGAAACTACCTTCTCCTTGCTTAATAATTCCAACCCCAACTTTGCTGGTGATTGCTGGCTCTCCATGACAACAGGGGCAATCATGCCTATGGCAGTTCCTATTAATTCTATCATAGACGATGATAATACATGCCAACCCAGATTTCATTTAAAAGTACAGTCTATAGGCACTTTTACAATATGTCTTTTAGGCGCGATGCAAAATAATACCTATGATATTGATGTTGGAGTTACTTCCTTTGGAAATTGCTCAACAGTACAAAACTATTCCTCATCCACCCCATCTCTTTGTCCCTCCAATGGCACAGTTTTTATGTGTGGAGGAAACTCGGCCTTCCCGAGGCTTCCATCGAATTGGACCGTTGGCTGTGTTCTTGCCTTATTACTCCCTGATATAACTATTGTCCCAGGAGACGAAACTCTATGCATTCCTAGTCTAGACACCTCAGTCAAAAGACACAGGCGGGCAATACAGGCCTTACCACTCGTTGCCAGCCTTGGAATAACAGCTACTGTGGCCACAGGTACGGCTGGCTTAGGCATGGCTATACACTCTTAGCGTCGCCTGTCTCAACAACTTATAAATGATGTAAAAACTCTATCAGGAACCATTAAAGATTTGCAGGACCTAGTAGACTCCCTGGCAGAAGTGTTCCTTCAAAACAGAGAAGGCTTAGATTTACTGACAGCTAACCAGGGAGGTATTTGCTTGGCCTTAGGGGAACGATGCTGCTTTAATGCCAATAAATCAGCCATAGTACGCATTAAAATTAAGCAGCTTCAAGAAGATCTAGAAAAGAGATGAAGGGAACTTTTTGAAAATCCCCTCTGGACTGGGTTTAATGGATTTCTACCCTACCTTCTTCCCCTATTAGGCAATTTGTTGGGTTTACTTTTAATGGTGTCCATAGGACCCTGCATTATAAACAGGCTTGTACAATTTATTATAGAACAGATTAATATTTTGGCCTCTAAGCCCATACAAGTCCACTATCATCGCCTGGAGATGGAAGACCATGCTTCCAACATTTAAAAGGATGTTCTACCCTTCTCACAGGCTTATTTCTTAAGTTTACATCCCCACAGATCTCTCTTTCTTACATTAAACTATAAGTAACAGCTCTGACCAACCATCTTCTTTCATTGCCATAAGGGTTCGTCCTCCATGGGCCCCTTCACTTGGGGGAGGATGCACCCATGGAGTGAGGACGTTAGGCCATAATAATGGAGGGTGCAGGATGGACTGCAGGAGGATGTATCCACGGATCCCAAAACAGAAGACCTCTTAGTGACACGCTCTGGTGTATGGTGGTCAGCCTGCTTCCCCCTCAAAGCCGTCTCCTCCCAAAACATGCCAAGGCCACCACGAAATCTCCTAGTAAACATGCTCTCTCGAATCAGGAGATATTCTAAGGCCTGCTAGAGAAACAGAGCCTCTATCACCCCCTAAAACATTGGCCGGTAAGGTATGGTCAAATATTTTATATAAGAAAGAGAGGTCAGGGGCTAGAAGGAAGTTCTCCTTCAAAGAATAGCCTGACACTGAAAAGAAACAGCCCCCTGGGAGATATCCTGCCTGGGAGACATCCCGCAGCCATCTATCTCCCTGAGACATCCTGCGGCCATCTTTCTTCCTGCAACATCCTAAGGTTATCAAACTTTCTGAAGACATCCAGCAACTGCCGATAAGAGAGCTTTCCCATCCACAACATATAAATTCCCATGTGAGAACAATAAAAGTTTGCAGCATGATCAGAACTCCAGTCTTGCTGTAATCTCTCGTGTCTCTTGTCCCTTCATTCCTCCCCAACTAGGTTCCTTGCCCACATTGATGTGTGCGGCCGGCCGGGACAACTGACACTAACCCATACCCTACTACACTCTGACTACTAATCCTAATATGATGGAGAAAAATAACCCAAACAGAATAGAAATACAAGCAGTTCAGAGGAGGCATGGTGTATATTTGGACTTGCCTTTTGCATGATATAGGGTAGGTGTTATAAATCTAGTTAATTTTTAATTGAAATCGTTCTCCATGTGTTTTTAAAGTTAACAAATATGTGAATTCCTGTCTCCATTTCTCTGTAGCCTATTCAACACATGTATTTTTATCTGCACATATAGAATCCTACTTGGAATCACACGTACATTCTTGTGAGGAGGCTGACTTGGCAGATACAAATTGTGAGAAGAGATCACTCCCCATAAACGCTGTTGGAACTCAAAATTCAATCTATGGGTGAGCTTCCTAGTAGAACAACATTTTACATAAATCCATGTTCAGTAACATAAATATTTTTGCATCTATGGATGATATATATTTCATGATGAATTTTGTTTGGCATATATATTGCTACTTTTTATTGTCTCTGTGTGTGTTTTGTATATATATACACTCTTCAGATTTTTCAAAATATGAAATATATGTGTCTTATATACACTCCCTAAATTCATTTATGTTCATGTATGTGGATTTATAATCAACTTTTCACAAGATTATTCTCAGAAATATTCATCCACCTGAAATACATATTTGTTTTCTAGTACTGAAAACTAACTTAAGTGAATGGTGCATGCAATCCTAATATTTCTACAGTGACTGACACAGTTTAACATCAATGCAAGTAGAAATCTATCGGGCATGATGTGTATTTTGAAGTTCATTTTGTTCAACACTGGTACATTACAATTTCTTCAGTTTATTCACATCAAAGGATATATATTTCATCCACAAGTTCACAAATTTATACGCATTTGATTCATTTTCAATCATTTCCTGCTTCAGAACACATGTATTACTCCTAGTTTCCTGAATGGTCTTTTCATGACACTTATTTCCAAACACATTCATTTTGGTTTTCATAATCATTTTGAAGCAAAACTCACACATTCTTCATGATATACCATAACCCTAATTTTACCATTATATGTGTAACTGATTGGAATGAATGATTGTATATCAATATAAGATTCCCTGTATATTTTCTGATATCAATTCAATCCATTATTTAAAGTTTGAACCACTTTTATTATTTATTCACAGTATGGTCTATTCATGCATTATTTCTATAATTATAGACACAGGGTACATCTATTTGTATCCCCAATACTAATTTATTCATCTTCAAAATGTAGCTCCCAGTAATGTTGTCAGAAATACTCATGTCACCTGATCTACATATACATTTTATCACAGTAATATTCTGGACACATTATGAAAATGTCACACTTATGATTGTACCAAAGCCTAAGTGAAAGTGAGCATGCGTTACTAAAAACATCCATGTCCAGGTTGCCTAATGCTCTCTAATGTCAATACTATTGGTGAATACATATTTGTTTCTTCCTAAGGTTATATATTCAACCTCAATCCTGTTGAAAATGTCTAATCCTACCACACAATTTATACTTTGCCTGATTTCCTAATGTCTCTATTGATTTCTGCTTCGCTACATATTATCCCAGTTCATTATTGTGACTGACTCTTCACATGTGCTGACATTTACATTCACTGTCTACCCGAAAGCCTATTGCTAAAGAACTTTTGGTCCCACTCTTATACTCACTCTTCTTTCTAAACCTACCGACTTTCGTCTTAATCGTACCGACTATCACTTTTTGACTGGATGTTCTCTTTGACATTCAATCATCCAAGGTACAAGGCAATTGTATATCGATTCATCTGAGACATCTGTGCAGAATATAATTCAAAGCTAAGTATCCCACTCAAAGGCCTAATGCCTTTCTGGGCTTCAAATCTTTCCTGGATTTCTGTTTTCAAACTTATATTTCCCCTGTATATTCTTGAAAATATTGCAGGTTCCCAATACCATTAATCATCTTGCGCAATGATTCCGAACTCAAATAGAACCTGTTATTAACCGTAACCATACACTCTTTTCTCAATCTCACTTTACAGAAGAGCAGGTACAGAGTTCGTCTTACAATACAGGAATGTAGGGGATCTTCCACCTGCTGAGAACCTAAAATGTCCATGCAGAAATGATCCCTGGATAAGATGTAGGCAGCTATTGAGGAACTAAGAGAGCAAAAGTCATCTTCCAATGCAAAAACCCTGGTCAGAATGAAGGGATGTGTCTGAATCAGCCTCTCTCTTCTTAATGTAGAGAAGATGGACCAAACCAGGCCTGTGTGGAGAGCTGTTCCTGGGTGCCTATGGTTTACATACCATTCTAACTTGTGAAAGTGTCACAGGAAGTAGGGACAGCCTCCATCTCATGGGACACTTGGAAGCAACTGAAGCAATTGTTAGGACAAAGTGGTTGTCACGGCAGTGACCTCACTCAGTTCCTGAAAGAATTGACCTACTTAACTTCCTTGTTGATGGAACTCTCTGAACTTGGTATCCAGGAAGCCAGGCACCCAGAGCCAGTCCCAGTCCCCGTCCCAGTGGGCTCAATTGTTTGTATTTACCATGGACATAGTCAGTCTTTCTTGGTACCTACTGATGTGAGGATGGTCAAATGACAGAATAGCTATGAAGAGGGTCCTTTCCTGGGAAAGTAGGTAGTTGCTCACCACTGGCTGCTGGCAACTTCACTGAGTTGAAAAAGGAGACAAGATCTGAGACCGTACAGGCCATTTCGGGGGAACGAAGTATGGCTCACCAGTCAGAGGACACTCCATATAGTCAGAGACCTACTTGGGGGAAGGAGGTGCCTTTTTGAGTGTGGGTGTGAGTATGTGGTTTTGTCTCATGTTCTGAGAATAGGTAGGAAAGTCGGTTTGTTTGTTTTGGGGTAGACTGTTTCTTGTATGTTGTTTGGCAAGGCGAGTGTTTCTATGTCTGTGTATCTTACTGTGTCAGTGGTTGTAGACAATAGAAAAGAGAATGCATCAATGGATGTGTTGTGTCTAGTAGAAAGCTCCCAGAATTCATCCTGCCCAATGTATGAATAGAGAGTGGGCAGCCTTATTGATGTGCAACACCTATTATATTCCTAAGTTTCAGTTTTCTTCCTGAATTCTCTCAACTCTCCACAATAGGCTCATGGTTTTGTGTCCAAGATATGTACCACCTCCAAGCTCTGTGAAATGGCCATGTACTGAATAGCTGAAGGAAATGTGATCATCTCAGAAAACTCAAATATCAGTGTGAATAGAAAAGTCTCAGTGGAGAAACCCTGCTTTGGGCCTTTTACTTACCTATTTTTCTGTTGCCCTGAATGTCAGAAAGGTCTTTGCCTCAGGTCACACTTTGTGAAGCCTGAAGAAAATAGTTTTCAAATGGAAATGAATGGGCATCACCTGTGGCTCTTTCCTTAATTGCTTTGGAAATGGATGTGTCTGAATCAGTATCTTGGCCCTGTGTCAGGTTGTGGCTTAGATTCTCAAAACCAGATGGATCTAAAAAAGATGCCATGTGTGCATCCAAAACCAAAATGGCAAAAAGATCAGTTATAGTGGATGAAGCTTCTTGCCTTTCTCTATTAGTTTCCTGACATCCATCAAGTGAGAATAGGAATCCTTTGGGTAAAATTAGTACTTCAAAGCCCTGCAGAGGTGCTTGGGTTTCCTCATGACTCCAAATCACATAAAGAATCTATACCTGACTGTCAGTAGGCCTCAAATTGGAGAATCAGAGCAGTATTAAGAGCAGGCCTATTTGATCACTCCTGGTTCACAGGAAAGGTGTCCCGGCCACAATGACTTTAGGCAAATGAGGGGCAAGAGAACGTATTTTGGACACTGTCTTTGGATGTGCCCCTCATGGAAACCTCCAGCCAGAGGTTATGATTAGTATCTATATGGAAGAATATGAGGGCTATGTGGAAGTGTTTTGGTTTTAATTGTGGTCATTAGTGTGGTGGTTGGAAAAGATGACTGGGTCCATCGGGGTTTAAACTCTGATGTGATTCCCCTTTGAGACTGCGTTGTGGAACTGACCTCAGAGAAGAATTACCATGATTTGTGTTGGCATTTTTGGGGGCCACGCATGAGAGTCGCCCTTGGAAACTGAGATCTAGACCAAGGGCGGCTTTCCACAGAGCACAGGGAATCTCAGCCATGATACCATATGATTTTATTCTGAAAGCCTTGGAATCCATAGTTGAGAGTCAAAACACACATGGACCTCACATTGTAGACCTCTATGTGCCTGGCTTCATGTAACCTTTTGCCCACTCTTTGGGAAGCCTTGCCTGTGAAATTTCTCCAGAACTTTCATTGAAATGATCTTCCTCAACCTTTAATGGTTCCTGAATGAATGGAAACCCACAGTGCCTCCAACTTCATCCTTGAAAAATGGCTACATAAATACCATGACATTCTTGAAATTCCCTTGACCAGGTGGCACTGGAGAACCTTCGATGTTCTGTTGCTAATTCGAGTGTACAAGACAGTGCCTTGATTGACTGGGTTTCATGATAATGGTGTAGAACAGAGATGTCAGTACGTTGGAGCCTCCTGATTAGTGGTCATAGAACAGTGTTGTGCATGTGTGTGATAAAACATCTGTGGTGGGGCCATGTGGATCTGCCATTTACTTCCAAATGGGTTGCGACTGACATGGTGCAGCCAGCAGAACCTTGTATGTAAAGGCATCTTGTTATATGGAGAAATTTCAGGGCAATGTTCAGAATCAGGTTGCTATGGTCAAGGGGGCAACCTATGTGTGATAGAAGCCTATTTGGTGCATTCTCCTGCAGACCCTGACACACGACACATGACAGAACTCCCTCCAGCACTGTGTCCCAGTTGAACTTTTTGTTTTTCGAGAAGCAAATACCAAACTCCCAATGCAGCAGCAAGAAACACCACAAAAAGTGGAGGATGACCAAATAGCTTCACAGTCCACACGGAGAGACACTTAACCCCCAGTGGCCACAGATATCTATAAAGAGAGAATTCAGCACTGCTGCCTAATGTTCATTGGAATATAAGAGACCATGTCCTCCAGGTCACATATATGCAGACCCAGCTTTGATGGTCTCACTACAAAGGAAGATAAAGCTCCTGACAACAACATATATTTCAAGTGCCCAACCTCAGAGGAAGTTTCTCAAGAAGTCTTTAGGCCAACAGAGCTCCATGATTGTGGAGTTTTATCCTGTCCCTTACTTTTGGAAACTCCTCTTGCACCTCCAAAGTTGTGAACTCCTGAGCAATTTCCATTCCAGATATGTATTCACAAATTTTATAACTCTTCTCCTCTAATTGTGTCTTAATTGGGGCGAAGGTAATGTCAAGTAATTGTTCTGGATGAGAGTGGGTGGATTTTTGTGTAGCACATATTTGCATACACATTGGATTCATTTTCCAATTTTCCATTTGAAATACTGAAACACTGACACTACCCCATACCCTACTAAACTCTGTCTACTAATCCTAATATGATGGAGAAAAATAACCCAAACAGAATTGAAATACAAGCAGTACAGAAAAGGCGTAGGAGTTATAAATCTACTCATTTTTTTTGTTGAAATAGTTCTCAATGTGTTTTTAAAGTTAACAAATATATGAATTCCTGTCTCCCTTTCGCTGTAGCGTATTCAGCACATGTATTTTTATAAGCACATGTATAATCCTACCTGGTACCACATGTACACTATTGTGTGGTACCTGAATAGGCAGATACAAATTGTGAGAAGAGATCACTCCTCCTAAACGCTGTTGGAACTGAACATTCACACTATGGGTGAGCTTCCTAGCTGAACAACATTATATATAAATCCATGTTCAGTAAAATAAATATTTTTGATCTGTGGATAATATATATTTCATGGTGAATTTCAATTGGCATATAGTGCTAATTTTTAATATTTGTGTGTGTTTATATATATATATATATGTATGTATATATATATATATATATATATATATATATATATATATATATATACTCTCCAGATTTTTCAAAATATGAAATATATGTGTCTTATTATACATTTCCTAAATTCATTCATATTCATGTATGTGGATTTATAATAATCTTTTCACAAGATTATTTTCAGAAATATTCATCCACCTGGAATACCTATTTGTTTCCAACACTGAAAACTAACTTAAGTGAATGGTGTATACAAATCCTAATATTTCTACAGTAACTGACTCAGTTTAACATCAATACAAGTAGACTCCTATGGGACATGATGTGTATTTTGAAGTTCATTTTTTTCAACACTTGTACATTACTATTTCTTTAGTTCATGCACATCATTGGATATATATTTCATCCATAAGTTTGCAATTTTATTGGCATTTGTTTCACTTTCAATCACTTTCTACTTCAGAACACATATATTTCTCCATGTTTCTTGACTGGTCTTTTCATGAGAATTCTTTCCAAACACATTATTTTTGATTTTCATAATTACTTTTGAAGGAAATCTCACACACCCTAGATAATGAACCATAACCATAATATTACCATGAGATGTATAACTGGTTGGAATGAATGATTGTATATCAATAAATGATTTCTTATATATTTTCAGATATCAATTCAATTCAATACATTATTTAAAGTGGAACCTGTTATATTATTTAAACACAGTATTGTCTATTCATGCATTATCTCTATATCCATAGACACAGGGTACACGTCTTTATAACCCCAATACTAATTATTAGGTCTTGAAAATATTCCTCCCAGAAATGGTGGAAGAAATACTCATGTCACCTGACCTACATATACATTTTATCACAGTAATATTCTGGACACAAAAAGCAAAGTTCACACTAATGATTGTACCAATGGAATGGTCGAGTGAGCATTTTAGGAAGAGACCACCAAGAGACTGTCTCATGCAACAGCAAAGTGTGTATTGGGGGTCCAGCATGCTGCAGCTCAGAGCTCACTTGAATTTAGCAGAGAGCCCTGAGAATAGCTTAAGCAGAGCTTATGTACTTTCTTTGGAGAAGGCAGGGTGTGAAGTTTATTGATGGGTCAGGGTGAGTGGGTGGTTTGCTTGCAAATGTGTGAGGGAGTACATTCTGCAGTTTGGCAGTTGGGGACAACACATTCTGGGAACAAGATTAGCAAACAGTTCTCAAGATTTCAACACTGTTTTGTTAAGCATACAGAAAAACAGGAAGTGACAAGTACCTATTTAATAAACCTTTCATTTCCCACTTCTTGTTCTGGTTACTTTTAATCAAAAAAGTGATCATTGGGGGGTGTCACATTTTATGTCTGCTAGTGAGTTATATTGTTGTCTGATTACCATAAGTTTAACTTGTCCAATTTGAGCTTGGAGAAAGGAAACTACACGGTTGAGCAAACAGGGCCCCACAGTTAGCAATAATATGAGGATTATTAATGGACTGGCCAAGGCAGATAAAAGCTTAGTTAACCCAAGGGACTGTGTGAACCAAGACTCAAACCACGCTTTTTGGGCCTCTGTCTCTCGTTGACGCTCTTCAAGGCGTTTTCTTAATTTACTCATAGATTCTTTTACAACTCCAGTATTGTCAGCATAAAAAAAAAATTCTTCCCTCATTGCAGCACAAAGGCCCCCTCTCTCATGAAGAGGAGGTCCAACCGTCGCCTATTCTGTGAAACTACTTCGGAGAGAGAGGATAAAGATTCCTGTAAAGCTGGGATTGAGGTTTTTAATATCTTTAAGCTTTGGTCTATTGCTGCTTCTCATTGAGTCATTTGTTGTGTCCCATGGACTAGGTCAGTGGTTCCTGTGCCCACACATGCAGCAACTCTTATTCCAAATAGGATGGCTAAAGTGAGGGATACAGGTTCCCAGCGGAACCGGGTTTTATGCCGCCCCCTATTTGAACTTTAAATGAACCTGTGTCATGATAGAGCACTCTGGGAAACATCTGCACCATTACATAACTAATCACATCTATTGACCATTTTATGAACACATAAACAATAATTAAGTATATAGAATTATACTGTTGAAGGAACAGACAAGGAAAGGCACCTAAGATAGCACCGAAGCTAGGGAAGCAGTCCTATTTGGTTGCAAAAGGATGTAGAGAGCATTGCTTCTGTTGTAATCAGTTAATCCTCTGAACCCCAAGTTTAGGTTGTTTCAGAATTTTGTAGCCAACATGTAAGGGAATGGGCTCAGAATATCACAGTCTGCAGAAGTTCACAAAAAGCAGTTTTTGTTTCTGTTTTATTTCTTCTATTTTGGCAAGTTAACTTTTTAAGGACACCTGGGAGGGGGAGAGCTTTCGTCTTCTCTTTTTTTCTCTCCCTGCCAGCTGTTTAAATGGAGCCCAGTTGCTAACTTCTTTATCTTAGAAATGTAGCAATCTTTGTGAAGCTCCAGCTCAAGGCCAGAGGCCTTGTTCACATATTTTGTGAAAAACTAGTAAGGGGTGTCTAGCTTAGGAGTGCTGATTTTTCCAGCCAGTGGCAACTAGAACAGGGCAACAAGAAAAGAGGAAGTTTATCTACATTGAACTCTTTCATAGGGATTATTTTGCTGAAAGTCCTAAAGTCAGTCATGGTGAAGACTTCTGGAGAAGGTCACTTAAGAATTTTCTGTGGTCTTGGTACAGAGGGGGAAGAGTGGAAGGCAGGGGGTGAGAGCAGCTCCATGGATCTGAGAATCAGGAAGGAGAGATTAAAAGACTATTGGGAAAGGGGTTTGGGATTTTGCTAGCAAAAAAAACTTGAGCAGGAGAGCAAGTAGAGCAGAGGGGAAGATGGGAGTGAGTATCTCAAAAAGCCTGTGAGGGATTTTAAATTCTTAGTAACCTGTATTCAGTGTTGACAATGCAACTTTAAAGGTAATTTTTATTACATCTCGGATAGGGGTCTGAGGGCTCTTCTCAGCTGGTTTGAGCTTTGGGTTAGCAGGTAAGAGGACCTGTTGGGACCCATTGTGGGCACTGACAGAAGAATAGAGGAGTGTCTGGGTTTAGGGGTACCTAAGTACCTGCTACCTCAGCAAGGGGGCAATGGTCTGAGAAAGGGTAGAGGTTTGGGTTTTTGATCTAGTAATTGGAGGGGAGAAATCAAATTCCTGAGGTGAAAGTGACAGCAGAGAGTCTGGAGCAGAAATCTGAGGGTGAGGATCTATTAGAGAAGCATAGTTCAGGATGTGAGCAAAGGAGGAAAAAGGCCTGCACATAGGGGGATTTCCTTCAACCCTTTTGAGCACTTGCCGAAGTTAAAAAGTCCATGCAGAATTTGAGGATCTAGAGACCCCTCTGGGGGACATGGATTTTGGTTATCTAATTGGTAATATGGCCAATGCTGTGTACTGAATTTGATGAGGAGTTTGGGTTCCAGCAGGCAGCCCCTGTATGCTCAGATCGCCATGACTTACAGAAGAAGTCGGCTTTTCCCCACACAGCCATGGCTGTTTGTGGATTTGATAGTCCGCCGGGCAAACATAGTAATCTAGGCTAGCCAAACTGCATCTGGCTCACGTGTCCCTACATCCATAATGTTGGTTTCCATTACCTATGGTATGAAAGTGATTTAATGGAATTTTAGTGGAATCCTGTTCATCAGGGCTATCCCAATATGAAAGACCTATAGGTAGGTGACAAATGTCTGGGTGGAGGGATGGCCACCAGGTCCCTCAGTGGGCTGTATTCGAGGTAGACCATACTTGTTGTCTAGTAGGATTTTTGATCAGCCATCACTGCTGAACGGGCTGATGATGCTTAGGAATACTGGTGGCCAAGGGGAGAGTCTATAGCCTTATCCACATGGCGAACACACAGTTTGAAAGGGTTACCAGTCGTTTCCAGCTTCCAGCCAGAGTCGGGACATGGCGCAGGCTTGAGATGAGAGGCATTGATCCAGGAAGTGATTCCGTCTACCTTTACCACTGTAGGTGTTATAAGTAGCACCTGGTATGGTCCTTTACACCGGGGTTTCAGGAATGACACCTGATGTCGTCTTTAGTAGATGAGGTCTCTTACTTGATATTGATGTGGAGTCCCATCATACCCTGGTTGGTAGGAAGGGGCCAGATGTTTCAACAAGTACCGCTGAGTTCTTTCAAGAGCTTTAAGTCTGTCAGGCAAGGGGGTGTGGAAGGGATCGTTAGGTCTTAGAGTTGGGGTTAGGTCCCTTACTGGAGCAGGGGCACCATAGAGAATTTCATAGGGGGTGAGGTTAGACAAAGAAACAGAGGGAGTATTTCTTGCATGAAACAGTGCAGAAGGCAGGAGCATAGTCCAATCTTTTATGCCAGTTTCTAAGCTTAATTTTGTTTAGGTCACTTTAATGGTTCTTTTTATTTTTTTACCTGTCCTGAGCTCTGGGGTCTATAAGCACAATGTAACTTCCAATAAACCCCTAGAATTCTGGCTAACCCCTGTCTTACCTGGGCCATGAACGCCGGCCCATTATCAGACCCATATTACCTTAGGCAGGCAGAATCTTGGAAAAATATCTTTCAGGATCTTTTTGACCACCATTTGGGCCGTTTTCTTTTCTTTTCTTTTCTTTTCTTTTCTTTCTTTTTTCTTTTCTTTTCTTTTTTTCTTTTTTTTTTTTTTTTTTTTTTTTGTTGGGGATGCTTCAATCCATCCTGAAAATGTATCTACAAAGACTAGGAGATATTTAAGTCCATACATTGCTGGCTTAATTTCAGTAAAGTCAACTTCCCAATTCCCAGAATTGTCCTGGTCTGGTTCCTCATAGGTGCTTTCCTGCAAGAAGCTTGGAAGTGTAAGCATTAACCAATTGACAGACCCGACAGGCTTTTGTTACCCATTCAGTTCTTCCCTTTCTCTTTGAATCGGTTAGTGGAAAACTCTGTTCTTGATCCTTCAGGAATGCCTGCAATTTCTTTGAACCAAGGTGAGTGAGTTGATATACATTTTAACTTAGTGTAGGGCTTTCTGAAATTGCAGGCTAAGCTCAGTGAAGTTGAGGGTTAAGTGTCAGATTCTTTAGGTGTTATCAAAAGCTTCCTGGTTCTCAGGGGTTCATTGGAAATGGGCATCTCCCTTTAGCACCGGGTATAAAGGAGCAGCTAATGATGCAAACCCAGGTATCCATAACCTGCAAAAGCCAGCAGTCCCAAGAAACTCTCTGAGTTGTCTGCTGTTAGATCTGTGTGGTATCTGCACAACATGTTGTTTTCTTTGCTCAGTGAGCCATCCTTTACCGCCCCTAAGTGAATAGCCCAGGAAGATTACTTCATGCTGGCAAATTTGGGCCTTTTTGGCAGAAGCTCTACACGCCAGTTTAGCAAGCTCAGATAATAGTGCTTGGGTCCCAGATTCACAGTTTTCCTTAGTGTTGGCTGCCAGTAGCAGGCCATCCACATGTTGAAGCAGGGTGTATAGTTCTGAAGTTGTTGATATCTCTGTGGAGAGCTTCATCAAAGAGAGTGGGGGAGTTTTTGAACCCCTGTTCGAGTCTAGTCCAAGTTAGTTGACCAGACGTTCCGGTTTCTGGGTCTACCCACTCGAAAACAAACAGCAACTGACTATCTTTATGCAGAGGCAAGCAAAATAAAGCATCTTTTAAGTACAGAACAGTATACCATTTCTGCTCAGGGTTCAGAGTGCTAGGCAGATTGCACAGATTAGGTACCATGCGGTGAATGTCCTGCACTCTGTTGTTGATCTCTCCTAGGTCTTTAACAGGGTGATAGTCCCCGGTTCCTGGCATTTTTTAATGGTAGCAGGGGAGTGTTGCAGGCTGATTAACAGGGCCTTAGGACCCCTAAGATCAGATATTTCTGAATATGGGGCCTTATCCCATCTTTAGATTTTTGCCCAGAGTATATTTTTTGACATTGATTGGAGAGGCTGAGGTTTTTAACTCCACTGTTATTGGAGGTTTTTTAATGGGCAGGCCTAAGCCATCAGTTTTTGTCCAGGCATCTGGGTAATATGTTATCCAATTCTGGGGTAACGTGCCTGTTTGATCAGTCTTGTGTGGTGTGAAGAGTTGATATTCATATTCTACTGACAGTTAAAGCTGTGACTATAGGAGTTTTTACTGAAGGATTTATAATTTTCACTTTGGGGCCTTCAGGGATAAAAGTTATTCTGGCCCGGAGCTTGGTGAGCAGATCTCGGCCCATTAATAGGGCCGGGCATCTTGGGATTACTAGGAAGGAGTGATGGATTTTTTCTTTCCCCAGGTCCATGATCCTCTTAGTTGTCTATGCCCGATATTTACTGCCATTAGCCCCTTGAAATAGAGACCTTTTATTTGATGGAGGGCCCAATGGGGCTTTAAGGGCTGAGTATACTGCCCCTGTATCCACTTCAAAGTGTACTGGGGTACCCTCCACTTCAAAAGTTACCCCGAGCTCGGGAAGAGGATCTGAGCCCCGACTTTCTTAGTCATCCTCCAGAGTCAGAATGTCTGGCTGGTGTGGCTGTCTCATTCTCGGGCTCTTTTTGGCCCAGTGTCCTTTTTCTTTTGAGTAGGCATATTGATCTGAGGCCAGGGGTTTCTTTTGGCGTGTGCCCAGGTATCCCTTCCTGTATCCCTGTTTCTTAATTTCTGTCCTATTTTTTGTTGTGACCAGGACCTTAGTCAATGCATTAGTCTATCTTTTGCTTCTCGCATCCTCTCTTTGCTCCCTTTCTTTCTTCCTCCTTTGTTCCTTCTCTTCCTCAGTTTATCTCTTATAGTTTACTTTTTTAGGCTTCTCTGACTAAATCTCTCAAAGCCATATCTTGTAATCCATCTACGCATTGTAACTCTCTTTTAATATCCAGGGCAGCTTGCCCAATGAAGGCCATCATGACAGATGGCTTTTGATCCTCTGCCTGAGGATCGAAAGGAGTATATCTCCTATATGCCTCCATAAATCTCTCTAGAAACATAGAGGGAGATTTATCAGGCCCTTGAATAATCTCTCTAACCTTGGCCCAATTAGTTGGTCACCTTAGCGGCTGCTTGGAGACCCGCTATTAGAGCCCGGCAATAAGTGGACGGATGCTACCTACCTTCAAACGTGTTGGTGTCCCAGTTCGGTTGGTTCAATGGGAAGCCCGCTTTGATGATGTGGGAAGAGGTGTCGGTCACCCATCTTGTCCGAGGATATTTTTTTTTAGCTTCCAGAAGGTTTTTCTCTTGTTCCTCTGTCATGAAGAGAGTCTGTAGGAGTTGTTGGCAGTCATCCCAAGTAGGCAGGTGTGACAACGCCGGCAAGTTCTTTGAGTTCTTTTACCGGGGCCAGCTTTGTCCAGGGAAGGAGTGGCTTTGTGTGCTGCCGGGTAGTAATCTGGAGGGCGCTGGGCCGGCCTAGCTTCCTCCAATGGTGGAGAGGCTGAGTCAGCAGCAAGGGAATCACTTAGAGGGTGTTGGGTGTTGGGAGAAGAGGGTAGGGGATAAGGAGGGTGCGGAGAGTCTAGTTGAGTCTTGAGACTTAGGAAGAACAAAGGGTGGAGGAGGAATAGCAGAGGGTTTGAGAGATAGAATCATGGGGGAAGGTGGAGGAGCGGGGGCAGGGAAAAGGAAAGGCTTCACAAATGGAGGAGGAGATTTTCAGAGGTCCTGCAAAGTTAAGATATATGGCTTTTGATCTGGATGGCTATGTGGCCCCAGTTGAAAGACAATATTTCTGACTTTTTGAATTAGTGGGGAGTAGAAAGTTTCTTTAGGGGCCATCCGACTCCAAAGGTGGGTCATTTTGAGGCACGGAGAGTCTGCCAGTTCCGGCGTTTTACTGAAACAGAAAGATTCTGAGCCCTTAAGTGGACTTTGGTCCACTGAACAAGAGTCAGGGACAGAGGCATTGCAGTGCTCTGTCCCATAATGGAAGATATACAAACAGTGAAAGCAATGACACACAACACAGACAAGACAAGACAATAAAGACAGGCAATGGACGTCCAATACTGAGACCAGGACTGATTAGCCAGCAAAACCTGATGTGCTGGCAAAACCGAATCCGAAACAAAAAAATCACTGAGTCGAGGATACTATTGTTCCTCTATTTTCCGAATCCTCTGGGGGCATCCCCCAGGAACGTGACCTGTGGCTCGGTGACACGTCTGTCAGCCAGCATCTGAGAGAGCTCACGCTCATCACCGATAGCCATTTTGCAAAGCCCTAACCTGAAACCTGCAACACGAAAGTGGTACCTTACTTATCCTGATAGGAGCTCGTTGGGAGTCTTTCGTACACCACTGATGGATCTTGCTGGGGGTTTCAGATGTGAAGTTCTGGCAAGCATTGGAGGAAGAGACCACCAAGAGACTGTCTCATGCAATAGTATAGGGTTAATAGGGAGTACAGCATGCTGGGGCTCAGACCTCACTTGGATAGAGCAGAGAGCCCTGAAAGAGCTTAAGCAGAGCTTATATTCTTTTCTTGGAGAGGACAGGGAGGGAAGTTTATTGATGGGTCCGGGCGACTGGTCGGTTTGTGAGCAAATGGGTGAGAGAGTACATTCTGCAGTTTGGCAGTTGGGGACAACACATTCTGGGAATAGGATTGGCAATCAGTTCTCAAGATTTCAACAGTGTTTTGTTAAGCATACAGAAAAATAGGAAGTGACAAGTACATATTTTATTCACCTTTCACCAAAGCCTAAAAGGAAAGTGAGCATGGATTACTAAAAACATCCATGTCCAGGTTGCCTAATGCTCTCAAATATCAATCGTATTGGTGACTACATATTTGTTTCTTCCTAAGATTTTCTATTCAACCTCAACCCTGTTCAAAATATCTAATTCTATCACTCACTTTATACTTTGGCTGAATTCCTAATGTCTCTATTGATTTCTGCTTTCCTACATATTTATCCCAGTTCATCATTGTGATTTACTCTTCACATGGGCTGACATATACATTCACTCTCTTCCCGAAACCCTATTGCTAAAAAACTTTTGGTATCAATCCTATACTAACTCTTCCTTCTAAACCTACCAATTATCTTCCTAATCCTACTGACTATCGCTTTTGGACTGGATGTTCTCTTCGACATTCAATCATCCAATATACAAGGTCCTATGACGCTGTATGTTGAATTATCTGAGACACCTGTGCAGAACGTAATTCAAAGCTAAGTATCCCAATCAAGGGCCAAATGCACTTCTGGGCTTCAAATTTTACCTAGATTTCTGTTTTCATATTTATATTTCACCTCTATATTCTTATAAACAAGGCAGGTTCCCAATACCATTATTCATCCTGCAGAATGATTACTAACATAAATCAAACATGTTATTAACCCTAACCATACACTGTTCACTCAATATAACTTTACAGAAGAGCAGGGACAGAGTTGGTCTTACAATACAGGAATGTAGGGAATCTTCCACCTGCTGGGAACCTCAAAAGTCCATGCAGAAATTATCCCTGGAGAAGATGTAGGCAGCTATGAAGGACCTAAGAGAGCAAAAGTCATCTTCCATGGCAAACAACCTGGGCAGGATGAAGGGTTGTGTCTGAATCAGCCTCTCTGATCTTAATGTAGAGAGAATGGAACAAACCAGGCCTGTGTGGAGAGCTATTGCCAGGTGAGTAGGGTGGATACACTATTTGAACTTGTGAAAGTGTCACAGGAAGTAGGGGCAGCCTCCATCTCATGGGACCTATGGAAGCAACTATTAGGACAAAGTGGTTGCCAAGGCAGTGACCTCATTCAGTTCCTGGAGGAAGTGACCTACCTCACTTCCTTGGGAAAAAAACTCTCTGAACTTGGGGTCCAGTAAGCCAGGCACTCAGAGCCACTCTCAGTCCCAGTTCCAGTAGGCACACTTGTTTGGATTTACCAAGGACAGTGTCAGTCTTTCTTGGTACCTACTGATGTGAGGATGGCCAAATGCCAGCAGAGCTCTGAAGAGGGCCCTTTCCTCAGAAAGCAGGTAGTGGCTCACCACTGGCACCTGACAACGTCACAGAGTTGACCAAGGAGACAAGATCTGAGACAGGACAGGCCATTTCCGGAAAACATACTAAGACCCACCAGTCAGAGGATACTCCGGATAGTCACAGACCTACTTGGGGGAAGGACACGACTTTGTGGGTGTGGGTGGGAGTTTATGGTTTTGTCTCATGTTCTGAGAATAGGGAGGAAAGGCGGTTTGTTTGGTTTGGAGGGGACTGTTTCTAGTAAGTCGTTTGACAAGATGAGTGTTTCTATGTCTGTATGTCCCACTGTGTTCGTGGTTGTAGACATTAGAGAAGAGAATGCATCAATGGATGTGTCCTGTCTAGTAGAAAGCTTCACAGCATTCATCCTTCCCAATTAATGAATGGACTTTGGCTTGCCTTATGGATGGGTAACACCTACTATCTTCCTAAGTTCCTGTTTTCTTCCTGAATTTGGGCCACTCTCCAGAATAGGCTCATGGTTTTGTGTCCAATATATGTACCATCTCCAAGCTCTGTGATATGGCCATGTACTGGATAGCTTTAGGGATTGGGGGAATATCAGAAAACTCAGATATCAGTGTGACCAAAAAAGTCTAAGTGGAGAAACCCTGCTTTGGGCCATTTGCTTACCTATTGTTCTGTTGCCCTGAATGTCAGGAAGGTCTTTGCCTCAGGCCACCCCTTTGGGACGCCTGAAGAAAACAGTTTTCAAATGGAAATTAATGGGCATCACCTGTACCTCTTTGCTTAATTGCTTTGGAAAGGGATGTTTGTGAATCAGCCTCTTGGCCATGTGTGAGGCTGTGGCTTATATTCTCAGCACCTGATGGATCTAAAGAAAGATTCCATGTGTGCTTCCAAAACCAAAATGGCCCAAAAAGCAGTCTTTGTGGATGAAGTCTCTCGCCTTTCTCTATAAGGTTCCTGACATCCATCTAGTGAGAATAGGGATTCTTTGTGTCAAATGAGTTCTTCAAAACTCTGCTGTGGCAAGTCTTTAGGTGCTTGGGTTTTATCATGACACCAATTCAGATAAAAAATCTAAACCCGACAGTCAGTAGGCCTCAAATTGGAGAAGCAGAGCAGTATTTACGTCAGGCCTATGGTCACTCCTGGTTCTCAGGAAGGGTGTCCAGGCAACCCTGACTTTAGGCAAATGAGGGGCTAGGAAGGTTATTTTGTACACTGTCTTGGCATGAGTCCCTCATGGAAAACTCCAGCCACAGGTTATGATGAGTGTCTATATGGAAAAAGATGAGGGCTTTGTGGGAGTGTTTTGGTTTTAATTGTGGGGATTTGTGTGGCGGTTGGAAGTGATGACTGGTTCTACCTGGGTTTGAACTCTGGTGTCATTCCTTTAGAGTCTGAGTTCTGGAACTGATCTCAGAGAAATATTGCCATGAATTGTGTTCGGATTTTAGGAGCCCACGCATGGGATTCGCCCTTGGAAACTGAGATCAAGGACCAGGTTTGTTTTCCACAGAGCCTGAGAATCTCAGCCAGGATATCACAAGATTTTTTTCTGAAAGATTAGGCATCCATAGTTGAGAGTCAAAACACCCATGGACGTCACATTGTAGACCTTAATGGGCCTGGATGCATATGAGCCTTTGGCCACTCTATGGGAAGACTTGCCTGTGAGAGTACTCCACAGCTTTCATTGAAATGACCTTCTTCACCATTTTATGGTTCCTGAATTAACTGAAACCCACAGTGCCTCCAACTTCATCCATGAAAAATTGCTAGTTAAATACCATGAAATTTTTGAAATTCCCTTAACCAGGTGGTACTGGAGAGCCTTTGGATGTCTTGTTGCTGATCATGAGTGTACCATAGAATGCCTAGATTGTCTGGGTTTCATGAAAATGGTGTAGAACAAAGATGCCAGTAAGTTGGAGCCTGCAGAGTAGTGGGCCTATTGCAGTGGTGGGCAGGTGTGTGATAATACATCTGTGGTGTGGCCATGAGGATTTGCCATTGCCTTCCAAATGGCTTGTGAGTGACATGGTGCAGCCAGCAGGCCCTTCTATGTAAAGGCATCTTTTTATATGGAGAGGTTTCAGGGCAAATTTCAGAGTCAGATTGCTATGGACAAGGGGGCAAGCTCTGTGGGATAGAAGCCTGGTTGGTGCATTCTCCTGCAGACTCTGACAAACCACAAGTGACAGAACTCCCTCCAGCACTGGGTCCCAGTTGAACTCATTGTATTTCATGAAGCAAATAAAAAAAATGGCAGTGCAGCAGCAAGAAACACCACTAAAAGTTTAGGATGACAAAATGTCTTCACAGTCCACACGGGGAGACACTTAGGACACAGTGGCCACAGTTTACCTACAACGAGAAAATTCAGCACTGCTGCCTCATGTTCATTAGAATATAAGAAACCATGGCCTCCAGGTCACACAGATGCAGACCCAGCTTTGATGGTCCCACTAGAAAGGAAGCTAAAGGTCCTTACAACAACATATATTTCAAGTGCCCAACCTCAGAGGAAGTGTCTCAAGAAGTCTTTAGGCCGGCAGAGCTCCATGT
Organism: Callospermophilus lateralis; assembly: GCF_048772815.1. Lineage (NCBI taxonomy): Eukaryota > Metazoa > Chordata > Mammalia > Rodentia > Sciuridae > Callospermophilus > Callospermophilus lateralis. The sequence goes on along the minus strand of NW_027514387.1, from coordinate 865,690 downwards.
TTTGTGAGTGTTTTCCTGTTAGATCTGGACACAAGAGAAGACCACTGACACCAATAAAAATTAAATTAAATTAAGCTTATTATTTCCACTGGCCATCCTGCCTCTCCCTCCCAAAATGGCGGGAATAAGACAGCAACCCCAGCTTTCCTACAGCCCAGCTTCATGGACCAGAAATTTACACAAAATGGGCATTACATTTAACAGAACTCTGACAAGCATCACACTAATGGTAGTTTATATATATATATATATATATATATTTTTTTTTTTTTTTTTTTTTTTTTTTTGCTGTCCCTACATCAGAATTTATGAGGACCATTAGAGCCTCAGAGAGGGTTGTTTTCTGGCCAGGGAGGGCAAATATTTATGATATGTCACTAAAGTTTCAGAGAGGGCTGCTATCAGGTCGGAGAGCCAGACATGGCTCAGTTCAAACACTGGCAGGCATTTCAAGCAGGTTCAGAATTTTCAGTAATTTATGGTAAAGCCAAAATTATCTTTTCATGGCTTTTTGGCAAGATGGCTTCCAATTTTAATAAAAGATCAGTTGGGTCTATCATTCCCCCCTTTTCTCTGTGTCCCTTTCAAATCTTTGATAGATTAGGGGTAGAGCACTGAGGAAATTTTTATCCCTCAGGTAAAAGTCTCCAAATTTTTAGAACTCACCCAAAACCAGTCTCCCTGATTTTACCTGACTTAATTAATTACTTATATTGATTGTCTATTTATATTTGGCTCCATTGTTGTAATAAGAGAGGCGTCACCCATTTTGGCTTCTTCTGAGCTGAGAGAGGATGACGTGAGTAGGCATAGTGTGAGAGACATGAGTTGCCTTTTAGAAGTAGTTGAGGGACATGAGTTGCCTTTTAGAAGTCAGTTCGGTTTGAAGTCTGGTTGGGGAAGAACAGGTTGTAAAGTCATCTGGGGATTGGTTATTACATGAGAGAAACAAAAACCATGAGTACTGAATAAATGTTGCAGCAGCTGGAACATGTCACTGTATAGAAGTTCCCTCTCCAGTCTTTAATATCCCCAGTTATAAAGACTGTCAATTTAATATTTAACTTTTAGTATTAGAGTTGTCCCTCCCCATAAGATATAGTTTAATAATTTAGTGTCATCTGATCTTGCAAAATCCTTTTACCAGTATGACCTCTGTGTCTAATAGAGAAAACTGTAATTTTGATACTCAGGACTGGATAATCGTACTAGCAAACACCAAGCTTACCTGTGTAGGTTAGGAATATATTTAGGCCTTAAACTGAAAATTTCTGACTCTGGCAGCTCTTCTTGATAGTCTCTTTTAATAAGTATCAGGCATTCCTGTCAGAGAATCCTTCTTTGTAGCCTCCAGTCTTTCCTTTTTTGGGAGGCTAACATAAAGTGTGTAGCTTAAAATATTATTATTATTATTATTATTATTATTATTATTATTATTATTATTATTATTCAAAATGTCCAGGAATGGCTGTATTTTGGTTTTCTCTGTCTTTGCTAAGTGTTTAAGATGAAGCATTGAAACTGACTTTTGTTTCTATCTATTGTTAACAGTCAGGTGAGCTTTTATGGGAGTCATAAACTGGGTAAACTTGAGAGCACTTTCTCAGTTCTGCTAGAGCCATTTGCGCTAGGTGGGTCCAGGTCTTGTTTGACCATGTGGCTTCCCTCGGAAGCATCAGGGATTTCTTTCTTCTCTGATGACTCTTCTCTTCATAGCAAATGCACTGATTGGCTTTCTGTTCTCCAGTGGTCTCATTAATCTCCCTGATGGGGAGTTTTTATAGCCCAGAGTTGCAAAACTCTTTAGAGAAGTCCCCTGTTCCCTGGATTCAGACTGACTCAGAGGGCAAGAGCCAAATATTGGTTTCCTTGGCCCTTTTCAATTAATTTTAATTTAAAATCCTAATCTTAAACATCTATCAAATAAATTTTAACAGCCTGATATTAAGAGCACCAGGCTTTAATGTCTATAACTTTATAATTATTTATCTTTTTATTAATTGGGATCTGTATTATTCTGTCTGTCTTGTAGGTGATAACTTACTCTCTGAAATTAACCCATGTTTTGTTCTTAAAGCAACACTTCTTTAAAACACTAACAGGGAATCTTTAGATCACATATAAGAAAATTACAAAATAAAATTTTTTAACAACAGTAAAAATACTTAGTTCGTTTAATAGCTACCCTGAATTTTTTGGCTGAGTCATACATTATATCCCCTGTTTGAGATCCTAGGAATCTTGACATTAAAAAAGAACTTTTAACATAACTTTAAAGAAATAAAATCTGACCTACTGCTTTTGTATTCATTCTCACATGAAATAAGATGGGACACACAGCCTTATCTCAGGTAAGGCAGGGCTCTTTATAAATCTTAAGTGTTTTAGTTCTAAAGCTGATCTTTATTTTTTAAATATTATTTTAAAAAGTTTACATAAATTGTTTGAGGTCACATGAACATTAGCTAACACCATATAAAATCACTTTAAAATATGAATTAAACAAATGCTGAAAGTTTTTAACCTTTACATAGATTAGGCTCTCATTAACATAAAGTACATTTAAATTGTTCCCCAATGTAAAAAGTAAGATTAAACTTTACATATCTTATTGATAACAGGTGAATAAATCCCCATAAAACTTCAGAACACCAGCTTGATATAATGCTCTTTTAAAATTTTTACCTTACAGACTTGCATACCTGTAAGATATGAGCACATTAGTAGCATCACAATTACATTGATGTTTCTACATTAACCAAGTTTACCTTTTAAAGAAATGGCAGTACAGTGCTCTAAAATAACAGTTCTAATTTAATCAGTTGTTTAATTTCTATGGTTGCTTGCACAAGAAAAAATAAAACTTAATAAACACAATGTTATGGGTAAACTTATGTTTTAAGAAATTTTTGTCTCTTTAACACATGATTGATTTTTACAATATTTACAGAATTTAGTCAAACTTATACAGACATTAGTAAGTCAATCAGATATCTAACAAAAGTACTCGTGAATGAGTAATCCCATATCAAATTTACTTTACTTATTTATCAAAATATTAGACACATGTATTGAAGAGTGTAAACCATTTTTATGTTGAAGAAAAAGTCCTAGAACCAAGGCATATTAGACATTTTGTAGATATTAATATTTTATCAGATTTTTGAATACCTAGAAAAACTTGAAAGCTTAAATTTAAAGACATTTATTTTTATCTGTTTATGAAATTTAATTGAATTATTTAAATCACGTGAATTGAAGATCTTTAGATCCACTTTTTAAAATTTGTTTTTATGAGTGCTTTTTTTTAATGAGTGCTCCTTATATATATTAATTTGTATATCATATATAAAATATACGGACATATGTATATATAGACAACACATAACAAAATTGAGCACACATAATAATAGTAAAGGCCTTGTAGCTTTTCGCAGGTGAAATCTCCATTGCAATGTTTCAAAAAGTCCACAGTTGGTCAAAGATAGTACTGATCAGAAAAACATTAACCTAGGTCTGTATGATCAAAATCATGAGCTCAAAAAAAAATAAAGTATCTAAGGAAAAAAATAAGAGTCCTAGAAGAAATGACTGGCCAGTAATTACTAAATACCATACAATTTACCTTTTTTTCTCTTAGGCCTCAGATCAGTCTCCTACTAAGCTTGCAGGCTTCTTTCATTTGCCTTTCAAAATAAGTCATGGCTGAGGTCTGGAAGGAGCAGGAAAAAACTGCTTTTCTGAGCAGACACCTCAGGCCTAAGGCATTTTAACCATTATTTTCAGGTTCGGATGTTGAAAATTATGGTACAAGTTTAAGATACAATTCACAAAATTTTATATCTTTACATCTTGTTTTGTCAACAGATATCATACTATGATTTACAATCCTTGTCCAGATTAATGCTCTCGAACACACAGTGATATTTTCACAGGCTACCCAATTCAAAATTGGTGAAAAATAAAGACTGAATTATTGGGAAGTTACTTGCCAATTTGGAAGTAGAGTTCTTTAGTTTTCCATCCTAAGTATTTAAGTTCTCTGGCATGAATTATCTGAAATCATACACTAAACCATTACCTAAACCCGACTTTTAACTGCAAGATTTTGCAATGCTTCAAAAACCCATTCAAATACCAGATTGTTACAAGAAAACATCATCATTTAGACACACATTCAGCTAAGATCATTCCCAAGAAACAATTTATAATATCAACACATTATTGCACATGTCTTAAAGGGCCAGAAACAAAGACACAAGACAGACAGAAAGAAGGTCCAGACTATGGCTGTCAGACAGAATCCGTTAAACCTGAGCAGATAAGAAAAAAAATCTCCTACACCAGTGGCACCATAGATGTCCACAAGGGGGGGGCAGATGTTTTAACAGAGGGGCAACCTGAAATGTACAATTAAGGGTCTCCATGGTGACTTTAATGCATTTAGTGTCCCCTTTTTCTTTTTCTCTTTTTTAACAAGACAGTGGTGGCATAATCCTTACAGTGCAGGGAAGGAAGGAGGGAATTCCCTGAAGCAACAGGGCTTCAGCAGCTGCTGGGAGTCCCTCAGTCCCTCCTTTTACTTACAGGATTATCTCCTCTGGTTCGGTTCCACCCCAAGCATGTTCCATCTAGTAACATTTCAGTAGTCAGCTCTAAAAATGTTCCGGGACAGGGGGTGGGGGAGGGATTTATCAAAATTTGTAACTTAAAGTTCGGCTCCTGACCTTGAAGCCAATTAATGCTAATTTAATAATGAGGACAAGGTTTTTAGAAAAAGAAAAAGGGAGGTTTATTGCTTTGGTAACAAAGAAGAAACACAGGGAACCCTGCCCAGAGGTTGTGACTCTCTTGATCTGGAGGGACAAGGGGTTTTAATGGAGTTTCACTTGTTAACCTGGGAGATACTCAGTTCTTAGGTCCCCAGCAGGCATTGCCCTCTGCAGTGGTTATACTCCAGGCAGCCAGCTAGGAGCTTCTCTCATCCTGTTTAACAAAGGGGGGTAAAGTTCATCGCAGTTCCTTAAAACAGAGTCCGAAAGAATATCAGGCTTACTTTCTTTGTTACCCATTTTCACGTCCAATATACTTATGTTTTTACCACAGAAATCACAGAACAAAACACACAAAACAAACAAGAAAAACATATAGAACACAGAACAAAACACAAAATACAGAAACCCGAACTTGAAACAAAAAACATAGGAGCAATTCAACGTCTTGCTAAAGCTCCGAAGTAGGACCACGTACATGCCAGTCATCACATCTCTACCATTCCAGATGAATTCCCTACAGAACAGAACAGAGGATAGAACGATTCTCATTACTGTACCAAAAACGAGTATATGTGAGCCTCCCCAGGACACCTCTATGTCATCAGAACAGATGATATTATAACATCTGATATCCTTTATAACGGATATCAGATGTTATAAAGGTGCCACTTAATTTTTGAGGCCTCCTCCACCAGGTGATTGCTAATAGTTTTAGTGCGGTGGTTCACCGCAGTGCTCCTGGGACCTAACGCTCACTCCATGACCTTGGAACAGCTCAAGATGTGCACCCACTAGAGTGGCTCTCCAGCCCGGAGCCCTGAAGGGAAGGCCAGATTCAGATTTTCCAGCAGTCTGGTCTTGTGATCTGGTCGGCAGGGTCATCTTGCTGGGGAACTCAAAAAAATTAGATGAGGACACAAAAAAAGAACACTGACTCCAACTAAAATCAAATTGAGGCAAGCTTATTATGTCAACCGGCTGGGCTGCCTCTCCATCCCAAAACGGCAGGAACAAGACAGCAACCCCGCCTTTCCTACAGCACAGCTATATAGCCCAGAAAGTTACACAAAATGGGGGTTACAGATAACAGAACTTTGACAAGCATCACAAAAATGGTAGTTCATTTATTTATTTATTTATTTTTTGGTGGCCCCAATATCAGAAATTATGAGGACAAATAGAGCCTCAGAGAGGGTCGTTGTCTGGCCAGGGAAGGCCAAAATTTATGATGTGTCACTAAAGTTTCAGCGAGGGCTGCTATCTGGTCAGAGAGTCAAGCATGGGTGAATTCAAGGCACGGGCAGACATTCCAAGCAGGTTCAGAATTTGCAGTTATTTATAGTAAAGCCAAAATTAACTTTTTATGGCTTTGTGGCAAGATGGCTCCCAATTTTAATAAAAGATCAGGTTGGGTCTATCAACCCTTGTCCCTTACTTTTGGAAACTACTCTACCACCTCCAAGGTTGTGAACTCCTGAGCATTTTCCAGTACAGATATGTATTCACAGATTTTCTAACTCTTCTACTCTAATTGGGTCTTACTTTGGGCAAAGATAATTTCAAGGTATTGTGCTGGATGAGAGTGGAAAAATTTTTGTGCAGCACATATTTGCATACACATTGGATTCATTATCTAATTTTCCATTCAAAATACTGAATCCATGACACTAACCAAAACCAGACTAGACTCTGACTACTAATTCTAATATGATGGAGAGAAACAACCCAAAGAGAATAGAAATAGAAGCAGTTCAGAATAGGCATGGTGTATAGTTAGACTTGCCTTTTGCCTGATAAAGTGTTGGTGTTATAAATCTAGTCAATTTTTAATTGAAATAGTTCTCCATGTGTTTTTAAAGTTAACAAATATGTGAATTCCTGTCTCCATTTCTCTGAAGCCTATTCAGCACATGTATTTTTTAGGTTCACATATAGAATCCTACATGGTATCACACATACATTCTTATGAGGTGGCTGACTTGGCAGATACAAATCGTAAAAAGAGATCACTCCTCCTAAACACTGTTTTAACAGAAAATTCAATCTATGTGTTTGCTTCCTAGTTGAACAACATTATACATAAATACAAGTTCAGTAAAATAAATACTTTTGTATCTGTGAAAGATATATATTTCATGATGAATTTCGATTGGCATATGTATTGCTAATTTTTAATGTTCCTGTGTGTGTTTTGTGTGTGAGTGTGTGTATATGTATATATACACACACTCTCCAGACTTTTTAAAATATGAAATATATATGCCTTATTATACACTCCCCACATTCATTCATGTTCATGTATGTGGATTTATAATAAACTTTTCACAAGATTATTCTCAAAAATATTCATCCACCTGAAATACATATTTGTCTTCTAGTACTGAAAAATAACTTTAGTGAATGGTGCACACAAATCCTAATATTTCTACAGTATCTGACCCAGTTTAACATTAATGCAAGTAGATTCCTATGTGACAAGTTGTGTATTTTGACGTTCATTTTTATGCAACACTAGTACATTACTATTTCTTCAGTTTATGCACATCATAAGATATTTATTTATCCACAAGTTCATAAATTTATAGACATTTGTTACACTTTCAATTACTTCCTGCTTCAGAACACATGTATTCCTCCAGGTTTCTTTTTTTTTTAAATTTTTATTGTTGTTTGTTCAAAATATTACATAGTTTTTGATATATCATATTTCACACTTTGATTCAAGTGGGTTATAAACTCCCATTTTTACCCGGCATACACATTGCAGAAAAACATCAGTTACCCATCCATTGATTTACATATTGCCATACTAGTGTCTGTTTTAATCTGCAGCCTTTCCTCTCCTCTACTATCCCCCTCTTCTTCCCTCCCCTCCCCTCTTCTCTCTCTACCCTCTCTACTGTTATTCATTTCTCTCCCTTGTTTTTTTCCTCTTTCCCCTCACTTCTTCTTGTATGCAATTTTGTATAACCCTGAGGGTCTCCTTCCATTTCCATGCAATTTCCCTTCTCTCTTCCTTTCCCTCCCACCTCTCATTCCTGTTTAGTGTTAATCTTCTCAGGCTCTTTGTCCCTACTCTGTTATTAGTTACTCTCCTTATATCAAAGAAGACATTTGGCATTTGTTTTTCAAGGACTGGCTAGCTTCACTTAGCATAACCTGCTATAATGCCATCCATTTCCCTGCAAATTCTATGATTTTGTCATTTTTTAATGAAGAGTAATACTCCATTTTGTATAAAAGCCACATTTTTTTTTATCTATTCGTCTATTGAAGGGCATCTAGGCTGGTTCCACAGTCTTGCTATTGTGAATTGTGCTGCTATGAACATCGATGTAGCCGTGTCCCTGTAGCATGCTCTTTTTAGGTCTTTAGGGAATAGACCGAGAAGGTTAACAGCTGGGTCAAACGGTGGTTCCATTCCCAGCTTTCTAAGAAATCTCCATACTGCTTTCCAAATTTGCTGCACCAATTTGCACTCCCACCAGCAATGTACAAGTGGACCCTTTTCCTCACGTCCTCACGAGCACTTGTTGTTGTTTGACTTCATAATGGCTGCCAATCTTACTGGAGCAAGATGATATCTTAGGGTGGTTTTGATTTGCAATTCTCTGACTGCTAGAGATGGTGAGCATTTATTCATGTACATGTTGATTGATTGAATGTCCTCCTCTGAGAAGTGTCTGTTCAGGTCCTTGGCCCATTTGTTGATTGGGTTATTTGTTATCTAATTGTCTAATTTTTTGAGTTCTTTGTATACTCTGGATATTAGGGCTCGATCTGAAGTTTGAGGAGTAAAGATTTGTTCCCAAGATGTAGGCTACCTATTTACTTCTCTTTTTGTTTCTTTTGCTGAGAAAAAACTTTTTAGTTTGAGTAAGTCCCATTTGTTGAATCTAGTTATTAACTCTTGTGCTATGGGTGTCATATTAAGAAATTTGAAGCCCGACCGCACAGTATGTAGATCATAGCCAACTTTTTCTTGTGTCAGACACTGTGTCTCTGATTTGATATCAAGCTCCTTGATCCATTTTGAGTTAACTTTTGTTCATGGCAAGAGAAAATGATTCAGTTTCATTTTGTTGCATATGGATTTCCAGGTTTCCCAGCAACATTTGTTGAAGCTGCTATCATTTCTCCATTGTGTGCTTTCAGCCTCTTTATCAAATATAAGATAGTTGTAGTTTAGTGGATTGGTTTCTGTGTCCTCTATTCTGTACCATTTGTCCAACCGCCTTTTTTGGTACAGTACCATGCTGATTTTGTTACTATTGCTCTGTTGTATAGTTTGAAGTCTGGTATCACTATACCGCCTGATTCACAGTCTTTTCATGAGACTTCATTCCAAACGCATTATTTTCTATTTCCATAATCACCTTTGAAGCAAAACTCACATACACGTCATGATCAACCATAACCCTAATATTAAAATTAGATGTATAACTGGTTGGAATGAAGGATTGTACATCAATATAGATTTTCTGTATATTTTCAGATATCAATTCAATCCATTATTTAAAGTTGGAAAAAGTTATATTATTTGTTCTCAGTATGGTCTATTCATGCATTATGTCTATATTCATAGACACAGGGTACACCTTTTTATACCCCCAATACTTATTTATACATCTTCAAAATATTGCTCCCAGAAATGGTGGAAGAAATACTCATATCACCTGATGTACATATACATTTTATCAAAGTAATATTCTGGACACAATTACAAAGATCACACTTAAGTTTGTACCAAAGCCTAAATGGAAAGTTAGCATGGATCACGAAAAACATCCATGTCCAGGTTGCCTAATGCTCTCAAATGTCAACCCGATTGGTGACTACATATTTGTTTCTTCCTAAGATTATATATTCAACATCAAGCCAGTTGAAAATGTCTAATCCTATCACTCAGTTTATAGTTTCCTGATTTTTTAATGTCTCTATTATTATCTGCTTTCCTTCATATTTTCCCCAGTTCATCATTGTGACTGACTCTTCACATGTGCTCACATTTACACACACTCTGTACCCAAAACCCTATTGCTAAAGATTTTTTGGACCAAATCCTATACTCACTCTTCCGACTAATTCCTAATCCTACCGACTATCCCTTTTTGAGTGGATGTTCTCTTCGACACTCAATCATCCAAGGTACAAGGAACGCTACCATTGTATATTGATTAATCTGAGACATCTGTGCAGAATATAATTCAAAGCTAAGTATTTCAGTCAAGGGCCCAAAGACCTTCTGGGCTTCAAATTTTACCTAGATTTCTGTATTCATACTTATATTACACTTATATTCCTATGAATATTTCAGGTTCCCAATACCATAATTCATCCCGTAGAATAATTCCTAACCCAAATGGAACATGATATTAACCCTAACCATACACTGTTCCCTCAATCTAACTTTACGAAAGAGCAGGGACAGAGTTGGTCTTACAATACAGGAATTTAGAAGATCCTCCACCTGCTGAGAACCTCAAAGGTCAACAAAGAAATGATCCCTGGAGAAGATATAGGCAGCTATGAAGGACCTGTGAAAGCAAAAGTCATATTCCATGTCAAACAACTTGGTCAGATGAAGGGATGTGTCTGAATCAACATTTCTCTTCTTAATGTATAGAAGATGGACCAAACCAGGCTTGAACTCTGGTGTGATTCCCCTTACAGACTGAGTTCTGGAACTGACATCAGAAAAATATTGCCATTAATTGTGTTAGGATTTTAGGAGGCAACGCATGAGAGTCGCCCTTGGAAAGAAAAGTGAGATCTAGGAACAAGGTGGCTTTCCACAGAGCACTGGGAATCTCAGCCAGAATATCACATGATTTTATTTTGAAAGACGTGGCAGCCATAGTTGACAGTCAAAACACACATGGACCTCACATTGTAGACTGCAATAGGCCTGGCTTCATGTGACCTATTGGCCACTTTTTGGGAAGCCTTGCCTGTGAGAGTTCTCCAGAGTTTTCATTGAAATGAGCTTCCCCACCATTTAATGGTTCCTGAATGAATTGTAACCCACAATGCCTTCAACATCTTCCTTGAAAAACGGCTTGATAAATTCCATGAAATTTTTGAAATTCCCAAGACCAGGTGGCACTGGAGAACCTTTGGATGTCCTGTTGCTGATCATGAGTGTACCAGACAGTGCCTTGATTTACTGCGTTTCATGAAAATGGTGTAGAACAGATTTGCCAGTAAGTTGGAGCCTGCTGATTAGTGGTCCTAGAGCAGTGGTGTGCAGGTGTGTGATAATACATCTGTTGTGGGGCCATGTGGATCTGCCATTAGCTTCCAAATGGCTTGTGATTGACATGGTGTAGCCAACAGAAGCTTATTTGTAAATGCATCTTGTTATATGGAGAGATTTCAGGGAAATGTTCAGAACCATGTTGCTATGTATAAGGGGGCAAGCTCTGTGGGATATTAGCCTGGTTGATGCATTCCCCTGCAGACCCTGACCCAACACACGTGACAGAACCCGCTCCAGCACTGTGTCCCAGTTGAACTCCTTGTATTTTGTGGAGCAAATATGAAATTCCCAATGCAGCAGGAAGAAAAACCACGAAAAGTGGAGGACGAAAAAATGGCTTCACTGTCCACACGGGGAGACACTTAGCGCACAGTGGCCACATTTTACCAACAAAGAGCGAATTCAGCACTGCTGCCTCATGTTCATTGGAAAAGAAGAAACCATGTCCTCCAGGTCACATAGATGCAGACGCAGCTTTGATGGTCTCATTAGAAAAGAATCTAAAGCTCCTGACAACAATATATCTTTCAAGTGTCAAACCTCAGAGGCAGTTCCTCAAGAAGTCTTTAGGCCGAAAGAGCTCCATGTTTGTGGAATGTTTACCCTGTCCCTTAGTTTTGGAAACTATTCTACCACATCCAATGTTGTGAAACCCTGAGCATTTTCCATTCCATATATATATTAACAGATTTTTTTACTCTTCTCCTCTATTTGTGTGTTATTTAGGGCAAAAGTAATGTCAAGGCATTATTCTGGATGAGAGTGGGAAGATTGTTTTGTAGCACATATTTGCATACACATTGGATTCATTTTCCTATTTTCCATTCGAAATACTGCATCCCTGACACTAATCCATACGCTACTAGACTCTGACTACTAATCCTAATATGATAAGGAAAACACCAAAACAGAATAGAAATAAAAAATTTCAGAAGAGGCATGGAGTATAGTTGGACTTGCCTTTTGCAGGATAAAAGGCAGCTGTAAAAAATCTAGTAAATTTTTAATTGAAATAGTTCTCCATGTGTTTTAAAGTTAACAAATATGTGAATTTCTGTCTCCCTTTCTCTGTACCCTCTTCAGCACATGTATTTTTATATGCACATATAGAATCCTACCTGGTATAACACGTACATATTTGTGAGGTGGCTGACTTGGCAAATACAAGTTGTGAGAAGAGATCACTCAGCAGAAACACTGTTGGAAGTGAAAATTCACCCTATGTGTGAGCTTCCTAAGAGATCAAGATTATACATAAATCCATGTTCAGTAAAATAAATATTTTTTCATCAGTGGATGATATATATTTCATGATGAATTTCGATTGGAATATATATTGCTAATTGTTAATGTCTCAGTGGTTTTATATATATATACACACACTCTCCAAACTATTCAAAATATGAAATATATGATCTACATATACATTTTATCACAGAAATATTCTGGACAAAAAATGCAAAAGACACAATATGATGGTATCAAAGCCTAAATGGAAAGTGAACATGGATTACTAAAAACATCCATGTCCAGGTTCCCTAATGCTCTCAAATGTCAATCATATTGGTGACTACATATTTGTTGCTTCCTAAGATTATATATTCAAACTCAACCCTGTTGAAAATGTCTAGTCCTATGATTGACTTTATACCTTACCTGATTGCCTAATCTCTCTAATGATATCTGCTTTCCTACATATTTTTCCAAGTTCACCATTGTTACTGACACTTCACATGTGCTGACATTGACATTCACTCTCTAAACAAAACCCTATTGTTAAAGAACTTTTATTCCAAATCCTATACACACTCTTCTTCCTAAAACTTCCAACTATCTTCCTATTCCTACCTACTATCCCTTTTTGACTAGATGTTCTCTTCAACATTCAATCGTCCAAGGTACAAGGTCCTATGCCATTGTATATCGATTTATCTGAGATATCTTAGTAGAATGTAATTCAAAGTAAAGTATCCCAATCAAGGGCCCAATGCCCTTCTGGGCTTCAAATCTTACTTTGATTTCTGTTTTCATACATATATTTCACCTCTATATTTTTATAAATCTTAAAGGTTACCAATATTATAATTCATCCAGCAGAATGACTCTTTACCCAAATCAAAAATGTTATTAACCCTAACCATACACAGTTCCCTCAATCTAACTTTACAGAAGAGCAGGGACAGAGTTGGTCTTAAAATACAGGAATGTAGGTGGTCTTCCTCCAGCTGAGAACCTCAAAGGTCCATGAATAAATGATCCCTGAAGAAGATGTAGGCAGATATGAAGGACCTGAGTGAGCAAAAGTCATCATTCATGGCAAAAACCTGGTCAGGATAAAGGGTAGTGTCTGAATAAGCCCCTCTTTTCTTAATGTAGAGAAGATGGACAAAACCAGGCCTGTGTGGAGAGCTGTTCCCGGGTGCCTATGGTTGATATTGCACTCTAACTTGTGAAAGTGTCACAGGAAGTAGGGGCAGCCTCCATCTCATGGGACCATTGGAAGCAACTATTAGGACAAAGTGGTTGCCAAGGTAGTGGCCTCATTCAGTTTCTGAAGAAAGTGACCTCACCACACTCCTTGTTGATGGAACTCTCTGAACATGGGATCCAGGAAGCCAGGCACCCAGAGCCAGTCCCAGTCCCAGTCCCAGTCCCAGTGGTCTCACTTGTTTGGATTTAGCATGGACAGATTCACTCTTTCTTGGTACCTACTGATGTGAGGATGGCCAAATGTGAGAAAAGCTCTGAAGAGGGGTCTTTCCTGAGAAAGCAGGTAGTGGCTCACCGCTGACTCTTGACAACTTCACAGAGTTGGACAAGGAGATCAGTTCTGAGACAGAACAGGTCATTTCAGGGGAACATAGTGTGGCCCACCAGTCAGAGGACACTCCAGATTGTCATAGACCTAGTTGCAGGAAGTAGGTGACTTTGAGGGTGTGGGTGTGAGTTTGCGGATTTTGTCTCATGTTCTGAGAATAGGTAGGAATGGCGGTTTGTTGGGTTTGGAGTGAATAACTTCTATTCATGTATGTGGATTTATAATCAACTTTTAACAAGATTATACTCAGAAATATTCATTCACCTGAAATAAATATTTGTTTCCTAGTACTGAAAACTAACTTCAGTGAATGGTGCATATAACTCCTAATATTTCTTCAGTAACTGACCCAGTTTAACATCAATGCAAGTAGATTCTTATGGGACATGATATGTGTTTTGGAGTTCGTTTTAATTCAACACTGGTACATTACTATTTCTTAAGTTTATGCACATTACAGTATATATATTTCATTCACAAGTTCACAAATTTATAAGCATTTATTTCACTTTCAATCACTTCCTGCTTCAGAAAACATGTATTCCTCCATGTTTCTTGACTGGTCTTTTCATGAGACTTCTTTCCAAACACATTATTTTTGATTTTCATAATCATTTTGAAGCAAAACTCACACATTCTTCATGAAAAGCCATAACCCTAATATTACAATTAGACGTATAACTAGTTGTTATGAATGATTCTATATCAAAATATGATTTCTTATATATTTTCAGTTATCAATTCAATCCATTATTTAAAGTGGAAGCAGTTATATTATTTATTAACTGTATGGTCTATTAATGCATTATCTCTCTATTCATAGACAAGGGGTACACCTATTTTACCTTAGATACTAATTTATACATCTTCAAAATATTCCTAAAAGAAATGGTGGAAGAAATACTCATGTCACCAGATCTACATATACATTTTATCACAGTAATATTCTAGACAAAAAAAAAAGTCACCCTTAAGATTGTACCAAAGCCTAAATGGAAAGTTAGCATGGATTACATAAACTTCCATGTCCAGGTTGCCTAATGCTCTCAAATATCAATCCTATTGGTGACTACATATTTGTTTCTTCCTAAGATTATATATTCAACCTCATGCCTGTTGAAAATGTCTAATCCTATCACTCATTTTATACTTTACCTGATTTAGTAATGTCTCTATTTATATCTGCTATCCTACATATTTCCCCGGTTCATCATTGTGACTTACACTTCATGTGTGCTGAAATTTACATTCACTCTCTAACCGAAACCCTATTGCTTAAGAAGTTTTGGTCTAAATCCTATACTCACTCTTCTTTCTAAACCTACCGACCATCTTCCTAATTCTACCTACTATCCCATTTTGAGTGGATGTTCTCTTTGACATTCAATCATCAAAGGTACAAGGTCCTATGCCATTGTACATCGATTTATCTGAGACATTTGTGCAGAACATAATTCAAAGCTAAGCATACCAATTAAGGGTGCAATGCCCTTCTGGGCTTCATATCTTCCCTGGATTTCTGTTTTTATACTTATATTTCACCTATATATTCTTGTAAATATTATAGTTTCCCAATACCATTATTCATGGTGCAGAAAGATTCCTAACCCAAATTGAACATGTTATTAACCCTAACCATACACTGTTCCGTCAATCTAACTTTACAGAAGAGCAGCGACAGAGTTGGTCTTACAATACATGAATGTAGGCGATCTTCCACCTGTTGAGAACGTCAAAGGTCCATGCAGAAAGGATGCCTTGAGAAGATGTGGGCAGCTATGAAAACTTGAGAGAGAAAAGTCATCTTCTATGGCAAACAACCTGGTCAGCATGAAGGGATGTGTATGCATCAGCCTCTCTCTTCTTAATGTAGAGAAGATGGTCCAAACCAGTCCTAGGTGGAGAGCTGTTCCCGGGTGCCCATGGTTTATATACCATTCTAACTTGTGAAAATGTCATAGGAAGTAGGGGCAGCCTCCATATAATGGGACACTTGAAAGCAACTGTTAGGACAAAGTGGTTGCCAAGGAAGTGACCTCATTCAGTTCCTGAAGCATTGACCTACCTCACTTCCTTGGTGATGGAACTCTCTGAACTTGGGATCCAGGATGCCAGGCACCCGGAGCCAGTCAAGTCTCAGGCCCAGGGGTTTAACTTGTTTGGATTTACAAAGGAGAGTGTTAGTCTTTCTTGGTACCTTAAGATATGAGGATGGCCAAATACCAGGAGAGCTCTGAATAGGGGCCTTTCCTGAGAAAGCAGGTAGTGGTTGGCCAGTGGCTCCTGAAAACTTCACAGAGTTGGGAAAGAAGAGCAGATCTGAGACAAGACAGGCCATTTCGGGGGAACATACTGTGGCCCACCAGTCAGAGGAAACTCTGGATAGTCACAGAGTTTAATGGGGGAAGGATGTGCCTTCGTGGGTGTGGGTGTGATTTTGTGGTTTTGTCTCATGATCTGAGAATAGGTAGGAAAGGCGTTTTTTTCTTTGATTTGTAGTGGACTGCTTCTAGTAAGACGTTTGACAAGGCGAGTGTTTCTATGTCTGTGTATGCTACTGTGTCCGTGGTTGTAGACATTAGAAAAGAGAATGCAACAATTGATGTGTCCTGTATAGTAGAAAGCTTCCCAGCATTCATCCTGCCCAATTTATGAATGGACTGCCGCTAGCCTTATAAATGGGCAACACCTGCTAACTTCCTAAGTTCCTGTTTTCTTCCTGAATTCTCGCCACTCTCCAGAATAGACTCATGGTTTTTGTCCAAAATATGTACCACCTCCAAGCTCTGTGACATGGCCATGTACTGGATAGCTGGAGGGAATGGCGAGCATCTCAGAAAACTCAGATATCAGTGTGACCAGGAAAGTCTCAGTGGAGAAACCCTGCTTTGGACTTTTTCTTACCTATTGTTCTGTTGCCCTGAATGTCAGGAAGGTCTTTGCCTCAGGCCACCCCTTTGTGAACCCTGAAGAAAACAGTTTTCAAATGGAAATAAATGGGCATCACCTGTGGCTCTTTGCTTAATTGCTTTGGAAAAGGATGTGTCTGAATCAGCCTCTTGGCCCTGTGTGAGGCTG
This sequence comes from Callospermophilus lateralis, assembly GCF_048772815.1. Classification (NCBI taxonomy): domain Eukaryota; kingdom Metazoa; phylum Chordata; class Mammalia; order Rodentia; family Sciuridae; genus Callospermophilus; species Callospermophilus lateralis. The sequence continues at coordinate 848,760 of NW_027514387.1, read as the reverse complement.
TGGCTTAGATTCTCAGCACCTGATTAATCCAAAGACAGATCCCATGTGTGCATCCAAAACCAAAATTGCCAAAAGAGCAGTTATTGTGAATGAAGTCTCTTGACTTCATTTCTAAGGTTCCTGAGGCCCATCAAGTGAGAATAGGCATCCTTTGGGTAAAATGAGTTCTTCAAAGCCCTGTGGAGGCTAGCCCAGAGGTTTTTGGTTTGTCTCATGACTCCCAATCATATAAAGAATCTATACCTGACATTCAGTAGGCCTCAAATTGGAGATGCAGAGCAGTATTAACAGCAGGCCTATTTGATCACTCCTGGTTCACAAGAAGGGTTTCCATGCCACCCGGACTTTAGGCAAATGAGCGGCAAGGGAGCTTATTTTTCACACCGTCTTGGGCTGCACCCCTCATGGAAAAATCCAGCCAGAAGTTATGATGAGTGTCTATATGTAAGAAGATGAGGGCCCTGTGGGTGTGTTTTGGTTTTCATTGTGGTCATTTTTGTGGCGGTTGGAAGAGATGACTGGGCCTACCTGGGCTTGAACTCTGGTGTGATTCCTCTTAGAGATGAGTTCTGGAACTGACCTCAGAAAAGTACTGCCATGAAATGTGTTGGGATTTTAGAAGGCCACGCATCAGAATCACCCTTGGAAACTGAGATAGAGGTCCAGGGAGGCTTTCCACAGGGCACTGGGAATCTCAGCCAGGATATCACATGATTTTATTCTTAAAGACTTGGCAGCCAAAGTTGAGAGTCTAAACACACATGGACCTCACATTGTAGACCTCAGTGATCCTGGCTTCATGTGAACTTTTGGCCACTCTTTGGGAAGCTTGCCTGTGAGTGTTCTCCAGAGATTTCATTGAAATGAGCTTCCTCACCATATAATGTTTCCTGCATGAATTGAAACCCACAGTAACTCCAACTTCATCCTTCAAAAATGGCTAAATAAATACCATCAAATTTCTGAAATTCCCAGACCAGGTGGCACTGGAGAACCTTTGGATATCCTGTTGCTGATCATGAGTGAAAGAATTCCCCACACAAAGACACTTCGCTAGGAGAATTCCAATTTTATTGCAAAAAGCTGTGTGCTTACATAGAACTAAATTGGCAGGGCACCAATTTATTGGCAAGTTCTTTCAGATATCAGCTCCGGAGCCAAGGAATTAGTTCTCATTGGGGCTAAGGTTCCCCGCCAGAGAGATTTGAAATTGGCGCCGACGGGAGAGTTCACACGGGCGGGAACTTTTTGCATCACTGCAGAAAAGAGGAAGGTAGGAAGAAAAAGTCCTTAGGCACCATGTTGGGGTTTTTACTCTGGGGAATGGCTGCCGTTTATACTTTTCCCAACATTCCTCCCTTTTTGTTTTCTTAGGAAGTGTGGCGTCGTTGGTCAGATCCGGCTGCTTCTTGCTGTTTGGGGGCGCTGTGGGGCCTAGAATGGGAAGTGGAGGAATTCTCGGGGGGCAGGTCTGGGGATATCATAGCAGCCAGAAAGAAAACCCAGTGGCTACAGACAGCTACTTCCATAGGGGTGAAGTCTATGAAAGTTCCCTGAAGTCTCAAGTTGTCGATGGCGTTGAACCAGTCCTGGATGGAGGAGTTTGTTGGTATCAGTCACTGGTCCTGTTTCAGAGACTCTGGGAAATACTGGAAGCGTTGCCTGGACATGGCATCACCAGCACCTGAAGAAGATCAGAGCGAATAAAAACAGAAATAAGATAAAAATTAAAGCAAAGGTCAATTTTTGGCAGAAGTACCATGTTGGGGGACTGACAGAGAAGAGGCCAAGGGCCATGAGGAAACTTAGAAGGACATAAAGACTCATTAATCCAGGATGGCAGATTAAAAGGTTCTCCGAGCTCATTGTCTCTCGCCGTCTGATGTCCGTTGCATTCCATCGTGCCTGGTAGTGAGCTTCAGCACTGAGTGAACTGTTCTCTTGGAGATGTTGGGGGTTCATCAGTCATCAGAGGCTGCTAGTGCCTAAGCAAAAGCTGGTTGAATGTTTGATTAGAAATTTTTTTTCATTTGGGTTTGAAGGCACTTCATTATGCAGGGCAAGAGAGCACAAAAAAGAGCATCCCAATAAGGGGCCCCAAGATTGGTAGTAAGTACATGGCAAGAAAGGATTGGAAGCAATTGGGTTGATAATTCCTGCAATTTAACAACATTTTTTTCTATTAGGCCAGATTCATTAACATAATGACAACATTCCTCTCTGAGGAACAGGCATGTTCCCCCTTTTTTGCAATGAGAAGATCAATTGCCCTTCGGTTCTGTAAAGCCAGTTGTGCCAATGAAGTAACCGTCACTGCAAGGAGCCCAGAAACTGAGCAGTGTTATCAAGTGCTTCCTGCAGTTTTTGTTGCAGGTCATTGGATGCCCATAGAGCATGACCTATAGCTTCACCAGAGAGTTCGAGACTCGCCGCTGAGGTTGTTAATGTGAGGCCTACCAGAACCGGCAGAAAGACTGCCCTAAGGGTGCAGGAAGGTAGGGCCACCTGTCGGAATTCGATGGGAGTATACAAAGACAGCTGAGGAACTACCGTAACCAAGAAACAGATGCCAGAGACATTGATCGTTGAGGTACTTATAGACCCGTTACACCAGAGAAAATGTCCAGGTTTCATAAATCAGGGCTCGATGGGGTGGTAAAGCTCAAGGAACAAATGGGTAAAGAATTCATTATTGTCAGGTGGAAACAGATGAAAGGAAATAAAGTATTGGTGGAACAACTTTCCCATAGTGGGATACGTGTCACATGTAGGGGTTTTCCTTTCTTAGAGAAATTGTAGGTTTTTGCTGAAATATTTCCTGCCGCTAATGGGACCACTGCTAGAAGTGGACGACTAAGTGAAGCACAGAGAAAGAACTGAGAAGTAGGCACAGAAAGAGGGGTGGAGTTTAATAATCAAAGAGTTTGGTGTAGCAAATTGAGCCATGTGGGAGGGGGACCTGAGGGGGTTGAAGGCTCTGAATCCTCTTTAAATGAGCTATGGATAAGATCTCGAAGTTTTGATTCTGACTCCTTAATGTGTTCGACTACCTCGATGGTTGCCTTAGGTGGCGTAATCAGGGTGCGGCCAACAGTCATCCACATTGTGGGTCTGGCTGAGGTTGTCCGAGCATAGACAGCAAACTCAACATAGTCCCAACGTTTGGCCTTGGGGTCAGGTATATCTAAAGTATACCATCCATTGTTATTGGATGAAGAGCCTTTATGCCACTTTAGGTAACTAGAAGTCCACCCTTCATGGTAACCAAGTGAGTGGTAAGAATAGCTACCACGTTCATGATGGAACCTGCATGACTTATAGGGGCACCCATTATATATCTCAGGCCACCAATGACAATAGTCTTTGGTTTGATGAAAAAAGAAGCAAATGAAAGGCCAGTTCCAGCTACCAGGGACGAAGGTCCTTGAAGGTGACAATTTTAGGGAAATAGATGTGCAGTTGTGGATGAAGCAAGCAGTTGCATCCACTGCGTGGACATTCTGCATGCCATGTTCTGAGTATCATTCCCGAAGAGTGAAAAAATACATTGTAGCAGAGGAGGGTAGATACCAGTCCTGACAGAGCACAGAAAATAAGCAGAGCACAAAAAACAAGCAGTTAGAGAAGACTAGGGTGTTGGGAGAGCTCATTGTGCCTTCTTTAAGAGGAATTGTTCTGCGGGGAACACCGTGTTAGCCGCAACTTAAATGGGTGAGATGGGAGTGGAGAGCAGGAGTAAAGGGGAGGTTCAGGAGGTGATTCTTGGAGTTCCTCTGGGGTGGTCCTGTCGTCATCAGGTGGGCCTCTTGGTGATATGGCTTCAACCTAGATATGTGAATCCAAGGGGTGAGACAGTTGTCTGATAAGGAGAGTTAGGTGGAGTTGGGGGTACAGAGAATGACAAGATAGGGGCCTTCCCATTTTGGGGCAAGAGGCCCGTTCTCCTCTGGGGTATTATAATAGACTAGACTCCCAGCTGTTAAGGGAGGAGTGTTTGGAGTGGGGACTGGGTCCAGAAGAAGCCAGTCCTGATATTTCCAGAGTTCCGAGCGAAGATAAAACAAGAGAGGCAAAGACAAATCTCGGGTGAGAGGTCCTTGTGAAATGACCAACCCAGGGGGGATAAGAGGTCTTGAATACCTTATCTCAAAGGGAGACAGTAAAGATGGTTTCTTAGGTAGAGCTCTGATTCGAAACAAATCCATGGGAAGGAGTTTGACCCAGTCTAAGTTTAATTCCATTGTCAATTTGGTAAGGACTTCCTTTAGAGTACGATTTACCCTTTCCACTTTCCCTGAAGCCTGAAGGTGATATGGACAGTGAAAATGTCACTTGAAGGAGAGGGCTTGAGAGACCTTTTGTGTGATCCTAGAAATAAACTCAGGGCCATTGTCAGATTGTAGGAAAGTGGGCATTCCAAACCTGGGGATGATGACTGTCAGAAAGATTGAAGCTACAGTGGAAGCCTTTTATTGGAAATGGGAAATGCCTGAACCCAACCAGAGAAAGTGTCCACAAAGACAAGGAGGTATTTAGTGTGCCATACTTTGGGCATGTTGGTGAAGTGTACCTGCCAGTCAGCAGTGGGAATGTGTCCCCGGGCTTGGTGGGAAGGGAAAGGTTTGGGCCTTAAAAAAGTATGAGGGTTGGTCCGCTGACAGATCTGACAATTAGAGGCTATATTCTGTAGCATGGCTTTGTCAGAGGGGGTGAGGGAGAAGAAGCTCTGTAAAAAGAGGGTCAAAGACTGAGAATCGGAATGGAATAGAGTATAAAGGAACTTGAAAAGATCCTTGTTCTTACTGGAAGAAGTAGTGGCTTCAGATGAGATGTCTAAAGTGGCCATTATATGTCCCCCAATGGGGGCAATAACTGGAAGTGGTGGCAGCCATTCGTGCCGCCTGGTCAGCTTTGGCATTGCTCTCAGTGATAAGAGAGCCGTCCTTCTGATGGGACCTACAATGGACAACTCCCAACTGGGTGGGAAAGTGGGAGGCCTCTATCAGATTGCTTATAAGAGCCGAATTAGTGATCACATTACCTTTGGTGGTAAGTAGTCCTCGCTCATTTCATATTGCAGCATGGGAAAATAAGATATGGAAGACATATTTTGAGTCAGTATAAAGGGTGAGGGATTTGCCTTGTGCTAGAAGGCAGGCACGAGTGGCTGCTATGAGTTCAGTCTGCTGGTTGGTAGTTCCTGAAGGTAGAGCTTTGGCCTCTATAATCTCAGTGGCTGAAACTCCAGTGTATCCAGAGTAATGAGTGCCATTCTGCCTAAAGAAACTGCCGTCAGTGAACCAGATAAGGTCAGGCTTGGTGAGTGGTTCCTCAGAAATTGAAGAATGACAGGGAAGGAAATCATCTAAGGTTTCCAAGCAATTATGAATTGTTGTGTTAGACGTGGGAGTCATTGGGAGCAGTGAGGCAGGGTTCAGTGCAGAGCAGGGGAGGAAAGTAATATTAGGATTTTCCAGAAATGAACTGGGGAGCGACAGAACTCTGGATGGAGGAAGGGTTTGAAGGCCCTTATAAGCTAAAAGATGCTTCAAGTGATGTGGGGAGTGAATATTTCAAGGGGCCCCAAAAGTCAGCTTAGAGGCTTCTTTGTGTAAAATTTGTTCAGCAGCCAGAGCTTTTAAGCAAGGGGCCTACCCACAGATTGTATGGTCTACTTTATTGGACATATATGCCAGAGGTGCAAATGTAGGCCCATAGTTTTGACCTAAGACCCCAAATGCTTGCTCCCCTTTTTCATGGACATATAGATGAAATGGTCTTGAAATATCAGGAAGGTGCAAGGCAGGTGCCTTTAAGAGGAGTTGCTGAAGCCTGCAGAAGTGGTAGTTAGGGGAGGAGGCAAGAGATTCACTAGGGGGTCCCTTTGCTAGGTCATACAGGCTTTTGGATAGAAGAGAATAATTTGGGATCCAGGCCCTAAAATAAATGATAGTCCTAGGAATGATAGTATTTCGGCTTTCGTATGGGGCACTGGAAGATCAGAAAGGAGTTGCCTCTTATCCAGTGTTATTTCCTTTTTCCTAGGTGTAAGGCAAAAAACAAGATAGATGAGAAAAAACTGGAAAACATGGGCCTTGTGGGGAGACACCCTATATCCCTTGTATGCTAGGAAATTAAGAAGCTGAGCAGTGTGGGATTGAGAGTGTTCCCAAGAGGGACTACATAGAAGAAGGTCATCGACATATTGAAGGAGAGTAGAGTCAGGACAGGTAGGGTGAAAGGATGTGAGGTCCTGGGCAAGAACTTGGACAAAGAGATGGGGCCTACCCCTGAATCCCTGTGGGAGGACAGTCCAGGTAAGCTGATGAGAATGGCGGGTTTGAGGGTCAGTCCACGTAAAAGCAAAGATATCCTGAGATTCTGATGACAAGGGAATAGAAAAGAATGCATCTTTGAAATCTAGGATCAAGAAGTGGGTAGTAGTGGCATGGATCTGAGAGAGGCAGGGGTAAGGGTTGGGCACTAGCGGGTGGATGGGGACCACAGAGGAGTTGACAAGGTGAAGGTCTTGAACCAGCCTGTAGGACCCGTTAGGTTTCTTAACTGCCAGAATGGGGGGTGTTGAAAGGAGATTGTGTAGGCCTAAGATACCCCTTTCATAATAAATCCTGGGTGATGGGTTCTAATCCGAGGAAGGCTGTGGTTGTGAGTAGATATTGTGGTTGACTAATATATCTTGAAGGGTCGTGTAAGACAATATGAATAGGACTTCATTTAGCCATAGAGGGTGTAGTTGTGTCTCAAACCTCAGGGTTAACTGGTTTAGATAGTCGTGGGAGACTGCATGAAGGAGGTGTATTTGCCCCTAGGAACATCATGAGGAAATGAGAGGTAGAATAATGTGGGGTGATATGTGAATGGTGACTTTTAATAGTGAGAGTATGTCATTAAGACATGACGGCCATCTGGGGTTTCTGGGTCGAGTTTTGTGTACTGTTGAAGGGCCTTGGTTAGTCTATCCTGGAAATCTGAAGGTGTTTCCTCCTTCCTTTGAATGACCTCCTGCACCTTTTGAAAGTTAACAGCCTTGCGGGTGGCCTTTTTCAGCCCCGCCGAGAGACAGGATGTAAAAAGGTCACAAAACTGTAAGCCTTCACGGGTCTTGTAATCCCATAGGCGATCCTGCTCTGGGACAGCATGAGGGCCTGTGGGGTGGGTAGGATTGGTCCTATGATTTTCATCAGCATGGGCTTGGGGTAGCTCCCAGACTCATTGCCTTTCCTTGGGGAGAAGTGTATTGGCCAAGAGCATGTAGATGTCATGATGAGTGAGGCTACATACTTGCAGGACCCATTGAAACTCCCGAATGTAAGTGGTGGGGTCAGTGGTGAAAGAGCCTAACTTCCTCTCTAGCTGAGTAATGTCCGACATGGAAAACGGAACGTGGACTCTGATGACACCCTCGGGACCAGCTACCTCACGAAGGGGTGCAATTGTCTTGGGGGTGGGAAGGAGTCCCTTAGACCTGGTAACAAAAGGACTGAAAGAGGAAGGCGGTGAACAGGAAGGAGAGGGAGAGGAAGGGAGTGTCTCTGTGGAGGAGGAGGAGGTGGAGCAGGCAGAAGAGGGCGGAGGAAAGAGGGATGAAACGGAAGGCTTAGGATCCATGGAATTAGGCAGAGGAAGAGGAAGGTATAGTGGGAGAGAAGGGGCAGATGGGGCTGGGGGATAAGGTGGGGGTTCATCTGCTTGGTCGAATGAGGAAGAATCTGTGAAGTCAGGAATAGAAGTAGGGGAAGAGAGGGGTTTTCAAGCAAAGAGGACCTGAGAGGGAGGGCAAAAGGAGCAGAGAGCAGGGTGCTGTGTGTGAAGGCTAAAATCTTAAATGCAGGGAATCTCCCTCCACTTTTTCAGATGCTGGCAGTAGTTAAAAAGGTCCCGGAAGAGGTTTGGATCTAAGGAGCCTTCTGGTGGCCAATGATTGCCATTATCCAGTGGATATGTAGGCCAATCATGGGTACAGATTTTGATTAAATTTGGGGCTTGATGTCTGGTGTGAGGGAGAGTGTGGCCAGATTTTTTATTAAACATTTGAGAGGTGAGTCTTCAGGTGCAGACTAAGAGGTGCCCATAGTCAGAGGGAGAGATGGGAGAGAGAGAGAGAGAGAGAGAGAGATAGAGAGAGAGAGAGAGAGAGAGAGAGAGAGAGAGAATAGGAGTAAGCAAGAAAGACAAAGAGAAAACCCGGGCTGGAACGGCTTCCAGGAAGCTCAGGGCAAATGGGGGTCAGGTGGGCGTCCCCAAAATGACAAGCCATCACGAGGAAATACAGAGGGCACTACCTGGTCATCACCAGTGAAGTGCGATCTGTGAAACCAAAAGGAATTGGAGCCAAGGGCAACCTGACGTCAGGAAAGTTTTCAACTGCAGCAGAAGAAGTCAGTAATGAAAACAAAACTCTGGCTCTGACAGAATGCAATTCCAGGCCGGGAGTTCAGTTTTTGCAGAGCAGAGAGGCAGCTTCAGCCAGACACAGCAACCCCACAGGATACAGCAACTCTAGCCGGCAGCAGCAGCGGCAGTGGAGCAGGAAAATCCATAAAGCCTCTCGTGTAAACTCAGAAGCCTCATGCCCCAAAAAGAAACGAAACACCAGAGGGTCCACTGCAACTAGTAAAGGTCTTAGTGGGAGGAATTCCCTCTCCCCTACCAGGCATCTGGAGTGTGCCTGACGATCACTGTCACAAAACCAGTGGCAGCCTGAAGGGAGTTGGCGAGCCGGGGTCAGGGGAGGATTACTTACATCAGATCAGTGGTGAGTGCAGAAAGCTGGCGTCTGAAAAGAGCGGACTAGGGCAGAGTGTCTCGGCGGAGTGGGGGACGGGGCTCTTGTTGGAAAGAGCTCACCTGTATCCTCTCACGGGGCACCAGAATGAAAGAACTCCCCCTGCAAAGACACTTCACCAGAAAATTCCAATTTTATTGCAAAAAGCTGTGTGTATATATTTAACTAAGGGGGAGATGGAAGGGCTTAGATAAATGGCAGGCAACCCATTTATTGGCAAGTTCTTTCAGATATCACCTCCGGAGCCCAGGAATTTGTTCTCATTGGGGCTAAGGTTCTCCGCCAGCGAGATTTGAAATTGGAGGAGGCGGGAGAGTTCACACGGGCGGGAACTTTTCACGCCACTGCAGGAAAGAAGAAGGTAGGAAGAAAAAGTCCTTAGGCGCCATGTTGGGAATTTTCTCTGGGTTATGGCTGCCGTGTATACTTTTCCCAACAATGAATATACCAGACAGTGCCTTGATTGACTGGTTTTCATAAAAATGGTTTTTAACAGAGATGCCAGAAAGTTGCATCCTGCTGAGTAGTGGGCCTAGAGCAATGGTGGGCAGGTGTGTGATAAAACATCTGTGGGGTGGCCATGTGGATCTGCCATTGGCTTCCAAATCGCTTGTGACTGACATGGTGAAGCCAGCAGACCCTTATATGTAAAGGCATCTTGATATATGGAGAAGTTTCAGGACATTGTTTAGAATCAGGTTGCTATAGTCAAGGAGGCAAGCTATGTGGGATAGAAGTCTTGTTCTTTTATTCTCCTGCAGACCCTGACCCACCACACGTTACAGAACTCCCTCCTGCACTGTGTCCCAGTTGAAAACCTTGCATATCATGAAGCAAATACAAAACTCCCAGTGCAACAGCAAGAAACACCATGAAAATGGAGGATGACCATATGGTTTCACAGTCCACATGGTAGACATTTAGCCCCCAGTGGCCACAGTTTACCTAAAAAGAGAGAATTCAGCACTGCTGACTCATGTTCATTGAAAAAGAAGAAACCATGTCCTCCAGGTCTCATAGATTCAGTCAGAGCTTTGATGGTCTCACTAGAAAGGAAGCTAAAGCTCCTGACAACAACATATGTTTCAAGTGCCCAACCTCACAGGCAGATTCTCAAGAATTCTCTAGGCCAGTAGACCTCCATGTTTGTGGAGTGTTTACCCTGTCCTTTACTTTTGGAAACTCCTCTACCACTTCCAAGGTTTTGAACTCCTGAGCATATTCCATTCCAGATATGTATTCACAGATTTTCTAACTCTTCTCTTCTAATTGTGTCTTACTTAGGGCAAAGGTATTCTCAAGGCATTGTTCTGGATGAGAGTGGGAAGATTTTTGTGTAGCACATATTTACATACACATTGGATTCATTTTCAAATTTTCCATTCGAAATACTGAACCCCTGATACTAACCAATACCGTACTAGACTCTGACTACAAATCCTAATATGATGGAGAAAAATAACCCAAATAGAATAGAAATACAAGCAGTTCACAGGAGGCACGGTGTATATTTGGTTTTGCCTTTTGCATGATATAGGTTAGGAGTTATAAATCTTGTCAATTTTTTGTTGAAATAGTTCTCCATGTGTTTGGAAAGTTAACAAATATGTGAATTTCTGTTTCCCTTTCTCTGTAGGCTATTCAGCACATGTATTTTCATATGCACATATAGAATCTTACCTGGTATCACACGTACATTCCTGTGAGGTGGCTAACTTGGCAGATACAAAGTGTGAGAAGAGATCACTCCTCCTAAACGCTTTTGGAACTGAAAATTCAAACTGTGAGTGAGCTTCCTAGTTGAACAACATTATACATAAATCCATGTTCAGTAAAATTAATATTTTTGGATCTGTAGATGATATATATTTCACGATGAATTTTGATTGGCATATATATTGCTACTTTTTAATGTCTTTGTTTGTGTTTTGTATATATATATATATATATATATATATATATATATATATATATATATACTCTCCAGATTTTTTAAAATATGAAATATATGCATCTTATTATTCACTCCCTACATTTATTCATGTTCATGTATGTGGATTTATAGTAAACTTTTCACAAGATTATTCTCAGAAATATTCATTCACCTGAAATACATATTTTTTTTCCTAGTTCTGAAAACTAACTTCAGTGACTGTTGCATACAAATCCTAATATTTCTCCAGTAACTGATCCAGTTTAACATTAATGCAAGTAGATTCCTATGGGACATGATGTATATTTTGATGTTAGTTTTTATTCAACACTGGTTCATTACTATTTCTTCAATTTATGCACATCATAGTATATATATTTCATCCAGAAGTTAGTAAATTTGTACGCATTTGTTTCGCTTTCAATCACTTCCTGCTTCAGAACACATGTATTCCTCCATGTTTCTTGACTGGTCTTTTCATGATACTTCTTCCCAAACACATTATTTTTGATTTCCATAATCACTTTTGAAGCAAAACTCACACACTCTTCATGATAAACCATAACCCTAATATTACTATTAGATGTATAACTCGTTGGAATGAATGTATGTATATCAATATAAGATTTCCTGTATTTTTTCAGATATCAATTCGATCCATTATTTAAAGTTGGAACTAGTTATATTATTTATTCACAGTATGGTCTACTCATGAATTATCTCTATATTCATAGACACAGAGTACACCTATTTGTACACCCAATACTAATTTTATGTCTTCAAAATATTGCTGCAAGAAATGGTGGAAGAAATACTCATGTCTCCTGATCTATATATTCATTTTATCAAAGTAATATTTTGGACACAAAAAGCAAAGGTCATACTTATGATTGTACCAATGTAAAAGTCATTCTAGCATTGGAGGAAGAGACAACCAAAAGACTGTCTCATGCAACAGCAAAGGGTTTATTCGGGGTCCAGAATGCTGGGGCTCAGACCTAATTTGAATAGAGCCTAGAGCCCTTAGAACATCTTAAGCAGAGCTTACATACTTAACTTGGAGAGGGAAGGGAAGGAAGTTTATTGGTGGTTCAGGGTGAATGGACGGTTTGTGTGCAACTGAGTGAGGGATTACATTCTGCAGTTTGGCATTTGGGGACAGCACATTCTGGGAACAAGATTACCAAACAATTCTCAAGATTTCAATAGTGTTTTGTTAAGAATACAGAAAAACAGGAAGTGACAAATACCTATTTTATTAATCTTTCATTCCCCACTTCTTCTTCTGGTTACGTTTAATCATAAAAGTGATCATTGAGGGGTGTCACATTTTATGTCTGCTAGTGGGGTATATTGTTGTCTGATTACCAAAATTTAACTTGTCCAATTTGAGCTTGAAGAAATGAAACTACACGGTGGAGCAAACAGGGTCTAGAGTTAGCAATAATATGATGATTATTAATGGACCGGCCAAAGCTGATAAAAGCGTAGTTTACCAGGGGGACTGTGTGAACGAAGACTGTAACCACCCTTTTGGGGCCTCTCTCTCTCGTTGATGCGCTTTAAGGTGTCTTCTCAATTTACTCATAGATAATTTTACAACCAGTATGATCGGAATAAAAACAACATTCTTCCCTCAATACAGCACAATGGCCAACTTTTCTCATGAAGAGGAGGTCCAACCCTCGCCTTTTCTGTAAAACAACTTCAGAGAGAGATTTTAAAGATTCCTGTAAGGCTGTGATGGAGGTTTAATATCTTAAAGCTTTTTTCTACTGCTGCTTCTAATTGGGTCATTTGTTGTGTTCCATGGACTACGGCAGTGGTTCCTGTGCCCAGCCCTGCAGCAACTTCTATTCCTAATAGGATGGCTAAAGTGAGGAATACAGATTCCCGGCAGAACCGGGTTGTATGCCCCCCGCTATTTGATCTTAATGAACCTGCATCATGATAGAGCACTCTGGGAAACATCTACACCATTACATAATTAATTGCACCAGTTGACAATTTTATGAAAACATAAAAAATGTTTAAGTATATAGAATAATACTCTTGTTGGTATGGACAGGGCAAGGCACCTAAGATAGCACTGAAAACAGAGAAACAGTCCTATTTGGTTGCAACCGGATATAGAGGGCATTGCTTCTGTTGTAATCAATTAATCCCTTGAACCCCAAGTTTAGGTAGTTTTAGAATTTTGTCCCCAATATGTAATGGAAGGGGCTCAGAAGTTCACAGTCTGCAGAAGTCCACAAAAAGCAGTTTTTGTTTCTTTTTTTTTTCCTCTGTTCTGGCAAGTTAACTTTTTAAGGACACCTAGGAGAGGGAGAGCTTTTTTCTTCTCTTTTTTGTTTTCTCCCTGCCAGCTGTTACCATGGGGTCCAGTTGGTAACTTCTTTATCTTACAAATGTAGCCATCCCTGTGAAGCCCCAGCTCAAGGCCAGAGGCCTTGTTCACATATTTTGTGAAAAATTAGTAAGGGGCTGTCTAGCTTAGGAGTGCTGATTTTTCCAGCCAGTTGCCAAGTAGAACAGGCAACATGAAAAGAGGAAGTTTGTCTACATTGAACTCTTTTATAGGGACTCTTTTGCTGAAAGTCCTAAAGTCAGCCTTGGTGAAGAATCTTGGAGAAGGTCAGTTAAGACTTTTTTGTGGGCCTTTTACAGAGGGGAAAGATGGGGAAAGCGGGGGGGAGAGCAGCTACATGGATCTGTGTATGAGAAAGGAGAGATGTAAAAGAATAATGAGAAAGGGGTTTGGGATTTTCCTAGCAACAAAATCGTGAGCAGTAGAACAGGTAGAGCAGAGGGGAAGACGGGAGTGAGTATCCCAAAAAGTCTCTGAGGGACTTTAAATTCTTAGTAACCTGTTTTCAGTGATGACAAAGCAACTTTAAAAGCCATTTTTATTACATCTTGGATAGGGTTCTGAGGGCTCTCCTCAGCTGGTTTGAGCTTTGGTATAGCTGGTAAGAGGACCTGGTGGGACCCGGTGCGGGCACTGACAGAAGAAGAGAGGAGTGAGTTGGTGGAGGGGTGCCTCACTACCTGCTACCTCAGCAAGGGGGCAATTGTCTGAGAACAGAGGTTTGGGTTTTGATCTAGAAATTGGAGGGGAGAAATCAGGTTGCTGAGGTGGGAGTGACAGCAGAGATTCTGGAGCAGAAGGCAGAGGGTGAGGATCTATTGGAGAAGCATAGTTCAGGATGTGAGAGAAGGAGGGAATTGGCCTGCCCATAGGGGAATCTCCTTTCACCCTTTTGAGCACTTGCAGAAGTTAAAAAGGTCACACAGAATTTGAGGATCTAGAGACCCATCTGGGGGCCATCAGTTTTGATTGTCTAATTGGTAATATGGTCAATGCTGTGTACTGAATTTGATGAGGAGTTTGGATTCCACCAGGCAGCCCCTGTATGCTCACATCCCCATGACTTACAGAAGAAGTCGGCTTTTGCCCCACACAGCCATGGCTGTTTGTGGTTTTGATAGTCCGCCGGGAAAACATAGTAATCTAGGCTAGCCAACCTGCATCTGGCTCGTGTGTCCCTACATCCATAATGTTTGTTTCCATTATCTATGGTACAGAAGGCATTTAACGGAATTTTAGTGGGATCCTCTTCTTCAGGGATATCCCAATAGGAACGACCTATAACCAGCTGACAAATATCTGGGTGGAGAGATGGCCACCAGGTCCCTAAGGGGGCTGTATGCGAGATAGATCATACTTCTTGTCTAGTAGGATTTGTGATTAGCCATCGCTGCTGTACGGGCTGATGAGCATTAGGACTACTTGTGGCCAAGGGGAGAATCTATAGCCTTATCCACCTGGTGAATACACCATTTGAAAGGGTTACCACTCTTTTCCAGTATCCAGCCAGAGTCTGGAGAGGGCGCAGGCTTGAGATGAGAGGCATGGATCCAGCAAGTGATTCCGTCTACATATACCACTGTAGGTGTTATAAGTAGCACCTGGTATGGTCCTTTTCAGCCGGGTTCCAGGGATGACACCTGATGTCGTCTTATGTAGACGAAGTCTCTTACTTGATATCCATGTGGAGTCCCTTCGTCCCCAGGGTGGTAGGCAGTGGCCAGCTGTTTCCACAGGTATCGCTGAGTTCTTTCAAGAGCTTTTAGTCTGTCAAGCAAGTATTTCTTGCATGAAACAGTGCATAAGGCAGGAACATACTCTAATCTTTTATGCCGGTCTCTAAGCTTAATTTCGTTTAAGTCTCTTTAATGGTTCTATTTATTTTTTTTTCCTGTCCTGAGCTCTGGGGTCTATATGCACAATGTAACTTCCAATTAATCCCCAGGGTCCTGGCTAAGCACTGACTCACCTGGGCCATGAACACCGTTCAATTAACAGACCCTATTACCTTAGGCAGGCCGTGTCTTAGAAAAATATCTTTCAGGATGTACTTGACCACCGTTTCAGCGGTTGTTTTTTTTTTTTTCTTTTTTTTTGTGAGAAAGGATTCAATCCATCCTGAAATTGTATTTACAAAGACTAAGAGATATTTAAGTTCATACCTTGCTGGCTTAATTTCAGTGAAGTCCACTTTCCAGAATTGTCCTGGTCTGGTTCCTCGTAGGTGCTTTCCTACAGGAAGCTTGGAAGTGTAAGCCTTAACCAATTGACAGAACCGACAGGCTTTTGTGAGTTATTTCCTTTCACTGTGAGTGAGTTAGTCGAAATCTCTGTTCCTGATCCTTCAGGAATGCCTGCAGTTTCTTTGAACCAAGGTGAGTAAGTTGATGTACATTTTTAATGTAGTGTAGGGCTTTCTGAAATTGCAGGCTGGGCTCAGTGAAGTTGAGGAGTTCAGTGTCAGTGTTTTAAATGTTATAAAAAGCTTGCTGGTGCTAAAGGGTCCATTGGAATTGGGCATCCTCATTTAACAGAGGGTATAAAGGAGCCGCAAAGAACACAAACCCAGGTATCCATAACCTGCAAAAGCCAGCAGTTCCAAGAAACTCTCTGTGTTGTCCCCTGTTAGATGGCAGTGGTATCTGCACAACAGTTTGTTTTCTGGGCTCAGTGAGCCATCATTTACCGCCCCTAATGGAATACCCCAGGAAGATTACTTCTTGCTGGCAAATTTGGGCCTTTTTGGCCGAAGCTCTATACCCGAGTTCAGCAATTTCAGATAATTGTGCTTGGGTCCCAGACTCACAGTTTTACTTGGTGTTGGCAGCCAGTAGCAGGACATCCACATATTGAAGCAGAGTGACTTTGGGGTGCGTAGTTCTGAAGTTGTTGAGATTTCTGTGGAGGGCTGAATCAAAGAGAGTGGGGGAATTTTTGAACCCCTGTGGGTGTTTAGTCCAAGTTAGTTGACCAGACGTTCCAGTTTCTGGGTCTACCCAGTCGAAAGCAAACAGAAACTGACTATCTTTATTCAGAGTCAAGCAAAAGAAAGCATCTTTTAATTCCAGAAGAGTATACCATTTTCACTCAGCTACAGCAAACGGTTTATTGGGGGTCCAGCATGCTGGGGCTAAGAGCTCACATGACAAGAGTAGAGAGCCCTGAGAACAGCTTAAAGAGAGCTTATATACTTTTCTTGGAGAGGGCATGGAAGGAAATTTTTGATGGGTCAGGGCGAGTGGGTGGTTTGCATGCAACCAGGTGAGGGAGTACATTCTGCAGTTTGGCAGTTGGGGACAGCACATTCTGGGAACAAAATTAGCAAACAGTTCTCAAGATTTCAACAGTGTTTTGTTAAGCATACAGAAAAACAGGAAGTGACAAGTACCTATTGTATTAACCTTTCACCAAAGCAAAATGCAAAGTGAGCATGGAATACTAAAATCAACCATGTCCAGATTGCCTAATGCTCTGAAATGTCAATCCTATTGGTGTCTACATATTTGTTTCTTCCTAAGATTATACATTCAACTTCAACCATGTTGAAAATGTCTAATCCTATCACTCACCTTATACTTTGCCTGATTTTCTAATGTCTCTATTGATATCTTTTTCCTAGATATTTTCTCCAGTTCATCATTGTGAATGACTTTTCACATGTGCTAATATTTACATTCACTCTCTAAAAGAAACAATATTGCTAATGAACTTTTGGTCCGATTCCTATACTCACCCTTTTTACTAAACCTACCGACTATCTTTCTAATCCTACGGACTATTCATTTTTGACTGGATGTTCTCTTCTACATTCAATCATCCAAGGTACAAGGTCCTATGCCACTGCATATCGATTTATCTGAGACATCTGTGCAGAACATAATTCAAAGCTAAGTATCCCACTAAAGGGCCCAATGCCCTTCAGGGCTTCAAATCGTACCTAGATTTTCTGGTTTCATACTTATATTTCACCGATATATTCTTGTGAATATTGCAGGTTCCCAATACCATTATTCATTCCGCAGAATGATGCCTAACCCAAATAGAATATGTTATTAACCCTAACCATACACTGTTCTCTCAATCTAACTTTACAGAAGAGCATAGACAGAGTTGGTCTTACAATACAGGCATGTAGGTGATCTTCCAATTGCTGAGAACCTCAAAGGTTGATGCAGAAATGATCCCAGGAGAAGATGTAGGCAGATATAAAGGACCTGAGAGAGCAAAAGTCATCTTCCATTGCAAACAACCTGGTCAGGATGAAACGATGTGTCTGAATCAGCCTCTCTCTTCTTAATATAAAGAAGATGGACCAAACCAGCCCTGTGTGGAGAGCTTCTCCTCGGTCCCTATGGTTTATATACCATTCTAACTTGTGAAAGTGCCACAGGAAGTAGGGGCAGCCACTATCTCAAGGAACCCTTGGAAGCCACTGTTAGGACAAAGTGGTTGCCAAGGCAGTGACCTCATTCCGTTCCTGAAGGAATTGACCTAAGTCACATCTTTGGTGATGGAACTCCCTGAACTTGTTATCCAGGAAGCCAGGCACACAGAGCCAGTCCCAGTCCCAGTCCCAGTTGGCTCACTTGTTTGGATTTACCAAGGACAGAGTCTGTCTTTCTTGATACCTAATGATTTGAGGATGGCCAAATGCAAGTAGAGCTCTGAAGACGGGCCTTTCCGGAGAAAGCAGGTAGTGGTCAGCCCAGGCTCCTGACAACTTCACAGAGTTGGACAAGGAGACCGGATCTGAGACAGGACAGGCCATTTCGGGGGAACATAGTATGGTCCACCAGTCAGAGGACACTCTGGAAAGTCACAGACTCACTTGGGGGAAGGAGGGGCCTTTGTGAATGTGGGTGTGAGTTTGTGGATTTGTCTCATGTTCTCAGAATAGGTAGGAAAGTCAGTATGTTTGGTTAGGAGTGGACTGTTTCTAGAAAGTCGTTTGACAAGGTGAGTGTTTCTATGTCTGTGTATCTCACTGTGTCCGTGGTTGAAAACATTAGAAATAAGAATTCATCAATGGATGTGTCCTGTCTAGTAGAAAGCTTCCCAGCATTCATCCTGCCCATTTTAGGAATGGATTGCAGGTTTCATTATTGATGGGCAACACCTACTATCTTCCCAAGATCCTGTTTTCTTCCTGAATTCTGGCCACTCTCCAGAATAGGCTCATGGTTTTGTGTCCAAGATATGTACGACCTCCAAGCTCTGTGACATGGCCATGTACTGGATAGCTGAAGGGAATGCGAGAATCTCAGAAAACTCAGATATCAGTGTGACCAGGAAAGTCTCAGTGGAGAAACCCTGCTTTGGGCCTTTTGCTAACCTATTTGCCTGTTGCCATGAATATCAGGAAGGTCTTTGCCTCAGGCCAGCCCTTTGTGAATCCTGAAGAAAACTGTTTTCAAATGGTAATGAATGGGCATCACCTGTGGCTCTTTGCTTAAATGCTTTGTAAAGGGATGTGTCTGAATCTGCCTCTTTGCCCTGTGTGAGGTAGTGGCTTAGATTCTCAGCACCAGTTGGATCTAAAGAAAAATCCAATGTGTGCATCCAAAACCAAAATGCAAAAAAGATCAGTCATGGTGTATGAAGTCTCTCACCTTCCTCTTTTAGGTTCCTGACCTCCATCAAGTGAGAATAGGGATCCTTTTGGACAAATGAGTTCTTTCAAGCCCTGAAGAGATGATTGGGTTTTCTCATGACTCCAAATCACATGAAGAAACTATACCTGACAGTCAGTAGGCCTCAAATTGGAGAAGCAGAGCAGTATTAACGGCAGACCTATGTGATCAATCCTGGTTCACAGAAAGGGTGTCCAGGCTACCCTGTGGTTAGGCAAATGAAGGGAAAGAGACCTTATTTTGGAAACTCTCTTAGGCTGTGACATTCATGGAAACATCCAGCCAGAGGTTATGATGAATGTATATATGGAAGAAGATGAGGGGCTTGGGGGAGTGTTTTGTTTTTAATTGTGGTCATTTGTGTGGAGTTTGGAAGAGATGACTGGGTCCACCTGGGCTTGAACTCTGATGTGATTCCCCTCAGAGACTGAGTTCTGTAACTGACCTCAGATAAGTAATTGCTTTGGAATGGGATATGTCTTAATCAGCCTCTTGGCCCTGTGTGAGGCTGTGGCTTTGATTACCAGCACCATAAGGATCTAAAAAAAGATCCCATGTCTGCTTCCAAAACCAAAATGACCAAAATTGCAGTCATTGTTGATGAAGTCTCTCGCCTTCCTTTGTAAGGTTCTGAAAGAATAAAAGAAATTGAAATTGAAACGTAAAGAACCAGGTTCTGTAAAGTATCCAGGCTGCACTCAGAGCCTGAAATTCCTGTGGCAGTTAAGACAATTCCTGGAACTGCCCTTTAGATATGTGTTGAAATCTTCCCTGACCACCTAGTTACTTAACAACCTCTTCTCAAAAACCGTGCAGCTCAGCACATATACATCTCAGGGCTTCAACCAATCATTTTAAATGTATACCCCTTCTCAGGGCTAACCAATAACACCCTGCCTGAACTATTCCCACCAATGAATGTGCAAATCATGTTTTAGAGTTGTTATTTGATTTTCCCACGGTATACGGTGATTTGCTAAAGGAAGCTATGATGTATGTTAAGTCCCTGCCCTCTCTAAAGAATGTATATAAAATCTGCTCATGTTGTTCTCGGGGCTCTTTGTTCCTTGCTCCTCAGAAGTGAGCTCTGAGCCCCAGCATGCTGGACCCCCAATAAACCTTTTGCTGTTTCATGAGAAATTCTCTTGGTGGTCTTTTCCTCCGACGTTCGGCCCACCTTTTCATCTGGAGGCCCTAGCTGAGAAATCCAGCAGTGACGAAAAAAAGACCCCAACGGACTCCTTTCAGAGTAAGTAAGGTGCCTCTTTCTGGTTTCAGGTTTCAGGTTAGGGCTTGGCAAAATGGCTGTCGGTGAAGAACATTAGCTCTCTGGGACCGTGGCTGACAGATGTGTCACAGAGCCACAGGCCACGTCCCTGGGGGACACTCCAGAGGACTCGGGAAATAGAGGATTAGTAGTTTCCTCAACTCGGTTATTTTTTGCTTCACGATTCGGTTTTCCAGCCCATCAGGTTTTGCTGGCTACTCAGTTTTGTTCATTGTCAGGAACTCATGTTGAGTTTACTGTCTGTCTTTATTGTCTAACCCATCATGTTTTGCCAGTTACTCAGTTCTAATCTTTGTCTTGGACTCATGTTAAACGTTTACTGTTTGTCTTTGTCTGTGTCATGTTTGTGTATTCACTGTCCCTGTTTGAGTAACTCCCATTATGGGACATTATGGGACAAAGCACTTCCATGCCTCTGTCCCTTAACCTTGATCATTGGACTGATGTCCGCTCAAGTACCAAGAATCTTTCTTTTTCAGTAAAATGCCGGACCTGGCAGACTCTCTGTGCTTCAGAATGGCCCATCCTAGGAGTCGGATGGCCCCCAGAAGAATCCTTCCACTTCCCTCTAATCCGAAAAATCAGAGATATTGTCTTTCACCGGGTCCACTTGGCCACCCAGATCAACAGCCATATACCCCTTGCCCCACGATCCTATCATTCCAACATTCTGCTCCTCCCCCTCTTCCCTCCATTCTGATTCACAAGACTGGACACTCCTCTCTCTCCTTATCCTCTACCCTCGCTCCCCAACCCACAACATGTTCCAGATGATCCTCCCGCCGCTGACTCAGCCTCTCCGCCGCTAGAGGCAATTGGGCCAGACCCAAGCCCTCCAGGGGACTTCCCCGCAGCAGCAGCAGCCCCTGCTCCCCTGAAGGAAGCTGGGCCACCTAAAAAAACCCGCAGGAGATGGATTATAGAAAACTCGGAAGCCCCTGTGATGCTCCCTCTCCATCCCTACGGGCCCATGAACCGACCCAACTGGGACCCCAACACCTTTAAATGTAGGTAGCATCTGTCCACTTATCGCCGTTCTCTAATAGTGGGTCTCTGAGCGGCCGCCAGAGGGCCGACTAATTTGTCCAAGGTAAGAGAGATTATCCAAGGGCCTAATGAGTCTCCTTCTATGTTTCTGGAGAGAATTATGGAAGCCTATAGAAAATATACTCCTTTTGATCCTCAGGCAGAAGACCAAAAGGCATCTGTTGCAATGGCCTTTATCGAGCAGACTGCCCTAGATATTAAGAGAAAGTTACAACGTCTAGATGGATTATAAGATATGACCTTAAGAGATTTAGTCAGAGAAGCTGAGAAAGCATATTATAAGAGAGAAACTGAGGAGGAAAGGGAATAGAGGAGAGAGAGAAGGAAAGGGAACAAAAGAAGGAGGAAAGAAGCAAATGGCAGAGTAAAGCATTGCCTAAGGTTCGGGTCACAGCAGCAAATAGGCCAGAAGTTAAAAAGCAGGGATACATAAAGGGTTACCTGGGCCCACGCCAAAGGCTGCCCCTGGCCTCAAATCAATGTGCCCACTGTAATAAAAAAGAGCACTGGGCCAAAGAGTGCCCCCAAAAGAAGCAGCCACGCCAGCCCGCTGTGCTGACTCTAGAAGAGGACTAGAAAATTCGGGGCTCAGATCCCCTTCCCCAGCTCATAGTAACATTTGAAGTTTAGGGGAACACAGTGAACTTTGAAGTGATTACAGGAGCAGTATACTCAGCCCTTAAGACTTCACTGGCCCCCCTATCAATTAAATGGTCCCTAGTTCAAGGGGCTAATGGCAGTAGATATCGGGCTTGGACAACTAAGATGAACATGGACCTCGGAAAGGGAAAAGTCCACCATTGTTTCCTAGTAATTCCAGAATGCCCAGCCCCATTGATGGGCAGGAATCTGCTTACCAAACTCCGGACTAGAATAACCTTTAAACCTAATGGTCCCCAAGTGGAGGTTCTATAGCGTTCAGTATAAACTCCCATAGTCACATCTTTGACTATGTCCGTAGAAGATGAACATCAACTCTTTGCGCCCCATAGGACTAATCAAACAGGCAAACTACCCCATAAATGGATAAAAGATTATCCTAATGCCTGGGCAGAAACTGCTGGGTTAGGTCTAGCCATCAACAACCTCCAATAGTAGTAGAATTAAAAGCCTCTTCGTCTCCAATTAGTGTTAAACAATATCCTCTAAGCAAAGAAGCTAAGGATGGGATAAGGCCCCATATTCATAAATACCTGGCTCTTGGGGTCCTAAGGCCCTGTCAATCAGCCTGGAACACCCCCCGGTACCAGTAAGAAAGCCAGGAACTGGGGACTACCGTCCTGTTCAAGACCTAAGAGAGATCAACAACAGAGTGCAGGACATTCACCCCACAGTACCCAATCCATATAATTTGCTTAGCACTCTGAATCTGTAGCGGAAATGGTACACTGTGCTGGACTTAAAAGATGCTTACTTCTGCTCGCCTCTACATAAGTACTGTCAGTTGCTGTTAGCTTTAGAGTGGATAGACCCAGAACCTGGAACATCTGGCCAACTAACCTGGACTAGACTCCCACAGGGGTTCAAAAAATCCCCCACTCTCTTTGATGAAGCCCTCCACAGAGACATCAATGACTTCAAAACTGCACACCCCGAAGTCACCCTACTCCAATAGTGGATGATCTTCTACTGGCAGCCGACACCAAGGAGACCTATGAGTCTGGGACCCAAGCACTATTATTCGAGCTTGCTCGGCTTGGATATAAGGCTTCTGCCAAAAGGCCCAAATTTGTCAGCAAGAAGTAATCTTCCTGGGTTATTCTCTCAGGGGTGGCAAACGATTGCTCCCTGAGCCCAGAAAAAAAACTGTTGTGCAGATACTGCCCCAATCTAATAAGAGAAAACTCAGAGAGTTTCTTGGGACTGCCAGCTTTTGTAGGTTATGGATTCCTGGGTTAACATCTTTGGCTGCCCCTTTATACCCGCTGATAAAGGGGGATGCCCTCTTCCAATGGACCCCTGAGCACCAACAAGCTTTTGATAATGTCAAAAAAAGATGCTGCTATGTGCTCCGGCCTTAGCACTCCCAGATGTAGAAAACCCTTCACTCTCTACATCGAGGAAAAGAAAGGAATAGCACGAGGAGTGCTCACTCAGTCTTTTGGACCTTGGAAAAAGCCGGTAGCGTATTTATCCAAAAAACTGGACCCAGTGGCTAGTGGGTGGCCCCATTGCTTAAGTGCTATAGCAGCGGCAGCCCTTCTAATAAAAGATGCTCATTAATTAACGTTGGGACAGAAGCTAACCATTATATCCCCCCATGCCCTGGAGAGCATGATCTGTTAGCCTCCAGAGAGGTGGCTATCAAACTCCAGAATAAACCACTACCAGAGCCTCTTGCTTGACAAAGACAGAATAACGCTGGGACCCCCTGCTCCACTCAACCCAGCTACACTGCTGCCAGAAGAATCATCAGGACCCGTCACTTATGAGTGTCAACACATACTGGCAAGGAAATCAGTATACAACAAGACTTGAAGGATCAGCCACTGCCTCGCCCTGAAGTCGTATGGTTTACGGATGGCAGCAGCTTCCTCCAAGATGGTAAGCAGCGGGCTGGAGCAGCAGCAGTTAGCAAAACTAATTTCATCTGATACTCTGGTCTCCCAGAAGGGACATCAGTCCAAAAAGCAGAACTGATTGCCCTTATGAAAGCATTGGAACTAGCAACAGGCAAAAGGGCCACCATATAAACTGTTAGCCACTATGCATTTGCCACTGTTCATATGCACGGGACTATTTACCAACAATGGGGGCTATTAACCTCTGCCGGGAAAGAAATAAAGAATAAAGATGAGATCCTCCACCTTCGCTCAGCAGTGCAGGGCCATAAGGAACTAGCTATAGTGCACTGTCCAGGGCACCAGAAGAGAAACAATCCCGTGGCAGTTGGAAACAGAAGGGCAGATGAGGAAGCTTAATTGGCAGCCCTAAACGGAGTGACTCTGTTAACTTTTTTCACACCGGGGGGAACAAAAATCAGGAGACTTGGCCGCCCCGGAACATTCAGGCAACTTATCATCTGAAGAGACAGATAGAGAACTCTGGGACCCTACAGAGCCAAGTTTACAATTTCAAAAAGCCCACCTTTATGTCAAAGATGTACACGAGCTCAACCACTTAGGCTCAAAGAAGTTATAAGCACTCTTAAAGGACCGAATAAAGGACTTATTATTGACTGACTCACAGAGGAAAAAAATAGCTGAGCTGGTGACTAGAGCTTTTCAAGTCTTCCAATTACTTAATACTTTCCCATCCAAGAGTCCTGCAGGGATGCGCATACGAGGAACCAGACCAGGACAATTCTGGAAGTGGACTTTACTCAAATTAAGCCAGCAAGGTATGGACTTAAATATCTCCTAGTCTTCGTAGATACTTTTTCAGGATGGGTCGAAGACTTCCCCATGAAGAAAGAAACAGCTCAGATGGTGGTCAAAAAATCCTAGAAGACAGTTTTCCAAGGTTCGGCCTGCCTAAGGTAATAGGGACTGATAACGGACCGGCATCCATGGCCAAGGTAAGTCAGGGATTTTCCAGGACCCTGGGGATTAATTGGAAGTTATATTGTGCTTATAGACCCCAGAGCTCAGGACATATAGAAATAATGAATAGAACCATCAAAGAGACTTAACGAAATTAATCTTGGAGACCGGCATAAAAAATTGGACTATGCTCCTCCCTCATGCACTTTTTCGTGCAAGAAATACCCCTCCGCCTCTTTGTGTAACCTCACCCCTTATGAAATTCTCTACGGTGCCCCTCCTCCATTAAGGGACCTAACCCCAACTCTGAGATTAATGATTCCTTCAACACCCCCTTGCTAGACAGACTTAAAGCCCTTGAACAAACCCAGCACCCAGCGATACCTGTGAAAACAGTTGGCCACTGCTTATCATCCTGGAGACGAGGGAACTCCACATTGATATCAAGTGGGAGACTTCGTCTACATGAGACAGTGTCAGGTGTCATCCCTGGAACCCTGCTGGAAAGGACCATACCAGGTGCTGCTTATAACACCTACAGTGGTGAAAGTGGATGGGATCACTTCCTGGATCCATACCTCCCATCTCAATCCTGCGCCCTCTCCAGACTCTGGCTGGAAACTGGAACAGACTGGTAACCCTCTCAAGTTGCATGTCCGTGGTGTGGGTAGGGCTATGGATTCTTCCCCTGACCACCAGCAGTTCTAATCCCCATCAGCCTGTTCAGCAACAATGGCAAGTTTTATAAATCCTACTGGGCAAGTAGTGTGGTCTATTTCACATACAGCCCCCTTATGGACTTGGTGGCCATCTCTCCACCCGGATATTTGTCAGCTTGCCATAGGCCTCTCTGACTGGGATCTCCCTGACATAGTGGACCCCACACAGATGCCACTCAAACCCAAACCAGGGCAACATAGACCAACTTACCCCATGAATTATTGATGTCATCTCCCCCAGCTCAGGTGTAAACTAGCCAGTCTTGTGTATTAAGTGTGCCCAGCTGATTTCTGAAGTCACAAACAGGCCCAAACCTGTGGAGGACCCAGTGACTTTTATTGTAGATCTTGGGGTTGTGAACACACGGGACCTACATTGTGAAACGCAAACTCCCCAGACAGTATGATTTGGGTAGGATGAAATGACATCTGGATTGATCCCAATAAATGTGCCGCTATCCAAGTGGTGTCAAAAACTTGCTGTGGAAAAAATAGTCTATGTTACCCCCTGAATATAACTTTCACTTCCAAAGGAAGGGGCTACCTCAGAACAACATGGCCTATGGGAAATACTTGGGGAATGCGATTCTACATTAATGGCCCTGGTTATGACTTTGGTCTCTGGTTCACCATCCAGCTTAAAAAGGAAGAAAATCCCACAGCAATAGGGCCCAATCCCCTCAAGTCAGGAATTAAGCCTCCTCAACCTCCCATGCCTAGATCTACCAAAACCCCTCTACCATCTCATACTTCGCAGTTTCCATCTTTGTCTACTTCCCCAGTCCAGAGTACAGCTGACTCCTCCCCCTGGGAACTAATTAAAGGAACCTTTATGGTACTGAACTCCACACAGTCAGAACTCCTTGCATTTCAGCCCAGGTATTTGACAGCTCTGTACATTATTGTATAATGGTGCAGATACTCCCCAGGGTGCTCTATCATGATGCAGAATCCTTTGAATGTCTACTAGGGGGACAACCAACCCGATTTTGCCGGGAGCCAGTGTCCCTTACTCTAGCCATCCTATTGGGGCTAGGAGCTGCTGCAGGAGTGGGTACAGGAACAGCTGATATGATCCATGGGTCACCACAAATGGCCTGATTAGAAACAGCAATAAATCAAGACTTGAAGACGTTAGAGACCTCCATCACACTTTTGCAGGAATCCTTAACCTCTCTCTCTAAAGTTGTTTTACAGAACAGTCGAGGATTAGACCTCCATTTCATGAGGGAGGTGGGCCTCTGTGCTGTACTGAGAGAAAAATGCTGTTTTTATGCTGACCATACTGGAGTTGTAAAATAATCCATGAGTAAATTGAGAAAATTCCTTGTAGAGCACCAGAGAGAAAGGGAGATTCAACAAGTGTGGTTTGAGTCATGATATACCCAGTCCTCCTGGTTAACTACACTCCTATCAGCCTTAGCTGGACCCCTGATCATGCTTATGGTGTTGATAACTGTGGGACCTCGTTTGCTTAACTACATAGTTTTCTTTCTCCAGGCTCAGATTGGGCAGGTAAAACTCATGGTAATCAGACAGAAATACACTTCACTGGCAGAAATAGAATGTGAGACCCCACAATAATTATGATTCATTACTTTTAAGATTAAAAGTAGGCAGAAAAAGAAGTGAGAAATGAAAGAATTAATGAAATTGAAATTGAAACGTAAAGAAACAGGTTTTGTAATGTTTACAAGCTGTGCTCAGAACCTGAAATTCCTGTGTCAGTGAAGACAATTCCCGGAACTGCCCGTTAGATGTGTTGAAATCTTCCCTGACCACCTAGTTACTTAACAACCCCTTCCCAGAAACCGTGCATGTCAGCACGTATACATCTCAGGGCTTCAACCAATCAGTTTAAATGTATACCCCTTCTCAGGGCTGACCAATCACCCCCTGCCCGAACTGTTCCGGCACATGAATGTGCTAATCATGTTTTACAGTTGTTATTTGATTTTCCCACAGTATATGATTGTCGCGACCCCTTGCCCGCAAGGAAGACGCAACTCAGAAATCTTCTTTCAGCAGTTTATTCAGGCCTTGATTAAAGTATCTTCTAGTGACCCCCCTCCTCCCAAGCGCCCAAGCACAGTCTAATAAAGCCTCCCACGTACCAATCTTAAGCCGCCACGTGGATCTTTCTCATAGGGTAGCAAGGGATAGGGTGCCAACTCTCCATAAAAGGAGTTGCTTACTACAGGCCACAGTGGAAGCCGGCGCCATCTTCTAATGGCGGCCACAATCTACAACAATGGCTTACCACAGTTCCCCCTTCTATTTTATAAAACAATGCAGGCGAAAGTAGAGGTCCTATCCCACTGTGCAGAAGCGGCTGCAATGTATGGTTCAGTCCTAAGGAGGTGCCTTCCCCAGACCTGACCCCATATCAGCCGACGCCTTTTTTCGTAGGGCGGGGGCGTGGACGTCAAACCCGCATGCAATTGGACATGCTTTCCTTGAGGTCCGTTGAAGGATCACTCAAGTGCAGTGCTTTGCCTCGCATCCTGCATCTTGACGACGGCGAGAAGTAGGGCAACACAGGTAGCCTGGTAACAATAACAAATTTTTAGTTGGCAAAACAATCCCTAAGCCCCAGAGGAAAGTAAAGAGTCTGTAGCCGAGAAGAAAGACCAGTCCTAAAACCCATCTGCGTGCAATGGTAACAAGACCTGCAGAGTGCAAGGGCTATTCAGTACTGGGGGAGAATAAGAAAGAGGACATGCCAATCCCAGTGCACTGTGAAATTAACTTGGGGTGCAATGGCCATGCCCAGAAAATCACTGTTTAAGATGCGCAAGCCAGATTTGTGGAGACATGCCATTTTCCAAGGCCGCAAGAGCCTATACAATCATAGCCTTCTCCTGTGTATGGCGAGTTTTAAGGCGACAGAGAAGCCACAAACAAAGTATAATACCGAAGCAACACATTGCCCCCAAAATGCCCACTCCCACCCACTCCTTAAAGAAGGAAAAGGCAGAAGATAGCCAACTGGTGAATTGACCCAAAGTCACTGGTTCGACACGGGTACTATTCAAAACAGCAATTTGAGTTAGTTGAGATTGGAGTAAGTTTTCTGCTTCCATGGACCAGGTTCCGGATAAATATTTCCCGATGATGTGGGAGGCATTCCTGGAATCATTAAATCTGACAGAGGTTATACATAAATGTGCACATTGATCAACACAACCTAAATATACTAGATCAGACAATTTCTCAACTTGATCTTGAAGCAGATTTATCCTTTGATTAGCAGCCAGAATCCCAGATAAAATGTGTTGATTAATTCTACTTTGAGATTTACGTATGGTGGATGTTTGTTGAATAACCTCATTAAGAGTGGCAGCAGTTTGTACTTGGCTGGCCATGGCTACTCCAGCTGTAACTGCTGCAGCAGCAGAAACCGCCACAGCTGTCACTATAACTGCCATAATACCAAAATCTTTACGGGCTCTAATCAGTTCAACAATAGGAAAAGATTCTGGATCCACAGTAACTGGGATTGGGACAAAGGTTGGAATTTTCATAATCACTGCCACAGTCCAAGAGCCATTCCAACACTCAGTTAAATAACAGGTAACATTAGAACAATTAAGCATCCCCTGTGATGTATCATTAGCCAAAAGAAACAGGAACGGAGATTGGAGACAGACTGCTGCAGAGGATAACGTAGCATTACTTAATTGTGAGTTATGTGAAATATTTCCAAGTCTCCTACCTCGATCCGAGTCTTGGATACTACCAGAAACATTAAACAACCAGCTTTTGACTCCTCGTAATTGAGCCAAAGTGGAGATATCAGCTGTGGCTCCCTTTTCATTGGAAATTAACCATTGAAACCAAGACCAACCTGTTCCTATAGAGGAATTACAGTTGTAAGAATTATATAAGTATCTTTTATGAGAGGGGGAAAGAGAGAAACCCTTAGAGACCTGATGTTTCTCCCAAGAGTGATCTTGACAAGGCGTGAATGTTCGGGGGGGTATCCTGTTTGTTGATTAGCAAACTTGCCTTGTCCCAAAAGCATATCCTTATCATAGGCAGGGCGTCTCGCTGCATGATTTTGAGCAGCTTGTTCTACTGCACCCTCTAGCATAAATGCTCTCCAATCCAAAATTTCCCTGGGGAGACACAAGCGCAGACTAGATTAGCCCAATCTGAAGGAGTCATACAAAATCTAGCAAGTCCCTCCACCTGAGTAAGGGTGAAAGCGGCATCCACGCCATAAGTGCGGACAGATTCCGCCAAGGTTTTAATTATCTTAAAGTCTAAAGGCTCATGATATCGTCCCCTGTTATTGTCCTGAAATACAGGGTATGCAAGTCCCATATCTGTATTAACTGTCCTCCAAACTTGTGCATGATAAGATCTCCCGGAATTTTGGCTCCCCCCCACATACGGGGGTGGGGCAACCGGCACCATATCTTTTTCGAGATATTCTACCTCCTCCTCCTCAGAGTGTTGTTGGCCAATATTTGATCCCGTCCCCTTTTTACAGTAGGCCTGCGTGCCCTGTATCCCTTGTTTCTTTTTCTTCATTTTTATCTTGCGTAGTTGTTGTAGGAATATATCAAGGTCCTCAGAACTCTCTGAGCCGCTTGTGTTCGAGGCGTTTTTAATTCAGCCAAGTCTGGGTAGAGCCTTCTCCTATTTTTAGTTTCAGGCTCTTTTGCCTTCTCACTACTCTTACTCCCAATGCTCTCTGCCACTTCACTATGTGATCCTTCAGACTTTTCCTCATGTAGTTGCACAAGAACAGCTTGACCCTCACTCACAGCTTCCTGGCATTTACTATCTACTATACATCCTCTAACTAACTTACAAAGTGGTATAACACCACCCTCTAAGGTGCCTTGTTCACGAGCGAAATCTAGATCTTTCCCTAATTTGTCCCAGCTAGGTATAGTAAGGCTGCCCGAAAACGCAAACCACGGTGCAGCAATATCTGTCTTCTGTAAAAATCTCTGTAAAGTACTACGTTTCACTTCTAGTCCCTTGGAACGTAACAGGCCATGTAGGACCAGGAGAAGCGGACTTGAAGATGTGGCACCCATGACACAACAAAAGACACACAAAAAACAAAAGTGAAAGTACACAGTGCAGCTGCAATAAAATGTAACGCTCTCTCTTGCTTTACAGAGGAGCTGCCCCGCTTTGATCGCGGATCCCACTTACCTTGGACTAATCCCCGCTTTGATAGTGGATCCCACTTACCTGGGACTAACCGGTGCACCACACCTGACTACTGAAAGTTCTGGTTCCCGGGTCTCGGCACCACTTGTCGCGACCCCTTGCCCGCAGGGAAGACGCAACTCAGAAATCTTCTTTCAGCAGTTTATTCAGGCCTTGATTAAAGTATCTTCTAGTGACCCCCCTTCTCCCGAGCGCCCAAGCACAGTATAATAAAGCCTTCCACATACCAATCTTAAGCCGCCACGTGGATCTTTCTCATAGGGTAGCAAGGGATAGCGTGCCATCTCTCCATAAAAGGAGTTGTTTACTACAGGCCACAGTGGAAGCCGGCGCCATCTTCTAATGGCAGCCACAATCTACAACAATGGCTTACCACATATGTTGATTTGCTAAAGGAGGCTATGATGTATATAAAGTCCCTGCACTCTCTAAAGATTGTATATAATATCTTCTCAAGTTGTTCTCGGGGCTCTTTGTTCTTTGCTCCTCTGAAGTGAGCTTTGAGCCCCAGCATGCTGGACCCCAATAAACCATTTGCTGTGGCATGAGACAATAGGTGCTTGGGTTTTCTCATGTCTCCAAATCATATAAAGAATCTATACCTGACAGTCAGTAAGCCTCAAATTGGAGAAGCAGTGCAGTATTAGCGGCAGGGCTATTTGATCACTCCTGAATCAAAGGAAGGGTGTTCAGGCCACCCAATGCCCTTCTGGACTTCAAATATTACCTAGATTTCTGTTTTCATACTTATATTTCACCAGTATATTCTTGTAAATATCGAAGGTTCCCAATACCTTAATTCATCCCACAGAATGATTCCTAAACCAAATCGAACCTGTTATTACCCTTAAACATGCAATATTTCCTCAATCTAACTTAACAGAAGAACAAGGATATTGTTGGTCTTAAAATACAGGAATATAGGGGATCTTCCACCTGCTGAGAACCTCAAAGTTCCATGCAGAAATGATCCCTGAAGAAGATGTAGACACCTATGAAAGACCTGAGAGAGCAAAAGTCAACTTCCATGTAAAACAACCTGGTCAAAATGAAGGGATGTGTCTAAAAGCCTCTCTCTTCTTAATGTAGATTAAATCGACCAAACCAGGCCTGTGTGGAGAGCTGTTCCCGGGTGCCTATGGTTGATATACCATTCTATCTTGTGAAAGTGTCACAGGAAGTATGGGCAGCCTCCATCTCATGGAACCCTTGTAAGCAACTGTTAGGACAAAGTGGTTGCCAACGCAGTGACCTCATTCAGTTCGTGAAGGAAGTGACCTATCACACATCCTTGGTGATGGAACTCTCTGAACTCGGGATCCAGGAAGCCAGGCACCCAGAGCCAGTCCCAGTCCCAGTTCCAGTGGTCTCACTTGTTTGGATTTACCAAGGACAGAGTCAGTCTTTCTTAGTACCTACTGAAGTGAGAATGGCCAAATGCCAGGAGAGCTCTGAAGAGGGGCCTTTTCTGAGAAAGCACATAGTGGCTCAACCATGGCTCCTGACAACTTCACAGAGTTGGCAAAGAAGACCAGTTCTGAGATAGGACAGGGCATTTTGGTGGAACATAGTATGGCCCAAAAATCAGAGGAAACTCAGGATACTCACAGACATACTTGGGGGAACGAGGTTCCATTGTGGGTGTCGGTGTGAGTTTGTGGTTTTGTCTCATGTTCTGAGAATAGGTAGGAAAGGCGGTTTGTTTGTTTGGACTGGAATGTTTCTAGAAAGTCGTTTGACAATGCGAGTGTTTCTATGTCTGTGTATCCCACTGAATCTGTTTTTGTAGACATTTGAAAAGCGAATGCATCAATGGTTGTGTCCTGTCTAGTAGAAAGCTTCCCCGCATTCATCTTGCCAAATTAAAGAATCAAGAGCTGCTTGCCTTATGGATGGGCAACACCTATTATCTTCCTAACTTCCTCTTTTCTTCCTGAATACTGGCCACTCTCCAGAATAGCCTCATGGTATTATTTCCAAGATATGTACCACCTCCAAGCTCTGTGACGTGATCATGTACTGGATAGCTGAAGGGAATGAGAGCATCTCAGAAAACTCAGATATCAGTGCAACCACTAAAGTCTCAGTGGAGAAACACTACTTTGGACTTTTGTTCTGTTGTCCTGAATGTCAGGAAGGTGTTTGCCTCAGGCCACCCCTGTGTGAAACCTGAAGAAATCAATTTTCAAATGGAAAAGGATGGGCATCACCTGTGGCTCTTTGCTTAATTGCTTTGGAAATGGATGTGGCTGAATCAGCCTCTTTGCCCTGTGTGAGGCAGTGGCTTAGATTCTCAGCACCTGATGGATCTAAAGAAAGTTTCCAAGTGTGCATCCAAAACCAAAATGGCCAAAAGAGCAGTCATTGTGGATGAAGTCTCTCGCCTTCCTCTGTAAGCTTCCTGACCTCCATCAAGTGAGAATAGGGATCCGTTGGGTCAAACCAGTTCTTCAAAGCTCGGCAGAGGCTAGCCAATAGGTGCTTGGGTTTTCTCAGGACACCAATTCACATAAAGAATCTATACCAGACAGTCAGTTGGCCTCAAACTGGAGAAGCAGAGCAGTATTAAAGAAGGGCTATTTGATCACTCTTGGTTCACAGGAAGGGTGTCCAGGCCACCCTGACTTTAGGCAAATGAGGGGCAAGGGAGCTTATTTTGTACACTGTCTTGGGCTGCGCCCGTCATGGAAACCTCTAGCCAGAGGTTATTCAGAGTGTCTATGTTGAAGAAGATGAGGGCCATGTGGGAGTGTTTTGGTTTTAATTGTGGTCATTTGTTGGTGGTTGGAAGAGAATCCTGGGTCCACCTGGGCTGGAATTCTGGTGTGATGCCCCTTAAAGACTGAGTTCTGGAACTGACCTCAGAGAAGTATTGCCATTAATTGTGTTGGGATTTTAGGCGGCCATGCATGAGAGTCGCCATTGGGAACTGAGATCTAAGCCTGGGGTGGCTATTCTCCAAGCACTGTCAATCTCAGCCAGGACATCACATGATTTTATTATGAAAGACTTGGCAGCCATTGTTGACAGTCAAAACACACATGGACCTCACATTGTAGACCTCAATGGGCCTGACTTCATGTGGCCTTTTGGCCACACTTTGGGAAGCCTTGCCTCTGAGAATTCTCCAGAGGTTTCCTTGAAATGTGCTTCCTAAAAATTTAATGGTTCCTGAATGAATTGAAACCCACAGTTTCTCCAACTTCATCCTTGAAAAATTTCTAGATAAATACCATGAAATTTTTGAAATTTCCATGACCAGGTGGCACTGGAGAACCTTTGGATGTCCTGTTGCTGATCAAGAGTGTACCAGACAGTGCCTTCCTTGACTGGGTTTCATGAAAATGGTGTAGAACAGAGCTGCCAGTATGGTGGAGCCTGCTGAGTAGTGGGCCCAGAGCTGTGGTGTGCAGTTGTGTGATAAAACATCTGTGGTGGGGTCATGTGGATCTTACTTCGGCTTCCAAATGCTTGTGATTGACATGGTGCAGCCAGCAGACTTTTGTATATTAAGCCATCTTGTTAGATGGAGAGTTTTCAGGGCAATGTTCAGAATCAAGTTGCTACGGTCAAGGGGGCAAGCAATGTGGCATAGAAGCCTGATTGGTGCATTCTCCATCAGACCCTTACCCACCACACGTGACAGAACTCCCTCCAGCACTGTGTTGCAGTTGAACTCCTTGTATTTTGTGAAGCAAATACCAAACTCCCAGTGCAGCAACAAGAAACACAACAAAATTGGAGAATGACCAAATGGCTTCACAGTCTACACGGAAAGATTCTTAGACCCCAGTGGCCACAGTAAACCCACAAAGAGAGAATTCAGCACTGCTGCCTCATGTTCATTGGAAAATAAGAAACCATGTCCTCCATGTAACATAGATGCATACACAGCTTTGATGATCTCACTACAAAGGAAGCTAAAGCTCCTGAAAACAACATATA
The DNA here is from genome assembly GCF_048772815.1 of Callospermophilus lateralis. NCBI lineage: Eukaryota > Metazoa > Chordata > Mammalia > Rodentia > Sciuridae > Callospermophilus > Callospermophilus lateralis. The sequence continues at coordinate 814,352 of NW_027514387.1, read as the reverse complement.
TTTCAAGTGTACAATCTCAAAGACAGTTTCCCAGATGTCTTGAGGCCTGCACACTTCCATGTTTGTGGAGTGTTTACAGTCTCCATTACTTTTGGAAACTCCTCTACCACCTCCAGTGTTGTGAACTCCCGAGCATTTTCCATTCCAGATATGTATTCATAGATTTTCTAACTCTTCTCTTCTAATTGTATCTTACTTGGGGCGAAGGTAATGTCAAGGCATTGTTCTGGATGAGAGTGGGAAGATTTTTTTGTAGCACATATTTGCATACACATTGGATTCATTTTCCAATTATTCATTCAAAATACTTAATCCCTCATAGTAACCCACTCCCTACTAGACTCTGACTACAAATCCTAATATGATGGATAAAAATAGACCAAACGAAATTGAAATACAAGCAGTTCAGAGGATGCCAGGTGTACATTTGGACGTTCCTTTTGCATTATATATGGTAGGAGTTTTAAATCTAGTGAATTTTTTGTTGAAACACTTCTCCATGTGTTTTTAAAGTTAACAAATATGTGAATTCATGTCTCCATTTCTCTGTAGCCTAATCAGCACATATATTTTTATATGCACATATAGAATCCTACCTGGTACCACACGTACATTCTTGTGAGGTGGCTGACTTGGCAGATACAAATTGTAAGAAGAGATCACTCCTGTTAAACACTGTTGGAACTGAAAATTCAACCTATGCATGAGTATCCTAGCTGAACAACATTATACATAAATTCATGTTCAGTAAAATGAATATTTTTAGATCTGTGGATCATATATATTTCATGGTGAATTTCATTTGGCTTGTATATTAATACTTTTTAATTTCTGTGTGTGTATTTTAATGTCTGTATATATATATATATTTTTTTTCCAGAGTTTTCAAAATATGAAATAAATGTATCTTATTATGTACTCCCTAAATTCATTAATATTTAAGTGCGTATTTATAATCAACTTTTCATAAGATTATTCTAAGACATATTCATCCTCCTGAAATACGTATTTGTTTCCTAGTACTGAAAACTAAGTTCAGTGAATTGTGCATACATATCCTAATATTTTTACACTAATTGACCCAGGTTAATATAAATGCAAGTAGATTCCTATGGGATATGATGTGTATTTTGACGTTCATTTTTTTTCAACACTTGTACATTACTATTTCCTCAGTTTATGCACATCATAAGATATATATTTCATCCACAAGTTCAGAAATTTAAAGGCTTTTGTTTCACTTTCAATCACTTCCTGCTTCAGAACACATGTATTCCTCCACGTTACATGACTGGTTTTTCATGAGACTTCTTTCCAAACACATTATTTTCGATTTCCACAATTACCTTTGAAGCAAAACTCACACATTCTTCATGATAAACCATAACCCTAATATTACCATTAGATGTATAACTGGTTTGAATGAATGGATATATATCAATATAAGGTTTCCTGTATATTTTCAGATATCAACTCGAACCATTATTTAAGTTGGAACCAGTTATATTATTTATTTACATTATGGTCTATTCATGCATTATTTCTATATTCATAGACACAGTGTACACCTATTTGTATTCAAAATACTAATTTACACGTCTTCAAAATACTGTTCCTAGAAATGGTGAAAGAAATACTCATGTCACCTGATCTACATATACAATTTATCACAGTAATATTCTGGAAACAAAAAGCAAATGTCACACTTATGATTGTACTAAAGCCTAAATGGAAATTGAACATGGATTACTAAAATCATCCATGTCCAGGTTGCCTATTGCTCTCAAATGTCGATCCTATTGGTGACTACATATTTGTTTCTTTCTAAGATTATATATTCAACCTCAAACCTGTTGAAAATGTCTAATCCTATTACTCACCTTATACTTTGCCTGATTTCCTAATGTCTCTATTGATATATATTTTCCCCAGTTCATCATTGTGACTGCCGCTTAACATGTGCTGATATTTACATTCACTCTCTACATGAAACCCTATTGCAAAAGACCATTTTGTCCAAATCCTATACTCACTCATCTTTCTAAAACTACCGACTATCTTTCTAATCCTACCAACTATCCCTTTTTGACTGCATGTTCTCTTCGACATTCAATCATCCAAGGTACAATGTCCTATACCATTGTATATTGATTTATCTGAGACATCTGTGCAGAAATTAATTCAAAGCTAAGTATCCCAATCAAGGGCCCAATGCCCTTCTGGGCATCAAATCTTACCTAGATTTCTGTTTTCATATTTATATTTCAACTGTATATTTTGTAAATATCGCATGTTCCCATAACCATTATTCATCCTGCAGAATTATTCCTAACCCAATCGAACATGTTGTTAACCCTAACCATACACTGTTCGCTCAATCTAACTTTACAGAAGAGCAGGGAAAGAGTTGATCTACCAATACTGGATTGTAGGATATCTTCCATCTGATGAGAACCTCAAAGGTCCATGCAGAAATGATACGTGGAGAAGAAGAAGGCAGCTATGAAGGACCTGAGAGAGCAAAAGTCATTTTCAATGTTAAACAACCGGGTCAGGATGAAGAGATGTATCTGAATCAGCCTTTCTCTTCTTAATGTACAGAAGATGGACCAAACCAGGCCTGTGAGAAGAGCTGTTCCCGGGTGCCTATTGTTGATATACCATTCTAACTTGTGAAACTGTCACAGGAAGTACGGGCAGTCTCCATCTACTGGGACCCTTAGAAGCAAATATCAGTACACACTTCCTTGGTGATGGAACACTCTGAACTTGGGATCCAGGAAGCCAGGCACCCAGAGTCAGTCCCAGTCCCAGTCCCAGTGGTCTCAAATGTTTGGATTTACCAAGGACAGAGTCAGTCTTTGTTGGTACCTACTGAAGTGAGAATGGCCAAATGTCAGGAGACCTCTGAAGAGGAGCCTTTTCTGAGAAAGCAGGTAGTGGCTCAACCATGGCTCCTGACAACTTCACAGAGTTGGTGAAGAAGACCAGATCTGAGACAGAACAGGCCATTTTTGGGGAACATAGTATGGACCACCAGTCAGAGGACACTCAAGATATTCACCAACATACTTGGGGGAAGGAGGTGCGGTTGTGGGTGTTGGTGTGAGTTTGTGGTTTTGTCTCTTTTCTGAGAATAGGTAGGAAAGACTGTTTGTTTGTTTGGACTGGAATGTTTCTAGAAAGTCGTTTGACAACGTGAGTGTTTCTATGTCTGTGCATTCCACTGTATCTGTGGTTGTAGACATTTGAAAAGCGAATGCATCAATGGTTGTGTCCTGTCTAGTAGAAAGCTTGCCAGCATTCATCCTGCACAATTAAAGAATGGAGAGAGGCTTGCCTTATGGATGGGCAACACCTACTATCTTCCTAAGTTCTTGTTTTCTTCCTGAATACTGGCCACTCTCCAGAATAGCCTCATGGCTTGGTTTCCAAGATATGTACCACCTTCAAGATCTGTTACATGGCCATGTACTGGATAGCTGAAGAGAATAGAAGCATCTCAGAAAACTCACATATCAGTGTGACCATTAAAGTCTCAGTGGAAAAACACTGCATTGGGCCTTTTGCTTACCTATTGTTCTGTTGTCCTGAATGTCAGGAAGATCTTTGCCCCAGGCCACCCCTTTGTGAAGCCAGAAGAAAAGAGTTTTCAAATGGAAATGAATGGGCATCACCTGTGGCTCTTTGCTTGATTGCTTTGGAAAGAGATGTGGCTGAATAAGCCTCTTTGCCCGATGTGAGGCAGTGGCTTAGATTCTCAGCACCTGATGGATCTAAAGAAAGTTTCCCAGTTTGCATGCAAAATGAAAATGGCCAAAAGAGCAGTCATTGTGGACAAAGTCTCTCGCCTTCCTCTGTAAGCTTCTTGACCTCCATCAAGTGAGAATAGGGATCCTTTGTGTCAAATCAGTTCTTCAAAGCCCTACAGAAGCTAGCACATAAGGGCTTGGGTTTTCTCATGACACCAATTCACATAAAGAATCTATACCAGACAGTCAGTAGGCCTCAAATTAGAGAAGCAGAGCAGTATTAAGAGCAGGACTATTTGATCACTATTGGTTCACAGGAAGGGAGTCCAGGCCACCCTGACTTTAGGCAAATGAGGGGCAAGGGAGTTTATTTGGAAAACTGTCTTGGGCTGTGCCCCTCATGGAAACCTCCAGTCAGAGGCTATGAAGAGTGTCTATGTGGAAGAAGATGAGGGCCATTTGGGAGTGTTTTGGTTTTAATTGTGGTCATTTGTGTGGTGGTTGGAAGAGATGACTAGGTCCACGTGGCTTGAACTCTGGTGTGATTCCCCTTACAGACTGAGTTCAGGAACTGACCTCAGAGAAGTATTGCCATGAATTGTGTTGGGATTTTAGGAGACCACGCATGAGAGTTGCCTTTGGAAACTGAGATCAATGCCCAGGGTGGCTTTCCGCAGAGCATTGTCAATCTCTGCCAGGGCATCACATTATTTTATTCTGAAAGACTTGGCAGCCATTGTTGACAGTCAAAACACACATGGGCCTCACATTGTAGACCTCAATGGGCCTGGCTTCATGTGTCCTTTTGGCCACTCTTTGGGAAGCCTTGCCTCTGAGAGTTCTCCAGAGTTTCCTTGAAATGTGCTTCCTCAAACATTAATGGTTTCTGAATGAATTGAAACCCACAATTTCTCCAACTTCATCCTTGAAAAATGGCTAGATAAATACAATGAAATTCTTGAAATTTTCATGACCAGGTGGCACTGGAGAACCTTTCAATGTCCTCTTACTGATGAAGTGTGTACCAGAGAGTGCCTTGATTTACTGGGTTTCATGAAAATGATGTAGAACAGAGATGCCAGTATGTTGGAGCCTGCTGAGTAGTGGGCCCAGAGCTGTGGTGTGCAGGTGTGTGATAAAACATCTGTGGTCGGGCCATGTGTATCTGACATTGACTTCCAAATGGCTTGTGGCTGACATTGTGCAGCCAGGAATCACTTATATGTCTGATAACTCTCCATATAAGGCATCTTGTTATATGGAGATGTTTCAGGACAATGTTCAGAATCAGGTGCTATGGTCAAGGGGACAAGCTATGTGGGATAGAAGCCTGGTTGATGCATTCTCCTGCAGACCCTCATCTATTTCATGTGACAGAACTCTCTCCAGCACGGTGTCCCAGCTGAATTCCTTGTATTTTGTGAAGCAAATAACAAACTCCCAGTTCAGCAGCAAGAAACACCATGAAAAGTGGAGGATGACCAAATGGCTTCACAGTCCACACGGGGAGTCACTTAGCCTTAGGTGGCCACAGTTTACCTACAAAGAGTGAATTCAGCACTGCTGCCTCATGTCCTTTGGAAAATAAGAAACCATATCCTCCACGTCACATAGATGCAGATCCAGCTTTGATGGTCTCATTAGAAAGAAAGCTAAAGCTCCTGACAACAACATATATGTCAAGTGCCCATCCTCAGAGGCAGTTTCTAAGGAAGTCTTTAGGCCGGCAGAGCTGCATGTTTGATAGCGTTTACCTATTAGACCAGGATGCAAGAAAAGACCACTGACTCCAATTAAAATCAAGTTAAAGCAAGCTTATAATTTCCACTGCCCAGGTGGCCTCTCCCTCCCAAAACAGTGGGAACAAGACAGCCACCCAAATTTCCTACAGCCCAGGTTTATAACCCAAAATTTTACACTACAGGGGGGTTACAAATATCAGAACTCTGACAAGCATCACACTAATCGTAGTTTATATATATATATATATATATATATATATATATATATATATATATATATATATATATATTTTTTTTTTTTTTTTTTTTGCTGGCCCCAACATCAGAATTTATGAAAACCATTAGAACCTCAGAGAGGGTCATTGTCTGGCCAGGGAAGGCCAATATTTATGAGGTGTCAATAAAGTTTCATAGAGGGCTGTTCCTGGTCAAAGTGCCAGGCATGGGTGAGTTCAAGGCCACGGGCAGGCATTCCAAGCAGGTTCAGAATTTGGTGTAATTTATAGTTAAGCCAAAATTTTCTTTTCATGGCTTTGTGGCAAGATGGATCCAAATTTTAATAAAAGATCAGGTTGGGTATATCATTCCCCCCTTTTCTAATGTGTCCCTTTCAAATCTTTGATAGGGTAGGGGAAGAGCACTGAGGGAATTTTAATACCTCACGTAACAGTCTCCATATTTTTTGAACTCACACAAAACCAGTCTCCCTGATTTTACCTGACTTAATTAATTACTTAAAATGAAAGTCTATCTATTTTTGACTCCATTGTTGTAAGAACAGAGTCGTCACTCATTTTGGCTTCTTCTGAGTTGAGAGAGGGTGACATGAGGGGGCACAGCATGAGGGATATGAGTTGCCTTTTAGAAGTCAATTCGGTTTGAAGTCTGGTTGTGGTAGAACAGTTTGTAAAGTCATCTGGGGATGGGTTCTTCTATGAGAGAAACAAAAACCATGAGTACTGAATAAATGTTGCAGCAGCTGAAACATGTCACTGTATAGATGTCCCCTCATCTGTCTTCAATATCCCCAGTTATCAGGACTTTCAACTTAACTTTTAGTGTCACAGTTGTTTCACCCCATAAGATACAGTTTAATAATTTAATGTCATCTGATCTTGCAAATTCCTTTTACTAGTATGACCTCTGTGTGTAATAGAGAAACCTTTAATTCTGTTATTCAGGGCTGGATAATCGTACTAGCAAACACCAAGCCTACCTGTGTAGGTTAGGAATATCTGTAGGCCTTAAACAAAAAACTTCTGCCTCTGGTACCTCCTCTTGATAGTCTCTTTTTATACTCATCAGGCATTACTGTCTGAGAATCCTTCTTTGTAGCCTCCAGTCTTACTTATTTTGGGAGGCTACCATAAAGTGTATACGTTAAAATATTATTATAACTATTATTTTTTAAAATGCCCAGGAATGGCTGTATTTTGGGTTTATCTGTCTTTGCTAAGAGTTTAAGATGAAGCAGTAAAACTGACTTTTGTTTCTATCTATTGTTAACAGTCAGCTGAGATTTTATGGGAGTCATTCCTGGGGAAACTTGAGAGCAGCTTCTCAGTTCTGCTAGTGCCATTTGCGCTAGGTGAGTCCAGGTCTTGCTTGACCATGTGGCTTCTCTCGGAAGCATCAGGAATATCTCCCTTCTCTGATGACTCTCTTCTTCGTAGAAAATGCACTGATTGGCTTTCTGTTCTCCAGTGGTCTCATTAATGTTCCTGATCAGGAGGTTATGTGGCTCAGAGTTGCAAAGTTCTTTAGAGAAGTCTCCTGTTCCCTGGATACAGACTGACTCAGAAGGCAAGAGCCAAATATTTGTTTTATTGTCCCTTTTCATTTAAATTAAATTTTAAATCCTAATATTAAACATCCAGCAAATAAATTTTAACAGCCTTATATTAAGAGTACTGTGCTTTAATGTCTATAATTTAAAATTATTTATCTTTTTTTTTTTGGGGATCTGTATTTTTCTGTCTGTCTTGTAGGTGATGACTTATTATCTTAAATTAACCAATGTTGTGTTCTAAAAGCAACTCTTTTGTAAAACACTAACAGGGAATCTTTAGTTAACTTATAAGGAAATTCAAAATAAAATTAACAAGAGTAAAAATACTTAGTTCGTGTAATAGCTACCCTGAATTTTAGGCTGAGTTATACATTATATCCCCTTTTTGAGATCCTAGTAATCTTGACAGAAAAACATAACTTTAAATTAAATAACATCTGACCTACTGCTTTCGTAGTTATTCTCACATGTTGTAAGATGAGACAGAGAGCCTTATCTCAGGTAAGGCAGGGCTCTATATAAATCTTAAGTGTTTTAGTTCTAAAGCTGATCTTTGTTTTTTAAATATCATTTTACACAGTTTACATAAATTGTTTGAGGTCACATGAATATTAGCTAACACCATATGATATCACATTTAAAACATGAATTAAAGAAAGGCTGAAAGTTTTTAACCTTTACATAGATTAGGCGCTCATTAACTTAAAAATATATTTAAATTTTTTCCCAATGTAAAAAGTAACATAAAACTTTATATATCTTATTGATAACAAGTAAATAAATCCCCAATATATATATATATATTTTACCATACAACTTCAGAACACCAGCTTGATGAAATGCTCTTTTAAAGTTTCTACCTTACAGAATTGTATACCTGGAAGATATGAGCACATTAATAGCATCACAATGACATTGATGTTTTTACATTAACCAAGTTTAGCTTTTAAAGAAATGGCAGTAGAGTGCTCTAAAATAACAGTTCTTATTTAATCAGTTGTTTAATTTTTATGGTTGCTTGTTCTAGAAAAATAAAACTTTATAAACACAATGTTATGGGTAAACTTTTGTTTTAAGAAATTTGTGTCGCTTTATCACATGACTGATTTTTACACTCTTATACAGACTTTAGAACAAACTTATACAGACCTTACTAAATCAATCAGATATCTAACAAAAGTACTCATGAATGAGTAATCCCATATCAAATTTACTTCACTTATTTATCAAAATATTAGAGAAATGTATTGAACAGTGTAAACCATTTCTTTGTTAAAGGAAAAGTCCTAGAACCAAGGCATATTAGACATTTTATAGACATTAATATTTTATTAGATTTTTGAGCAGCTAGAAAAACTTGTAAGCTTAAATTTAAAGACATTTTTTGTTATTTGCTTATCCAAATTTAAAGTGAATCATTTAAATCACGTGAATTAAAGATCTTTGAATCCACTTTTTAAAATTTGTTTTTATGAGTGCTTTTTTTTAATGATCGCTCCTTATATATGTTAATTTGTATATCACATATATGATATACGAACATATGGATATATAGACATACAACACATAACAAAAGTGTGCACAAATAATAATAGTAAGGCCTTGTAGCTTTTCGCAGGTGAAATCTCCATTGCAATGTTTCAAAACTCCACTGTTGGTCAAATATAGAACTGATCAGAAAAATATTAACCTAGTTCTGTAGGATCAAAATAATGAGCTCAAAAAAAATACAGAATCTAAGGAAAAAAATGAGAGTCCTAGAAAAAATGACTGGCCAGTAATTAGTAAATACCATACGATATACCTTTTTTTTCCCACTTAGACATCGGATCAGTCTCCTACTGAGTTTGCAGGCTTCTTTCATTTACATTTCAACATAAGTCCTGGCTGAGTTCTGGAAGGAGCTGGACAAAACTGCTATTCTAAGCAGACACCTCAGGCCTAAGGCACTTTAACCATAATTTTCAGGTGAGGATGTTGAAAATTATGATACAATTTTAAGATACAATTCACAAAATTTTATACCTTAACATCTTTTTTTGTCAACAGATACCATACTATGATTTACTATCCTTGTCCAAATTAATGCACTGATACACACTGTGACATTTTCCCAGGCTACCCAATTAAAAATTGGTTAAAAAAAAGACTGAATGATTGGGAAGTTACTTGCCAACTTGGAAGTAGAATTCTTTAGTTTTCCATTTTAAGTATTTAAGTTCTCTGGCATGAATTATCTGAAATCATAAACTAAAAAATTACCTAAACCCGACTTTTAACTTCAAGATTGTGCAATGCTTCAAAAACCCATTCAGATACCATATTGTTACAATAAAACATCATCCTTTAGACACACATTCAGCTAAGATCATTCCCAAGAAACAATTTATAATATCAACACATTATTGCACTTGTCTTAAATGGCCAGAAACAAAGACAAAAGACAGACAGAAAGGAGCTCCAGACTATGGCTGACAGGACAGAAGCCTTTAAAACAGCAGAAAAGAGAAAAATCTCCTACACACGTGGCACGATATATGTCCCCACAAGGGCATCAGATGTTTTCACAGAGGGGGAACCTGAAATGCAATATCAAAGGTCTCCATGGTGACTTTACTGCATTTAGTGTCTCCTTTTTCTTTTTCTCTTTTTTAAGAAGACAGAGGTGGCATAATACTTACAGTGCAGGAAAGGAAGGAGGGAATTCACTGAAGCAACAGGACTTCGGCAGCTGCTGGGAGTCCCTCAGTCCCGTCTTTTTCTTACAGGATTAGCTCCTCTGGTTCGGTTCCACCCCAAGCACGCTGAATCTCCTAACATTTCAGTAGTCAGCTCTCAAAAATTCCAGGGTCAGGGGCGGTATCAAAATTTGTAACTTAAATTTCGGTTCCGGACCTTGAAGCCAATTAATACCAATTTAATATAAGGACAGGGTTTGAGAAAAAGTAAAAGGGAGGTTTACTGCTTTTCTAACAAAGGAGAAAAACAGGGGACTTTGTCCAAAGTTGTGACTCTCTTGATCTGGAGGGACAAGGGGTTTTAAAGGAGTTTCACTTGTTAACCTGGGAGATACTCAGTTATTAGGTCCCCAGCAGGCATGGCCCTCTGCCGTGGGTGTGCTCCACACAGCCAGCTAGGGGCTTCTCTCATCCTGCTTAACAAAGGCGGGAATAGTGCGTCACATTTCTTTAAAACACAGTCCAAAGGGGTGTCAGGCTTAGATGATTTATTACCCATTTTCAAGTCCAATATCCTTAAGTTTTTACCACAGAAATCACACAACAAAACGCACAAAAACAAACAAATAAAAAACATTTAGAACACAGAACAAAACACACACAAAAAAAAACACAAACTCGGCAAATAAACAGAAAACCAGAGGAGCAATGCAGCGTCTTGCTAAAGCTCCGGGGTAGGAGCTCCTGCATGCCAGTCGGCACCTCTCTACACTTTCAGAGGTATTCCCTACAGAACAGAACAGAGGAAAGAGGGATTCCTATTACTGTCCCAGACAGGAGTATATGTGAGCCTTCCCAGGCCACCTCTCTGTCATCAGAAGTGTACTCCCTTAACCGGATATCAGATGTTATAAAGGCGCCTCTTACCTATGAAGGCCTCCTCCACCAGGTGCTTGATAATAGTTTTAGTGCGATGGTTCACTGCAGTGATCCACGGACTGAAGGCTCATTCCAAGGTTTTGGAACTTGGCTCTCCAGCCCGGAGTCCTGGAGGATAGGCCAGCTTCAGAATTTCCAGCAGTCTGGCTTTGTGATCTGGTCGGGTCATGTTGCTGGGGAACTCCAAAATGTTAATCCAGGACACAAGAAAAGACCACTGACTCCAATTAAAATCAAATTAAGGCAAGCTTAATATTTCAAGCAGCCGGGCTGCCTCTCCCTCTCAAACTGGCGGGAACAAGACAGCAACCCCACCTTTCCTACAGCCCAGCTTTATAGCCCAGAAAGTTACACAAAAGGAGGGTTACAGAAAACAGAACTTTGACAAGCATCACACTAATTGTAGTTTACATTTTTTTTTCTGGCCCCAGCATCAGAAATTATGAGGACCATTAGAGCCTCTGAGAGGGTCGTTGTCTGGCCAGGGAAGGCGAATATTTATGAGGTGTCATTAAAGTTTCAGAATGGGCTGTTATCTGGTCAAAGAGCCAGGCATGGGTGAGTTCAAAACATGGTCAGGCATTCTAAGCAGGTTCAGAATTTGCAGTAATTTATACTAAAGCAAAAATTATCTTTTCATGGCTTTGTGGCAAGATGGCTCACAATTTTAATGAAAGATCATGTTGGGTGATCAACCCTGTCCCTTACTTTTGGAAAATCCTCTACCACCTCCAAGGTTGTGAACTCCTGAGCATTTTCCATTCCAGATATGTATTCACAGAATTTCTAACTCTTCTTCTCTAATTGTGTCTTACTTGGGGTGAAGGTAATGTCAAGCCATTGTTCTGGATGAGAGTGGGAAGAATATTGTGCAGCACATAATTGCATACACATTGGATTCACTTTCCAATTTTCCAATTGAAATACTGAATTCCTGACAATAACCCATACCCTTCTAGACGCTAACTACAAATACTAATATGATGGAGAAAAATAACCCAAACGGAATTGAAATATAAGCAGTTCAGAGGAGGCATGGTGTATATTGGACTTGCCTTTTGCAAGATAAATGGTAGGTGTTATAAATCTAGTCATTTTTTAATTGAAATTGTTTTATATGTGTATTAAAGTTAACAAATATGTGAATTCCTATCTCCCTTTCGCTGTAACCTATTCAGCACATTAATTTTTATATGCACATATAGAATCCTACCTGATATCACACGTACATTTTTGTGAGGTGCCTGACATTGCAGATACAAATTGTGAGAAGAGATAACTCCACCTAAACGCTGTTGGAACTGAAAATTCAAGCTAATGGTGAGCTTCCTAGTTTAATAACATTATACATAAATCCATGTTCAGTAAAATGAATATTTTTGGATCTGTGGATGATATATATTTCATGGTGAAATTCGATTGGCATATATAATTCTACTTTTGAATGTCTTTGTGTGTGTTTGTGTGTGTGTGTATATATATATATACACACACACACACAAACACACATTATATAAATCTCTAGATTTTTCAAAATATGAAATATATGTGTCTTATATACACTCCCTAAATTCATTCATGTTCATGTATGTGGATTAATATTCAACTTTTCACAAGATTATTCTCAGAAATATTCATCCACCTGAAATACATATTTGTTTTCTAGTACTGAAAACTAACTTCAGTGAAAGGTGCAAACAAATCCTAGTATTTCTACATTAACTGACCTAGTTTAACATCAATGCAAGTAGATTCCTATGGGACATGATGTGTATTTTGACATTAATTATTATTCAACACTGGTACATTACTATTTCTTCAGTTTATACACATCATAGGATATATATTTCATCCACTACTTAGCAAATTTATAGGCATTTGTTTCACTTTCAATCACTTCTTGCTCCAGAACACATGTATTTCCCTATGTTTCTTGACTGGTCTTTTCATGAGACTTTTTTTCAAATATATTATTTTCGATTTCCATGATCAATTTTTAAGCAAAACTCACACACCCTTCATGATAAAACATAACCCTAAGATGACCATTAGATATATAACTGGTTGGAATGATTGATTGTGTATCATTATAACATTTCTTATATATTTTCAGATATCCATTCAATCCATTATTTAAAGTGGATCCAGTTATATTATTTATTCCCAGTATGGTCTATTCATTCGTTATTGCTATATTCATAGACAGAGGGTATACCTATTTGTACCCCAATACAAATTTATATGTTCTCAAAATATTGCTCCTGGAAATGGTGGAAGAAATACTCATGTCACGTGATATACATATACATTTTATCACAGAAATATTCTGGACACAAAAAGCAAAGGTCACACTTTCAATTGTACCAAAGCCTAAATGGAAAGTGAGCATGGATTACTTAAAACATATGTCCAGGTTGCCTAATGCTCTCAAATGTCAATCCTATTGGTGACTACATATTTGTTTCTTCCTAAGATTATATGTTCAACCACAAGCCTGTTGAAAATGTCTAATCCTATCACTCACTTTGTACTTTGCTTGATTTCCTAATGTCTTTATTGATATCTGCTTTCCCTCATATTTTTCCCAGTTCATCATTATGACTGACTCTTCACATGTGCTGACATTTACACTCACTCTCTAACCGAAACCCTATTGCTAAAAAACGTTTTGTCCAAATCCTATACTCACTCTTCATTCTAAACCTAACGAGTACCTTCCTCATCGTACTGAATATCGCTTTTTGACTGGATGTTCTCTTCAACATTCAATCATCCAAGGTACAAGGTCCTATGCCATTGTATATTGATTTATCTGAGACAACTGTGCAGCACATAACTCAAAGCTAAGAATACCACTTAAGGGTCCAATTCCCTTCTGGGCTTCAAATCTTTCCTAATTTTCTGCTTTCATACTTATATTTCACCTATATACTCTTGTAAATATCGAAGGTTGCCAATACCATTATTCATCTCGCAAAATGATTCGTAACCCAAATCAAACATGTTATTAACCCTAAACATACACTGTTCCCTCAATATAACTTACAGAAAAGCAGGGCAGAGTTGGTCTTACAATATAGGAATGTAGGTGATCTTCCACCTTCTGAGAACCTCAAAGATCCATGGAGAAATGATCCTTGGAGAAGATTTATGCAGCTATGTAGGACCTGAGAGAGCAATAGAAATCTTCCATGGCAAACAACCTGGTCAGGATGAATTGATGGGTCTAAATCAGCCTCTCTCTTCTTATTGTAGAGAAGTTGGAAGAAACCAGGCCTGTGTGGAGAGCTGTTCCCGGGTGCCTAAGGTTGATATTCCATTCTAACTTCTGAATGTGTCACAGGATGTTGGGGCAGCCTTCATCTCATGGGAACCTTGGAAGCAACTGTTAGGACAAAGTGGTTTTCAAGGCAGTGACCTCATTCAGTTCCTGAAGGAAGTGACCTCTTCTCACTTCCTTGGTGATGGAATTCTCTGAACTTGGGATCCAGGAAGCCAGGCACCCAGAGCCAGACCCAGTCCTAGTCCCATTGGGCTAACTTGTTTGCTTTTCCCAAGAACAGAGTCAGTCTTTCTTGGTACCTACTGATGTGAGGATGGCCAAATGCCAGCAGATCTCTGAAGAGGTACCTTCCCTGAGAAAGCAGGTAGTGGCTCACCGCTGTCTCCTGACAACTTCACAGATTTGGCCAAGGAGACCAGATCTGAGACAGGACAGGCCATTTCGTGGGAACATAATATGGCCCACCAGTCAGAAGACACTCTGGATAGTCACATACCTACTTGGGGGAAGGAGGTGGCTTTGCCGTTGTGGGTGTGAGTTTGTGGTTTTTTTCTTATGTTCTTAGAATAGGTAGGAAAGGCGTTTTTTTTTGGTGTGGAGTGGACTGTTTCTAGTAAGTCCTTTGACATTGTGAGGGTTTCTATGTCTGTGTATCCCACTGTATCTGTGGTTGTAGACATTAGAAAAGAGAATGCATCAATGGACTTGTTTTCTCTAGTAGAAAGCTTCCCCACATTAATAATGCCCAATTGATTAATGGACTTCACTTTGCCTTATGGATGGGCAACACCTACTGTCTTCTTAAGTTACTCTTTTCTTCGTGAATTCTGGCCACTCTACAGAATACGCTCATGGTTTTGTGTCCCAGATATGTAACACCACAAGGCTCTGTGACATGGCCATGTACTGGATAGCTGAAGAGAATGAGAGCATCTCAGAAAACTCAGATATCAGTGTGACCAGTAAAGTCTCAGTGAAGAAACCCTTCTTGGGCCATTTGCTTACTTCTGATTCAATTACCCTGAATGTCAGGAAGGTCTTTGCCTCATGCCAACCCTTTGTGAAGCCTGAAGAAAACTGTTTTCATATGGAAATGAATGGGCTTCACCTGTGGCTCTTTGCTTAATTGCTTTGGAATGGGATGTGTCTGAATCAGTCTCTGGTCCTTGTGTGAGGCTGTGACTTAGATTCTCAGCACCCAATGGATCTGAATAAAAATCCCATGTGCTTCCCAAACCGAAACGGCCAAAAGAGAAGTCATTGTGGATGAATTTTTTTGCCTTCTTGTTTTAGGTTCCTGACCTCCATCAAGTGAGATTAGGGATCCTTTGGATTAAATGAGTTCTTCAAATCCCTGCAGAGGCTAGCCCATATGTGCTTGGGTTTTCTCATGACTCCAAATCACTTAAAGAATCCATACCTCACAGCCAGTAGGCCTCCAATTGGAGAAGCAGAACACTTTAACAGCAGGAATATTTGATCACTCCTGGTTCACAGGAGGGGTGTCCAGGCCACCATGATTTTAGACAAATGAGGGGCAAGTGAGCTTATTTTGGACACTTTCTTAGGCTGTGCCCCTCATAGAAATCTCCAGCCAGAGGTTATGATGAGTGTCTTTATGGAAGAAGATGAGGGCCCTGTGGGAGTGTTTTGATTTTAATTGCGGTCATCTTTGTGGTGGTTGGAAAGAATGACTGGGTCCACCTGAGCTTGAACTCTGGTGTGATTCCCCTTAGAGACTGAGTTCTAGAACTGAACTCAGAGAAGTATTGCCATGAATCGTGTTTAGATTTTAGAAGGCCAGGCATGAGACTCACCCATGAAAACTGAGATCTAGGCCCAGGGTGTCTTTCCACAAAACAATGGGAATCTCAGGCAGGATATCACATGATTTTATTCTGAAAGATTGGCAGGTATAGTTGAGAGTCAAAACACACATGGACCTCACATTGTAGACCTCAATTTCCCTGGCTTCATGTGACCTTTTGGCAACTCTTTGAGAAGCCTTGCCTGTGAGTGTTCTCCAAAGCTTTCATTGAAATGAGCTTTCTCAACACTTAATGGTTCCTGAATGATTTGAAACCCACAGTGCCTCCAACTTAATCTTTGAAAAATGGCTAGATAAATACCATGAAATTTTTGAAATTCCCATGACCAGGTGGCACTGGAGAAACTTTGGAAGTCCTGTGGTTGATCATGTGTATACCAGAGAATGCCATGTTTTACTGGGTTTTATGTAAATGGTGTAGAACAGAGATGCCAGTAATTAGTATCCTGCTGAGTAGTGGGCCTAGAGCAGTGGTGGGCAGGTGTGTGATAAAACACCATGGTGGGGCCATGTGGATCGGCCATTGGCTTCCAAATGGATTATGACTGACATAGTGCAGAAATCAGACACTTATATGTAAAGGCATTTTTTATATGGAGAGGTTTCAGGGCAATGTTCAGAATCAGTTAACTATGGTTATTGGGGCAAGCTATGTTGGATAGAAGCATGTTGGTGCATTCTCCTGCAGACCCTGACCCACCACACGTGACAGAACTCCCTCCAGCACTGTATTCTAGTAGAACTCCTTGTATTTGGTGAAGCAAATACCAAATTCCCAGTGCAGCAGCAAGAAACACCACGAAAAGTGGAGGATGACCAAATGTCTTCACAGTCCACACGAGGAGACACTTAGCCTCCAGTGGCCACAGTTTACCTACAAAGAGAGAATTCAGCACTGCTGCCTCATGGTCGTTGGAATATAAGAAACCATGTCTTCCAGGTCACATAGATGCAGACCCATCTTTGATGGTCTCACTACAAAGGAAGTTAAAGCTCATGACAACAACATATATTTCAAGTGCCCAACCTCAGAGGCAGTTTCCCAAGAAGTCTTAGGCCAGCAGAGCTCCATGTTTGTGGAGTGTTTACCCTGTTCTTTACTTTTGGAAACTCCTCTACCACCTCCAAGGTTGTGAACTCCCGAGCATATTCCATTCCAGATATGTATTCACAGATTTTCACACTTTTCTACTCTAATTGTGTCTTACTTGGGGCCAAGCTAATATCAAGGCATTGTTCTGAATGTGAGTGGAAAGATTTTTGTGTAACACATATTTACATACACATTCGATTCATTTTTCAATTTTCTATTTGAAATACTGAAGCCCTGAAACTAACACATACCCTACTATACTCTGACTTATAATTCTAATATGATGGTGAAAAATAACCCAAACAGAATAGAAATACAAGCAGTTCCGAGGAGGCTTGGTGTATTGTTACAATTGGTTTTTGCATTATATAGTGTAGGAGTTTTAAATCTAGTCAATTTTTTTTGTTGAAATAGTTCTACATGTGTTTTTAAAATTAAAAAATATGTGAATTCCTGTCTCCCTTTCTCTGTAGCCTATTCAGCACATGTATTTTTATATGCACATATAGAATTCTACCTGGTACCACACGTACATACTTGTGAGGTAACTGAATTGGCAGATGCAAATTGTGCTAAAGGATCACTCCTCCTAAATGCTGTTGGAACTGAAAATTCAACCTATGGGTGAGCTTACTAGTTGAATATCATTATACATTAATCCATGTTCAGTAAAATGAATATTTTTCGATCTGTGGATTATATATATTTCATGATGAATTTTGATTGGCATATATATTGCTACTTTTTTTTCTTTTTTGGTTGCTCAAAACATTACAAATCTCTTGACATATAATATTTCTTACATTAGATTCAAGTGGCTTATGAACTCCCATTTTTAGCCCAAATAGAGATTACAGAATCACATCGGTTACACATCCACATTTTTACATAATGCCCTATTAGTTACTGTTGTATTCTGCTACCTTTCCTATACTCTACTATCTCCCCTCCCCTCCCTTCCTATCTTCTCTTTTTCCCCCATCTACTGTAATTTATTTCACTCCATGTTTATTTTCCCATTCCACTCACAACGATATGTAATTTTGTGTAACAATGAGGGTCTCCCTCCATTAGCATGCTATTTCCCTTTTCTCTTACTTACCCTCCCACCTCATGTCTCTGTTTAAAGTTAATCTTTTCTTCCTGCTATTGCTCCCTGCTCTGTTCTTAGTTGCTCTCATTATATCAAAGAAGACATTTGGTATTTATTTTTTAGGGATTGGCTATTTTCACTAAGCATAATCTTCTCCAGTGCCATCCATTTTTCTGCAAATTTTATGATTTTGTCACTTGTTAGTGCTGCGTAATACTTCATAGTGTATAAATGCCACATGTTTTTTATCCATTCATCTATTGAAGGGCATCTGGGTTGGATCCACAGTGTTTCAGTTGTGAATTGTACTGCTATGAAAATCGATGTAGTAGTATCCCTGTATTACTCTCTTTTAAGGTCTTCAGGGAATAGTCCGAGAAGGGCAATAGCTGAGTCAAATTGTGGTTCCATTCACAGCTTTCCCAGGAATCTCCATACTGCTTTCCAAATTGGCCACACCAGTTTACAGTCCCACCAGCAATGTACAAGAGTATCTTTTACCCCACATCCTTGCCAGCACTTGTTGTTTGACTTCATAATGGCTGCCAATTTACTGGAGTGAGATGGTATCTTAGGGTGATTTCGATTTGAATTTCTCTGACTGCTAGAAATGGTGAGCATTTTTTATGTACTTGTTGATTGATTGTATGTCCTCCTCTGAGAAGTGTCTGTTCAAGTCCTTGACCTATTTTTTTAATTGGGTTATTTGTTATCTTATTGTCTATTTTTTTGAGTTCTTTGTATATTCTGGATATTAGGGCTCTATCTGAAGTGTGAGGAGTAAAAATTTGTTCCCATAATATATGCTCCTTATTTACCTCTCTTATTCTTTCTCTTGCTGAGAAAAAACTTTTCAGTTTAAGTAGTCCCATTTGTTGATTCTTGTTATTAACTCTTGTGCTATGGGTGTCCTATAAAGGAATTTGGAGCCCAACCCCATAATATGTAGATCAGAGCCAACTTTTTCTTCTATCAGACACAGAGTCTCTGATTTGATATCTAGCACCTTGATCCACTATGAGTTAACTTTTGTGCATGGCGACAGAAAGGAATTCAGTATCATTTTGTTGCATATGGATTTCCATTTTTCCCAACACCATTTGTTGAAGATAGTATATTTCCTCCATTGCATGCTTTTAGCTCCATTTCAAATATAAGATAGTTGTAGCTTTTTGGATTAGTCTCTGTGTCCTCCATTCTGTACCATTGGTCCACCCGCCTGTTTTGGTACCAGTACCATGCTGTTTTTTTTGTTGTTGTTGTTTTATTTTGTTTTTTTTAATTAATTTTATTGTAGGTTGTTCAAAACATTACATAGTTCTTGATATATCATATTTCAAACTTTGATTCAAATGGGATATGAGCTCCCATTTTTACCCCATATACAGATTGCAGAATCACATCAATTGCACAACCATTGATTTACATATTGCCATTCTGGTGACTGTTGTATTCTTCTGCCTTTCCTATCCTCTACTATCCCCCCTCCCCCTCCCCTCCCCTCTTCTCTCTCTACCCCCTCTACTGTAATTCATTTCTCGCCCTTATATTTTTCCTCCTTTCCCCTCACTTCCTCTTGTATGTAATTTTCTATACCCCTGAGGGTCTCCTTCCATTTACATGCAATTTCCCTTCTCTCTCCCTTTCCCTCCCACCTCTCATCCCTGTTTAATGTTAATCTTCTTCTCATGCTCTTCGTCCCTACTCTGTTCTTAGTTACTCTCCTTATATCAAAGAAGACATTTGGCATTTGTTTTTAAGGGATTGGCTAGCTTCACTTAGCATAACCTGCTCTTATGCCATCCATTTCCCTCCAAATTCTATGATTTTGTCATTTCTTAATGCAGAGTAATACTCCATTGTGTATAAATGCCACATTTTTTTAATCCATTCTTCTATTGAAGGGCATCTAGGTTGGTTCCACAGTCTTGCTATTGTGAATTGTGCTGCTATGAACATGGATGTAGCAGTGTCCCTATAGTGTGCTCTTTTTAGGTCTTTAGGGAATAGACCGAGTAGGGGAATAGCTGGATCAAATGGTGGTTCCATTCCAAGCTTTCCAAGAAATCTCCATACTGCTTTCCAAATTGGGCGCACCAATTTGCAGTCCCACCAGTAATGTACAAGAGTACCCTTTTCCCGACATCCTCGCCAGCACTTGTTGTTGTTTGACTTCCTAATGGCTTCCAATCTTACTGGAGTGAGATGGTATCTTAGGGTGGTTTTGATTTGCATTTCTCTGACTGCTAGAGATGGTGAGCATTTTTTCATATACTTGTTGATTGATTGTATGTCCTCCTCTGAGAAATTTCTGTTCAGGTCCTTGGCCCATTTGTTGATTGGGTTATTTGTTATCTCATTGTCTAATTTTTTTAGTTCTTTGTATATTCTGAATATTAGGGCTTTGTCTGAAGTGTGAGGAGTAAAGATTTGTTCCCAGGACGTAGGCTCAATATTTACCTCTCTTATTGTTTCTTTTGCAGAGAAAATCTTTTTAGTTTGAGTAAGTCCCATTTGTTGATTCTAGTTATTAACTCTTGTGCTATGGGTGTCCTATTGAGGAATTTGGAGCCCGACCCCACAGTATGTAGATCATAACGAACTTTTTCTTCTATCAGACGCCATGTCTCTGATTTGATATCAAGTTCCTTGATCCACTTTGAGTTAACTTTTGTGCATGGCGAGAGAAAGGGATTCAGTTTCAATTTGTTGCATATGGATTTCCAGTTTTCGCAACACCATTTGTTGAAGATGCTAGCCTTCTTCCATTGCATGCTTTTAGCCCCTTTATCGAATATAAGATAGTTGTAGTTTTGTGGATTGGTTTCTGTGTCCTCTGTTCTGTACCATTGGTCCACCCGCCTGTTTTGGTACCAGTACCATGCTGTTTTTGTTACTATTGCTCTGTAGTATAGTTTGAAGTCTGGTATAGCTATACCGCCTGATTCACACTTCCTCCTTAGCAATGTTTTTGCTATTCTGGGCCTTTTATTTTTCCATATGAATTTCATGATTGCTTTCTCTATTTCTACAAGAAATGCCATTGGGATTTTGATTGGCATTGCATTAAACCTATTGAGAACTTTTGGTAATATGGCCATTTTGATGATGTTAGTTCTACCTATCCATGAACAGGGTATATTTTTCCATCTTCTAAGATCTTCTTCAATACTCTGTTTAGGGTTCTGTAGTTTTGAATGTATAAGTCTTACACCTCTTTTGTTAGGTTGAATCCCATGTATTTTATTTTTTCTGAGGATATTGTGAATGGGGTGCTTGTCCTCATTTCCATTTCAGAGGATTTGTCGCTGATATACAGGAATGCCTTTGATTTATGCGTGTTGATTTTATATCTGGCCACTTTGCTGAATTCATTTATTAGCTCTAATAGTTTCTTTGTATACCCTTTTGGCTCTGCTAGGTATAGAATCATGTCATCTGCAAATAGTGATAATTTGAGTTCTTCTTTTCCTATTTTTATGACTTTAATTTCTTTCGTCTAATTGCTATGGCCAGTGATTCGAGAACTATGTTGAACAGAAGTGGTGAGAGAGGGCATGCCTGTCTTGTTCCAGATTTTAGAGGGAATGCCTTCAGTTTTTCTCCATTCAGAATGATGCTAGCCTGAGGCTTAGCATAGATTGCTTTTACAATATTGAGGTATGTTCCTGTTATCCCTAGTTTTTCTAGAGTTTTGAACATAAAGGGATGCTGTACTTTGTCGAATGCTTTTTCCGCATCTATCGAAATGATCATATGGTTCTTATTTTTAAGCCTATTGATGTGGTGAATAACATTAATTGATTTCCGTATATTGAACCAACCTTGCATCCCATGGATAAATCCTACCTGATGATGGTGCACAATTTTTTTGATATTTTTTTGTATCCGGTTCGCCAGAAGTTTATTGAGGATTTTTGCATCTAGGTTCATTAGAGATATTGGTCTGTAGTTTTCTTTCTTTGGAGTGTCTTTGTCTGGTTTAGGAATCAGGGCGATGTTGGCCTCTTAGAATGAATTTGGAAGTTCTCCCTCTTTTTCATTTTCCTAAAATAGCTTGAAAAGTATTGGTATTAGTTCCTCTTTAAAGGTTTTGTAAAACTCTGCTGTATACCCATCCGGTCCTGGGCTTTTCTTAGTTGGTAGTCTTTTGATGGTTTCTTCTATTTCCAGAATTGATATTGGTCTGTTTATGTTGTCAATATCCTCCTGACTCAATCTGGGCAAATCATATGACTTAAGAAATTTATCGATGCCTTCACTATCTTCAATTTTATTGGAGTATAAGGATTCAAAATAATTTCTGATAATCTTCTGTATTTCTGAAGTGTCTGTTGTGATATTGCCTTTTTCATCCCGTATGCTAGTAATTTGAGATCTCTCTCTTCTTCTCTTCGTTAGCGTGGCTGAGGGTCGGTCAATTTTATTTATTTTTTCAAACAACCAACTTTTAGTTTTGTCAATTTTTTCAATTGTTTCTTTTGTTTCGATTTCATTAATTTCAGCTCTGATTTTAATTATTTCTTGTCTTCTACTTTTTTGCCGTTGTTTTGCTCTTCTTTTTCTAGGACTTTGAGTTGAAGTATTAGATCATTTATTTGTTGTTTTTTTTTTCTTTTTTTAAGGATTGAACTCCAAGCAATAAATTTTCCTTTTAGAACTGCTTTCAATGTGTCCCATAGATTCCGACATGTTGTGTCTGTGTTTTCATTTATCTCTAAGAATTTTTCAATTTCCTCCTTGATGTCTTCTATAACCCATTGATCATTCAGTAACCTATTTTTCATTCTCCAAGTGATGCATGATTTTTTCTTACTTCTTTTATCGTTGATTTTCAATTTCATTCCATTATGTTCAGATAAGATGCATGGTATTATCTCTACTCCTTTATATTGTCTAAGAGTTGCCCTGTGACATAATATAAAATCTATTTTTGAGAAGGATCCATGTGCTGCTGAGAAAAAAGTGTAACTGCTTGATCTTGGGTGGTATATTCTATATATGTAAATTAAGTCCAGGTTATTAATTATGTTATTGAGTTCTATAGTTTCCTTATTCAACTTTTCTTTGGAAGATCTATCCAGTGGTGAGAGAGGTGTGTTGAAGTCTCCCATAATTATTGTATGGTGGTCTATTAGACTCTTGAACTTGAGAATAGTTTGTTTGATGAACATAGCTGCACCATTGTTTAGGGCATATATATTTATGATTGTGATGTTTTGTTGGTGTATGGTTCCCTTGAGCTGTATGTAGTGTCCCTCTTCATCCCTTTTGATTAACTTTGGCTTGAAATCTATTTTATATGATATGAGTATGGACACTCCTGCTTGTTTCCAAAGTCCATATGAGTGATATGATTTTTTCCAACCTTTCACCTTCAGTCTATGTATGTCTTTTCCTATCAAATGCGTCTCCTGAAGGCAGCATATTGTTGGGTCTTGTTTTGTGATCCATTCTACTAGCCTGTGTCTCTTAATTGGTGAGTTTAAGCCATTAACATTTAGGGTTATTATTGAGATATGGGTTGTTCTTCCAGCGATATTTGTTTATTTATGTTCCTAAACATGGTTTGTTTTCCTCTTTGATTATCCCCAGCCTTTACTGTACTCCCTCCCGCTGTTGGTTTTCATTGATATTTTCCATTTCCTCTTCCTGTAATATTTTGCCGAGGATGTTTTGAAGAGATGGTTTTCTAGCTGCAAATTCTTTTCACATTTGTTTATCGTGGAAGGTTTTAATTTCATCTTCCATACTGAAGCTTAATTTTGCTGGATACACAATTCTTGGTTGGAACCCATTTTCTTTCAGTGTTTGAAATATGTTATTCCAGGATCTTCTAGGTTTCAGAGTCTGTGTTGAAAGATCAGCTGTTATCCTGATTGGTTTACCCCTAAATGTAATCTGCTTCCTTTCTCTTGTAGCTTTTAAAATTCTCTCCTTATTCTGTATGTTGGGCATCTTCATTATAATGTGTTTAGGTGTGGATCTCTTATGATTTTGCACATTCGGCATCCTGTAGGCTTCTAGGATTTGGGATTCTGTCTCATTCTTCAAGTCTAGGAAGTTTTCTCGTATTATTTCATTGAATAGATTGCTCATTCCTTTTGTTTGGACCTCTATACCTTCCTGTATCCCAATGACTCTTAAGTTTGGTCTCTTTATGTTATCCCATATTCTTGAATGTTCTGCTCATGGTTTCTTAACAGCTTTGCTGAGCTGTCTATGTTCTTCTCCAGTTGAAATACTTTGTCTTCATTGTCTGATGTTCTATCTTCTAAGTGTTCTACTCTGCTGGTAGTATTCTCAATTGAGTTTTTAAGTTGGTTTATTGTTTCCTGCATTTCCAGGATTTCTGTTTGTTTGTTTTTTATAACCTAGATCTCCCTGTATAATTGATCTTTTGCTTCTTGGATTTGTTTATGTAATTCATTTTCGAAGTGGTTGAAGTGGTCTTTCATTGTCTGATTTTGCTGTCTAATGTCTTCCTTGAGACTCCAGATTATCTGAAGCATGTATATCCTGAATTCTTTATCTGACATTCCATCTGATGCAGATATTACCTCTTCTAAAGTTGAGTTGACCTGCATTGCTTGTGGTCCTTTCTTTCCTTTTCTTTTCATACTGATCACGTTTCTTTCTGCTTGGTGAAACTGTTGTGTTATTGATTTTCCCCCTATATATTTATATTGCTCTTGTATAGTTGAAAAGTTTCCCTCGCAGGCTTTGGCGGTGGTTCTGCCCCTCCTCCAATTGGGGCAATGTGCCTACCACGCCGGCAGGTCGCTGTGCCTGTACTTTCGGTGGGCCTGTTCTTTCGGTGGTCACAGGTCCGCCTATCTTGCAGGCGTGAGCAGCGGCTCTGCCCCTCCGCTGGCTGCTAGGCCTGTTCTGTCTGTCGTTTGCAGGTCTGTCTACCTAACAGGCGCTGGTGGCGGCCCTGCCCCTCCTCCAACCGGGGTGATGTGTCAGACGGGCCACTGGGCCTGTTTTGTCAGTGGTCACTGTACCGCCTACCTTGCAGGTGCGTGGGGCAAAAGTGCCCCTCCGTAGGTTCTGGGCCTGACCTGCCGGTGGGTCGCAAGTCATTCTTTTTTAGTTCTAGTAGTTTTTGTAGACCCTTTTGTGTCTTCTATGTTTAGAATAATGTCACCCGAAAATAGTGATAATTTACGTTCTTATTTTCCTATTTTTATGCCTTTTATTTCTTTAGTCTGTCTAATTGCTCTGGCCAGTGTTTTGAGAACTATATGGAATAGAAGTGGTGAGAGAGGGTATCCCTGTCTTGTTCCAGATTTTAGAGGAAATGCCTTCAATTTTTCTGCATTCATAATGATTCTAGCTGAGGCTTTGCATAGATAGCTTTTACAATGTCGAGGTAATTTCCTGTTATCCCTAGTTTTTCTAATGTTTTGAACATAAAGGGATGCTGTACTTTGTCAAGTGCTTTTTTTGCTTCTAACGAGATGATCATATGGTTCTTATCTTTAAGTCTATTGATGTGGTGAATAACATTTATTGATTTCCGTATATTGAACCATCGTTGCATCCCAGGGATGAATCCTACTTGATCATGTTGCATAATTTTTTTGATGTGCCTTTGTATTCGATTCGCCAGAATTTTATTGAGGATTTTTGCATGTAGGTTCATCAGATATATTGGTCTGTAGTTTTCTTTCTTTGAGGTGTCTTTTTCTGATTTCGGAATCAGCGTGATGTTGGCCTCATAGAATGAATTTGGCAGAGCTCCCTCTTTTTCTCTATCCTGAAATAACTTGAAAAGTATTGGTATTAAATCTTCTTTAAATGTTTTGTAAAACTCCGCTGTATAGCCATCCGTTCCTGGGCTTTTCTTGGTTGGTAGTCTTTTGATTGCTTCTTCTGTTTTATCCATTGACATTGGTCTGTTTAAATTGTGTGTATCCTCCTGACTCAGTCTGGGCAAATCATATGACTTAAGAAATTTGTTGATGTCTTCACTATATTCTATTTTATTGGAATATAGGTTTTCCAAATAATTTCTAATTGTCTTCTGTATTTCGGAAGCATCTGTTGTAATATAGCCTTTTTCATCCCATATGTTAGTAATTTGAGTTCTCTCTCTTCTTCTCTTCATTAGCATGGCTAAGGGTCTGTCGAACATATATATTTTTTCGAAGAACCACCTTTTAGTTTTGTTAATTTTTTCAATAGTTTCTTTTGATTCAATTTCGTTGATTTCTGCTCTGATTTTAATTATTTCTTGCCTTCTGCTACATTTTCTGTTGTTTTGCTCTTCCTTTTCTAGGGCTTTGAGTTAAAGTGTGAGCTCATTTATTTGTTTGGTTTTACTTTTTTTCAGGAATGACCTCCAGGCAATGAATTTCCCTCTTAAAACTGCTTTCATTGTGTCCCATAGATTCCGATATGTTGCGTCTGTATTTTCATGTATCACTAAGAATTTTTTTATTTCCTCCTTTACATCTTCTCTAACCCACTGATCATTCAGTAACATATTGTTCATTTTCCATGTGATGTAGGATTTTTCCTTCCTTCTTTTATCATTGATTTCCAGTTTCATTCCATTATGATCAGATAAAATGCATGGTATTATCTCTACACCTTTATATTTACTGAGGGTTGCCCTATGGCATAATATATGGTCTATTTTTGAGAAGGATCCACGTGCTACTGAGAAAAAAGTATATCCACTTGATGATGGTTGATATATTCTATATATGTCAGTTACATGTAGGTTATTGATTGTGATATTGAGTTCTATACTTTCTTTATTCAACTTTTGTTTGGAGGATCTGTCCAATGGTGAGAGAGGTGTGTTGAAGTCTCCCATAATTATTGTGTTGTGGTCTATTTCATTCTGGAACTTGAGGAGAATTTGTTTTTTGAACGTTGCAGCACCATTATTTGGTGCATAAATATTGATAATTTTTATGTTTTGTTGGTGAATGGTTCCTTTTAACAGTATATAATGTTCTTTCTTATCCCTTTTGATTAAATTAGTCTTGAAGTTGATTTTATTCGATATGAGGATGGCCACCCCTGCTTGCTTACAAGGACCATTGCATGGTATATTTTTTCCAAAACTGCACCTTCAGCCTGTATGTCTTTTCCATTCAGATGTGTCTCCTGGAGGCAACATATTGTTGGATTCGTTTTTAATCCAAGTTACCAGCCTATGTCGCGTTATTGGAGAGTTTAAGCCATTAACATTTAGAGTCACTATTAATATATGGTTTGTACTGCCACCCATAATTGATGATTCTTCTTTTTTTTTAATTTAGTTTGTTTCTCCATGATTAGCTTTTCCCCCACCCTCTGTCATTACTGAGGCACTTCCCACTGATGGTTTTGGTTGTTGATTTTCATTTCTTCTTCGTGTATTGTTTTGCTCAAGATGCTTTGCAATGCTGCTTTTCTGGCTACAAATTCTTTTAGCTTTTGTTTATCATGAAATATTTTTATTTCATTGTCGTACCTGAAGCTTAATTTTGCTGGATACAGATTTTTTGGTTAACATTCATTGTCTTTCAGTGTTTGAAATACGTTGTTCAAGGATCTTCTCTCTTTCAGCGACTGTGATGAAAAATCCCTTCTCAACCTTATTGGTTTACCCCTTAATGTAATCTGCCTCCTTTCTCTTAGAGCTTTTAATATTTTCTCTTTGTTTTGTATATTGGATATCTTCATAACGATGTGTCTTGGTGTTGATCTACTGTGATTTTGTGTGCTCGGTGTCCTGTAAGCATGTAAAATTTGTATATCCGTTTACTTTGTATTTCTGGAAATATTTCTGTAATTATTTCATTCAATAGATTACTCATTTCATTGGTTTGAATCTGTGTACCTATCCAGATGACTCATAAATTTGTTTTTTTATGTTATCCCATATCTCTTGGATGTTTTACTCATGATTTTTTACCAGCCTTTCTGTGTTGGCTAGATTCATTTCAAGATGATATATTTTGTCTTCATTATCGAACATTCTGTCTTCTACTTGCTCCACAGTGTTAGTGATACTCTTAATTGACTTTTTAATTTGGTTTATCGTTTCCTTCATTTCTAGAATTATTGTTTGATTTTTTTATAATCTCTATCTCCTGATAAAGATTCATAACTTCTTCTTTTATCTGTTTATGTAATTCATTTTCAATGTGTTCTTTCACTGTTTGGATTTGCTCTCTCGTATCCTCTTTAAGTTTCCATTCCATCTGTCTAAGGTATTCCTTGAGTTCTTTATATGACCATTTTTCTGATGACTATAGGTCCTCCTGAATATTTAGGCTGTCCTTCATTGTTTGTACTTATTTTCTTCCTTGATTTTTTGTGCTGCCCATGTTACTTCTTGCTCTGTTTCACTGCTGAGTTACTGTTTACTCTTATAATTTTATTTGATGCTTGGGAGGAAAGATATTAGAAGGAAAGGGAAGAAGTCACTAAAGAGAATGAGAGTAGGCAGGTAGAATTAAAGGAAGGGGAAATAAGAAAATTGAAAAGAAACAATAAGACAAAAGAAAAAAAATAGAAAAGAAAGAAAGAAAGAAAAAAATTTAAAAATAATGATCATTTAAAAATTGAATATTAAAATTTAAAATAATAATAATAATAATAAAATAAAAATATTATAAAAATGAAAACATTTTAAAACGTTAAAGTACAACAACAACAAAAAAAATGAATTCACATAAAGAATCTAAATGCCACACTCAGTTGGCCTCAAGTTGGAGAAGCAGAGCAGTATTAAGAGCAGGCCTATTTTTTCACTTCTGTTTTACAGGAAGGGATTCCAGGCCACCCTGATTTTAGGCAAATGAGGGGCAAGGGAGCTTATTTTGGACACGGACGTGGGCTGTGTACCTCATGGAAACCTCCAGCCGGAGGTAATGATGAGTGTCTACATGGAAGAAGATGAGGGCCATGTTGGGGTGTTTTGGTTTTAGCTGTGAACATTTGTATGGCGGTAGGAAGAGAAGACTGGGTCCACCTGGGCTTGAACTCTTGTGTGATTCAACATAGAGACTGAGATCTGGAATTGACCTCAGAGAAGTATTGCCATGAATTGTGTTGGGATTTTAGAAGGCCATGCATGAGAGTCGCCCTTGGAAAGTGAGATCTAGGCCCAAGGTGGCTTTCCACAGAGCAAAGGGAATCTCAGCCAGGATATCACATGATTTTCTTCTGAAAGACTTGGCAGCCATAGTTGAGAGTCAAAGGCTCATGGACGTCACATTGTAGACCTCAATGGGCCTGGCTTCATGTGACCTTTTGGCCACCCTTTGGGAAGCCTTGCCTCTGAGAGTTCTCCAGATCTTTCATTGAAATGAGCTTACTCAACATTTAATGGTTAATGAATGAATTGAAACCCACAGTGCCTCCAACTTCATCCTTGAAAATTGGCCAGATAAAAACCATGAAATTTTTGAAATTCCCAAGAGTAGGTGTCACAGGAGAACCTTTGGATGTCCTCTAGCTGATCATGAGAATACAAGACAATGCCTTTATTGACTGGTTTACATGAAAATGGTGTATAACAGAGATGCCAGTAAGTTGGAGCCTGCTGAGTAGTGTTCCTAGAGCCGTGGTGGGCAGGTGTGTGATAAAAAATCTCTGGTGTTGCCATGTTTATCTGCCATTGGTGTCCAAATATCTTGTGACTGACATTTTGCAGCCAGTAGACCCTTATATGTAAAAGCATCTTGTTATATGGAGAGGTTTTAGGGCAATGTTCAGAATCAGGTTGCTATGGTCAATGGAGCAAGCTATGTGGGATAGAAGCCTGGTTGGTGCATTCTCCAACAGAACCCGACCCACCACAACTGACAGAATTCCCTACAGCACTGTGTCCCAGGTGAACGCTTTTTATTTCATGAAGCAAATACCACACTCCTAGTGCAACAGCAAGAAACACCATGAAGAGTGGAGGATGACCAAATGGCTTCACAGTCCACATGAGGAGACACTTGCCCTCAGTGGCCACAGTTTACCTACACAGAGAAAATTCAGCACTGCTGCCTCATGTTCATTGGAAAATAAGAAACCATGTCATCCATGTCACATAGATGCAGACACAGCTTTGATGGTCTCACTACAAAGGAAGCTAATGCTCCTGACAACAAAATATATTTCAAGTGCCCAACCTCACAGGTAGTTTCTCCAGATGTTGGGCCGGCAGAGCTTCATGTTTGTGGAGTGTTTACCCTGTCCCTTACTTTTGGAAACTCCTCTACCACCTCCAAATTTGTGAACTCCTGAGCATTTTCTATTCCAGATATGTATTCACAGATTTTCTAACTCTTCTCCTCTAATTGTGTCTTACATGGGGCGAAGGTAATGCCAAGGCATTGTTCTGAATGAGAGTGGGAAGATTTTTATGTAGCACATATTTGCATACACATTGGATACATTTTCCAATTTTCCATTCGAAATACTGAATCCCTGACACTAACAAATTTCCTTCTAGACTTTTACTTATAATCTTAATATGATTCAGAAAAATAACCCAGACAAAATAGAAATACAAGAGGTTCACAGGAGGTATGGTGTATAGTTGGATTTGCCTTTCGTATGATAAATGGTAGGTGTTATAAATCAAGCCAATTTTAATTGAAATAGTTCTCCATGTGTTTTAAAAGTTAACAAATATGTGAATAACTGTCTCCCTTTCTCTGTAGCCTATTCAGCACATGTATTTTTATGCACATATTGAATTAAACCTGGTATCACACGTACATTTTGTGAGTTGGCTGACTTGGCAGATACAAATTGTAAGAAAAGATCACTCCTACTAAACGCTGTTGGAACTGAAAATTCAACATATGGGTCAGTTTTCTAGTTGTACAACATAAATTGATGTTCAGGAAAATGAAAGGAAATTGAATATTTTTGGATCTCTGGATGATATATTTTTCATGGTGAATTTCAATTGGCATACATAATGCTACTTTTTAATGTCTGTGTGTGTGTGTGTGTGTGTATATATATATGTATTCACTCTCCAGATTTTTCAAAATATGAAATGTATTTGTCTGATTATACATTCCCTAAATTCATTCATATTTATGTATGTGGATGTATAATCACCTTTTCACAAGTTTATTCTCAGAAATATTCATCCACCTGAAATACATATTTGTTTCCTAGTACTGAAAACTAACTTCAGGGGATCATATGATGACAGCGAAAGGAGTGCATCAACCCCATGTACAGCGTCACTGTGCAGGAGAATGACGAATTTCCAGCAAAATTTGGGTGGTCCTAAACCTAGTGGAAGTATTTCCATCTCACGAGGATCAGCTACGGGGCTCAAACGTGAGTGATTTGTCTGCATGGAGCATCATGCTGCTTATTCAGCAAATCGCCCTGCGGGTAGAGTCTGTGGCGCGTGCTGGGAAGCAATGAGATAGCAACACAAATATTCAGTGATGCAGATTCTGTGGGCTCCTGCCATCTGTACAATCACTGTGCTCATTGCTGAATTCTGGGTTTGAGACCAGGGAAATACACGGTCCAATTCGGTTTTCCACACCAGTCAGACCACAGAGGAAGCCAGGGGCCACCATCTTGGAGAGCTGACGTCACCATTCCTGTTTTCAACTGATAGCAGCTCATTCAGCTATAGAACAGGTAATCTCAGGCTGTCATTCGCCTGTGTCTCGGAGACAAATTACTCAGGTCTGCTCCTATCAGAACATACACCAAGCCCAGAGCGGCAGAATTCTGGCTCCTGGAACTGATCAGGCCCAGGGCTAAAGAACCTGCGGAAACTGCTTCTCGGTCTAGGTCTTGCTGAATACTGTGGAGGTAAATACCTACCGAGCCTTCATAGGCAGTGGCAACAGGATTGAGACGGGGCTTGTGAGGGCCGTTCAGGACTCACCCATTGCTTTGTTCATCCGGCAAAGGGAACGAAATGCTGCCATTCGCATGGGATACCAACATGTTAGAGATCTGAAGTCATCACAAAGTGGCGGAGGAGATAACTTCATCGATACCAGCGGAGAGAGAAACAGTTGGTCTCCTGGTTAAAAAAGTGAGTCACAAACACCCGAGTCTCTCTCACTCTGTCTTCAAGCTAGAGGGACAGAGCAGAGACACCGCTCACGCCCGGCACTGGCCCAGCGACCCGCAGGCGTGGTAGTCACGTCATCCCAATTGGAGTAGGGACAGAGCAGAGCCGCTGCCCGTGCCCGGAACAGGCCCATCGACCAGCAGGCTTGGTAGTCACGTCACCCCAATTGGAGTAGGGGCAGTGCAGAGCCACAGCCTATGCCCAGAACAGGCCCAACGACCCGCCGGTGTGGTAGACACGGCACCCCTATTGGAGTAGTGGCAGAGCAGAGCCTTCTCCCGTGCCCATTACAAGCCCATCGGCCCACCAGCATGGTTGTTAGGTCACCCCAATAGGAATAGGGGCAGAGCAGAGCCACCACCCATGCCCAGAACAGGTCCAGCAACCCGCCGGCGAGGTAGTCATATCACCCCAATTGGAGTAGGGGCAGAGCAGAGTGACCAACCTCGCCCACAACGTAGGCAACCGAACAGCGAAACAGGCCAAGTGGCCTGCGGGCACAGCAGACACATAACCCCATTTGGAGTAGGGGTAGAGCAGATCCACTGCCCATGCCCACAAAATAGACAGACCTGCGACCGACCAGCAAAGAGGCTCAGCGTCCTGCCGGCATGGTAGACACGTCATCCCAATTTGAGTAAGGGCAGAGTAGAGCTGCCGCCCGCACCTGCAAGGTAGGCAGACCTGCAATGGATCAGCAGAACAGGCCGAGGGGTCCGTGGGCATTGTAGACACGTCACACCAAATGGAGGAGGGGCAGAGCAGAGCCACTGCCCGCGCCCGCATTGTAGACAGACCTGCGACCAACCAGCACAACAGGCCCAGCAGCCCGTCAGCGTGGTAGATAGATCACCCCAATTGGAGGAGCAGAACAGCCGCCCCCCGCTACTTCAAGGGAGACTTTTCAACCATACAAGAGCAATATAAGTATATAGGGGGAAAATTTCAAAAACACAACAGTTTCAACAAGCAGAGAGAAACGCGAGCAGTATGAAAAGACAAGGAAAGAAAGGACCACAAGCAATGCAGGTAAACACAATTTTAGAAGAGGTAATAGCTGCATCGGATGGAATGTCAGATAAAGAATTCAGGATACTCAGGCTTTAGATGATCTGGAGTCTCAAGGAAGACATTAGACAACAAAATCAGACAATTAAAGATCCCTTCGACAATGAATTACATAAACAAATCCAAGAAGCAAAAGATCAACTATATAGGGAGATAGAGGTTGTAAAAACAAACAGAAATCCTAGAATTGCAGGAAGCAATAAACCAACTTAAAAACTCAATTTAGAATACTACCAGCAGAGTAGAACACTTAGAACATAGAACATCAGACAATGAAGACAAAGTATTTATACTTGAAAAGAACATAGACAGCTCAGCAAGACTGTTATGAAACCACGAGCAGAACATCCAAGAAATATGGGATAACATAAAGAGGCCAAACTTAAGAGACATTGGGATACAGGAAGGTATAGAGGTTCAAACAAAAGGAATGAGCAACCTATTCAATGAAATAATACGAGATAACTTCCCAGACTTGATAAATAAAAAAGAATCCCAAGTCCTAGAAGCCTACAGAACGCCGAATGTGCAAAATCATAAGAGAGCCAGAACTAGACACATTATAATGAAGATGCCCAACAAACAGAAAAAGGAGAGAATTTTAAAAGCTACAAGAGAAAGGAAGCAGATTACATTTAGGGGTAAACCAATCAGGATAACAGCTGATCTTTCAAAACAGACTCTGAAAGCTAGAAGATCCAGGAATAACATATTTCAAACACTGAAAGAAAATGGGTTCCAACCAAGAATTGTGTATCCAGCGAAAGTAAGCTTCAGGATGGAAGATGAAATTAAAACCTTCCACGATAAACAAAAGTGCAAAGAATTTGCAGCTAGAAAACCATCTCTTCAAAACATCCTCGGCAAAATATTACAGGAAGAGGAAATGAAAAATATCAATGAAAACCAACAGCGGGAGGGAGTACAGTAAAGGCTGGGGATAATCAAAGAGGAAAACAAACCATGTTTAGGAACATAAATAAACAAATATCACTGGAAGAACAACCCATATCTCAATAATAACCCTAAATGTTAATGGCTTAAACTCACCAATGAAGACACACTGGCTAGTAGAATTGAACAAAAAACAAGACCCAACAATATGCTGCCTACAGGGGACTCATTTGATAGGAAAATGCATACATAGACTGACGGTGAAAGTTTGGGAAAAATCATATCACTCATATGGACTTCGGAAACAAGCAGGAGAGTCCATACTCATATCAAATAAAATAGATTTTAAGCCAAAGTTAATCAAAAGGGATAAAGAGAGACACTACATACTGCTCAAGGGAACCATACACCAACAAGACACAGCAATCGTTAATATATATGCCCCGTACAATGGTGCAGCTATGTTCATCAAAGAAACTCTTCTCAATTTCAATAGTCTAATAGACCACAATACAGTAATCATGGGAGCCATGAACACACCTCTCTCACCACTGGACAGATCTTCCAAACAAAAGTTGAATTAGGAATCTATAGAACTCAATAACACAATTAATAACCTAGACTTATTTGAGATATGTAGAATATAACACCCAACATCAAGCAGTTACCTTTTTTCTCAGCAGCACATGTATCCTTGTAAAAAATAGATCATATATTATGTCACAGGGCAACTCTTAGACAATATAAAGGAGTACAGTTAATACCATGCATATTATCTGATCATAATGGAATGAAACTAAAAATCAATGATAAAAGAAGGAAGGAAAAATCATGCATCACTTGGAGAATGAACAATAGGTTACTGAGTGATCAATGGGTTATAGAAGACATCAAGGAGGAAATTTAAAAATTCTTAGAAATAAATGAAAATGCAGACACAACATACCGGAATCTATGGGACACATTGAAAGCAGTTTTAAGAGGAAAATTCATTGCTTGGAGTTCATTCCTTAAAAAAAGAAACAACCAACAAATAAATGATCTCATACTTCATCTCAAAATCCTAGAAAAAGAAGACGAAAGCAACAGCAAATGAAGTAGAAGGCAAGAAATAATTAAGATCAAAGCTGAAATTAATGAAATTGAAACAAAAGAAACAATTGAAAAAACTTGACAAAAGTAGAAGTTGGTTCTTTGAAAAAATAAATATAATTGACAGACCCTTAGAAATGATAACAAAGAGAAGAAGACAGAGAACTCAAATTACTAGAATAAGGGATTAAAAAAGAAATATCACAACAGATATTTCAGAAATACAGAAGATAATCAGAAATTATTTTGAATCCTTATACTCCAATCAAATAGAAGACAGTGAAGGCATCGATAAATTTCTTAAGTCATATGATCTGCCCATATTGAGTCAGGAGGATATAGCAACATAAACAGACCAATATCAATTGAGGAAATAGAAGAAACCATCAAAACACTACCAACTTAGAAAAGCCCAGGACCGTATAGGTATACAGCAGAGTTTAACAAAACCTTTAAAGAGGAACGAATACCAATATTTTTCAAGGTATTTCAAGAAAGTGAAAAAGAGGGAGATCTTCCAAATTCATTCTACGAGCCCAACATCACCCTGATTATTACAGCAGACAAAGACACTTCAAAGAAAGAAAACTACAGACCAATATCTCTAATGAACCTACATGAAAAAATCCTCAATAAAATTCTGGCGAATTGGATACAAAAAAAAATATCAAAAAAATTGTGAATCCTGATCAAGTAGAATTCATCCATGTGATGCAAGGCTGGTTCAATATACGGAAATCAATAAATGTTATTCACCACATCAATAGACTTAAAAATAAGAACCATATGATCATCTCGATAGATGCAAAAAAAGCATTCGATAAAGTACAGCATTCTGTTATGTTCAACACTCTAGAAAAACGAGTGATAAGAGGAACATACCTCAATATTGTAAAAGCAATCTATGCTAAGCCTCAGGCTAGCATCATTCTGAATGGAGAAAAATTGAAGGCATTCTCTCTAAAATCTGGAACAAGACAGGGATGCCCTCTCTCACCACTTCTGTTCAACATAGTTCTCGAAACACTGGTCAGAGCAATTAGACAGACGAAAGAAATAAAAGGCATAAAAATTGGAAAAGAAGTACTTAAATTATCACTATTGCAGATCACATGATTCTATATCTAGCAGTCCCAAAAGGGTCTACAAAGAAACTAATGGAGCTAATAAATGAATTCAGAAAAGTGGCAGGATATAAAATCAACATGCATAAATCAAAGGCATTCCTGCATATCAGCGACAAATCTTCTGAAATGGAAATGAGGACAACCACTCCATACACAATATCCTAAAAAAATAATAATAATAATTAGGAATCAACCTAACAAAAGATGTGAAAGTCTTATACAATGAAAACCACAGAACCCTAAAGAGAGAAATAGAAGAAGATCTTAGAAGATGTAAAAATATATCCTGTTCATGGACAGGCAGAACTAACATCAACAAAATGGTGATATTACCAAAAGTTCTCAATAGGTTTAATGCAATGCCAATCAAAATCCAAACGGCATTTCTTCTAGAAATAGAGAAAGCAATCATGGAATTCATATGGAAAAATAAAAGACACAGAATAAAAAAAAAACAATACTAAGCAGGAAGTGTGAATCAGGCGGCCTAGTGATACCAGACTTCAAACTATACTACAGAGCAATAGTAACAAAAATAGCATGGTACTGGTACCAAAACAGGAGGGTGTACCAATTGTTCAGAATAGAGGACACAGAAACCAAGCCAGGAAACTACAACTATCTTATATTTGATGGAGGGGCTAAAAGCATGCAATGAAGGAATATAGCATCTGCAAAAAATGGTGCTGGGAAAACTTGGAATCCATGTGTAAAAAAATGAAACTGAATCCCTTTCTCTCGCCATGCACAAAAGATAACTCAAAACGGATCATGGAGCTTGATATCAAATCAGAGACATGGAGTCTGATAGAAGAAAAAGTTGGCTACAATCTACATACTGTGGGGTCGGGCTCCAAATTCCTCAATAGGAAACCCATAGCACAAGAGTTAATAACTACAATCAACAAATGGGACTTACTCAAACTAAAAAGGTTTTTCTCAGCAAAAGGAACAATAAGAGAGGTAAATAGGGAGCCTAAATCCTGGGAACAAATCTTTACTCCTCACACTTCAGATAGAGCCCTAATATTCAGAGTATACAAAGAACTGAAAAAAATAGACAATAAGATAACAAATAACCCAATAAACAAATGGGCCAAGAACCAGAACAGACACTTCTCAGAGAAGGACATACAATCAAAAAACAAGTACATGAAAAAATGCTCACCATCCCCAGCAGTCAGAGAAATGCAAATCAAAAGCACCCTAAGATACCATCTCATTCCAGTAAGATTGGCAGCCATTATGAAGTCAAACAACAACAAGTGCTGGTGAGGATGTGGAGAAACAGGTACACTTGTACATTATTGGAGGCACAGCTAATTGGTGCAGCCAATTTGTAAAGCATTATGGAGATTTCTTGGAAAGCTGGGAATGGAACTACCATTTGACCCAGCTATTCCTCTTCTCGGTCTATTCCCTAAAGACCTTAAAAGATCATGCTACAGGGACACTTCTACATTGATGTTCATAGCAGCACAATTCACAATAGCAAGACTGTGGAACCAACCTAGATGCCGTTCAATAGAAGAATGGATAAAAAAATTGTGGCATTTATACACAATGGAGTATTACTCTGTTTTAAAAAATGACAAAATCATAGAATTTGCAGGAAAATAGATGGCATTAGAGCAGATTATGCTAAATGAAGCTAGCCAATCCCTAAAAAACAAATGCCAAATGCCTTCTTTGATAAAAGGAGAGTAACTACGAACAGAGTAGGGATGAAGAGCATGAGAAGAAGATTAGTATTAAATAGGGATGAGAGGTGGGAGAGAAAGGGATAGAGAAGAGAAATTGCATGGAAATGGAAGGAGACCCACAGGGTTATATAAAATTACATAAAAGAGGATGTGAGGGGAAAGGGAAAAATAATACAAAAAGGGAGAAATTTATTACAGTAGAGGGGGTAGAAAGAGAAGAGGGGAAGAGAGGGGAGAGGAGGAGGGATAGTAGAGGATAGGAAAGGCAGCAGAATACAATAGACACTAGTATGGCAATGTGTAAATCAATTGATGTGTAACTGATGTGATTCTGCAATCTGTATACGGGGTAAAAATGGGAGTTCATAACCCACTTGAATCAAAGTGTGAAATATGTTATATCAAGAAATATGTAATGTTTAGAACAACCATAAAATAATTTTT
Source organism: Callospermophilus lateralis (assembly GCF_048772815.1). Classification (NCBI taxonomy): domain Eukaryota; kingdom Metazoa; phylum Chordata; class Mammalia; order Rodentia; family Sciuridae; genus Callospermophilus; species Callospermophilus lateralis. The sequence goes on along the minus strand of NW_027514387.1, from coordinate 775,765 downwards.
AAAAAAAGGAAACTAACTTCAGTGAATGAGGCAAGCGAATCCTAATATTTCTACAGTAACTTATTAAGTTTAACATCAATGCAAGTAGATTCCAATGGGACATGATGTGTATTTTTACGTTAATTTTTATTCAAAACTGGTACATTACAATTTCATTAGTTTATGCACATCATAGGATATATATTTCATAAACAATTTAGCAAATTTATAGGCATTTGTTTCACTTTCAATCTCTTCCTGCTTCAGAACACATGTATTCCTCCATATTTCTTGACTGGTCTTTGCATGAGAATTCTTTCCGAACACATTATTTTCGATTTCCATAATCACTTTTGAAGCAAACTTCACACACACTTCATGATAAATCAAAACACTAATATTACCATTAGATGTATAACTGGTTGGAATGAATGAATGTATATCAATATAAGATTTATTGTATATTTTCAGATATCAATTCAATCCATTATTTAAAGGTGGAATCAGTTATATTATTTATTCACAGTATGGTGTATTCATGCTTAATCTCTATATTCATGGACACAGGGTACACCTCTTTGTATCCCCAATAATAATTTTATGTCTTCAATATATTGCTCCCAGAAATGGTGGTAGAAATACTCATGTCACCTGATCTACATATACATTTTATCACAGTAATATTCTGGACAAAAAATGTAAAGGTCACACTTATGATTGTACCAAAGACTAAATGAAAAGAGATCATGGATTACTAAAAACATCCATGTCCAGGTTGCCTAATGCTCTCAAATGTCAATCCTATTAGTTACTAGATATTTGTTTCTTCCTAAGTTTATATATTCAAACTCAACCCTGGTGAAAATTTCTACTCCTATCACTCACTTAATACTTTGCCTGATTTCATAATGTCTCTATTGATATCTGCTTTTCTACATATTTTCCCAATTTTATCATAGTGACTGACTCTTCATATGTGCTGACATTTACATTCACTCTCTAACCGAAACCCTATAGCTAAAGAATTTTTAGTCCCAATCCTACACTCATTCTTCTTCCTAAACCTACCGACTATCTTCCTAATCCTACCGACTATCCCTTTGGATTGGATATTCTCTTCTACATTCAAACATCCAAGATACAAGGTTCTATGCCATTGTATATCAAATTGTCTGAGACATCTTTGCAGAATATAATTAAAAACTAAGTATCCCAATTAAGGGCCCAATGCCCTTCTGGGTTTCAAATCATACCTAGATTTCTGTTTTCATACTTATATTTCACCTCGATATTCTTGTAAATATCGCAGGTTCCCAATACCATTATTTATCGCACAGAATGATTGCTAACCCAAATCGAACCTGTTATTAACCCTAAACATACACTGTTCCCTCAATCTCATTTTACAGAAGAGCAGGGAGAGAGTCGTTCTTACAATACAGGAAAGTAGGGGACATTCCACCTGCTGAGAACCTCAAAGTTCCATTCAAAATGATACCTGGAGAAGATGTAGGCAGCTATGAAGGACCTGAGAGAGCAAAAGTCATCTTCCATGGCAAACAACCTGGTCAGGATGAAGGGATGTGTCTGAATCAGCCTCTCTCTTTTTATTGTAGAGAAGATGGACCAAACCAGGCCTCTGTCGAGAGCTGCTGCTGGGTGCCTATGGTTGACATACCATTCTAACTTGTGAAAGTGTCACAGGAAGTAGGGGCAGCCTCCATCTCATGGGACACTTGGAAGCAACTGTTAGGACAAAGTGGTCGCCAAGGCAGTGACCTCATTCAGTTCCAAAGAAAGTGACATACCTCATTTCCTTGGTGATGGAACTCTCTGAACTTTTGTATCCAAGAATCCAGGCACCCCGAGGCAGCCCCAGTTCCAGTGGGCTCACTTGTTTGGATTTACCAAGGACAGAGTCAGTCTTTCTTGGTACCTACTGATGTGAGGATGGCCAAATGCCAGGAGAGCTCTGAAGAGGGACCTTTCCAGAAGAAGCAGGTAGTGGATCACCCCTTTTTCTTGACAACTTCACAGAGTTGGCCAAGGAAACCAGATCTGAGAGAGGTCAGGCCATGTCTTGAGAATAGGTAGGAAAGTTGGTTTGTTTGGTTTGGAGTGGATTGTTTTTAGTAAGTCGTTTGACCAGGCGAGTGTTTCTATGTCTGTGTATCCCACTGTGTCCGTTGTTGTAGACATTAGAAAAGAGAATGCATTAATGAATGCCTCCAGTCTAGTATAAATCTTCCCATAATTCATTCTGCCCAATTTATGAATGGACTGCAGCTTGTCTTATCGAGAGGCAATACCTTCTATCTTCCTAAGTTCCAGTTTTCTTCCTGAATTCTGGCCACTCTCCAGAATAGGCTCATGGTTTTGTGTCCAAGATATGTACCACTCCAAGCTCTGTGACATGGCCATGTACTGGATAGCTGAAGAGAATGGCCACCCTTTCAGAGAACTCAGATATCAGTGTGAACAGAAACGTCTCAGTGGAAAAACCCTGCTTTGGGCCTTTTGCTTACCTATTGTTCTGTTGCACTGAATGTCAGGAAAGACTTTGTCTCAGGCCACCCTTTTGTGAAGCCTGAAGAAAACAATTTTCAAATGGAAATGAATGGGCATCACCTGTGGCTCTTTGTTTAATTGCTTTGGAAAGGGATGTGGCTGAATTAGCCTCTTGGCCTTGTGTGTGGCTGTGACTTACATTCTCAGCACCTGATGGATCTAAAGAATAATCCCATGTGTGCATCAAAAACCATAATGGCAAAAAGATCAGTCATTGTGGATGAAGTCTCTTGCCTTCCTCTGTTAGGTTCCTGACCTCCGTCAAGTGAGAAAATGGATTCTTTGGGTCAAATGAGTTCCTCAAAGCCCTGCAGAGGTGCTTGGGGTTTCGCATGACTCCAAATCACAAAGAATCTATACCTGAAAATCAGTAGGCCTCACATTGGAGAAACAGAGCATTATTAATGACAGGCTTATTTGATCACTCCTGGTTCACAGGAAGGGTGTCCAGGCCACCCTGACTTTAGGCAAATGAGGGCCAAGTGAGCTTATTTTGGACACTTTCTTGGGCTTTGCCCCTCATGAAAATCTTCAGCCAGACATTACGATGAATGACAATATGTAAGAAGATGAGGGCAATGTGGGAGTGTTTTCGTTTTAATTTTGGTCATTTGTGTGGCGGTTGGAAGAAATGACTGGGTCCACCTGGGCTTGAACTCTGGTGTGATTCCCCTTAGAGACTGAGTTGTGGAACTGACCTTAGAGAAGTATTGCATTGAATTTTGTTGGGATTTTAGGAGGCCACGCATAAGAGTCACCCTTGGAACTGAGATCTAGGCCCAGGGTTGCTTTCCACAGGTTTTTCAGTTCCTGAAAGAAGTGACCTCACCTCACTTTCTTGGTGATGGAACTCTCTGATCTTGGGATCCAGGAATTCAGGCACAAAAGCCAGGGCCAGTTCCAGTCCGAGTGGTCTCATTTGTTTGGATTTACCAAGGACAGAGTCAGTCTCTCTTGGTACCTACTAATGTGAGGATGGCCAAACGGCAGGAAATCTCTGAAGAGGGGCCTTTCCTGAGAAAGCAGTTAGTGGCTCACAGCTGGCTCCTGACAATTTCATAGAGTTGGCCATGGAGTCCAAATCTGAGACAGGAGTGGCCATTTCGGGGGAACATAGTATGGCCCAAAAGTCAGAGGACACTCCAGATAGTCAAAGACCTACTTGGCGGAAGGAGGTGCCTTTGTAGGTTTGGTTGTAGGTTTGTGGTTTTGTCTCATGTTCTGAGAATAGGCAAGGAAGGCAGTTTGTTTGGTTTGGAGTGAACTGTTTCTAGTAAGTCGTTTGGCAAGGCGAGTGTTTCTATGTCTGTGTATCCCACTGTTATCCATGGTTGTAGACATTAGAAAAGATATTGGATCAATGGATGTGTCCTGTTTAGTAGAAAGCTTCCCAGAATTCATCCTGCACAATTTATGAATGGACTGCGGCTTGCCTTATCAATTGGCTACACCTGCTATCTTCCTAAGTTCCACTTTTCTTCCTGAATTCTGGCCACTCTCCAGAATAGGCTCATGGTTTTTGTGCAAGATATATACCACCTCCAAGCTCTGTGACATGGCCATGTACTGGATACCTGAAGGGAATGGCGAGAATCGCAGAAAACTCAGAAATCACTGTGACCATTAAAGTCTCAGTGGAGAAACCCTGCTTTGGGCCTTTTGGTTACCTATTGTTCTGTTGCCCTGAATGTCAGGAAGGTCTTTGCCTTTGGCCACCTCTTTGTGAAGCCTGAAGAAAACAGTTTTAAAATGGAAATGAATGGATCACCTGTGGCTCTTTGCTTAATTGCTTTGAAAAAGATGTGTCTCATTCAGACCATTGGCCCTGTGTGAGGCTGTTGCTTAGTTTCTCATCACCTGATGGATCTAAAGAAAGATTCCATGTGTACATCCAAAACCAAAGTGGCAAAAAGAGCAGTCATTGTGGATGAAGTCTCTCGTCTTCCTCTGTAAGGTTTGTGACCTCCATCAAGTGAGAATAGGGATCCTTTGTGTCAAATGAGTTCCTCAACGCCCTGCAGATTCTATCCCATAGGTGCTTGGGTTTTATCATGACTCCAGTTCACATAAAGAATCTAAAACCCACAGTCAGTAGTCCTCAAATTGGAGAAGCGGAGCAGTATTAATGGCAGGCCTATTTGATCACATCTGGTTCACAGGAAGGGTGTACAGGCCACCCTGAGTTTAGTCAAATTAAGGGGCAATGGAGCTTATTTTTGACACTGGCTTGGGCGGAGCCCCTTATGGAAACCTCCAGCTAGAAGTTATGATGAGTGTCTATATGGAAGAAGATGTGGGTCATGTGGGAGTGTTTTGGTTTTAATTGTGGTCATTTGGGTGGCGGTTGGAAGTGACGACTGGGTCCACCTGGGCTGGAACTCTGGTGTGATTCCCCTTAGATACTGAGTTGTGGTACTGACCTCAGAGAAGTATTGCCATGAATTGTGTTGGGATTTTAGGAGGCCACGCATGAGATTTGCCCTTGGAAACTGAGATCTAGGCCCAGGTTGGCTTTGCACAGAGCACTGGGAATCTCAGCCAGGGTATCACATAATTTTATTCTGAAAGGCTTGAAGCCATAGTTGAGAGTCAAAACACACATGGACCTCACATTGTAGACCTCAATGCGCCTAGCTTCATGTGATCATTGGCCACTCTTTGGGAAGCCTTGCTTATGAGAGTTCTCCAGAGCTTTCATTGAAATGAGCATCCTCACCATTTAATGGTTCCTGAATGAAGTGAAACCCACAGTGCCTTCAACTTCATCCTTGAAAAATGGCTAGATAAATACGGTGAAATTTTTTTAAATTTCCATGACCAGGTGGCACTGGAGAAACTTTGGATATCCTGTTGCTGACTGTGAGTATACTAGACAGTGCCTGATGGACTGGGTTTCAAGAAAATGGTGTAGAGCAGAGATGCCAGTAATTTGGAGCCTGCTGAGTAGTGGGCATAGAGCTACAGTCGGCAGGTGTGTGATAAATCATCTGTGGTGGGGCCATGTGGATCTTCCTTTGGCTTCCAAATTGCTTGTGACTGACATGGTGCAGCAAGCAGACCCTTATATGTAAAGGCGTATTTTTATTTGGAGAGGTTTCAGGGCAATGTTCAGAATCACGTTGCTATGGTCAAGAGGCAAGCTATTTGGAATAGAACCTTGGTGGGTGCATTCTCCTGCAGACCCTGACCCACCACACTTGAGAAACTCCCTCCAACACTTTGTCCCAGTTGGACTCCTTGTATTTTGTGAAGAAAATACCAAACTACCAGTGCAGCAGCAATAAACACCACAAAATGTGGAGGATGACCAAATGGCTTCACAGTCCACACGGGGATACACTTAGCCCCCAGTGACCACAGTTTACCTACAAAGATTGAATTCAGCACTGCTGACTCATGTTCATTGGAACATAAGAAACCATGTCCTCCAGGTCACATAGATGCAGACCCAGCTTTGATGCTCTCATTACAAAGGAATCTAAACCTCCTGACAACAACATATATTTCAAGTGCCCAACCTCAGAGGCAGTTTCTGAAGAAGTCTTTAGGCCAGCAGAGCTCCATATTTGTGGAGTGTTTACCCTGTCCCTTACTTTAGTAAACTACTCTACCACCTCCAATGTTGTGAACTTTTGAGCATATTAAATTCCAGCTATGTATTCCCAGATTTTCGAACTCTTCTCCTCTAATGATGAATTACTTGGGGCGAGGGTAATGTCAAGGTATTTTTCTGGATGACAGTGAAATATTTCTCCATGTGTTTTTTTTTAATTATTTTATTTCATATTATTATTTTATTTTTTAATTGGGTGTTCAAAACATTACAAAGCTCTTGACATATTATATTTCATACATTAGATTCAAGTGGGTTATGAACTCCCATTTTTATCCCAAGTACGGATTGCAGAATCATATCTGTTACACATCTGCATTTTTATAATGCCCTATTAGTAACTGTTGTATTCTGCTACATTTTCTATCCTCTACTGTCTCTGCTCCCCTCCCATCTTCCCTCTCTACCCCATCTACTGTAATACATTTTTATCTTTGTTTATTTTCCCATTCCCCTCACAACCTCTTATATGTAATTTTGTGTAACAATGAGGGTCTCCCTCCATTACCATGCAATTTCCTTTATCTCTCTCTTTCCGCCCCCCACCTCATGTCTCTGTTTAATGTTGATCTTTTCTTCCTGCTCTTCCTCCCTGCTCTGTTGTTAGTTGCTCTCATTATATCAAAGAAGACATTTTTATTTGTTTTTTAGGGTTTGGCTAGCTTCACTAAGCATAATCTGCTCTAGTGCCATCCATTTCCCTGCAAATTCAATGATTTTGTCATTTTTTAATGATGCATAATACTCAATGGTGTATAAATACCACATTTTTTTTATCCATTCATCTACTGAAGGGCATCTGGGTTGGTTCCACAGTCTAGCAATTTTGAATTGTGCTGCTATGAACATCGATGTGGCAGTATCCCTGTAATATGCTCTTTTAAGGTCTTCAGGGAATAGTCTGAGAAGGGCAATAGCTGGGTCAAATGGTGGTTCCATTCCCAGCTTTCCCAGGAATCTCCATACTGCTTTTCAAATTTGCCACAACAGTTTGCAGTCCCACCAGCAATGTATAAGAGTACCCTATTCTCCACATCCTCGCCAGCACTTGTTGTTGTTTGACCTCATAATGGCTGCCAATCTTACTAGAGTAGGATGGTATCTTAGGGTGGTTTTAATTTGCATTTCTCTGACTGCTAGAGATGGTGAGCATTTTTTCATGTACTTACTGATTGATTGTATGTCCTCCTCTGAGAAGTGTTGGTTCAGGTCCATGGCCCATTTTTTGATTGGGTTATTTATCATCTTATTGTCTAATTTTTTGAGTTCTTGGTATACTCTGGATATTAGGGCTCTATCTGAAGTGTGAGGAGTAAAAATTTGTTCCCATGATTTAGGCTCCCTATTTACCTCTCTCATTTTTTATCCTGCTGAGAAAAAAAACTTTTCAGTTTAAGTAAGTCCCATTTGATGATTGTTGTTATTAACTCTTCTGCTATGGGTGTCCTGTTAAGGAATTTGGAGCCCGACCCCACATTATGTAGATCAGAGCCAACTTTTTCTTCTATCAGATGCAGAGTCTCTTATTTGATATCTAGCTCCTTGATCCACTTTGAGTTAACTTTTGTGCATGGCAAGAGGAGGGGATTCGGTTTCATTTTGTTGCATATGGATTTCCATTTTATACAAAAACATTTGTTGAAGATGCTATATTTCCTCTATTGCATGCTTTTAGCTCCTTTATCAAATATAGCATAGTTGTAGCTTTGTGAATTAGTCTTTGTGTCCTCTATTCTGTACCCATTGGTCAACCCGCCTGTTTTGGTACCAGTGCCATGCTGTTTTTGTTACTATTGCTCTGTAGTATAGTTTTAAGTCTGGTATCGCTATATCGCCTGATTCACACTTCCTGCTAGAATTGCTTTTGCTATTCTGGGTCTTATATTTTTCCATATGAATTCCATGATTGCTTTATCTATTTCTACAAGAAATGCCTTTGGGATTTTGATTGGCATTGCATTAAACCTATAGAAAACTTTTGGTAATTTCGCCATTTTGATGATGTTAGTTCTGCCTATCCAGGAACAGGGTATATTTTTCCATCTTCTAAGATCTTCTTCTACTTCCCTTTTTAGGGTTCTGTAGTTTTCATTGTATAAGTCTTTCACCTTTTTTGTTAGGTTGATTTTCAAGTATTTAATTTTTTTGACGATATTGTGAATGGAGTGTTTTTCCTCATTTCTGTTTCAGAAGTTTTGTCGCTGATATACAGAAATGCCTTTGATTTATGCGTTTTGATTGTATATCCTGCCACTTTGCTGAATTCATTTATTAGTTCTAGTAGATTTTTTGTAGACCCCTTTGGGTTTTCTATGTATAGAATCATGTCACCAGGAAATAGTGATAATTTACGTTCTTATTTTCCTATTTTTATGCCTTTGATTTCTTTCGTCTGTCTAATTGCTCTGGCCAGTGTTTCGAGAACTATATTGAATAGAACTGGTGACAGAGGGCATCCCTGTCTTGTTCCAGATTTTAGAGGGAATGCCTTCAATTTTTCTCCATTCATAATGATGCTAGCCTGAGACTTAGCATAGATAGCTTTTAAAATGTCGAGGTTAGTTCCTGTTATTCCTATTTTTCTAATGTTTTGAACATAAAGAGATGCTGTACTTGGTCAAATGCTTTCTGCGTCTATCGAGATGATCATATGGTTCTTATCTTTAAGTCTATTGATGTGATGAATAACATTTATTGATTTTCGTATATTGAACCATCGTTGCATCCCAGGGATGAATCCTACTTGATCCTGGTGAAAAATTTTTTTGATGTGCCTTTGTATTCGATTAGGCAGATATTCATTGAGGATTTTTGCATCTAGGTTAATCAGATATATTGGTCTGTAGTTCTCTTTCTTTGAGTTGTCTTTTTCTGGTTTTGGAATTAGGGTGATGTTGGCCTCATAAAATGAATTTGGCAGAGCTCCCTCTTTTTCTATTTCCTGAAATAACTTGAAAAGTATTGGTATAAATTCTTCTTCAAAGGTTTTGTAAAACTCCGCTGTATAGCCATCCGTTCCTGGGCTTTTCTTGGTTGGTAGTCTTTTGATTGCTTCTTCTATTTCATCCATTGATATTGGTCGGTTTAAATTGTGTGTATCCTCCTGACTCAGTTTGGGCAAATCATATGACTTAAGAAATTTATCGATGTCTTCACTATTTTCTATTTTATTGGAATAATGATTTTCAAAATAATTTCTAATTATTTGATGTGCCTTTGTATTCGATTCGCCAGAATTTTATTGAGGATTTTTGCATGTAGTTTCATCAGATATATTGGTCTGTAGTTTTCTTTCTTTGAGGTGTCTTTTTCTGATTTCGGAATCAGTGTGATGTTGGCCTCATAGAATGAATTTGGCAGAGCTCCCTCTTTTTCTCTATCCTGAAATAACTTGAAAAGTATTGGTATTAAATCTTCTTTAAATGTTTTGTAAAACTCCGCTGTATAGCCATCCGTTCGTGGCCTTTTCTTGGTTGGTAGTCTTTTGATTGCTTCTTCTGTTTCATCCATTGACATTGGTCTGTTTAAATTGTGTGTATCCTCCTGACTCAGTCTGGGCAAATCATATGACTTAAGAAATTTGTTGATGTCTTCACTATATTCTATTTTATTGGAATATAGGTTTTCCAAATAATATCTAATTGTCTTCTGTATTTCGGAAGCATCTGTTGTAATATAGCCTTTTTCATCCCATATGTTAGTAATTTGAGTTCTCTCTCTTCTTCTCTTCATTAGCATGGCTAAGGGTCTGTCGAACATATATATTTTTTCGAAGAACCACCTTTTAGTTTTGTTAATTTTTTCAATAGTTTCTTTCGTTTCAATTTCGTTGATTTCTGCTCTGATTTTAATTATTTCTTGCCTTCTGCTACATTTTCTGTTGTTTTGCTCTTCCTTTTCTAGGGCTTTGAGTTAAAGTGTGAGCTCATTTATTTGTTTGGTTTTACTTTTTTTCAGGAATGACCTCCAGGCAATGAATTTCCCTCTTAAAACTGCTTTCATTGTGTCCCATAGATTCCGATATGTTGCGTCTGTATTTTCATGTATCTCTAAGAATTTTTTGATTTCCTCCTTTATATCTTCTCTAACCCACTGATCATTCAGTAACATATTGTTCATTTTCCATGTGATGTAATATTTTTCCTTCCTTCTTTTATCATTGATTTCCAGTTTCATTCCATTATGATCAGATAAAATGCATGGTATTATCTCCACACCTTTATATTTACTGAGGGTTGCCCTATGGCATCATATATTGTCTATTTTTGAGAAGGATCCATGTGCTGCTGAGAAAAAAAGTATATCCACTTGATGATGGTTGATATATTCTATATATGTTAGTTACATGTAGGTTATTGATTGTGATATTGAGTTCTATACTTTCTTTATTCAACTTTTGTTTGAAGGATCTGTCCAATGATGATAGATGTGTGTTGAAGTCACCCATAATTATTGTGTTGTGGTCTATTTCATTCTGGAGCTTGAGGAGAATTTGTTTCATGAACAACGTAGCACCATTATTTAGTGCATAAATATTGATAATTGTTATGTCTTGTTAGTGAATGGTTCCTTTTAACAGTATATAATGTCCTTCCTTATCCCTTTTGATTAACTTAGTCTTGAAGTCGATTTTATTCGATATGAGGATGTCCACCCCTGCTTGTTTATGAGGATAAGTGTGCATGGTGTATTTTCTCCCAACCTTTCACCTTCAGCCTGTGTGTCTTTGCATTTCAGATGTGTCTGCTGGAGGCAACATATTGTTGGATTTGTTTATTTAATCCAAGTTACCAGCCTATGTCGCTTTATTGGAGACTTTAAGCCATTTACATTCAGAGTTACTATTGATGTATGGTTTGTATGCCAGCCATGTTTGATTATTCATATTTTTTTTAATTTAGTTTGTTTCTCCATGACAAGCTTTCACCCTGCCTCTGTCATTACCAAGGTACTTCCCACTGATGGTTTTGGTTGTTGTTTTTCATTTCTTTCTTGTGTAGTGTTTTGCTCAAGATGCTTTGCAATGCTTGTTTTCTGGCTTCAAATTCTTTTAGCTTTTGTTTATCATGAAAGATTCTTATTTCGTTGTTGGACCTGATGGTTAATTATGCTGGATACATAATTCTTGGTTGGCATCCATTGTCTTTCAGTGTTTGATATACATTTTTCCAGGATCTTCTCGCTTTCAGCGTCTGTGATGAAATATCCATTGTTAACCTTATTTGTTTACCACTGAATGTATTCTGCCTCCATTCTCTTGTAGATTTATTATTTTCTCTTTGTTCTGTATATTGGATATCTTCATAACAATGTGTCTTGGCATTGGTCTACTGTGATTTTGTGTGCTCTTGTCCTGTATGCAGCTACAATTTGTATATCCATTTCCTTTTTTATTTCTGGAAAGTTTTCTGTAATTATTTCATTCAGCAGTTTTCTCATTCCCTTGGTTTGAGTCTCTGTACCTTCCTCTATCCTGATGACTCGTAAGTGTGTTTTTTTTTTTATGTTATCCCAAATCTCTTGGATGTTTTTCTTGTGATTTTTTTGCCAGCCTTTCTGAGTTGGCTGGACTCGTTTCAAGATGATATATTTTGTCTTCATTATCTGACCTTTTGGCTTTTACTTGCTCCACTCTGTTAGTGATACTCTCAATGGAGTTCTTAATTTGGTTTATCATTTCCTTCATTTCTAGAATTATTGTTTGATTTTTTTATAATCTCTATCCTCTGATAAAGATGCTTAACTTTTTCTTTTATCTGTTTATGTAATTCATTTTCAATGTTTTCTTTTACTGTTTGGATTTTCTGTCTCGTATCCTCTTTAAGTTTCCATTCCATCTGTCTAAGATATTCCTTGAGTTCTTTATATGACCATTTTTCTGATGACTCTAGATCCTCCTGAATATTTAGGGTGTCCTTCGTGGTTTGTACTCCTTTTCTTCCTTGCTTGTTTATGCTGCTCATGTTACTTCTTGTTCTGTTTGACTGCTTAGTTACTGTTTACTCTTATAAATTTATTTGATGCTTGGGAGGAAAGATTTTAGAAGGGAAGGGAAAAAGTCACTAAAGAGAATGACAGTAGGCAGGTAGAATGCAAGCAATGGGAAATAAGAGAATTGAAAAGAAATGAAAAGACAATAGAAAAAATAGAAAATAAAGAAAGAAAATAATTTTTTTAAAAAAATGATTATGATAATATAAAATTAAAATTTTAAAAAATAATAATAACAAAAGAAAAAATTAAAAAAATTAAAAACATTTTAAAAAAGTTAAAGAACAGCAACAAAAAATGAAAATAAAATAAAACAAAAAAAACAAAAACAAAAAAAACAAACTAATATAATAATAATAATAATAAATGCAGTCATAGATTGCAATAAACTTTTTTTTCCATTAGGTAGAGCTGTGCCCACTGGGCCAAGCTTCTCCTTTCAATAGGTGGGAACCAATCACTGTGCAGCAGCTATTCCTCCCACACTGGGTGGGTGTCCAATCCTGAGTGCCTAGGGCCTTCTTTTGTGTTTCCTCAAGCCAGGCCCCACTCACCTGTGACACTCACCACAATACTGGCTAGATGCCAGGTCTGCTGCTCCTAGGAGCCCTGTTTTCATGAACGCCTGGGCACAATCTCCCTGTTTGTCTCCCTCAGACCCTAAGTTTTTAGAGCTTAGGCCTGAGAACCCCCAGCGAATTTGCTTGCACTCCGGAAGCCATGCCCCCAGAAGCTGGAGCAAGAGACTTCAGTTTTCAGCACTGGTGGGAGCGGTGGCCTGGAGGTCTGCACCACGAGTCCCGTGCCACTCCTAATTCCCTCGGTCTGGATATCGCGCTCAAGGGAGAGCTGGGAGGGGCTCTTAAGATTTCCCAACAAGTTCGCAAATTTATAGGAATTTGCTTCACTTTCAATCACTTCCTGCTTCAGGACACATGTATTCTTCCATGTTTCTTGACAGGTCTTTTCATGAGACTTCTTTCAAGACACATGACTTTCAATTTCCATAATCACTTTTGAAGCAAAACTCACATAAACTTTATGATAAATTATAACTCTGATATTACCATTAGATGTATAACTGGTTGGAATTAATGATTGCATACCAATATAGGATTTCTTATATATTTTCAGATAAAAATTCAATCCATTATTTAAAGTGAAAAGAGTTATATTATTTATTCACAAAATGGTCTATTCATGCATTATCTCTATATTCTTAGACGGAGTGTACACTTCTTTATACCCCCAATACTAATTTATACGTCTTCAAAATATTGCTCCCTGAAATGGTGGAAGAAATACTCATGTCACCTGATCTACTTATACATTTAATCACAGAAATATTCGGAACACAAAATGCAAAGGTCACACTTATGTTTGTACCAAAGCCTAAAAGGAAAGTAAACATGGATTACTAAAAACATCCATGTCCATGTTGCCTAATGCTGTCAAATGTCAATCCTATTGGTGACTACATATTTGTTTCTTCTTAAGATTATATATTCAAACTCAACCCTACTGAAAATGTCTAATCCTATCCCTCACTTTATACATTGCCTGATTTCATTATGGCTCTATTTCTGTTTCCTACATATTTTCCCCAGTTCATCATTGTGACTGACTCTTCACATGTGCTGACATTTACATTCACACTCTAATCGTTAACCTATTGCTAATAAACTTTTGTTCCTAATCCTATACTCATTCTTTTTGTAAACCTACCGAATATCTTCCTAATCCGACCGACTATCCTTTTTTGACTGGTTGTTCTCTTCTACATTCAATCAAGCAAGGTACAAGGTCTTATGCCATTGTATATTGATCTATCTGAGACCTCTGTGCAGAATGCAATTCAATGCTAAGTATCACAATCAAGGGTCCAATGCCCTTCTGGGCTTCAAATGTTACCTAGATTTCTGGTTTCACACTTATATTTCACATATATATTCTGGTAAATATCGCAGTTTCAAATACCATTATTCATTCTGCAGGATGATTCCTAAACTAAATCCAACATGTTATTGACCCTAAACATACACTGTTCCCTCAATCTAACTTTACAGAAGAGCAGGGACAGAGTTGGTCTTACAATACAGGAATGTAGGGGATCTTCCACCTGCTGAGAACCTCAAAGGTCCATGCAGACATGATCCCTGGAAAAGAGGTAGGCAGCTATGAAGGACCTGAGAGAGCAAAAGTCATCTTCCATGGCAAACAACCTTGTCAGGATGAAGGGGTGTGTCTGAATCAGCCACTTTCTTCTTAATGTAGAGAAGATGGACCAAACAAGGTCTGTGTGGAGAGCTGTTCCCGTGTGTCTATGGTTGATATGCCATTCTAACTTGTGACAGTGTCACAGGAAGTAGGGGCAGCCTCCATCTCATGGGACCCTTGGAAGCAACTATTAGGACAAAGTGTTTGCCAAGGCATTGACCTATTCAGTTCCTGAAGGAAGTGACCTAACTTACTTCTTTGGTGATGGAACTCTCTGAACTTGGGATCCAGGAAGCCAGGCATCCAGAGCCAGTCCCAGTCCCAGTCCCAGTGGGCTCACTTGTTTAGTTTTACTAATGACAAATTCTGTCTTTTTTGGTACCTACTGATGTGAGGATGGCCAAATGCCAGGAGAGCTCTGAAGACGGGCCTTTCCTTAGTAACTAGGTAGTGGCTCACCGCTGGCTCCTAACAACTTCACAGAGTTGGCCAAGGAGACCAGATCTGACACAGTACAGGCCATTTCGGGGGAACATAGTAGGGCCCGCCAGTCAGAGGACACTCTGGATAATCACAGACTTACTTGGAGAAGGAGGTGCCTTTGTGTTTGTGGGTGTGAGTTTGTGGTTTTGTCTCATTTTCTTAGAATAGGTAGAAAAGCTGGTATGTCTGGTTTGCAGTGGACTGTTTCTAGATAGTCGTTTGACAAGGCAAGTGTTTTTATGTCTGTGTATAACACTGTGTCCGTGGTTGTAGACATTAGAAAAGAGAATGCATCAATGAATGTGTCCTGTCTAGTAGAAAGCTTCCCAGCATTCATCCTGCCCAATTTATGACTGCACTGCAGGTTGCCTTATCGATGGGCAACACCTAATATCTTCCTAAGTTTCAGATTTCTTCCTGAATTCTGACCAATCTGCAGAATAGTCTCATGGTTTTGTCTCCAAGATAGGTACCGCCCCAAGCTCTGTCACATGGCCATGTACTGAATAGCTGAAGGTAATGGCGAGCATCTTAGAAAACTCAGATATCAGTGTGACCAGGTAAGTCTCAATGGAGAAGCCATGTTTTGTGCCTTTTGCTTACCTATTTTTCTGTTTCACTGAATGACAGGAAGGTCTTTGCCTCAGACCACCCCTTTGTGAAGCATGAAAAAAACAGTTTTCATATGGAAATGATTGGGCATCACCTGTGGCTCTTTGCTTAATTGCTTTGAAAGGGATGTGTCTGAATCAGCCTCTTGGCCCTGTGTGAGGCTGTGGCTTAGATTCTCAGCACCTGATGGATATAAAGAAAGATCCCATGTGTGCATCCAAAACCAAAATGGCAAAATTCAGTCATTGTGGATGATGTCTCTCTCCTTCCTCTATTAGGTTGCAGACAATCATCAAGTGAGTATAGGGATCCTTTTGGTCAAATGAGTTTTTCAAAGCCATGCAGAGGTGCGTGGGTTTTCTCATGATTCCACTTCACATAAAGAATCTAAACCCAACAGTCAGTAGGCCTCAAATTGGAGAAGCAGAGCAGTTGTAATGGCAGGCCTATTTGATCACTCCTGGTTCACAGGTATGGTGTCCAGGCCACCCTGACTTTAGGCAAATGAGGGCCAAGGGAGCTTATTTTGGACACTCTCTTGCGCTGTACCCCTCATGGAAATCTCCAGCCAGAGGTTATAATGAGGGTCTATGTGGAAGAAGATGAGGGCCTTGTGGGAATGTTTTGGTTTTAATTTTGGTCATTTGTGTGGCAGTTGGAAGGGATGACTGGGTCCACCTAGGCTTGTACTCTGGTGTAATACTCCTTAGAGCCTGAGTTGTAGAACTGACCTCAGAGAAGTATTGCCATGGATTGTGTGGGGATGTTAGGAGGCCAAGCATGAGAGTCGCCCTTTGAAACTGAGATCTAGGCCAAGGGTGGCTTTCCACAGAACACTGAGAATCTCAGCCAGGATATCACATGATTTTATTCTGAAAAACTTGGCAGCCATAGTTGAGAGTCAAAACACACATGGACCTCACATTGTAGACCTCAATGGTCCTGGCTTCATGTG
Source organism: Callospermophilus lateralis (assembly GCF_048772815.1). Taxonomy (NCBI): domain Eukaryota; kingdom Metazoa; phylum Chordata; class Mammalia; order Rodentia; family Sciuridae; genus Callospermophilus; species Callospermophilus lateralis. The sequence goes on along the minus strand of NW_027514387.1, from coordinate 759,347 downwards.
ACCTTTTGGCCACTATTTGGGATGCCTTGCCTGTGATTGTTCTCCAGAGCTTTTATTGAAATGAGCTTCCTTAACATTTAATGGTTCCTGAATGAATTGAAACCCACAGTGACTACAACTTCTTCCTTGAATAATGGCTAGATAAATACCATGAAATTTTTGAAATTTCCATGACGAGGTGGCACTGGAAAACCTTTGGATGTCCTGATGCTGATCATAGTATACCAGACAGTGCCTTGATTGACAGGGTTTCATGAAAATGGTGAAGAACAGAGATGCCAGTTAGTTGTTGCCTGATGATTAGTGGGCCTAGAGCAGTGGTGGACAGATGTGTGACAAAACATCTGTGGTGGGGCCACGTGGATCTGCCATTGGCTTCCAAATGGCTTGTGACTGATATGGTTACAGCCAACAGACCCAATAGGTAAAGGCATCTTGTTATATGGAGAGGTTTCAGGGAAATGTTCAGAATCAGGTTGCTATGATCAAGGGGGCAAGCTATGTGGGATAGAAGCCTGGTTATTGCATGCTCCTGCAAACCCTCACCCACCACACGTGACTAAACTCCCTCCAGCAATGTGTCCCAATTGAACTCCTTTATTTCGTGAAGCAAATACCAAACTCCCAATGCAGCAGCAAGAAACACCACTAAAAGTGGAGGATGAACAAATGTCTTCCCAGTTAACACAGGGAGAAAATTAGCCCCAGTGTCCACAGTTTAGCTATAAAAAAAGAATTCAGCACTGCTGCCACATGTTCAATGAAAAATAAGAAACCATGTCTTACAGGTCACATATATGCAGAACCAGCTTTGATAGTCTCTCTACAAAAGAACTAAATCTCCTGAAAACAACATATATTTCAAGTGACCAACCTCAGAGGCAGTTTCTCAAGAATTCTTTCGGCCAGCAGAGCTCCATGTTTGAGGAGTGTTTACCTTTTGCCTTACTTTTTTGAACTCTGCTACCACCTCCAAGGTTGTGAACTCCTGAGCATATTCCATTCCAGATATGTATTCACAGATTTTCTAACTCTTCTCCTCTAACTGGGTCTTACTTTGGTAAAAGATAATGTCAAGGCATTGTTCTGGATGAGAGTGGGAAGATTTTGGGTAGCACATATTTGCATAGGCATTGGATACATTTTTCAATTTCCCTTCAAAACGCTGAATCTCTGACCCTAACCAATTCCCAACTAGACTCTGACTACTAATCCTAATATGATGGAGAAAAATAACAAAAAACAGAAAAGAAGTACAAGCAGTTCAGTGGAGGCAAGGTGTATACTAGGACTTGCCTTTTGCATAATATAGGGTAGGAGTTATAAATCTTGCAAATTTTTTTTTTGAAATAGTTCTCCATGAGTTTTTAAAGTTAACAAATATGTGAATTCCTTTCTCCCTTTCTCTGTAGCCTATTAAGCACATGTATTTTTATATGCACATATAGATTTCTACCTGGTACCACACGTATATTCTTGTGAGGTGTTTGACTTGGCAGATACAAATTGTGAGAAGAGATCACTCCTCGTAAATGCTGTTGGAACTGAAATTTCAAACTATGGGTGAACTTTCTAGTTGAACAACATTATACATAAATCCATGTTCAGTATAATGAATATTTTTGGATCTGTGTATGATATATATTTCAGATGAATTTTGATTGGCATATATATTGCTAGTTTTTAATGTCTCTCTCTCTCTCTGTATATATATATATATATATATATATATATATATATATATATATATATACTCTCCAGATTTTTCAAAATATGTAATATATGTGACTTATTATACACTCCCTAAATTCATTCATATTCATTTATGTGGATTTATAATCAACTTTTCACAAGATTATTTTCTAAAATATTCATCCACCTGAAATTCATATTTGTTTCCTATTACTGACAACTAACTTCAGTGAATGGTGTATACAAATCCTAATATTTCTACAGTAACTGACCCAGTTTAACATCAACGCAAGCAGATTCCTATGGGACATGATATATATTTTGACATTCATATTTATTCAACAATGGGACATTATTATTTCTTCAGTTTATGCACATCATAGTATATATATTTCATTCAAAATTTCAAAAATATATAGGAATTTGTTTCACTTTCAATCACTTCCTGCTTCTGAACACATGTATTCCTCCATGTTGCTTTACTGGTCTTTTCATGAGACTTCTTTCCAAACACATTATTTTCGATTTCCAAAATCAATTTTGAAGCGAAACTCACACACTCTTCATGAAAATCCTAATACTAATATTATCATTGATGTATAACTGGTTGTAATGAATGTCTGTATATCAATATTTGATTTCCTGTATATTTTCAGATATCAGTTCAATTCATTATATATAGTGGAATGAGTATATGTTTTATTCAGAGTATGTTCTATTCATGCATTATCTGTATATTCATAGAAACAGGGTACACCTCTTTGTACCCCCAATACTAATTTATACGTCTTCAAAATATTGCTCCCAGAAATGGTGGAAGATATACTCATGTCACCTGATCTACATATATATTTTATCACAGTAATATTATGGACACAAAATGCAAAGGTCACACTTATGATTGTACCAAAGCCTAAATGGAAAGTGAGCATGGATTAGTAATAACATCCATGTCCAGGTTGCCTAATGCTCTCAAATGTCAATCCAATTTGTGACTACATATTTGTTTCTTGCTAAGATTATATATTCAACCTCAACCCTGTTGAAAATGTCTAATCCTATAACTCACATTATACTTTGCCTGATTTCCTTTTGTCTCAATTGATATTTACTTTCATACATATTTTCCCCAGTTCATCATTGTGAATGACTCTTCACATGTGCTGATATTTACATTCACTCTCTACCCGAAACCCTATTGCTAAAAAACTTTTGGTCCAAATCCTATACTCACTCTTCTTTCTAAACCTTCTGACTATCTTCCTAATCCTACCGATTATCCCTTTTTGACTGCATGTTCTCTTCAACATTCAATCATCCAAGGTAATGGTCCTATGCCATTGAATAGCGATTAATCAGAGACATCTGTGCAGAACATAATTCAAAGCTAAGTATCCTACCCAAGGGCCCAATACACTTCTGGGCTTCAAAACTTACATAGATTTGGGTTTTCAAACTTATATTTCACCTTTATATTCTTTTAAATATCGCAGGTTCCCAATAACATTATTCATCCCGCAGAATGATTCCTAACCGAAATCGAACCTGTCATTAACCCTAACCATACGTTGTTCCCTCAATCTAACTTTACAGAGGAGCAGGGACAGAGTTGGTCTTACAATACAGGAATGTAGGGGATCTTCCACCTGCTGAGAACCTCAAAGGTCAATGCAGAAATGATCCTTGGAGAAGTTGTAGGCAGCTATGTAGTACCAAAGAGAGGAAAAGTCTTCTGACATGGTAAAGAACCTGGACAGGATGAAAGGATGTGTCTGAATCAGCCTCTTTCTTCTTAATGTAGAGAAGATGGACCAAAGCATGCCTGTATGGAGAGAAGTTCCCCGGTGCATATGGTTGATATACCATTCTAACTTGTGACAGTGTCACAGAAAGTAGGAACAGCCTCCATCTCATGGGACCCTTGGCAGCAACTGCTAGGACAAAGTGGTTGCCAAGGCAGTGACCTCATTCATTTCATGAAGAAAGTGACTTCACCTAACTTACTTGGTGATGAAACTCTCTGAACTTGGGATCAAGGAAGCCAGGCATCCAGAGCCAGTCCCAATCACAGTTCCAGTGGGATCACATGTTTGGTTTTACCAAGGGCAGAGAGTCTTTTTTTGGTACCTACTGATGTGAGAATGGCCAAATGCCAGGACAGCGATGAAGAGGGTCCTTTCCTAAGAAAGCAGGTAGTTGGTCATTGCTGGTTCCTGACAACTTCACAGATTTGGCCACGGAGACCAGATCTGAGACAGGGCAGGCCAGTTCGGGGTAACAATATGGTCCACAGACAGAGGACACTCCCGATAATCACAGACATATTGGGGGAAGGAAGTGCCTTTGTGGGTGTGGGTGTGAGTTTGTGGTTTTGTCTCATGTTCTGAGAATAGGTAGGAAAGGCGGTTTGTTTGGTTTGGAGTGGACTGTTTCTAAAAAGTCGTTTGAAAAGGTGAGTGTTTCTATATCTGTGTATCTCACTGTGTCCGTGGTTGTAGACATGAGAAAAGAGAATGCATCAATGGATATGTCCTGTCTAGAAGAAAGTTTTCCAGCATTCATCCTACCCAATTTATGACTGGACTGCAGGTTGCCTTATGGATGGGCCACCCCTACTATCGTCCTAAGTTCCTGTTTTCTTCCTAAATTTTGGCCACTACCCAGAATAGGCTCATGGTGTTGTGTCCAAGATATGTAACACCTCCAAGCTCTGTGACATGGCCATGTACTGGATAGCTGAATGGAATGGCGAGCATCTCAGGAAACTCAGATATCAGTGTGACCAGGAAAGTCTCAGTGGAGAAACACTGTTTTGGGCCTTCTGCTTACCTATTTTTCTGTTGCCCTGAATGTCAGGAAGGTCCTTACCTCAGGCCACTCCTTTTTGAAGCCTGAAGTAAACAGTTTTTAAATGCAAATGAATGAGCATCACCTGTGGTGCTTTGCTTAATTGCTTTTGAAAGGGATGTGTCTGAATCAGCCGCTTGGCTCTGGGTCAGGCTATGGATTAGATTCTCAGCACCTGATGGATATAAAGAAAGTTCCCATGTGTGTATTGAAAACAAAAATGGTAAAAATATCAGTCATTGTGCATGAAGTTTCCTGCCTTCCTCTGTTAGGTTCCTGACCTCCATCAAGTGAGAATAGGATCCTCTGGGTCAAATGAGTTCTTTGAACTCCTGCACAAGTGCTTGGGTTCTCCCATGATGCCAAATCACATAAAGAATCTATACCTGACAGTCAGTAGGCCTCAAATTGGAGAAGCAGAGCAGTATTAAAGGCAGGCCTATTTGATCACTCCTGGTTTACAGGAAGGGTGTCAAGGCCACGCTCACTTTAGGCAAATGACGGGCAAGGGTGCATATTTTGGACATTGTCTTGGGCTGCGCTCCTAATGCAAACCTCCAGCAAGAGTTTATGATGAGTGTCTATATGGAAGAAGATGAGGGTCATGTGGGAAAGTTTTGGTTTCAATTGTGGTCATTTGTGTGGCGGTTGGAAGAGATGACTGGGTCCACATGGGCTTGAACTCTGGTGTGATTCTCCTTCGAGACTGAGTTCTGGAACTGACCTCAGAGAAGAATTGCCATTAATTGTGTTGGGATTGTAGGAGGACACGAATGAGAGTAACCCTTGAAACCTGAGATTGGGCCCTGGGTGGCTTTCCACAGAGCACTGAGAATCTCAGCCAGGATATCACATGATTTTATTCTGAAAGACTTGGCAGCTATAGTTAAGAGTCAAAACACACATGGACCTCACATTTTAGACCTCAATGGGCCTGTCTGCATGTGACATTTTGACCACTCTTTGGGAAGCCTTGCCTGTGAGAGATCTCCAGAGCTTTCATTGAAATGAGCTTCCTCACCATTTCATGGTTCTTGGATGAATGGAAACCCCAAAGTGCCTCCAACTTCATTCTTGAACAATGGATAGATAAATACCATGAAATTTTTGAAACTCCCAATGACCAGGTGGCACTGGAGAACCATTGGATGTCCTATTGCTGCTCATGAGTGTACAAGACAGTGCCTTGATTGACTGGATTTCTTGACAATGGTGTAGAACAGAGATGCCAGTAAGTTGGAGCCTGCTGAGTAGTGAGCCTAGAGCAGTGGTGTGCAGTTGTCTGATAATATATTTGTGGTGTGGCCATGTGGGTGTGTCATTGGCTTCCAAATGGCTTGTGACTGATTTGGTGCAGCCAGCAGAAAATTATATGAAAAGGCATCTGGTTATATGGACAGGTTTCAGGGCAATGTTCAGAATCAGGTTGCTATGGTCAAGGGAGCAAGCAATGTGGGATAGAAGCCTGGTTGGTGCATTCTCCTGAAGACCCTGACCCACCACATCTTACAGGACTCCCACCAGCACTGTGACCCATTTGAAATCTTTGTATGTTGTGAAGCAAATACAAAACACCCAGTGCAGCTGCAAGAAACACCACGAAAATTGGAGGATGACCAAATGGCTTCAAAGTCCACACAGGGAGACACTTAGCCCCCAGTGGCCACAGTTTATCTACAAAGAGAGAATTCATCACTGCTTCCTCATGTTCATTAGAAAATAAGAAACCATATCCTCCAGGTCACATAGATGCAGACCCAGCTTTGATGGTCTCCGTACACAGGGAGCTAAAGCTCCTGACAACAACATATACTTCAAGTGCCCAACCTCAGAGGCAGTTTCTCAAGAAGTCTTAATGCCAGCATAGCTCCATGTTTGTGGAGTGTTTACACTGTCCCTTACATTTGGAAACTCCTCTACCACCTCCTGAACATTTTCTATTCCAGGTATGTATTCACAGATTTTCTAACTCTTCTTCTCTAATTGTGTCTTACTAGGGGCGAAGATATTGTCAAGGCATTGTTCTGGATGAAAGTGGAAATTTTTTGTAGCACATATTTGCATACACATTGGATTCATTTTCCTATTTTCCATTTGAAATACTTAATAACTGACACTAACCCATACCCTAATAGACCCTTACTACTAATCCTAATATGATGGAGTAAAATAACCAAAACAGAATAGAAATACAAACATTTCAGAGGAGGCATGGTGTATAGTTAGACTTGGCTTTTGCATGATAAAGTGTAGGTGTTATAAATCTAGTTAATTTTTAATTGAAATAGTTCCATGTGTACTTAAAGTTAACAAATATGTGAATTCCTGTCACCCTTTCTCTGTAGCCTATTCAGCACATGTATTTTTATATGCACATATAGAATTCTACCTGGTACCACAGGTACATTCTTGTGAGGTGGCTGACTTGGCAGATAGAAATTGTGAGAATAGATCACTCCGCCTAAACGCTGTTGAAACTGAAAATTCAAACTATGGGTGAGCTTCCTAGTTGAACAACATTATACATAAATCCATGTTCAGTAAAATGAATATTTTTGGATCTGTGGATGATATATATTTCATGGTGAATTTCGATTGGCATATGTATTTCTAATTTTTAATGTCTGTGTGTGTGTGTGTGTGTGTGTGTGTATATATATATATATATATATATATATATATATATATATATATATACACTCTAAATTTTTTTAAAATATAAAATACATGTGTCTTATTATAAACTCCCTAAATTCATTCATATTCATGTATGTGGATTTAGAGTTAACATTTCACAAGATTATTCACGGAAATATTCATCCACCTGAAATACATATTTTTTTCCTAGAAATGAAAACTAACTTCAGTGAATGGTGGATACAAATCCTAAAATTTCTACAATAATTGATCCAGTTTCTCATCAATGCAAGTAGATTCCTATGGGACATGATGTGTATTTTGATGTTCATTCTTATTCACCACTGGTATGTTACAATTTCTTCAGTTTATGCACATTATAGGATATATATTTCATCCATACGTTAGCAAAATTATAGGCATTTGTTTCACTTTCAATCATTTTCTGCTTTAGAACATATGTAATCCTCCATGTTTCTTGACTGGTTTGTTTATGAGACTTCATTCCAAACATATTATTTTCGATTTCCATAATCATATTTGAAGCAAAACTCACACACCCTTCATTATAAACTATAACCCTAATATTACTATTAGATGTATAACTGGTTGGAATGAATGATTGTATATCAATATAAGATTTCTTATATATTTTCAGATATCAAATAAATCCATTATTTAAAGTGGAACCAGTTATATTATTTATTCACACTATTGTCTATTCATGCATTGTCTCTATATTCATAGACACAGGGTACACCTCTTTGTAAACCCAATACTAATTTATACGTCTTCAAAATTTTGCTCCCAGTAATGGTGGAAGAAATACTCATGATATCTGATCTACATATACATTTTATCACAGTAATATTCTGGACAGGAAAAGAAAAGGTCACAATTATGTTTGCACCAAAGCCTAAATGTAAAGTGAACATGGATTACTAAAACCATCCATGTCAAGTTTGGCTAATGCTCTCAAAAGTCAATCCTATTTGTGACAACATATTTGTTTCTTGCTAAGTTTATATATTCAAACTCAACCCTGTTGAAAATATCTAATCCTATCTCTCACTTTATACTTTTCCTGGTTTCATAATGTCTCTATTTATATCAGCTTTCCTACATACTTTCCACAGTTCATCATTGTGACTGACTCTTCAATTGTGCTGACATTTACATTCACACTCTAATCCAAACCCTATTGCTAAGGAACTTTTTTTCCAAATCCTATACTCACTCTTCTTCTTAAACCTACTGACTATCTTCCTAATCCTACCCATTATCCCTTTTTGACTGGATGTTCTCTTATACATTCAATAATACAAGGTACAGTGTCTAATGCCATTGTATATCGATCTATCTCAGACATCTGTGCAGAACATAATTCAACGCTAAGTATCACAATCTAAGGCCCATCCCCATTCTGCGCTTCAAATCTTATTTAGATTTCTGTTTTCATACATATATTTCACCTATATATACTTATAAATGTCGCAGGTTCCCAGTACCATTATTCATGCAGCAGAATGATTCCTTATTCAAATTGAACATATTATTAACCCTAACCATACACTGTTCCCTCAATCTAACTTTACAGAAGAGCAGGGACAGAGTTGGTCTTACAATACAGGAATATAGGGGATCTTCCACCTCCTGAGAACCTCAAGGTCCATGCAGAAATGATCCCTGGAGAAGATGTAAACAACTATGAAGGACCTGAGAGAGCAAAAGTCAGCATCCATGGCAAACAACCTGGTCAGGATGAAGGGTTGTTTATGAATCAGCCTCTCTCTTCTTATTGTAGAGAAGATGGACCAAACCAGGTTGGTGTGGAGAGCTGTTCCTAGGTGCCTATGGTTGATATACCATTCTACCTTGTGAAAGTGTCACAGAAAGTAGGGGCAGCCTCCATCGCATGGTCGTCTTGGAAGCAACTGTTTGGACAAAGTGGTTACCAAGTCAGTGATCTGATTCAGTTCCTTAAGGAAGTGACCTCACCTCACTTCTTTGTTGATGGAACTCTCTGAACTTGGTATCCAAGAAGACAGGCACCAAGAGGCAGTCCCAATCCCAGTGGTCTCACTTGTATGGATTTACCAAGGACAGAGTCAGTCATTCTTGGTACCTACTGATGTGAGGACAGCCAAAACCAGGAAAGCTCTGAAGAGGGGCTTTTCCTGAGAAAGTAGGTAGTGGCTCACTGCTGGATCCTGACAACTTCACAGAGTTGGCCAAGAAGACCAGATCTGAGACAGGACAGGCCATTTCATTGGAACATAGTATGGCCCACCAGTCAGAGGACACTCCGGATAGTCACAGACCTACTTGGGGGAAGGATGTGTCTTTGTGGGAGTGTGTGTGGGTTTGTGGTTTTGTCTCATATTCTGAGAATAGGTAGGAATGGCGGTTTGTTTGGTTTGGAGGGAACTGTTTCTAGTAAGTCATTTGACAAGGCGAGTGTTTCTATGTCTGTTTATACCACTGTGTCCCTGGTTGTAGACATTAGAAAAGAAAATGCATCAATGGGTGAGTCCTGTCTAGTAGAAAGCTTCTCAGCTTTCATCCTGCCCAATTCATGAATGGACTGCGGCTTGACTTATCAATGGGGAACACCTGCTAACTTCTTAAGTTCCTGTTTTCTTCCTGAATTGTGTGCACTCTCCAGAATAGGCTCATGGTTTTGTGTCCTTGATATGTACCTCCTCAAATCTCTGTGACATGGCCATGTACTGGATAGCTGAAGGGAATGGCGAGCATCTCAGAAAGCTCAGATATCAGTGTGACCAGGAATGCCTCAGTGGAAAAACCCTGCTTTGGACATTTTGCTTACCTATTCTTCTTTTGCCCTGAAAGTCAGGAAGGTCTTTGCATCAGGTGTGTCATGTGGGAGTGTTTTGGTTTTAATTGTGGTCATTTTTGTGGCCGTTGGAAGAGATGACTATGTCCACCTGGGCTTGAACACTTATGTGATTCCCCTTAGAGACTGAGTTCTGGAACTGACCTCAAAGAAGGATTGCCATGTATTGTGTTGGGATTTTAGGAGGCCACACATGAGAGTCGCACTTGGAAACTGAGATCTAGGCCCAGGGAGGCTTTCGGAAGAGCACTGGAAATTTCAGGAAGGACATCACATGATTTTATTCTTAAAGACTTGGCAGCCATCGTTGCAAGTCAAAACACACATGGACCTCACATTGTAGACCTCAAATTCCTGGATTAATGTGACCTTTTAGCCTGTCTTTGGGAAGCCTTGCCTATTAGAATTCTCCAGAGCTTTCATTGAAATGAGCTTCTTCTCCATTTTATGGTTCCTGAATGAATTGAAACCCACAGTGCCTTCAACTTCATCCATGAAAAATGCCTAGATAAATATCATTAAAGTTTGGAAATTCCCATCACCTGGTGGCACTTGAGAACCTTTGGGTGTCCTATTGCTGATCATGAGTGTACCAGACAGTGCCTTGATTGACTGGGTTTCATGAAAATGGTATAGAACAGAGATGCCAGTAACTTGGAGCCTGATGAGTAGTCGGCCTAGAGCAGTGGTGTGCAGGTGTGTGTTAAAACATCTGTGGTGGGGTGATGTGGATATGCCATTGGCTTCCAAATGCCTTGTGACTGATATGGTGCAGCCCCCATACCCTTGTATGTAAAGGCATCTTGTTATATGGAGAGGTTGCAGGGCAATGTTTAGAATCAGATTGCTATGGTCAAGGGGGCAAGCTATGTGGGATATAAGCCAGGTTGGTGCATTCTCCTGCAGACCCTTACCCACCACACGTGACAGAACTCCCTCCATCACTGTGTCCCAGTTGAACTTCTCGTATTTTGTGAAGCAAATACCAAACTCCCAGTGCAGCTGCAAGAGACACCATGAAAATTGGAGGATGACCAAATGGCTTTACAGTCCACACTAGAAGACACTTAGCCCCCAGTGGCAACAGTTTACCTATAAAGAGAGAATTCAGCCCTGCTGCCTCATGTTCATAGGAAAAAAAGAAACCATGTCCTCCAGGTCATATAGATGCAGACCCAGCTTTGATGGTCTCACTACAAAGGAAGCTAAAGCTCCTGTCATCAACATATATTTCAGGTGCCCAACCTCAGAGGCAGTTTTTCAAAAAGTCTTTAGGCCAGCAGAGCTCCATGTTTTTGGAGTTTTTACCCTGTCCCTTACTTTTTGAAACTTCTCTACAACCTCGAAGGTTGTGAACTCCTGAGCATTTTCCATTACCGATATGTATTCACAGATTTTCTAACTCTTCTCCTCTAATTGTGTCTTACTTGGGGTGAAGGAAATGTCAAGGCATTGTTCTGAATGAGAGTTGGAAGATTTTTGGGTAGCACATATTTTCCTACACATTGGATTCATTTTCCAATTTTCCATTCGAAATACTGAATCCCTGACTGTCAAGGGTAGAAGGAATTCTTTTTCAAAGAACAGCCTGACACTTACAAGAAACAGCCACCAGGAGACATCCTGTCTGGAAGACATCCTGTAGCCATATGTGTCCCTGAGACATCCTGTGGCCATCTTTCTTCCAGAAACATCCTGAAGTTATCTCACCTTGTGAAGACATCCAGGAACTGCCGATAAGAGAGTTTTCCCAAATCCAGCATTTTAATACCCATGTGTGAACAATAAAATTTTGCAGCTTGATCAGAACTCCTGTGTTGCTCTCATCTCTCGTGTCTCTTGTCCCTTCATTCCTCCCCATCTAGGTTCGCTGCCCATGTTGATGTGTCCTGTCGGCCGGGACATCTGGCGCCCACCGACTGGGGCTCAAGCCATTGACTGAGAAGGAACCCCTTCCTCCTGGAAGACTTGGTCAAGAGGAGCCCGCGATCGTCTCAGCAGACACCACCCGAAGACATATCCAGGAGGAGGGTGGGAATGATGCACGGTGAGTGACCCACCATGTGACAAGCAGTATCGTCACATGATTTGTTTATTTCAGGCCTCAAGGAGTTCTTCAAGACATGGGGGGCACAGGTTAAGAAAAAGGACTTAAAATTTTTCTTTTCACACATAGGAGCATTGTGTCCATGGTTTCCTCTTGAAGGGACCATTGATGGCAAAAATGGCTTAGAGTAGGAGACTGTTTAAAAGATTATTATGAATCCTTTGGCCCAGAAAAAATGCCAGTTCCCACCTTTTCTTACTGGAACTTAGTTAATGAAATTCTTAAAAGTTTTCGCTTTGACAATGGTACCTTACAACTTGTCAGGATTGGGGAAGAGATTATGCAAAAGACCTCTCGTCCCTCCTCTGCATGCCCATCATTAGTATAGACATAGACCCTTCTCAGTCTTCCCAGGACCCTGAGAACCTTCCTGATCCCCCTCAAAATACGACCCTAATTAATAAGGCTCCAATGATTAAAAACCACCTTTATCCAGTTTTAAATCCCAGAGACACATTGACCCCTGGGAAGGACGCTATCTTGGAGAAGGAAGCAGCTCTCTACCATTCAGAAGACCCGCAACCTCTCAGGACCCTGCCACAGCCTACAGGATTTACACATCCACCTCCCTCCTATATCCCTCCTGCCTTTTGTGCTCTGGCCCTTCAGGGGCCAAGTGCCCCCCCAGATATTTTTTCCCTACTTCCCCTACCTAACCTCGCTCCCTTGCCAGCATCCTTCCAACATAGACGGGAAGAGATGCAACTTTTAAAATAATTAAATTCCCTTGACTCTGAGCTCTCTTCATTAGCCTTAGCTATGGAGTCAATGCAAGCTGGCCCACAGCGGTCTAATACAAAGTCGAAGCCACTCCATCGGCCTGTTCTCACCTTCCCAGTCACCACCAGTCAGATAGATAAGCCTGCCCAGGCTGTGGTCAGACTTCGATGAGGAACAAGAGGAGGAAGCGGGGGAAATGGATCAAGGAGATCAGGACTCAGAGGATGAGGAGTTCACCCCTGGGCAGGAAGGAACCCAGAGTCTACAAAAAATTAAGCCTATGTTTTCTTGAAAAACTTAATAAGGCTTGTGCTCACTATGGGCCCACTGTGCCCTACACGTTGGCTTTATTAGAAATCCACAGCGCACAATGGCTTACTCCCAATGATTGGAAATTTTTAGACCAAGCTACCTTCAGTGCCGGAGACTTCCTGTTATGGAATGCAGATTTCGAAGACAATGTCGGGAAACTGCTCAAATAATTTTAACTAAGGCCTCCTCTGAATTTGGGACTTAAGTTTAGCTAGTGGGCAATGCGCCTTTTGACACTAAAAATAACAGGCACGTTTCCCTCCTGGACTCTTGGCGCAGACTCAGATGGCTGGTTTTCCTGCTTGGTGACACCTCCCTCTAAAGGCCTCGGCTACCAATTCCCTGGCAAAAATTTGACAAGTGCCCCATGAGCCTTATAGGTAGTTTGTTCCCCGGCTTAACCTAGCTGCGGAATGCTTGCATGAACCAAGCGAAGGTGAAAGCACCTATGTAAAACATCTTGCCTTTGAAAATGCCAACCCAGCATGTCAGGATGTTCTTCAACCACATAAGGATAAAGGGAAACTTTCTGAATTTATTAGACTCTGTGCAGGCGTGGGTGCAGCCCATGCCATGGGTCTCGCTTTAGGGGCCGCCTTTACCAAGGCGTTTCACAATCCTGGCTCACGTACTTGCTTTACTTGTAAACAACCTGACCATTTTGCATGTGGGTGTCCGACAGGCAAACAAAGCCTAGGAATAGCGTCTCCTCAAACTGGGGCTTAACCGCCCCCAGCTACCCTTTTCCATAGAAGTGGTAAAGGTCATCACTGGGGCAGTGAGTGTAGATCTAAGACAAATGCTCTCAGACAGCCTATTTCTTCCTGCTTCTCGGGAAACTCCCTGCGGGGCCAGCCCCTGGCCACAACATCCCCCAGGACAAACACAGGAGCAATAAGGTTTGTTTCCTCCCAAACTCCCAACCTACCACAAAATCCTTCTCCACAATTGCCTCCCTCCAACTAGCCACCCCAGGCAGCGCAAAATTGGACCTCTGTGCCACCACAGTTACAATATTAGACTCAATGCAAGGGCCCCAGATAATACCCACTGGAATTATGGGTCCCCCTCCATCTCATACATGTGCCCTTATTCTTGGAAGAGCCTCCACTACCATACAAGGTGTTCAGGTCTTCGCTGGCATTAATGATAATGATTTCACTGAAGAAATAAAAATACTGGCCACTGCTATTAATGGAGTTGCCGCCATCCCAGCAGGAACAAGACTTGCACAATTAATTCTCCTTCCCTTGGATTCAGGAGGCATTTCCACCACCCAAACCTACCTCGGGGGGCTGCCTTCTTAGGCTTCTCTGATGTGTATTGGGTTCAACCCATTTCTCACAATAGACCGACCCTTACCTTACTTACTGAAGGAAAGGAATTCCAAGGAGTTCTAGATATTGGAGCTGATGCCACAATTATTTCTCAAAAATACTAGCCATCAGGTTGGCCCCTCACTCCATCCTTGACTGACCTTAAAGGGATAGGAAAATAAAAAAATCCTCTGGTCAGCTCAAGGTCTATTAGCTGCACTGATAAAGATGGTAATAAGTCAACTGTCACTCCTTTCGTTGATTCTGACCTCCCTGTTAACGTATAGGGTGGAGATATTTTGAGTCATTGGAAGTTATTCTCGCCAGTCCCAATTCCATGGTGACTCATCAAATGCTTCCTATGAATTTTGTTCCTGGTACAGGCCTGGGGATACTGAAACAAGGACTGGTGGAGCCTATACAACCCATAAAAAAAACAAATACATGTGGACTTGTGTATTCAGATTTTTAGTGTCGGTCCCTGACCCTCCTGTACCCCATGCAGATAAAATTATTTGGGAGACTCAGACTCCTGTGTTGGTGGATAAGTGGCCCCTTACCCAAGAAAAATTGGAGGCTGCCTCCACGTTAGTGCTGGAACAGCTGGCAGCCGGCCATGTAAAGCCCTCAACCTCACCATGGATTACTCCTATTTTTATTATCAAGAAAAAATCAGGCAAGTGGCGCCTTTTACAATATTTGTGTGCCATTAATAAAGTTATGTGCCTGATGGGAGCACTACAGCCAGGCATTCCCACACCAGTGGCGATTCCAAAAACCTATTGTAAAATGGTTATTGACTTAAAAGATTGCTTTTTTACCATTCCTTTACATCCTGAGGATAGACCCTATTTTGCCTTTAGTCTCCCTCGCATTAATTTTCTGGGCCCTATGCAGAGATTTCAATGGAAGGTTCTTCCCCAAGGTATGGCCAACAGCCCTAGTCTTTGCCAAAAATACGTTGCTCAAGCAGTAGACCCTGTGAGAGAGCGATGACCACAAAATTATATTTTACATTATATGGATGATTTGTTAATTGCTGCACCTAATACCCATGACCTTAATAATTGTTACTTGGACTTTTACAAAACCTCACTACCTTGGGACTACAGATAGCTCCAGATAAGTTTCAAACACAGGACCCTTATACCTATTTGGGCCTTAAACTTCAAGATAATCAGATCCAAATTCCTAAAATACAACTATGTGTGGACCATATTCACACACTTAATGATTTTCAAATATTACTGGGGGATATTCAATTGCTAGGAACATATTTAAAATTACCCACTTGTGTACTTTTGCCCCTTAATGATATTTTGATAGGTGATTCCCACCCCTCCTCCCCTCAAAAGCTTACTCCCGAGGCATGACATGCATTAAACCAAGCCACAGAAGCCATTGCCCAAAAGTTTGTTACACAAATTTCTTATAACCGTCCTCTGGTTCTGGTTATTTTCCACACTCCTCATACACCCACAGGAATATTTTGGCAGCGAGATCCACATTTTAAAAATAAAGGCTGCCCCTTGCTTTTGGTCCTTGTACCCACCACATCCTCCAAGGTTATTACTGTTTATCTTGCTCAGGTAGCTTCTCTTATTTTTAAAGGTCGTTTGCTTTCTCGACAACATTTTGGCAAAGACCCTGATAATATTTTAATTCCATATACTAAGGACCAAACCCTTACTACAATTTTTACTACAGACATGGATGAATGGGATATTGCCCTATCAGGCTTTTTGGGAACAATTCATAACCACATCCCCAATGACCCCCTTTTAAATTTTGTCCAGTTACATCCATTTATTTTTCCCAAAATTACTCAAAAGGCTCCCATTCCTCAAGCCCTTACCTTTTTTACAGACGGTTCCAGTAATGGCCGTGCAGTCTTTGTTGTCAATAACAAGCTTACCACCTTTGATACTGTCTATCTGTCAGCTCAGTTTGTGGAATTGTTCTCCATAACACAAGTTTTCATAAAGTTTTTTGATAATCTTGTTAATATTTATACAGACAGTGCCTACATTGCTCATTCTGTGCCCCTTCTGGAGATTTCACCCACCATTAAGGCTTCTTCCAATTCCCCCTTTCTGTTTCACCAGCTTCAGCAGCTAATTCAGGCCAGAAAACATCCATTTTCCTTAGGACACATCATGACACACTCTGACCTTCTGAGCCCTCTAACACAAGGTAATGCCCAAGCTGATGCAGCAACACGTTCCATCTTTCCAATTTTTGTTGGCTCCATTCAAAAGGCCATGGAGTTACACAATCTTCACCATCTAAATTCCCACAGCCATCGATTACTTTGGAAAATTACCAGGCAACATGCATGAGAAATAGTAAAAGCATGCCCTGCTTGCACTGTCTCCCTCCCCATTCAACACTTGGGAGTTAACCCCCGAGGATTACTGCCCAATCAGATTTAGCAAATGGATGTTATTCATTTTCCTGAATTTTGAAAAACCAAATATATATACGTTTCTATAGATACCTTCAGCGGCTTTATTTTTGAATCACCACATTCTTGAGAGGCTACCAAAGATGTCCTTTCTCATCTTGTTTCAGCCTTTTTCGTAATGTGTAAACCCATACATATTAAAACAGATAAATGTCCTGCATATACCAGTGCCAAGTTTAAACAGTTTTGTGCTACCTTGCAATTTTGTCATACTACTGAAATTCCATACAACACTCAGGGCCAAGGCATGTGGAACTTGCCCAGCTTACCTTAAAGACTTGGCTATCCCGTCTTAAGGCTTCCGCCCTTGTATTTACCACTCCCAGGGATCGCCTTAACCATGCATTATTTGCCCTTATTTTTCTTACCCTAGACAGTGAAGGCCATTTGGCCACAGACAGACACTGGCATCCTTCATCCAATTCTGTTCGCACACCTGTTATGTGGTGCAATCCCATTACAAATAAATGAAAACGCCCACATCGTATCCTCATCAGGGGATGAGGCTCAGCTTGTGTTTTGGACCAAGAGCAAGCATCCCCAAGATGGTTACCAGAATGCCTGGTTAAACAGGTAAATTACTTACCTCAACCCAGGGACGGAGGCCCTCACCCTGAGGACAAATTTTCCTCCATTTCAGATACAGCCAACAATCTGTGCGAGGATCCTGCTTAAGGCACTTCTGCTGAACAGGTTTGAACACAGAGGCCTTGGACCTCTAATTTCCAACATCATGGGGTACCTATTTGCCCCCCCCCGTGAATGCAAAGGAGGATTTTGGACTGAGGCTCCCACTACTTGGACCCAGACTGCTGACTGCATGACTAAGGTGACTTACCTCCGTGCCAAGGTTGACCATAATCTCGGAGGAGTTCATCAGCCTAAATGGGTATGTGTTAACAAGCCAAATTATTCCCCCAAGTACAAGTAAAGCTCTCCAAAATTGTTCTGCAACTTGTACGCATACCCAGGCGATGCATGTCTCTTGTAATGCGTCGGCTTCACTTTGTGTTAATAAACAGGGAGAACAATTTTTTGAAGCCTCCCTAATTAAAACTCATGCAGCAGGGGGACCACTATTCATTATACCCCCATTCTCTTTGACCATGGAGGAGATGGCAAATACACCAAGCTACAGTCAGCTGGGTGCCAAGGCACTGTCGGAAAACCTTCCTACTGGCCCATTAAGGCCCCTACAGGGGTCTCTGATGGTGGAGGACCCACTTATTCTGTCAAGCATCCTCAGATAATCAAACTTTTGAAACCCCAAATCCCTGAGCTCACATATCATCCCTTAATGTAGCCTAAATCCCAGTTCCCAGGTTTAGATACCAATACATTAGATATTATGCAAACTACATTCTCCTAGCTTAATAATTCGAACCCCACCCTTGCTGGTGATTGCTGGCTCTGCATGACAACAGGGGCAATCATGCCTATGGCAGTTCCTATTAATTCTATCATGGACAATGATAATACATGCCAACCCGGATTTCCCTTTAAAGTACAGCCTATAGGCACTTTTACATTATTTCTTTTAAACGCGATGCAGAATAATACCTATGATATTGATGTTCGACTTACTTCCTTTGGAAATTGCTCAACAGTATAAAATTATTCCTCACCCACCCAATCTCTTTGTCCCTCCAATGGCACAGTATTTATGTGTGGAGGAAACTCGGCCTTCCCACGCTTCCAGCGAATTGGACCATTGGTTGTGTTCTTGCTTTATTACTCCCTGATATAACTATTGTCCCAGGAGATGAACCTCTACCAATTACTAGCCTAGACACTTTAGTCAAAAGACATAGGTGGGCAATACAGGCTTTACCACTCATTGCCAGCCTTGGAATAACAGCTGCTGTGGGCACAGGTACAGTGGCTTAGGCACGGCTATTCACTCTTACCATCGCCTGTCTCAACAAGTTATAAATTATGTACAAACTTTATCAGGAACCATTAAAGATTTGCAGGACCAAATAAATTCCCTGGCAGAAGTGTTCCTTCAAAACAGACGAGGCTTAGATTTGCTGACAGCTAACCAGGGAGGAATTTGCTTAGCCTTAGGGGAACGATGCTGCTTTTATGCAAATAAATCAGGCATAGTACGCATTAAAATTAAGCAGCTTCAAGAAGATCCAGAAAAGAGACAAAGGGAACTATTTGAAAATCCCCTCTGGATTGGGCATAATGGATTTCTACCCTACCTTCTTCCCCTATTAGTCCCTTTGTTGGGTTTACTTTTAATGGTGTCCTTAGGCCGCTGCATTATAAAGAGGCGGGTACAATTTATTAAAGAACAGATTAATATTTTGGTTTCTAAGCCCATACAGGTCCACTATCATGGTCTGGAGATGGAAGACAGCACTGCCAACATTTAAAAGAATGTTCAACCCTTTTCACAGGCTTATTAAGTTTACATCCCCACAGATCTCTCTTTCTTACAGAAAACTATAAGTAACAGCTCTGAGCAACCATCTTCTACCCTTGCAATAAGGGTTCGTTCTCCATATGCCCCTCCGCTTGGGGGAGGACACACCCTTGGAATGAGCACGTTAGGCCATAATAACGGAGGGTCCAGGAAGGACTGCAGGAGGATGGATCCACGGATCCCCAAACACAAGACCTCTGAATGACACGCTCTGGTGCATGGCGGTTGGCATGCTATCCCCTCAAAGACGTCTCCTCCAAAAACATGCCAAAGCCAACACGAAATCTCCTAGGAAAGATGCTTGCTCAAATCAGGAGATATTCTAAGGCATTCTAGAGAAACAGAGCCACTATCACCCCCTAAATCCATGGCCTGTAAGGTATGGTCGAATATTTTATATAACAAAAGGGGAGATGTCAGGGGCTAGAAGGAAGTTCTCCTTCAAAAAATAGACTGACACAAGAAACAGCCCCCTGTGACACAACCTGCCTGGGAGACATCCCACAGCCATCTATCTCCTTTTGACATCCGGCTACCATCTGTCTACCTGAAACATCCTGAGGTTATCTCACCCTGTGAAGACATCCAGCAACTGCCCATAAGAGAGCTTTCCCATCCGCAGCATATAAATACCCTCTGAGAATAATAAAAGTTTGCAGCATGATCAGAACTCCTGTCTTGCTGTCATCTCTCATGTCTCTTGTCCCTTCATTCCTCCCCAACTAGGATCGACACCCAAGTTGATGTGTCCTGCCAGCCGGGCCATCTGACACTAACCCATACCCTCCTAGACTCTGATGACAAATCCTAATATGATGGAGAAAAATAACCCAAACAGAATAGAAATACAAGCAGTTCAGAGGAGGCATGGTGTATAGTTGCACTTGCCTTTTGCATGATATAGGGTAGGTGTTATAAATCTAGTTAATTTTTAATTGAAATAGTTCTCCATGTGTTTTTAAAGTTAACAAATATGTGAATTCCTGTCTCCCTTTCTCTGTAGCCGATTCAGCACATGTATTTTTATATGCACATATAGAATCCTACCTGGTATCAGATGTACATTCTTGTGAGGTGGCTGACTTGGAAGATACAAATTGTGAGAAGAGATCACTCCTCCTAAACGCTGTTGGAACAGAAAATTCAACCTATGGGTGAGCCTCCTAGTAGAACAATATTATACATAAATCCATGTTCAGTAAATTAAATATTTTTGCATCTGTGGATGATATATACTTCATGATGAATTTCGATTGGCATATATATTGCTACATTTTATTGTCTGGGTGTGTGTGTTGTGTGTGTGTGTGTGTGGGGGGGGTATATATATATATATATATATATATATATATATATATACACTCTCCAAATATTTCAAAATATGAAATTTATGTGTCTTACATATACTACCTAAATTCATTCATGTTCATGTATGTGGATTTATAATCAACTTTTCACAATATTATTCTCAGAAATATTCATCCACCTGAATTACATATTTGTTTTCTAGTACTGAAAACTAACTTCAGTGAGTGGTGCATACAATCCTAATATTTCTACAGTAACTGACCAAGTTTAACATCAATGCAACTAGATTCCTCTTGGATATGATGTCTATGTTGAAGTTCATTTTATTCAACACTGGTACATTACTATTTGTTCAGATTATACACATCATAGGATATATATTTCATCAACAACTTCAATAATTTATAGGATTTTGATTCACTTTCAATCATTTCCTGATTTAGAACACATGTATTCCTCCAGGTTACTTGATTGTTTTTTCATGAGACTTCTTTCCAAACGCTTTTATTTTCGATTTCCATAATCATTTTGAAGAAAAACTGACACACTCTTCATGATAAACCATAACCGTAATATTACCATTAGATGTATTTCTGGTTGGAATGAATGATTGCATATAAATATACGATTTTCTGTTTATTTTCAGATATCAATTCAATCGAATATTTAAAGTTGGAACAAGTTATAATATTTAATCACAGTATCGTCTATTCATAAATTATCTCTATGTTCATAGACACAGAGTAAATCTATTTGTAACCCCAATACTAATTTTTTCATCTTCAAAATGTTGCTCCCAGAAATGGTGGAAGAAATACTCATGTCACCTAATCTACATATACATTTTATCACAGTAATATTCTGGACACAAAAAGAAGAGGTCACACTTATGATTGTATCAAAGCCTAAATGAAAAGTGAGCATAGATTACTGAAAACATTCATGTCCAGTGTGCCTAATGCTCTCAAATGTCAATCCTATTGGTGACTACATATTTGTTTCTTCTTAAGACTATATTTTGAACCTCAACCCTGTTGCAAATGTCTAATCCTATCACTCAATTTATACTTTGCCTGATTTCCTAATGTCTCTATTGATGTCTGCTTACCTAAATATTTTCCCCAGTTCACCATTGTGACTGACCCTTCACGTGTGCTGACATTTACATTCACTCTCTACCCGATACACTATTGCTAAAGAACTTTTGGTCCAAATTCTGTACTCAGTCTTCTTCTGAAACTTATCGAATATCTTCCTAATCCTACCGACTATCCCTGTTCTAGTGGATGTTCACTTCTACATTCAATCATCCAAGGTACAAGGTCCTATGCCATTGATTATCATTTTATCTGAAACACCTGTGCAGAACGTATATCAAAGCTAAGTATCCCAATCAATAGCGCAATGCCCTTCTGGGCTACAAATCTTACCTAGATTTTTGTTTTCATACTTATATTTCACCTATATAATCTTATAAATATCACAGGTTCCCAATACCATTATTCATCAATTAGAATAATTCCTAACCCAAATCAAACCTGTTATTAACCCTAACCATACACTGTTCCCTCAATCTAACTTTACAGAAGAGGAGGGACCAAGTTGGTCTTAAAATACAGGAATGTAGAAAATCTTCCACCTGTTGTAAAACTCAAAGGTCCATGAAGAAGTGATCCCTGGAGAACATGTAGGCAGCCATGAAGGACCTGAGAGAGCAAATGTCATCTTCCATTGCAAACAACCTGGTCAGGATGAAGGGTTGTGTCTGAATCAGCCTCTCTGTTCATAATGTAGAGAAGATGGACACAAACAGTCCTGTTTGGAGAGCTGTTCCTGTTTGCCTATGGTTCATATACCATTCTAACTTGTGAAAGTGTCACAGGAAGTAGGAGAAGCCTCGATCTCATGGGACCCTTGGAAGCAACTGTTAGGACAGAGTGGTTGCCAAAGCAGTGACCTCATTCACTTCCTGAAGGAAGTGACCTCACCTCCCTTCCTTGGTCATGGAACTCTCGGTACTTGGGATCCAGGAAGCAAGGTACCAAGAGCCTGTCCCAGTCCCAGTCCCAGTGGGCTCACTTGTTTGGATTTACCAAGGACAGAGTCAGTCTTTCATGGTACCTACAGATATGAGGATGGCCAACTGCCAGGAAAACTCAGAAGAGGGGCCTTTTCTGAGAAAACAGATAGTGGCTCACCGCTGGCTCCTGACAAGTTCACAGAGTTGGTGATTTCCGGGGATCATAAGTTGGCCCACCAGTCAGAAGACACTCTGGATAGTCACAGACATACTTTGTAGAAGGTGGTGCCTCTGTGGTTGTCGGTGTGGGTTTGTGGTTTTGCCTCATGTTCTGAGAATAGGTAGAAAAGGCGGTTTGTTTGATTTGGAGTGAACTGTTTATAGTAAGTCGTTTGGCAAGCAAGAGTTCCTATGTCTGTGTATCCCACTGTGTCCATGGTTTTAGACATTAGAAAACAGAATGCATCAATTGTTGTGTCCTGTCTAGTAGAAAGCTTCCCAGCATTCATCCTGCCGAATTTATGAATGGAT
Source organism: Callospermophilus lateralis (assembly GCF_048772815.1). Taxonomy (NCBI): domain Eukaryota; kingdom Metazoa; phylum Chordata; class Mammalia; order Rodentia; family Sciuridae; genus Callospermophilus; species Callospermophilus lateralis. The sequence goes on along the minus strand of NW_027514387.1, from coordinate 736,105 downwards.
TTCAGCTTGCCTTATCGATGAGCAACATGTGGTATCTTCCAAAATTTCTGCATTCTTCATGAATTCTGGCTACTCTCCAGAATAGGCTCATGGTTTTGTGTCCAAGATATGTAGCAGTTCCAAGCCCTGTGACATGGCCATGTACTGGATAGCTGAAGGGAATGTCGAGCATCTCAAAAAACTCAGATATAAGTGTGACCATGATAGTCTAAGTGGAGAAACCCTGCTTTGGGCCTTTTGCTTACCTATTGTTCTGTTGCCCTGAATGTCAGGAAGGTCTTTGCCTCAAGACATTTGTTTGTGAAGCCTGAAGAAAACAGGTTCAAATGGAAATGAATGGACATCACCTGTGGATCTTTGCTTAATTCCTTTGGAAATTGAAGTGTCTGAATCAGCCTCTTGGCCCTGTGTGAGGCCGTGGCTTAGATTCTCAACCCCTGAAGAATCTAAAGAAACATCACATGTGTGCATCCAAAACAAAAATGGCCAAAAGTGCAGTTATTGTGGATGAAGTCTCTCCCCATTCTCTGTGAGGTTCCTGACCTCCATCAAGTTAGAATAGGGATCCTTTGGGCCAAATCATTTCTTCAAAGCCCTAAAGAGGCTTGCCCATAATTGCTTGAATTTTCCCGTGACTACAATTCACATAAAGAATCCAAACTGCACAGTCAATACGCCTCAAATTGGAGAAACAGAGAAGTATTAACAGCAGGCCTATATGAACACTCCTGGTTCACAGGAGTGGTGTCCAGGCCACCCTGAATTTAGGCAAATTAGGGGCAAGAGAGATTATTTAGGAGACTGTCTTGAGCTTCGCCCCTCGTGGAAAATTCCAGCGATAGGTTATGATGAGTGTCTATATAAAAGAACATGAGGGCCATGTGGGAGTGTTTTGGTATTAATTGTGGTTGTTAGTGTGGTGGTTGGAAGAGATGACTGGGTCCACCTTGACATGAACTCTGGTGTTTTTCCCCTTAGAGACTGAGTTCTGGAACTGACCTCAGAAAAGTATTGCCATTAATTGTGTTGGGATTTTAGGAGGCCATGCATGAGAGTCGCCTTTGGAAACTGATATCAAGGCCCAGGGTGGCTTTCAACAGAGCACTGGGAATCACAGCCAAGATATCACATAATTTTCTTCTGAAAGACTTGGCAGCCATAGTTGAGAGTCAAAAGACACATGGACCTCACATTGTAGAACTCAATGGGCCTGGCTTCATTTGACCTTTTGGCCATTCTTTGGGAAGAATTACCTGTGAGATTTCTCCAGAGCTTTCATTGAAATGAGCTTCGTCAAGATTAATGGTTCTGGAATGAACTGAAACTCACAGTGCCTCCAACGTCATTGTTGAAATATGGCTAGAAAAATACCATGAAATTTTTGAAATTTCCATGACCAGCTGGCACAGGAGAACCTTTGGATGTCCTGTTGCTGATCATGAGTATAACAGACAGTGCCTTGATTGACTGGTTTTAATAAAAATTGTGTAAAACAGAGATGCCAATAAGTTGGAGCCTGATGATTAGTGGGCCTAGAGCATTGGTAGGCAGGTGTGTGATAAAACATCTGTACTGGGGCCATGTGGATCTGCCATTGGCTTCCAAATGGCGTGTGACTGACATGATGCAGCCAGCAGTCCCTTCTAAGTAAAGGCATGTTGTTATATGGAGAGGTTTCAGGGCAATGTTCAGAATCGATTTGCTATGGTCAATGGGGCAAGCTATGTGATATAGAAGCATGGTTGGTGCATTCTCCTGCAGAAATTGAAATACCACATGTGACAGAACTCCCTCCTGCACTGTGTCCCAGTTGAACTCCGTGTATTTCATGAAGCAAATACCAAACTCACATTGTAGCAGCAAGAAACACCATGAAAATTGGAGGATGAACAAATGGCTTCACAGTCCACACAGGGAGACACTTAGAACCCAGTGGCCACAGTTTACCTACAAAGATCAAATTCAGTACTGGTGTCTCATGTTAATTGGAAAATAAGAAACTATGTTTTACAGGTCACATTGGTGCAGACCCAGCTTTGATGATCTCAGTACAAAGGAAGCTAAAGCTCCTGATAACAACATATGTTTCAAGTGCCCAACCTCAGAGGCAATTTCTCAAGAAGTCTTTAGGCCAGAAGAGCTCCAGGTTTATGGAGTGTTCACCCTGTCCCTTACTTTTGGAAACTCCTGTACCACCTTCAAGGTAGTGAAATCCTTAGCATATTCCATTCCAGATAAGTATTCACTGATTTTCTAATTCTTCTCCTCTAATTATGTCTTACTTGGGGCGAAGATAATGTCAAGCCATTGTTCTGGAGGAGTGGGAAGATTTTGTGTGGCACATATTTGCATACACATTGGATACATTTTCCAATTTTCCATTCGAAATACTGAATCCCTGACTCTAACCCCTAGCATACTAGACTCTGACTACTAATCGTAATATGATAGAGAATAATAACCAAAACAGAATAGAAATACAAGCAGTTCAGAGGAGGCATGGTGTATAGTTGAAATTGCCTTTTGCATTATATAGGGTAGGAGTTATAAATCTAGTCATTTTTTTGTTGAAATAGTTCTCCGTGTGTTTTGAAAGTTAACAAATATGTGAATTCCTGTCTCCTTTTCTCTGTAGCCTATTCAGCACATGTAATTTTATATGCACATATAGAATTGTACCTGGTATCACACGTACATTTTTGTGAGGTGACTGACTTGGCAAATACAAATTGTGAGAAGAGATCACTCCTCCTAAATGCTGTTGGAACTGAAAATTCAACCTATGGGTAAGCCTCCTAGTTGAACAACATTATACATAAATCCATGTTCAGTATATGAATATTTTGGGGTCTGTGGATGATATGTATTTCATGATGAATTTCGATTGGCATATATATTGCTAGTTTTTAATGTCTGTGTGTGTGTGTGTGTGTGTGTATATATATATATATATATATATATATATATATATATATATATACATATATATATACTCTCCAGATTTTTCAAAATATGAAATATCTGTGTCTTATTTTGCACTCCCTAAATTCATTCATATTCATGTATGTGGATTTATAATCCACTTTTTAAAAAATTATTCTCAGAAATATTCATCCACCTGAAATACATATTTTTTCCTAGTACTGAAACAGTTTTCAGTAAATGGTGCATCCAAATCCTAATATTTCGGCATTGCAAGATGGCTGTGCAGACAGTGTATCACACCCAGTGTACCCTGCCACTGCGCAAGTGAATAACGAGTTAGAGGGATGAAAAACTATCTTGTTAGGATCTTACAGGAAAATGGGTGTTTACCAAAACCTAGAAGAATGATTTCCACCACCGAGGTCAGGTAATTGAGTCTCAAACACAAGCCACTTGTGCAACTGGAGATCCATTCTGATTGATCCGCGTGACGTGCCCTGTGTCTACAAATGGTGAGGCACCACCGAGAAGCGACCAGCAAGCAGGGAGAAACGTTGCTGCGAATTCTGTGGAATCATGCTGGCTGAGCTTCCACTGAGCCCCCAGCTGCATTCGGGATTTCAGACGGGGAAGTTAGCAGTACATTTCTATGCCCCAAAGCGGAAACTCCACAAAGGAAACCAACAGCCACCATCTTGGAGAGCTGAAGTAACCACCACCACTCCCTGACAGATTGCAAGAATAAAACAGGTGTGTGTTTCTCAGCTCATCTCACATACAGAGGGGAATTCGCATAAAATATCTCCTAGGCTTTTGGGGGAGGGATAATCAGAGCAAGTCTGCATAAAGACTGGGGGAAAACTAGAGGCACCTGACCTTCATCTCCCCTTCCCATCAGCGGCAAAAATGAAACTTGTCTAGCCAGTGCGGGGCGATGGGCAAGCGAAAAAAATAAAAACAATAGAGTTCCAGGGTTCCCAATAGACACCCTCCCCACCCAACAAACGGCAGACCCAGAGAACAGTTTGAGCTGCCGAGAAGCATCACTCAGGAGAAATCTGGTCTAGCAGGAGAAATCAGGACTAACAGGATAAACCAGGGGACTAGAGGCCAGGCCCTCCTGACTGGTTGGCTGGAGAACGCCGGCCCACTGCCAGTGTGACTGGGCAACTGGAGACCACCTTCCTGCTGGCGCCAGCCCACCTGCTGACGCTATGTCTTGACGGCTGGAGAATGCGCGCCTGCCGGCGACCGAACGCGCAACTGTGTGGCTAGAGATCACCCATCAGCTGAAGACAGACCACAAGCTGCCCGCGCTACTGGGTGGCTGGAGACTGCCGGCCTGCCAGCGACCGGGAGCTGAAACCAACCAGAGACAATCCAGTCCACCCACCCAATTCGGACACTCCGGCAAGGAGCCTGGGGCCCACCACAGCAGAGAGGTGACATCACTGGAGCTCGGCAGTCAGAATTCCTTAACAGCGGAATCCACATAAGCAGGCATAGTCTACCAACACAAAGGAGAGAAAACAGAGATATATAAACCCATAACAAATCTATAGAAGAGAGCAGAAACACAGCAATCAAATAGAGCTGGAAAATGACGTGAACATCTTGAAAAAACAAGGGAAAACAAGGTGTACAAACAATGAAGGACAACTTAATACTACAGGAGAACCTAGAAGCATCAGAAACAGGGATAGGAAAAAAACTTAAGTCATACCTAACTCAGATGGAAAGGAATAAGAGAGAAGACATGAGGCAGCAAGTCTAAGCAATAAAAGTATATTTTGAAAATGAATTAAACAAACAAATTCAAATGGCAAAGAACAAGCTTTACAAGGAGATAGAGATCTTTTAAAAAATCATACAGTAATTCTAGAAATGCAGGAAACTATAAACCAAATTAAAAACTCAAACAAGAATATTACAAATAGACTAGATCAAGTAGAAGTCAGAACATCAGATAATGAAGACAAAGTTTGTCAACTTGAAAAGAATATAGTCAACACAGAAAACATGCTTAAATCCCATGAGCAACTATTCAAGAGATATGGAATGTCATAAAAAAAACAAAATTGGGAGTCATCGGGATAGAAGAAGGCATAGAAATTCAAACCGAATGAATGAACAACATATTAAATGAAATAATTCTAGAAAACTTCCCAGAGATGAAAGATGGAATGGATTGCCATATCCTGGAAGCCTGCAGGACCTCAAACATTCAAAACCATAATAGACAAACTCCAAGACATATAATTATGAAGATAGCCAACATACAGAACAAGGAGAGAATATTAAAAGCTACGAAAGAAAGTAGGCAGATAACATTCAGGGGTAAACCAATAAGGTTAACAATTGATTTTTCATCACAGACTTTGAAAGCGAGAAGATCTTTGAACAATGTATTTCAAACACTGAAAAATAATGGATTCCAACCAAGAATACTGTATCCAACAAAATTAAGCTTCAGATTTGACAATGAAGTTAAGTCCTTCCTGATAAATAAAAGCTAAAAGAATTCGCAGACAGAACACCAGCACTGCAAAGCATTTTGAGCAAAATACTACAAGAAGAGGAATTGAAAAATAGTGCCCAAAACTAACAGCGGGAGGTATCTCAGTAAAGGGGTAAGAAAAAAACCAAAAAGTAAAAACTACCAAAATTAAAATAAATAAATAAATAAACATGACTGGAAGTACAAATCATATTTCAATTGTAACCTTAAATGTTAAAAATCTAAACTCACCAATCAAGAGACATAGGCTAGTAACCTGGATCAAAAAAATAAATCCAACAATATGCTGCCTTCTGGAGACTCATATGAAAGGTAAAGACATACACAGGCTGAAAGTGAAAGGTTGGGAAAAATCATACCACTCATATGGCCCTCGGAAGCAAGCAGGAGTGGCCATACTCATATCATATAAAATCAACTTCAAACCTACGTTAATCAAAAGGGATAAAGTAGGACACTATATATTGTTAAAAGGAACCATCCACCAACAAGACATAACAATTATCAATTGGTATGCACCAAACAATTGAGCTGCAACGCTCATAAAACAAACTCGCCTCAAGTTCAAGAGTCAAATAGACTACAACACAATAATTATGGGTGACTTCAACACACCGCTCTCGCCATTAGACAGATCCTCTATAAAAAACTGAATAAAGAAACTATAGAATTCAACAGCACAATCAATAACCTTGACGTAACCGACATATATAGAATACATCAACCATCATCAAGTGGATACACTTTATTCTCAGCAGCACATGGATCCTACTCCAAGTTAGACCATATATTATGCCATTGGGCAACTCTTAGTAAATATAAAGGCGTGGAGAAAATACCATGCACCATATCTGATCATAATGGAATGAAACTGGAAATCAATGATAAAAGAAGGAAGGAAAAATCCTACATCACATGGAAAATGAACAATATTCTACTGAATGATCAATGGGTTACAGAAGACATAAAGGAGGAGATAAAATATTTTTAGAATCAAATGACAATACAGACACATCATACTGGAATCTATGGGACACAAAGAAGGCAGTTTTAAGAGGGAAATTCATTTCTTGGAGTTCTTTCCTCAAAAAAAGAATAAAACAACAAATAAATAAACTCACAGTACACATCAAAAACCTAGAAAAGGAAGAGCAAAACAACAGCAAATGTAGTAGAAGACAAGAAATAATTAAAATTAGAGCAGAAATCAACGAAATTGAAACAAAAAAAAAACATTGAAAAAATTGATAAAACTAAAAGTTGGTTCTTTGAAAAAATAAATAAGATTTACAGGCCCTTAGCCATGCTAAGGATGAGAAGAAGAGAGACAACTGAAATTACTAACATACGGAATGAAAAAGACAATATCACAACAGACAGTACACAAATACAGAAGATAATTAGAAAGTATTTTGAAACCCTATATTCCAATAAAATAGAAGATAGTTAAAATATCGATAAATTTCTTAAGTCATACGATCTGCCCAGATTCAGTCAGGAAGACACACACAATTTAAACAGACCAAAAACAAAGGAAGAAATAGAAGAAGCCATCAAAATACTACCAACCAAAAAAAGCCCTGGACCTGATGGGTATAGAGCAGAGTTCAAAAAAACCTTCAAAGAAGAATTAATACCAATACTTTTCAAGCTATATCAAGAAATAGAAAAATAAGGAGCTCTTCCAAATTCGTTCTCGGAGTCCAAAATCACCCTGATCCCAAAACCAGACAAAGACACTTCAAAAAAGAAAACTACAACCAATATCTCTAATGAACTTGGATGCAAAAATTCTCAATGAAATCCGTGTGAATTGAATCCAAAAGCATATCAAAATAGTTGTGCACCATGATCAAGTAGGATTCTTCCCTGGAATGCAAGGCTGGTTCAATATACGGAAATCAATAAATGCTATTCACCACATCAATAGACTTAAGGACAAGAACCATATGATCATCTCGATAGATGTAGTAAAAACATTCGACACAGTTCAGCATCCCTTTATGTTCAAAACACTAGAAAAACTAGAAATAACAGGAACTTACCTCAACATTGTAAAAGCTATATATGCTAAACCTCAGGCTAGGATCATCCTAAATGGAGAAAACTGAAGGCATTCCCTCTGAAATCTGGATCAAGACAGGGATGCCCTCTATCACCACTTCTATTCAATTTAGTTCTTGAAATACTAGCCAGAGCAATTAGACAGACAAAAGAAATTAAAGGCATAAAAATAGGAAAAGAAGAACTTGAATTATCGCTATTTGTGGATGACATGGTAATATATTTAACAGACCCAAAAGGGTCTACAAAGAAACTGCTAGAGTTAATAAAAGAAGGATATAAAACCAACACGCATAAATCAAAGGCATTCCTGTATATCAGAAACAAAACTTCTGAAATGGAAATGAGGAAAACCACTCCATTCACAATATCCTCAAAGAAAATAAGATACTTGGAAATCAACCTAACAAAAGAGGTGAAAACCACAGAACCCTAAAGAGAGAGATAGAAAAAGATCTTAGAAGATGGAAAAATGTACCCTGTTCATGGATAGGCAGAACTAAATTCATCAAAATGGCGAAATTACCCAAAGTTCTATACAGGTTTAACGCAATGCCAATCAAAATCCCAATGGCATTTCTTGTAGAAATGATAAAGCAATCATGAAATTCATATAGAAAAACAAAAGACACAGACTAGCAAAAGAAATTCTAAGCAGGAAGTGTGAATCGGGAGGTATAGCGATACCAGAGTTCAAACTTTACTACAAAGCAATAGTAACAAAAACAGTGTGTACTGGTACGAAAACAGGCAGGTGGACCAATGGTATAGAATGGAGGACAGAGAAACCAATCCACAAAATTACAACTTTCTTATATTTGATAAAGTGGCTATAAACATGCAATGGATGAAGGATAGCATCTTCAACAAATGGTGCAGGGAAAATTAGAAATCCATATGCAACAAAATGAAACTGAATCCCGTTCTCTCACCATGCACAAAAGTTAAATCAAAATAGATCAAGGAGCTAGATATCAAATCAGAGACACTGCGTCTCATAGAAGAAAAAGTTGGCTACGATCTATATACTGTGGGTTCAGGCTCCAAATTCTTTAATAAGACATCAATAGCCTAAGAGTTAATAACAAGAAAAAAACAAATGGGACTTACTTAAACTAAAAAGTTTTTTTCTCAAGAAGAGAAACAATAAGAGAGGTAAATAGAGAGCCTACATCCTGGGAACAAATTTTTACCCCTCACACTTCAGATAGAGCCCTAATATGCAGAATATACAAAGAACTCAAAATATTAAACAATAAGATAAGAAATAACCCAATCAACAAATGGGCCGAGGACCTAATCAGACACTTCACAGAGGAGGACATACAATCAATCAACAAGTACATGAAAAAATGCTCACCATCTCTAGCAGTCTGAGAAATGCAAATCAAAACCACCTTAAGATACCATCTTACTCCAGTAAGATGAGCAGCCATTATGAAGTCAAACAACAATAAGTGTTGGCGAGGATGTGGGGAAAAGTGTACACTTGTACACTGCTGGTGGGACTGCAAATTAGTGAGGCCAATTTTGAAAGAAGTATGAATATTCCTGGGAAAGCTGGAAATGGATCCACCATTGGACCCAGCTATCACCCTTCTTGGACTGTTCCCTGAGGATCTTAAAATAGCGTACTATAGGGATACTGCCACATCAATGATCATAGCGGCACAATTCACAATAGCTAGACTGTGGAACCCCAACTTAGATGCCCTTCAATAGATTAATGGATAAAAAAAATGTGGCATCTATACACAATGGAGTATTACACAGCACAAAAATGACAAAATCATAGAATTTCACGGGAAATGGATGGCATTAGAGCATATTATGTTAAGCGAAGCTAACCAGTCCTTAAAAAACAAATGCCAAATGTCTTCTCTCATATAAAGAGAGCAAGTAAGAGCAGAACAGGGAGGAAGAGCATGAGGAAAATATTAACATTAAACAAAGACGAATGGGGGGAGAGAAAGGGAGAGAGAAGGGAAAGCTTATGAAAATTGTAGGAGACCCTCAATGTTACACAAAATCGCATATAAAATGTTGTGAGGGGAAGTGGGGGGGAAACAATGGAGAGAATTGAACAATAGCAGATGAGGTAGAGAGGGAAGATGGGAGGGGAGGAGAGGGTGGATAGTAGGGGATAGGAAAGGTAGCAGAATACAACAGTCACTAATATGCCATTATGTAAAAGTGTGAATGTGTAACCGATGTGATTCTACAATTCGTATTTGGGGAAAAAATGGGAGTTCATAACCCAATTGAGTCAAATGTATGAAAGATGATATATCTTGAGCTTTGTAATGTTTTGAACCACCAATAAAAATAAATAAATAAATAAAGGTTTAAAATTTAGTGGGAAGAAATCAGCTAAAAATGGGTTCAGATGTATTCATTTTGCTATGCAGAAACTTTGTTTTGTGTAGTTGTAAATATCACAAATTTATTTTACCAGAAAATGCACATAAATTGAGATGAAAGGATAATTCACCTATCTTCATGAAAAATTCATAGCATTTTCTACACTTTTCATACTTCATTTTTTTCGTGAATATTTTGACATGGACAAGGTCTAGTCTTAGGCTATTCTTCCAGAATACTACCTCATCTGACAAGTTCGTACAATGTGTTGGATTGTTCTTTTCATCTTTTATTTAATAGTTTCTAGCTGATAATGTGTATTTTTCTTATCTTTATTTGGACATTATCTTTGCATTTTATGTTTTACTGGGGAAGAGACTTATCAAAAGCTCTTTATTATATGTATCAACAATCAAACATTTAGAGCATGCAATTATTCTTAATTTTGCATGAAAATAAATTTGTACCAATTTTCTTATAAAGATGTAGTATTATTAATAATGTCCCTACTGTAATAAGTAACTACTTACCAGAAGAATTATACAATTGACTTTATATCAATTATGAACATGAAAAGTACTAAAATAAGTATTTGGCAATTAATACACAATTGATAGAAATAGAAATCACAAGAACGCCATTTAAAATGTCAGTGCATATGGTTCTTAAATAATAGGTTGTTCAAATAAAATTTCTCTAATTCATAAGAGTTAATATGCCATATTACAGCTTAATGTGATATAAAACCTTAAATTATCAGTATTGATAAATAAGAATCATACCTTTTTACTTAAATATGTTTATTTGATTTTCACTGTAAGATGTTAATTATGGAAGAATTGAGAATTAAGAAAGACTTGGTCTATATTATTTCTAACAGGAAAATCAAAGTACTTTTAAATATATATGTATATATATATAATATATGTAATGCATATGCATGAATATAGATACATATGTGTAATAAATGTATTGTAATATATCTATCAGGTGATTATAATTTTTAGATTTTCTCAAGAAAAAGAATGACTATAAAAAACAGTCTTAAACTTAAATTTCATAGCATACTACTGTTTGTAATGACATGAGAAAAAAATAGATATGGAGGGGAAACGAAAAAGGAAGGGAGAGAAGGGGGAAAATGGGGAAGAAAGTGAGTAAAGAAGAGGGACATGAGTGTATGATGTTAAGATAAAAGTGGAGGGGCTGGGTTTGTGGCTCAGTGGTAACATGCTTTTCTAGCATGTGTAAGGCACATGGTTCTATTCTCAGCACCACATACAAATAAACAAAATGAAGGTCAATCAACAACTGAAAAAATAAAAAAGAAAAAAGAAGAAATATTAGGAATATTCCAAGCTTTGATGAATGTTAAATAAAAAAAAATATGTTACATAGCCTTATGTAATTTTAGACTATCCAAAATAGTCACTAAATGTTAGATTATTAGTGCTATAACTAAAAATCCATTGATCTTTCCTCTACATTCTGTGGCATGCTAGTGCTAAAATAAATTGTATTATTAATCCCCCCCAAAATCCTAATATTTCTACAGTAACTGACCCAGTTGAACATCAATGCAAGTAGACATGATGTGCATTTTGACGTTCATTTTTATTCAACAGTGGTACATTACTATTTCTTCAGTTTATGCACATCATAGCATATATGTCTCATCAAAATTTCGCAAATTTATAGGCATTTGTTTCACTTTCAATCACTTCCTGCTTGAGAACACATGTATTCCTCCATGTTTCTTGACTGCTCTCTTCATGAGACTTCTTTCCAAACACATTATTTTCGATTTCCATTATCACATTTGAAGCAAAACTCACAAACCCGTCACAATAAACCATAACACTAATATTACCATTAGATGTGTAACTGGTTGGAATGAATGGTTCTATATCAATATAAGATTTCTTACTTAGTTTCAGATATCAATTCAATCCATTATTTAAAGTGGAACCAGTTATATTATTTATTCACAGTACAGTCTATTCACGAATTATCTCTATATTCATAGACACAGGTACACCTCTTTGTACCCCCAATACTAATTTATACGTCCTCAAAATATAGCTCCCAGAAATGGTGGAAGAAATACTCATGTCACCTGATCTACATATACATTTTATCACAGTAATATTCTGGACACAAAAAGCAAAGGTCACACTTATGATTATACAAAACCTAAATGGAAAGTGAACATGGATTACTAAAAACATCCATGTCCAGGTTGCCTAATGCTCTCAAATGAAAATCCTATTGGTGACTACATATTTGTTTCTTCCAAAGATTATATATTCAAACTCAACCATGTTGAAAATGTCTAATCCTGTCACTCACTTTATACTTTGCCTGATTTTGTAATGTCTCTATTGATATCTGCTTTCCTACATATTTTCCCCAGTTAATCATTGTGACTTCCTCGTCACATGTGCTGATATTTACATTCACTCTCTTAGCGATACCCTACTTCTAAAGAACTTTTGTTCCAAATCCTACACTCATTCTTCTTCCTAAATTTACCGAATATCTTCCTAATCCTACCGACTATCACTTTTTGACTGGATGTTCTCTTCTACATTCAATCATCCAAGGTGAAAGGTCCTATGCCATTGTATATCGATTTATCTGAAACATCTGTGCAGAATGTAATTCAACGCTAAGTATCCCAATCAAGGGACAAATGACCTTCTGGGCTTCAAATCTTACTTAGATTTCTGTTTTCGTACATATATTTCACCTCTATATTCTTGTAAATATCACAGGTTCCCAATTCCATTATTCATGCAGCAGAATGGTTCCTAACCCATATCGAACATGTTAATAACACTAATCATAAACTGTTCCCTCAATCTAACTTTGCTGAAGAGCAGCGACAGTGTTGGTCTTACAATACAAGAATGTATGGGATCTTCCACCTGCTGAGAACATCAAAGGTACGTGCAGAAATGATCTCTGGAGAAGATGTAGGCAGCTATGAAGGACCTGAGAGAGCAAAAGACATCTCCATGGCAAACAACCTGGAAGGATGAAGGAATGTGTCTGAATCAGCCTCACTCTTCTTAATGTAGAGTAGACCAAACCAGGCCTGTGTGGAAAGCTCTTCCCAGGTGCGTATGGTTGATATACCATTCTAACATATGAAATTGTCACAGGAAGTAGGGGCAGCCTCCATCTCATGGAACCCTTGGAAGCAACTGTTAGGACAATGTGGCAGCCAAGGCAGTGACCTCATTCAGTTCCTGAAAGAAGTGACCACACCTCACTTCCTTGGTGATGAAAGTCTCTGAACTTGGGATCCAGGAAGCCAGGCACCCAGAGCCATTACCAATCCCAGTCCCAGTGGTCTCACTTGTTTGAATTTACCAAAGACAGAGTCAGTCTTTCTTCTTACCTGTTAAGGTCTGTAAACAAGTCAGATTGGCACCTGTTATTTTGCTGGAGAAATGTTAGAGTCTGTAAACAAGTCTGGATGGCGCCTGGCAAAACGCCAGAGGGAGTGGTTTGTGAAGTAACAAAAGCGAGCCATTAAGTGTGAAGATTCCTTATTGGTTGACTGCTGTATCTATTTTATGCTAATGAGATAGGCTGTGTAAAATGTATAAATATCACTCAGATCTTACAATAAACGGCTCTCATTCCTGCTGCATCAACATACACAAGGTATTCGTCACCCCCCAGGTTATTCTGCTGCAGCGGGACTGCGGCAGATGGTGGCCCGTTACAGGGAGCCCTGGGACACTCACGGGTAAGGGTCGAAAAAAGCTTTCTGTCCATAGATAGGACGGGAGCAATCTGCTCGTCCCTAGGCAGATAGGGCGATAGGAAAAATGACCATTTCGAGAAAATGGAGAAGATTGATGCAGTATGTTTGTGTCTTGTTTTGTCTTGAAATGTTGTATTGTCTTTGTGATGAAAATATGGAAGGGGTGAGAAGTAAATTGATAAGAGAAAAAGTCACCCCAATGGAACCAAGAATAGTTAGGGCATGTGTTGATAAAAGCCCAGAAACTCTAGTCAGAAAGAAAAAGAAAGTTCAGAAGAAGAAGGATTATCAGGAAAAAAGTTGCAGCAAAAGGCTATTACTGAATACTTTTCGATACTGGAGGGTGCGTGAAATGACAAGGCAGCTGCCACCTGCCCAAGCCGATCATGGCGCAGTAAGAATTTTCCAAGAGGCAGTTGAGGGCTCTTCCCTGCCCCGCTGCCCGGGGGAGCGGATCACCACTGTGAGCCCAAATCTAGACCTGACCTGGAGGCACAGTCTCGCAGGCTTTTGCTCCCTGTGCCCGGAAGAAGTTTGAGCCCAGGACTCTCCCTGGGGCCATCTGGGGCTGCCCAGGATGCTACAGCTGGCAGAAGATGCCACTGGCATCCCTGAAGTTTGATCATTTCCAAGGCCAGTAACTACAATGGGTCTCCCACACCTGCAGGCTGATGAGTAATGAGTACTATTAAGGCTTATTTCAAATGTAAAAAACCTTGAGATAATGTACTAAAATTGTTCAGAAGGTTGTTTTCTTAGTGAAATGCTACAGGATTTTCTTTAGCCATCCGGAGTTCCTGCCTTCGTCCAAGTGCCGGTGAAAACAAAGGTGGAAGAATTTACAATGTTGCTGAGAACTGGAGGAAACTTCGGCTGAGAACCCGAGGAGACTTCGGAGCTATCGCTGTTTCTGCTACTACAACTTAAGCTAGCTGCCTGGAGAACTTACCTGGACTGTGATTTACCTGAACTCTGAGTTAATCTATTGAGACACTGCTTTATCTGGACTGAGACAACAGACTGTAATCTACAACAACTTGTAACTCGGTATCTTTGCTAACGGTGTCATTGCTGGTATAAGTTTTCCAAGGGCTTCTTGCATGGAGCCATCAATTGGATTGGTATTGTAACATTTTGTATCCTCCCTTTCTGTTTCTAGCAGGTTATTTATGGTGTTTCTGTAAAAAACACTATGGTCCTTATTTAAATTAAACAAAAGGGGAAAATGTTAACGTCTGTAAACAAGTCAGATTGGCACCTGTTATTTTGCCAAAGAAATGTTAGAGCCTGTAAAGAAGTCTGGATGGCGCCTGGCAAAATGCCAGAGGGAGTGGTTTGTGAAGTAACAAAAGCGAGCCATTAAGTGTGGAGATTCCTTATTGTTTGACTGCTGTATCTATTTCATGCTAATTAGATAGGCTGTGTAAAATGTATAAATACCACTCTTATTCAACAATAAACGGCTTCCAGTCCTGCTGCATCAGTCTACACAAGTTGTTCGTCACCCCCCCCGGTTATTTTGCCCAGCCAGCCGGGCTACGGCACTTACCTACTGATGTGAGGATGGCCAAATGCCAGGGAAGCTCTGAAGATGGTTCTTTCCTGATAAAGCAGGTATTGGCTCACCGCTGACCCCTGACTACTTCAAGAGTTGGCAAAGGAAAGCAGATTTGAGACAGAACAAGCAATTTTGGGGAACATAGTATGGCCCACCAGTCAGAGGACACTGTGGATAGTCACAGACCAACTTGGAGAAAAGAGTTGCCTTTGTGAGTGTGGTTGTGGGTTTGTGTATCCCACTGTGTCTGTGGTTATAGACATTAGAAAAGAGAATGCATCAATGGATGTGTTCTATCTAGTAAAAAGCTTCTCAGCATTCATCCTGCCAAATTTATGAATGGACTAGGACTTTACTTATGAATGGGCAATGCCTGCTATCTTCCTAAGTTCCTGTTTTCTTCCTGAATTCTGGCCACTCTCAAGAATAGGCTCATGGTTTTGTGTAAAAGATATGTACCACCTCCAAACTCTGTAACATGGCCTTGTACTGGATAGATGAAGGGAATGGAGAGGAACTCAGTAAACTCAGATATCAGTGTGACCAGTAAAGTGTCATTGGAGAAACACTGATTTGGGCCTTTTGTTTACCTATTGTTCCGTTGCCCTGAATGTCTGGAAGGTCATTGCCTCAGTCCACCCCTTTGTGAAGCCTGAAGAAAACAGTTTTCTAATGGAAAATAATGAGCATCACCTGTGGCTCTTTGCTTAATTGCCATGGAAAGGGATGTGTCTGAATCAGCCTCTTGGCCCTGTGTGAGGCTGTGACTTAGATTCTCACCACCTGATGAATCTAAGGAAAGATCTCATGTGTGCATCCAAAACCAAAATGGAAAAAGAGCAGTCTTGTGGATGAAGTCTCTCGCCTTCCTCTGTAAGGTTTCTGATTTCCATCAAGTGAGAATAGGTATCCTTTGGTTCAAAAAGTTTTTCAAAGCCCTGCAGAGGCAAGCCCATAGGTGCTTGGATTTTCTCATGACTCCAATTCACATAAAGAATCTAAACCCCACAGACATTAGGCTCAAATTGGAGAAGCAGAGCAGTATTAATGGCAGGCCTATTTGATCACTCCTTGTTCACAGATAGGTTGTCAAGCCACCCTGGCTTTAGACAAATGAGGGTACGGAGCATATTTTGGATACTGTCTTCAGCTGGGCCCCTCATGGAAACTTCCAGCCAGAGGTAATGATGAGTGTCTATGTGGAAGTAGTTGAGAGCCATGTGGGAGTATTTTGGTTTTAATTGTGGTCATTTGTTTGGCTAATGGAAAAGATGACTGGGTCCACCTTGGCTTGAACTCTGGTGTGAGTCTTCTTAGAGACTGAGTTTGGAAATTACTGCAGAGATGTATTGCCATGAATTGTGTTGGGATTTTTGGAGGCCACACATGGTAGTGGCCTTTGGAAACTGAGATCTAGGTCCAGGGGGCTTCCCACAGAGCACTGGGAATCTGAGCCAGAATATCACATGATTTTATTCTTTAAGACTTGACAGCCATAGTTGAGAGTAAAAACACACATGGACCTCACATTGTAGACCTCAATGGGCCTGGCTTCATTTGATCTTTTGGCCACTCTTTGGGAAGTGTTGCCTGTGAGAGTTCTCCAGATGTTTCATTGAAATGGGCTTTCTCACCATTTGATGTTTCCAGAATGAATTAAATCCCACAGTGCCTCCAAACTCATCCTTGAAAAATGGCTAGATAAACATCATAAAAATTTGAAATTCCCATCACCAGGTGACACTGGATACACTTTGGATTTCCTGTTGCTGATCATGAGTGTACCAGACAGTGCCTTGATTGACTGGGTTTCATGAAAATGGTGTAGAACAGTGATGCAAATTAGTTAAAGTCTGTCTCCCTTTCTCTGTAGCCTATTCAGCACATGTATTTTTATATGCACATATAGAATCCTACCTGGTATCACACGTACATTTTTGTGACCTGGCTGACATGGAGATACAAATTGTGAGAAAAGATCACTCCTCCTAAACGCTGTTGGAACTGAAAATTCAACCTATATGTGAGCTTACTAGGAGAACAACATTGTACATAAATCCATGCTCAGTACAATAAATAATTTTGCATCTGTGAATGTTATATATTTCATGATGAATATTGATTGGCTTATATATTGGTACTTTTTAATATCTCTGTGTGTGTTTTGGGTGTGTGTGTATATATATATATATATATATATATATATATATATATATATATACACTCTCAAGATTTTTCAAAATATGAAATATATGTGTCTTATATACACTACCGAAATTCATTCATGTTCATGTATGTGGATTTATAATAAAAATTTCACAAGATTATTCTCAGAAATATTCATTCACCTGAACTACATATTTGTTTCCTAGTACTTAAAACTAACTTCAGTGAATGGTGCATACAAATCCTAATATTTCTACAGTAATTGACCCAGTTTAACATCAATGCAATTAGATTCCTATGGGACATAGTGTGTATTTTGATGTTCATTTTTATTCAACACTGGTTCGTTAATATTTCTTCAGTTTATGCACATCATAGGATATATATTTCATCCACAAATTCCCAAATTAATAGGCATTTGTTTCACTTTCAATCACTTCCTGCTTCAGAACACATGTATTCCTCCAGGTTTCTTGACTGGTCTTTTAATGAGACTTCTTTCCAAACACATTATTTTCGATTTCCATAATCACGTTTGAAGCAAATCTCACACAGTCTTTATAATAAAACATAACGCAATTATACAATTAGATGTGTAACTGGTTGGAATGAATGATTGTATATCAATATAAGTTTTTGTGTATATTTTCACATATCAATTCAATCCATTATTTAAAGTGGAAACAGTTATATTATTTATTCACAGTATTGTCAATTCATGCATTAATTCTATATTCATAGACACAGGGTACAAATCTTTGTACCGCCAATAATAATTTATACATCTTCAAAATATTGCTCCCAGAAATGGTATAAGAAATACTTATGTCACCCGATCTACATATACATTTTATCATAGTAATATTCGAGACACAAAATGCAAAGGTCAAACTTATGATTGTACCAAAGCCTAAATTGAAAGTGAGCATGGATTACTAAAAACATCCATGTCCATGTTGCCTAATGTTCTCAAATGTCAATCCTATTTGTGACAACATATTTTTTTCTTCCTAAGATTATATATTCAAACTCAACCCTGTTGAAAATATCTAATCCTATCACTCACTTTATACTTTTCCTGATTTCTTAATGTCTCTATTGATATCGCCCTTCCGACATATTTTCCCCAGTTCATCATTGTGACTGACTCTTCACATGTGCTCACATTTAAATTCACTCTCTATCCGAAACCCTATTGCTAGAGAACTTTTTGTCCAAAACCTATACTCACTCTTCTTTCTGAAACTGAATATCTTTCTAATAATTCCAACTATCCTTTTTTGACTAGAAGTTCTCTTAAACATTCCATCATCCAACGTACAAGGTCCTATGCCATTGTACATCGATTTATCCGAGACATCTCTGCAGAAAATAATTCAAATCTACGTATCCCAATCAAGGGCCCAATGCCCTTCTGGGATTCAAATCTTACCTACACTTCTGTTTTCATACTAATATTTCACGTATATTTTCTTGTAAATATTGCAGGTTCCCAAACATTCCTGCAGAATGATTCCTAACTCATATCGAACATGTTATTAATCCTAAACATACACTGTTCCCTCAATCTAACTTTACAGAAGATTAGGGACAGAGTTGGTCTTTCAATACAGGAATGTAGCAGATCTTCCACCTGCTAAGATCCTCAAAGGTCCATACAGAAATGATCCCTGGAGAAGATGTAGGCAGCTATGAAGGACGTGAGAGAGAAAAAGTCATCTCCATGTAATGGCTCACCGCTGGCTCCTAATAACCTCACAGAGTTGGCCAAGGAGTCCAGATCTGAGAAAGGACAGGCCATTTCTGGGAACATAGTATGGCCCACCAGTCAGAGGACACTCCGGATAGTCACAGACCTACTTGGGGGAAGGAGGTGCCTTTGTGGGTTGGGTGTGAGTTTGTGGTCTTTTCTCATTTTCTGAGAATAGGTAGAAAAGGCAGTTTGTTCATTTTGGAGTGGATGGTTTCTAGAAAGTCGTTTGACAAAGAGTGTGTTTCTATGTCTGGGTATCCCAGTGTGTTCGTGGATGAAGACATTAGAAAGAGCATGCATCAATGGATGTTTTCTGTCTAGTAGAAAGCTTCCCAGCATTCATCCTTCCCAATTTATAGATGGACTTGGCTTGCCTTCTGGATGGGCAACAGCTACTGTCTTCCTAAGTTCCTGTTTTCTGCCTGAATTCTGGCCACTAACCATAATAGGCTCATGGTTATGTGTCCAAGATATGTACCACCTCCAAGCTCTGGGACATGGTCATGTACAGGATAGCTGAAGGGAATTGGAGCATCTCAGAAAACTCAGATATCAATGTGACCAGTAAAGTCTCTGTGGAGAAACCCTGCTTTGGGCCTTTTGCATACCTATTCTTCTGTTGCACTGAATAACAGGAAGGTCTTTGATTAGGCCATGCCTTTGTGAAGCCTGAAGAAAACAGTTTTCAAATGGAAATGAATGCGCATCACCTGGGGCTCTTTGCTTAATTGTTTGGAAAGGGATGTGTCTGAATTGGCCACTTGGCCCTGTGTGAGGCTGTGGCTTAGATACTTAGCACCTAATGGACCTAAAGAAACATCCCATGTGTGCACCCAAATCCAAAATGTCCAAAAAGCATTCATTGTGGACTACGCCTCTCGCCTTCCTCTGTAAGGTTCCTGATCTCCATCAAGTGAGAATAGGGATCCTTTGCATCAAATGAGTACTTCAAAGCCCTGCAGAGTCTAGCCCATTGGTGCTTGTGATTACGCATGACTCCAGTTCACATATAGAATCTAAATCCCACAGTCAGTAAGCCTCAAATTGGAATTGTGGAGCAGTATTAAAGGCAGGGCTCTATGATCATTCCGTGTTCAAAGGAAGGGTGTCCAGGAAACCCTGACTTGTGACAAATGAGGTGCGAAGGTGCTTATTTTGAACACTGTGTTGGTCTGTGCCCCTCATGGAAACCTCCAGCCAGAGGTTATTATTAGTGTCTATATGGAAGAAGATGAGTGCCATGTGGGAGTCTTTTGTTTTTAATTGTGGTCATTTGTGTGGCGGTTGGAAGAGATATCTGGTTCCTCCTGGGCTTGAACTCTGGTGTTATTTCCCTTAGAGACTGAGTTGTGGAACTGTTTTCAGAGAAGTATTGCCATGAACTGTGTTGGGATTTTAGGAGGCCACACATGAGATTCGCCCTTGGAAACTGAGATCTAGGCCCAGGGTGGCTTTCCACAGAGCACAAGTAATCTCAGCCAGGATATCACAAGATTTTATTATTAAAGACTTGGCAGCCATAGTTGAGAGTCAAAACACACATGGAGCTCAAATTGTAGACCTCAATGAGCCTGGCTTCATCTGACCTTTTGGCCACACTTTGGGAAGCTTTGCCTGTGATAGTTCTCCATTTCTTTTGTTCAAATGAGTTTCCTCACCATTTAATGGTTCCTGAATGATTGGAAACCCACAGTGCCTCCAACTTCATCCTTAAAAAATAGCTAGATGAATACCACCAAATTTTTGAAATTCCCTTGACCAGGTGGCACTGGAGAACCTTTGGATTCCTGTTGCTGATCATGAGTATACCAGACAGTGCCTTGATTGACTTGGTTTCATGAAAATGGTGTAGAACAGAGATGCCAGTAAGTTGGAGCCTGCTGAGTAGTTGGCCTATAGCAGTGGTGGGGAGGTGTCTGATATAACATCTGTGGTGAGGCCATGTTTATCTGCCATTGACTTCCAAATGGCTTGTGACTGACATTGTGCATCCAGCAGACCCTTGTATGTAAAAGCATCTTGTTATACGGAGAGGTTTCAGGGCAATGTTCAGAATCAGGTTGCTATGGTCAATGGGGCAAGCTCTGTGGGAAAGAAGCTTGCTTGGTGGATTCTCCTGCAGACCCTGACCCACCACATGTGACAGAATTCCATCCAGCACTTTGTCCCAGTGGAACTCCTTGTATTCCAAGAAACAAATACCAAACTTCCAGTGCAGCAGCAAGAAACACCACAAAAAGTGGAGGATGAAAAAACGGCTTTACAGTAAACACGAGGAGACACTTAGCGCGCAGTGGCTACAGTTTACCTACAAAGAGAAAATTCATCACTGCTGCCTCATGTTCATTGGGAAATAAGAAACAATGTCCTCCAGGTCACATAGATGCAGACCCAGTTATGATGGTCTAACTAGACGGAAGCTAAATCTTCTGACAACAACATATATTTCAAGTGCCCAAACTCAGAGGCAGTTTCTCAAAAGTCTTTAGGCCAGCAGAGCTCCATGTTTGTGCAGTGTTTACCCTGTCCCTTACTTTTGGAAACTCCTATACCACCTCCAAGAATATGAACTCCTGAGCATATTCCATTCCAGATATGTATTCACAGATTTTTGTAACTCATCTCCTCTAATTGTGTCTTACTTTAAGCGAAGGTGATGTCAAGGCATTGTTCTGGATGAGAGTGGGAAGATTTTTTTGTAGCACATATTTGCATAAATATTGAATTTATTTTTCTATTTTCAATTCGAAATACTGAATCCCTGAAACTAACCCATAACCTACTAGACTCTGACTACTAATCCTAATATGATGGAGTAAAATAACCCACACAGAATAGAAATACAACCAGTTCAGAAGAGGCATGGTGTATAGTTGTACTTTCCTTTTGCATGATAAAGGGTTGGTGTTATAAATCTTGTCAATTTGTAGTTAAAATAGTCCTCTATGTGTTTTTAAAGTTAACAAATATGTGAATTCCTGTCTCCCTTTCTCTGTAGCCTATTCAGCACATGCATTTTCATATGCACATATAGAATACTACATGGTATCACACGTACATATTTGTGAGGTAACTGACTTTGCAAATACAAATTGTTAGAAGAAAACACTTCTTCTAAATGCTGTTGGAACTGAAAATTCAACCTATAGGTGAGCTTCCTAGTTGAACAACATAAATCCATATTTAGTAAAATCAATATTTTGGGATCTGTGGATGATATATATTTCATGGTGAATTTCGATTGGCATACATAATGCTACTTTGTAATGTCTGTATTTAGGTGTGTATGTGTGTGTGTGTGTGTGTGTGTGTGTGTGTGTATTATATATATATTATATATATATATATATATATATATATATATATAATATATATATATATATATATATTCACTCTGCTGATTATTCAAAATATAAAATATATGTGTCTTATTATACACTAACTAAATTCATTCATATTCATGTATTTGGATTTATAATCAACGTTTGAGAAGATTATTCTCAGAAATATTCATCCACCTGAAATACATGTTTGTTTTCTAGTACTGAAAACTAACTTCAGGGGATCATATTATGGCGGTGATGGGAGTTCATTACCCCCGTGTACCGCCTCACATTGCAGGAGAAGGACAAGTTAGAACAGCTAAAATCTATCTTGTTAGAAATTTCCAGGAAAATTGGTGTGCTCCAAAACCTACAGGAAGGATTTCCATTGCACAAGGACCAGCTACGGGGGCTCAAACGCCAGCGATTTGTCCTCACGGAGGGTCACGCTGCTTATTCAGCAAATCACCCGACAGCTAGTGTCTGCAATGCGTGCTGGGAAATGACGAGAGAGCAACGCAAAGATATAGCCCTGTGGATTATGCGGGCTCCTGCCAGATGTGCAATCACTGTGCTCAGTGTTGAGTTGTGGGTTTGAAACGGGGGAAGGAAGCGGTCCAATTCGGTTTTCCACACCGGTGAGACCACAGAGGAAGATAGTGGTCACCATCTTGGAGAGCTGACGTCACCATCCCTGTTTTCGACTCATCACAGCTCATTCAGATACAGAATAGGTAATTTCAGGCTGCCATTCGCCTTCATCTTGCAGACAAATTACTCAGGGTCAGTGCTGAAGAACCCACGAAAATTGCTTCTTGGATCCTGCTCCTATCAGAACATACACCGAGCCCGGAGCGGCTGAATTCCGGGTCCCGGAACTGCTCTGGCCCAGGGCTAAAGAACCTGCAGAAACTGTTTCTTGGTCTGGGTCCTGCTGAATACTGTAAAGGTAAATGCCAACTGAGCCTTCATAGACAGTGGCAACAGGATTGAGACGGGGCTTGTGAGGGCCGGTCAGGACTCACTCGTTGCTTTGGTCACCCGGCAAAGGGAAAGAAATGCTGCCATTCACATGGGAGACCAACATGGAAGAGATCTGATGTGATCACAAAGCGGTGGAGGAGATAACTTCATCTATACCAGCGGCGACAGAAATAGTTGGTCTCCTGGTAAAGAAAGTGAGTCACAAACATCCTAGTCTCTCTCACTTAGTCATCAAGCCAGAGGTGCAGAGCAGAGCTGCCGCCTGTGCCTGGAACAGGCCCAGCGACCCACCAGCATGGTAGTCACGTCACCCCAATTGGAGTAGGGGCAGAGCACACCCATGCCTGCAAGGTAGGCAGACGTACGACCGACCGGCAGAACAGGCCCAGGGGCCGGTCAGAATGGTAGACAGATCACCCCAATTGGAGGAGCATCACAGCCGCCAACCGCACCTGCAATGGAGACTTTTCCACTATACAAGAGCAATATAAATATATAGGGGGAAAATTTCAAAAACACAACAGTTTCACCAAGCAGAAAGAAACGCAAGCTGTATGAAAAGACAAGAAAAGAAAGGACCACAAGCAATGCAGGTCAACTCAACTTTAGAAGAGGTAATAGATGCAGCATGTGGAATGTCAGATAAAGAATTCAGGATATACATGCTTCATGTGATCTGGAATCTCAAGGAAGACATTAGACAGCAAAAATCAGACAATGAAAGATCACTTCGACAATGAATTACATAAAAAAATCCAAGTAGCAAAGATCAACTATACAGTGAGATAGAGGTTATAAAAAACAAACAAACTGAAATCTTAGAAATGCAGGAAGTAATGAACCATCTTAAAAACTCAATTGAGAATACTACCATTAGAGCAGAATACTTAGAAGATAGAACATCAGACAATGAAGACAAAGTATTTCAACTCAAAAAGAACATATACAGCTCAGCAAGACTGTTAAGAAACCATGAGCAAAAGTGCAAGAAATATGGGATAACATAAAGAGACCAAACATAAGAGTCATTGGGATACAGGAAAGTATAGAGGTCCAAACCAAAGGAGTGAGCAATCTGTTCAATGAAATAATAGGAGAAAAATTCCTAGACTTGAAGAATGAGACAAAATCCCAAATCCTAAAAGTCTACAGGACGCCGAACGTGCAATATCATAAGAGATCCACACCTAGACACATGATAATGAAGATACCCAACATACAGAATAAGGAGAGAATTTTAAAAGCTACAAGAGAAAGGAAGCAGATTATAGTTAGTGGTAAACCATCCAGGATAACAGCTGATCTTTCAACACAGACTCTGAAAGCTAGAAGATCCTTTAATAACATATTTCAAACACTGAAAGAAAATGGGTTCCAACCAATAATCATGTATCCAGTGAAATTAAGCTTCAGATGGAAGATAAAGTAAAAACCTTCCACAATAAACAAAAGTGAAAAGAATTTGCAGCTAGAAAACCATCTCTTCAAAACATCCTCGGCAAAACATTACAGGAAGTGGAAATGGAAAATATCAATGAAAACCAACAGTGGAAGGTAGGACATTAAAGGGGGGAAAATAATCAAAGAGAAAAACAAACTATGTTTATTAACATAAATAAACAAATATGGCTGGAAGAACAACCCATATCTAAATAATAACCAAAAATCTTAATGGCTTAAACTCACCAATTAAGAGACACAGGCTAGTAGAATGGATCACAAAACAAGAACCAACAAAATGCTGCCTACAGGAGACGCATTTTACAGGAAAAGACATACATAGACTCAAGGTGATACTTGGAAAAATCATATCACTCTTATGAACGTTGGAAACAAGCAGGAGTGTCCATACTCATATCAAATAAAATAGATTTCAAGCCAAAGTTAATCAAAAGGGATAAAGAAGGACACTACATACTACTCAAGAAAACCATACACCAACAAGACGTAACAATCATAAATATATATGCCCCAAACAATGGTGCAGCTTTGTTCATCAAACAAACTCTTCTCAGTTTCAAGAGTCTAATAGACCACAATACAGTAATCATGAGAGACATGAACACACCTCTCTCACCACTGGACAGATCTTCCAAACAAAAGTTGAATAAGAAAACTATAGAACTCAATAACACAATTAATAACCTAGACTTAATTGACATATATAGAATGTACAACCCATCATCAAGAAGTTACACTTTTTTCTCAGCCGAACATGGATCCTTCTCAAAAATACATGATATATTATGTCACAGGGCAACTCTTAGACAATAAAAAGGAGTAGAGATAATACCATGCATTTTATCTGATCATAATGGAATGAAACTAAAAATCAATGATATAAGAAGGAAGGAAAAATCATTCATCACTTGGAGAATGAACAATAGGTTTCTGAATGATCAATGGGTTATTGAAGACATCAAAGAGGAAATTAAAAAATTCTTAGAGGTAAATGAAAACACAGACACAATATATCGGAATCTATGAGACACATTGAAAGCAGTTCTAAGAGGAAAATTCATTGCTGGAAGTTCATTCCTTAGAAAAAGAAAAAAACCAACAAATAAATGATCTCATACGTCATCTCAAAATCTTAGAAAAACAACAGCAAACAACAGCAAAAGAAGTAGAAGGCAAGAAATAATTAAAATCAGAGCAGAAATTAATGAAATCGAAACAAAAGAAACAATTGAAAAAATTGACAAAACAATAAATTGGTTTTTTGAAAAAATAAATAAAATCGACAGACCCTTAGCCATGCTAACAAAGAGAAGAAGAGAGAGAACTCAAATTACTACCATATGAAATGAAAAAGGAAATATAACAAGAGACACTTCAGAAATACAGAAGAAAATCAGAAATTATTTTGAATTAATATACTCCAATAAAATAGAATATAGTGAAGGCATTGATAAATTTCTTAAGTCATATGATGTGCCCAGATTGAGTCAGGAGGATATAGACAACCTAAACAGTCTAATATCAATTGAGGAAATAGAAGAAACCATCAAAATACTACCAACTAAGAGAAGCCCAGGACCGGATGGGTATAGAGCATAGTTTTAAAAAACCTTTAAAGAAAAACAAAAACCAATACTTTTCAAGGTATTTCAGGAAAAATGCAAAAATCCTCAAAAAAATTCTGGCGAATCAGACACAAAATCATATATATAAAAAACAATGTGCACCATGATCAAGTAGGATTCATTCCTGGGATGCAAGGCTGGTACAATATACAGAAATCAATAAATGTTATTCATCACATCAATAGACTTAAAAATAAGAACCATATGATCATCTCGAGAGATGCGGAAAAAGCATTCGACAAGGTACAGCATCACTTTACGTTCAAAACTCTAGAAAAACTAGGAATAACAGGATCATACCTCAATATTGTAAAAGCAATCTATGCTAAGCCTCAGGCTAGCATCATTCTGAATGGAGAACAATTGAAGGCATTCCCCCTAAAATCTGGAGGAAAACAATGATGCCCTCTCTCACCCCTTCTGTTCAACATAGTTCTCGAAACACTGGCCAGAGCAATTAGAAAGGCTAAAGAAATTAAAGGCATAAAAATAGGAAGAGAAGAACTCAAATTATCGCTATTTGCAAAAGACATGATTCTATACCTAGCAGACACAAAAGGGTCTACAAAGAAACTATTAGAGGTAATAAACGAATTCAGCAAAGTGGCAGGATATTAAATCACCACGCATAAATCAAAGGCATTTTTGTATATCAGCGACAAATCCTCTGAAATGGAAATGAGGACAATCACTCCATTCACAATATCCTCAAAAAAATAAATAAAATACTTGGGAGTCAACCTAACAAAAGAGGTGAAAGACTTATACAATGAAAACTACAGAACCCTAAAGAGAGAAATAGAAGAAAATCTTAGAAGATGGAAAAATATACCCTGTTCATGGATAAGCATAACTAACATCATCAAAATGACAATATTACCAAAAGTTCTCTATAGGTTTAATGCAATGCCAATTAAAATCCCAAGGTCATTTCTTGTAGAAATAGATAAAACAATTATGAAATTCATATGGAAAAATAAAAGACCCAGAATAGCAAAAACAGCTCTAAGCAGGAAGTGTGAATCAGGCAGTATACCGATACCAGACCTCAAACTATACTACAGATCAATAGTAACAAAAATATCATGGTACTGGTGCCAAAACAGGTGGGTGGACCAGTGGTACAGAATAGAAGACACAGAAACCAATCCACAAAACTACAACTATCTTATATTTGATAAAGGGGCTAAAAGCATGCAGTGGAGGAAGGATAGCATCTTCAACAAATGGTGCTGGGAAAACTGGAATTCCATATGTAACAAAATGAAACTGAATCCCCTCCTCTCGCAATGCACAAGAGTTAACTCAAAATAGATCTAGGAGGTTGATATCAAATCAGAGACACTGCATCTGGTAGAAGAAAACTTTTGCCACAATCTACATACTGTGGGGTCGGGCTCCAAATTTCTCAATAGGACACCCATAGCACAAGAGTTAATCACTAGAATCAACAAATGGGACTTACGCAAACTAAATAGATTTTTCTCAGCAAAAGAAACAATAAGAGAGGTAAATAGGGAGCCTACATCCTTGGAACAAATCTTTACTCCTCACACTTCAGATTGAGCCCTAATATCAAGAGTATACAAAGAACTCAAAAAAATTAAACAATAAGAAAATGAATAACCCAATCAACAAATGGGCCAATGACCTGAATAGACACTTCTCAGAGGAGGACACACAATCAATCAATAAGTACATGAACAAATGCTCACCATCTCTAGCAGTCAGAGAAAAGCAAAACAAACCCACCCTAAGATACCATTTCACTGCAGTAAGATTGGCAGCCATTATGAAGTCAAACGACAACATGTGCTGTCGAGGATGTGGGGAAAAGGGCACACAAGTACATTGCTGGTGGGACTGCAAATTAGTGCAGCCAATTTGGAAAGCAGTATGGAGATTTCTTGGAATGCTGGGAATGGAACCACCATTTGACCTATTCCCCTTCTCGGTCTATTCCCTAAACACCTAAAAAGGGCATGCTACAGAGATACTGATAAATCGATGTTCATAGCAGCACAATTCACAATGGCAAGACTGTGGAACCAACCTAGATTCCCTTCAATAGATGAATGGATTAAAAATGTGGCATTTATATAGAATGGCTTTTGACTCACAAGGTGCAGCCAGCAGACCCTTATATGTAAAGGCAAATTGTTATATGGTTTGGTTTCAGGTAAATGTTCAGAATCAGGTTGCTATGGACACGGGGGCAAACTATGAGAGATAGAAGATTGGATGGTGCATTCTCCTGCAGACCCTGACCATAAACACGTGACAGAACTCTCTCCAGCACTGTGTCCCAGTTGAACTCCTTGTATTTCGTGATGCAAATACCAAACTCCCAGTGCAGCAGCAAGAAACCCACGAAAAGTGGAGGATGACCAAATGGCTTGACAGTTCAAACGGGGAGACACTTAGGTTCCAGTGTCCACAGTTTACTTAGGAAGAGAGAATTCAGCACTGTGGTCTCATGTTCATTGGAAAATAAGAAACCATGTCCTCCAGGTGACATAGATGCAGACCCATCTTTGAAGGTCTCACTACAAAGGAAGCTAAAGCTCCTTACAACAAAATATATTTCAAGTGCCCAACCTCAGAGAGACTTTCTCAAGAAGTCTTTAGGCCAGCAGAGCTCCATGTGTGTGGACTGTTTAACCTTTCCCTTACTTTCGGAAACTCCTTTAACTCCTCCAATTTTGTGAACTACTGAGCATATTTTATTCCACATATGAATTCACAGATTTTCTAACTCTTCTCCTCTAATTGTGTTTTACTAGGGTTGAAGGTAATGACAAGGCATTGTTCTTGATGAGAGTTGGAAGATTTTTGCGTAGCATATGTTTGCGTACACATTGGATTCATTTTCCTATTTTCCATTCAAAATACTGAATCCCTGACACTAACCCATACCCTACTAGACTTTGATGATTAATCCTAATATGGTGAAGAAAAATAACCCAAAGAGTATAGAAATACAAGCAGTTCAGAGGAGGCATGGTGTATACTAGGTCTTGCCTTTTGCATGATAAAGGGTAGGTATTATAAAAATAGTCAATTTTTAATTGAAATAGTTCTACATGTATTTTTAAAGGTAACAAATATGTGACTTCTTCTCTCCTTTTCTCTGTAGCCTATTCAGCACATGTATTTTTATACGCACATATAGAATCCTACCTGGTATCACACATAATTTCTTTTGAGGATACTGACTTGGAAGATAAAAATTGTGAGAAGAGATCATTCCTCCTAAACGCTGTTGGAACTGAAAATTCAACCTATGTCAGCTTCCTAGTAGAACAACATTACACATGAATCCATGTTAAGCAAAATGAATATTTTTCGATATGTGGATTATATATATTTCATGATGAAATGCGATTGGCATATATATTGCTACTTTTTAATGTCTGTGCGTGTGTGTGTGTGTGTGTGTGTGTGTGACTCTCCAAGTTTTTTAAAATATGAAATATATGTGTATTATATACACTCCCTAAATTCATTCATGTTCATGTATGTGGATTTCTAATCAACTTTTCAGAAGATTATTCTCAGAAATATTCCTCCACCTGGAATACATATTTGTTTCCCATTACTGAAATCTGACTTCAGTTAATGGTTCATACAAATCCTAACATTTCTACATTAACTGACCCAGTTTAACATCAATGCAAGTAGATTACTATGGGACAAGATGTCTATTTTGAACTTCATTTCTATTCAACACTGCTACATTACTATTTCTTCACGTTTAGCCCATCATAGCATATATATTTCATCCACAAGTTCACAAATTTAGAGGCATTTGGTTCACTTTAAATCCCTTCCTGCTTTAGAACACATGTATTCATCCAGGTTTCTTGACTGGAATTTTTTGAGACTTCTTTCCAAACACATTATTTTCGATTTCCATAATCCTTTTTGAAGAAAATCTCACACACCCTTCATGATAAACCATAACCTAATATTACCATTAGATGTATAACTGGTTGGAATGAATGATTGTATATCAATATTAGATTTCCTGTATATTTTCAGATATCAATTAAATGAATTATTTAAAGTGGAACCAGTTATATTATTTATTCACAGTATGGTCTACTCATGCATTATCTCTATATTCACAGACACAGCGTACACCTCTTTGTACCCCCAATACTAATTTATACGTCTTCTCAATATTACTCCCGGAAATGGTTGAAGAAATACTCATGTCACCTGATCTACATATACATTTTATCACAGTAATATTCTGGACAAAACTGCAAAGGTCACACTTATGATTTTACAAAGCCTAAATGGAACGTGAACACGGATTAATAAAAACATCCATGTCCAGGTTGCCTAATGCTCTCAAATGTCATTCTTTGGTGACTACATATTTGTTTCTTCCTAAGATTATATATTCAAACTCAATCCTGTTGAAAATGTCTAATCCTAACACTCACATTGTACTTTGCCTAATTTCCTATTGTCTTCCTTGATATTTGCTTTCCTACATTTTTTCCCTAGTTCATCTTTGTGACTGACTCTTCACATGTGCTGACATTGGCATTCACTCTCTAATCAAAACCCTGTTGCTAAAGATTTTTTTTTTCCAAATTCTATACTCACACTTCTTCCGAAAACTACTGATTATCTTCCTAATCTTACCGACTATCCCTTTTGGAGTTGATGTTCCCTTCTAAATTCAATCATCCAAGGTACAAAGTCTTATGCCATTGTATATTGATTTATCCAAGAAAACTCTGCTGAAGGTAATTCAATGCTAAGTATCCCAATCAAGGGCCCAATTCCCTTATTGGCTTCAAATCTTACCTAGATTTCTGTTTTCATACATATATTTCACCTCTATGTTCTTATAAATATAGCAGATTCCCAATATCATTATTCATCCCTCAGAATAATTCCTAACCCAAATTGAACAAGTTATTAATGCTAACCATACACTGTTCCCTCAATCTAACTTTACAGAAGAGCGGGACAGAGTTGGTCTTACAATACAGGAATATAGGGGATCTTCCACCTGCTGAGAACCTCAAAGGTCCATGCAGATATGACCCCTGGAGAAGATGTAGGCAGATATGGAGGACCAAACAAGGCCTGTGTGGAGAGCTGTTCCTAGGTGCCTATGGTTGATATACCATTCTAACTTGTAAAAGTGTCACATGAAGTAGGGGTAGCCACCAGCACTTGTCCCCGTTGAACTCCTTGTATTTCGTTAAGCAAATACCAAACTCCCAGTGCAGCAGCAAGAAACACCACGAAAATGGAGGATGAACAAATGGCTTCACAGTCCACATGGGGAGTCACTTTGCCCCCAGTGGCCACAGATTACCTACAAACAGGGAATTCAGTACTGCTGCCATATGTTCATTATTAAATAAGATACCATGTCCTCCAGGTCACATAGATGCACACCCAGCTTTGATGGTCTCACTACAAAGAAGCTATAGCTCCGGACAACAATATAAATTTAAGTGCCCAACCTCAAAGCCAGTTTCTCAAGAAGTCTTTAGGCCAGCAGAGCTCCATGTTTGGGTTGTGTTTACAATGTCCCTTACTTTGTGAAACTCCTCCACCACATCCAAGGTTGTGAACTCCTGAGAATTTCCCATTCCAGATTGGATTTATTTTCCAATTTTCACTTCTACAGTAACTGACCTAGTTTTACATCAATGCAAGTAGATTCCTATGGAATATGATGTGTATTTTGAAGTTCATTTTTATTCAACACTGTAACATTACTATTTCTTCAGTTTATGCACATAATAGGATATATATTTATTCCACAAGTTAGGAAGTTTATAGGCATTTGTTTCACTTTCAATCACTTTCTGCTTCAGAACACATGTATTCCTCCATGTTTCTTGACTGGTCTTCTCATGAGACTTCTTTCCAAACACATTATTTTCTATTTCCGTAATCACTTTTGAAACAAAACTCACACACCCTTCATTATAAACCATAACTCTAAGATTACCATTAGATGTATAACTCTTTGGAATGAATGATTGTATATCAATATAAGATTTCCTATATATTTTCAGATATCAATTCAATCCATTATTTAAGTGGAACCAGTTATATTTTTTCCCAGTATGATCTATTTATGCATTATCTCTATATTCATAGACACAGCGTACACCTCTTTGTACCCCCAATACTAATTTATTCGTCTTCACAATATTGCTCCCGGAAATGGTGGAAGAAATACTCATTTCACCTGATCTACATATACATTTTATTACAGTAATATTCTGGACACCAAATGCAAAGGTCACACTTATTATTGTACCAAAGCCTAAATGGAAAGTGAGCATGGATTACTAAAAACATCCATGTCCACATTGCCTAATTCTCTCAAATGTCAATCCTATTCCTGACTACATATGTGTTTCTTCCTAAGATTATATATTCAACCTGAACCCTTTGAAAATGTCTAATCCTATCACTTTATAGTTTGCCTGATTTTGTAATGTCTCTATTGATATCTGCTTTCCTACATATTTCCCAAGTTCATCATTGTGATTGACTCTTCACATGTGCTGACAAACATATTCACTCTCTAACCAAAACCCTATTGCTAAAGAACTTTTGTTCCAAATACTATACTCACTCTTCTTCCTATACCTACCGACTATCTTCCTAATCCTACCGACTATCCCTGTTTGACTGGATGTTCTCTTGTACATTCAATCATCCAAGGTAGAAGATCCTATGCCATTGATTATAGATTTATTTTAGACATCTGTGCAGAAAGTAATTCAATGCTAATTATCCCAGTCAAGGTCCTAATGCCATTCTGGGCTTCGAATCTTACCTAGATTTCTGTTTTTATAATTATATTTCACCTCTATATTCTTTTAAATATTTTAGGTTCCAAATACCATCATTCATCCAGCAGAATGATTTCTAACCCAAATCAAACATGTTGTTAACCTTAACCATTCACTGTTCCATCAATCTAACTTTACGGAAGAGCAGGGATAGAGTTGGTCTTAAAACACAGGAATGTATGAGATATTTCACCTGATGAAAACCTCAAAGGTACATGCATAAATGATCCCTGAAGAACATGAAGGCAGCTATAAAAGACCTGAGAGAGCAAAAGTCATCTTCAATGGCAAACAACCTGGTCAGGATGAAGGGTTCTGTCTGAATCAGCCTCTCTCTTCTTAATGTAGAGAAAATGGACCAAACCCAGCCTGTGTGGGTAGCTGTTCCAGGGCGCCTATTATTGATATACCATTCTAACTTGTGAAAGTGTAACAGGAAGTAGGGGCAGCCTCCTTCTCATGTGACACTTGGAAGCCACTGGTAGGACAAAGTGATTGCCAAGGCAGTAACCTCATTGAGTTCCTGAAGGAAGTGACCTCACCTCACTTCCTTGGTGATTAAAATCTCTGAACTTGGGATTCATGAAGCCAGTCACCCATAGCCAGTCTCAGTCCCAGTCCCAGTGGTCACACTTGTTTGGATTTACCAAAGACAGAGTCAGTCT
This sequence comes from Callospermophilus lateralis, assembly GCF_048772815.1. NCBI lineage: Eukaryota > Metazoa > Chordata > Mammalia > Rodentia > Sciuridae > Callospermophilus > Callospermophilus lateralis. Next base: position 702,085 of record NW_027514387.1, on the reverse strand, counting down.
TTCTTGGTAACTACTGATGTGAGGATGGCCTAATGCCAGGAAAGCTCTGAAGAGGAGCCGTTTCTGAGAAAGCAGGTAGTGGCTCACCTCTGGCTCCTGACACCTTCACAGAGTTAGCCAAGGAGACCAGATCTGACACAGATCAGGCCATTTCAGGGGAATATAGTATGGTCCACCAGTCAGAGGACACTCTGGATATTCACAGACCTACTTGAGTTAAGGAGGTGCCTTTGTGGGTGTGGGTGTGAGTTTGTGGTTTTGTCTAATGTTTTGAGAATAGGTAGGAAAGGCGGTTTGTTTGGATTGGAGTGGACTGTTTCTAGTAAGTCGTTTGACAAGGCGAGTGCTTCTATGTCTGTGTTTCCCACTCTGTCCGTGGTTGTAGACATTAGAAAAGACAATTCATCAAGGATGTGTCCTGTCTAGTAGAATGCTTCCCAGCATTCTTCCTGCCTGATTTAGGAATGGACTGTGGCTCGCCTTATGCATGGGAAACACCTACTAACTTTCTAAGTTCCTGTTTTCTTCCTGAATTCCAGCAAATCTCAAGAATAGGCCCATGGTTTTGAGACCAAGATATGTACCACCTCCAAGCTCTGTGACATGGCCATGTACTTGATAGCTGTAGGGAATGGGAACATCTTAGAAAACTCAAATAAATGTGTGACCAGTAAACTCTCAGTGGAGAGACCCTGCTTTGGTTTATTTGCATACTTATGGTTATGTTGCCCTGAATGTCAAGAAGGTCTTTGCCTCAGGCCACCCCTTTGTGAAGCCTGAAGAAAACTGTTTTCAAATGGAAATAAATGGGCATAACATGTTGCTCTTTGCTTAATTGCTTTGGAAAGGGATGTGTCCGAATCAGCCTCTTGGGCCTCTGTGAGGTTGTGGCTTAGATTCTCAGCACATGATCGATCTAAAGATAGATTCCATGTGTGCAATCAAAACCAAAATGGCAAAAAAATTAGTCATTGTGGATGAGTCTCTTGCATTCCTCTGTTAGGTTCTTTACCTCCATCAAGTGTGAATAGGAATCCTTTAGGTCAAATGAGTTCTTTAAAGCCCTGCAGAGGTGCTTGTGTTTTCTAAAGACCCCAAATCACATAAAGAATCTCTACCTGAGAGTCAGTAGGCCTGAAATTGGAGAAGGAGAGCAGTATTAATGGCAGGCCTATTTGATCACTCCTGGTTCACAGGAAGGGTGTCCATGTCACCCTGACTTTAGGCAAATGAGGGGCAAGCAACATTATTTTGGACACTCTCTTGGGATGCATTCCACATGGTAACCTCCAGCCAGAGGTTATGATGAATGTCTATATTTAAGAAGATGAGGGCCATGTGGGTGTATTTTGGTTTTAATTGTGGTCATTCTTGTGGCAGTTGGAAGAGATGACTGGATCCACCTGGGCTTGAACTCTGGTGTCATTCCCCTTAGAGACTGAGTTCTGGAACACACATCAAGGAAGAATTGCCATAAATTGTGTGGGGATTTTAAGAGGCCACGCATGAGAGTAGCCCTTGGAAACTGAGATCTATGCCCACGGTGGCTTTCCACAGAGCACTGGGAATCTCAGACAGGATATCACATGATTTAATTCTGAAAGACTTGGCAGCCATATTTGATAGTCAAAACACACATGGACCTCAATTGTAGACCTCAAAGGGCGTGGCTTCATGTGACCTTTTGGCCATGCTCTGGGAAGCCTTGCCTGTGAGAGTTCTCCAGAGCTTTCATTGAAATGATCTTCCTCAACATTGAATAATTCCTGAATAAATTGAAATAAACAGTGCCTCCAACTTTATCCTTGAAAATTGGCTAGATAAATACCATGAAATTTTTAAAATTCCAATGACCAGGTGGCACTGAAGAACCTTTGGATGTCCTGTTGCTGATCATGAGTGTACCAGACAGTGCCTTGATTAACTGGTTTTCATGAATATGGTGTAGAACGGAGATGCCAGTAATTTGGAGCCTGCAGAATAGTGGGCCTAGAGCAGAGGTGATTAAGTGTGTGATAAAACATCTGTGGTGGGGTCATGTGGATCTGCCATTGTCTTCCAAATGGCTTGTGACTGACATGGTGCAGCCAGCAGAACATTGTATGTAAACGCATCATGTTATATGGAGAGGTTTAAGGGCAATGTTCAGAATCAGGTTGCTATGGTCACGGAGGCAACCTATGTGGTATATAAGCCCTGTTGGTGCATTCTCCTGCAGACCCTGACCACCACATGTGACAGAACTCCCTCCAGCACTGTCGTCAAGTTTAACTCCTTGTATTTCATGAAACAAATACAAAACTCTGAGTGCAGCAGGAGACATTATAAAAAGTGGAGGATGATGAAATGGCTTCACAGTCCACATGGGGAGACACATAGACCCCTGTGGCCATAGTTTACCTACAAAGAGAGAATTCAGCACTGCTGCTTCATGTTCATTGGAAAATTATAAACCATGTGCTCAAGGTCACAGAGATGCATAAACAGCTTTGATGGTCTTACTAGAAAAAAAGCTAAAGCTCCTGAAAACAACATATATTTAAACTGTCCATCTTAGAGGCAGTTTCTGCAGAGTCTTTAGGCTGGCAAATCTTCATGTTTGTGGAGTATTTACATAGTCCCTTACTTTTGGAAACTCCTCTACCATCTCCAAGGTTGTGAAATCCGGAGCAGTTTTCATTTCAGGTATGAATTCAAAGATTTTCTAACTCTTTTCCTCTAATTGTGTCTTACTTGGGGTGAAAATAATGTAAAGTTATTGTTCTAAATGAGAGTGGGAAAATTTTTGTGTAACACTAATTTGCATACACATTGATTCATTTTCCAATTTTCCATTTGAAATACTGAATCCCTGACAGTAACTCATACCCTACTATACTCTGACTACTAATCCTAATATGATGGAGAATAATACCCAAACAGAATGAAAATACAAGCAGTTCAGTGGAGACATGGTGTACAGTTGGACTTCCCTTTTGCATGATTAAGGGTAGGTGTTATAAATCTACTCAATTTTTAATTGAAATAGTCCTCCATGTGTTTTTAAAGTTCACAAATATGTTAATATGTCTCCCTTTCTCTGTAGCCTACTCAGCACATGTATTTTTATATGCACATAGAGAATCCTACCTGGTATCACACGTACATTTTCATGAGTTGGCTGAATTGGCAGATACAAATTGTGAGAAGAGATCAGTCCTCCTAAACCCTGTGGGAACTGAAAATTCAAACTATGTGTGAGCTTCCCAGTAGAACAATATTATACATAAATCCATGTTCAGTATAATAAATATTTTTGCATCTGTGGATGATGTATATTACATGATGAATTATGATTAGCATATATTTATTGATACTTTTTAATGTATATTTGTGTTTATTTAAAATATATATATATATATATCTCCAGATTTCTCAAAATATGAAATATATGTGTCGTATACACACTCTGTAAATTCATTCATGTTCATGTATATGGATTTATAATCAACTTTTCAGAAGATAATTCTCAGAAATATTCATCCACCTGAAATACATATTTGTTTCCCAGTACTGAAAACTAACTTCAATCAATGGTGTTTACAAATCCTAATATTTCTACAGTAACTGACCCAGTTTAACATCAATGCCAGTAGATTCCAATGGGACATGATGTCTATATTGACCTTCATTTTAATCCAACACTGGTACATTACTATTTCTTCAGTTTTTGCACATCATAGGATATGTATTTCATCCACAAGTTCACAAATATATAGGAATTTGTTTCACTTTCAAACACTTCTTGCTTCAGAACACATGTATTCCTCCATGTTACTTGACTCGTCTTTTCATGAGACTTCTTTCCAAATACATTATTTTCAATTTCCATAGTCAATTTCGAAGCTAAACTCACACACTCTTCATGATGAACCATAACATTAATATTAACATTAGATGTATAACTGGTTGGAATGAAAAATTGTATATCAATATAAGATTTCCTCTATATGTTCACGATTCAATTCAATCCATTATTTAAAGTTGGAACCAGTTATGTTTTTTATTCACAGTATTGTCTATTAATGCATTATCTCTATATTCATAGATACAGTGTACTCCTCTTTTTCCCTTCAATACTAATTTATACGTCTTCAAAATATCGCTCCCAGAAATGGTGGAAGAAATACTCATGTCACCTTATCTATATATAGATTTCATCACAGGAATATTCTGGACACAAAAAGCGAAGGTCACACTCATGATTGTATCAAAGCCTAAATGCCAAGGGAGGTTGGATTACTAAAAAGAACCATGTCCAGGTTGCCTAATGCTCTCAAATGTAAATCCAATTGGTGACTACATATTTGTTTCTTCCTAAGATTACATATTCAACCTCAAACATGTTGAAAATGTCTAATCCTATCACTCACTTCATACTTTGCCTGATTTCGTAATATCTTTATTGATACCTGCTTTCATACATATTTCCCCCAGTTCATCATTGTGACTGATACTTCACATATGCTGACATTTACATTCACTCTCTACCCGAAACCCTATTGCTAAAGAACTTTTGGTCCAAATCCTATACTCACTCTTCTTTCTAAACCTACTGACTATCTTCCTAATGCTACTGACTATAGTTTTTTGACTCGATGTTCTCTTCGACAATCAATTATCCAAGGTATAAGGTCCTATGCCATTGTATATCAATTTATCTGAGACACATGTGCAGAACATAATTCAAACCTAAGTATCCCACTCAAGGGCCCAGTTCCCTTCTGGCTTCCAATCTTACCTAGATTTCTGTTTTTATACTTATATTTTACCTATATATTTTTGTAAATATCACAGGCTCCCAATACCATTATTCATCCGGCAGAAAGATTCCTAACGCAAATCAAACATGTTATTAACCCTAAACATACACTTTTCCCTCAATCTAACTTTACAGAAGAGGAGGGACAGAGTTGGTCTTACAATACAGGAATGTAGGGGATCTTCCACCTGCTTAGAACATCAAAGGTATGTGCAGAAATGATCCCCTGAGATGATGAAGGAAGCTATGAAGGACCTGAGAGAGCAAAAGACATCTTCCATGGCAAACTATCTGGTCAGGATGAAGGGATGTGTCTCAATCAGCCTCTACCTTCTTAATGTAGAGAAGATGGACCAAACCAGGCCTGTGTGGAGAGCTGTTCTCAGGTACCTATGGTTGGTATACCATTCTAACTGTGAAAGTGTGACAGGAAGTAGGGACAGCCTCCATCTCATGGGACTTTTAGAAGTAACTTTTAGGACAAAGTGGTTGCAAAGTCAGTGACCTCATTCAGTTCCTGAAGGAAATGACCTCACCTCACTGCCTTGGTGATGGAACTCTCTGGACGTTTGATCCTGGAAGACAGGCACCAAGAGCCAGTCACAGTCCCAGTCCCAGTGGTCTCACTTGTTTTGATTTATCAAGAACAGAGTCAGTCTTTCTTAGTACCTACTGATGTGACGATGGCCAAATGACAGGAAAGCTCTGAAGAGGAGCTTTTCCTGGGAAATCAGGTAGTGGCTCACCCATGGCTCCTAACAACTTCAAAGTGTTGGTCAAGGAGACTAGATCTGATACAGGACAGGCCATTTTGGGGGAACATACAATGGCCCACCATTCCGAGGACACTCTGGATAGTCACAGACTTACTTGAGCAAAGGAGGTGCCTTTGAGTGTGTGTGTGTGTGGGTTTGTGGTTTTGTCTCATGTTCTGAGAATAGGAAGGAAAGGCTCTTTGTTTGGATTGGTGTGGATTGTTTCCAGTAAGTCGTTTGACAAGGCGAGTGCTTCTATGTCTGTGCATCCCACTCTGTCCGTGGTTGTAGACATTAGAAAAGAGAATGCATCAATGGATGTGTCCTGTCTAGTAGAAAGCTTCCAAACATTCATCCTGCCCAATTTACAAATGGACTGCAGCTTGTCTTATTGAAGGGCAACATCTGCTCTCTTACTAAGTTTCTGTTTTCTTCCTGAATTCTGGAAACTCTCCAGAATAGCCTCATGGTTTTGTGTCCAAGATATGTACCACCTCCAAGCTCTGTGATATGGTGATGTACTGGATAGCTGAAGGGAATGGCGAGCATCTAAGAAAACTCAGATATCAGTGGGACCAGGAAAGTCTCAGTGGAGAAACCCTTCTTTCGGGCTTTTGCTTACCTATTGTTCTGCTGCCCTGAATTTCAGGAAGGTTTTTACCTCAGGACACTCATTTGTGAAGCCTGAAGAAAACAGTTTTCAAATGGAAATGAATGGGCATCACCTGTGGCTCTTTGGAAATGGATGTTTCTGAAACAGCCTCTTGGCCCTGTGTGAGGCTGTGGTTAGATACTCAGCACCTTATACATCCCACGTGTTCATCCAAAACCAAAATGGCCAAAAGAGCAGTCCTTGTGGATGAAGTCTCTCCCTACCTCTGTAAGGTTCCTGACCTCTATCAAGTGAGAATAGGGTGCCTTTGGGTCAAATGAGTTCTTCAAAGCCCTTCAGAGGCTAGCCCATAGGTGATTCCAATGATTCCAATTCACATGCAGATTCTAAACCCCACAGTCAGTAGTCCTCAAATTGGAGAAGCAGAGCAGTATTAACGGCAGGCCTATTTGATCAGTCATGGTTCACAGAAAGGTGTTCAGGCCACCCCAACTTTAAGCAAATGAGGGGCAAGGGAGCTTATTTTGGACACTGTCTTGGGCTGTGACCCTCATGGAAACCTCCATCCAGAGGTTAAAATGAGTGTCTATATGGAAGAAGATGATGGCCATGTGGAAGTGTTCTGGTTTTAATTGTGGTTATTAGTGTGGTTGTTGAAAAATATGACTGGCTCCACCTGGTCTTGAACTCTGGTGTGATTCCCCTTAGAGACTGAGTTCTGGAACTGATCTCAAAGAAGTATTGCCATGAGTTTTGTTGGGATTTTAGAAGGCCATGCATGAGAGTCACCCTTGGAATCTGAGATCTGTGCCCTGGAAGGCTTTCCACAGAGCACAGGGAATCTCAGCCAGGTTATCACATAATTTTTTTCTGAAAGAATTAGCAGCCATAGTTGAGAGGCAAAACAGGCAAGGATTTTACATTGTAGACCTCAATGGACCTGGCTTCATGTGACCATTTGGCAACACTTTGGGAAGCCTTGCCTGTGAGAGTTATCCAGAGCGTTCATTGAAATGGGATTCCTCACCATTTAATGGTTACTGAATTAAATGAAACCCTCAGTGCCTACAACTTCATCCTTGAAAATGGGCTCGATAAATACCATGAAATTTTTGAAATTCCCATGACGAGGTGGCACTGGAAAACCATTGGAGATCCTGTTGCTGATCATGAGTGTACCAGAAAGTGCCTTGATTGACTGGGTTTCACAAAAAAAATTGTGTAGAACAGAGATGCCAGTAAGTTGGAACCTGCTGAGTAGTGGGCCTAAAGCAAAGGTGGGTAGGTGTGAGATAAAACATCTCTGGTGGTTTCATGTGGATCGGCCGTTCTCTTTCAAATGGCTTGTGACTGACATGATGCAGCCAGCAGACCCTTATATGAAAAGGCATCTTGTTATATGGATAGGTTTCTGGGCAATGTTCAGAATCAGGTTGATATGCTCAAGGGGGCAAGCTATGTTGGACATAAGCCTGGTTGGTGCATTCTCCTGCAGACTCTGTCCCACCACACGTGACAGAACTCCCTCCACCACTGTGTCCCAGTTGAACTCCTTGTATTTCATGAAGCAAATACCAAACTCCCAGTGCAGCAGCAAGAATCACCACGAAAAGTAGAGTATGACCAAATGGCTTCACAGTCCACACGAAGAGACACTTATCCCCCAGTTGCCACAGTTTACCTACAAAGTGAGAATTCAGCACTGCTGCCTCATTTTCATTGGAAAATAAGATACCATGTCCTCCAGGTCACATAGATGTTGACCCAGTTTTGATGCTCTCACTACATAGGATGCTAAAGCTACCGACAACAACATACATTTCAAGTGTCCCAACTCAGAGGCAGTATCTCAAGAAGTCTTTAGGCCTGCAGAGCTCCATGTTTGTGGAGTGTTTACCTTGTCTTTTATTTTTTGAAAGTCATCTATCACCTCCAAGGTTGTGAACTCCTGAGCATATTCCATTCCGGGTATGTATTCACAGATTTTCTAACTCTTATCCTCTAATTGTGTATTTCTTCCAGCGAGGGTAATATCAAGGGATTGTTCTTAATGTGAGTGGGAAGATATTTGTGTAGCACATATTTGCAAACACATTGGGTTTACTTTCCTATTTTCCATTCGAAATACTGAATCTCTGACACTAACCCATACCCTACTAGACTCTGACTACTAATCCTTATATGATGGAGAATAGTAACGCAAACAGAATACAAATACCAGCAATTCAGAGAAGGCATGATATGTAGTTGGACATCCCTTTTGGATTATATTGTGTAGTAGTTAAAATATATATTTAATGTTTATTGACATAGTTCCCCATGTTTTTAAAATTAACAAATATGTGAATTCCTCTCTCCCTTTTCTGTAGCCTATTAAGCACATGTATTTTTATATGCACAAATAGAATCCTACCTGGTATCACATGTACATTCTTCTGAGGTGGCTGACATGGCAGATAAAAATTGTGAGAAGAGATCACTCCTCCTAACCTCTGTTGGAACCGAAAATTTAACCTATGAGTGAGCTTCCTAGTTGACCAACATTATGCATAAATCCATTTTCAGTAAAATGTATATTTTTGGATAAGTGGATGTTATATATTTAATGATGAATTTCAATTGGCATATATATTGCTACTTTTTAATGTCTCTGTGTGTGTGTGTTTGTGTGTGTGTGTGTGTGTGTGTATATATATATATATATATATATATATATATATATATACTCTCCAGATTTTTCAAAATATGAAATATATGTGTCTTATTATACACTTCCTAAAATCATTTATATTCATGTATGAGGATTTATAATGAACTTTTCACAAGATTATTCTCAGAAATATTCATCCACCTGAAATACATATTTGTTTCCTAATACTGAAAACTAACTTCAGTGAAAACTAACTTCAGTGAATGGTGTATACAAATCATAATATTTTGACATTGCAAGAGGGCCGTGAATAGAGAGCATCATACCCATTGTACCGCGCCACTGCGCAGGTGACTAACGACTAAGAACGACAAAAAACTATCTTGTTAGGAACTTACAGCAAAATGGGGGTGCACTGAAACCTAGAAGAAGGATTTCTAGCACTGAGGTCCGGTAAATGAGTCCCAAACATGAGCCAACTCTGTGACCGGAGATCCTGTCTGACTGATCCGCGCGACCCGTCCAGTGGCTACAGACAGCAGGGCACCACTGAGATGCGATCAATAATCACGGAGAAACGTTGATGCAGATTCTGTGGAATTCTGCCAGTAGAGTCCCCACTGTGCCCTGGGCTGAGTTCAGGGTTTCAGATGGGGAAGAAAGTGGTACAGTTCTAACCCCCACAATAGAAACTCCACGAAGGAAACCAACGGCCACCATCTTGGTGAGCTGAAGTAACGACAGCCACTCCCCTACAGATTGCAACAATAAAACAGGTGCTGTTACTCAGCTCATTTCCCATACTTCGGGGAATTTGCATCAAATCTCTCCTAGGCTTTCTGGGGGAGGGATTATCAGAGCGAGCCTGCATAAAGACAGGGGAAAACTAGAGGCACCTGACTTTCAACTCCCCCTCCCATCAGTGGTGAAAAAAACCTGTCTAGCCAGCGCTGAGAGAGGGGCAAGCGGAAAAAAAAATCAAAACAATAGAGTGCCGGGATTCCCAATAGCCAACTGTGCAATCAGAGATCCGGGCTGATTGAATCATGCAGCCAGGCCTGCTGTTTCAGATGGCGGGGCACCACCGAGACGTGACCTGAAGCAGGGAGAAATCTTGCTGCGGTTTCTGTGGAATCCTGCCGGCTGAGCTCCCACTGATCCCCGGGCTGAGTTTGGGAATTCAGACAGGGAAGAAAGTGGTATAGTTCTCTCCCCCACAAAAGAAACTCCACCAAGGAAACCAGCGGCCACCATCTTTGAGATCTGAAGTAACCACCGCCCCTCTCCAATAGATTGCAACAATAAAACAGATGTGTGTTGCTCAGCTCATCTCTCATACAGCGGGGAATTCGCATAAAATGTCTCCTAGGCTTTCCGGGGGAGGGTTAATCAGAGCAAGCCTGCATAAAGACGCAAGAAAAACTAGAGACACCTGACTTTCGACTCCCCCTACCATCAGTGGCGATAACGAAACGTGTATAGCCAGTGCTGGGGGAGGGGCAAGCGGAAAAAATCAAAACAATAGAGTGTCTGGGTTCCCAAAAGACACCCTCCACACCCAACAAACGGCAGGCACAGAGTACAGTTTGAACTGCCGAGAGGCATCACTCAGGGGAAATCTGGTCTAGAAAAAGAAACCAGGACAAGCAGGAGAAACCAAAGGACTAGAAGGCAGGCCCTTGTGACTGGGCGGCTGGAGACCGCAGGCCTGCACGTGACATTCCACCCACTGCCTGAGTGACTGGGGGGCTGAGGAATGCCCGCCCGCCGGCAACCGAGCGTGAGACTGCGTGGCTAGAGATTGCCAACCCAACGGCGACAGCCCACCTGCTGCCCGTGTGACTGGGCGGCTGGAGACCGCCTGCCCGCTGGCGACCAACCGCGCAATTGGGCGGCTGGAGACCACCCGCCTGCCAGTGACCCAGAGCTGAAACAAACCAGAGACAGTCAAGTCCCACCCCCCAATTCGGACACCTCGGCAAGGAGCCTGGGGCCCGCCAAAGCAGAGAGGTGACATCACTGGAGCTCGGCCTTCGGAATTACTTCCAAGCGGAATCCACTTTAGCAGGCATAGTTTACCAACACAAAGGAGAGACAACAGAGATATACAACACCAAAACAAATCTAAAGAATAAAGCAGAAACACAGCAATCAAATAGAGCTGGAAAGTAACGTGAACATCATGAAAAAACAAGGGCAAAAAAGGAGTACAAACAATGCAGGACAACTTAATTCTACAGGAGGACCTTGAAGCATCAGAAACAGGGATAGGGAAAGAACTCAAGGCATACCGAACTCAGATGGAAAGGAATATTAGAGAAGACATGAGGCAGCAAGTCCAAGCAATAAAAGTATATTTTGAAAATGAATTAAACAAACAAATTCAAATGGCAAAGAATGAGCATTACCAGGAGATAGAGATCTTAAAAAAGATATTAAACAGTAATCCTAGAAATGCAGGAAAATATAAACCAAATTAAAAACTCAAACGAGAATATTACAAATAGACTAGATCAAGTAGAAGTCAGAACATCAGATAATGAAGACAAAGTTTATCAACTTGAAAAGAAATGAGTAAACAGAGAAAAGATGCTTAAATCCCAGCAGGAATTTATTCAAAAGATATGGGATGTCATAAAAAAACAAAAAACAAATTTAAGAGTCATCAGGATAGAAGAAGGCATATTCAAACCAAAGGAATGGACAACATATTAAATGAAATAATTCTATAAAACTTCCCAGAGATGAATGATGGATTGGATTGCCAATTCCTGGAAGCCTACAGGACCCCAAACATTCAAAACCAAAATAGACCAACTCCAAGACATATAATTATGAAGATAGCCAACATACAGAACAAGGAGAGAATATTAAAAGCTACAAGAGAAAGGAGGCAGATTACATTCAGGGGTAAACCAATTAGGTTAACAACCGATTTTTCATCACATTCGTTGAAAGTGAGAAGATCCTGGAACAATGTAATTCAAATGCTGAAAAAAAAAAAGAATTCCAACCAAGAATACCATATAAAGCAAAGTTAAGCTTCAGATTTGACAATGAAATTAAAGTCTTTCACAATAAACAAAAACTAAAACAATTCTCAGCCAGAAAACCAGCACTGCAAAGCATTTTGTGCAAAATACTACAAGAAGAAGAGTTAAAAAATAGTGCCCAAAAACTAACAGTGGGAAGTATCTCAGTAAAGCGGGAGGAAAGTAACCAAAAAAGTAAAAACTATCCAAACTAAAATATAATAAATAAATAAACATGACTGGAAGTACAAATCATATTTCAATTGTAACCTTAAATGTTAATGGCCTAATTTCACCAATCAAGAGACATGTGCTAGTGACCTGGATCAAAAAACAAATCCAACAATATTCTGCATTCAGAAGACTCATATGATAGGAAAAGACATACACAGGCTGAAGGTAAAAGGTTGGGAAAAATCATAACACTCACACGGCCCTCGGAAGCAAGAAGGATTTGCCATACTCATATGGAATAAAATCAACTTCAAACCTAAGTTAATCAAAAGGGATAAAGAATGACACTATATTCTGTTAAAAGGAATCATCCACCAACAAGAAAAAAACAATTATCAATTTGTATGCACCAAGCAATGGAGGTGCAACGTTCATAAAACAAACTCTCCTCAAGTTCAAGAGTCAAATAGACTACAACACAATAATTATGGGTGACTTCAACATACCACTCTCGGCATTAGAGAGATCCTCTAGACAAAAACTGAATAAAGAAACTATAGAACTTAACAGCACAATCAATAACCTAGACTTAACCGACATATATAGAATATATCAACCATCATCAAGTGGATACATGTTCTTCTCAGCAGCACATGGATACTACTCAGAGATACACCATATATTATGCCATAGGGCAATTCTTAGTAAATATAAAGGCATGGAGATTATACCGTGCACCATATATAATCATAATGGAATGAAACTGGAAATCAATGAGAAAAGAAAGAAGGAAAAATCCTACATCACATGGAAAATGAACAACATGCTACTGAATGATCAATGGGTTACAGAGACATAAAGAAGGAGATAAAAAAATTCTTCGAGACAAATGACAATACAGACACAACATACCGGAATCTATGGGACACAATGAAAGCAGTTTTAAGAGGGAAATTCATTTCTTGGAGTTCTTTCCTCAAAAAAAGAAAAATACAACAAATAAATGAACTTAAACTACACCTCAAAAACCTAGAAAAGGAAGAGTAAAACAACAGCAAATGTAGTAGAAGACAAGAAATAATTAAATTTAGAGCAGAAATCAATGAAATTGAAACAAAAAAAAGTTGAAAAAATTGATAAAACTAAAAGTTTGTTCTTTGAAAAAATAAATAAGATCGACAGGCCCTTAGCCATGCTAAGGAAAAGAAGAAGAAAGAGAATTCAAATTACTAACATATGGGATGAAAAAGGCAATATCACAACAGACACTACAGAAATACAGAAGATAATTAGAAAGTATTTTGAAACACTATATTCCAACAAAATAGAATATTGTGAAGATATTGATAAATTTCTTAAGTCATACGATCTGCCCAGATTGAGTCAGGAAGACACAAACAATTTAAACAGGCCAATAACAAAGGAAGAAATAGAAGAGGCAATCAAAAGACTACCAACCAAAAAAAAGGCCTGGACTGGATGGGTATACAGCGGATTTCTACAAAACCTTCAAAGAAGAATTAAAATCAATATTTTTTCAAGCTTTTTCAAGAAATAGAAAAAGAAGGAGCTCTTCCAAATTCATTCTATGAGGCCAACATCACCCTGATCCCGAAACCAGACAAAGACACTTCAAAGAAAGAATACTACAGACCAATATCTCTAATGAACTTGGATGCAAAAATTCTCAATAAAATCCTGACGAATCAAATACAAAAGCATATCAAAATAATTGTGCACCATCATCAAGAAGGATTCATCCCCGTGATGCAAGGATGGTTCAATATACGAAAATCAATAAATGCCATTCACCACATCAATAGAATTAAAGACAAGAACCATATGATCATATCGATAGATGCAGAAAAAGCACTTGACAAAGTTCTGCATCTCTTTATGTTCAAAACACTATAAATACTAGGATAACAGGAACTTACCTCAAAATTGTAAAAGCTATATATGCTAAACCTCAGGCTAGCATCATCCTAAATGGAGAAAAACTGAAGGCATTCCTTCTAAAATCTGGAACAAGACAGGGATGCCCTTTATCACCACTTCTATTCAATTTAGTTTTGAAATACTAGCCAGAGCAATTAAACAGACCAAAGAAATTAAAGGCATAAAAATAGGAAAAGAAGAATTTAAAGTATCTCTATTTGCAGATGACATGATAATATATTTAACAGACACAAAAAGGTCTACAAAGAAATGGCTAGAGTTAATAAATGAATTCAGAAATGTGGCAGGATATATAATTAACACGCATAAATCAAAGGCATTCCTGTATAACAGCAACAAAACTTCTGAATGGAAATGAGGAAAACCACTCTATTCACAATATCCTCAAATAAAATAAGATACTTGGGAATCAACCTAACAAAAGAGGTGAAAGATTTATATAATGAGAACTACAGAACTCTAAAGAGAGAGATAGAAGAAGATCTCAGAAGATGGAAACATGTGCCCTGTTCATGAATAGGCAGATCTAACAACATAAAAATGGCAATATTACACAAAGTTCTCTACAGGTTTAATGCAATGCCAATCAAAATCCCAACGGCATTTCTTGTAGAAATAGATAAATCAATCATGAATTTCATATGGAAAAACAAAAGACCCAGAATAGCAAAAGCAACTCTAAGCAGGAAGTGTGAATCTGGAGGTATAGCGATACCAGAGTTCAAACTGTACTACAAAGCAATAGTAACAAAAACAGCATGGTACTGGTACCGAAAAAAGCAGGTGGACCAGTGGTACAGAAGAGAGGACACAGAAACCAATCCACAAAATTACAACTTTCTTATATTTGATAAAGGGGCTAAAAGCATGCAATGGAGGAAGGGTAGCATCTTCAACAAATGGTGCTGGGAAAATTGGAAATCCATATGCAACAAAATGAAACTGAATTCCCTTCTCTCGCCATGCACAAAATTTAACTCAAAATGGATCAAGGATCTAGATATAAAATCAGAGACACTGCATTTCATAGAAGAAAAAGTTGGCTACGATCTACATACTGTGGGGTCGAGTTCCAAATTTCTTAATAGGACACGCATAGCCCAAGAGTTATTAACAAGAATAAAAAAATGAGACTTACTTAAACTAAAAAGTTTTTTTTTTCTCTGCCAGAGAAACAATAAGAGAGGTAAATAGAGAGCCTACATCCTGGGAACAAATTTTTACCCCTCACACTTCAGATAGAGCCCTAATATCCTGAATATACAAAGAATTCAAAAAAAAAAACTATCAATAAGATAACAAATAACCTAATCAACAAATGGGGCAAGGACCTGAAATGACACTTCACCGAGGAGGACATACAATCAATCAACAAGTACATGAAAAAATGCTCACCACATCTAGCAGTCAGAGAAATGCAAATCAAACCCACCCTAAGATTCCATCTCACTCCAGTATGATTGGCAGCCATTATGAAGTCAAACAACAAGCGTTTACGAGGATGTGGGGAAAAGGGGACACTTGTACACTGCTGGTGGGACTGCAAATTGGTGAGGCCAACATGGAAAGCAGTATGGGAATTCCTGGGAAAGCTAGGAATGGATCCACCATTTGAACCAGCTATCGCACTTCTCGGACTATTCCCTGAGGATCCTAAAAGAGTGTACTAAAGGGATACTGCCACATCAATGATCATAGTGGCACAATTCACAATAGCTAGACTGTGGAACCAACCTAGATGCAATTCAATAGATGAATGGATAAAAAAAATGTGGCATCTATACAGGATGGATGCAGCACTAAAAAATTACAAAATCATAGAATTTGCAGGGAAATGGATGGCATTAAAGCAGATTATGCTAAGAGAAGCTAGCCAATCCTTAAAAAAAATGGCAAATGTGTTCTTTGATGAAAAGAGAGTAACTAAGAATAGAACAGTGAGGAAGAGCATGAGGAAAAGATTAATATTAAACAAAGATGAGTGGGAGAGAGAAAGGGAGAGAGAAGGGAAAGCATATGGAAATGGTAGTAGACCCTCATTGTTACATAAAATTACATATAAGACGTTGTGAGGGGAAAGGCGGGAACAAGAGAGAGAAGTGAAGAATAGCAGATGAGGAAGAGAGGGAAGATAAAATGGGAGGGGAGGGGGGATAGTAGGGGATAATAAAGGTAGCAGAGGACAACAGTCACTAATATGACATTATGTAAAAATGTGAATGTGTAACTGATGTGATTCTGCAATTCGTATTTGGGGAAAATTGGGAGTTCATAACCCATTTGAGTCAAATGTATGAAAGATGATATATCATGAGCTTTGTAATGTTTTGAAAAACCAATAAAAATAAATAAACAAAGGTTTAAAATTGAGTGGGAAGAAATCAGCTAAAAAAGAGTTGAGATGCATTCATTTTGATAAGCAGAAAGTTTGTTTTGTGTAGTTGTAAATATCACAAATTTATTTTACCAGAAAACTGGCTTTTAAAAATGAACATATATTGAGATTAAAGGATAACCCACCTACCTTCATGAAAAATTCATATCATTTCCTATATTTTTCATATTTCATTTTTTTCGTGAATATTTTCTCATGGACCAGGTCTACTCTTAGGCTACCTCTTCTGACAAGTTCGTACAATGTGTTGGATTGTTCTTTTCATCTTTTATTTGATAGTTTCTAGCTGATAATGTGTATTTTTCCTTATCTTTATTTGGAAATACATACCCAACTACATCTTTGCATTTTATGTTTTACTGGGGAAGAGACTCATCAAAAGCTCTTTATTATATGTATCAACAATCAAACATTTAGAGCATGCAATTATTGTTAATTTTGCATGAAAATATCTTTGTACCATTTTTCTTATAAAGATGTAGAATTATTAATACTGTCCCTACTGTAATAAGTAACTACTTACAAGAAGAATTAAACAATTGACTTTATATCAATCATGAATATGAAAATTAATAATATAAGTATTTGGCAATAAATATGCAATTGATAGAAATTAAAATCACGAGAAAGCCATTTAAAATGTCAGTGCATATGGTCCTTAAATAATAGGTTGTTCAAATGAAATTTCTCTAATTCATAAGAGTTAATATGCCATATTACAGCTTAATGTAATATAAAAACTTAAATGATAAGTATTGATAAATAAGAATGATACCTGTTTACTTAAATATGTTTATTTGATTTTCACTGTAAGATGTTAATTCTGGAAGACTTGACAATTAAGAAAGACTTGGTCTATATTATTTCTAACTGGCTAATCAAAGTACTTTTAAATATATATGTATATATATAACATATGTAATACATATGCATGAATATAGATACATATGTATAATAAATGTATTGTAATATATCTATAGGTTATTATAATTATTAAATTTTCTCAAGAAAAAAGAATGACTATAAAAAACATTCTTAAATGTAAATTTCATAGCATATTACTGTTTGTAATGACATGAGAGAAAAACTCCTATGGAGGGAAAATGAAAAAGGAAGAGAGAGAAGGGGGAAAATGAGGAAGAAAGTGAGTAAAGATGAGGGAGAGGAGTGTTTGATTATAAGATAAAAGTGGAGGGTCTCGGTGTCTGGCTCAGTGGTAACATGCTTGGCTAGCATGTGTGAGGCACTGGGTTATATTCTCATCACAACATATAAATAAATAAAATGAGGTCGATCAACAACTGAAAAAATTAAAATAAAAGTAGAAATATTACCAAAATTCCAAGTTTTTATGAATGCTAAATAAAAAAAAAATTGTTGCATAGCCTTATGTAATTTCTAGACTCCCAAAAATAGTCATTTAATGATAGATTACTAGTGCGATAACTAAAAATCCATTGCTCTTTCCTCGACATTCTGTGGCATGCTAGTGCTTAAATAAATTGTATTATAACACCAAAAATATTCTAATATTTCTACAGTAACTGACCCAGTTTAACATAAATGCAAGAAGATTCCCATGGGATATAATTGTATTTTGACGTTCATTTTTATTCAACACTGGTACATTACTATTTCTCCAGTTTATGCACATCATAATATGTATATTTCATTCACAATTTAGCAAATTTATACGCATTTGTTTTACTTTCAATCACTTCCTGCTTCAGAACACATGTATTCCTCCACGTTTCTTGACTGCTCCTTTCATGAGACTTTTTCCAAAGACATTATTTTTGATTTCCATTATCATTTTTGAAGCAAAACTCACATACCCGTCATGATAAACCATAACCCTAATATTACCATTAGATGTAAAACTGGTGGGAATGAATGATTGTATATCGATATAAGATTTCTTGCATACTTTCAAATATCAATTCAATCCATTATTTAAAGTGGAACCAGTTATATTATTTAATCACAGTATGGTCTATTCATGCATTATCTCTATGTTGATAGACACAGGGTACACCTCTGTGTACCCCCAATAATAATTTGTATATCTTCAAAATTTTGCTCCCAGAAATGGTGGAAGAAATACTCATATCAACTGATCTACATATACATTTTATCACAGTAATATTCTGGACACAAAATGCAAAGGTCACACTTAGGATTGTCCCAAAGCGTAAATGGAAAGTGAACATGGATTACTAAAAACATCCATGTCTTGGATGCCTAATTCTCTCAAATGTCAATCCTATTGGTGAGTACACATTTGTTTCTTCCCAAGATTATATATTCAACCTCAACCATGTTGAAAATGTCTAATCCTATCACTCACTTTATATTTTGTCTAATTTCCTAATGTCTCTATTGATATCTCTTTTCCTACATATTTTCCCCAGTTCATCATAGTGACTGATTCTTCACATGTGCTGACATTTACATTCACTCTTTATCCGAAACCCTATTGCTAAAGAACTTTTTGTCCAAATACTATACTCACTCTTTTTTCTAAACCTACCGACTATTTACCTAATCCTACGACTATCCCTTTTTGACTGGATGATCTCTTCAACAATCAATCATCCAAGGTACAAGGTCCTATACCATTGTATATTGATTTATCTGAGACATCTGTGCAGAACATACTTCAAAGCTAAGTATCCCAATCACGGGCCCAATGCCTTTCTGGTCTTCAAATCTTACCTAGATTTCAGTTTTCATAATTATATTTTACCTGTATATTCTTATATATATTGCAGGTTCCCAATACCATTATTCATCCAGCAGAATGATTCCTAACACAAATCGAACATGTTATTAATCCTAACTATACACTGTTCCCTCAATCCAACTTTACAGAAGAGCAGGGACAGAGTTGGTCTTACAATACAGGGGTGTAGGGGATCTTCCACCTGTTGACAACCTCAAATTTCCATGCAGATATGATCCCTGGAGAAGATGCAGGCAGCTATGAAAGGCCTGAGAGAGCAAAAGTCATCTTCCATGGCAAACAACTCGGTCAGGTTGAAAGCATGTGTCTGAATCATCCTCTCTTTTCTTAATGTAGGGAAGATTGACCAAACTAGGCCTGTGTGGAGAGCTGTTCCCAGGTGCCTATGGTTTCTATACCATTCGAACTTGTGAAAGTGTCACAGGAAGTAGGGGCATCCTCCATATTATGAGACCCTAGGAAGCAAATTTTAGGACAAAGTGGTTGCAAAGGCAGTGACCACATTCAGTTCCTGAAGGAAGTGACCTCACCTCACATCATTGTTGATGGAACTCTCCGAATTTGGGTACCAGGAAGCCAGGAATCCAGACCCAGTCCAAGCTCCAGTCACAGTGGTCTTACTTGTTTGGATTTACCAAGGACAGAGTCAGTCTTTTGTGGTACCTAGTGATGTGAGGATGGCCAAATGCCAGGAAAGTTCTGAAGACGGGCCCTTCCGGAGAAAGAAGGTAGAGGCTCACTGCTGTCTCCTGACCACTTCACAGAGTTGACCCAGGAGACCAGATCTGAGACAGGACTGGCCATTTCTGGGGAACATAGTATGGCCCTCCAGTCAGAGGACACTCTGGATAGTTTCAGACCTACTTGGGGGAAGGAGGTGACTTTGTGGGTGTTTGAGTGGGATTGTGTTTTTTTCTCATGTTCTGAGAATAGTTAGGAAAGGGGGTTTGTTTGGTTTGGAGTGAACTGTTTCTAGTTAGTCCTTTGACAAGGCGAGTGTTTCTATGTCTGTGTATCCCACTGTGTCCATGGTTGTAGACATTAGAAAAGAGAATGCCTCAATGGGTGTGTTCTGTCAAAGAGAAAACTTCCAAGCATTCATCCTGCCCATTTTATAAATGGACTGTGGCTTGCCTTATCATTGGGCAACACCTACTATTTTCTTACGTTCCTGTATCCTTCCTGAATTCTGGCCACTCTCCAAAATAGGCTCATGGTTTTGTGTACAAGATATGTACCACTTCCAAGCTCTGTGACATGGCCATGTACTGGATAGCTGAAGGGAATGGCAAGCATCTCAGAAAACTCTGATATCAGTGTGACCAGTAAAGTCTCAGTGGAGAAACCCTGCTTTGGGCCTTTTGATTACCTATTGTTATGTTGCCCTGAATATCAGGAATGTCTTTTCCTCAGGCTACTCCTTCCTGAAGCCTGAAGAAAACAGTTTTCACATGGAAATGAATGGGCATTGCCTTTGTGTTTTACAATAAAACCTTCACAGAGATTAGGCTCTACTTAACTTAAAAATACTTTTAAATTGTATCTAAGTGTAAAAAGTAACATGTAACTGTACATATCTTTTTGATAACAAGTCCAATTATACAACACAAATGATACACATAAATCTCCAATATGTTTTTATTTTAAGCCTAGAATTACCATACAACCTTAGAACACCAGCATGATACAATGCTCTTTTGAAGCTTCTACCTTACACACTTGTATACCTGGAAGATATGAACACATTAACACCACAATTACATCGATGTTTTTGTATTAACCAAGTTTAGCTTTTTAAAGAAATAACCTGGCATAATTTTATAAAAACAGTATTGTTTAACCAGCTGATTAATTTTTTAAGATTACTTGCTCAAAACTTACACATATAACCAACTTACACAAACCTTTTTATTATTTACTTAAACCATTTTAATTACTTAATCATATAGACTCTCTTATCGAGAAACACATTTTCCCTCTATTAAATCTATATCTAGAAACTTTTAGTTTCTCTTTTCCATCTGTGAACCTCTTTCTGTTCACATTTTGAAACAATACTTATAAATTTCTGAATTTAAGCGGATTATTTTGTAGACATCAACATTTTATTAGGGCCTGTTTGTACACCTAGAAAACTTATAGGCCTAATTCTAAAGACATCTTTATTTTTATCTGTTTACCCAATTTGAATTGAACCATTTGAATCACGTGAATCCAAGATATTCATATCAATTTTTAAATATTTTATGAGCGCTCCTCATCTGTCAATTGTCATATCACTGCATGATATATGGACATACACACATACAGACATACCAACATACAACACGTAACACAAGTGTAACACATAACACAATAGTGAAGGCCTTGTAGCTTTTTCAGGTGAAATATCCATTGCAATGTTTAAAAACTCCACAGTTGATCAAAAATAGAACTGATCAGAAAACATTAACCCATCTGCAGGATCAAGATCATGAGCTCAAAAAATAAAAAATACAGAATCTAAGAAAAAGCAAGAGTGCCAAAAAAGATGACTGGCCAGTAATTAGTAAATACCATATAATTTACTTTTTGTTTGGATCTAGTTTGAGTTCAGGTAAAAAGACACTTTTACTCCTTTTTATCTGTCTCCTGCTGAGTGCTGCAGGCTTCTTTTATTTGCATATCAACTTAAGTCCTGGCTGAGGATTGAAAACTGTAAAGGCTGGAGTTCTGAGCAGAAACCTCATGCCTAAGGCATTTTAGCTATAAGTCATAATTTCCAGGTTTGAATGTTGAAAATTATGATGCAAGTTTAAGATGTAATTCTCAAAATTTTATATCTTTATGTTTTTCTACACTAGAAAATCTTGAGTCCCTTAGCCTCACCACAAAAAACTGAAAATATGATCATTTTTTGATAATATTAAAGCCACCATCATAAGAAGTTTCTCTAGGATCATTAAGCCACTTTCTTTGTTCTGAAGTTTCTAAAGTAGTAGTAAGCTACATTAAATTTCTTGAAAAAAATTTTAAAAACAACCACAGACTACCATTTGTATCCCAAATTAAGCTTTAAAAATTTCCAAGACTGTTGCTAATTAATGTCATTTCACTAAGCCAGACCAACTTTTTAATTTAGCACGTTTTTAAAAAAATCTTACACATTGAAGGGAACAGATATCATATCATAATTTATTATCTTTGCCCAAGTTAATGCACTGGTATAAATAGCGAAATTTTCTCAGGCTACCTAGTTCAAAATTAAAACTCTTTAATTATTTTTTTATCCGAAGTATTTAAGTTTTCTAGCATCAGCTATCTTAAATCAAACTAAACTCTTGTTTAAACCCAACTTTTATCTGTAAGATAGTGCAATGCTTTAGAAACCCATTCAGATACCAGATTGTTACAATTAAAAATATCATCTTTTAAATACAATTTCAGCCAAGATCATACCCAAGAAACAATCTAAAATATCAACATATTACTGCATTCATGGTCCCTTTTGTTAAGTAAACAGAGGTGGAGCAATCCTTAAAGTGCAGGTAAGGAATAAGGGAGTTCCCCACAGCAAAATGGCTCTGGCACCTGCTGGGAGTCCCTTAGCCTCAACATTTACTTACAGGATTAGTCCTTCTGGTGGTTTGACCCCAGGCACCAGGCATATTCTATATCTCCCACCTTTTCAGTAGTCAGCTTCCAAAAAATTCATCCTCTGCTTGCAATTGTTTTGAGTGCTAGGCTTCCCCAAGAGGGCAGAGTGTGGTTCATTGAAAGTCCCCACTGGTGTGTCAAAATTTATGACTGAAGGTTTGGTTCCCATCCCCAAAGCCAATTAATAACAATTTAATAATGAGGATAGGGTTTTGAGAAAAGTTTAAGCGAGATATCAATGTTCTTAGACCCCAGGCATTTCCTTCTGCAGTGGGCGTGCTCAAGCCAACTATGGGAAGAAAAGAAATCACTGCTTCCCTAATCTCGCTTAACAAAGAGAAGAAAAGTTTATCAAAGTTCTTTAAAACACAGCTAAGAGAGGTGTAAAAGGTGAGAAAAGAAAAGCTGGTGGTTCTATTGACTTTTGGTCCCTCACAGAAGAAGCTTTAGGTTAAATTTTAGCTAAAGTTATTTCCACACATCTAAGGCAGGTTGGAACTCGGGACTCTGCATCGGTCCAAACAATGCCATCACATTTAACAGAAACACAGACAAAAAGACACACAAAGAGCATCATGCAGCTCCCGTTTGTTCACAACCCCAAGATCAACAATCTTGTGACTCAGGGAGAATGGAGGGAAGAGGGGGAGGAGCAGAAGGTTTGAGTTATAGGATTGTGGGCAAAGGGGTCAGATTGGAGGCAGTGACCAGGAAAGGCTTCAGGGACAGAGGCATGTAATGGCTTTGTCCCATAATGAGAGTTACTCAAACAGAGACAAGGACAAAACAAACGTAACACAAACACGGGCACACAGTTAACGTTTAACACGAGTTCAGAAGTAAAGATTAGAACCCAGTAACTGGCATAACCTGATGAGTTACACCACAAAGACAGACAGTGAATTCAACCTGAGAGAAAAAAGAAGCCAGCAAGACCTGATGGGTTTGCAACAGAGTCACTTAATGAGGGCTCATCTGTCCCTCCTCACCTAATGAGGGAACTTCCGTATCTCCTCACCTAATGAGATCACATCTGTCCCTCCCCGAGTCCTTCAAGGTGTCCCTTGCAAGAACGTGGCCGGTGGCTTTAGGACACGTTTGTCCACCACTGCCAGGGGGAACTTACACGCTCTGCTGGCAGCCACTCTGCCAACCCAAACCGAAAACCGAAAAACCAAACCTGAACAAAAAGCTCTGAGCGATCAGAAGGAAAAATGGAAAGAGGCGCCTTTCTTACCCTCAGAGGGGTCCGTTGGGATCTCCTTGTTCGGTGCTGCACGATTCCCGGCCAACTCACCAAAATTAAGGGTTCAGCGAATGCCGGAGGAAGAGACCACTAAGAGACCGCGGATCATGCAACAGCAAAAAGCATTTATTGAGTTCCAATCCATCATGCTGGGGCTCCGTGCTCACTCAAGAAGGGAGAGCAGCCCAGAGCCACAAGCAGGAGTTGAGCAGTGCTTAAGTACACTTTTTGGGGAGGGCGGGACTTTACATACATCACAGTTTCTTTTAAAAAATCATCATACACCACGGGAAAATCAAACAACAATTCCAAAGATGATTAGCTCATTCTTTGGTGGGAACAGGTCTGGCAGGAGTGATAGGTCAGTTCTAAAGTGGGGTACACATTGAAACTGATTGGTTTAGGCCCTGTGATGCCTATGTGCCAGGCCACAAAGGGTACTAGGTTATTTAACAATCAGGCAGTCAGGGGAAAATTTACTGGGCAGTCCGGGAATTGTCCTACAAGCTACAGGAATTTCAGGTTTTGTGTATAGCATAGGAACGTAACAATACCTGGTCCTTTACATTTTAACTCAGACCTTGCAGCTTAGAAACTTTGCAACACCCAGTCTTTTAAACTTTAAATTTTACACATTAATTTCAATTTCTTTTACACTTACAGATTACTTCTGGTTCACAACAAGGGTGTCAAAGCCACCCTGACTTTAGGCAAATGAGGGGCAAGGGAGCTTATTTTGGACACTGTTTTTGGCTGTGCTCCTCATGGCAACCTCCAGCCAGATGTTATGATGAGTGTCTTTATGGAAGATGAGTGCCATGTAGGAGTCTTGTGGTTTTAATTGTGGTCATTTGTGTGGCGGTTGAAAGAGATGACTGGGTCCACATGGGCTTGAACTCTGCTGTGATTCCTCTTAGAGACTGAGTTCTGGAACTGACCTCAGAAAAGTATTGCCATGAATTGTGTTGGGATAACAGGAGGCCACGCATGAGCATCGCCCTTGGAAACTGAGATATAGGCCCAAGATGGCTTTCCACAGAGCACTGAGAATCTCAGCCAGGATATCACATTATTTTTTTGTGAAAGACTTGGCAGCCATAGTTGAGAGTCAAAACACACATGAACCTCACATTCAAGACTTCAATGGGCCTGGCTTCATGTGACCTTTTGGCCACTCTTTGGGAAGCCTTGCCTTAAAGAGTTCTGAAGAGCTTTCATTGAAATCAGCTTCCTCACCATGTAATGGTTCCTGAATGAATTGATACCCACAGTGCCTCCAACTTCATCCTTGAAAAATGGCTAGATAAATACCATGAATTTTTTTGAAATTTTCATGACCAGGTGGCCCTGGAGAACCTTTGGATGTTCTATTGCTGATCATGAGTGTACCAGACAGTGCCTTGATTGACTGGGTTTCATGAAAATGTTGTAGAACAGAGATGCTAGTGAGTTGGAGCCTCCTGAGTAGTGGGTGTAGAGCAGTGGACTATAGGTTTGTGAATAAATACCTGTGGTTTTACCACGTAGATCTGCCATTGGATTCAAAAGACTTGTGACTGACATGGTGCAGGCCACAGATCCTTATATGTATAGGCATCTTGTTATATTGAGAGGTTTGAGGGCAATGTTCAGAATCCAGTTGCTATAGTCAAGGGGGAAAGCTATGTGGGATAGACCCCTGTTTTGAACATTCTCCTGGAGACCCTGACCAACCACACGTGACAGAACTCCCTCCAGCACTGTGTCCTTGTTGAACTACTTGTATTTCATTAAGCCAATACCAAACTCCCAGTGCCACAGTAAGAAACACCACGAAAATGGAGGATGATGACCAAATGGTTTCACAGACCACAAGGGGAGACACTTAACTACCAGTGACCACAGTTTACATACAAAGGGAGAATTCAGAACTCCTTCCTTATGTTCATTAGAAAATAAGGAACCATTTTCTCCAGGTCACATAGATGCAGATCCAGATTTGATGGTGTCACTACAAAAGAAGCTAAATCTTCTGACAACTACATATATTTCATGTGCCCAACCTCAGAGGAAGTTTCTCAAGAAGTCTTTAGGCCAGCAGAGCTCCATGTTTGTGCAGTTTTTAACCTCTCCCTTACTTTTGGAAACTGTTCTAACACATCGAATGTTGTGAACTCCTGAGCATTTTTAGTTCCACATATGTAATCACAGGTTTTCGAACTCCTCACCACTAATTGGGTCTCACTTGGAGTGAAGTTAATGTCAAGGAATTGTTCTGGATGAGAGTGGCAAGATTTTTGTGTAGCACATACTTGCATACACATTAGATTCATTTTCCTATTTTCCATTTTAAATACTGATCCCTGACACTAACACATACCCGACTAGAATCTGAAAACTAATCCTAATATGATGGATAAAAAGAAACCTAACCGAAAAGAAATACAGGCCTTCCATAGGAGGCATGGTGTATACTTTGATTTGCCTTCTGCTTAATCAAGGGTATGTGTTATAAATCTTGTCAAATTTTCTTTGTAATATTTCTCCATGAGATATATATATTTTTTTTTCTCAAAACATGAAACATATGTGTATTATTAAACACTCCCTAAATTCATTCATGTTCCTGTATGTGGATTTATTATCAACTTTTCACAAGATTATTTCTCAGAAATATTCAACAACCTGAAATACATATTTCTTTCCTAGTACTGAAAACTAACTTCAATGAATGGTGCTTACAAATCCTAATATTTCTACAGTAACTGACCCAGTTTAACATCAATGCAAGTAGATTCCTATGGGACATGATGTGTATTTTGAAGTTCATTTTTATTCAACACTGGCACATTACTATTTCTTCAGTTTATGGAAATCATAGGATATATCTTACATCCACAAGTACACAAATTTATAGACATTTGGCTCAATTTCAATCACTTTCTCCTTGAGAACACATATATTACTCCATGTTTCTTTATGGTCTATTCACTAGACATCTTTCTAAACACATTATTTTCGATTCCATAATCATTTTTGAAGCAAAACTCACACTCTTCATGATAAACCGTAACCCTAACATTACCATTAGATATATAACTGGTTGGAATGAATGTATGTATATCAATATAAGATTTGCTATATATTTTCAGATATCAATTCAATCCATTATTTAAAGTTGGAAATAGTTATATTATTTATTCACAATATTGTCTATTCATGCATCATCTCTAGATTCATCAACACAGGTTACAACAATTTGTATCCTCAGTACTAATTTATAAGTTTTCAAAATTTTGCTCCCCAAAATGGTGGAAGAAATACTCATGTCACCTGATGTACATATACATTTTATCACAGTAATATAATGGACACAGTATTGATAAATAAGAATGATACCCTTTTACTTAAATATGTTTATTTGATTTTCACTGTAAGATGTTAATTCTGGAAGACTTGAGAATTAAGAAAGATTTTGTCTATATTATTTCAAACAGGCTAATCAAAGTACTTTTAATATATATATATATATATATATATATATATATATATATATATATATATATATACATACATATATATATAACATATGTAATACATATGCATGAATATAGATAATATGTATAATTAATGTATTGTAATATATCTCTCAGGTGATTATAATTTTTAAATTTTCTCAAGAAAAAAGAATGACTATAAAAAACTGTCTTAAATGTAAATTTCATAGCATACTACTGTTTGTAATGACATGAGAGAAAAATACATATGGAGGGATAATGAAAAAGGAAGAGAAAGAAGGAAGAAAATGAGGAAGAAAGTGAGAAAAGAAGAGGGAGAGGAGTGTTTGATGATAAGATAAAAGTGGAGGGGCTGGGTTTGTGGCTCAGTGGTATCATGCTTGTCTACCATTTGTGAGGCACTGGGTTATATTCTCAGCACCAGATACAAATAAATAAAATGAAGGTCTATCACAAACTGAAAAAATAAAAAAATAAAAAACTAGAAATATTACCATAATTCCAAGGTTTTATGAATGTTAAATAAAAAAAAAATGTTATATAGCCTTATGTAATTTCTACACTCCCCAAAGTAGTCATTTAATGTTAGATAATTAATGCTATAACTGAAAATCCATTGCTCTTCCCTCTACCTTCTGTGGCATGCTAGTGCTAAAATAAATTGTATTATAACACCAAAAAAATTCTAATATTTCTACAGTAACTGACCCAGTTTAACATCAATGCAAGAATATTCCTATGGGATATAATGTGTATTTTGACGTTCATTTTTATTCAACACTGGTATATTACTATTTCTCCAGTTTATGCACATAATAGGATGCATATTTCATCCACAATTTAGATAATTTATACGCATTTTTTTACTTTCAATCACTTCCTGCTACAGAACACATGTATTCCTCCATGTTTCTTGACTGCTCTTTTCATGAGACTTTTTTCCAAACACATTATTTTCGATTTCCATTATCAATTTTGAAGCAAAACTCACACACCCGTCATGATAAACCATAACCCTAATATTACCATTACATGTATAAGTGGTGGGAAAGAATGATTGTATATCAATATAAGATTTCTTACTTAGTTAAAGGTATCCATTCAATCCATTATTTAAAGTGGAACCAGTTATATTATTTGGTCACAGTATGGTCTATTCATGCATTACCTGTATATTGATAGACACAGGGTACACCTCTTTGTACACCCAATACTAATTTATACGTCTTCAAAATATTGCTCCCAGAAATGGTGGAAGAAATACTCATGTCAACTGATTCTACATATGCATGTTATCATACTAATATTCAGGACACAAAATGCAAAAGTCACACGTATGATTGTACCAAAGCCTAAAAGGGAACTGAACATGGATTACTAAAAACATCCATGTCCAGGTTGCCTAATGCTCTCAAATGTCAATCCTATTGGTGACTACATATTTGTTTCTTCCTAAGATTATATATTCAATCTCAAAACTGTTGAAAATGTCTATTTTTTTTTTACTCACTTTATACTTTGCCTGATTTCCTAATGTCTCTATTGATATCTGCTTTCCTACATATTTTCCCCAGTTCAACATTGTGACTGACCCTTCAAATGTGCTGACATTGACATTCACTCTCTAACCGAAACCCTATTGCTAATGAACTTTGGTCCAAATCCTATACTCACTCTTCTTCCAAAGCATACTGACTATCTTCCTGATTCTATCGACTATCCCTTTTTGAGTGGATGTTCTCTTCTACATTCAATCATCTAAGGTACAATGTCATATGCCATTGTTTATCGATTTATCTGAGATATGTATGCAGAACGTAATTCAATGCTATGTATCCCAATCAATTTCCCAAAGCACTTCTGAGCTTCAAATCTTACTTAGATTTCTGTTTTTATACTTATATTTCACCTATATATCCATGTTAAGTAAAATGAATATTTTTGGATCTGTAGATGATATATATTTCATCATGAATTTTCTACTCACCTGATATACATATATATTTATCTCAGTAATATTCCAGACACAAAATACAAGGGTCACACTTATGATTGTACCAAAGCCTAAATTGAATGTGACCATGTATTACTAACATCATCCATGTCCTTGTTCCCTAACACTCTCAAATATCATTGCTATTGGTGACTACATATTTGTTTCTTCCTAACATTATATATTCAACCTCAACCCTGTTAAAAATGTATTTTCCTATCACACACTTTGAACTTTGCCTGATTTCCTAATGTCTCTATTGATAAATGCTTTCCTACACCTTTTCTCCAGTTCATCATTGTGAATGACTCTTCACATGTGCTGACATTGACATTCACTCTCTCACTGAATCCCTATTGCTAAAGAACTTTTGGTCCAAATGCTTTACTCAGTCTTCTTTTGAAACCTACCAACTATCTTCCTTATCCTACCAACTATCCCAGTTTGAGTGGATGTTCTCTTCTATATTCAATGATCCAATGTACAAGGTCCTATTACCATGATTATCTATTTAACTGAAACATCTGTGCAGAATGTAATTCAAAGCTATGTATAACAATCAAGTGCCCAATGACCTTCTGGGCTTCCAATCGTTCCTAGATTTCTGTTTTCATACTTATATTTCACCTCTATAGTCTTATAAATATCGCAGGTTCCCAATAACATTATTCATACAGCAGAACAATTCCTAACCCAAATCGAACATGTTATTAACCCTAACCATACACTGTTCCCTCAATCTAACTTTACAGAAGAGCAGGGAAAGAGTTGGTCTTACAATACAGGAATTTAGGGGATCTTCCACCTGCTGAGAACCTCAAACGTCCATGCAGAAATGATCCCTGTAGAAGATGTAGGCAGCTATGAAAGACCTGAGAGAGTAAGAGTCACCTTCCATGGCCAACCACCTGGTCAGGATGAAGGGATGTGTCTGAATCTGCCTCTCTCTTCTTAGTGTAGAGAAGATGGACCAAAACAGGCCAGTGTGGAGAGCTGTTCTGGAGTGCCTATGGATGATATACCATTCTAACTTGTGAAAGTGTCACAGGAACTAGGGGCAGCCTCCATCTAATGGGGCCTTTGGAAGCAACTATTAGGACAATGTGTTTGCCAAGGCAGTGACCTCATTCAGTTCCTGAAGGAAGTGACCTCACGTCATTTCCTTGGTGTTCGAAATCTCTGAACATGTGGTCCAGGAAGCCAGGCACCCAGAGCCAGTCCCAGTCCCAGTCCCAGTGATCTCACTTGTTTGGATTTACCAAGGACAGAGTCAGTCTTTCTTGGTACCTACTGATGTGAGGATGGCCAAATGCGAGTAAAGCTCTGAAGAGGGCCCTTTCCTGAGAAACCAGGTTGTGGCTCACCGCTGGCTCCTGTCAACATCACAGAGTTGGACAAGGAGAACAGATCTGAGACAGAACAGGCCATTTCATGGAAACATAGTATGGCCCACCAGTCAGAGGACACTCCGGATAGTCACAGACCTACTTGGGGGAAGGAGGTGCATTTGTGGGTGTGGATGTGGGTTTGTGGTTTTGTCTCAAGTTCTGAGAATAGGTAAGAAAGGCAGTTTGTTTGGTTTGGAGTTAATTGATTCTAGTAAGTCGTTTGAAAAGGCAAGTGTTTCTAGGTTTGTGTATCCCACTGTGTCCGTGGTTGTAGACATTAGAAAAGAGAATGCTTCAATGGATGTGTCCTGTCTAGTAGAAAGCTTCCCCGGATTCATACTTCCCATTTATGAATGGACTGTGGCTTGCATTATCGATGGGCAACCCCTGATATCTTCCTAAGTTCCTGTTTTCTTTCTGATTTCTGGCCACTTTCCAGAATAGGCTCATGGTTTTGTGTCCAAGATGTGTACCACCACCAAGCTCTGTGACATGGCCATGTACTGGATAGCTGAAGGGAATGGCAAGCATCTCAGAAAACTTAGATATCAGTGTGATCAGGAAAGTCTCAGTGGAGAAATACTGCTTTGGTACCTATTGTTCTGTTGCCCTCAATGTCAGAAAGCTTTTTGCCTCTGGCCACCCCTTTGGGAAGCCTAAAGAAAACAGTTTTCAAATGGAAATCAATGGGGATCACCTGTGACTCTTTGCTTAATTGCATTGGAAAGGGATATGTCTGAATCAGGCTCTAGGTCCTGTGTTAGGCTTTGGCTTAGATTCTCAGCACATGATGGATGTAAAGAAAATCCCATGTTTGCATCCAAAACTAAATTGGCCAAAAGAGCAGTCATTATGGAAGAAGTCTCTCGCCTTCCCCTGTAAGGTTCCTTACCTCCTTCAAGTGAGAATAGGAACCTTTGGATCAAATGAGTTCTTCAAAGCCCTTTAGAGGCTATCCCATAGGTGCTTGGGTTTTCTCCAGAATCCAAGTCACATAAAGAATCTATACCTGACAGTCAGTAGGCCTCAAAATGAAGGAGCAAAGCAATATTAACAGCAGGCCTATTTGCTCACTCCTGGTTCCCCGGACGAATGTCCAGGCCACCCTGACTTTAGGCAAATGAGGGGCAATGGAGGTTATTTTGGACACTGTCTTGGGCTGTGCCCCTCATGGAAACCTCAAGCCAGAGGTAATGATGAGTGTCCATATGGAAGAAGATGAGGGCCATGTGGGAGTGTTTTGGTTTTAATTGTGGTCATGTGTGGGCGTTGGAAGGGATGACTGGGTTCACCTTGGCTTGAACTCTGTTGTGATTCCCCTTAGAGACTGAGTTGTGGACCTCACCTCAGAGAAGTATTGCCATGAATGGTGTTGGGATTTTAGGAGGATTCACATGAGAGTCACCCTTGGAAAATGAGATCTAGGCCCAGGGTGGCTGTTCACAGAGCACTGGGAATCTCAGCCAGGTTACCACATGATTTTATTCTGAAAGACTTGGCAGCCATATATGAGAGTCAAAACACACATGGATGTCACAATGTAGATCCTAATGGGCCTGGATTCATGTGATCATTTGGCCACTGTTTGGGAAGCCTTGCCTGTGAGACTTCTCCAGAGATTTCATTGAAATGAGCTTCCTAACCATGTAATAGTTCCAGAATGAAATGAAACACACATTGCCTCCAACTTCAACCTTGAAAAATGGCTAGATAAATACCAAGAAATTTTGAAACTTTCCATGACCAGGTGGCACTGGAGAATCTTTGGATATCCTGTGGCTGATCATGAGATTACAAGACAGTCCTTTGATTGACTGGTTTTCATGAAAATGGTTCAGAACAGAGATACCAGGAAGTTGGAGCCTGCTGAGGAGTGGGCCTACAGCAGTGGTGGGCAGGTGTGTAATAAAACAACTGTGGTGGGGCCATGTGGATCTTCCATTGGCTTCCAAATGGCTTGTGACAGACATGGTGCAGCCAGCAGACCCTTGTATGTAAAGGCATCTTGTCATATGAACAGGATTCAGGGCAATGTTTAGAATCAGGTTGCTATGGTCAAGGGGGAAAGTCATGTGGGATATAAGCCTGGTTGGTGCATTCTCCTGCAGACCCTGACCTACCAAAAGTGACTGAACTCACTCACGCACCGGGTAACTGTTGAATTCTTTGTATATCATGAAGCAAATACCAAAATCCCAGTGCAGCAGCAAGAAACACCACGAAAAGTGGAGGATGACCAAATGGCCTCACAGTCCACATGTGGATACACTTATCCCCCAGTTGCCACAGTTTACCTACAAAAGAGAATTCAGCACTGCTGCCACATATTCAGTGGAAAATAAGAAACCATGTCCTCCAGGTAACATAGATGCAGACACAGCTTTGATTGTCTCACTACAATGGAAGCTAAATCTCCCGACAACAACATATATTTCAAGTGCCCAAACTCAGAGTCAGTTTCCCAAGAAGGATTTAGGGAACCAGAGCTCCATGTTTGTGGACTGTTTTCCCTGTCCCTTACTTTTGAAATCTCCTCTACCGTCTTCAAGGTTGTGAACTCCTGAGCACATTCCATTCCAGATATTTATTCACAGATTTTCTAACTCTTCTCCTCTAATTGTGCCTTAGTCTCGGTGATTGTAATGTCAAGGCATCCCTTTCTCTGTAGCCTATTCAGCACATATATTTTTACATGCAATTATAGAATCTTACCTGATACCACACGTACATTCTTGTGAGGTGACTGACTTGGCAGATACAAATTGTAAGAGATCACTCCTCCTAAACGCTGTTGGAACTGAAAATTCAATCTATGAGTGAGCTTCCTTGTTGAACAACATTATACATAAATCTATGTTCAATAAAATAAATATATTTGGATCTGTAGATGACATATATTTCATGGTGAATTTCAATTGGAATATATTATGCTATTTTTAATGTCTGTGTGTTTGTGTATGTATATATATATATGTATATATATATATACACACACTCTCCAGATTTTTCAAAATAAGAAATATATATCTTGTTATACACTCCCTAAACTCATTCATATTCAAGTATGTATATTTATAATCAAAATTTCACAAGAGTATTCTCAAAATTATTCATTCACCTGAAATACATATTTGTTTCCTAGTACTGAAAACTATCTTCAGTGAATGGTGCATACAAATCCTAATATTTCCACAGTAACTTAACCAGTTTAACATCAAAGCAAGTAGATTCCTTTGGGACATGTTGTGCATTTTGACATTTATTTTATTCAACACTGGTACATTACTATTTCTTCAGTTTATGCTCATCATAGCAAATATGTTTCATCCAAAACTTTGCAAATTTATAGGCATTTTGTTCACTTTCAATCACTTTATTCTACAGAACACGTGTGTTCCTCCATGTTTTTGATGGGTCTTTTCATGAGACTTCTTTCCAAACACATTATTTTCGATTTCCATGATCACTTTTGAATCAAAACTCAAAGACACTTCGTGATAAACCATAACCCTAATATTACCATTAGATCTATTGCTGGTTGGAATGAATGATGGTATATCGATATAAGATTTCTTATATATTTTCAGATATCAATTCAATCTATTATTTAAAATGGGACCAGTTATATTATTTATTCACAATGTGGTCTATTCATGCACTGTCTCTATATTCATAGACACAGTGTATACCTCTTTGTACCACCAATACTAATTTATAGGACTTCAAAATATTGCTCCCAGAAATGCTGGAAGAAATACTCATGTCACACGATCTACATATACATTTTATCACAGTAATATTCTGGACACAAAATGCAAAGGTCACACTTATGATTGTACCAAAGCCTAAAAGGAAAGTGAACAGGGATTACTAAAAACATCCATGTCCACATTGCCTAATACTCTCAAATGTCAATCCTATTGGTGACTACATATTTGTTACTTCCTAAGATTATATAGTCAAAATCAACCCTGTTCAAAATGTCTAATCCTATCACTCACTTAATACTTTCCCTGATTTTGTAATGTCTCTGTTATTATCTGATTTCCTACATATTTTCCAAAGTTCATCGTTGTGACTGAATCTTCATATGTGCTGACATTTACCTTCACCCTCTAACAGAAACCCTATTGCTAAAGAAGTTTTTTTTTCCAAATCCTATACTCACTCTCCTTCCAAAACCTACCAACTATGTTCCTAATCTTACCTACTATCCCATTTTGACTCGATGTTCTCTTCCACATTCAATCATCCAATGTACAAGGTCCTATGCCATTGTATATGGATTTATCTGAGACATCTGTGCAGAAAGTAAGTCAACACTAAGTATCCCAATGAAGGGCCCAATGCCCTTCAGGGCTTCAAATCTTAGATTTCTGTTTTCATACATATATTTCACCTACATATTCTTATAAATATTGTAGGTTCCAAATAACATTATTCATCCAGCAGAATAGTTCCTAACACAGATTGAACATGTTATTAACCCTAACCATACACTCTTCCCTCAATCTAACTTTACAGAAGAGCAGGGACAGAGTTGGTCTTACAAGACAGAAATTAAGGGATCTTTCACCTGCTGAGAACCTCGAAGGTCATTAAAGAAATGATCCCTGGAGAAGATGTAGGCAGCTATTAAAGACCTCAGAGAGCAAAAGTCATCTTCCATGGCAAACAACCTGGTCAGGATGAAGGGTTGTGTCGGAATCAGCCTCTCTGTTCTTAATGTAAAGAAGATGCAGCAAACCAGGCCTGTGTGGAGAGCTGTTCCTGGGTGCCTATGGTTGTATACCATTCTAACTTGTGAAAATGTCAGAGTAAGTAGGTGCAGCCTCCATCTCATGGGACCCTTGGAAGCAACTGTTAGGACAAAGTGGTTGCCAAGGTAGGGACCTCATTCAGTTCCTGAAGGAAGTGACCTCACCTCACTTCCTTGGTGATGGCATTCTCTGAACTTGGGATCCAGGTAGCCAGGCATCCAGAGCCAGTCCCAGTCCCAGTCCCAGTGGTCAAAATTTTTCGGATTTACCAAAGATAGAGTCAGTCTTTCTTGGTACCTACTTATGTGAGGATGGCCAAATGCCAGGAAGGTCTGAAGAGGGGCCTTTCCTGAGAAAGCAGATAGTGGCTCACCACTGGCTCCTTACAGCTTCACAAAGTTTGCCACAGAGACTAGATCTGAGACAGGACAGCCCATTATGAGGGAATTTATTATGGCCCACTATCAAACGACACTCCATATTGTCACAGACGTACTTGGGGGTCTGTGTGGGTATGGGTGTGGGTATTTGTTTGTGGTTTTGTCTCATGTTCTGAGAATAGGTAAGAAAGTCGGTTTGTTTGGTTTGGTGTGAACCGATTCTAGTAAGTCGTTTGACAAGGCTAGTCTTTCTATGTCTGTGTATCCCACTGTGTCCATGGTTGTAGACAATAGAAAAGAGAATGCATAAATACATGTGTCCTTTCTAGTAGAAATCTTCCCAGCATTCATTCTGCCCAATTTATGAATGGTCTGCGGCTTGCCTAATGGATGGGCAACACCTAATATCTTCTTAAGTTCCTGTTCTCTACCTGAATTATGGGCAATCTCCAGAATACGCTCATGGTATTGTATCCAAGATATGTACCACCTCCACGCTCTGTGATACGGCCATGCACTAGAGAGCTGAAGGAAATGATGAGCATCTCAGAAAACTCAGATATCAGTGTGACCAGGAAAGTCTCAGTGGAGAAACCCCGCTTTGGGCCTTGTGCTTACATATCCTTCTGTTGCCCTGAATGTCAGGAAGGTCTTTGCCTCAGGCTACGCCTTTTTGAAGCCTGAAGAAAACAGTTTTCAAATGGAAATGTATGGACATTACCTGTGGCTCTTTCTTAATTGCTTTGGAAAGGGATGTGTCTGAATCAGCCTCTTGGCCCTGTGTGAGGCTGTGGCTTAGATTCTCAGCACCTGATGGATCTAAAGAAAAATCCCATGTGTGCATCCAAATCAAAAAGCCAAAAGAGCAGTAATTTTGGATGAAGTCTCTCACCTTCCTCTGTAAGGTTTCTGACTTCCATCATTGAGAATACAGATCCTTTGCATCAAATGAGTTCTTCAAAGCCCTGCAGACACTAGACCATAGGTTCTTGGGTTTTCTCATGACTCCAATTAACATAAAGAATCTAAACCCCACAGTCAGTAGGCCTCAAAATCGAGAATAAGAGCAATATTAACGGCAGGCCTCTTTGAACACTCCTGGTTCACAGGAAGGATGTCCCGGCCACACTGACTTTAGGCAAATGGATGCAAGGGAGCTTATTTTGGACACTGTCTTGGGCTGTGCCCCTCATGGAAACCTCCAGCCAGAGGTTATGATGAGTGTCTATATGGAAGAAAATGAGGGCCATGTGGGAGTGTCTTGACTTTAATTGCGGTCATTTGTGTGGCGCTTGGAATAGATGACTGGGTCCACCTGGGCTTGAACACTGGTGTGATTCTCCTTAGAGACTGAGTTCTGGAACTTACCTCAAAGAAGTATTGCCTTGTATTGTGCTGGGATTTTAGGAGGCCACACATGAGAGTCGCCCTTGGAAAGTGAGATCTGGGCCCAGGTTGGCTTTCCACAGAGCACTGGAATCTCGGGAAGGATATCACATGATTTTATTCTTAAAGACTTGGCAGCCATAGTTGCAAGTCAAAACACACATGGACCTCAAATTTTAGACCTCAGTAGGTCTGGCTTCATGGGACCTTTTGGCCTGTCTTTGGGAAGCCTTGCGTGTGATAGTTCTCCAGAGCTTTCATTGAAATGAGCTTCCTCTCCATTTAATCGTTCCTGAATGAATTGAAACCCACAGTGCCTCCAAGTTCACCCTTGAAAAATGGCTAGATAAACACCTTTAAATTTTTGACATTCCCATTACCAGGTGGCCATGGAGAACCTTTGGATGTCCTATTGATTACCATCAGTGTTCCAGACAGTGCCTTGATTGACTGGATTTCATGAAAATGGTGTAGAACAGAGATGCCAGTAATTTGGAGCCTGCTGAGTAGTCGGCCTAGAGCAGTGGTGTGCAGGTGTGTGTTAAAACATCTGTGGTCGGGTCATCTGCATCTGCCCTTCGCTTCCAAATGGTTTGTGACTGACATGCTACAAGCCACAGACCCTTGTATGTAAAGGCATCTTGTTATATGGAGAGGATTCAGGGCAATGTTTACAATCAGATTGCTATGGTCAAGGGGGCAAGCTATGTGGGATAGAAGCCTTGTTGGTGCATTCTCCTGCAGACCCTTACCCACCACACGTGACAGAACTCCCTCCATCACTGTGTCCCAGTTGAACTTCTTGTATTTCGTGAAGCAAATATCAAACTCCCAGTGCAGCTGCAAGAAACACCACAAAAATTGGAGGATGACCAATAGCTTCACATTCCACACTGGGAGACACTTAGCCACCAGTGGCCACAGTTTACCTACAAAGAGAGAATTCAGCACTGCTGCCTCATGTTCATTGGAAAATAAGAAACAATGTCCTCTAGGTCACATAGATTCTGACCCAGCTTTGATCGTCTCATTACAAAGGAAGCTAAAGCTCCTAAAAACAACCTCAGATGAAGTTTCTCAAGAAATCTTTAGGCCAGCAGAGCTCCATGTTTGTGGAGTTTTTACCCTGTCCCTTACTTTTGGAAACTCCTATACCACCTCCAAGGTTGTGAACTCCTGAGCATTTTCTATTCCAGATGTGTATTCACAGATTTTCTAACTCTTCTCCTCTAATTGTGTCTTACTTGGGATGAAGGTAATGTCAAGGCATTGTTTTGAATACACATTGGATTCTTTTTCCAATTTTCCATTCGAAATACTGAATCCCTGACTGTCAGGGGTAGAAGGAATTCACCTTAAAGAATAGCCTGACACTTACAAGAAACAGCCCCCATGGAGACATCCTGTCTGGGAGACATCCTGTAGCCAACTGTGTCCCTGAGACATCCTGTTGCCATCTGTCTTCCTGAAACATCCTGAGTTTA
The DNA here is from genome assembly GCF_048772815.1 of Callospermophilus lateralis. Taxonomy (NCBI): domain Eukaryota; kingdom Metazoa; phylum Chordata; class Mammalia; order Rodentia; family Sciuridae; genus Callospermophilus; species Callospermophilus lateralis. The sequence goes on along the minus strand of NW_027514387.1, from coordinate 663,193 downwards.
TCTCACCTTGTGAAGACATCCAGAAACTTCGGATAAGAGAGCTTTCCCATCTCCAGCATATAAATGCCCCTGTGTGAAAAATAAAAGTTTGCAGCTTGATCAGAACTCCTGTCATGCTGTCATCTCTCGTGTCTCTTGTCCCTTCATTCCTCCGCATCTAGGTTCGCTGCCCCTGTTGATGTGTCTTTCCAGCAGGGACTACTGGCACCCACTGACTGGGGCTCGAGCCTTTGACTCATTGGGAACCCGGTCCTCCTGGAAGACTTCATCAAGTGGAGCTTGCGATTGCCTCAGCAGACACCACCAAGAGACAGATCCAGGAGGAGAGTGGGGATGACGCACGCTGAGTGACCCACCATGGGACAAGCAGTTTCGCCACATGATTTGTTTTTGTCAGGCCTCAAGGAGTCCTTCAAGACATGGGGGTGTGTGTTAAGAAAAAGGACTTAAATTTTTTTTTCTAATACATAGGAGAATTGTGTCCATGGTTTCACCTTGAAGTGACCATTGATGGTAAAAGATGGCTTAGAGTAAGAGACTGTTTAAAACATTATTATTAAACCTTTGGCCCAGAAAAAGTGCCAGTTCCCACATTTTCTTACTGGAACTTAATTAATGAAATTCTTAAAAGTTCACCCTTTGACAATGGTACCTTACAATTTGTCAGGATTGGAGAAGAGACTATGCAAAACACCTCTCGTCTCCCCAAGGCATGCCCATCAGTTAGTATAGACATTGACCCTTCTCAGTCTCCCCAGGACCCTGGGAACCTTCCTGGTCCCCCTCAAAATACCACCCTAATGAATAAGGCTCTAATGGTTACCAGACGCCTTTATCGAGTTTTAAATCCCAGAGACACATTGACCCCTGGGACGGAGTCTACCTTGGAGAAGGAAGCAGCAAGCTACCATTCAGAAGATGCGCCACCTGTCAAGACCCTGCCACAGCCTATAGGACTTACACATCTACCTACCTCCTATATCCCTCCTGCCTTTTGTGCTCCAGCCCTTCAGGAGCAAAATACTACCCAGATATTTTTTTCCCCACTTCCCTTGCCTAGCCTGGCTCCCTTGTGAGAGTCTCTCCAACATAGACGGGAACAGATCAAACTTTTAAAAGAATTAAGATCCCTTGACTCTGAGCTCTGTTCATTAGCCTTAGGCATGGAGTCAATGAAAGCTGGCCCACGGTGGTCTAATACAAAGGCTAAGCCACTCCATCAGCCTGTTCTCACCTTCCCAGTCACCCGCAGTCAGATAGATATGCCTGCAAAGGCTGAGGTCAAAGACTTAGAGGAGGATCAAGAGGAGGAAGCGGGGGAAATGGATCAAGGAGATCAGGACTCAGAGGATGAAGAGTTCACCCCTAGGCAGGAAGGAACCCAGAGTGTCTACAAAAAATTAAGCCTGCGTTTTCTTGAAAAACATAAAAAGACTTGTGCTTACAATGGCCCCACTGTGCCCTACACGTTGACTTTATTAGAAAGCCACAGCGCACAATGGCTTACTCCCAATGATTGGAAATTTTTAGACCGAGCTACCCTCAGTGCCGGAGATTTCCTGTTATGGAATGCAGATTTCAAGGAGCACTGTCAGGAAACTGCTCAAAAAAAATTAACTAAGGCCTCCTATAAATCCTGAACTTATGTTAAGCTAGTGGGCTATGAGCCATTTGACACTAAAACTAAATAGGCACGTTTCCCTGCTGGACTTTTGGCGCAGATTCAGATGGCAGGCTTACATGCTTGGAGATGCCTCCCTCAAACGGGCTCGGCTACCACTTCTTTGGCAAAAATTTGACAAGGACCCAAAGACCCTTATAGAAACTTTGTTCCCCGGCTTAACCTAGCTGCAGATTGCTTGCTTGGACCAAGCGAAAGCAAAAGAACTTTTGTAAAACATCTTGCCTTTGAAAACGCCAACCCGGGATGTCAGGATGTTCTTTGACCACATAAGGAAAAAGGGAAACTTTCTGACTTTATTAGACTCTGTGCAGGGGTGGGTGCAGCCCATGCCATGGGTCTCGCCCTACGTGCCCCCTTTACCAAGGCCTTTCACAATCCTGGCTCATGTACTTGCTTTACTTGTAAACAACCTGGCCATTTTGCACGCATTTGTCCGAAAGGCAAACAAAGCCTAGGAATATCGTCTCCTCAAACTGGGGCTAAATCGCCCCCAGCTACCCTTTGTTCTAGATGTGGTAAATGTCATCACTGGGCCAGTAAGTGTAGATCTAAGACAAATGGCCTCAGACAGCCTATTTCTTCCTGCTTCTCAGGAAACTCCCTGCGGGGCCAGGCCCTGGCCACGACCTCCCCCAGGACAAAACCAGGGGCAATAAGGTTTGTTCCCTCCCAAACTCCAAACCTACCACAAAATTCTTCCCCACAATTGCCTCCCTCCAACTAGCCACCCCAGGCAGCGCAGGATTGGACCTCTGTGCTACCACCGATACAATATTAGACTCAATGCAAGGGCACCAGATAATACCCCCTAGAATTATGGGTCCCCCTTCATCTCATACAAGTGCCCTTATTCTTGGAAGAGCCTCTGCTACGTTAAATGCTGTTCAGGTCTTCCCTGGCATTAATGATAATGATTTCACTGGAGAAATAAAAATACTGGCAACAGCTATTAATGGAGTTCCAGCCATCCCAGCAGGAACAAGACTTGCACAATTAACATTCCTTCCCTTGGATTCAGGAGGCACTTCCACTGCCCAAACCTACAACGGGGGACAGCCTCCCTCGGCTCCTCTGATGTATATTGGCTTCAGCCCATTTCTCATAATAGACCCACCCTTACCTTACTTATTGAAGGAAAGGAATTCCAAGGAATTCTAGATACTGGAGCTGATGCCACAATTATTTCTCACAAATACTGGCCATCAGGTTGGCCCATCACCCCATCCTTGAATGATCTAAAAGGGTTAAGAGTCAAAAAATTTCCATGTCAGTTCTAGGGCTTTTAGCTGGACTGATAAAGAGGGTAATAAGGTGACTGTCACTCTTTTCATTGTTCCTGACCTCCCTGTTAACCTATGGGGCCGAGATATTTTGAGTCAAATGGAAGTTATTCTTGCCAGTCCCAATTCCATGGTGACTCATCAAATGCTTTGTATGAATTTTGTCCCTGGTACAGGCCTTGTGAGACTGAGACAAGGACTGGTGGGGACTATAAAACGCATAAAAAAAACAAATACATATGGACTTGGGTATTCTGATTTTTAGTGTCGGTTCCTGACCCTCCTGTACCCCGTGCAGATAAAATTATTTTGGAGACTCAGACTCTTGTGTGGGTGAATCAGTGGCCCCTTACCCCCCAGAAAAATTGGAGGCTGCCTCCATGTTAGTGCAGGAACAGCTGGCAGCCGGCCATGTAGAGCCCTCAACCTCACCATGGAATACTCCTATTGTTATCAAGAAAAAATCAGGCAAGTGGCGTCTTTTACAATATTTGTGTGCCATTAATAAAGTTATGTGCCTGATGGGAGCACTACTGCCTGGAATTTCCACACCAGTGGCTATTTCCAAAAACTATTGTAAAATGGTTATTGACTTAAAAGTTTGCTTTTTTACCATTCCTTTACATCCCGAGGATAGACCCTATTTTGCCTTTAGTCTCCCTTGCATTAATTTCCACGGCCCTATGCAGAGATTTCAATGGAAGGTTCTTCCCCAAGGTATGGCCAACAGCTCTAGTCTTTGCTAAAAATAAGCTGTTCAAGCAGTAGACCCTGTGAGAGAGTGATGACCACAATTTTATGTTTTACATAATATGGATGATTCTTTAATTGCTGCACCTAATTACCATGACCTTAATAATTGTTACTTGGACCTTTAGAAAACACTCACTACCTTGAGACTACAGATAGCTCCTGATAAGGTTTAAACACAGGACCCTTATACCTATTTGGGCCTTAAACTTCAAGATAATCAGATCCAAATTCCTAAAATACAACTACGTGTGGACCATCTTCACACCCTTAATGATTCTCAAAAATTACTGGGAGATATTCAATGGTAAGAACATATTTAAAATTACCCACTTGTGTACTTTTGCCCCTTAATGATATTTTGAGAGGTGATACCTACCCCTCTTCCCCTCAAAAGCTTACTCCCGAGGCATGACAGGCATTAAACCAAGTGACAGAAGCCATTGCCAAACAGTTTGTTACACAAATTTCTTATAACCTTCCTCTGGTTCTGGTTCTTTTACACGCTCCTCATATACCCTCAGAAAAATTTTGACAGGATATCCATATTTTAAAAATAAAGGCTTCCCCTTGCTTTGGGTCCATTTATCCACCACATCCTCCAAGTTTATTACCGTTTATCTTGCTCAGGTAGCTTCTATTATTATTAAAGGTCGTTTGCTTTCTCGACAACATTTTGGCAAAGACCCTGATAATATTTTAATTCCATATACTAATCACCAAACCCAATTTTTACTACAGAGAGGGGATGAATGGGGTATTGCCCAATCAGGCCATTTGGGAACAATTGATAACCATGTCCCCAATGACACCCTTTTACATTTTGTCCAGATACATCCATTCATTTTTCCCAAAATTACTCAAAAGGCTCCCAGTCCTCAAGCCCTTACTGTCTTTACAGAGGGTTCCAGTAATGGCTGTGCGGTCTTTGTTGTAAATAACCAGCCTACCACCTTTGATACTGTCTATCATTAAGCACAGTTTGTGGAATTGTTTGCCATAACACAAGTTTTTATAACATTTTGTGATAATCCTGTTAATATTCATACAGACAGTGCCTACATTGCTCATTCTGTGCCCCTGCTGGAGATTTCACCCGCCATTAAAGCTTCTTCCAATGCGGCCTTTCTGTTTCACCAGCTTCAGCAGCTAATTCAGGCCAAACAACACCCATTTTTCTTAGGACACATCAGGGCACACTCTGATCTTTCCGGTCCTCTAACACAGGTAATGCTTAAGCTGATGCAGCAACTCCTACCATCTTTCCAATTTTTGGTGGCTCCATTCAAAAGGCCATGGAGCTAAACAATCTTCACCAACTAAATTCCCAGAGCCTTTGATTACTTTGTAAAATTACCAGGCAACAGGCACGAGAAATAGTAAAAGAATGCCCTGCTTGCGCTCTCTCTCTCCCGATTCAACACTTGGGAGTTAACCCCTGAGGATTACTGCCAAATCAGGTTTGGCAAATGGATGTTACTCATTTTCCTGAATTTGGATAAACCAAATATATACATGTTTCTATCGATACCTTCAGCAGCTTTATTTTTGCATCACCACATTCTGGAGAGGCTACCAAAGATGTCCTTTCTCATCTTGTTTCAGCCTTTTCCATAATGGGTAAACCAATACATATTAAAACAGATAATTGTCCTCCATATACCAGTGCCAAGTTTAAACAGTTTTGTGCTACCTTGCAATTTTGTCATCCTACTGGAATTCAATACAAACCTCAAGGCCAAGGCATTGTGGAATGTTCCACCTTACCTTAAAGACTTGGCTATTTCGCCTTAAGGCTTCCGCCCTTGTATTTACCACTCACAGGCATTGCCTTAACCATGCATTATTTGCCCTTTCTTTTCTTACCCTAGACAGTGAAGGCCTTTCGGCTGCAGACACACACTGGCATCCCTTTTCCAATTCTGATCAGCCACCTGTTATGTGGCGAAATCCCCTTACAAATAAATGGAAATGCCCACATCCTGTCCTCATCTGGGAATGTGGCTCAGCTTGTGTTTTGGACCAAGAGCTAGCAGCCCCAAGATGGTTACCAGAATGCCTGGTTAAACAGGTTAATGACTTACCTCAAACCGGGGACGGAGGCCCTCTCCCTGAGTACAAATTTTCCCCTTTTTCGGATCCATCCAACAATCTGTGTGAGGATCCTGCTTAAGGCACTTCTGCTGAACAGGTTTGTGCACGGAGGCCTGGGCCCTCCACCTTCCAACATCATGGAGTACCTTCCCCCCCCTCCCCCCGTGAAGGCAAGGGAGGATCTTGGACTCAGGCTCCCACTAGTTGGAAACAGACTGCTGACTGCATGACTAAGGTGGCTTACCTCCGTGCCGAGGTTGACCATAAATTCAGAGGAGTTCATCAGCCTAAATGGGTATGTGTTAACAAGCCAAAGATTATTCCCCCTAGTACAAGTAAAGCTCTCCAAAATTGTTCTGCAACCCGTACGCATACCCAGGTGATGCATGTCTCTTGTTATGTGTCGGCCTCAATTTGTGTTAACAAGCAGGGAAAATGATTTTTTGAAGCCTCCCTAATTAAAACTCATGAAGCAGGGGGGACCACTATTCATTATACCCCCGTTCTCTTTGACCGGGGAGGAGAAGGCAAATACACCAAGCTACAGTAAGCTGGGTGCCAAGGCACTGTCGGAAAACCTTCCGACTGGCCCATTAAGGCCCCTACAGGGGTCTCTGATGGTAGAGGACCCACTTATTCTGTCAAGCATCCTCAGATAATCAAACTTTTGAAACCCCAAATCCCTGAGCTCACATATCATCCCTTAATGTAGCCGAAATCCCAGTTCCCAGGTTTAGATACCAATACATTAGATATTTTGCAAACTACCTTCTCCTTCCTTAGTAATTCCAACCCCACCCTTGCTGGTAATTGCTGGCTCTGCATGACAACAGGGGCAAGCATTCCTATGGCAGTTCCTATTAATTTTACTATGGACAATGATAATACATGCCAACCCGGATTTCCCTTTAAAAAATAGCCTATAGGCACTTTTACATTATGTCTTTTAGGTGCGATGCAGAATAATACCTATGATATGGATTTTGGAATTACTTCCTTTGGAAATTGCTCAACAGTACAAAATTATTCCTCACCCATCCCATCTCTTTGTCCCCCCAATGGCACAGTTGTTATGTGTGGAGGAAATGTGGTCTTCCCCAGGCTTCCAGCGAATTGGACCAGTGACTGTGTTCTTGCCTTATTACTCCCTGATATAACTATTGTCCCAGGAGACGAACCTCTAGCCTAGACACCTTAGTCAAAAGACAGAGGCGGGTGATACAGGCCTTACCACTTATTGCCAGCCTTGGAATAACAGCTGCTGTGGTCACAGGTACACTGGCTTTGGCACGACTATACACCCTTACCATCGCATGTCTCAACAACTTAAAATGATGTACAAACTCTATCAGAAACCATTAAAGATTTGTAGGACCAAATAGACTTCCTGGCAAAAGTGTTCCTTCAAAACAGACGAGGCTTAGATTTGCTGACTGCTAACCAGGGAGATATTTGATTGGCCTTAGGGGAACGATGCTGCTTTTATGCCAATAAATCAGTCATAGTATGCACTAAATTTAAGCAGCTTCAAGAAGATCTAGAAAAGAGATAAAGAGAACTATTTGAAAATCCCCTCTGGACTAAGCTTAATGGATTTCTACCCTACCTTCTTCCCCTATTAGGCCCTTTGTTGGGTTTACGTTTAATGGTGACCATAGGACCCTGCATTATAAACAGTGTGGTACAATTTATTAAAGAACACATTAATATTATGGCCTCTAAGCCCATACAGATCCACTATCATCATCTGGAGATGGAAGACCACGCTGTCAACTTTTAAAAGGATGTTCTACCCTTCTCACAGGCTTATTTCTTAAGTTTACATCCCCACAGATCTCTCTTTCTTACATAAAACTATAAGTAAAAGCTCTGACAAATCATCTTCTGCCCTTGCCATAAGGGTTCGTCTCCATGGGCCCTTCGGCTTGGGGGAAGACGCACCCATGGAGTGAGGACGTTAGGCCATAATATCGGAGGGTGCAGGATGGACTGCAAAAGGATGGATCCACGGATCCCCAAACACAAGACCTCTGAGTGACACGCTCTGGTGCATGGCGGTTGGCATGCTTCCCCTTCAAGGCCATCTCCTCCAAAAACATGCCAAGGCCACCACGAAATCTGCTAATAAAGATGCTTGCTCGGATCAGGAGATATTCTAAGGCCTCCTAGACAAACAGAGCTTCTAACCCCCCCTAAAAACATGGCCAGTAAGGTAGGTCAAATATTTTATATAAGAAAGGGGGAGATGTCAGGGCCTAGAAGGAAGTTCTCCTTCAAAGAATAGCCTGACACTTACAAGAAAGAGCCCCCTGGGAGACATCCTGCCTGGGAGATATCCCACAACCATCTATCTCCCTGAGACATCCTGTCGCCATCTGTCTTCCTGAAATATCCTGAGGTTATCTAACCCTGTGAAGACATCCAGCAACTGCCGATAAGAGAGTTTCCCCATCGGCAGCATATAAACACCCTGTGAGAAAAATAAAAGTTTGCAGCTTGATCAGAACTCCTGTCTGGCTGTCATCTCTCCTGTCTCTTGTCCCTTCATTCCTCCCCAACTATTTTCGATGCCCACATTGATGTGTCCTGCCGGCCGGGACCCCTGGCACTAACCCATATCCTACTAGACTATGACTACTAATACTAATATGATGGAGGAAAATAACCCAAATAGAATAGAAATACAAGCAGTTCAGAGGAGGCATGGTGTATAGTTGGAGTTGCCTTTTGCATGATATAGGGTAGGTGTTATAAATCTAGCTAATTTTTAATTGAAATAATTCTCCATGTGTTTTTAAAGTTAAAAAATATGTGAATACCTGGCTCCCTTTCTCTGTAGCCTATTCACCACATGTATTTTATATGCACATATAGAATCCTACATGGTATCACACGTATATTCTTGTGAGGTGGCTGACTTAGCAGATTCAAATTGTGAGAAGAGATCATTTCTCCTAAACGCTGTTGGAACTGAAAATTCAACGTATGGGGGAGCCTCCTAGTAGAAAAACATTATACATTAATCCATGTTAAGTAAAATAAATATTTTCGCATCAGTGGATGATATATATTTCATGAAGAATTTCGTTTGGCATATATATTGCTACGTTTTATTGTCTGTGTTTGTGTTTTGTGTGTGTGTGTGTATATATATATATATATATATATATATATATATATATATACTCTCCAAATTTTTCAAAATATAAAATATATGTGTCCTATATACACTACCTAAATTCATTCATGTTCATGTATGTGGATTCATAATCAACTTTTCACAAGATTATTCTCAGAAATATACATCCACCTGAAATACATATTTGTTTTCTAGTACTGAAAAGTAACTTCAGTGAATGGTGCATAAAATCCTAATAATTCTACAGTAGCTGACCCAGTTTAACATCAATGCAAATAGATTCCTATGGGACATGATGTGTATTTTGAAGTTTATTTTATTTAACACTGGTACATTACTATTTCTTCAGTTTATGCACACCATAGGATATATATTTCATCCACAGGTTCACAAATTAATAGGCATTTGTTTCACTTTCAATCATTTCCTGCTTCAGAACACATGTATTCCTCCAGGTTTCTTGACTGTTCTTCTCATGAGACTTCTTTCCAAATACATTTTTTTCGATTTCCATAAAAATTTGAAGCAAAACTCCCACACTCTTCATGATAAACCATAACCCTAAAATTACCATTAGATGTATAACTGGTTGGAATGAATGATTGTATATCAATATAAGATTTCCTGTATATTTTCAGATAACAATTCAATCCATTATTTAAAGTTGGAACCAGTTATATAATTTATGTTGAGTGTCTATATGGAAGAAGCTGAAGGCCATTTTAGAGGGTTTTGGTTTTAATTGTGGTCGTTTGTTGGTGGTTGGAAGAGATGACTGGGTCCACCTGGGCTTGAACACTGGTGTGATTCCCCATAAGACTGAGTTCTGGAACCGAACTCAGAGAAGTATTGCCATGAAGTCATGTTGCGATTTTAGGAGGCCACGTATGAGAGTCGCCCTAGGAAACTGAGTTCTAGGCCCAGGATGGCTTCCCACATCGCCATGGGAATCTCATCCAGGATATTACATGATTTTATTTTTAAAGAGTTGGCAGCCATAATTAAGAGACAAAACACACATGGATCTCACATTGTAGACCTCAATGGGCCTGGCTTCATGTGACCTTTTGCCCCCTCTTTGGGAAGCCTTTCCTGTGAGAGTTCTCCAGAGGTTTCATTCAAATAAGCTTCCTCAAAATTTTATGGTTCCTGGATGAATGGGAAACTCACAGTGGCTCCAAATTCATCCTTGAAAAATGGCGAGATAAATACCATGAAATTTTGGACATTCCCTTGACCAGGTGGCACTGGAAAACATTTCCATGTCCTATTGCTGATCAGGAGTATACCAGACAGTGCCTTGATTGACTGGGTTTCATGAAAATGCTGTAGAACAGAGATGCCCGTAATTTGGAGCCTTCTGAGTAGTGAGCCTAGAGTAGTGGTTAGCAAGTGTGTGATAATACATCTGTGCTGTGGCCATGGAGATCTGCCATTGGCTTCCAAATGTCCTGTGACTGACATGGTGCAGCCAGCAGACAATTATATAAAAAGGCATCTTGGTATATGGAGACGTTTCTGGGCAATGTTCAGAATCAGGATGCTATGGACAAGGGCGCAAGCTATGTGGGATAGAAGCCTGGTTGGTGCGTTCTCCAGCAGACACTGACCAACCACATGTGACAGAATGCGGTGCAGCACTGCGACCCATTTGAACTCCTTGTATTTTGTGAAGCCAATACCAAACTCCCATTGTAGCAGCAAGAAAGACCATTAAAAGTGGAGTATGACCAAAGGGCTTCACAGTCCACACGGGGAGAGGCTTAGCCCCAATGGCCATTGTTTACCTACAAAAAGAGAATTCATCACTGCTGCACCATGTTCATTGGAAAATAAGAACACATGTCCTTCAGGTCACATAGATGCATATCTAGCTTTGATGGTCTCACTACAATGGAAGCTAAAGCTACTGACAACAACATATATTTCAAGTGCCCAGCCTCAGAGGCAGTTTCTCAAAATGTCTTTAGGCCAGGAAACCTCTATATTCATAGACACAGGGTACAACTTTTTGTACCGCCAATACTAATTTATACGTCTTCAAAATATTGCTCCCAGAAATGGTTACGAGAAATACTCATGTCACCTGATCTACATATACATTGTATCACAGTAATATTCTGAACACAAAATGCAAAGGTCACACTTATGATTGTACCAAAACCTAAATGGAAAGTGAACCTGCATTACTAAAATCATCCATGTCCACTTGCCTAATGCTCTCAAATGTCAATCCTATTGATGACTACATATTTCTTTTTTCCTAAGATTATATAATTAAAGTCAACCCTGTTGAATGTGTAATCCTATCACTAACTTTATGCTTTGCCTGGTTTCATAATGTCTCTATTGATATCTGCTTTCCTACATGTTTTCTCCAGTTCATCATTGTGACTGACTCTTCACATGTGCTGACATTTACATTCACTCTCTATATGTAACCCTATTGCTAAAGGACTTTTTTTCCAAATCCAATATTCACTCTTCTTCCTAAACCTACCAACTATATTCCTAATCTTACTGACTATCCCGTTTTGAATGGATGTTCTTTTCTACATTCAATCATCCAAGTAAATGTCAGGTGAGCGTCGGAGGAAGAGACCACCCAGAATCTATCTCATGCAACAGCAAAGGGTTTATTGGGGGTCCAGGGTCCTGGTGCTCATACCTCACTTGAATAGAGCAGAGAGCACTGAGAACAGCTTAAGCAGAGCTTATATACTTTCCTTGAAGAGGGCAGGGAGGGAATTTTATTAATGGATCAGGGCGAGTGGGCAGTTTGCGCGCAATCGGGTGAGGGAGTGCATTCTGTAGTTTGGCCGTTGGGGACAGCACATTCTGGGAACAAGATTAGCAAACATTTCTCAAGATTTCAACAGTGTTTTGTTAAGCGTACAGAAAAACAGGAAGTGACAAGTGCCTATTTTATTAACCTTTCATTCCCCACTTCTTCTTCTGGCTACTTTTGGTCATAAAAGTGATCATTGGGGGGTGTCACATTTTATGTCTGCTAGTGGGGTATTAACATAAGTTTAACTTGTCCAATTTGAGATTGGAGAAAAGAAATTACATGGTTGAGCAAACAGAGTTTATAGTTAGCAATAATATGAGGAATACACAATTTGAAAGGGTTACCAGTCTTTTCCAGTTTCCAGCCAGAGTCTCAACAGGCCGCAGGCTTGAGATGAGAGGTATGGATCCAGGAAATGATTCTGTCTACCTTTACCGCTGTAGGTGTTATAAGTAGCACCTGGTATGGTCCTTTCAAGCGGGGTTCCAGGGATGACACCTGATGTCGTCTTACATAGAAGAAGTATCTTACTTGATGTTGATTTGGAGTCCTCTCGTCCCCAGGTTGTTAGGCAGTGGCCATCTGTTTTCACAGGTATCCTGAGTTCTTTCAAGAGCTTTAAGTCTGTCAAGCAAGGGGGTGTGAAAGGGATCGTTAGGTCTTAGAGTTGGAGTTAGGTCCCTTACTGGAGGAGGGCACCATAGAAAATTTCATAGGGGGTGAGGTTACACAAAGAAACAGAGGGAGTATTTCTTGCATGAAACAGTTCATAAGGCAGTAGCATAGTACAATATTTTATGCCGGTCACTAAGCTTAATTTCGTTATGGTCTCTTTAATGGTTCTATTCATTCATTCTGCCTGTCCTGAACTCGGGGGTCTATAAGCACAATGTAACTTTCAATAAATCCCCAAGGTCCTGGCTAACCCCTGACTTATGTGGGTTATGAACGCGGGTCCATTATAACACCCTATTACTTTAGGCAGGCCGTATCTTGGAAAAATATCTCCCAGGATCTTCTTCACCACAATTTGCACTGTTTCTTTTTTTTTCTTTTTTTCCTTTTCTTTTTTTTTTTTTTTTTTGGTGGGAAAGGCTTCAATCCATCTGAAAATGTATCTACAAAGACTAGGAGATATTTAAGTCCATAACTTGCTGGCTTTATTTCAGTAAAATACACTTCCCAGAATTGTCCTTGTCTGGTTCCTCATAGGTGCTTTCCTGCAATAAGCTTGGAAGGATAAGAATTAACCAATTGATGGACCTGACAGGCTTTTGTTAACCATTCAGTTATTTCCTTTAACTGTGAGTCGGTTAGTGGAAAACTCTGTTCTTGATCCTTCATGAATGAATGTAGTTTCTTTGAACTAAGGTGAGTGATTTGGTGTACATTATCTACTGACATAGTTAGAGCTGTGAATATAGGAGTTTTTACTGAAGGATTTAGAAATTCCACTTGGGGGCCTTCAGGGTTAAAAGTTATTTTGGCCTGGAGCTTGCTGAGCAGAACTCTGCCCATCAATGGGGCCGGGCATTCTGGAATTACTAGGAAGAAGTGATGGATTTTTCCTTTCCCCTGGTCCCAGGTCCTCTTAGTTGTCCAAGCCCGATATTTACTGCAATTAGCCCCTTGAATTAGAGACCTTTTATTTGATACAGGGCAAAATGGGGCCTTAATGGATGAGTATATTGCCCCTGTATCCACTTCAATGTTTACTGGGGTGCCCTCCACTTCAAAAGTTAACCTGAGCTCGGGGAGGGGATCTGATCCCCAACTTTCTTAGTCATCCTCCAGAGTCAGAATGGCTGGCTGGCGTGGCTGTCTCTTTCTAAGGCTCTCTTTGGCCCAGTGTCCTTTTTCTTTACAGTAGGCACATTGATCTGAGGCCAGGGGTGGCCTCTAGTTTGGGCCCAGGTATCCCTTCCTGTCTCCATGTTTCTTATTTCTGGCCTATTTGTTGTTGTGACCAGGACCTTAGTCAATTCCTTAGTCTGTCTTTTGTTTCTTTTATCCTCCCTTTGCTTCCTTATCTTCTTCAGTTTCTCTCGTATAGTATACCTTTTTGGCTTCGCTGACTAAATCTCTCAAAGTCATATCTTGTAATCCATCTAAGTGTTTTAAATTTCTTTAAATATCCAGGGCAGCTTGCCTAATAAAGGCCATCATGACAGATGCCTTTTGAGCCTCTGCCTGAGTATCAAAAGGAGTATATCTCCTATATGCCTCCATAATTCTCCCTAGAAACATAGAGGGAGATACGTCAGGCCCTTGAATAAACTCTATTACCTTGGCCAAATTAGTTGGTCGCCTAGCAGCCACTAAGATACCCGCTATTAGAGCCCGGAGATAAGTGAACAGATGCTCCCTACCTTCAAAGGTATTGGGGTCCCTGTTTCGTCGATTCTAGGGAAAGCCGGGTTGAATATGTTGGGAAGTTGTGTCAGTCACCCACCTGGTCTGAGGATATTATTTTCTAGCTTCCAGGAGGATTCTCTTTTGTTCCTCTGTCATGAAGAGAGTCCCTAGGTGTTGTTGGCAGTTATTCCAAGTAGGCTGGTGTGAAAACATCTATGAATCAACCACACCTGAGAGACGAGTGGGGTCCTCGGTAAAAGGGGGATTGTTATTTTTCCAGTTATATAGGTCTGAAGAGGAGAAAGGCCAATACTGGTAGGCTTGCATTTTTTCCCCATGACCATCATCAATCATTGGCACATAGGGACGGAGGGGGAGCATCACGGGAGTTCCAGGGTTTTCAATCATTCATTGCCTGTGAGTTCCTTTAGCCGGGCCAGGTTCCTCCAGGGGAGGAGGGGCTGTGTGTGCCACGGGGGAGTTTTCTGGAGGGTGCTGGGCTGGCTTAGCTTCCTCCAATGGCGGAGAGGCTGAGTCAGCAGCAGGGGAATCACTTAGAGGGTGTTGGGGGTTGGGAGACCAGGGCAAGGGATAAGGAGAGGGATGAGAGTCCAGTAGAGTTAAATCTTGTGACTTAGGCAGAAAAGAGGGTGGAGGAGGAGGAGGAGCAGAGGGTTTGAGAGATCGTGGGGAAAGATTAGGAGCGGGGGCAGGGGCAAAGAAAGCCTTCACCCATGGAGGAGATTTGCAGAGGTAATGCCGGGTTAAGATATATGGCTTTTGATCTGGATGGCTATGTGGCCCTTCCTGAAAGACAATATCTCTGACTTTTTAAATTACTGAGAAGTAGAAAAATTCTTCTAAGGGCCATCCGAATCCAAAGGTGGGCCATTCTGAGGCACAGAGAGTCTGCCAGGTCCAGCGGTTTACTGAAAAAGAAAGATTCTGAGCCCTTAAGCGGAATTTGGTCCAGTGATCAAGGGTCAGGGACAGAGGCATTGAAGTGCTCTTTCCCATAATGAAAAATGCACAAACAGTAAAAGCAACGACACAAGACACAGACAAGACAAGACAATAAAGACAGGCAATGGACGTCCAACACTGAGACAAGGACTGAGTAGCCGGCAATACCTGATGGGCTGGCAATACCGAATCTGAAACAAAATATCACTGAGTTAAGGAGACTATTGTTCCTCGATTTTCAGAGTCCTCTGGGGTGTCCCTCAGGGTGGTTGCCTGTGGCTCTGTGACACATCTGTCAGCCACCGTGAGAGAGAGCTCACGCTCTTTATTGACAGCCATTTTGCCAAGACCTAACCTGAAACCTGACACCAGAAAGAGGCGCCTTACGAATCCCGAGAGGAGCCTGTTGGGGTCTCTCGTCCGCTGCTCCCAGAACTCGGTGGAACCTCCATATGTAAAGGTCGGACGAGTGTCAGGCGAAGAGACCTCCAAGAGACTGTCTCATGCAAAAGCAAAGGGTTTATTGGGGGTTCAGCATGCTGGGGCTCAGAGCTCACTTAAATATAGCAGAGAGTCCTGAGAACAGCTTAAACAGGGCTTATATACTTTCCTTGGGGAGGGCAGGGAGGGAAGTTAAGTATACAGTAAAACATGAAGAGACAACTACCTATTTTACTAACTTTTCACTAACGACTATACTTTTCCAGATTTCCTAATGTCTCTATTGATATCTATTTTCCTACATACTTTTCCCAGTTAATCTTTGTGACTGACTCTTCACATGTGCTGACATTTACATTTACTCTATACCCGAAAAGCTATAGCTAAAGAACTTTTCGTGCAAATTCTATACTCACTATCCTTTCTAAACTAACGACTATCTTCTTAATCTTACCGACTATCACTTTTTGACTGGATGTTATCTTTGACAATCAATCATCCAAGGCACAAGGTCCAATGCAATTGTATATCGATGTACCTGAGACATCTGTGCAGAAAATATATCAAAGCTAAGTATCACAATCAAGGTCCTAATACACTTCTGGGTTTTAAATCTTACCTAGATTTCTGTTTTCATACTTATATTTTACCTATATATTCTTGTAATTATCGCAGGTTATCAATACCATTTTTCATCCAGCTGAATGATTCCTAACCCAAATCAAACCTGTTACTAACCCTAACCATTCACTGTTGCCTCAATCTAACTTTACAGAAGAGCAGGGACAGAGATGGTCTTACAATACAAAAATGTAGGATTCATTCCAACTACTGAGAAACTCAAAGGTCCATGCAAAAATGATCCCTGCAGAAGTTGTAGGCAGCTATGTAGGAACTGAGAGAGCAAAAGTCATCTTCCATTGTAAAAAACCTGGTCAGGATGAAGGAATGTGTCTGAATCAGCCTCTGTCTTCTTAATTTAGAGAAGAAGGACCAAACCAGGCCTGTGTTGAGAGCTGTTCCCGGGTGCCTATGGTTGATATACCATTCTAAGTTGTGAAAGTGTCACAGGAAGTAGGGGCAGCCTCAATTTCATGGGACCCTTTGAAACAACTGTTAGGACAACGTGGTTGCCAAGGCAGTGACCTTATTCAATTCCTGAAGGAAGTGACCTCACCTAACATCCTTAGTGACAGAACTCTCTGAACTTGGGATCCAGGAAGCCAGTCACCCAAATCCACTCCCAGTCCCACTCTCAGGGGTCTCAATTTCTTGGATTTACCAAGGACAGATTTAGTCTTTCTTGGTACATACTGATGTGAGGATGGCCAAATGCCAGAAAGCTCTGAAAAGTCGCCTTTACTGAGAAAGCAGGTATTGGATCACCGCTGGCTCCTCAGTACTTCACAATGTTGACCAAAGAGACCAGATCTGAGACAGGACAGGCCATTTTGGGGGAAGAAAATATGGCCCACAATCAGAGAAACTCTGGATAGTCACAGACCTACTTTCGGGAAGGAGGTGCCTTTGTGGGTGTGGGTGTGAGTTTGTGGATTTGTCTCATGTTCTCAGAATAGGTAGGAAAGTCGGTATGTTTGGTTTGGTGTAGACTGTTTCGAGTAAGTCGTTTGACAAGGCGAGTGTTTGTATGTCTGTGTATCCCACGGTGTCCATGGTTGTAGACATTAGAAAAGAGAATGCATCAATTGATATGTCCTGTCTAGTTGAAAGCTTCCCAGCATTCATCACGCCCAATTTATGAATGGATTTCAGCTTGCATTATCGATGGGCAACACTTGCTATCTTTCAAAGTTTCTGCTTTCTTCCTGAATTCTGGCCACTGTCCAGAATAGGCTCATGGTTTTGTGTACAATATATGTACCACTTCCAAGCCCTGTGACATCGTCATGTACTGGATAGCTGAAGGGAATGGCGAGCAACTCAGAAAACTCTGATACCAGTGTGATCAGGATAGTCTCAGTGGAGAAAACCTTTGGGCCTTTTAATTATCAATTGTTCTGCTGCCCTCAATGTCTGAAAGGTCTTTGCCTCAGGCCACCTTTTTTTGATGCCTGAAAAAAACTGTTTTCACATGGAAATGAATGGGCATCACCTGAAGCTTTTTGCTTAATTCCTTTGGAAAGGATGTGTCTGAATCAGCCTTTTGGCCCTGTGTGAGGCTTAGGCTTAGATTCTCAGCACCTGATGGATCTAAAGAAAGATTCCATGTGTGCATCCAAAACCAAAATAGCCAAAAGAGCAGTCATTCTGCATGAAGTCTCTCCCCTTCCTTTGTGAGGTTCCAGACCTAAATCAAGTTAGAATAGGAATGCTTTGGGTCAAATAATTTCTTCAAAGCCCTGCAGAGGCTAGCCCATAGGTGCTTGGGTTTCCTCATGTCTCCAATTCAGACAAAGAATCTAAACCCCACAGTAGTCCTCAAATTGGAGAAGCAGAGAAGTATTAACAGCAGGCCTATGTGATCACACCAGGTTCACAGGAAGGGTGTCCAAGCCACCCTGATTTTAGGCAAATTAGGGGCAAGGGAGATTATTTTGGAGACTGTCTTGGTCTGCGCCCCTCATCGAAACATCCAACCAGAGGTTATGAATAGTGTTTATATGAAATATCATGAGGACCATGTGGGAGTGTGTTGGTTTTAATTGTGGTCATTTGTGTGGTGGTTGGAAGAGATGACTGGGTCCACCTTGACATGATCTCTGGTGTGATTCCCCTAAGAGACTGAGTTCTGGAACTGACCTCAGAGAAGTATTGCCATGAATTTTGTTGGGATGTTAAGAGACTACGCATGAGAGTCACCCTTGGAAACTGAGATGTATGCCCAGGTTGTATTTCCACAAAGCACTGGGAATCACAGCCAAGATATCACATGATTTTATTCTGAAAGACTTGGCAGCCATAGTTGAGAGTCAAAACACACATGGACCTTACATTGTAGACATCAATGGGCCTGGATTCACGTGACCATTTAGCCACTCTTTGGGAAGCCTTGCCTGTGAGAATTCTCCATTGTCTTTTATTGACATGAGCTTCCTCAAAATTTATTGGTTCTGGATTGATTTGAAACGCACAGTGCTTACAACTTCATCTTTCAAAAATGGCTAGATAAATACCAAGAAATTTTTGAAATTCCCATGACCAGGTGGCACTAGAGAACCTTTGGATGTCCTGTTGCTGATCATGAGTATACCAGACAGTGCCTTGATTGACTGGGTTTCATGAAAATGGTGTAGAACAGAGATGCCAATAAATTGGAAGCTGCTGAGTCCTGGGCCTAGAGCAGTAGTGGGCAGGTGTGTGATAAAACATTTGTGGTGGGGCCATGTGGATCTGCCATTAGCTTCCAAGTGTCTTGTGACTGAAATGGTGCAGCAAGCAGTCCCTTCAATGTAAAGGCATCTTGTAATATTGAGAAGTCTTAGGGCAAGTTTCAGAATCAAGTTGCTATGGTCAATGGGGCAAGCTATGTGGGATAGAAGCATGGTTCATGCATTGTCCTAGAGAAACTGACCCACCACACGTGACAGAACTCCCTCCAGCACTGTGTCCCAGTTGACCTCTTTGTATTTTGTGAAGCAAATACCAAACTCCCAGTGAAGCCGCAAGAAACACCATGAAAATTTTAGGATCACAAAATGGCTTCACAGTCCACACGGGAAGACACTTAGACCCAGTGTCCACTGTTTAGCTACAAATTGCAAATTCAGCACTGCTGCTCATGTTCAGTGGAAAATAAGAAACAATGTCCTCCAGATCACATAGTTGCAGACCCACCTTTATTGGTCTCACTAGAAACGAAGCTAAAGCACTTGACAACAACATATGTTTCAAGTGCCCAACCTCAGAGGCAGTTCCACAAGAAGTCTTTAGGCCAGAAGAGCTCCAGTGGGTGGAGTGTTTACCCTGTCCCTTACTTTTGGAAACTCCTTAGCATATTCCATTCCAGATATGTATTCACAGATTTTCTAACTCTTCTCCTCTAATTTTGTCTTACGTGGGGAGTAGGTAATGTCAAGCCATTGTTCTGGATGACAGTGGGAACAATTATTTGTAGCACATATTTGCATACACATTGGATTCATTTTACAATTTTCCAGTCAAAATAGTGAATCCCTCACACTAACCCCTACGCTACTAAACTCTGACTACTAATCATAATATGATGGAGAATAATAACCCAAACAGAATTGAAATACAAGCAGTTCAGAGGAGGCATCGTGTATAGTTGGACTTGCCTTTTGCATTATATAGGGTAGGAGTTATGAATCTAGTCAATTATTTGGTTGAAAGAATTCTCCGTGTTTTTTTTATATGCACATATAGAATCATACCTGGTATCACACGTATATTTTTGGTGAGGTGGCTGACTTGGCATATAGAAATTGTGAGAAGATATCACTCCTTCTAAAAGCTGTTGGAACTGAGAAGATATCACTCCTTCTAAAAGCTGTTGGAACTGAGAATTCAACCTATGGGTGATCCTCCTATTTGAATAGCATTATACATAAATCCATGTTCAGTAAAATGAATATTTTTGAATCTGTGGATGATATGTATTTCATGATGAATTTCGATAGGCATATGTAATGCTACTTTTTAATGTCTCTCTGTGTGTGTCTGTGTATATATATATATATATATATATATATATATATATATATATATCCTCCAGATTTTTCAAAATATGAAATATATGTGTCTTATTATGCACTCCCAAATTTCATTCATATTCATGTATGTGGATTTATAATCTACTTTTCAAAAGATTATTCTCAGAAATATTCATCCACCCGAAATACATTTTGGTTTACTAGTACTGAAAACTATCTTCAGTAAATGGTGCATAGAAATCCTAATATTTTGACATTGCAAGATGGCCATGAATAGAGTGCATCACACCCTTTGTACTGCGCCACTTCATATGTGAATAAGGAGTTAGAATGACGAAAAAGTATCTTGTTAGGATCTTACAGAAAAATGGGTGTGCCTGGAACCTAGAAGAATGATTTCCACCACCAAGGTCCTGTAATTGAGTCTCAAACAAGAGCCAACTATGCGACCAAAGATCTGGGGTGACTGATCCGTGCGGCCCGTGCCATGGCTACAGACGGCGGGCCTCCACTGAGAAGCGACCAGCATGCAGGGAGAAACGTTGCTGCAAATTCTGTGGAATCCGGCTGGCTCACGCGCCACTGAGCCCGGGGCTGAGCTCGGGATTTCAGATGGGGAAGAAAGCGCTACAGTTCTATCCCCCACAACCGAAATTCCATCGAGGAAATCAACGGCCACCATCTTGGAGAGCTGAAGTATCCACCGCCACTCTCCGACAGATTGCAACAACAAAACAGGTGTGTGTTACTCAGCTTATCTCCCATACAGCAGGTAATTTGCAAAAATTCTCTCTTAGGCTTTCCGGGGGAGGGATTACCAGAGAAAGCCTTCACAAAGACAGGGGGAAAACTAGTGGCACCTGACCCTCAACTTCCCCTCCCATCACCGGTGAAAACGAAACTTGTCTAGCCAGCGCAATGGGTGGGGCAAGCGGAAAAATTCAAAACAATAGAATGCCAGGGTTCCCAATAGACACCCTCCACACCCAAGAAACGGCAGGCAAAGAGTACAGTTTGATCTGCCAAGAGGCATCACTCAGGGGAAATCTGGTGTAGCAGGGGAAATCAGGACTCGCAGAGGAAACCAGGGGACTAGAGGACAGACCCGCTTGACTAGGCGGCTGGAGAATGCCTGCCCACCAGCAACCAATCACCCGCTGGCTGCCTGCGCAATTGGGCAGCTAGAGATCACCCGTCCGCCGGTGACAGCCCATTCGCTGATTGCACGACTGGATGGCTGGAGACCGCCCGCCCGCCAGCGACCGGGAGGTGAAACCAACCAGAGACAGTCCAGTCCCACCCCCCCATTCAAACACCCCGGCAAGGAGCCTGGGGCCCGCCATAGCAGACAGGTGACATCACTGGAGCTCAGCTGTCGGAATTCCTTCCAAGCGGAATCCACTTTTGCAGGCATAGTCTACAAACACAAAAGAGAGACAACAGAGATATACAAAACCAAAACAAATCTATTGAAGAGAGCAGAAACACAGCAATCAATAGAGCTGAAAAGTAATGTGAACATCATGAAAAAACAAGGGAAAAAAATTTTACAGGAAGACCGAGAAGCATCAGAAATAGGGATAGGGAAAAAACTCAAGGCATACCTAACTCAGATGGAAAGGGATATTAGAGAAGACATGAGGCAGCAAGTCCAAGCAATAAAAGTATATTTTGAAAATCAAATAAACAAACAAATTCAAATGGCAAAGAACGAGCTTTACCAGGAGATAGAGATCTTAAAAAGAAATATCAAACAGTAATCCTAGAAATGCAGAAAACTATAAACCAAATTAAAAACTCAAACGAAGAATATTACAAATAGACTAGATCAATTAGAAGTTAGAACATCAGATAATGAAGACAAAGTTTATCAACTTGAAAAGAATAGAGTAAACACAGAAAAGATGCTTAAATCCCATGAGCAATCTATTCAAGAGATATGGGATGTCATAAAAAAAACAAATTTGAGTGTCATCTGGATAGAAGAAGGCATAGAGATTCAAACCAAAGGAATGGACAACATATTAAATGAAATATTTCTGGAAAATTTCCCAGAGATGAAAGATGGAATGAATTGCCAAATCCTGGAAGCCTACAGGACCCCAAGCATTCAAAACCATAATAGACCAACTCCAAGACAAATAATTATGAAGATAGCCAGAACAAGGACATACAGAACAAAGAGAGAATATTAAAAGCTAGGAGAGAAAATAGGCAGATTACATTCAGGGGTAAACCAATAAAGTTAACGACTGATTTTTTATCACAAACTTTGAAAGCAAGAAGATCCTGGAAAAAAGTATTTCAAACGCTCAAAAATAATGGATTCCAACCAAGAATACTGTATCCAGCAAAATTAAGCTTCAGATTTGACAATGAAATTTAAGTCTTTCACGATAAACAAAAGCTAAAAGAATTCACAGCCAGAACACCAGCAGTGCAAAGCATTTTGAGCAAAATACTACAAGAAGAGGATTTGAAAAGTAATGCCTGAAACTAGCAGCGGGAGGTATCTCAGTAAAGGGAGAGGAAAATAACCAAAAAGTAAAAACTAACCAAAATAAATAAATAAATAAATAAATAAACATGACTGGAAGTACAAATCATATTTCAATTGTAACCTTAAATGTTAATGGCCTAAACTCACCAATCAAGAGAAATAAGCTAGTAACCTTGATCAAAAAAGAAAAAAATCCAACAATATGCTGCCTTAAGGAGACTCATATGACAGGTAAAGACATACAGAGGCTGAAATTAAAAGTTTGGGAAAAATCATACCACTCACATGACCCTCGGAAGCAAGCAGGAGTGGCCATACTCATATCGAATAAAATCAACTTCAACCCTACGTTAATCAAAAGGGATAAAGAAGGACACTATATACTGTTAAAAGGAACCTTGCACGAACAATGCATAACCATTATCAATTTGTATGCACCAAACAATTGAGCTGCAACACTCATAAAACAAACTCGCCTCAAGTTCAAGAGTCAAATAAACTACAACACAATAATTATGGGTGACATCAACACACCGCTCTAGCCATTAGACAGATCCTCTAGACAAAAACTGAATAAAGAAACTATAGAATTCAACAGCAAAATCAGTAACCTAGACTTCACCGACATATATAGAATATATCAACCATCAAAAAGTGGATACACGTTCTTCTCAGTAGCACATGGATCCTACTCAAAGGTAGACCATATATTATGCCATAGGGCAATTATTAGTAAATATAAAGTCGTGGAGATAATACCATGCACCATATCTGATCATAATGGAATGAATCTGGAAATCAATGATAAAAGAAGGAAGGAAAAATCCTACATCACATGGAAAATGAACAACATGCTACTGAATGATAAATGGTTTACAGAAGACATAAAGGAGGAGATAAAAAAAATTCGTAGAGACAAATGACAATACAGACACAACACACTGGAATCTATGGGACACAATGAAAGCAGTTTTAAGTGGGAAATTCATTTCTTGGAGTTCTTTCCTCAAAAAAAAAAAAGAAAAAAACAGCAAATAAATGAACTCACACTACACCTCAAAAACCTAGAAATGGAAGAGCAAAACAACAGCAAATGTAGTAGAAGACAAGAAATAATTAAAATTAGAGCAGAAATTAAGGAAATTGAAACAAAAAAAAACATTGAAAATATTGATAAAAATAAAGTTGGTTCTTTGAAAAAATAAATAAGATTTATAGACCCTTCTCCATGCTAAGGAAGAGAAGAAAAGAGAGAACTCAAATTACTAACATACGGGATGAAAAAGGCAATATCACAACAGACACTACAGAAATAAGAAGATAATTAGAATGTATATGGAAAACCTATGTTCCAATAAAATAGATGATAGTGAAGATATCAATAAACTTCTTAAGTCATGCGATCTGCCCAGATTGAGTCAGGAAGACAGACACAATTTAAACAGAACAATAACAAAGGAAGAAATTGAAGAAGCCATCAAAATACTACCAACAAAAAAAAGCCATGGACCTGATGGGTATACAGCAGAGATCTACATAACCTTCAAAAAGGAATTAATACCAATACTTTTCAAGCTATTTCAAAAAATAGAAAAAGAAGAAACTCTTCCAAATTCATTCTATGAGGCCAATATCACCCTGATCCCAAAACCAGACAAAGACACTTCATAGAAAGAAAACTACAGACCAATATCTCTAATAAACTTGGATGCAAAATTCTCAATAAAATCTTGGTGAATCGAATACAAAAGCATATCAAAAAAAATTATGCACCATGATCATGTAGGATTCATCCCTGGGATTCAAGGCTGGTTCATTATACGGAAATCAATAAATGCTAATCACCACATCAATAGACTTAAAGACAACAACCATATGATCATCTCGATAGATTCAGAAAAAACATTCGACAAAGTTCAACATCCCTTTATGTTGAAAACACTAGAAAAACTAGGGATAACAGGAACTTACCTCAAGATTGCAAAAGCTATATATGATAAACCTCAGGCTGGCATCATCCTAAATTGAGAAAAGCTGAAGGCATTCCCTCTAAAATCTGGAACAAGAGGGATGCCCTCTATCACCACTTCTATTTAATTTAGTTCTTGAAATACTAGGCATAGCAATTAGACAGACAAAAGAAATTAAAGGCATAAAACTAGGAAAAGTAGAACTTAAATTATCGCTATTTGCGGATGACATGATAATATATTTAACAGACCCAAAAGGGTCTACAGAGGAACTGCTAGAGTTAATAAATGAATTCAGCAAAGTGGCAGGATATACAATCAACTGGCATAAATCAAAGGCATTGCTGTATATCAGCAGCAAAACTTCTGAAATGGAAATGAGGAAAACCACTCCATTCAAAATATCCTCAAAGAAAATAAGATAATTGGAAAAACAATTAAATAGTTGGGAAACAACCTAACAAAAGAGGTGAAAGATTTATAAATGAAAACTACAGAACCCTAAAGAGATAGAAGAGATCTTAGGATATGGAAAAATATACCCAATTCATAGATAGGCAGAAATAACATCATCAAAATGGCGATAATACCCAAATTCTCTACAGGTTTAAATTGATGCCAATCAAAATCCCAACGACATTTCTTGTAGAAATGATAAAGCAATCATGAAATTCATATGGAAAAACAAAAGACCCAGAATAGAAACAGCAATTCTAAGCAGGAAGTTTGAATCTGGAGGTATAGCGATACCAGAGTTCAAACTGTACTACAAAGCAATAGTAACAAAAACAGCATGGTACTGGTACCAAAACAGGCAGGTGGACCAATGGAACAGAATAGAGGGCACAGAAACCAATCCACAAAATTACAACTTTCTTATATTTGATAAAAGGGGCTAAAAACCTGCAATATACGAAGGATAGCATCTTCAACAAATGGTGCTAGAAAAATTGAAAATCGATATGCTACAAAATGACACTGAATCCCTTTCTCTCTCCAAGCAAGGAAGTTAACTCAAAGTGGATCAAGGAGCTAGATATCAAATCAGAGACACTGCATCTGATAGAAGAAAAAGTTGGCTACGATCTACATACTGTGGGGTCGGGCTCCAAATTCCTTAATAGGACACCCATAGCCCAAGAGTTAATAACAAGAATAAATTAATGGGACTTACTTAAACTAAAAAGTTTTTTTTTCTCAGCAAGAAAAACAATAAGAGAGGTAAATAGAGAACCTACATCCTGGGAACAAATTTTTACCCCTCACACTTCAGATAAAGCCCTAATATCCAAAATATACAAAGAACTCAAAAAATTAAAAAATAAGATAACAAATAACCCAATCAACAAATGAGCCAAGGACCTGAACAGACACTTCACAGAGGAGGACATACAACCAATCAACAAGTACATGAAAAAATGCTCACAATCTCTAGCAGTCAGAGAAATGCAAATCAAAACCACCCTAGGATACCATCTCACTCCAGTTAGATCGGCAGCCATTAGGAAGTCAAACAACAGTAAGTGTTGGCGAGGATGTGGGGAAAAGGGGACACTTGTACACTGCTGGTGGGACTGTAAATTGGTGCAGCCAATTTGGAAAACAGTATGGAGATTCCTGGGAAAGCTGGGAATGGATCCACCATTTGACAAAGATATCACCCTTCTTGGACTATTCTCTGAGCATCTTAAAACAGCGTACTATTGGGATACTGCCACATCAATGATCATAGCGGCACAATTCACAATAGCTAGACTGTGGAACCAACTTAGATGCCCTTCAATAGATGAATGGATAAAAAAATGTGGAATCTACACACAATGGAGTATTACGCAGCACTAAAAAATTACAAAATCATAGAATTTGCAGGGAAATGTATGGCATTAGAGCAGAATATGCTAAGCGAAGCTAGCCAATCCTTAAAAAACAAATGCCAAATGTCTTCTTTGATATAAAGAGAGCAACTAAGAACAGAAAGAGAGGAAGAGCATGAGGTAAAGATTAACATTATACAAAATGAGTGAGGGGAGAGAAAGGGAGAGAGAACAGAAAGCATATGGAAATGGTAGGAAACCCTCAATGATACACAAAATTACACATAATAGGTTGTGAGGGGAAATGGGAGGGAAATAATGGAGAGAATTAAACAACAGCACATGAGGTAGAGAGGGAAGATGGGAGGGGAGGGGAGGGGGGATAGTAGGGGATAGGAAAGGTAGAAGAATACAACAGTCACTAATATGCCATTATGTAAAAATGTGAATGTGTAACCAATGTATTTCTGCAATTCTTATTTGGGGAAAAAAATGGGAGTTCATAATCCAAATGAGAAAAATGTATCAAAGATGATATATCTTGAACTTTGTAATGTTTTGAATAACCAATAAAAATAAATAAATAAATAAAGGTTTAAAATTCAGTGGGAAGAAATCAGCTAAAAAAGTGTTGAGATGCATTCATTTTTCTTAGCAGAAACTTTGTTTTGTGTAGTTGTAACTATCACAAATTTATTTTACCAGAAATTTGGCTTTTGAAAATGCACATAAATTGAGATTAAAGGATAATTCACCTACCTTCATGAAAAATTCATAGCATTTCCTATATTTTTCATATTTCATTTTTTTAGTTAATATTTTGTCATGGACCAGGTCTAGCCTTAGGCTATTCTTCCAGAATACTACCTCATCTGACAAGTTGGTACAATGTGTTGGATTTTTCTTTTCTTCTTTTATTTAATTGTTTCTAGCTAATAATGTGTATTTCTCCTTATCTTTATTTGGACATACATACCCAACTATATCTTTGCATTTTATGTTTTACTGGGGAAGAGACTCATCAAAAGCTTTTTGTTATATGTATTAACAATCAAACATTCAGAGCATGCAATTATTCTTAATTTTGCATGAAAATATCTTTGCACAATTTTTCTTATAAAGATTTAGAATTATTAATAATGTCCCTGCTGTAATAAGTAACTACTTACAAGAAGAATTAAACAATTGACTTTATATCAATTATGAATATGAAAAGTACTAAAATAAATATTTGGCAATTAATACACAATTGATAGAAATTGAAATCACGAGAAAGCCATTTAAAATGTCAGTGCATATGGTCCTTAAATAATAGGTTTTTTAAAAATTTTTTCTCTAATTCATAAGATATATTATGCCATATTTTCACTTAATGTGATATAAAACCTTAAATTATCAGTATAGATAAATAAGAAAGAAACCTGTTTACTTAAATATGTTTAATTGATTTTCACTGTAAGATGTTAATTCTGGAAGACTTGAGAATTAAGAAAGATATGGTCTATATTATATCTAACAGGCTAATCAAAGTACTTTTAAATATAAATGTATATATACATATATAATATATGTAATGCATATGCATGAATATAGATACATATATATAATAAATGTATAGTGATATATCTATCATGTGATTATAATTTTAAAGTTTTCTCAAGAAAAAAGAATGACTATAAAAAACAGTCTTAAATTTAAATTTCATAGCAAGATACTGTTTGTAATGACATGAGAGAAAAATTGATATGGATGGAAAATGAAAAAGGAAGAGAGAGAAGGGGGAAAATGAGGAAGAAAGTGAGTAAAGAAGAGGGAGAGGCATATTCGATGTTAAGAAAAAAGTGGAGGGGCTGGGTTTATGGCTCAGTGGTAACATGATTGTCTAGCATGTGTGAGGCACTGGGTTCTATTCTCAGCACCACATAAAAATAAACAAAATGAAGGTCCATCAACAACTGAAAAACAAAAAATGAAAAAGTAGAAATATTACCAAAATTCCAAGCTTTGTTGAATGTTAAATAAAAAACAATATGTTAAATAGCCTTATGTAATTTCTAGACTCCCCAAAATAGTCATTAAATGTTAGATCATTAGTGCTATAACTAAAAATCCATTGTTCCTTCCTCTACATTCTGTGGCATGCTAGTACTAAAATAAATTGTATTATAACACCAAAAAAAAAAAAAAAGCCAAATCATAATATTTCTACAGTAACTGACCCGAGTTTAACATCAATGCAAGTAGATTCCTATGGGACATGATGTGCATTTTGACGTTCATTTTTATTCAACAGTGGAACATTACTATTTCTTCAGTTTATGCACATCATAGGATACATATTTCATCCACAATTTAGCAAATTTATACTCATTTGTTTAACTTCAAATCACTTCCTGCTTAAGTACCCATGTATTCCTCCATGTTTCTTGACTGCTCTTTTCATGAGACTTCTTTACAAACACATTATTTTCGATTTCCATTATCATATTTGAAGCAAAACACCCGTCATGATAAACCATAACCCTAATATTACCATTAAATGTATAAGTGGTTGGAAAGAATGATTGTATATCAATATAAGATTTCTTACTTAGTTACAGATATCAATTCAATCCATTATTTAAAGTGGAACCAGTTATATTATTTATCCACAATATGGTCTATTCATGTATTATCTCTATATTCATAGACACAGGGTACACCTCTTTGTACCCCCAATACTAATTTATACGTCTTCAAAATATTGCTCCCAGAAATGGTGGAACAAATACATGTAACCTGATCTACATATACATTTTATCACAGTAATATTCTGAAGAGCAAAAAGCAAAGTTCACACTTATGATTGTACCATACCTAAATGGAAAGTGAACATGGATTACTAAAAATATCCACGTCCAGGTTGCCTAATGATCTCAAATGAAAATCCTATTGGTGACTACATATTTGTTTCTTCCAAAGATTATATATTCAAACTCAACCCTGTTGAATATGTCTAAAGCTGTCACTCACTTTTCACTTTGAATGATTTTGTAATGTGTCTATTGATATCTGCTTTCCTACATATTTTCCCCAGTTCATCATTGTGACTGAATCTTCACATGTGCTATCACTAACATTCACTCTCTAACCGAAACCCTATTGCTAAAAAACTTTGGTCCAAATCCTATATTCACTCTTCTTCCTAAACCTACCTACTGTCTTCCTAATCCTAACGACTATCCCTTTTTGACTGGATGTTCTCTTCTACATTCAATCATCCAAGGTACAAGGTCCTATGCCATTGTATATCGATTTATCTGAGACATCCGTGCAGAACGTAATTCAATGCTAAGTATCCCAATCAAGGACCCAATGACCTTCTGGGCTTCAATTCTTACTTAGATTTCTCTTTTCGTTCATATATTTCACCTCTATATTCTTGTAAATATCGCAGATTCCCAATACCATTGTTCATCGAGCAGAATTGTTCCTAACCAAAATTGAAAATGTTATTAATACTAACCATACACTCTTCCCTCAATCTAACTTTACAGAAAAGCAGTGACAGTGTTGGTCTTACAATTCAGGAATGTATGGGATCTTCCACCTGATGAGAACCTCAAAGGTATGTGCAGAAATGATCCCTGGAGAAGATGTAGGCAGCTATGAAGGACCTGAGAGAGCAAAAGTCATCTTCCATGGAAAACAACCTGGTAGGATGAAGTTTGGTGTCTGAATCAGCCTCTGTCTTCTTAATGTAGAGAAGACGGACCAAACCAGGCCTTATGGAGAGCTGTTGCTGAGAGCCTATGGATTATATCTCATTCTAACTTATGAAAGGGTCACAGGAAGTAGGGGCAGCCTCCATCTAAAGGGACCATAAGAAGCAACTGTTAAAACAAAGTGGTTGCCAAGGCAGTGACCTCATTAACTTCCTGAAGGAAGTTACCTCACCTCACTTCCTTGGTGTTGGAACTCTGTGAACTTGGGATCCAGGAAGCCAGGCACCCCGAGCCAGTCCCAGTCCCAGTCCCAGTTGTCTCACTTGTTTGGATTTACCAAGGACAGGGTCAGTCTTTCTTGGTACCTACTGATTTGAAGATGTCCAAATGCCAGAAGAGCTCTGAAGAGGGGGCTTTCCTGAGAAAGAAGGTAGTGGCTCACCGCTGGTTCCTGTCAACTTCACAGAGTTGGCCAAGGAGACCAGATCTGAGAGAAGACAGGCCATTTCGGAGGAACATAGTATGGCCCAGCAGTCAGAGAACACTCCGAATAGTCACAGACCTACTTGGGGGAAGGAGGTGCCTTTGTGGGTGTGGTTGTGGGTTTGTGGTTTGGTCTCATGTTCTGAGAATAAGTTTTTTCAGATATCAGCTCCGGAGCCCAGGAATTAGTTCCCATTGGGGCTAAGGTTCCCCACCAGCGAGATTTGAAATTGGCGCTGGCTGCATTGTTAACAAGGGCGGGGACTTTTCACGCCACTGCAGAAAAGGAGAAGGTAGGAAGAAGAAGTCCTTAGGCGCCATGTTGGGGTTTTTCTCTGGGGTATGGCTGCCATTTATACTTTTCCTAACATTCCTCCCTTTTTGTTTTTTTTAGAAATTGGGGTGTTGTTTGTCATTTCTGGCTGATTCCTGCTGTGTAGGGGTGCTGTGGGGCCTAGAAAGGGAAGTGGACGAATGCTCGGGGGGGCAGGTCTTGGGATATCATGGCAGCCAGAAATAAAACCCAGTGGTATAGATAGCTACTTCAGTAGGGGTAAAGTCTATGAAAGTTCCCTGATGCCACAAGTTGTCGATGGCATGAAACCAGTCCTGGATGGAGGAGATTGTTGGTATCAGCCACTGGTCCTGTAACAGAGACTCAAGGAAATACTGGAAGCGTTGCCTGGACATGGCGTCACCAGCACCTGAAGAAGATCAGAGCGAATAAAAACAGAATGAAGATAAAAATTAAAGCAAAGGTCAATTTTTGGCAGAAGTTCCATGTTGGGGGACTGACATAGAAGAGGCCAAGGGCCATGAGGAAGCTTAGAATGTCATAAAGACTCATGAATCCAGGATGGCAGATTAGGAGGTTCTCCAAGCTCGTTGCCTCCCGCTGTCTGATGTACGTTGCATTCCATCGTGCCTGGTAGTGAGCTTCATCACGGAGTGAACTGTTCTCTTGGAGATGTTAGGGGTTCATCGGTCATCAGAGGCTGGTAGTGCCTAAGCAAAAGCTGGTTGAAATTTTGATTAAAAATTTTTTGCAGTTGGGTTTGAAGGAACTTCATTATGCATGGCAAGAGAGCACAAAAAGGGAGCATCCCAATAAGGGGCCCCAAGATAGGTAGTAAGTACATGGCAAGATAGGATTGGAAGAACCCTGTTATGGGATTGGAGGAGCTAGGTTTGAGCAATTTGGTCGATAATTCCTGCAATTTAACAACATTTTTTTCTATCAGCCCAGATTCATTAACATAATAGCAACATTCCTCTCTGAGGAGTAGGCATGTACCCCCTTTTTCTGCAGTGAGAAGATCAATTGCCCTTTGTTTCTGTAAAGCCACGTGTGCCAATGAAGTAACCTGGCGCTGCAAGGAGCCCAGAGACTCAGCAGTGGTATCGAGTGCTTCCTGCAGTTTTTGTTGCAGGTCATTGGATGCCCATAGAACATGACCTATAGCTCCACCAGAGAGTCCGAGACCCGCCACTGAGGTTGTTAAAGTGAGGCCTACAAGAACCGGCAGAAAGACTGCCCTACGGGTTCGGGAAGGTAGGGCCAACTGTCGGAATTCGGTGGGAGTATACAAAGACAGCTGAGGAACTACAGTAACCAAGAAACAGGTGCCAGAGACATTGATCGTTGAGGTACTTAAAGACCCATTACACCAGAGGAAATTTCCAGGTTGCATAAACGCAGGGCTCGATTGGGTGCTTAAGCTCAAGGAACAAATTGGTAAAGGATTCATTATTGGCAGGTGGAAACAGTTGAAAGCAAATAAAGCATTGGTGGAATAACCTTCCCACAGTGGGATACGTGTCACATGTAGGGGTTGTCCTTTCTTAGAGAAATTGTAGGTTTTTGCTGAAATATTTCCTGCCGCTAATGGGACCGCTGCTAGAAGTGGACGACTAATTGAAGCACAGAGAAAGCACTGAGAAGGAGGCACAGAAAGAGGGGTGGATTTTAATAATTGAAGAGTTTGGTGTAACAAATTGAGCCATGTGTCAGGGGTACCTGAGGGGGTTGAAGAGTCTGAATCCTTTTTGGATGAGCTATGGATAAGATCTCGAAGTTTTGATTCTGACTCCTTAATGTGTTCGACTACCTGGATGGTTGCCTTAGGTGGCATAATCAGGGTGCTGCCAACAGTCATCCACATTGTGGGTCTGGCTGAGGTTGTCCGAGCATAGACAGCAAACTCAACATAGCCCCAACGTTTGGCCTTGGGGTCAGGTATATCTAAAGTATACCATCCATTGTTATCAGATGAAGAGCCTTTATGCCACTTTAGGTAACTAGATGTCCACCCTTTTGGGTAACCAAGTGAGTGGTAAGAATAGCTACCATGTTCATCATGGATCCTGCATGACCAATAGGGCACCCATTATATATCTCAGGCCACCAATGACAATAGTCTTTTGTTTGATCAAAAAGGAAGCAAATGAAAGGCCAGTTCCAGCTACCAGGGACGAAGGTCCTTGAAGGTGACAATTTTAGGGAAATAGAGGTGCAATTGTGCATGAAGCAAGTAGTTGCATCCACTGCACGGACCTTCTGCATGCCATGTTCTGAGTACCGTTCCTGAAGAGTGATTAAATACATGGTAGGAGAGGTGGGTAAAGACCAGTCCCGATAGAGTACAGAAAATAAGCAGAGCACAAAAAGAACAAGCAGTTACAGAAGATTAGGGTGTTGGGAGAGCTCATTGTGACTTTTTTAAGAGGAATTGGGCTGCATGGAACACCGTGTGAGCTGCAACTTAAATGGGTGAGATGAGTGTGGAGAGCAGGAGTTAAGGGGAGGTTCAGGAGGTGATTCTTGGAGTTCCTCTGGGTGGTCCTGTCTTCAGCAGGTGGGACCTCCTGGTGATATGGCTTCAACCTAGAAATGTGAATCCAGGGAGTGAGACGGTTGTCTGGTAAGGAGAGTTTGGCGGCAGTGGGGGTACAGAGAATGACAGGATAGGGGCATTTCCATTTTGGGGCAAGAGTCCCTTTCTCCTCTGCGGTATTATAATAGACTAGACTCCCAGGTGTTATGGGAGGAGTGTTTGGAGAGGACACTGGGTCCGGATGAAGCCAGTCCTGATATTTCCAGATTTCCGAGTAGAGATGATATAAAAGAGGCAAAGACAAATCTCGGGTGAGAGATCCTTGTGAAATGACCAACCCAGGGGGTATAAGAGGTCTTCCATACATTATCTCAAAGGGAGACAGTAAAGATGGTATTTAGGGAGAGCTCTGATTCGAAGCAAATCCAAGGGAAGGAGTTTGACCCAGTCTAAGTTTAATTCCATTGTCAATTTGGTAAGGACTTCCTTTAGAGTACGATTTACCCTTTCCACTTTCCCTGAAGCTTGGGGGTAATATGGACAGTGGGAATGCCACTTGAAGGAGAGGGCTTGAGATACCTTTTGTGTGATCCTAGAAATAAACTCAGGGCCATTGTCATATTGTAGAGAAGTGGGCATACCAAACCTGGGGATGATGTCTGTCAGTAAGATTAAAGCTACAGTGGAAGCCGTTTTATTGGAAGTGGGAAATGCCTCAATCCAACCAGAGAAAGTGTCCACAAAGACAAGGAGGTATTTAGTGCGCCATACTGTGAGCATGTTGGTGAAGTCTACCTGCCAGTCAGCAGTGGGAATGTGTCCCCGGGCTTGGTGGGAAGGGAAAGGTTTGGGCCTTAAAGGAGTATAAGTGTTGGTCCACTGACAGATCTGACAATTAGAGGCTATATTCTGTAGCATGGCTTTGTCAGAGAGGGTGAGCGAGAAGAAGCTCTGTAAAAAGAGGGTCATAGACTGAGAATTGGAAAGGAATAGATTATGAAGGAACTTGAAGAGATCCTTGTTCTTACTGGAAGAAGTAGGGGCTTCAGATGAGCTGTCTAAAGTGGCCATTATATGTCCCCCAGGGGGTCCATCATTGGAAGTGGTAGCAGCCATTTGTGCCACCTGGTCAGCTTTGGCATTGCCCTCAGTGATAAGAGCGAAGTACTTCTGATTAGACCTACAATGGACAACTCCCACCTGGGTGGGTAAGTGGGAGGCCTCTATCAGATTTGTTATAAGAGCCGAATTAGTGATCACATTACCTTTGGTGGTAAGTAGGCCTCGCTCCTTTTATATTGCAGGATGGGATAAGATATGGAAGACATATTTTGAATCAGTATAAAGGGTGAGGGATTTGCCTTGTGCTAGAAGGCTGGCACGAGTGGCTACTATAAGTTCAGACTGCTGGTTGGTAGTTCCTGAAGGCAGAGCTTTGGCCTCTATAATCTCAGTGGCTGATACTACAGCGTATCCAAAGTAATGAGTGCCGTTCTGCCATCAGTAAACCAGATAAGGTCAGGCTTGGCTAGTAGTCACTCAGAAATGGAAGAATGACAGGGGAGGAAATCATCTAAGGTTTCCAACCAATTATGAGTTGGTGTGTTAGACGTGGGAGTCATTGGGAGCAGTGAGGCAGGGTTCTGTGCAGAGCAGGGAAGGAAAGTAATATTAGGGTTTTCCAGAAAGGAAGTGAGGAGCGACAGAAATCTGGATGGAGGAAGGGTTTGAAAGCCCTTATAAGCTAAAAGATCCTTCAAGTGATGTGGGGAGTGGATAGTTAAAGGGGCCCCAAAAGTAAGCTTAGAGGCTTCTTTGTGTAAAATTTGTCCAGCAGCCAGAGCTCTTAAGCAAGGGGACCACTCACAGATGGTAGGGTCAAGTTGCTTGGACAAATATGCCACAGGTGCAAATGTAGGCCCATAGTTTTGACCTAAGACCCCAAGTTCTTGCCTCCCATTTTCATGGACATATACATGAAATGGTCTTGAAAGATCAGGAAGGTGAAGGGCAGGTGCCTTTAAGACAAGTTGCTGAAGCCTGCGCAAGTTGTAGTTTGGGGAGGAGGCAAGAGATTCACTAGGGGGTCCCTTCGCTAGGTCATACAGGATTTGTAAAGAAGAGAATAATTTGGGATCCAGGCCCTAAAATAACCTGCTAGTTTTAGGAATGATAGTATTTTGGCTTTTGTATGGGGCACTGGAAGATAAGAGAGGAGTTGCCTCCTATCCAGTGTTATTTCCTTTTTTCTGGGTGTAAGGCAAAAACCAAGATAGGTGACAGAAGACTGGGAAACCTGGGCCTTGTGGGGAGACTCCCTATTTCCCTTGTCTTCTAGGAAATTAAGAAGCTGAGCAGTGTGGGATTGAGAGTGTTCCCAGAGGGACTACATAGAAGAAGGTTATCGACATATTGAAGGAGAGTAGAGTCAGGACAGGTCGGGTGAAAGGATGTGAGGTCCTGGGCAAGAACTTGGCCAAAGAGATGGGGGCTATCCCTGAATCCCTGTGGGAGGACAGTCCAGGTAAGCTGATGAGAATGGCGGGTGTGAGAGTCAGTGCAAGTAAAAGCAAAGATATACTGAGATTCTGAGAACAAGGGAATAGAAAAGAACGCATGTTTTAAATTTAGGACCAAGAAGTGGGTAATAGTGGCAGGGATCTGAGAGAAAAGGGTGTAAGGGTTGGACACTAGCGGGTGGATGGGGACCACAGAGGAGTTGACAAGGGGAAGGTCTAGAACCAGCCTGTAGGACACGTTAGGTTTCTTTACTGCCAGAATGGGGGTGTTGAAAGGAGAGTGTGTAGGCCTAAGATACCCCTTTCATAATAAATCCTGGATGATGGCTTCTAATCCGAGGAAGGCTGTGGTTGTGAGTGGATATCATGGTTGACTAATATATCTTGAAGGGTCCCGTAATACAATATGAATAGGACTGCATTTAGCCATAAAGGGTGTAGTTGTGTCCCAAAACTCAGGGTTAACTGGTTTAGATAGTCATGGGAGAGTGCATGAAGGAGGTGTATCTGCCCCTAGGAACATCATGAGGAAATGAGAGGTAGGAGAGGTGTGGGGTGATATGTGAATGGTGACTTTTAATAGTGAGAGTATGTCCCTTTCCAGAAGGGGAATGGGGCAATGGCTCATAACGAGAAAGGAGTGAGTGAAGGACAAAAGGGATTTTGAGGGAAAATACGTTTACCTCCTACCACGACAATAGGAGTTTTTGAGGGTGTGGTAGGACCCCAATACTCCCTCAAGACTGAAAAAGTGGCACCAATATCCAAGAGGAAGGTAATGAAGCGTCCATCCACCAGGAAGGTGACCCTAGGCTCTTGATTCTTGATGGTAATAGTCTGGAGGGAAGGCCCAGGGCTCCATCAATCCTCCTCTGCCAAGCCCAGGAGAGGCTGGGGTTGCCGGGTGGCTGAACAACCTCCCTTCCGGGTTGTTGGGCAGTCTGGCCCCCAGTGTCTCCTTTGATGGCATGTTGGGCAGGGGTTTTACGGTGTTCTCGGCGAAGGACAATCCTTTCCACATTTGAAGAAAGCTCCAGGGGGTGTCACATTGGGACGGCTTGGTGATGGCCTTCTCTGAATGACCTGGGCCAACATTTGGAATTTGGCATTTTCAGCTCTCTGCCTACGGCAATCACTTTCATCCTCTCTACCATGAAAAACCTTTAAAGCGACAGCGAGGATTTTGGTCTGAGGAGTAGCAGGGCCCTGTTCGAGCTTTTTAAGCTTGGCTTTAATGTCAGAGTATTTTGGGGCCAGAACATATGTCATTAAGACATGACGGCCATCAGGGGTTTCTGGGTCGAGTTATGTGCACTGTTGAAGGGCCTTGGTTAGTCTATCCAGGAATTCTGAAGGTGTTTCCTCCTTCCTTTGAATGACCTCCTGCACCTTTTTAAAGTTAACAGCCTTGCGGGTGGCCTTTTTCAGGCCCGCCAAGAGGCAGGATGTAAAAAGGTCATGAGTCTGTAAGCCTTCAGGGGTGTTGTAATCCCATAGGGGATCCTGCTCTGGGACAGCATGAGGGCCCGTGGGATGGTTAGGATTGGTCCTATGATTTTCATCAGCATGGGCTTGGGCTAGCTCCCAGACCCATTGCCTTTCCTCGGGGAGATGTGTATTGGCCAAGAGCATGTATATGTCATGAAGAGTGAGGCTATATGCTTGCAGGACCCATTGAAACTCCCGTATGTATGTGGTGCGTTTAGTGGTGATTGAGCCTAACTTCCTCTCTAGCTGAGTAATGTCTGACCTGGAGAAGAGCACGTGGACTCTGATGACACCCTCGGGACCAGCTACCTCACGAAGGGGTGCGATTGTCTTAGGGGTGGGAAGGAGTCCTTTAGACCTGGTAACAGGAGGACTGAAAGAGGCAGGCGGCGGACAGGAAGGAGAGGAAGGGGAAGGGAGTGTCTCTTTGGAAGAGGAGGAGGTAGAGCAGGCAGAAGAGGACGGAGGGGAGGGGGATAAAATGGAAGGCTGAGGATCCATGGAATCAGGCAGAGGATGAGGAGGGTATAGCAGAAGAGAAGGGGCAGATGGGGCTGGGGATAAGGTGGGGGTTCATCTGCTGGGTCGAATGAGGAAGAATCTGTGAAGTCAGAAGTAGAAGTAGGGGAAGAGAGGGGATTGCAAGCAAGGAGGACCTGAGGGGGAGGGCAGGAGGAGCAGAGACAAGGTGCTGTGTGGGAAGGCTAAAACCTTCAATGCAGGGAATCTTCCTCTACTTTTTCAGACGCTGGCAGTAGTTAAAAAGTTCCCGGGGGAGGTTTGGATCTAAGGATCCTTCTTGGACTGATCCCCTCATGGAAACCTCAAGCCACAGGTTATGATGAGTGTCTATATGGAAGAAGATGAGGGCCTTGTGGGAGTGCTTTTGTTTTAATTGTGGTCATTTGTGTGGTGGTTGGAAGTGATGACTGGGTCTACCTGGGCTTGAACTCTGGTGTGATTCCCCTTAGAGTCTGAGTTCTGGAACTGATCTCAGAGAAATATTGCCATGAACTGTGTTCAGATTTTAGGAGGCCACGCATGGGATTTGCCCTTGGAAACTGAGATCAAGGACAGAGTGGCTTTCCACAGAGCCTTGGAATCTCAGCTAGGATATCATATGATTTTATTCTGAAAGATTTGGCAGCCATAGTTGAGAGTCAGAACACCCATGGACGTCACATTGAAGACCTCAATGGGCCTGGCTTCATGTGACCTTTTGAAGACTCTATGGGAAGACTTGCCTGTGAGAGTTCTCCAGAGCTTTCATTGAAATGAGCTTCCTCACCATTTAATGGTTCCTGAATGAACTGAAACCCACAGTGTCTCCAACTTCATCCATGAAAAAAAGCTAGATAAATACAATGAAATTTTTGAAATTCCAATAATCAGGTGGCACTGGAGAACCTTTGGATGTCTTGTTGCTGATCATGAGTGTACGAGAGAATGCCAAGATTGACCGGGTTTCATGAAAATGGTGTAGAACAAAGATGCCAGTAAGTTGGAGCCTGCTGAGTAGTGGGCCTATTGCAGTGGTGGGCAGGTGTGTGATAATATATCTGTGGTGTGGCCATGAGGATTTGCCATTGCCTTCCAAATGGCTTGTGACTGACATTGTGCATCCAGCAGACCCTTCTATGTAAAGGCATCTTCTTACATGGAGAGGTTCCAGGGCAAAGTTCAGAGTCAGATTTCTATGGACAAGGGGGCAAGCTCTGTGAGATATAACCTGGTTGTTGCATTCTCCTGCAGACCCTGACACACCAGAAGTGACTGAACTCCTTCCAAAACTGGGTCCCAGTTGAACTCATTGTATTTCATGCAGCAAATACCAACCTCCAGTGCAGCAGCAAGAAACACCACGAAAAGTGGAGGATGAACAAATGGCTTCACAGTCCACACGGGAAGACACTTAGCACCCAGTGGCCACAGTTTACCTAAAAAAAGAAAATTCAGCACTGCTGCCTTATGTTCATTAGAATACAAGAAACCATGTCCTCCAGGTCACATAGATTCAAACCCAGCTTTGATTGTCTCACTAGAAAGGAAGCTAAAGCTCCTTACAACAACATATGTTTCAAGTGCCCAACCTCAGAGGAAGTTCCTCAAGAAGTCTTTAGGCCGGCAGAGCTCCATGTTTTTGGAGTGTTAACTGTTAGACCAGGAAACAAGAAAAGACCACTGACTCTAATTAAAATCAAATTAAATTAATCTTATTATTTCCACCTTTCATGCTGCCTCCCCTCCCAAAACAGCCGGAACAAGACAGCAACCCCAGCTTTCCTACAGCCCAGCTTTATAGCCCAGAAAGTTACACAAAAGGGGTGTTACAGATAACAGAACTCTGACAAGCATCACACTAATGGTAGTTTAGATTTTTTTTTGCTGTCCCTACATCAGAATTCAGAGGACCATTAGAGCCTCAGAGAGGGATGTTGTCTTGCCAGAGAAGGCAAATATTTATGATGTGTCACTAAAGTTTCAGAGAGGGCTGATATCTGGTCAGAGAGCTGGGCATGCGTGAGTTCAAGGCACGGGCAGGCATTTCAAGCAGGTTCAGAACTTGCAGTAATTGATGGTAAAGCCAAAATTATCTTTTCATGGCTTTGTGGCAAGATGGCTCCCAATTTTAATAAAAGATCAGCTTGGGTCTATCATTTCCCCCTTTTCTCTGTGTCCCTTTCAAATCTTTAATAGATTAGGGGAAGAGCACTGAGGAAATTTTAATCCCTCAGGTAAGATTCTCCAAATTTTTAGAACTCACCCAAAACCGATCTCCCTGATTTTACCTGACTTAATTAATTACTTATATTGATAGTCTATTTATCTTTCTCTTCATTGTTGTAAGAAGAGTGGCGTCAATCATTATTTCTTCTTCTGACCTGAGACAGGGTGAAGTGAGTGGGCGTGAGGGACATGAGTTGCCTTTTATAAGTCAGTTGGGGGACATGAGTTGCCTCTTAGAAGTCAGTTCGGATTGAAGTCTGGTTGGGGAAGAACAGGTTGTAAAGTCATCTGGGAATGGGTTCTTCTATGAGAGAAGCAAAAACCATGAGTACTGAATAAATGTTGCAGCAGCTGGAACATGTCACTGTATGGAAGTTCCCTCACCAGTCTTTAATATCCCCAGTTATCAGGACTATCAAACTAATATTTAACTTTTAGTGTTACAGTTGTCCCTCCCCGTAAGATACAGTTTAACAATTTAATGTCATCTGATCTTGTAAAATCCTTTTTTTTGTATGACCTCTATGTCTAATAGAGAAACCTTTAATTCTGTTACTCAGGGCTGGATAATCGTACTAGCAAACACCAAGCCTACCTGTGTAGGTTAGGAATATCTGCAGGCCTTAAATTAGAAATTTCTGCCTGTGGCAGCTCTTCTTGATAGTCTCTTTTTATAAGTATCAGGCATTCCTGTCTGAGAATCCTTCTTTGTAGCCTCCAGTCTTACTTATTTTGGGAGGCTAAAATAAAGTGCATACCTTAAAATATTATTATTATTATTATTATTATTATTATTATTATTATATTATTATTATTTAAAATGCCCAGGAATGGCTGTATTTTGGTCTTAACTGTCTTTCCAAAGTGTTTAAGATGAAGCAGTCAAACGGACTTTTGTTTCTATCTATTGTTAACAGTCAGCTGAGCTTTATGGGAGTCAATTCTGGAAAAACGAGAGCAGATTTTCAATT
The DNA here is from genome assembly GCF_048772815.1 of Callospermophilus lateralis. Lineage (NCBI taxonomy): Eukaryota > Metazoa > Chordata > Mammalia > Rodentia > Sciuridae > Callospermophilus > Callospermophilus lateralis. The sequence continues at coordinate 622,055 of NW_027514387.1, read as the reverse complement.
CTGCTAGTGCCATTTGCGCTAGGTGGGTCCAGGTCTTGCTTGACCATTTGGCTTCCCTCAGAAGCATCAGGGATATCTCCTTTCTCTGATGACTCTCGTAACAAATGCACTGATTGGCTTTCTGTTCTCCAGTGGTCTCATTAATCTCCCTGATCAGGAGGTTATGTGGCTCAGAGTTGAAAAGCTCTTTACAGAAGTCCCCTGTTCCCTGGATTCAGATTGACTCAGAGGGTAAGAGCCAAAATATTGGTTTTCTTGGCCCTTTTCATTTAACTTTGATTTTAAATCCTAATCTTAAACATCCAGCAAATAAATTTTAACAGCCTTATATTAAGAGTACTGGACTTTAATGTCTATAACTTTATAATTATCTTTTAATTAATTGGGATCTGTATTATTCTGTCTGTATTGTAGGTGATGACTTATTATCTTGAATAAACCCATGTTGTGTTCTTAAAGCAACTAACAGGGAATCTTTAGATCACTTATAAGAAAATTTCAAAATAAAATTAACAAAAGTAAAAATACTTAGTTCGTGTAATAGCTACCCTAAATTTTTTGGCTGAGTATTACTTTATATCCCCTGTTTTAGATCCTAGGAATCTTGACATTTTTTAGGTTTTTAACATAACTTTGAAGAAATATTATCTGACCTACTGGTTTCGTAGTCATTCTCACATATAGTAAGATGGGACACACAGCTTTATCTCAGGTAAGGCAGGGCTCTTTATAAATCTTAAGTATTTTAGTTCTAAAGCTGATCTTTATTTTTAAATATCATTTGACAAAGTTTACATATATTGCGGTCTCATGAACATTAGCTAACACCATATGATATCACATTTAAAACATGAATTAAAGAAAGCCTGAAAGTTTTCAACTTTTACATAGATTAGGCTCTCATTAACTTAAAAATACATTTAAATTGTTCCACAATGTAAAAAGTAACATGAAACTTTACATATCTTATTGATAACAGGTAAATAATTCTCCAATATATTTTTTTTACCATACAACTTCAGAACACCAGCTTGATATAATGCTCTTTTAAAGTTTCTACCTTACAGACTTGCATACCTGTAAGATATGAAAACATTAATAGCATCACAATTACATTGATGTTTCTACATTAACCAAGTTTACCTTTTAAAGAAATGGCAGTACAGTGCTCTAAAATAACAGTTCTGATTTAATAAGTTGTTTAATTTTTATGGTTCCTTGCTCTAGAAAAAATAAAACTTAATAAACACAATGTTATGGGTAAACTTATGTTTCAAAAAATTTTTGTCTCATTAACACATGACTGATTTTTAAAATCTTATATAGAGTTTAGTAAAAACTCATACAGACCTTAGTAAATGAATCAGATATCTAACAAAAGTACTCACGAATGAGTAATCCCATATCAAATTTACTTTACTTATTTATCAAAATATTAGAGAAATGTATTGAACAGTGTAAACCATTTTTATGTTGAAGAAAATGTCCTAGAACCAAGGCACATTAGACGTTTTGTAGATATTAATATTTTATTAGATTTTTGAACACCTAGAAAAATTTGTAAGCTTAAATTTAAAAACATTTATTTTTATCTGTTTATCCAATTTAAATTGAAACATTTAAACCACGTGAACTAAAGATCTTTGCATCCACTTTTTAAAATTTGTTTTTATGAGTGCTTTTTTTATGAGCGCTCCTTATATATGTTAATTTGTGTATCATATATATGATATACGAACATATGTATATATAGACAGACAACACATAACAAAATTGTACACACATAATAATAGTAAAGGCCTTGTAGTTTTTCGCAGGTTAAATCTTTATTGCAATGTTTCAAAAAGTCCACAGTTGGTCAAAGATAGAACTGATGAGAAAAACATTAACCTAGGTCTGCATGCTCAGAATCATGAGCTCAAAAAGAAAATACAGAATCTAAGGAAAAAAATAAGAGTCCTAGAAAAAACGACTGGCCAGTAATTAGTAAATACCATACAATTTACTTTTTCTTTCCGTTAGGCATCAAATCAGTCTCCTACTAAGCTTGCAGGCTTCTTTCATTTGCATTTCAACATAAGTCATGGCTGAGGTCTGGAAGGAGCAGGAAAAAACTGCTATTCTGAGCAGACACCTCAGGCCTAAGGCATTTTAACCACAATTTTCAGGTTCGGGTGTTGAAAATTATGATACAAGTTTAAGATACAATTCACAAAATTTTATGTCTTTACATCTTATTTTGTCAACAGATACCATACTATGGTTTACTATCCTTATCCAAATTAATTCACTGGTACACACAGTGACATTTTCCCTGGCTACCGAAATCAAAATTGGTTAAAAAAAAAAAAAAGACTGAATGATTGGGAAGTTACTTGCCAATTGGAAGTAGAGTTCTTCAGTTTTCCATCCTAAGTATTTAAGTTCCTGGCATGAATTACCTGAAATCTTAAACTAAACAATTACCTAAACCCGACTTTTAACTGCAAGATTGTGCAATGCTTCAAAAACCCATTCAGATACCAGTTTGTTATGATAAAACATCATCATTTAGACACACATTCAGCTAAGATCATTCCCAAGAAAAATTTTATAATATCAACACATTATTGCACATGTCTTAAAGGACCAGAAACAAAGACACAAGACAGATAGAAAGGAGGTAGAGACTATGGTTGCCAGACAGAATCCTTTAAACCAGAGCAGATAAGAGAAAAATCTACTACACCAGTGGCACCATAAAAATCTACTACACCAGTGGTACCATGGGGGGGACCAGATGTTTTAACAGAGGGGCAACCTGAAATGTAAAATAAAGTGTCTATATGGTGACTTTAATGAATTTAGTGTCCCCTTTTTCTTTTTCTCTTTTTTAACAAGACAGAGGTGGCGTAATTCTCACAGTGCACGGAAGGAAGGAGGGTATTCCCTGAATCAACAGGGCTTTGGCAGCTGCTGGGGGTCCCTCAGTCCCTCCTTTTACTTACAGGATTAGCTCCTCTGGTTCAGTTCGACCCCAAGCAAGCTCCATCTCCTAACATTTCAGTAGACAGCTCTCACAAAGTTCTGGGGCGGAGGGGGGATACCAAATTTGTAACTTAAAGTTCGGTTCCTGACCTAGAAGCCAATTTATACCAATTAAATAATGAGGAATGGGTTCTGAGAAAAAGAAAAGGGGAGGTTAATTGCTTTGCTAACAAAGGAGAAACACAGGGGACTCTGCCAAATTTTGTGACTCTCTTGATCTGGAGGGACAAGGGGTTTTAAAGGAGTTTCACTTGTTAACCTGGGAGATACTCAGTTCTTAGGTCCCCAGCAGGCATTGCCCTCTGCAATGGGTGTGCTCCAGGCAGCCAGCTAGGGGCTTCTATCATCCTGCTTAACAAAGGGGGGTAAAGTTCATCGCAGTTCCTTAAAACACAGTTCAAACGGGTGTCAGGCTTACTCTCTTTATTACCCATTTTCACGTCCAATATCCTTAAGTTTTTACCACTGAAATCACACAACAAAATGAACAAAAGCAAACAAACAAACAAAAAAAAATAGAACGCAGAACAAAACACACACACACACACACACACACACACACACACACACACACACAAAGAAAAACAGAAACCCAGCGCCTAAACAGAAAAACAGTGGTACAGTGCAAGATCTTGCTAAAGCTCCAGGGTACGAGCGCGTGCGTGCCCGTGGGCACCTCTCTACACTTCCAGAGGAATTTCCTACAGAACAGAACAGATGACAGAATGATTCTTGTTACTGTCCTGGACAGGAGTATATGTGAGTCTCCCCAGGCCACATCTCTGTCATCAGAAGAGATCTCCCTTAACCGGATATCAGATGTTATAAAGGCGCCACTTACCTATGGAGGCCTCCTCCATCAGGTGCTTGCTAATAGTTTTAGTGCGGAGGTTCACTGCAATGCTCCCGGGACTAAAGGCTCTCTTCCTAATATAGAGAAGATGGACCAAACCAGGCCTGAGTGGAGAGCTGTTCCTTGGTGCCTATGGTTTATATACCATTCTAATTTGTGAAAGTGCCACAGAAAGTAGGGTCAGCCTCCTTCTCATGGTACACTTGCAAGCAACTGTTTGGACAAAGTGGTTGCCAAGGCAGTGACCTCATTCAGTTCCTGAAGGATGCGACCTCACCTCACTTCCTTGGTAATGGAACTCTCTGAACTTGGGATCCAGGAAGCCAGGCACAGAGAGCCAATCCCCGTCCCAGTCCCAGTGGTCTCACTTGCTTCGATTTAGCAAGGACAGAGTCAGTCTTTCTTGGTACCTACTGATGTGAGGATGGCCAAATGCCAGGAAAACTCTGAAGAGGGGCCTTTTTTGAAAAAGCAGGTAGTGGCTCACAGCTGGCTCCTGACCACTTCACAGAGTTGGACAAGGAGACCAGATCTGAGACAGGACAGGCCATATCAGGGGAACACAGTATGGCCCAGCAGTCAGAGGACACTCCGGAGAGTGAGAGACCTACTTGGGGGAAGGAGGTGCCTTTTTGGATGTGGATGTGTGCTTGTGGTTTTGTCTCATGTTCAGAGAATAGGTAGGAAAGTCGGTTTGTTTGGTTTGGAGTGAACTGTTTCTAGTAAGTTGTTGGACAAGGCGAGTGTTTCTATGTCTGTGTAACCCACTGTGTCCGTGGTTGTAGACGTTAGAAAAGAGAATGCATCAATGGATGTTTCCTGTCTATGAGAAAGCTTCCCAGCATTCATCCTGTCCAACTAATGAATGCTCTAGGGCTTGCCTTATCAATGGGCAACACCGGCTATCTTCCTAAGTTCCTGTTTTCTTTCTGAATTCTGGCCACTCTCCAGAATAGACTCATGCTTTTGTGTCCACGAAATGTAGCACCTCCAAGCACTGTGACATGGACATGTACTGGATAGCTGAAGGAATTGGCAAGAATCTCAGAAAACTCAGATACCAGTATGACCAGGATAGTCTCAGTGGAGAAACCCTGCAATTGGCCTTTTGATTACCTATTGTTCTGTTGCCCTGAATGTCAGGAAGGTCTTTGCCTCAGGCCACGCCTTCGAGATTCCAGAAGAAAACAGTTTTCAAACGGAAATGAGTGGGCATCACCTGTGGCTGTTTGCTTAATTGCTTTGGAAAGGGATGTGTCTGAATCAGCCCCTTGGCCCTGTTTGAGCCTAGAGCTTAGATTCTTAGCACCTGATGGATCATAAGAAAGATCCCATGTGTGGATCCAAATCAAAATGACCAAAAATCAGTCATTGTGGATGAAGTCTCTCGCATTCCTCCGTAAGGTTCTTTACCTCCCTCAAGTGAGAATAGGGATCCAATGGGTCAAATGAGTTATTCAAAGCCCTGCAGATGCTAGCCCATAGGTTCTTGGGTTTTCTTATGAATCCAATTCAAATAAAGAATCTAAACCGACAGTCAGTAGGCCTCAAATTGGAGAACAGAGCTATGTTAACGGCAGGCATATTTGATCACTCCTGGATCACAGGAAGGGTGTCCAGGCCACCCTGACTTTTGGTAAATGAGGGGAAAGGGAGCTTATTTGGGACACTGTCTTGTGCTGCGCCTCTCATGGAATCCTCCTGCCAGAAGTTATGATGAGTGTCTATATGGAAGAAGATGAGTGTCATGTGAGAGTGTTTTGGTTTTAACTGCGGTCATTTGTGTGGAAGTTGGAAGAGATAACTGGGTCCAACTTGGCTTGCACTTTGGTGTGATTCTGCTTAGAGACTGTGTTTTGGAACTGACCTCCGAGAAGGTACAAGGTCCTATGACATTGTATATCCATATTTCTGCGACATCTCTACAGAACGTAATTCAATGCTAAGTATACCAATCAAGGGCCAAATGAACTTCTGGACTTCAAATCTTACCTAGATTTCTGTTTTCATAGTTATATTGAAAGGTTAATAAAATAGATACTTGTCACTTCCTGTTTTTCTGTATGCTTAACAAAACACCGTTGTAATCTTGAGAACTGTTTACTATTCTTGTTCCCAGAATGTGCTGTCCCCAACTGCCAAACTGCAGAATGTACTCCGTCAACCAGTTGCACGCAAACTGCCCACTTGCCATTACCCATCAATAAATTTCTCTCCCTGCCCTCTCCAAGGAAAATATATAAGCATTTCTTAAGCTGTTCTCAGGGCTCTCTGCTCTGTTCAAGTGATCTCTGAGCCCTTCATGCCGGACTCCCAATAAACCCTTTGCTGTTGCATGAGACAGTCTCTTGGTGGTCTCTGCCACAGATGCTCTCCCAAACTTTACATCTGGTGGCCCTAGCGAGATCCGGGAGCTGCAGACAAAATACCCCCAACGGGCTCCTCTGGGGGTAAATAAGACCCATCTTTCTGGTTTCAGGCTTCAGGTTAGGGTATGGCAAAATGGCTATTGGTAAAGAGCGTGAGCTCTCTCCCATGGTGGCTGACACACATGCCACAGAGCCACAGACCATGTCCCTGGGAGATAGACTCGGGAAATCGAGGAACAATAGTCTCCTCGACTCAGTGATATTTTGTTTCTGATTTGGTATTGCCAGCCCTTCAGGTTTTGCCGACTAGTCAGTCCTGGTCTCAGTATTGGACGTCCATTGCCTGTCTTTATTGTATTGTCTTGTCTGTGTTGTGTGTCATTGCTTTCACTGTCTGTGTATATTTTATTATGGGACAGATCATTTCAATGCCTCTGTCCCTGACCCTTGATCACTGGACCAAATTCTGCTTAAGGGCTCAGAATCTTTCTTTTTCAGTAAAACGCCAGACCTGGCAGATTCTGTGTCACAGAATGACCCACCATTGCAGTCGGATGGCTCCTAGAAGGATCTTTGTACTTCGCACTTATTTGAAAAGTCCGAGATATTGTCTTTCAGCAGGGGCCACATAGACATCCAGATCAACAGCCATATATCTTAACTTGTCAGTACCTCTACAAATCTCCTCCTCCATGGGTCAAGCCTTTCCTTGTCCCTGCACCTGCTCCTACTCCTTCCCCCACAATTCTATCTCTCAAACTCTCTGCTCCTCCTCCTCCACCCTCTGTTCTCCTTGAGTCTCAAGACTCTACTGGACTCTCCTCCCCCTCCTTATCATCTGCCCTCGTCTCCCAACCCCCAACACCCTCTAAGTGATTCCCCTTCTGCTGACTCAGCCTCTCCACCATTCGAGGAAGCTAGGCTGGCCCAGTGCCATCAAGATGACTGTCCCACAGCACAGACAGACCCTCCTTCCCTGGAGGAAGCTGGCCCGGCTAAAAGAACTCAGAGAACTCACCGACGTTTTCACACCTGCCTACTTGGGGTGACTGCAAACACCACCTAGCGACTCTCTTCATGACAGAGCAATGAGAGAAAAATCTCCTGGAATGTAGAAAAAATATCCTCGGACCTGATGGGCGACCAACACAACTTCCCAACACAATGAAAGCTGGCTTCTCCTTAAACCTATTCAACAGGGACCCCAACACGTTGGAAGATAGGGAGCATCTGTTCAATTATTGCCAGGCTCTAACAGCGGGTCTCCAAGGGACCGCTGGGTGACCAACTAATTTGGCCATGGTAAGAGAAATTATTCAAAGGCCTGGTGAATCTCCCTTTATGTTTCTAGAGAGAATCATGGAGGCATATAAGAGATATACTTCTTTCGATCCTCAGGCAGCGGATTAAAAGGCATCTGTCATGATGGCCTTAATTGAGCAAGCTGCCATGGATATTAAAAAAAAAATTTAAAAGAGAGATTTAGTCAAAGAAGCCAAGAAAGTATACTATAAGAGAGAAACAGGGAGAAAGAAAGGGAGCAAACGGAGGATGAGAGAAGCAAAAGACAGACTAAGGCATTGACTAAGGTCCTGATCACAACAAGAAAGAGGCCAGAAATTAAGACACAGGGTGACAGGAAGGGCCCATGCCAGAGGCCACCCCTGGCCTCAGATCAGTGTGCCTACTCTAAAGAAAAAGGATACTGGGCCATAGAGTTCCCTATAAAGAGACAGCCACGCCAGCTGGCCATTCTGACTCTGGAGGATGACTAAGAAAGTCGGGGCTCAGATCCCTTCCCCTAGCTCAGGGTAACTTTTGAAGTGGAGGGGACTCCAGTAAACTTTGAAGTGAATACAGGAGCAGTATACTCAGCCCTTAAGGCCCCATTGGGCCCTCTATCAAATAAAAGGTCTCTAGTTCAAAGGGCTGATGACAGTAAATATCGGGCTTAGACAACTAAGAGGACCATGGACCTGGGGAAAGAAAAAATCCATCACTCCTTCCTAGTAAGACCAGAATGCCCGCACCCATTGATGGGCAGAGATCTGCTCACCAAGCTCTGGGCTAAAATAACTTTTAACCCTGAAGGCCCCCAAATGAAATTTGTAAATCCTTCAGTAAAACTCCTATAGTCACCGCTTTAACTATATTAGTAGAAGATGAACGTCCACTCTTCACACCCCCCAAGACTGATCAAACAGGCAAGCTACCCCAAAAATGGATAACAGATTACCCAGATGCCTGGGCAAAAACTGCGGTGTTAGGTCTGGCCGTGAAACAACCTCCAATAACAGTGGAGTTAAAAACCTCAGTCTCCCCAATCAATGTCAAATAATATCCTCTAAGCAAAAAAACTAAAGGTGGGATAAGGCCCCATATTCAGAAATATCTGGCCTTAGGAGTCCTAAGGCCCTGTCAATCGACCTGGAACACTCTCCTGCTACTAGAAAAAAAAAAAAAAGCCAGGAACCGGGGACTATCGCCCCATTAAAGAGCTAAGAGAGATCAACAAAAGAGTGCAGGACATTCACCCCACGGTACCTAATCCGTACAATCTGCTTAGCACTCTGAACCCTGAGCGGAAATTATATACTGTTCTGAACTTAAAAGATGCTTTCTTTTGCTTGCCTCTGCGTAAAGATAGTAAGTTGCTGTTTGCTTTCGGGTGGGTAGACCCAGAAACCAAAACGTCTGGTCAACTAACTTGGACTAGACTCCCACAGGGGTTCAAAACCTCCCCCACTCTCTTTGATGAAGCCCTCCACAGAGATCTCAACAACTTCAGAACTACGCACCCTGAAGTTACCCAGCTTCAATACGTGGATGACCTGCTACTGGCAGCCAACACCAAGGAAAACTGTGAGTCTGGGACCCAAGCACTATTATATGAGCTTGCTCAACTCTGGTATAGAGTTTCGGCCAAAAAGGCCCAAATTTGCTAGCATGAAGTAATCTTCCTGGGCTATTCCCTTAGGGGCAGTAAACGATGGCTCACTGAGCCCAGAAAACAAACCATTGTGTAGATACCACCCCCATCTTACAGCAGACAACTCAGAGAATTTCTGGGGACTGCTGGCTTTTGCAGGTTATGGATACCTGGGTTTGCGTCCTTAGCTGCTCCTTTATACCGCTGTTAAAGGAAGATGCCCAATTCCAATGGAACCCTGAGTACCAGGAAGTTTTTGATAACATCTAAGGACACTGACACTGAACACCTCAACTTCACTGAGCTCAGCCTGCAATTACAGCAAGCCCTACACTACGTTAAAAATGCACATCAACTCACTCACCTTGGTTCAAAGAAACTGCAGGCATTACTGTAGGATTAAGAACAGAGTTCTCCACTAACCAACTCACAGCGAAAGGAAATAACTGAACGGGTAACAAAAGCCTGTCGGATCCGTCAATTGGGTAATGCTTACCCTTCCAAGTTTCCTAGAGGAAAGCACCTACGAGGAACCAGACCAGGACAATTCTGGGAAGTGGACATTAATGAAATTAAGCCAGCAAGGTATGGACTTAAATATCTCCTAGTCTTTGTAGATACATTTTCAGGATGGATTGAAGCCTTACACACACACACACACAAAAAAAAAAAAAAAAAAAAAAAAAAAAAACGGCGCAAATGGTTTTCAAGAAGATCCTGAAAGATATTTTTCCAAGATACGATCTGCCTAATGGACTGATAATGGACTGGTGTTCATGGCCCAGGTAAGTCAGGTGTTAACCAGGACCCTGTGGATTAATTGGAAGTTACATTATGCTTATATATCCCAGAACTCAGGACAGGTAGAAAAAATAAATAGAACCATTAAAGAGACCTTAACGACCCCTTTAGGGATCTGGTGGCTATCTCTCCACCCAGACATTTTTCAGCTCGGTAGAGGTCTTTCCTTTTGAGATATACCTGATGAAGAGGATCTCACTAAAATTTCATTAAATCCCTTCCATACCATAGATAATTGAAACAAACATTATGGATGCAGGGACACGCGAGCCAGATGCAGGTTGGCTAGCCTATATTACTATGTATGCCCGGCAGACTATCAAAGCGACAAACAGCCATGGCTGTGTGGGGGAAAAGCCGACTTCTTGTGTAAGTCATGGGGATGTGAGCATACAGGGGCTGCCTGGTGGAACCCAAACTCCTCATCAAATTCAGTACACAGCATTGGCCATATTACCAATTAGACAACCAAAAACTATGGCCCCCAGAGGGTTCTCTAGATCTTCAAATTCTGCATGACATTTTTAACTTTGGCAAGTGCTCAAAAGGGGGAAATTCCCCTATGTGGAATCCTTTTTCCTCCTGCGCTCACATCCTGTACTATGCTTCCCCAATAGTTCCTCACACTCAGCCTTCTGCTCTAGACTCTCTGCTTTCACTCCCACCTCAGCAACCTGATTTCTCCTCTCCAATTACTAGATCAAAAACCCAAACCTCCGCTGGATCTCAGAACATTGCCCTCTTGCTGAGGAAGCAGGTACCGAGGTACCCCTCCACCCACTCACTCCTCTCTTTTCCTGTCAGTGTCTGCACTAGGTCCCACCAAGTCCTCTAGCAAGCTTAGCCAAAGCTCAAACCAGCTGAGAAGAGCCCTCAGACCCCTATCCAAGATGTAATGAAAATGACCTTTAAAGTTGATTTGTCATCACTGAAAACAGGTTCTAAGAATTTAAAGTCCCTCACAGGCTTTTTGGAATACTCACTCCCGTCTTCCCCTCTGCTCTACCTGTTCTACTGCTCAAGTTTTTGTTCTATGAAAATCCCAAACCCCTTTCCCATTATTCTTTGGCATCTCTCCTTCCTCATTCTCAGATCCACAGAGCTGCTCTCAGCATCGCCTTCCCTGTCATCCCCCTCTGTACCAGGTCCACAGAAATGTCTTAAATGACCTTCTCCAGAAGTCTTCACCAAGGCTTACTTTAGGTCTTTCAGCAAAAGAGTCCCTCTGAAAAAGTTCAATGGAGATAAACTTCCACTCTTCGTGTTGCCCTGTTCTACTTGGCCACTGGCTGGAAAAATCACCACCCTTAAGCTAGACATCGCCTTACCAGTTTTTCACAAAATATGTGAACAAGGACTCTGGCCTTGAGCTGGGGCTTCACAGAGATGGCTACATTTCTAAGATAAAAAAGTTACCAACTGGGCTCCATGGTGACAGCTGGCAAGGAGGAAAAAAAAGAGACAAAAATGCTCTCCCGTTCCAAGGTGTCCTTGAAAAGTTAACGTGCACAGAACAGAGGAAAAAAACAGAAAAAAATACTGATTTGTGTAAATTTCTGCAGACTGTGAACTTCTGAGCCCCTTCCCTTACATGTTGGGTACAAATACTAAAACTACCAAAACTTGGGGTTCAGTGGATTAATTGATTACAACAGAAGCAATGCCCTCTAAATATGGATGCGACCAAATAAAACTGCTTTCCTGTCTTTGGTGCTATCTTAGGTGCCTTTCCTTGTCCATCCCTACAACAGTATAATTCTATACACTTTTACATTATTTATGTTTTCATAAAATGGTCAATAGATGCGATTAATTATGTAATGATGCAGATGTTTTCGAGAGTGCTCTATCAGGATGCAGGTTCATTTAAAGATCAAATAGGGGGGCATACAACCCGGTTCCACCAGGAACCTGTATCCCTCACTTTAGCCATCCTATTAGGAATAATAGTTGCTAAAGGGGTGGGCACAGGAACAAATGCCCTAGTCCATGAGACACTCCAAAGACACAATTAGAAGCAGAAATAGACCAAAGCTTAAAGACATTAAAAACCGCATCACAGCTTTACAGGAATTTTAACCTCTCTCTCTCTGAAGTTGTTTACAGAGCAGGCGAGTGTTGGCCCTCCTCTTCATGAGAGAAGGGTGCCTTTTTGCTTGCATTGAGGAACTAATGATGTTTTTATGCTGACAATACTGGAGTTGTAAAAGAATCTATGAGTAAATTAAGAAAACGACTTGAAGAGGGTCAAAGAAAGACAGAGGCCCCCAAAGGGAGGTTTGAGTCTTGGTTCACATAGTCCACCTGGTTAACTACGCTTTTATCCACCCAGGCTGGTCCATTAATAATTCTCATATTATTGTTAACTGTAGGACCCTGTTTGCTCAACCATGTAGTTTCTTTTCTCACCCAAATTGAACCTGTTATTAACCCTAACCATACACTGTTCTCTCAATCTAATTTTACAGAAGAGCGGGGACAGAGTTGGTCTTAAAATACAGCAATATAGAGGATCTTCCACCTGCTGAGAACCTCAAAGGTCCATGAAGAAATGATCCCTGGAGAAGATGTAGTCAACTATGAAGGACCTGAGAGAGCAAAAGTCTTCCATGGCAAACAACCTGCTCATGATGAAGGGATGTGTCTGAATCAGCCACTCTCTTCTTAATGTAGAGAAGATGGACCAAAGCAGGGATGTGTTGAGAGCTTCTCCTGCGTGCCAATGGTTGACATACCATTCTAACTTGTGAAAGTGTCACAGAAAGTAGGGGCAGCCTCCTTCTCATGGGAACCTTAGAAGCAACTGTTAGGACAAAGTTGTTGCCAAGGCAGTGACCAAATTCAGTTCCTAAAGGAAGTGACCTCACCTAACTTCTATGGTGATAGAACTCTCTGAACTTGGAATCCAGGAAGCCTGGCACCCAGAGCCAGTCCCGGTCCCAGTCCCAGTTGTCAAACTTATTTTGATTTACCAAGGACAGACTCAGTCTTTCTTGGGACCTACTGATGTGAGGATGGCCAAATGCAAGAAAAGCTATGGAGAGGGGGCTTTCCTGAGAAAGCAGGCATTGACTCACCACTTGATCCTGAAAACTTCACAGAGTTGGCCAAGAAGACCAGATTTGAGACAGAACAGGCCATTTCTGGGAACATAGTATGGCCCACCAGTCAGAGGACTCTCCGGATAGTCACAGACCTTCATGGGGGAAGGAGGTGCCTTTGTGATGTGGGTGTGAGTTTGTGGTTTTTGTCTCATGTTCTGAGAATAGGTATGAAAGAAGGTTTGTTTTGTTTGGAGTGAACGGTTTCCAGTAAGTCGTTTGACAACGCGAGTGTTTCTATGTCAGTGTATCCCACTGCGCCCGTGGTTGTAGACATTAGAAGAGAGAATGCATCAATGAATATGTCCTGTCAGGTAGAAAGCTTCCCAGCATTCATCCTTCCCAATTAATTAATGGACTGCAGCTTGCCTTATTGATGGGCAACACCTACTATCTTCCTAAGATCCTGTTTTCTTCCTGAATTCTGGCCACTCTCCAGAATAGGCTCATGGTTTTGTGTTTAAGATATGTACAACCACGAAGCTCTGTGAAATGACCATGTACTAGATAGCTAAAGGGAATGGCGAGCATCTCAGAAAACTCAGATATCAGTGTGATCAGTAAAGTCTCAGTGGAGAAACCATGCTTGGGGCCTTTTGCTTACCTTTTCTTCTGTTGCCCTGAATGTCAGGAAGGTCTTTTCCGCAGGCCACCACTTTGTGAAGCCTGAAGAAAACAGTTTTCAAATGGAAATGAATGGGTATTATCTGTGGTTCCTTGCTTAATTGTTTTGGAGAGGATGTGTCTGAATCAGCCTATTTGCCCTGTGTGAGGCTGTGGCTTAGTTTCTCACCTTCTGATGGATATAAAGAAAGATCCCATGTGTACATCCAAAACCAAAATGGCCAAAGAGCAGTCCTTGTGGATGAAGTCTCTCGCCTTCCTCTGTAACTTTCCTGAACTTCATCAAGTCAGAATAGGGATCCTTTGGGTAAAATGAGATCTTCAGAGCTCTGCAGAGGCTAGCCCATGGTTGCTTGGGTTTTCTCAAGACTCCAATTCACATAAAGAATCCAAACCCCACAGTCAGTTGACCTCAAATTGAAGAAGTGGAGCAGTATTAATGGGAGGCCTATTTGATCTCTCCTGGTTCACAAGAAGGGTGTCCATGCCACCCTGAATTATGCAATTTAGGTGCAAGAGAGCTTATTTGGGACACGGACTTGAGCTGTCCCCCTCATGGAACTCTAGCCAGAGGTTATTATGTGTGTTGGAGTCTTTTAATTTAAATTGTGGTCATTTGGGTGGCGGTTAGAAGAGATGACTTGGTCCACATGTGCTTGAACTCTGGTGTGATTCCCTTAGAGACTGAGTTCTGCAACTGAACTCAGAGAAGTATTGCCATGAATAGTGTTGAGGTTTCAGAAAGCCAGGCATGAGTGTCGCCCTTGGAAACTGAGTTCTAGGCCCAGGGTGGCTTTCCACAGAGCACTGGGCCTCTCAGCCAGGATACCACATGATTTTATTCTGAAAGACTTGGCACCCATCATTGAGAGTCAAAACTCATATGGACCTCACATTGTAGAGCTAAATGAGCTAAACATCATGTGATCTTTTCACCACTCTTTGGGAAGCCTTACCTGTGAGTGTTCTCCAGAGCTTTCATTGAAATGAGCTTCCTAACCATCTAATGGTTCCTGAATGAATTGAAACTCACAGTGCCTCCAACTTCATCCTTGAAAAATGGCTAGATAAATACCATGAAATTTTTGAAATTCCCATCACCAGGTGGCACTGGAGAACCTTTGGATGACATGTTGCTGATCATGAATGTTCCAGACAGTGTCTTGTTTTACTGGGTTTCATGTAAATGGTGTAGAACAGAGATGTCAGTAAGTTGGACTCTGTTGAGTAGTGGGCCTAGAGCAGTGTTGGCCAGGTATGTGATAAAACATCTGTGTGGGGCCATTTGGATCTGCCATTGGTTTCCAAATGGCTTGTGACTGATATGGCGCAGCCAGCAGAACTTTCTGTGTAAAGGCAACTTATTATATGGAGAGATGTCAGGACATTGTTCAGAATCAGGTTGCAATGGTCAAGGGGTCAAGCTATGTGGGATAGAAGCCTGGTTCTTGTATCATCCTGCAGACCCTGACCCACCACACGTGACAGAACTCCCTCTTGCACTTTGTCCCAGTTGAACTCCTTGTATTTCGTGAAGCAAATACCAAACTCAAAGTGCAGCAGGAAGAAACACCACGAAATGGAGGATGACCATATGGCTTCACAGTCCACACGGGGAGACACTAAGCGCCCAGTGGCCACAGTTTACCTACAAAGAGAGAATTCAGCACTGCTGCCTCGTGTTCATTTTAAAATAAGAAACTTTGTCCTCCTGGTCACATAGATGCAGACCCAGCTTTGAGGTTCTCACTACAAAGGAAGCTTAACTCGTGACAACAACCTATATTTCAGTGCCCAACCTCAGTGGCAGTTTCTCAAAAAGTTTTAGGCAAGCAGAGCTCCATGTTTGTGGAGTGTGTACTTTGTCCTTATTTTTGGAAACTCCTATACCACCTCCAAGTTTGTGCACTCTTGAGCATTTTCCATTCCAGAAATGTAATCACAGATTTTGTAACTCTTCTTCTCTAATTGCGTCTCACTTGGGGCGAAGGTAATGTCAAGGCATGGTTCTGGATGAGAGTGGGAAGATTTGTTGTAGCACATATTTGCATACACATTGGATTAATTTTCCTATTTTCCATTCGAAATTCTGAATCCCTGACACTAACACATATTCTACTAGACTCTGACTACTAATTCTAATATGATGGAGAAAAATAACCCAAACAGTATATAAGTACATGCAGTTCAGAGTTCGACTTCCCTTTTGCATGATAAAGGGTAGGTGTTATAAATCTAGTCAATTTTTAATTGAAATAGTTCTCGATGTGTTTTCAAAGGTAACAAATATGTGAACTACTGTCTCCCATTCTCTGGAGCCTATTCAGCACTTGTATTTTTATATGCACAAATAGAATCCTGCATGGTATCACACGTACATTCTTGTGAATTACATGACATAGCAGATACAAAGTGTGAGAAGTGATCACTCCTCCTAAACCCTGTTGGAACTGAAAATTCAACCTATGGCTGAGCTTCCCAGTAGAACAACATAATACATAAACCCATGTTCAGTAAAATGAATGTTTTTGCATCTTTATGATATATATTTCATGATGAATTTCGATTGGCATATATATTGCTACTTATTGATGTCTATGTTTGTGTGTGTGTGTGTGTGTGTGTGTGTGTGTGTGTATATATATATATATATATATATATATATATATATATATATATATTTATACTCTCCAGATTTTTAAAAATATGAAATATATGTGTCTTATATACAATCCCTAAATTCATTCATGTTCATGTATGTGGATTAATAATCAACTTTTCACAAGATTATTCTTAGAAATATTCATCCACCCGAAATACATATTTGTTTCCTAGTACTGAAAACTAACTTCAGTGAAAGGTGCATACAAATCCTAATATGTCTACATTAACTAACCCAGTTTAACATCAATCCATGTAGGTTACTATGGAACATGATGTGTATTTTGACGTTAATTTTTATTCCACACTGGTAAATTACTATTTCTTCAGTTTATGTACGTCATAGAATATATATTTGATTCACTAGTTGGCAAATTTATAGGCATTTGTTTCACTTTCAATCACTTCCTGCTCCAGAACACATGTATTCCTCTATGTTTCTTTACTGGTCTATTCATGAGACTTTTTTCCAAATATATTATTTTTGATTTCCATAATCAATTTTGAAACAAAACTCACAAATCCTTCATGATAAACCATAACCCTAAGATGATCATTAGATATATAACTGGTTGGAATGAATGATTGTATATCAATATAACATTTCTTTTATATTTTCAGATATCTATTCAATCCATTATTTAAAGTGGATCCAGTTGTATTATTTATTCACAGTATGGTCTATTCATGCATTATCTGTATATTCATAGAAATAGGGTACACCTCTTTGTACGACCATACTAATTTATAAGTCTTCAAAATATTGCTCCAAGAAATGGTGGAAGAAATACTCATGTCACCTGATCTACATACACATTTTATCACAGAAATATTCTGGACACCAAAAGCAAAGGTCACACTTACAATTGTACCAAAGCCTAAATAGAAAGTGAGCATGGATTACTAAAAACATCCATGTCCAGGTTGCCTAATGCTCTCAAATATCAATCCTATTGGTGACTACATATTTGTTTCTTCCTAATATTATATATTCAACCTCAAACCTGTTGAAAATGTCTAACCCTATCACACACTTTATACTTTGCTTGATTTCCTAATGTCTCTATTGATATCTGCTTTCCTACATGTTTTCCCCAGTTCATCATTGTGACTGACTCTTCACATGTACTGACATTTACATACACTCTCTACCCGAAACCCTATTGCTAAAGAACTTTTGGTCCAAATCCTATACTCACTCTTCTTTCTAAACCTACCGACTACCTTCCTAATCCTACCGATTATCGCTTTTTGACTGGATGTTCTCTTCAACATTCAATCATCCAAAGTACAAGGTCCGATGCCAGTGTATACTGATTTATTTGAGACATCTGTGCAGCACATAACTCAAAGCTAAGTATCCCACTCAAGTCCCCAATGCCCTTCTGGGCTTCAAATCTTATCTAGATTTCTGCTTTCATAGTTATATTTCACATATATACTCTTGTAAATACCACAGGTTGCCAATGCCATTATTCATCCTGCAGAATGATTCGTAACCCAAATCGAACCTATTATTAACCCTAACCATACACTCTTCCTTCAATACAACTTACAGAAGAGCAGGGACAGAGTGGGTCTTACAATATAGGAATGTAGATTATCTTCCACCTGCTGAGAACCTAAAAGATCCATGGAGAAATGATCCTTGGAGAATATGTAGGCAGCTATGTAGGACCTGAGAGAGCAATAGTCATCTTCCATGGCAAACAACCTGGTCAGGAAGAATTGATGTGTCTGAATCAGCCTCTGCCTTCTTAAAGTAGAGAAGATGGACCTATGCAGGCCTGTGTGGAGAGCTGTTCCTGGGTGCCTATGGTTGATATACCATTCTAACTTCTGAATGTGTCACAGGATGTTGGGGCAGCCTCCATCTCATAGGAACCTTGGAAGCAACTGTTAGGTCAAAGTGGTTACCAAGGCAGTGACCATATTCAGTTCCTGAAAGAAGTGACCTCACTTCACTTCCTTGGTGATGGAATTCTCTGAACTTGGGATCCCGGAAGCAGGCACCCAGAGTCAGTCTCACTCCGAGTCCCAGTGGGCTAACTTATTTGTTTTTCCCAAAGACATAGTCAGTCTTTCTTGGTACCTACTGATGTGAGGATGGCCAAATTCCAGCAGAGCTCGGAAGAGGGGCCTTTCCTGAGAAAGTAGGTAGTGGCGAACCACTGGCTCCTGACAACTTCACAGAATTGGCCAAGGAGACCAGATCTGAAACAGGACAGGCCATTTTTGGGGGAACATAATATGGCCCACCAGTCAGAAGACACTTCGGATAATCACAGACCTACTTGGGTGAAAGAATCGCCTTTGCTGTTGTAGGTGTGAGTTTGTGGTTTTTTCTGATGTTCTGAGAATAGCTAGGAAAGGTGGTTTATTTGGTTTGGAGTGGACTGTTTCTAGTAAGTCCTTTGACATGGTGAGTGTTTCTATGTCTGTGTATCCCAGTGTATCCGTTGTTGTAGACATTAGAAAAGATAATGCATCAATGGAAGCGTTGTCTCTAGTTGAAAGCTTCTCCACATTCTTACTGCCAATTGATGAATGGACTGCAGCTTGCCTTATGGATGGGCAACATCTACTATCTTCTTAAGTTCCTGTTTTCTTCGTGTTTTCCAGCCACTCTCCAGAATAGGCTCATGGTTTTGAGTCCCAGATATGTAACACCACAGGGCTCTGTGACATGGCCATGTACTGGATAGCTTAAGGGAATGGGAGCATCTCAGAAAACTCAGATATCAGTGTGACCAGTAATGTCTCAGTGGAGAAACCCTTCTTTGGGCCATTTGCTTACTTCTGTTTCTATTATCCTGAATATCAGGAAAGTTTTTGCCTTAGGCCACCCAGTTGTGTAGCATTAAGAAGACTGTTTTCATATGGAAATGAATGGACATCACCTGTGGCTCTTTGCTTAATTGCTTTGGAATGGAATGTGTCTGAATCAGCCTCTTGTCCTTGAATGAGGTTGTGGCTTAGATTCTCAGCACCTGATGGATCTAAAGAAAGATCCCATGTGGTTCCAAAACCAAAATGACCAAAAGAGAAGTCATTGTGGATGAATATTTTTGCCTTCTTGTTTTAGGTTCCTGACCTCCATCAAGTGAGAATAGGGATCCTTAGGGTCAAATGAGTCTTTGAAATTTCTGCAGAGGCTAGCCCACATGTGCTTGGGTTTTCTCATGACTCCAAATCACATCAAGAATTTATAGGCTTCAGCCAGTAGGCCTCAAATTGAGAAGCGGAACACTTTAACAGCAGGAATATTTGATCACTCCTGGTTCACAGGAATAGTGTTCAGGCCACCATGTTTTTAGGCAAATGAGGGGCAAGTGAGCTTATTTTGGACACTACCTTGTGCTCATTGAAACCTCCATCTAGAGGTTATGATGAGTGTCTACAAGGAAAAAGATTATGGCCCTGTGGGAGTGATTTCATTTTAATTTTGGTCATTTTTGTGGCAGTTGGAAGGGATGACTGGGTCCACCTGGGCTTGAAATCTGGTATGATTTACCCTTAGAGACTGAGTTCTGGAACTGACCTCAGAGAAGTATTGCCATGAATTGTGTTGGGATTTTAGGAGGCCACGCATGAGACTCACTCTTGGAAACTGAGATCTTGGCCCAGGGTGGCTTTCCACAGAGGCCTGGGAATCTCAGCTAGGATATCACATGATTTTATTCTGAAAGACTTGGTAGCCATAGTTGAGATTCAAAACACACATGGACCTCACATTGTAGACGTCAATTGGCCTGGCTTCATGTGACCTGTTGGCAACTCTTTGAGAAGCCTTGACTTTAAAGTTCTCCAGAGCATTCATTGAAATGAGCTTTCTCAACACTTAACGGTTCCTGAATGAATTGAAACCCACAGTGCCTGTAACTTCATCCTTGAAAAATTGCTAGATAAATACCATAAAAGTTTTGAAATTCCCATGACCAGGTGGCACTACAGAAACTTTGGATGTCCTGTTGCTGATCATGTGTATACCAGACAGTGCCTTGTTTGACTAGGTTTCATGAAAATGGTGTAGAATACGAGATGCAAGGAATTTGGAGCCTTGTGAGTAGTGGGCCTAGAGTAGTGGTGGGCAGGTATGTGATGAAACATCAAGGTGGGGCCATGTGGATCGGCTATCGGCTTACAAATGGCTTGTGACTGATATGGCGCAGCCCCCATTCCCTTGTAGGTAAAGGCATCTTGTTATGTGGAGAGGTTTCAGGGCAATGTTCATAATCAGGTTGCTATGGTTATTGGGACAAGCTATGTGGGATAGAAGACTGGTTGGTACATTCTCCTGCAGACGCTAACCCACCCCACGTGACAGAACACGCTCCAGCACTGTATCCCAGATGAACTTCTTATATTGTGTGAAGCAAGTACCAAATTCCCAGTGTAGCAGCAAGACACACCACGAAAAGTGGAGGATGATCAAATGTCTTCACAGTCCCCACCGGGAGACACTTAGCCTCCAGTGGACATAGTTTACCTACAAAGAGAAAATTGAGCACTGCTGCCTCATGTTCATTGGAAAATAAGAAATCATGTCTTCCAGGTAACATAGAAGCAGACCCAGCTTTTATGGTCTCACTACAAAGGAAGCCAAAGCTCATGACAACAACATATATTTCAAGTGCCCAACCTCAGAGGCAGTATTCCAAGAAGTCTTAGGCCAGCAGAGCTCTTTGTTTGTGGAGTGTTTACCCTGTCCCTTACTTTTGGAAACGCCTCTACCACCTCCAAGGTTGTAAACTCCCGAGGATATTCCATTCCATATATGTATTCATAGATTTTCACAGTTTTCTACTATAATTGTGTCTTACTTGGGTGAAGGTAATTTCAAGGCATTGTTCTGGATATGAGTGAGAAGATTTTTGTGTAGCACATATTTACATACACATTGGATTCATTTTTCAATTTTCCATTTGAAATACTGAATCCCTGACACTAACCCATACCCTACTAGACTCTGACTAATGATCCTAATATGATGGTGAAAAATTACCCAAAAAGAAAAGAAACACAAGCAGTTCAGAGGAGGCATGGTGTATAGTTGGAATTGCATTTTGCATAATATTTTGTAGGAGTTATAAATCTAGTCAATTTTTTGTTGAAATAGTTCTACATGTGTTTTTAAAATTAACAAATATATGAATCCCTGTCTCCCTTTCTCTGTAGCCTATTCAGCAGATGTATTTTTATATGCACATATAGAATCCTACCTGATATCACTCGTATACACTTGTGAGGTGGCTGAATTGGCAGATGCAAATTGAGAGAAGAGATCACTCCTCCTAAACGCTGTTGGAACTGAAAATTCAACCTATGGGTGAGCATCCTAGTTGAATAACATTATACATAATTTCATGTTCAGTAAAATTAATATTTTTCAATCTGTGGATTATATATATTTCATGATGAATTTCTATTGGCATATATATCGCTACTTTTTTTTATTGGTTGCTCAAAACATTACAAAGCTCTTGACATATCATATTTCATACATTAGATTCAAGTGGGGTATGAACTCCCATTTTTACTCCAAATACAGATTGCAGAATCACATCAGTTACACATCCATATTTTTACATAATGCCCTATTAGTTACTGTTGTATTCTGATACCTTTCCTATACTCTACTATACCCCCTCCCTTCTCTTCCCATCTTTTCTCTCTACCATACCTACTGTAATTCATTTCTCTCCTTGTTTATTTTCCCACAACCTCTTATATGTAATTTTGTGTAACAATAAGTGTCTCTCTCCATTACCATGCAATTTCCCTCTTCTCTCCCTTTCCCTCCCACCTCATGTTTCTGCTTAATGTTAATCTTTTCTTCATGCTCTTCCTCCCTGCTCTGTTCTTAGTTGCTCTCATTATATCAAAGAAGACATTTGGTATTTGTTTTTTAGGGATTGGCTAGATTCACTAAGCATAATCTGCTCTAGTGCCGTGTATTTCCCTGCAAATTCCATTATTTTGGCATATTTTAGTGCTGCGTAATCCTCCATAGTATATAAAAGTCACATTTTTTTATTCATTCATCTATTGAAGGGCATCTGGGTTGGTTCCACAG
Source organism: Callospermophilus lateralis (assembly GCF_048772815.1). NCBI lineage: Eukaryota > Metazoa > Chordata > Mammalia > Rodentia > Sciuridae > Callospermophilus > Callospermophilus lateralis. The sequence continues at coordinate 599,614 of NW_027514387.1, read as the reverse complement.
TGTAGCAATTGTGAATTGTGCTGCTATGAAAATTGATGTGGCAGTATCCCTGTAGTACGCTCTTTTAAGGTCTTCAGGGAATAGTCCAAGAAGGGCAATAGCTGGGTCAAATGGTGCTTCCATTCCAAGCTTTCACAGGAGTCTCCATACTGCTTTCCAAATTGGCTGCACCTGTTTCAGTCCCACCAGCAATGTACAAGAGTACCCTTTTCCCCACATCCTCGCCAGCACTTGTTGTTGTTTGACTTCATTATGGCTGCCAATCTCACTGGATTGAGATGGTATTTTAGGGTGGTTTTTATTTGCATTTCTCTTACTGCTAGAAATGGAGAGCATTTTTTCATGTACTTGTTAATTGATTCTATGTCCTCCTCTGAGAAGTTTCTGTTCAGGTCCTTGGCCCATTGGGTTATTGGTTATCTTATTGTATAATTTTCTGAGTTATTTGTATACTTTGTATACTCTAGATATTAGGGCTCCATGTGAAGGGTGAGGACTAAAAATTTGTTCCCATGATGTAGGCTCCATATTTACCTCTCTTATTGTTTCTCTTTCTGAGAAAAAAAAAATTCAGTTTAAGTAAGTCCCATTTCTTGATTCTTGTTATTAACTCTTGTTTTATGGGTGTCCTATTAAGGAATTCGGAGCCTGACCACACAATATGTAGATCGGAGCCAACTTTTTCTTCTATCAGACGCAGAGACTCTGATTTGAATCTAGCTCCTTGATCCACTTTGAGTTAACTTTTGTGCATGGCGAGAGGAGGGGATTCAGTTTCATTTTGTTGCATATGGATTTTCAGTTTACCAAACACCATTTGATGAAGATGCTATCCTTCCTCCATTGCAGGCCATTAGCTCCTTTATCAAATATAAGATAGTTGTAGCTTTTTGGATTAGTCTCTGTGTCCTCCATTCTGTACCATTGGTCCACCCACCTGTTTTCGTACAAGTACCATGCTGTTTTTATTATGATTGCTCTGTAATATAGTTTGAAATCTGGTATCGCTATATTGCCTGATTCACACTTCCTGCTTAGAATTGCTTTTGCTATTCTGGGTCTTTTATTTTTCCATTTGAATTTTATGATTGCTTTATCTATTTCTACAAAAAATTCCTTTGGGATTTTGATTGGCATTGCATTAAACCTATAGAGAACTTTTGGTAATATCGCCATATTGATGATGTTAGTTCTGGCTGTCCATGAACGGGGTATATTTTTCCATCTTCTAAGATCTTATTCTATTTCTCTTTTTAGGGTTCTGTATTATATAATTCTTTATATAATTATATAAATCTTCTGCATTATATAAATCTTTCACCTCTTTTGTTAGGTTGATTCCCAAGTATTTAATTATTTTGAGGAAACTGGGAATGCAGTGTTTGGACTCATTTTTGTTTCAGAAGTTTTGTCGCTAATATACAGAAATGCCTTTGATTTATGCATGTTGATTTTGTATCCTGCCACATTGCTGCATTCATTTATTAGTTCTAGTAGTTTTTTCTTAGACCCTTTTGGGTCTTCTATGTATAGAATCATGTCATCTGCAAATAGTGATAATTTAAGTTCTTCTTTTCCTATTTTTATGCCGTTAATGTCTTTCATCTCTCTAATTGCTCTGGCCAGTTTTTTCGAGAAATATATTGAATAGAAGTGGTGATAGAGGACATCCCTGTCTTGTTCCAGATTTTAAAGGGAATGCCTTCAAATTTTCTCCATTCAGAATGATGATAGCCTGAGGCTTAACATAGATAGCTTTTACAATGTCGAGGTAAGTTCCTGTTATCCCTAGTTTTTAAAATGTTTTGAACATAAAGGAATGCTCTACTTTGTTGAATGGTTTTTCTGCGTCTATCGAGATGATCATATGGTTCTTATCTTTAAGTCCAATGATGTTGTGAATAACATTTATTGATTTCCGTATATTGAACCAGCCTTGCATCCCAGGGATGAATCCTAGTTGATCATGGTGCACAATTTTATTGATGTGCCTTTCTATCCAATTCACCAGAATTTTAATGAATATTCTTGCATCTAGGTTCATCAGAGATATTGTTCTGTAGTTTTCTTTCTTTGAGGTGTCTTTGTCTGGTTTCAGAATCAGGGTGATGTTGGCCTCATAGAATGAATTTGGCAGAGCTCCCAGTTTTTCTATTTCCTGAATAACTTGAAAAGTATTGGTATTAATTCTTCTTTAAAGGTTTTGTAAAACTCTGCTGTATACCCATCCGGTCCTGGGCTTTTCTTGGTTGGTAGTCTTTTGATTGCTTCTTCTACTTCATCCATTGATATTGGTCTGTTTAAATTGTGTGTTCCCTTATGACTCAGTCTGGGCAAATCATATGACTTAAGAAATTTATCGATGTCTTCACTATTTTCTATTTTATTGGAATACAGTTTTCCAAATAATTTCTAATTTTCTTCTGTATTTATGTTGCATCTGTTGTGATATTGCCTTTTTCATCCCGTCTGTTAGTAATTTGAGTTCTCTCTCTTCTTCTCTTCGTTAGCACGGCTAAGGGTCTGTCGATCTTATTTATCTTTTCGAAGAACCAACTTTTAGTTTTGTTAATTTTTTCAATAGTTTCTTTTGTTTCAATTTCGCTCTGATTTTAATTATTTCTTGCCTTCTGCTACATTTGCTGTTGTTTTGCTCTTCCTTTTCTAGGGCTTTGAGATAAAGTGTGAGCTCATTTATTTGTTGTTTTTTTTTTCTTTTTTTGAGGAATGACCTCCAGGCGATGAATTTACCTCTTAAAACTTCTTTCATTGTGTCCCATAGAATCTGATATGTTGTGTCTGTATTTTCATTTATCTCGAAGAATTTTTTTATTTCCTCCTTTATGTCTTCTGTAACCCATTGATCATTCAGTAACATATTGTTCATTTTGCAGGTGATGTATGACTTTTTCTTTTTTCTTTTATCATTGGTTTCCAGTTTCATTCCATTATGATCACAAAAAATTCATGGTATTATCTCCTCCCCTTTATATTTACTGAGGGTTGCCCATTGATCATTCAGTAACATATTGCTCATTTTGCAGGTGATGTATGATTTTTTCTTTTTTTCTTTTATCATTGGTTTCCACTTTCATTCCATTATGATCACAAAAAATTCATGGTATTATCTCCTCCCCTTTATATTTACTTAGGGTTGCCCTATGGCATAACATATGGTCTATTTTTGAGAAGGATCCATGTGCTGCTGAGAAAAAAGTATATCCACTTGATGATGGTTGATATATTGTATATATGTCAGTTAAGTCTAGGGTATTGATTGTGATATTGAGTTCTATAGTTCCTTTATTCAACTTTTGTTTGGAGGATCTGTCCAATGGTGAGAGAGGTGAGTTGAAGTCACCCATAATTATTGTATTCTGGTCTATTTGATTCTTGAACTTGAGGAGAATTTGTTTTATGAACGTCGCAGCACCATTATTTGCTGCGTGAATATTGATAATTGTTATGTCTTGTCGGTGAATGGTTTCTGTTAACAGTATATAATGTCCTTCCTTATCCCTTTTGATTAAATTAGTCTTGAGGTCGATTTTATTCGATAGGAGGATGGCCACCCCTGCTTGCTTACGAGGTCTGTGTGCATGGTATAAATTTTCCCAATCTTTCACCATCAGCTTGGGTATGTCTTTTCCATTCAGATGTGTCCCCTGGAGGCAACATATTGTTGGATTTGTTTTTTTTTTTTAATTCAAGTTACAAGCCTATGTCACTTTATTGGAGAGTTTAAGCCATTAACGTTTAGAGTTACTATTGATATATGGTTTGTACTGCCACCCATGTTTGCCTATATCTTTTTTTTAAAATTAGATTGTTTCTACATGATTAGCTTTTCCCCGCCCTCTGTCATTACTGAGGCACTTCCCACTGATGGTTTTCGTTGTTGATTTTCATTTCTTCCTTGTGTAGTGTTTTGCTCAAGATGCTTTCCAATGCTGGTTTTCTGGCTGCAAATTCTTTTAGCTTTTGTTTATCATGAAATATTTTTATTTCGTTGTCTTACATTAAGCTTAATTTTGCTGGATACATAATTCTTGGTTGGCATCCATTGTCTTTCAGTGTTTGAAGTACGTTGTTCCAGGATCTTCTCACTTCCAGCATCTGTGATAAAAAAATCCATTGTTAACCTTTTTGGTTTACCCCTGATTGTAATCTGCCTCCTTTCTCTGGTAGCTTTTAATATTTTCTCTTTGTTTTGTATATTGGATATCTTCATAACAATGTGTCTTGGAATGGGTCTACTGTGATTTTGTGTGCTCAGTGTCCTGTAAGCATCTACAATTTGTTTATCTGTTTCCATTTTTATTTCTGGAAAGTTTTCTCTAATTATTTCATTCAGCAGGTTACTCATTCCCTTGGTTTGAATCTCTGTGCCTTCCTCTTTCCGGATGACTCATAAGTTTGTTTTTTTTATGTTATCCCATATCTCTTGGATGTTTTCTCATAATTTTTTACAGCATTTCTTTCTTGGCTAGAGTTTTTTTCAAGATGATATATTTTGTCTTCATTATCTGACATTCTGTCTTCTACTTGCTCCACTCTGTTAGTGATACTCTCAATTGAGTTTTTAATTTGGTTTATCATTTCCTTCATTTCTAGAATTATTGTTTGATTTTTCTAATAATCTCTATCTCCTGATAAAGATGCTTAATTTCTTATTTTATCTGTTTATGTAATTCATTTTCAATGCGTTCTTTCACTGTTTTTGTTGTCTCGTATCCTCTTTAAGGTTCCATTCCATCTGTCTAAGGTATTCCTTGAGTTCTTTATATGACCATTTTTCTGATGACTCTAGATGCTCTTGAATATTTAGGCTGTCCTTCATTGTTTGCACTTTTATTCTTCCTTGCTTTTTTATGCTTCTCATGTTACTTCTTGTTCTGTTTGACTACTGAGTTACTGCTTACTCTTATAAATTTATTTGATGCTTGGAAGGAAAGATATTAGAAGGGAAGGGAAGAAGTCACTAAGGAGAATGAGAGTAGGCAGGTAGAATTCAAGGAAGGGGGTATAACAAAATTGATAAGAAATGAAAAGACAAAAGAAAAAAATAGAAAATAAAGAAAATTTTAAGTAATAATGATAATTTAAAAATGAAAATTAAAATTTAAAATAATAATAATAATAAAATAAAAAATAAAAAAAAATAAAAACATTAAAAAAGTTAAAGAACAACAACAAAAATGAAAATCAAAGAAAAAGAAAAGCATAGAAATAAAATAATAATATTAATACATGCAGTCCTAGAGTTCAATTTACTTCTCTTCCAGTAGGTGGAGCTGTGTGCACTGGGCCAAGATTCTCCTCTCAATTAGCGGGAACCAATCACTGTGCAGCAGCTCTTCCTCCCAGTCTGGGCGGGTCTCCAATCCTGAGTGCCTAGGGCCTTCTCTTGTGCTTCCTCAAGCCAGGCCCCGCTCACCTTTGACGCTCACCACAATACTGGTTACACGCCAGGCCTCTGCTCCTGGTAGCCCTGTTTTAATGAACGCCTGGGCACACTCTCCCTGTTTGCCTCCCTCAGACCCTAAGTTTGTAGAACTTTGGCCTGAGAACCCCCAGCGAATTTTCTTGTCCTCCGGGAGCCATGCCCCCGGTAGGTGGTGTAAGAGACCTCAATTGTCAGCACTGGTGGGAGTGGTAGCCGGGAATTCCACGCCGCGAGTCCCGAGCCAATCCTGATTCCCTAGGTCTGGCTATCGCGCTCCTGGGAGACCTGGGAGGGGCCATTACGGCAGAGCTGGAAAGGGCCCTTGAGGTTTCCCCATGGTTTTGAGAGAGATGGCAATGGGATTACACACTTGTCGCGTTGGTTTCAATGAAGTTATCTCCTCCGCCGCCTGTAATGTCAGTTCTCTGCCATGGTCGTATCCCATTAAAATGGTGACCATTTGTTCCCTTTGCTGGGTGACCAATGCAACAGGTGGGTCCTGACTATATCTCCCAAGCCCCATTTCAATCCTGTGGCCACTGCCTATGAAGGCTCAGTTGTTTTTTAACTCTGTCAATTCAGAAAGACCGACCAGTTATTTCAGCGGGAATGTTAGTGCTGAGTCACAAAAACCAGACGAATCTAAGCTTGAATGCAGCCAATCCGGGCTCTGTGTGTGTTCTGAGGGGCCCAGACTGTTCGCCCCAGATTCACAACAGGTCAACATTGCCTAGTGATTCTGAGCAAACAGCATTTAGACAGTTTATGACTCCCTATGCCCTGCAGCTGAAGAGATCATAGACTTGATTTCTCCATGCCTGCCTTCATAATGGATCTCATGTATTGCTACTTTTTAATATCTGTGCATGTGCGTGTGTGTGTGTGTGTGTGTGTGTATATATATATATATATATATATATATATATATATATATATATACACTCTCCAGATTTTTCAAAATATAAAATATGAAATATATGTGTCTTATTATACACTCCCTAAATTCATTCATATTCATATCTGTGGATTTATAATCAACTTTCCACAAGATTATTCTCAGAAATAATCATCCACCTGCAATACATATTGTTTCCTAGTACTGAAAACTAAATTCAGTGAATGGTGCATACAAACCCTAATATTTCTACAGTTACTTAGCCAGTTTAAAATGAATGCAAGTAGATTCCTAGGGGACATGATGTGTATTTTGACTTTCATTTTTATTCAACACTTGTACGTTACTATGTCTTCAGTTTATGCACATCATAGGATATATATTTCAGTCACAAATTAGAAAATTAATGGAATTTGTTTCACGATCAATCACTTCCTGATTCAGAACACATGCATTCCTCCATGTTTCTTGACTAGTCTTTTCATGAGACTTCTTTCCAAACACATTATTTTTGTTTAACATCATCACTTATAAAGCAAAACTCAAACACCATTCATCATAAACCATAATCCTAATATTACCATTAGATATATAACTGTTGGAATGAATGATTGTATATCAATATAAGATTTCTTATATATTTTCACATATCAATTCAATCCATTATTTAAAGTGGAATCAGTTATGTTATTTATTCATAGTATGGTCTATTCATGCATTATCTCTATATTCATAGAAACAGGTTACACCTCTTTGTGCCCCTAATACTAATGTATACATCTTCAAATTATTGCTCCCAGAAATGGTGAAAGAAATACTCATGTCACCTAATCTACATATACATTTTATCACAGTAATATTCTGAACAAAAAAAAATAAAATGTCACACTTATGATTGTACCAAAGCCTAAAAGGAAAGTGAATGTTGATAACTAATAGCATCCATGTCCAGGTTGCCTAATGCTCTCAAATGTCATTCCCATTTGTGACGACATATTTGTTTTTTCCTATGATTATATATTCAAACTCAAGCCTGTTGAAAATGTCTAATCCTATCACTCACTTTATACATTGCCTGATTTCGTAATGTCTCTATTGACACCTGCTTTCCTACATATTTTCCCCAGTTCATCATTTTGGCTGACTCTTCACATGTGCTTACATGTCCATTCACTCTCTAAACGAAACCCTATTGCTAAAGAAGCTTTTTATTCCAAATCATATACTCACTCTTCTTCCTAAACCTACTGACTATCTTCCTAATCCTACCGACTATCCCTTTTTGACTGGATGTTCTCTTCTACATTCAATCATCCAAGGTACTATGTCCTATGCCATTGTATTTCGATTTAACTGAGACAATTGTACAGAACATAATTCAACACTAAGTATCCAAACCAAGGGCCCAATGCCCTTCTGGGCTTCAAATCTTTCTTAGATTCCCGTTTTCATACATATATTTCACCTATATATTCTTATAAATATCGCAGGTTCCCAATCCCATTATTCATCCTGCAGAATGATTCCTAACCCAATTCGAAAATATTATTAACCCTAACCATACACTAACTTTGCAGGAGAGCAGGAACTGTGTGGGTATTAAACTACAGGAATCCAGGGGATCTTCACCTGCTGAGAAACTCAAATGTTCATGCAGAAATGATCCCTGGTGAAGATGAAGGCAGCTATGAAGTACCTCAGAAAGCAAAAGTCATCTTCCATGGCAATCATTCTGGTAAGGATGAAGGGTTGTGTCTGAATCAGTCTCTCTCTTCTTAATGTATAGAACATGGACCAAACCAGTCCTGTGTGAAAGCTGTTCCCGGGTGCTTATGGTTGATACAGCATTCTAACTAGAGAAAGTGTCCCATGAAAATCGGGGCAGCCTCCACCTCATGGTACTTTTGGAAGCAACTGTTAGGACAAAGTGGTTGCCAAGGCAGTGACATCATTCAGATCCTGAAGGAAGTGATCTCACCTCACTTCCTTGGTGAGGGAACTCTCTGAACTTGGGATCCAGGAAGCCAGGCACCCAGAGACAGTCCCTGTTCTAGTCCCAGTGGTCTCACATGTTTGGAATTACCAAGGACAGAGTCAGTCTTTCTTGGTACCTACAGATGTGAGGATGGCCAAATGCCAGGAAACCTCTGAAGAGGGGCTTTTCCTGAGAAAGCAGGTAGTGTCTCACCGCTGACTCTTGAGAACTTTACAGAGTTGGCCAAGTAGACATGATCTGAGACAGAAGAGGTCATTTCCGGGTAACATAGTATGGCCCACCAGTCAGAGGACACTCCGGGGAGTCACAGACCTACTAGGGGGAAGGAGGTGCCTTTGTGGGTGTGGGTGTGAGTTTGTGGTTTTGTCTCATGTTCTGAGAATAGGTAGGAAAGGCGGTTTATTTGGTATGGAGTGGAATATTTCTATTAAGTCCTTTGACAAGGCGAGTGTTTCTATGTGTGTGTATCCCACTGAGTCCATTGTTGTAGACATTAGAAAAGACAATGCATCAATGGATGTGTCCTGTCTAGTAGAAAGCTTCCCAGCATTAATCCTGCCCAATTCATGAGTGGACTCTGGCTTTCCTTATGGATGGGCACCACCTACAAGCTTCCTAATTTCCTGTTTTCTCTCTCAATTCTGGCCACTCTCCAGAATAGTATCATGGTTTTGTGTCCAAGATTTGTACCGCCTCCAAGATCTGTGACATGGCTATGTAATGGATAGCTGAAGGAAATGGCTAGCATCTCAGAAATCTCAGATATCTGTTGACCAGGAAAGTCTCTGTGGAGAAACCCTGCTTTGGTCCTTTTGCTTACCTATTGTTCTGTTGAATGTCAGGAAGTTTTTTGGCTCAAGCCACCACTTTGTGAAGCCTGAAAAAAAGAGTTTTCAAATGGAAATGAATGGGCATCACCTGTGGCTCTTTGCTTAATTGCTTAGGATTGGGATATGTCTGAATCAGCCTGTTGGCCCTGTGTGAGGCTGTGGCTTAGATTCTCAGCCCCTGATGGATCTAAAGATAGATCCCATGTGTGCATCCAAAACCAAAATGGCAAAAAGATCATATATTTTTGATGAACTCTCTTGCCTTCCACTGGTAGGTTCCTGATATCCATCAAGTGAGAATAGGGATCCTTTGGGTCAAATGTGTTCTTCAAAGCCCTGCAGAGGCTAGGCCATAGGGGCTTGATTTTCATGACTCCAATTCACTTAAAGAATCTAAACCCCAAAGCTAGTAGGCCTCAAGTTGGAGAAGCCAAGCAATATTAAAGGCAGGCCTATTTGATCACTCCTGGTTCACAGGAAGAGAGTCCAGGCTACCCTGACTTTAGGCAAATGAGGGGCAGGGAGCTTATTTTGGACACTGTCGTGGGCTGCGTCACTAATGGAAACCTCCAGCCAGAGGATATGATGAGTGTCTATATGGAAGAAGATGAGGGCCATGTGAGAGTGTATTGGTTTTAATTGTGGACATGTGTCTGGCGGTTGGAAGAGATCACTGGGTCAAACTAGGCTTGCACTCTGGTGTGATGCCCCTTAGAGACTGAGGTCTTTACTGATCTCAGAGAATTATTGCCAGGAATTGTGTTGGAATTTTAAATGGCCATGCATGAGAGTTGCCTTTGGAAAGTGACATCTAAGCCCAAGTTGACTTTCCACAGAGGACAGGGAATCTCAGCCAGGATATCACATGATATTATTCTTAAAGACTTGGCAGCCATATTTGAGAGTCAAAACACACATGGACCATACATTGTAGACCTCAATGGGCCTGGCTTAATCTGACTTTTGGGCACTTTTGGAAGCCTTGCCTGTAAGAATTCTCCAGAGTTTTCATTGAAATGAGCTTCCTCACCATTTAATGGTTTCTGAGTGAATTGAAATCCACAGTGCCTCCAACTTCATCCTTGAAAATTGGCTAGATCAATAACATGAAATTTTTGAAATTCCCATGACCGGGTAGCACTGGAGAACATTTGGATGTCCTGTTGCTGATCATGAGTATACAGGACAGTGCCCTGATTGACTGGGTTTTATGAAAATGGTGTAGAACAGAGATTCCAGTAAGTTGGATCATGCTGAGTAGTTGTACTAGAGCAGTGGTTGGCAGGTGTGTGATAAAACATCTGTGGTGGGGGCATGTGGATCTGCCATTGGCTTCCAAATGGATTGTGACTGACATTTTGCAGTCAGTAGAACCTTATATGTAAAAGCATATTGTTATATGGAGAGGTTTCAGGGCAATGTTCAGAATCAGGTTGCTATGGTCAATGGGGCAAGCTATGTGGGATAGAAGCCTGGTTGGTGAATTCTCCTGCAGAACCCGACCCACCACACTTGACAGAACTCACTTCAGCACTGTGTCCCAGTTGAACCCTTGTATTTAATGAAGCAATACCAAACTCCCAGTGCAGCAGCAAGAAACACCACGAAAGTGGAGGATGACCAAATGAATTTACAGTCCACACGGTGAGACACCAGTGGCCACAGTGTACCTACAAATAGAAAATTCAGCACTGCTGCCTCATGTTCATTGGAAAATAAGAAACCATGTCCTCCAGGTCACATAGATGCAGAACCAGATTTGATGGTCTCACTACATATGAAGCTAATGCTTCTGACAACAGCATATATTTCATTGCCCAACCTCAGAGGCAGTTTCTTCAGATGGTAAGCTGGCAGAACTTCATGTTTTTGGAGTGATTACCCTGTCTCTTTTGGAAACTCCTCTACCACTTCCAAATTTGTGAACTTCTGAGCATTTTCCATTCCACATATGTATTCACAGATTTTCTAAATCTTCTCCTCTAATTGTGTCTTATGTAGGGCGAAGGTAATGTCAAGGCATTGTTCTGAATGAGAGTGGGAAGATATTTGTGTAGCACATATTTGCATACACATTGGATACATTTTCCAATTTTCCATTCGAAATACTGAATCCCTGACACTAACACATACCCTACTAGACTTTGACTTCTTATCCTAATTTGATGGAGAATAATAACCCAAACAGAATACAAATACAAGGGGTTCACAGGAGGCATGGTGTATAATTGGACTTGCCTTTCATATGATAAATGGTAGGTGTTATAAATCTAGCGAATTTTAATTGAAATAGTTCTCCATGTGTTTTAAAAGTTAACAAATATGTGAATAACTGTCTCCCTTTCTCTGTAGCCTATTCATCACATGTATTTTTATAAGCACATATAGAATTCTACCTGGTATCAGTCGTACATTTGGTGATGTGGCTGGCTTGGCAGATACAAATTGTGAGAAGAGATCACTCCTACTTAATGCTGTTGGAACTGAAAATTCAACATATGGGTGAGCTTCTTAGTTGAACAACATAAATCCATGTACATTAAAATTAATATTTTTGGATCTGTTGATGATATATATTTCATGGTGAATTTCAATTCACATACATAATGCTACTTTTTAATGTCTGTGTGTGTGTGTGTGTCTGTGTGTATATATATATATATATATATATATATATATATATATATATATATATTCACTCTCCAGATTTTTAAAAATATTTAGTATATTTTTTTATACCCTCCCTAAATTCATTCATATTCATGTATGTGGATTTATAATCAACTTTTCACAAGATTATTCTCAGAAATATTCCTCCATCTGAAATACATATTTTTTTCCTAGTACTGAAAACTAACTTTGGGGGATCACATGATGGCGGCGAATGGAGTGCATTACCCCCATGTACCGCGTCACTGTGCGGGAGAATGACGAGTTAGAACGGCTAAAACCTATCTTGTTAGGAATTTCCAGCAAATTTGGGGTGCTCCACAACCTAGTGGACATATATCCATCTCACGAGGATCAGCTAAGGGGGCTCAAATGCGAGTGATTTGTCCGCACGGAGGGTCATGCTGCTTATTCAGCAAATTGCCCTGTAGCTAGAGTCTGTGGCGCGCACTGGGAAACGACGAGATAGCATCGCAAATATACAGTGGTGTGGATTCTATGGGCTCCTGCCAGCAATGCAATTACTGTGCTCAGTGCTGAATTCTGGGATTGAGATGGGGATGGATGCGGTCCAATTCCGTTCTCCATACCGGTCAGACCACAGAGGAAGCCAGCGTCCACCATCTTGAAGAGCTGACGTCACCATCCCTGTTTTCGACTGATCGCAGCTCATTCAGCTATAGAACAGGTAATTTCAGGATGCCATTCACCTTTGTCTCGCAGACAAATTACTCAGGCTCAGTGCTAAAGAACCCGCAGAAACTGCGTCTTGGAGCCTGCTCCTATTAGAACATACACTGAGCCCAGAGCGGCCAAATTTGGCCTCCCCGAACTGATCTTGCTCAGGGCTAAAGAACCCGTGGAAACTGCTTCCCGGTCCGGGTCTTGCTGAATAATGTGGAGGTAAATATCAACCGAGCCTTCATAGGCAGTGGCAACAGGATTGAGACGGGGCTTGTGAGGGCAAGTCAGGACTCACCCATTGCATTGGTCACCCAGCAAAGGGAACGAAATGCTGCCTTTTGCATGGGATACCAACATGGCAGAGATCTGATGTCATCAGAAAGTAGCGGAGGAGATAACTTCATTGATACCAGCGGTGACAGAAACAGTTAGTCTCCTGGTAAAGAAAGTGAGTCACAAACACCCGAGTCTCTCTCACTTTTTCATCAAGCCAGAGGGGCAGAGCAGAGCCGCTGCCCATGCTCGGAACAGGCCCAGCGACACACCTGCATGATAATCACTTCACCCCAGTTGGAATAGAGGAAGAGCAGAGCCGCCGCAGGTGCCCAGAACAGGCCCAGTGACCAGCAGGCGTGGTAGTAACGTCACCTCAATTGGAGTAGTTGCAGAGCAGAGCCTTCTCCCTCGCCTAGTACAATCCAAGTGGCCCACCGGCATGGTAGTCACGTCATCCCAATAGGACTAGGGGCAGAGCAGAATCTTTGCACGTGCCCGGAACAGGCCCAGCAACCTACCGGATTGGTAGTCACGACACCCCAATTGGAGTAGCGGCAGAGCAGAGCCACCACCCGCGCCCTCAAGGTAGACAAATTTGCACCTGAGCAGCAGAAGAGGCCCAGTGGCCTGCCAGCATGGCAGACACTTCACCCATTTGGAGTAGGGGCAGAGCAGATCCATCGCCCATGCCCTCAAGGTAGGCAGACCTGTTACCGACAACAGAACAGGCCCACCCACCCGCCGGCGTGGTAGTCACGTCACCCCAATTGGAGTAGGGGCAAAGCAGAGCCGCCGCCTGCGCCTCCATGGTAGGCAGACCTGCGACCGATCGGCAGAACACCCCAGGGGTCCACGGGTGTGGTAGACACGTAACACCAATTGGAGGAGGGGCAGAGCAGAGCCGCCTCCCACGCCTGCATGGTAGGCAGACCTGCGACCGATCAGGAGAACAGGCCCAGCGGCCCATCAGCGTGGTAGATAGATCACCCTAATTGGAGGAGCAGCACAGCCACCCCCGCCCCTGCAAGGAAGATTTTTCAAATATACAAGAGCAATATTAATATATAGGGGGAAAATTTCAAAATCACAACAGTTTCACCAAGCAGAAAGAAACGCGAGCCGTATGAAAAGACAAAGAAAAAAGGACCACAAGCAATGCAGGTCAACACAAATTTAGAAGAGTTAATAGATGCAGCAGATGGAATGTCACATAAAGAACTCAGGATATACATGCTTCAGATGATCTGGAGTCTCCAGGAAGACATTAGACAGCAAAATCAGACAATGAAAGATCACTTCGACAATGAATTACACAAACAAATCCAAGAAGCAAAAGATCAATTATACAGGGAGATAGAAGTTGTAAAAAATAACAAACAGAAATCCTAGAAATGCAGGAAGCAATAAACCAACTTAAAAACTCAATTGAGAATACTATCATCAGAGTAGAACACTTAGAAGATAGAACATCAGACAATGAAGACAAAGTATTTCAACTTGAAAAGAACATAGACAGCTCAGCAAGACTGTTAAGAAACCATGAACAGAACATCCGAGAAATATGGGATAACATAAAGAGACCAAACTTTTGAGTCATTGGGATACAGGAAGGTATAGAGGTCCAAACCAAAAGAATGAGCAATGTAATCAATGAAATAATATGAGAAAACTTCCCAGACTTGAAGAATGAGACACACTCCCAAGTCCTAGAAGCCAACAGGACGCCGAATGTGCAAAATCATAAGAGATCCACACCTAGACACATTATAATGAAGATACCCAACATACAGAATAAAGAGAGAATTTTAAAAGCTACAAGAGAAAGGAAGCAGATTACATTTAGGGGTAAACCAATCAGGATAACAGCTGATATTTCAACACAGACTCTGAAAGCTAGAAGATCCTTGAAATATATGTTTTTGTCAGGAGCTTTAGCTTCATTTCTAGTGAAAGCATCAAAGCTGCGTCTGCATCTATGTAACCTGGAGGACATGGTTTCTTATTTTCCAAAAGACATAAGGCGGCAGTGCTGAATTCACTCTTTGTAGGTAAACTGTGGCAACTTAAGGCTAAGTGTCTCCTGTGTGGACTGTGAAGCCATTTGATCATCCTCCACTTTTCATGGTGTTTCTTGCCGCTGCACTGGGAGTTTGGTATTTGTTTCACTAAATAAAACGAGTTCAACTGAGAACCAGTGCTGAAGGGAGTTCTGTCATGTGTGGTGGGTCAGAGTCTGGAGGAGAATTCACCAACCAGGATTCTATCCCACATAGATTGCCCCCTTGACCATAGCAACCTGATTTTGAACATTGCCCTGAAAATCTGCATATAAAAAGATGCCTTTACATGGAGAGGTTTCAGACATATAAGTTTCTGCTGGATGCACCATGTCAGTCTCAAGCCCTTTCGAAGCAATGGCAGATCCACATGGCCCCACAAGAGATGTTTTATCACACACCTGCACACCACCGTTCTAGGCCCACTATTCAGTAGGCTACAAGTTACTGGCATTTCTATTCTACATCATTTTCATGAAACCCAGACAATCAAGGCACTGTCTGGTACACTCATGATGAGCAAAAGGACATGAAAGGTTCTCCAGTGCCACCTGGTCATTGGAATGGCAAAAATTTCATGGTATTTATGTAGCCACTTTTCAATGATGAAGTTGGAAGCACTGTGGGTTTCAATTCATTCAGGAACCATTAAATGGTGAGGAAGTTCATTTCAATAAAAGCTCTGGAGAACTCTCACAGGCAATTTTTCCCAAGGAGTTGGCTAGATCTCAGTTTACAAGGGCGAATCTCATTAGTGGCCTATTCCACTGCCACACAAATGACCACAATTGAAACCAAAACACTCCCACATGACCCTTATCTTCTGCCATAGAGAAACTCATCATAACCTCTTGCTGCAGGTTTCCATGAGGGGTGCAGCCCAAGACAGTGTCCAAAATAAGCTCACTTACCCCTCAATTGCCTAAAGTCAGGTTGGCCTGGACACCCTTCCTGTGAACCAGGAGTGATCAAATAGGCCTGCCATTAATATTGCTCTGCTTCTCCATTTTGACTCTTACTGATTGTTGAGTATAAATTCCTTTGTGTGAATTGGAGTCATGAGAAAATCCAAGCACCTATGCATTAGCCTCTGCAGGGCTTTGAAGAACTCATTTGACCCAAATGATATCTATTCTCACTTGATAGAGGTCAGGACTTACAGAGGAAGGCAAGGGACTTCATCCACATTGACTGCTCTTTTGGCCATTTTGGTTTTGGATTCACAGATGGGATCTTTCTGTAGATCCATCAGGTGCCAAGAATCTAAGCCCCAGCCTCACATAGGGCCAAGGGGCTGATTCAGACACATCCCTTTTTAAGCAATTAACCAAACAGCCACAGGTGATGCCCATTCATTTTCATTTGAAAACTGTTTTCTTCAGGATTTACAAAGGGGTTGCCTGAGGCAAAGAAATTCCTGACATTCAGGTTAACAGAACAATAGGTTAGCAAAAGGCCCAAAGCAGGGTTTCTCCACTGAGACTTTACTGGTCACACTGATATCTGAGTTTTCTGAGATGCTCCCATTGCCTTCAGCTATCCAGTACATGGCCATGTAACAAATCTTGGAGGCGGTACATATCTTGGACACCAAATCATGAGACTATTCTGGAGAGTGGCCAGAATTCAGGAAGAAAACTGGAGCTTAGGAAGATAGTAGGTGTTGTCCATTCATAAGGCAAGCTGCAGTCCATTCATCAATTGCACAGGATGAATGCTGGGAAGCTTTCTACTAGACAGGACACTTCCATTGATGCATTCTCTTTTCAAATGTCAACAACCACGGACACTGTGGGATACACTTTTAGAAACCCTCGCCGTGTCAAACGACCTTCTAGAAACAATCCACTCAAAAACAAACAATCCACTATTCCTACCTATTCTCAGAACATGTGTCAAAACCACAAACTCACACCCACACCCACAAAGCACCTCCTTCCCAGAAGTAGGTCTTTGATTATCCGGAGTTTCCTCTGACTTTTGGGCCATACTATGTTCCCCCGAAATGGCCTGTACTTTCTCAGATCTGGTGTCTTTGCCAGAACAACTACCTGCTTTCTCAGGAAACAGCCATCTTCATAGCTTTCCTGGCATTTGGCCATCCTCACATCAGTTGGTACCAATAAAGACTGACTCTGTCCTTGGTAAATACAATCAAGTGTGCCAACTGTGACTGGGACTGGCTCTGGGGGCCTAGCTTCCTGGTTCCAAAGTTCAGAGAGTTCCATTACAAAGGAAGTGAGGGGAGGTCACTTTTTTCAGGAACTGAATGAGGTAACTTCCTTGGCAACCACTTTGCTCTAACAGTTGCTTGCGAGGGTCCCATGAGATGGATGCTGCCCCAATTACTGTGACATTTTCACAAGTTAGAATGGTATATCAAACATAGCCACCCAGGAACAGCTCTCCACACAGGCTTGGTTTGGTCCATCTTCTCTACATTAAGAAGAGAGAGGCTGATTCAGACACAATCCTTCATCCTGACCAGGCTGTTTGCCATGAAAGATGACCTTTGCTCTCTCAGGTTCTTCATACCTGCCTACATGTTTTCCAGGGATAATTTCTGCATGGACCATTGAGGTTCTAAGTAGGTGGAAGATCCCCTCCATCCCTGCATTGTAAGACCAACTCTGTTCCAGCTCTTCTGTAATGTTAGATTGAGGGAACAGTGTATGGTTAGGCTTAATAACCAGTTCGATTTGGGTTAGGAATCATTCTATGGGATGTATAATGGTATTGGGTAACTGCGATACTTACAAGAATATATAGGTGAAATATAAGTATGAAAACAGAAATCCAGGTAAGATTTGAAGTTCAGAAAGTCATTGGGTCCTTGATTGGATTACTTAGCTTGAATTATGTTCTGCACAGATATGTCAGATAAATTGATATACAATGGCATAGGAACTTGTACCTTGGATGATTGATTGTAGAAGAGAACATCCCCTCAAACAGAGATAGTCAGTAGGATCAGGAAGATAGTCGGTAAGTATCAGAAGAACAATGAGTATAGGATTTGGACCAAAAGTTATTTAGCAATAGGGTTTCGGTTAGAGAGTGAATTTCAATAACAGCACATGTGGAGGGTCTCCAACAATGATGAAGTGGGGAAAATATGTAGGAATGCAGATATCAATAGAGACATTAGGAAATCAGGCAAAGTATAAAGTGAGTGATAGGATTAGATATTTTCAACAGGGTTGAGGTTGAGCATATAATCTTAGAAAGAAACAAATATGCAGTCACCAATAGGATTGACATTTGAGAGCATAAGGCACCCTGGACATGGATGATTTTAGTAATCCATGTTCACTTTCTATTTAGGATTTGGTAGAATCATAAGTGTGACCTTTGAATTTTGTGTCCAGAATATTACTGTGATGAAATGTATATGTAGATCAGGTGACATGAGTATTTCTTCCACTATTTCTGGAAGCAATATTTTGAAGACGTATAAATTTGTATTTGGGCTACAAAAAGGTGCACCCTGTGTCTATGAATACAGAGGAAATGCATGAATAGACCATACTGTGAATAAATAATAAAACTGGTTTCAACTTGAAATAATAGATTGAAATAAATGTGAAAATATATAAGAAATCTTATATTAATATACAATCATTCATTCCAACCCATTATACATTTAATGGAAATATGAGGATTTTGGTTTATCATGAAAAGTGTGTGAGTTTTGCTTCAAATTGATTATGGAAATCGAACATAATTTGTTTGGAAAGAAGTCTCATGAAAAGACCAGTCAAGAAACCTGGAGGAATACATGTGTTCTGAAGCAGGAAGCGATTGAAAGTGAAACAAATGCCTATAAAATTGCGAAATTGTTGATGAAATATATGTCCTATTGTGGTAAGCCATTGTTGTAGATTGTGGCCGCCATTAGAAGATGGCGCCGGCTTCCACTGTGGCCTGTGATAAACAAATTCTTTTGTGGAGAGTTGGCACGCTATCCCTTGCCACCCTATAAGAAAGATCCATGCAGCGGCTTAAGATTGGTACGTGGGAGACTTTATTAGGCTGTGCTTGGGCGCTCGCCAGTAGAGAGGGGGGTCACAAAAAGATACTTTAATCAAGGCCTCAATAAACTGCTGAAAGAAGATTCCTGAGTTGCGTCTTCCTTGCGGGCAAGGGGTCGCGACAAGTGGTGCTGAAAACCCGGGAACCAGAAATTTCAGCAGTCAGGGGTGGTGAACCAGTTAGTCCCAGGTAAGTAGGACCCGCGGTCAAAGCGGAGATCAGTCCTAGATAAGTGGAACCCGCTATCAAAGCGGAGATCAGTCCCAGATAATTGGGACCCGCTATCAAAGCGGAGATTAGTCCTAGGTAATTGGGACCCGCTATCAAAGCGGAGATTAGTCCTAGGTAATTGGGACCCGCTATCAAAGCGGAGATTAGTCCTAGGTAATTGGGACCCGCTATCAAAGCGGCAGCTCCTCTGTAAAGCCAGAGAGAGCATTACATCTTATTGCAGCTGCACTGTGTACTTTCGCTCTTACTTTCACTTTTGTTTTTTGTATGTCTTTTGTTGTGTCATGGGTGCCGTATCTTCAAGTCCGCTTCTCCTGGCCCTAGATAACCTGTTACGTTCCAAGGGCCTAGAAGTGAAACTTAGTACTTTACAGAGATTTTTACAGAAGACGGTTGCACCGTGGTTCGCGTTCTCGGGTAGCCTCACTCTACCTAGCTGGGATAAGTTAGGCACAGATCTTGACTTTGCTTCTGAGCAGGGTATATTAGATGGTGGGATGATACCCCTTTGGAAGATGATCCGTAGTTGCCTCGCAGATGGCAGATGTCAGGAAGCACTTACTAAAGGACAAGAAGTTTTAGAGCAATTGCATGAAGAAAGATCAGAAATGGCAGGCAGTGAGGTATTTCAGGAGGGTGGGAGTGTGCAGAGCGAGAAACAGGGGAGGAAACAATTATCTCCGGCAGGCAGTGACGTATTTCAGGAGGATGGCAGTGTGCGGAGCGAGAAACAGGGGAGGAGGCGATTGTCTCTGGCACGGAGTAAAATATTTCAGGAGGAAGGGAATGTGCAGAGCGAGAAACGGGGGAGGAAACGCTTGTATCCAGATCTCAGTACACTGCGCACACTCCCATGCAAAAGTGGGTCAGAAGAGGAGGACGATGAGGAGGAGGAGCTCGGGAGACTGTCTCGGCAGCTAGGAAGTCTAACTATGGGAGAAGGGAACAAAAATAAACAGGAGCTCAGAAGAAAAAAAAAAAATGATCCTGCGGACCCGCCGCCGTACGGTGGGGGTGTTTCGAGGAGAGCTTTCCATGCCCAAACACGGGGGCTGTTAACATTTTTACTGATGGTTCCAAGTCTGGAATGGGAGCCTACATAATTAATGACTCTCCCCCTATCCAGCATCAATTTGCTCCTGGAAATCCACAATGGGTAGAACAACAAATTGTTATTGAAGTTTTTAAACAGTGTTCTTTTCCTTTTAATCTTATTTCGGACTCCAGCTATGTGGTACAAGCACTAAAAGTCCTGGAGGCCGTGGGAACTATTAGTGATGCCCACAATGTGTCTCTTTACTTTACTCAGCTTCAACAGCTTATCTCTAACCGCACTGCTTCTTTTTATCCAATGCATATCAGGGCTCACACCTCTCTTCCTGGTCCGTTATCCCAAGGTAATGCCTGTGCGGACTTAGCCACTAGAGGTCAATTGATATGCTTGGCTTCCTCCTTAGAGGGGGCTAAGTTGTTTCACCAAAACTTCCATGTTAATGCATTAACGCTGCGCAGGCGTTTTTCCATTTCAAGAGCGGATGCTCGGCAGATAGTATTGCAATGTCCCCATTGTGTCACATTTCTTCATCCCCCTAATTATGGAGTAAACCCACGGGGATTAAAGCCATTGATTGTTTGGCAAATGGATGTGACACATATACCTGACTTTGGTAACCTTAAGTATGTGCATGTTTCCATTGATACGTGCTCTGGAATTATCCATGCTTCTGCTTTATCAGGAGAAAAGGCACGTAATGTCATTACTCACTGTTTAGAGGCATGGGCAGCATGGGGTGCACCTGCATCCCTTAAGACTTATAATGGAACTGCTTATACTGGCAGACAATTTACAGCTTTTTGTTCTACTATGGGAGTGCAACTTACTCATGGTTTGCCTTATAATCCTCAAGGACAAGGCATTGTTGAGCGTGCTCATCGCACCTTAAAGGAAACTTTACAAAAACAAAAAGGGGGAATAGGAACTGAACACACTCCTAAAGAACGCCTGTCTTTAGCTCTCTTTACCATTAATTTTTTGAATTTGGATATTCATGGTCGCTCTGCGGCCGATAGACATGTGTCCCCTCAGCCCTCTGTGATTGGCTATGTTAAGTGGAAGGATGTTCTTACGGGCCAATGGAACGGCCCTGACCCCGTGCTGACATGGGCACGAGGATCTGTATGTGTTTTTCCCCAGGATCGTACGGAACCGTTGTGGGTCCCTGAACGCTTGACAAGAAGAGTCTCGACATCAACTGACCAGCAACAAGAGATACCACAACAATCCTGTGATGAAGATCTTCATTCTGCTAAGTGCTCTGGCTCTGGTGCTGGTGTCGATGGCACAGGCGACACCAATGCGGTGGTGGGCAGTGGCACGGGCCTGGCCAATGCCGATGCCGGTTCATGGTAATTCTAGTGTCCTCCCCACTCTTTTTTCAACCTCATGTGAGATGTCTGCTCCCTGTGCCTCTCCTAGAGGGGACATGGAGAGAATTTTTAATCAATCTCAAGTTAATCTCACAGGAGTTTTTTGTTTCAGCCTTAGAAATGCTAATTGCATTAGCCTTAAGACCAAAAATTTGACTAACTGGGAGGACCCATTGCGGTCCAATCAGGTCTCAGGAAGCATTATCAGTGCTGTATTGAGCAAGGTAGCTTCGGGGAAGCAATCAGGCTCAGAGACCCCCGCAAACAGCAGCTCTGCTCTTAACATAACTACCTTGGCTCTTATCTCCGAGGTACTAATCCCAGTGACTCCTTTTTCTAGTAGTATTTATAATGCCACTCATTTCAAGGCCTCTCCTTACTGTTCCCCTAATCTTGGTTTGCCCCCAACATTTACGCCTTGTCAGGATCATTCTTGGGAGAAACATCAAGTTGCTAAAGGTTACTCCCTTTCCCCCTCTCTTAATAGGTATGTTTATAACTTTAACAATAGTGCCAGCTCCTCTACAGGAGTAGTTTGGTCCTGGTTTCAATGGCTGATTTGCAATGAAAAGGGGGCTTCAGCCGATATTTCTGCACTGGCTCAGTTGCTAGGAGCCAAAAGTTGGCTGGCTAATATTTCTGGTACTGTTAGGGAAAGTGAACAAGGTAATAGACTTACATCTGTTTCATTCAACTCTCTGTTGTATAATGCCACATTGCCTCCTGCAATGGTCTGTGTCCAATCCCCCTTCTTATTCCTTTTGGCTGAGGCCACCTCGTCGGGGATGCTGGATTGTTCTCATACTACCTGTCTCTTATCTGAGTGTTGGAATGGTTCCTGGACTCTAGCAGTGATTATGAAAATTCCAACTTTTGTCCCAATCCCGGTCACTGCGGATCCTGATAAATTCCCTATTGTTGAGATACTTAGAGTCCGCAGAGATTTTGGAATCACAGCGGCTATAGTGACAGCCGTGGCGGTATCTGCTGCTGCAGCGGTTACGGCTGGAGTGGCTATGGCCAATCAAGTACAAACTGCTGCCACCATTAATCACCATTAATCAAGTTGTCCAACAAACTTCCACCATCCTTGAATCCCAAAATACAATTAATCAACATATTTTGTCAGGGATTTTAGCTGCCAACCAAAGAATAGACTTATAATTTTGTTCAACTAGGAAGTTCACCCATAGGTTGAATATTCAGTTCCAAAAGCGTTTAGGAGGAGTGATCTCTTCTCACAATTTGTATTTGGTGAGGAAGCCACCTCACAAAAATGTAGGTGTGATACCAGGTACCTTTCGGTATGTGCATATAAAAATACATATGTTGAATAGGCTACAGAGAAAGGGAGACAGTAATACACATATTTTGAACTTTAAAAACACATGGAGAACTATTTAATTAAAAATTGACTAGATTAATAACACATAAACTTTATCATGCAAAAGGCAAGTCCAAATATACATCATGCCTCCTTTGAACTGCTTGTATTTATATTCTGTTTGTGTTATTTTTCTCCATCATATTAGGATTAGTAGTCAGAGTCTAGTAGGGTATGGGATAGTGTCAGGGATTCTGTATTTTGAATGGAAAATTGGAAATTGTATCCAATGTGTGTGCAAAATGTGCAACCCAAAACTTCCCACTCTGATCCAGAACAATGCCTTGACATTACCTTCGCTCCAAGTAAGACACATTTAGAGGAGAAGAGTAAGAAAATTTGTGAATACTTGTCTGGAATGGAAAATGCTCAGGAGTTCACAAACTTCGAGATGGTAGAGGAGTTTCCAAAAGCAAGGGATATGGTAAACACAACACCAACATGGAGCTCTTCTGGCCTAAAGACTGTTTGAGAAACTGCATGTGAGATTGGGCA
This sequence comes from Callospermophilus lateralis, assembly GCF_048772815.1. Lineage (NCBI taxonomy): Eukaryota > Metazoa > Chordata > Mammalia > Rodentia > Sciuridae > Callospermophilus > Callospermophilus lateralis. Next base: position 576,191 of record NW_027514387.1, on the reverse strand, counting down.
CTTGAAATATAAGGTGTTGTCAGAAGTTTTAGCTTTATTTTTAGTGAGACCATCAAAGATGGGTCTGCATCTATGTGACCTGGACGACATGTTTTCTTATTTTCCAATGAACATGAGGCAGCAGTGCTGAATTCTCTCTTTGTAGGTAAACTGTGGCCACTGGGGGCTTAGTGTCTCCCCGTGTCGCTGTGAAGCCATTTGGTCATCCTCCACTTTTCGTGGTGTTTCTTGCTGCTGCACAGTGAGTTTGATATTTGCTTCACAAAAAACAAGGAGTTCAACTGGGACACAGTGCTGCAGGGAGTTCTGTCACTTTTGGTGGGTTAGAGTCTGCAGGAGAATGCACCATCCAGGCTTCTATCACTCATTGCTTGCTACAATGCCCCCTTTTCCATTGCAACCTAATTCTGAACATTGCCCTGAAACCTCTCTATATAACAAAGTGCCTTTACATAAATGGGTCTGCTGGCTGCTGCAAGTCAATCACATGCTATTTGGAAGCCAATGGCAGATCCACATGGCCCCACCACAGATGTTTTGTCACACACCTGCCCACACCTGGTCAAGGCGCACTACTCAGAAGGTTCCAACTTACTGGCATCTCTGTTCTATGCCATTTTCATGAAACCCAGTAAATCAAGGCCCAGTCTGGTACACTTATGATGAGCATCAGGAGATCTAACTGTTCTCCAGTGCCACCTGGTCATGGGAATTTTAAAAATTTCATGGTATTTATCTAGCCATTTTTCAAAGATGAATTTGGAGCCACAGTGGGTTTCAATTCATTCATGAACCATTAAATGTTGTGGAAGCTCATTTCAATGAAAGATCTGGAGAACTCTCACAGGCAAGGCTTCCCAAAGAGTGGCCTAAAGGTCACATGAGGCCAGGCCCATTGAGGTCTACAATGTTAGGTTCATGGGTGTTTTGACTCTCAAATATGCCTGCCAAGTCTTTCAGAATAAAATCAGGTTATATGCTGGCTGACATTCTCAGTGCTTTGTTGAAAGCCACCCTGGGCCTAGATCTCAGTTTCCAAGGGCAACTCTAATGCGTGGCCTCCTAAAATCCCAACACAATTCATGTCAATACTTCTCTGAGGTCAGTTCCAGAACTCAGTCTCTAAGATGAATCAAACCCGAGTTAAAGCCCAGGTTTACCCAGTCTTCTCTTCCAACAGCCAAATAAATGACCACAATTAAATCCAAAACACTCCCACATTGCCCTCATCTTCTTCCATATAGACACTCATCATTACCTCTGGCTGGAGGTTTCCATGAGGGGTAAAGCACAAGACAGAGTCTGAAATAATTTCCCTTGCCCTCATTTGCCTAAAGTCAGTGTGACCTGGACACCCTTCCTGTAAACAAGGAGTGATTTAATAGGCCTGCCACTAATACTGCTCTGCTTCTCCAATTTGAGGCCTACTGACTGTCAGGTATAGATTCTTTATGTGATTTGGATTCATTAGAAAACCCAAGCACCTATGGGCTAGCCTCTGCAGGGCTTTGAAAAACTCGATTAATTCAAAGGATCCCCAAATTCACTTGATGGAGGTCAGGAACCTAACAGAGAAAGGCAATAAACTTCATCTAAAATGACTGATTTTTTAGACATTTTGGTTTTGGATGCACACATGGGATCTTTCTTAAGATCCATTAGGCACTGAATATCTAAGACACAGCCTCACACACGGCCAAGAGGCTGATTCACACACATATCTCTCAAAGCATTTTAGCAAACAGCCACAGGTGATGCCCATTCATTTCCATTTGAAAACTGTTTTCTTCAGGATTCACAAAGGGGTGGCCTGAGGCAAAGACCTTCCTGACATTCAGGACAACAGAGGAATAGGGATGCAAAAGGCCCAAAGCAGGTTTTCTCCACTGAGACTTTCCTTGTCACACTGATATCTGAGTTTTCTGAGATGCTCCCTTTATTTTCAGCTATAGAATACTTGGCCATGTCACAGAGGTTGGAGGTGGTACATAACTTTGACACAAAACCATGAGCCTACTCTGGAGAGTGGCCAGATTCAGAAAGAAAACAGGAACTTAGGAAGATAGTACATGTTGCCCATTGATAAGGGAAGTCACAGTCCATTCATAAATTAGGCAGGATAAATGCTGGAATTCTTTCCACTAGACAGGACACATCCATAGATGAATTCTCTTTTCTAATGAATACAACCACGGACACAGAGAGTTACACAGACATAGAAACTCGCATTGTCAAAGGAATTACTAGACACAGTCCACTCCAAACCCAACAAACTGCCTTTCCTACTTATTCTCAGAACATGAGAAAAACCACAAACTCACTCCCACACCCACAAAGACACCTCCTTCCCCCAAGTAATTCTGTGACTATCCTGAGTGTCGTTTGACTGGTAGGCCATACTATGTTCCCCCAAATGGACTGTCCTGTCTCAGATATGGTCTCCTTGGCCAAATCTGTGACGTTGTCAGGAGCCAGAAGAGGGCAAGTACCTTTTTCTCAAGAAAGGCCCCTCTACAAAGCTCTCCTGGCATTTGGCCATCCTCACATCATTAGGTTCCAGGAAACACTGACTCTGTCCTTGGTAAATCCAAACAAGTGACCTCATTGGGACTTGGACTGGGACTGGGACTGGCTCTGGTTGCCTGGCTTCTGCATCACAAGTTCAGAGTTCCATCACCAAGGAAGAGAGGTGAGATCACTTACTTCACGTAGTGAATGAGGACACTGCCTTGGCAATCACTTTGTCCTAACAGTTGCTTCCTTGGGTCTCATGAGATAGAGGCTGCCCCTACTTCCTGTGACACTTTCACAAGTTAGAATGGTGAATCAACCATAGGCACCCAGGAACAGCTCTTCACACAGGCCTGGTATGGTCCATTTTCTCTACATTGAGAACAGAGAGGCTCATTAAGATACAACCCTTCATCCTGACCAGGTTGTTTGCAATGGAAGATGAGTTTTGCTCTTTAAGGTCCTTCATAGCTGTTTATATCTTCTCCAGGAATCACATCTGCATGGAACTTTTAGGTTTTCAGCATATGGAAGATCCCCTACATTCCTGTATTGTAAGACCAACACTGTCCCTGGTCTTTTGTTAAGTGAGATTGTGGGAACAGTGTATGTTTAGGGTTTAATAACATGTTTGATTTGGGTTAGGAATCATTCTGCTAGATGAATAATGGTATTGGGAACCTGTGACATTTATTAAAACATAGAGATAAAATATAAGTATGAAAACAGAAATCTAGGTAAGATTTGAAGCTCAGAAGGACATTGAGCTGTTGATTGTGATACTTAGCTTTGAATTATGTTCCGCATATATGTCTCAGATAAATCGATAATCAATGGCATAGGACCTTGTACCTTGGATGATTGAATGGAAAAGAGAACTTCCACTCAAACAGGGAAACTCAGTAAGATTAGGAAGATAGACAGTAGCTTTCAGAAGAAGAGTGAGTACAGGATTTGGACCAAAAATTCTTTATCAATAGGGTTTCGGTTAGAGAGTGAAAGTAAATATCATCACATGTGAAGAGTCACTCACATGGTGAACTGGGGAAAATATTTAGGAAAGCAGACATCAATAGAGACATTAGGAAATCAGGCAAAGTATAAAGTGAGTGATAGGATTAGACATTATTAACTGCATTTAGGTTGAATATATAATCTTAGGAAGAAACAAATACGTAGTCACCAATAGGATTGATATTTGAGACTATTAGGCAACCTGGACCTGGATGTTTTTAGTAATCAATGTTCAGTTTCCATTTAGGCTTTGGTACAATCATAAGTGTGACTTTTGCTTTTTGTGTCCAGAATATTACTGTGATACAATGTATATGTAGATAAGGTGACCTGAGTATTTCTTCCACCATTTCTGGGAGCAATATTTTGAAGAAGTATAAATTAGTATTCGGGGTACAAACAGGTGTACTATTTGTCTTTGAATATGGAGAATATGCATGTATAGACCATACTGTGAATAAATAATATAACTGGTTCCAACTTTAAATAATGGATTGAATTGAAATGTAAAAATATACAGGAAATCTTATATTGATATACAACCATTCATTCCAACCCGTTTTACATCTAATGGTAATATGAGGATTATGGTTTATCATGAAGAGTGTGTGAGTTTTGCTTCAAATTGATTATGGAAATTGAAAATAATTTGTTTGGAAAAAAGTCTCATAAAAAGACCAGTCAAGAAACCTGGAGAAATACATGTGTTCTGAAGCAGGAAGTGACTGAAAGTGAAACAAATGCCTATAAATTTGCGAACTTGTAGATGAAATATATATCCTATGATGTGCATTAACTGAAGGAGTAGTAATGTGCCAGTGTTGAGTAAAAATGAACGTCAAAATAAACATCATGTCCCATAGGAATCTTCTTGCATTGATGTTAAACTGAGTCAGTTAATTTAGAAATATTAGGATTTGAATGCACCATTCACTGAAGTTAGTTTTCAGACCTAAGAAACAAATATGTATTTCAGGTAGATGAATATTTCTGAGAATAATCTAGTGAAAATTTGATTATAACTCCACATACATGAACATGAATGAATTTTGGGACTGTACATAAGACACATCTATTTCATATTTTGAAATATATGGAGAGTGTGTATATATATATATATATATATATATATATATATATATACACACACACACACACACACACACACAACAGACATTAAAAAGTAGCAATACATATGCCAATTGAAATTCTTCATGAAATATATATCATCCACAGATCCAAAAATCTTCATTTTACTGAGCGTGGATTTATGTGTAATATTGTTCAACTAGGAAGCTCACCAATAGCTTAAATTTTCAGTTCCAACAGTGATTAGGAGGAGTGATCTCTTCTCATAATTTGTATCTGCCAAGTCAGCAGCCTCACAAAAATGTAAGTGTGATACCAGGTAGGATTCTATATGTGCATATAAAAATATATGTGCTGAATATGCTACAGAGAAAGGGAGACAGAAATTCACATATTTGTCAACTTTAAAAACACATTGAGAGAGGGAGGGGCAGATCTGCCAATCGCTCCTTCAAGGTAGGTGGACCTGCAACCCACCGGCTGAACAGGACCAGTGGCCCGCCACCGTGGAAGACACATCGCTCTGGTTGGGGGAGGGGCAATGCCGCCGGGCCTGCAAGGTAGGCAGACCTGTGACCCACAGCAGGACAGGCCCAGCAATCTGCGGAGGGGCAGAGACGCCCTCCGCGCCTGCAAGGTAGGTGGACCTGCGACCACCGACAGCCCAGGCCTATGGCCCACCACCATGGTAGACACATCGTCCCGGTTGGGGGAGGGGCAGAGCAGCCACACGCGCCTGCAAGGTAGACAGACCTGCAAGGGACAGACAAAACAGACCCAGTGGCCCGCAGATGGTCAAAGCTGCCGCCCACGCCTGCAAAGTAGCCCGACTTGCGACCCACTGGCAGAACAGGCCCAGTGCCTGCAGAGGGGCAGAGCTGCTGCTCGCACCTTCAAGGTAGGCGGACCAGCTACCGACTGACAGAACAGGCCCAGCAGCCTGCTGGTGTGGTAGGCACATTGTCCCAATTGTAGGAGGGGCAGAGCCACCACCCGTGCCTGCGAGAGAGACTTTGAAACTATACAATCAATAAAAATATATAGGGGAAAAATTCAATAACACAACAGTTTCACCAAGAAGAAAGAAACATGAACAGAATGAAAAGACAAGGAAAGAAAGGACCATAAGCAATGCAGGTAAAGTCAACTTTAGAAGAGGTAATATCTGCAGCAGATGGAATGTCAGATAAAGAACTCAGGATATACATGCTTCAGATGATCTGGAGTCTCAAGGAAGACATTAGAGAGCAAAATCAGACAATGAAAGATCACCTTGATAATGAATTACATAAAAAAATCCAAGAAGCATAATATCAACTATGCAGGGAGATAAAGATTATAAAATCAAACAAACAGATATCCTAGGAATGCAGGAATCAATAAACCAACTTAAAAACTCAATTGAGAATACTAACAGCAGGGTAGAACACTTAGAAGATAGAACATCAGACAATGAAGACAAATTATTTCAACTTGAAAAGAACACAGACAGCTCAGGAAGACTTTTAAGAAACCATGAGCAGAACATCCAAGAAATATGGGATAACATAAAAAGACCAAACTTAAGAGTCATTGGGATACAGGAAGGTATAGAGGTCCAAACAAAAGGAATGAGCAATATATTCAATGAAATAAAAGAGAAAACTTCCCAGACTTGTAGAATGAGACAGAATCGCAAATCCTAGAAGCTTACAGGATGCCAAATGTGCAAAATTATAAGAGATCCACACCTAGACATATTATAACGAAGATGCCCAACATACAGAAAAAGGAGAGAATTTTAAAAGCTACAAGATAAAGGAAGCAGATTATATTTAGTGGTAAACCAATCAGGATAACAGCTGATCTTTCAACACAGACTCTGAAAGCTAGAAGATCCTGCAATAACATTTTTCAAACACTGAAAGTAAATGGGTTCCATCCAAGAATTGTGTATCTAGCGAAATTAAGCTTCAGGATAGAAGATGAAATTAAAACTTTCCACGATAACAAAAGTTAAAAGAATTTGCAGCTAGAAAACGATTTCTTCAAAACATCCTTGGCAAAACACTACAGGAAGAGGAAATGGAAAATAACAATGAAAACCAACAGTGGGAGGTAGGACAGTAAAGGGGGGAAAATAATCAAGGAGGAAAAAAACCATGTTTAGTAACATAAATATACAAATATGGCTGGAAGAACAACCCATATCTCAATAATAACCCTAAATGTTAATGGCTTAAACTCACCAATTAAGAGACACAGGCTAGTAGAATGGATCACAAAACAAGACCCAACAGTATGCTGCCTACTGGAGACACATTTGTTAGGAAAAGATATACATAGACTGAAGGTGAAAAGTTGGGAAAAATCATATCACCCATATGGACTTCGGAAACAAGCAGAAGTGTCCATACTCATATCAAATAAAATAGATTTCAAGCTAAAGTTAATCAAAAGGGATAAAGAGCAACACTACATACTTCTCAAGGAAACCATACACCAACAAGACATAACAATCATAAATATATATGCCCCAAACATTGGTGCAGCTATGTTCATTAAACAAATTCTTCTCAAGTTCAAGAGTCTAATAGACCACCATACAATACTCATGGGAGACTCAAACACACCTCTCTCACTACTGGACTGATCTTCCAAACAAAAGTTGAATAATGAAACTATAGAACTCAATAACACAATTAATAACCCAGACTTATGATATATATAGAATATACCACCCAACATCAAGCAGCTACACTTTTTTCTCAGCAGCACATGGATACTTCTCAAAAAATAAATCATATATTATGTCACAGAGCAACTCTTAGACAATATAAAGGAGTAGATATAATACCAGGCATCTTATCTGATCATAATGAAATGAAACTGAAAATCAACGATAAAAGAAAGAAGGAAAAATCATGTATCACTTGGAGAATGAAAAATAAGTTACTGAATGATCAATGGGTTATAGAAGACACCAAGGAGGAAATTAAAAAATTCTTAGAGATAAATGAAAACACAGACATAACATATCGGAATCTATGGGACACATTGAAAGCAGTTCTAAGAACAAAATTCATTGCTTAGATTTCATTCCTTAAAAAAAGGAAAAAAAAAACGACAAATAAATGATCTCATACTTCATCTCAGAATCCTAGAAAAAGAAGAGCAAAACAACAGCAAAATAAGTAGAAGGCAAGAAATAATTAAAATTAGAGCTGAAATTAATGAAATCGAAACAAAAGAAACAATTGAAAAAATTGACAAAACTAAAAGATGGTTCTTTGAAAAAATAAATCAAAACGACAGACCCTTAGGGGAGCTAACAAAGAAAAGAAGAGGGAGAACTCAGTATCACAACAGATAGTTCAGAAATACAGAAGATAATCCGATATTATTTTGAATTCTTATTTTTCAATAAAATAGAAGATAGTGAAGGCATCGATAAATTTCTCAGTCATATAATCTGCCCAGATTTAGTCAGGAGGATATAGGCAACCTAAACAGACCCATAACAATTGAGGAAATAGAATAAACCATCAAAAGACTACCAACTCAGAAAAGCCCAGGACCGGATGGGTATACAGCAGAGTTTTACAAAACCTTTAAAGAGGAACTAATACCAATACTTCTCAAGCTATTTCAGGAAAAATGCAAAAATCCTCAATAAAATTGTGGCGAATCGGATACAAAAACATATTAAAAAAATTGTGCACCATGATCAAGTAGGATTCATCCCTGGGATGCAAGGCTGCTTCATTATACAGAAATCAATAAATGTTATTCATCACATAAATAGACGTAAAAATAAGAACCATTTGATCATCTTGATGGATGCAGAAAAAGCATTTGACAATGTTCAGCATCCCTTTATGTTCAAAACTCTGGAAATACTAGGGATAACAGGAACATACCTCAATAATGTAAAAGCAATCTATTCTAAGTCTCAGGCTAGCATCATTCTGAATGGAGAAAAATTGAATGTATTCCCTCTAAAATCTGGAAGAAGATAGGGATGCCCTCTCTCACTACTTCTGTTCAACATAGTTCTCGAAACACTGGCCAGAGCAGTTAGAGAGATTAAAGAAATCAAAGGCATAAAAATAGGAAAAGAAGAACGTAAATTATCACTATTTGCAGATGACATGATTCTATACTTAGCAGACCCAGCAAGGTATACAAAGAAACTATTAGAGGTAATCAATGAATTCACCAAAGTGGCAGGATATAAAATCAATATGCATAAATCAAAGGCATTCCTGTATATCAGCAACAAATCCTCTGAAATAGAAATGAGGACAACAACTCCATTCAAAATATCCACACACAAAAAAAAAAATACTTGGGAATTAACCTAACAAAAAAGGTGAAAGACTTATAAAATGAAAACTACAGAACCCTAAAGAGAGAAATAGAAGAAGATCTTAGAAGATGGAAAAATATACTATGTTCATGGATAGGCAGAACTAACATCATCAAAATGGCAATATAACCAAAAGTTCTCTATATGTTAAATGCAATGCCATTCGGGTCTAAAAGCATGCAATGGAGGAAGGATAGCATCTTCAACAAATGGTTCTGGGAAAACTGGAAATTCATATGCAACAAAATGAAACTGAATCCATTTCTCTCGCCATGCACAAAAGTTAACTCAAAATGGATCAAGGAGCTTGATATCAAATCAGAGACACGGCATCTGATACAAGAAAAAGTTGGCTATGATCTACATACTGTGGGGTTGGGCTCCAAATTCCTCAATAGGACACCATTAGCACACGAGTTAATACCTAGAATCAACAAATGGGACTTACTCAAACTAAAAAGTTTTTTCTCATCAAAAGAAAGAATAAGAGAGGTAAATAAGTAGTCTACATCCTGGGAACAAATCTTTACTCCTCACACTTCAGATAGAGCCCTAATATCCAGAGTATACAAAGAACTCAAAAAATTAAACAATAAGAAGATGAATAACCCAATCAACAAATGGTCCAAGGACCTGAACAGACACTTCTCAGATGAGGACATACAATCAATCAATAAGTACATGAGAAAATGCTCACCATCTCTTGCAGTCAGAAAAAATGGAAAACAAACCCTCCCTAAGATACCATCTCACTCCAGTATGATTGGCAGCCATTATGAAGTCAAACAACAAGTGCTGGCGAGGATGTGGGGAAAAGGGTACACCTGTATATTGCTGGTGGGACTGCAAATTGGTGCAGCCAATTTGAAAAGAAGTATGGAGATTTCTTGGAATCTAGGAATGGAACCACCATTTGACCCAGCTATTCCCCTTCTCGGTCTATTCCCTAAGACCTAAAATGTGCATGCTGCAGGGACACTGCTACATTGATGTTCCTAACAGCACAATTCAAAATAGCAAGAGTGTGGAACCAACCTAGATGCCCTTCAATAGATGAATGGAAAAAAAATGTGGCATTTATACACAATGGAGTAATACTCTGCATTAAAAAATGTCAAAATCATAGAATTTGCAGGGAAATAGATGGCATTAGAACAGATTATGCTAAGTGAAGCTAGCCAATCCCTAAAAAAAACAAATGCCAATAGTTTTCTTTGATATAAGGAGAGTAACTAAGAACAGATTTGGGAGGAAGAGCATGAGAAGAAGATTAAGATTAAACAGGGGTGACAGGTAGAAGAGAAAAGGAAAGAGAAGGGAAATTGCATGGAAATGGAAGGAGACCCTCATGGTTATACAAAATTACATACAAGAGGAAGTGAGGGAAAAGGGGGGAAAAAACCAAGGGGGAGAAATGAATTACAGTAGATGGGGTAGAGAGAGAAGATGGGAGAAGAGGGGATGGGGGATTGTAGAGGATAGGAAAGACAGCAGACTACAACAGACACTAGTATTGCAATACGTAAAACAGTGGATGTGTAACAGATGTGATGCTGAAACCTGTATACGGATTAAAAATGGGAGTTCATCACCCACTTGAATCAAAGTGTGAAATATGATATGTCAAGAAATAGGTAAATTTTGAACAACCAACAATAAAAATTAAAGGAAAAGAAAACACATAGAGAACTATTTCAATGAAAAATGGACTAGACATATAACACCTATGCTTTATCATGCAAAAGGCAAGTCCAACTATACACCATGCCTCCTCTGAACGGCTTGTATTTCTATTCTGTTTGTGTTATTATTCTCCATCATAGTAGGATTAGTAGTCAGAGTCTAGTAGGGTATGGGTTAGTGTCAGGGATTCAGTATTTTGAATGGAAAAAAGGAAAATGAATCCAATGTGTATGCAAATATGGGCTACAAAATAAATTACCCACTCTCATCCAGAACAATGGCTTCACATTACCTTCGCCCCAAATAAGACACAATTACAGGAGAAGAGTTAGAAAATCTGTGAATATATATCTGGAATGGAAAATGCAAAGGAGTTCACAACCTTGGATGTGGTAGAGGAGTTTCCAAATGTAAGGGACAAGGTAAACACTCCACAAACTTGGAGCTCTGCTGGCCTAAAGACTTCTTGAGAAACTGCCTCTGAGGTTGGGAACTCAAAATATATGTTGTTGTCAGGAGCTTTAGCTTTCTTTCTAGTGAGACCATCAGAGCTGGGTCTACATCTATGAGACCTGGAGGACGTGGTTTCTTATTTTCCAATGAACACTAGGCTACAGTACTGAATTATCTCTATGTAGGTAAACTGTGACCACTGGGGTCTAAGAGTCTCCCCGTGTGGACTGTGAGGGCATTTGGTCATTCTCCACTTTTCGTGGTGTTTCTTGCTGCTGCACTGGGAGTTTGGTATTTTCTTCACGAAATACAAGGAGTTGAACTGGGACACAGTGCTGGAGGGAGTACTGTCATGTGTAGTGGGTCATGGTCTGCAGGAGAATGCACCAACCAGGCTTCTAGCCCACATAGATTGTCCCCTTGTCCATAGCAACCTGATTCTGAACATTGCCCTAAAAATTCTCCATATACCAATATGCATTTACATATAAGAATTTCCTGGCTGCACCACGTCAGTCACATGCCATTTGGAAGCAATGGCAGATCCACATGGCCCCACCACGGATGTTTTATCACAAACATGCACACCACAGCTTGCGCCTACAATTGAGGAGTATTCAACTTACTGGCATCTCTGTTCTACACCAATTTAATGAAACTCAGTCAATTAGGGCACTTTCTGGTACACTCATGATCAGCAACAGGGCATACAAAGGTTCTCCAGTGCCACCTGGTCATAGGAATTTCAAAAATTTCATGGTATTTATCTAGCCATTTTTCAAGGTGGAATTTGGAGGCACTGTAGGTTTCAATTCATTTAGGAACCATTAAATTGTGAGGAAGCTCATTTCAATGAAATCTCTGGAGGACACTCACAGGCAAGTCTTCCCAAAGAGTCGCCAAAAGGTCACATGAAGCCAGGCCCATTGAGGTCTACAGTGTGAGGTCTATGTGTGTTTTGACTATGGCTGCCAAGTCTTTCAGAATAAAATCTTGTGATATCCTGGGTGAGATTCCCAGTGCTCTGTGGAAAGCCACCCTGGGCCTAGGTCTCAGTTTCCAAGGGCGAGTCTCATGTGTGGCCTCCTAAAAACTCAACACAATTCATGCCAATATTTCTCTGAGTTCAGTTCCATAACTCAGTCTCTAAGGGGAATCAGACCAGATTTCAAGTCCTGGTTGACCTACTCATCTCTTCCAACCCCAACACAAATGACCAAAATTAAACAAAAACATTCCCACATGACCCTCATCTTATTGCATATAGACACTCATCTTAACCTCTGCCTGGAAGTTTCCATGAAGGACACAGCCCAAGACAGTGTCCAAAATAGGCTTCCTTACCCCTTATTTTCCTAATGTCAGGGTGGCCTGGACACCCTTCCTGTGACCCAGGAGTGATCAAATAGGCCTGCCGTAATACTGCTCTGCTTCTCCAATTTGAGGCCTACTGACAGTGGGGTTTAGAATATTTATGTGAATTGGAGTCATGAGAAAACACAAGCACCTCTGGGCTAGCATGTGCAGGGCTTTGAAGAAATCATTTGACCCAAAGGATCCCTATTCTCACTTGATGTAGGTCAGGAACCTTACAGTGGAAGGCAAGAGACTTTATGCTCAATGACTCCTCTTTGGGGCATTTCGGTTTTGGATTCACACATGGGATCTTTCTTTATATCGATCAGGTGCTAAGAATCTAAGCCAAAGCCTCACACAGGGCCAAGAGGCTGATTCAGACACACCCCTTTCTAAAGCAATTAGGCAAAGAGCCACAGTTGAGGCACATTCATTTCCATTTGAAAAATGTTTTCTTCCAGCTTCACAAAGGGGTGGCCTGAGGCAAAGAAATTTTTGAAATACAGGGAAATAGAACAAAAGGTAAGCAAAAGGCCCAAAGCACGGTTTTTCCACTGAGACTTTACTGGTCACACTGATATCTGAGTTTTCTTAGTTGCTCGCCATTCCCTTCAGCTATCCAGTACATGGCCATGTCACAGAGCTTGAAGGTGGTACTTCGCTTGGACACAAAACCATGAGCCTATTCTGGAGAGTGGCCAGAATTCAAAATTAAAACCAGACCTTAGGAAAATAGCAGGTGTTGCCCATCGATAAGGGAAGCCACAGTGCATTCATATATTCGGCTGGATGAATCCTGGGAAGCTTTCTACCAGACAGGACACATCCATTCATGCATTCTCTTTTCTAATGTTTACAACCACGGACCCAATGGGATACACAGACATAGAAACACTTGCCTTATCAAATCACTTATTAGAAACAGTTCACTCCAAACCAAAAAAACCGCCATTCCTACCTATTCTGAGAACATGAGACAAAAGCACAAACACACACCCACACGCACAAAGCACCTTCTTCCCCCAAGTAGGTCTCTGACTATCCGGAGTGTCCTCTGACTATTGGGCCATACTATGTTCCCCTGAAATTGCCTGCCCTGTTTCAGATCTGTTTCCCTTGGCCAACTCTGTAAAGTTGTCAGGAGGCAGCGGTGATCCACTACCTGCTTTCTCAGGAAAGGCCACTCTTCAGAGCTTTCCTGGCTTTTGGCCATCCTCATATCAGTAGGTACCAACAAAGACTGATTCTGTCCTTGGTAAATCCAAAGAAGTGAGACCACTGCTACTGGGACTGGAATGGGATTTGGGTGCCTGGCTTCCTTGATCCCAAGTTCAGAGAGTTCTATCACCAAGGATGTGAGGTGAGGTCTGACGTCACTTCCTTCAGGAACTGAATGAGCTCACACCCTTGGCAACCACTTTGTCCTAACAGTTGCTTACAAGGGTCCCCTGAAATGAAGGCTGCCCCTACTTTCTGTGACAGTTTCACAAGTTAGAATGGTATATTAACCATAGGAAACCGGGAACAGCTCTCCACACAGCCTGGTTTGGTCCTTCTTCTCTACATTAAGAAGAGAGAGGATGATTCAGACATATCCCTTCATCCTGACCAGGTTGTTTGCAAGAGAAGATGACTTTTGCTCACTCAGTTCCTTCATAGCTGCCTACAACTTCTCCAGGGATCATTTTTGCATGTACCTTTGAGTTTCTTAGCAATAGGAAGTTCCCCTACATTCCTGTATTGTAAGACCTACTCTGTCCCTACTCTTCTGTAAAGTTAGATTGAGGGAAAAGTGTATGGTTAGGGTTAATAACAGGTTCAATTTGCATTAGGAATCATTCTGCTGGATGAATAATGGTATTGAAAACCTGCGATATTTACAAGAATATATAGGTGAAAATTAAGTATGAAAACAGAAATCTAGGTAAGATTTGAAGCCCAGAAGAGCATTGGGACCTTGATTGTGATACTGAGCTTTGATTTATTTTCTGCACAGATGTCTCAGATACATCAATATACAATGGCAAAGGTCCGTGTATTTTGGATGATTGATTGTCAAAGAGAACTTCCAGTCAAAAAGGGATAATCAGTAGGATTAGGAAGATAGTCGGTAGGTTTAGAAAGGAGAGTGAGCATAGGATTTGGACCAAAAGTTCTTTAGCTATAGGGTTTCGGGTATAGAGTGAATGTAAATGTCACCACATATGAAGAGTCAGTCACAATGATGAACTGGGGAAAATATGTAGGAAAACAGATATCAATAGAGACATTAGGAAATCTGGCAAAGTGTAGTCCGTAGTGAAAGGTTAATAAAATAGGTACTTATCACTTCCTGTTTTCTGTATGCTTAATAAAACACTGTTGAAATCTTGAGAAATGTTTGCTAGTCTTGTTCCCAGAATGTGCTGTCCTCAGCTGCCAAACTGCAGAAAGTAATTCCTCACCCGGTTGCCCACAAACAGCTCACTCGCCCGGACCCATCAATAAACATCCTGCCCTGCCCTCTCCAAGGAAGGTATATAAGCTCTGCTTAAGCTGTTCTCAGGGCTCTCTTCTCTATTCAAGTGTACTCTGAGCCCCAGCATGCTGGACCCATAATAAACCCTTTGCTTTTGCATGAGACAGTCTCTTGGTGGTTTCTTCCCCGGACGCTCACCCGACCTTTACATATGGAGGTTCCACTGAGATCCGCAGCGGCAGATGAGAGACCCCAACGGGCTCCTCTCAGGGTATGTAAGGTGCCTCTTTCTAGTTTCAGGTTTCAGGTTAGGGCTTGGCAAATGGCTGTTGATGAAGAGTGTGAGCTCTCTCCGACGGTGGCTGAGAGACATGTCATAGAGCCACAGGCCACGTCACTGGGGGACTCCCCAGAGGACTCGGGAAATCGAGGAACAATAGGCTCCTCGACTCAGTGATATTTTGTTTCAGATTCGGTATTGCCAGCCCATCGGGTTTTGCCGGCTACTCAGTCCTGGTCTCAGTGTTGGACGTCCATTGCCTGTCTTTATTGTATTGTCTTGTCTGTGTCGTGTGTCGTTGCTTTTACTGATTGTTTATCTTTCATTATGGGATAGAGCACTTCAATGCCTCATTTGCTGACGCTTGATCATTGCACCAAAGTCCGCTTAAGGGCTCAGAATCTTTCTTTTTCAGTTAAACGCTGGACCTGGCAGACTCTCTGTGCCTCAGAATGGCCCACCTTTGGATTCAGATGGCCCCTAGAAGGATCTTTCTACTTCCCACTAATTTAAAAAGTCAGAGATATTGACTTTCAGCCAGCGCCACATAGACATCAGGATCAAGAGACATATATCTTAACTTTGCAGGACCTCTGCAATTCTCCTCCTCCATGTGTGAAGCTTTTCCTTGCCCCTGCCCCCGCTCCTACTCTTTCCGTCATGCTCTCTCAAACCTTCTGCTTCTCCTCCTCCTTCAACCTCTGTTCTCCCTGAGTCACAAGATTTAACTCTACTGGACTCTCGTCCTACTACTTATTCCCTGCCCTCGTCCCCCAACCCCCAACACCCTCTAAGTAATTACCCTGCTGCTGTCTCAGCCTCTCCGCCATTGGAGGAAGCTAAGCGAGCCCAGCGCACTCCAGATAACTCCCCTGCGGAAAACACAGCCCCTCCTTTCCTGGAGGTTGCTGGCCTGGCTAAAGGAATTTGCCGGCGTTGAATGATTGAAATCCCTGGAACTCACGTGATGCTCCCTCTCCATTTCTAAGGAACAATGATTGATGACAACCATGGGGGAAAAATGCAAGCCTACCAGTATTTACCTTTCTCCTCTTCAGACCTAAATAACTGGAAAAATAACAATCCCCCTTTTACCGAGGACCCCACCTGGGTCTCAGGTGTGGTTGAGTCATTGATGTTTTCACACCAGCCTACTTGGGATGACTGCCAACAACTCCTAGGGACTCTCTTCATGACAGAGGAACAAAAGAGAATCTTCCTGGATTCTAGAAAAAAATATTCTCGGACCAGATGGGTGACCGACAAAACTTCCCAACATATGCAAAGCCGCCTTTCCCTTGCACCGACCCAACTGGGACCCCAAAACCTGTGAAGGTAATGAGCATCCTTCCTCTTATTGCCGGGCTCTAATAGTGGGTATCTTAGTGGCCGCTAGGCGACCAACTATTTTGGCCAAGGTAAGAGAGATTATTCAAGGGACTGATGAATGTCCCTCCATGTTCCTACAGAGAATTATGGAGGCATATAGGAGATTTAATCCTTTCGATCCTCAGGGAGAGAATCAAAAGGCATCTGTCATGGTGGCCTTTATTGGGCAAGCTGTTCTGGATATTAAAAGACAGTTACAATGCTTAGATGGATTACAAGATATGACTTTGAGAGGTTTAGTCAGAGAAGCCAAGAAGGTATACTATAAGAGAGAAACTGAGGAAGACTAGGGAGCAAAGGGAGGATAAAAGAAAGAAAAGACAGACTAAGGCATTGACTAAGATCCTGGTCACAACAACAAATAGACCAGAAATTAAGAAACATGGATACAGGAAGGGACACCGGGGCCCACACAAGAGGCCACCCCTGGCCTCAATTCAATGTGCCTACTCTAAAAAAAGGACACTGGGCTAAAGAGTGCCCTAGAAAGAGACAGCCAGGCCAGCTGGACATTCTGACTCTGTAGGATTACTAAGAAAGTCGGGGCTCAGATCCTCTCCCCGAGCTCAGGGTAACTTTTGAAGTGGAGGGGACCCCAGTATACTTTGAAGTGGATACAGGGGCAAGATATTCTGCCTTTAAGGCCCCATTGGAACCTCTATCAAATAAAAGGTCTCTAATTCAAGGGGCTAATGGCAGTAAATATCGGGCTTGGACAACTAAGAGGACCATGGACCAGGGGAAAGGAAAAATCCATCACTCATTCCTAGTAATCCCAGAATGCACGGCCCCATTGATTGGCAGAGATCTGCTCACAAAGTTCTGGGCCAAAATAACTTTTTACCCTGAAGGCCCCCAAGTGGAATTTCTAAATCCTTCAGTAAAAAATCCTATAATCACGGCTCTAACTATGTCAGTAGAAAATGTACATCAAATCACTCACCTTGGTTCAAAGAAACTGCATTCATTTCTGAAGGATCAAGAACAGAGTTTTCCATTAACCAACTCACAGTGAAAGGAAACAACTGAATGGATAACAAAAGTAATTCTTACCCTTCCAAGCTTCCTGCAGGAAAGCACCTACGAGGAACCAGACCAGGACAATTCTGGGAAGTGGACTTTACTGAAATTAAGCCAGCAAGGAATGGACTTAAATATCTCCTAGTCTTTGTAGATACATTTTCAGGATGGATTGAAGCCTTCCCCCCCCCCCAAAAAAAAGAAAAGAAAAAAAAATGAAACAGCGCAAATGGTGGTCAAGAAGATCCTGGAAGATATTTTTCCAAGGTACGGCCTGCCTAAAGTAATAGGGTCTGATAATGGACCGGCGTTCGTGGCCCAGGTAACTCAGAGGTTAGCAAGGACCCTGGGGATTAATTGGAAGTTACATTGTGTTTACAGACCCCCAAGTTCAGGACAGGTAGAAAGAATGAATAGAACCATTAAAGAGACCATAACGAAATTAAACTTAGAGACCGGCATAAAAGATTGGACTATGCTCCTGCTTTATGTACTGTTTCATGCAAGAAATACTCAATCTATTTCTTTGTGTAACCTCACACCCTGTGAAATTCTCTATGGTGTCCCTCCTCCAGTAAGGGACCTACCCCAACTCTAAGACCTAATGATTCCTTCCACACCCCCTTGCTTAACAGACTTAAAGCTCTTGAAAGAACTCAGGGAAACCTGTGAAAACAGATGGCCACTGCCTACCAACCTGGGGATGAGGGGACTCTACAGCGATATCAAGTAGAGACTTCGTCTATGTAAGACGACATCTGGTGTCATCCCTGGAACTCCGCTGAAAAGGACCATACCAGGTGAAATTATAACACCTACAGGGTAAAGGTAGTCAAAATCACTTCCTGGATCATTACCTCTCATCTCAAGCCTGTGCCCTGTCCAGACTCTGGCTGGAAACTGGAAAAGACTGGAAACCCTTTCAAATTGTGGATTCGCTGTGTGGATAAGGCTATAGACTCTCCCCTTGACCACCAGTAGTCCTAACCCTCATAAGCCTGTTCAGCAGCGATGGCTGATCACAAATCCTACTGGAACGGAAGTATGGTCTATCTTGCATACAGCCCGCTTAGGGACCTGGTGGCCATCTCTCCAGCCAGACATTTGTCAGCTGCGTATAGGTCTTCCCGATTGGGATATCCCTAATGAAGAGGATCCCACTAAAATTCCATTAAATTCCTTCCATACCATAGATAATGGAAACAAACATTATTGATGTAGGGACACGCGAGCCAGATGCTGGTTGGCTAGCCTAGATTACTATGTTTGCCCAGTGTACTATCAAAGCCACAAACAGTCAAGGCTGTGTGCGGGGAATGCCGACATCTTCTGTAAGTCATGGGGATGTGAGCATACAGGGACTGCCACATGGAACCCAAACTACTCATGAACTTCTCTACACAGCATTGGACATATTACCAATTAGAAAACCAAAACCGATGGCCCTCAGAGGGGTCTCTAGATCCTCAAATTCTGTGTGACCTTTTTAACTTCTGCAAGTGCTCAAAAGGGTGAAAGGAGATTCCTCTATGTGGAGGCCTTTTCTCTCCTTTGCTCACATCGTGAACTATGCTTCTCCAATACATGCTCACCCTCAGCCTTCTGCTCTAGACTCTCTGTTGTCACTCCCACCTCATCAACTTGATTTCTCCCCTCCAATTACTATATTAAAAACCCAAACCTCCACCGTTTCTCAGACCATTGCCCCCTTGCTGAGGTAGCAGGTACTGAGGTAACCCTCCACTCACTCACTCCTCTCTTCTCCTGTCAGTGCCCACACTGGGTCCCACCAGGTCCTCTTACCAGCTAACCCAAAGCTCAAACCAGCTGAGAAGAGCCCTCAGACCCCTATCCAAGATGTAATGAAAATGGCCTTTAAAGTTGCTTTGCCATCACTGAAAACAGGTTACTAAGAATTTAAAGTCCCTTACAGGCTTTTTGGGATACTCACTCCCATCTCCCGCTCTGTTCTACCCGTTCTACTACTCATGTTTTTGTTGCTAGGAAGATCTCAAAACCCTTTTCCATTATTTTTTTACATCTCTCCTTCCTCATTCTCACATCCAAAGAGCTGCTCTCAGCCCTGCATTCCCCGTCTTCCCCCTCTGTACCAGGCCCACAGGAAAGTCTTAACTGACCTTATCCAGAAGTTTTCACCATGGCTAACTTTAGGACTTTCAGCAAAAGAGTCCCTATAAAAGAGTTCAGTGTAGATAAACTTCCTCTTTTTGTGTTGCCCTGGTCTACCTGGCAACTGGCTGAAAAAAATCAGCACTCCTGAGCTAGACACACCCTTACTAGTTTTTCACAACATATGTGATCAAGGCTTCTGTCCTTTAGCTGGGGCTTCATAGAGATGGCTACATTGCTAAGATGAATAAGTTACAAACTGGGCTCCATGGAAACAGCTGGCAGGGGGAAAAAAAGGGGAAAAAAAGCTCTCCCCCACCCAGGTGTCCTTGAAAATTTAACTTGCCCAGAACTGAGGAAAAATCAGAAACAAAAACTGCTCTTTGTGAACTTCTGCAGACTGTGAACTTCAGAGCCCCTTCCCTTACATGTTGGGTACAAAATTCTGAAACTACCTAAACTTGGGTTTCAGGGGATTAATTGATTACAACAGAAGCAATGCCCTCTGAATCTGGTTGCAACCAAATATGACTGTTTCCTTGTCTTTGGTGCTATCTTAGGTGCCTTGCCTTGTCCGTCCCTACAACAATATAATTCTATATACTTAAACGTTGTTTATGTTTTTATGAAATGGTCAACAGAAGTGATTAATTGTGTAATGGTGCAGATGTTAGCCAGAGTGATCAGTTATGATGCAGGTTCATTTGAAGATCAAATAGAGGGGCATACAACCCGGTTCAGTTGGGAACATATATCTCTCACCTTAGCCATTCTATTATGAATAGAAGTTGCTGCCCGGGTTCGCACAGGAACCACTGCCCTGGTCCATGGGACACAACAAATGACCCAATTAGAAGCAGCAATAGATCAAAACTTAAAGATATTAGAAAATTTCATCACAGCTTTGCAGGAATCTTTTACCTCTCTCTTTGAAGTTGTTTTACAGAAAAGTCGAGGTTTGGACCTCCTTTTCATGAGAGAAGGGAGCCTTTGTGCTGCATTGAGGAAAGAATGTTTTTTTTTTTTTTTTTTTTTTTATGTCGACCATACTGGAGTTGTAACAAACCCTATGAGTAAATTAAAAAGATGCCTTGAAGAGCATCAAAGAGAGATAGAGACCCAAAATTGGTGGTTTGAGTCTTGGTTTACACAGTCCCCCTGGTTAACTACGTTTTAATCAACCCTGGCTGGTCCAATAATAATCCTCATTTTATTGCTTACTATAAAACCCTGTTTCTCAACCATGTAATTTCTTTTCTCCAAGCTCAAATTGGACAAGTTAAACTTATGTTAATACCCCACTAGCATACATAAAATGTGACACCCCCCAACAATCACTTTTATGATTAAAAGTAGCCAGAAGAAGAAGTGGGGAATGAAATGTTAATGAAATATGTACTTGTCACTTCCTGTTTTTCTGTATGCTTAACAAAACACTGTTGAAATGTTGAGAAATGTTTCCTAATCTTGTTCCCAGAATGTGCTGTCCCCAACTGCCAAACTGCAGAATGTACTCCCTCACGCGTTTACACACAAACCGCTAACTCGCCCTGACACATCAATAAACTTCCCTCCCTGCCCTCTCCAAGAAAATTATATAAGTTCTGCTTAAGATGTTCTCAGGGCTCTCTGCTCTATTCAAGTGAGCTCTAAGCCCCAGCATTCTGGACCCCAAATAAACCCTTTCTGTTGCATGAGATAGTCTCTTGGTGGTCTCATCCTCTGACACTCGCCCTACATTTACTTGGATGATTGAATGTAGATGAGAACATCCATTCAAAAGTGATAGTCGGTAAAATTAGGAAAATAGTCTGTAGGTTTAGGAAGAAGAGGGAGTATAAAATTTGGAACAAAAGTTCTTTAGCAATAGGGTTTCGGTTACAGAGTGAATGTAAATGTCAACACAAGTGAAGAGTCAGTCACAATGATGAATTGGAGAAAATATGTTGGAATGCAGATATCAATACAGACATTACAAAATCAGGAAAAGTATAAAGTCAGTGATAGGATTAGACATTTTCAACAGGGTTGAGTTTGAATATATAATCTTAGGAAGAAACGAATATGTAGTCATCAATAGGATTGATATTTGAGAGCAATAGGCAAATTGGACATTGATGATTTTAGTAATCCATGTTCACTTTCCATTTAGGCTTTGGTACAAATATAAGTTTGAACTTTGAATTTTGTGTCCAGAATATTACTGTGATAACATGTATATATAGATCGGGTGACATAAGTATTTCTTCCACCATTTTTGGGAGCAATATTTTGAAGACTTATAAATTAGTATTTGGGGTACAAACAGGTGTACCCGGTGTCTATGAATATAGAGATAATGCATGAATAGACCAACTGTGAATAAGTAATATAACTGGTTCCACTTTAAATGGTGGATTGAATTGATATCTGAAAATATAAAAAATCGTATATTGATATACAATCATTCATTCCAACAAGTTATACATCAATGTTAATATTAGGGTTATGGTTTATCATGAAGGGTGTGTGAGTTTTGCTTCAATGTGATTATAAAAATCGAAAATAATGTGTTTGTAAAAAAGAATCTTGAGAAGACCAGTCAAGAAATATGGAAGAATACATGTGTTCTAAAGTAGGAAGTGATTGAAAGTGAAAAAATGCCTATAATTTTGTGATCTTTTTGATGAAATATATATCCTATGATGTGCATAAACTGAAGAAATAGTAATGTACCAGTGTTGAATTAAAATGAACATCAAAATACACATCATGTTCCATATGAATCTTCTTGCATTGAGGTTAAACTGGGTCAGTTACTCTAGATATATTAGGATTTGTATGCAACATTCACTGAAGTTAGTTTTCAGTACTAAAAACAAAAAAGTATTTCAGGTGGATGAATATTTCTGAGAATAATATTTAGAAAAGATGATCATAAATCCACATACATGAATATGAATGAATTAAGGGAGTGTATATTAAGATACAAATATTTCATATTTTGAAAAATCTGGAGAATGTGTGTATGTATATATATATATATATATATATATATATATATATATATATATATATATACACACACACACACACACACACATATATATACATACAAACACACATATATATACATACACACACACATTAAAAACTAGCAATATATATTCTATTCGAAATTCATCATGAAATATATATCATTCACAGATCTAAAAATATTCATTTTACTGAACATGGATTTATATATAATGTTGTAAAACTAGGAAGCTCACCCATTGGTTATATTTTCATTTCCAACAGCGTTTAGGAGGAGTGATCTTCTCTCACAATTTGTATCTGCCGAGTCGTTCACCTCACAAGAATGTAGGTGTGGTACCAGGTAGGATTCTATATGTGTTTATTGCTGTTGCATTGGGAGTTTAGTAATTGCTTCATGGAATCCAAGGAGTTCAACTGGGACACAGTGCTGGAGCGAGTTCTCTCAGGCGTGGTGCGTTAGGGTATGCAGGAGAATGCACCAACCAGGCTTCTATCCCACATAACTTGCCCCCTTAAACATAGCAACCTGATTGTAAACATTGCCCTGAAACGTCACCATATAACAAGATGCCTTTGCATAGGAGGGTCTGCTGATTGCCCCATGTCAGTCACAAGCCATTTGAAAGCCAATGGCAGATCCACATGGCCCCACCACAGATGTTTTTTCACACACCTGCCAACCACTACTCTAGGACAACTACTCAGCAGGCTCCAACTTATTTTCATGAAACCCAATCAATCAAGGCACTGTCTGGTACACTCATGATCAGCAACAGAATATCCAATGGTTCTCCAGTGCCACCTGGTCATGGGAAATTGAAAATTTTCATGGTATTTATCTAGCCATTTTTCACGGATGAATTTGGATGCACTGTGGGTTTCAATTCATTCAGGAACCATTAAATGTTGAGGAAACTCATTTCAATGTAAGTTCTGGAGAATTCTCAAAGGCAAGGCTTCCCAAAGAGTGGCCAAAAGGTCACATGAAGCCAGGGCCATTGAGGTCTAAAATGTGATGTCATTGTCTGTTTTGACTCTCAACAATGGCTTCCAAGTCTTTCAGAATAAAATCATGTGATATCCTGGTTGAGATCAGAGTGCCCTGTGGAAAGCTACCCTGGGCCTTCATCTCAGTTTCCAAGGATGACTCTCATGCGTGGCTTCCTCAAATCCCAACACAATTCATAGCAATACTTCTCTGAGGTGAGTTCCAGAACTCAGTCTCTAAGGGGAATCACACCAGAGTTCAAGCCCAGGTGGACCCAGTCATCTCTTCCAACTGCCACACAAATGACCACAATAAAACCGAAATTCTCCCACATGGTCCTCATCTTCTTCCATATTGACACTCATCATAACCTCTGGCTGGAGGTGTCCATGAGGGACGCAGCCCAAGACAGTGTCCAAAATAAGCTCTGTTGCTCCTCATTTGCCTAAATTCAGGGTGGCCTGGACACCCTTCCTTTGTACCAGGAATGATCAAAAAGGCCTGCCTGTCATACTGCTCCACTTTTCCCATTTGAGGCCTATTGAGTGTCGCTTAAAGATACTTTATGTGAATTGGAGTGATGAGAAAACCTAAGCACCTACGGGATAGCCTAAGAAGGGCTTTGACGAACTCATCTGACCCAAATGATCCCTATTCTCACTTGATGGAATTCAGGAACCTTACAGAGGAAGGCAGAAGACTTCATCCACAATTACAGCTCTTTTTGCCATTTTTGATTTGGATGCACACATGGGATCTTTCTTTAGATCCATCAGGTGCTGAGAATCTAAGTCAAAGAATCACACTGGGCCAAGAGGCTGATTCAGACACAACTCTTTCCAAATCAATTAAGTAAAGAGCCAAAGGTGAAGCCTATTTATTTCCATTTGAAAACTATTTTCTTCAGGATTCACAAAGGGGTGGTGTGAGACAAAGACTTCCTGACTCTCAGGGCAACAGAACAATAGGCAAGCAAATGGCCCAAAGCAGGGTTTCTCCACTGAGACTTTCCTGGTCAACTGATATCTGAGTTTTCTCAGATGCTCGTCATTTCCTTCAGCTATCCAGAACATTGCCTTGTCACAGAGCTTGGGTGTGGTACATAACTTAGACACAAAACCATGAGCCTATTCTGGAGAGTGTCCAGAATTCTGGAGGAAAACAGCAACTTAAGAAGGTAGCAGGTATTGCCCATTAATAAGGCAATCCACAGTCCATTCATAAAATGGGCAGGATGAATGCTGGGAAGCTTTCTACTAGACAGGACATATCCATTGATGCATTCTCTTTTCTAATGTCTACAACCACGGACACAGTGTGATACACAGACCAGAAACACTTGCCTTGTTAAACGACTTACTAAAAACAGTTCACTCCAAACCAAACAAACTGACTTTTCTTCCTATTCTCAGAACATGAGACAAAACCACAAACCCACACCCACACCGACAATGACACCTTCTTCCCCCAAATAGGTATGAGACTATCCGGAGTATCCTCTGACTGGTGGGCCATACTATGTTCGCCCGAAATGTCCTGTCCTGTCTCAGATCTGGTCTCCTTGGCCAACTCTGTGAAGTTGTCAGGAGCCAGGAGTGAGCCACTACCTGCTTTTCCAGGAAAAACCCCTCTTCCAAGCTTTCCAGGCATTTGGCTTCCTCACCTTAGTAGGTACCAAGAAAGACTGATTCTGTCCTTGGTAAATCCAAACAAGTGAGACCACTGGGACTGTGACTGGGACTGGATCTGGGTGCCTGGCGTCCTGGATCCCATGTTCAGAGAGTTCCATCAATAAGGAAGTGCTTTGAGGTCATTTCCTTCAGGAACTGAATGAGATCACTGCCTCGGCAACCACTTTGTCCTAAGAGTTTCTTCCAACGGTCCCATGAGATGGAGGCTGCTCCTACTTCCTGTGACACTTTCACAAGTTAGAATGGTATATCAACCATAGGGAACCAGGAACAGCTCTCCACACAGTCTTGGTTTGGTCCATCTTCTCTACATTAAGATGAGAGAGGCTGATTCAGAAACATCCCTTCATCCTGACCAGGTTGTTTGCAATGGAAGATAACTTTTGCTCTCTCAGGTCCTTCATACCTGCCTACATCTTCTCCAGGGATCATTTCTGCATGGAGCTTTGAGGTTCTCAGCAGATGGAAGATCCACTACATTCCTGTATTGTAAGATCAACACTGTCCCTGCTCTTCTGTAAACATGTTATTAACACAAACAGTGTATGGTTAGTGTTAATAACATGTTCCATTTGGGTTAGGAATTATTCTGCTGCATGAATAATGGTATTGGAAACTTGTGATTATTTTAAGAATATAGAGATGAAATATATGTATGAAAAAAGAAATCTAAGTAAGATTTGAAGCCCAGAAGGGCATTGGGCCCTTAATTGTGATACTTAGCGTTGAATTACATTCTGCACCGATGTCTCAGATAAATCAATATACAATAGCATAAGACCTTGTACCTTGAATGATTGAATGTAGAAGAGAACATCCAGTCAAAAAGGGATACTCGGTAGGATTAAGAAGATAGTTAGTATGTTTAGGAAGAAGAGTGAGTATAGGATTTGGAACAAAAGTTCTTTAGCAATAGGTTATTTATTAGGGTGTGAATGTAAATGTCAGCACATGTGAAGAGTCAGTCACAATGATGAACTGGGGAATATATGTAGGAAAGCAGATAGCAATAGAGACATAATGAAATCAGGCAAAGTATAAAGTGAGGGATAGGATTAGACATTTTCAATTGGGTTGAGTTTGATTATATAATTTTAAGAAGAAACACATATGTAGTCACCAATAGGATTGACATTTGAGAGCATTAGGGAACCTGGACATGGATGTTTTTAGTAATCCATGTTTTCTTTCCATTTGGGCTTTTATACAATCATAAGTGTGACCTTTGCATTTTGTGTCCAGAATATTTCTGTGATTAAATGTATATAAAGATCAGGTGAC
The DNA here is from genome assembly GCF_048772815.1 of Callospermophilus lateralis. Classification (NCBI taxonomy): domain Eukaryota; kingdom Metazoa; phylum Chordata; class Mammalia; order Rodentia; family Sciuridae; genus Callospermophilus; species Callospermophilus lateralis. The sequence goes on along the minus strand of NW_027514387.1, from coordinate 549,482 downwards.
ATGAGTCCACATCCACCATTTCAGGGAGCAATATTTTGAAGACGTATAAATTAGTATTGGGGGTACAAAGAGGTGTACACTGTGTCTATGAATATAGAGATAATGCATGAATAGACCATAGTGTGAATAAATAATATAACTGGTTCCACTTTAAATAATGGATAGAATTGATATCTGAAAAGATATAAGAAATCTTATATTGACATACAATCATTCATTCAAACAAGTTGTACATCTAATGGTAATATCAGAGTGATAATTAATATGAATGGTATGTGAGTTTTGCTTCAAAAGTGATTATGAAAATCAAAATTAATGTGTTTGGTATAAAATCTCATGAAAAGACCAGTCAAGAAACTTAGAGGAATACATGTGTTCTGAAGCAGGAAGTGATTGAAAGTGAAACAAATGCCTATAAATTTTTGAACTTGTGGATGAAATGATATATCCTATGATGTCCATAAACTGAAAAAATAATAATGTACCAATATTGAATAAAAATAAACTTCAAAATACACATCATGTCCCGTAGGATTCTACTTGCATTGATGTTAAACTGATTCAGTTACTGTAGAAATATTAGGATTTGTAAGCTCCATTCACTGAAGTTAGTTTTCAGTACTAGGAAATAAATATGTATTTCAGGCGGATGAATATTTCTGAGAATTATCTTGTGAAAAGTTGATTATAAACCACATATAGAAACATGAGTGAATTTATGGAGTGTATAATAAGACATATATATTTCATATTTTGAAAAATCTGGACAGTATATATATATATATATATATATATATATATATATATATATATATATATATATATATATATATAGATAGATAGATAGATAGATAGACACACACAGACATTATAATGTAGCAATATAAATGCTAATCGAAATTCACCGTGTAATACATATCATCCACATATCCAAAAATATTCATTTTACTGACCATCGATTTATATATAATGTTGTTCATCTAGGAAATTCACCAATAGGTTTAATTTTCAGTTCCATCATTATTTAGGGGGAGTGATATCTTATCACAATATGTATCTTTCAAAATCAGCGAGCTTACAAAAATGTACTTGTGATACCAGGTAGGATTCTAAATATGCATAAAAAATACATGTGATGAATAGGCTACAGAGAATGGGAGACAGAAATTTACATATGTCTTAACTTTAAAAACTCATGGAGAACTATTACAATGAAAAGTTTACTAGATTTATAACACATACCCTTGATAAAGCAGAAGGGAAGTCCAAGTATACACCATGCCTCCTATGAACGGCCTGTATTTCTATTCTGTAAGGTTTCTTGTTCTCCATCATATTAGGATTAGTAGTCAGAGTCTAGTAGGTTATGGGTTAATGTCAGGGATTCAGTATTTCAAATGGAAAATATGAAAATGAATCTAATGTGTATGCAAATATGTGCTACACAAAAATCATCCCACTCTCATCCAGAAGAATGCCTTGACATAACCTTCGCCCCAATTAAGACACAATTAGTGGAGAAGAGTTAGAAAATCTGTGAATACGTATGTGGAAATGAAAATGCTCAGGAGTTCACAGCCTTGGAGGCGGTAGAGAAATTTCCAAAAGTATGGGATAGGGTAAATACTCCACAAATATGGAGTTCTGCTGGCCTAATGACTCTTTGAGAAACTGCCTTTGAAGTTGGGACCTTGTAATATATGTTGTTGTCAGGAGCTTCAGCTTCCTTTGTAGTGAGACAATCAAAGCTGGATCTGCATATATGTGACCTGAAGGACATGGTTTCTTATTTTCTAGTGAACATGAGGCAGCAGTTCTGAATTCCCTCATTGTAGGTAAACTGTGGGCACTGGGAGCTTAGTGTCTCCTCGTGTTGACTGAGAAGCCATTTGGTCATCCTCCACTTTTCCTGGTGATTCTTACTGCTGCACTGGGAGTTTGGTATTGGCATCAGTAAATACCATGAGTTCAACGGGGACACAGTGCTGGAGGGAGTACTCTCATGTGTGGTGGGTCAGGGTGTGCAGGAGAATGCCCCAACCAGGCTTCTATTCAACAAAGCTTGCCTCCTTGTCTGCAGCAACCCAATTCTGAACATTGCCCTAAAACCTCTCAATGTAACAAGATGCCTTAACATATAAGGGTCTGCTGGCTGCACCATGTCAGTCACAAGGCATTTGGAAGCCAATGGCAGATCCATGTGGCCCCATCACAGATGTTTTATCATACACCTGCAAACCACTGCTCTAGGCCCACTACTAAGCAGGTTCCAACGTACTGGCACCTTTGTTCTACACCATTTTCATGAAACCCAGTAAATCAAGGCATTGTCTGGTACACTCATGATCAGCAACAGAACATCCAAAGATTCTCCAGTGCCACCTGCTCTTGGGAATTTCAAATATTCCATGGTATTTATCTAGCCATTTTTCAAGGATGAAGTTGGTGTCACTGTGGGTTTCAATTCATTCAGGAACCATTAAATGGTGAGGAAGCTCATTTCAATGAAAGCTCAGGAAAACTCTCACAGGCAAGTCTTCCCAAAGAGTGGCCAAAAGGTCAAATGAAGCCTGGCTCATTGAGGTCTACAATGTGAGTTCCATGTGTGATTTGACTCTCAAGTATGGCTGCCAAGTTTTTCAGAATAAAATCATGTGATATCCTATCTGAGATTCCCAGTGCTCTGTGGAAAGCCATCCTGGGCCTAAATCTCAGTCTCCAAGGGCAATTCTCATGCGTGGTCTTCTAATATCCCAACAGAATTCATGGTAATACTTCTCTGAGCTCAGTTCCAAAACTCAGTCTCTAAGGGGAATCACACCATAGTTCAAGCCCAGGTTGACCCAGGAATCTCTTACTACTGCCACACAACTGACCACAATTAATACAAAAACACTCCCACATGGCCCTCATCTTCTTTTATATAGACACTCATCATAACCCCTGGGTTGAGGTTTCCATGAGGGGTGCATACCAAGACAGGGCCCAAAATAATCTCCCTTGCCTCTAATTTGCCTAAAGTCAGGGTGGCCTGGAAACCCTTCCTGTTAACCAGGAATGATCAAATAGGCCTGCCATTAATTCTGATCTACTTCTCCAAATAATCACACTGGGAAAATATGCTGATTAAGACACATCTCTTTACAAAGCAATAAAACAAAGAGCCACAGGTGATGCCTATTCATTTCCATTTGAAAACTCTTTTCTTCAGGATTCACAAAGGGGTGGCCTAAGACAAAGACCTTCTAGATATTCACAGCACCAGAACCATAGGTAAGCAAAATTCCCAAAGCAGGGTTTCTCCACATAGTCTTTACTGTTCACACTGATATCTGAGTTTCCTGAGATGCTCCCATTTCCTTCAGCTCTCCAGTACATGGCCATGTCACAGAGCTTGGAGGTGGTACATATCTTGGACAGAAAACCATGAGCCTATTCCAGAGAGTGGCCAGAATTCAGGAATAAAACAGGAAATTAGGAAGTTAGTCATTGCTACCCATCCATAAGGAAAGCTGCAGTCCAATCATGAATCGGGCAGTATGAATTTTGGGAAGCATTGTACTAGACAGGACACATTCATTGATGCATTATGTTTTCTAATGTCTACAACTACAAACACAGTGGGATACATAGACATAGAAACACTTGCCTTGTCAAACGACTTACTAGAAACAGTCCACTTCAAATCAAACAAACTGCCTTTCCTACCAATTCTCAGAACATGAGACAAAACAACAAACTCACACCCACAACAACATAGGACTTTCTTCCCCCAAGTAGGTCTTTGACTCTCAGAATTTCCTCTGACTGTTGTACCATACTATGTTCCCCCAAAATGCCCTGTACTGTCTCAGAGCTGGAATTTTTGGCCAACTCTTTGAAGTTGTCAGGAGCCAGCTTTGAGCCACTACCTTCTTTCTCAGGGAAGGCCACTCTCCAAAGCTCTCCTGGCATTTGGCCATTCTCAAATCAGTAGGTACCAAGAAAGACTGATTCTGTCCTTGGTAAAACCAAACAAGTGAGCCCACTGGGACTGGGTCTGGGACTGGTTCTGTGTGCCTGGCTTCCGGGATTCCAAGTTCAGAGTGTTCCAAGACCAAGGAAGTGAGATAGGTCACTTCCATTCGGAACTGAATGAGGTCACTGGTTTGGCAACCACTTTGTCCTAACAGTTCCCACTTTGTCCTAACAGTTCCTTCAAAGGGTCCCATGAGATGGAGGCTGCCCCTACTTTCTGTGACACTTTCACAACTTAGAATGGTATATCAACCATAGGCACCCAGGAACAGCTCTCACACAGAACTGGTTTGGTCCATCTTCTCTACATTAAGAAGAGAGAGCCTGATTCACACACATCCCTTCATCCTAACCAGGTTGTTTGCCTTACAAGATGACTTTTGCCCTCTCAGGTCCTTTATAGCTGCCTTCATCTTCCCCAGGGATAATTTCTGCATGGACCTTTGAGGTTCTCAGCGGGTGGAAGATCCCCTATATTCCTCTATATTAAGACCAACTCTCCCTGTTCTTCTATAAAGTTAGATTGAGGGAACAATGTATGATTAGGGTTAATAACATGTTCGATTTGAGTTAGGAATCATTCTGCTGGATGAATAATGGTATTGGGAACCTGGGATATTTATAAGAATATAGATGTGAAATATAAGTATGAAAACAGAAATCTAGGTAAGATTTTAAGCCCAGAAGGGCATTGGGTCCTTGATTGGAATACTTAGCATTGAATTTCGTTCGCACAGATGTCTCAGATAAATCAATATACAATGGCATATCACCTTGTACCCTGGATGATTGAATGTAGAAGAGTTCATCCAGTCAAAAAGGGATAGTTGTTAGGATTAGGAAGATAGTCGGTCTGTTTCAGAAGAAGAGTGAGTATAGGATTTGGACCAAAAGTTCAATAGCCCTAGGTTTTCGGTTAGAGAGTGAATGTAAATTTCAGCACATGTGGAGAGTCAGTCACAATGATGAACTGGGAAAATTATGTAGGAAATCAGATATCAATACACACATTATGAAACCAGAGAAAGTATAAAGTGAATGATAGGATTAGACATTATCAATAAGGTTGAGTTTCAATATATAATCTTAGGAAGAAACAAATATGTAGTCAAGAATATGATTGACATTGGAGAGCATTAGGCAACCTGGACATGGATGTTTTTAGTAATCCAGGATCACTTTCCATCTAGGATTTGCTACAATCAGAAGTGTGACCTTTGCATTTTGTGATCAGAATATTACTGTGATAAAATGTATATGTAGATCAGGTGACATGAGTATTTCTTCTAACATTTCTTGGAGCAATATTTTGAAGAGATATAACTTAGTATTGGGGGTACACAGAGTTGTACCCTGTGTCTATGAATGTAGAAGAAATGCATGAATTGACAATACTGTGAATAAATAATATACTGTTTCCACTTTAAATCATGGATTGAATTGATATCTGAAAATACGTAAGAAATCTTATATTGATATACAATCATTCATTCCAACGAGTTATACATCTAATGGTAATATTAGGGTTATGTTTTATCATGAAGGGTGTGTGAGTTTAGCTTCAAAAGTTATTATGGAAATGGAAAATAATGTGTTTGATAAGAAATCTCATAAAAAGATGAGTCAAGAAATATAGAGGAATTCATATGTTCTGAAGCAGGATTTGATGGTAAGTATAAAAAAAGCCTATAAATTTCCTAACTTGTGGATGAAATATATATCCTATGATGTGCAAAAACTGAAAAAATAGTAATGCACCAGTGTTGAATGAAAATGAACGTCAAAATACACATCATATCCCATAGGAATCTACTTGCATTGATGCTAAACTGGGTCAGTTACTGTAGAAATATTATTATTTGTATGCACTATTCACTGAAGTTAGTTTTCAGTAGTAGGAAACAAATACGTATTTCAAGTGGATGAATTTTTATGAGAATAATCTTGTGAAATGTTGACTATAAATTTACATATATGAACACGAATGAATTTAGGGAGTGTATAATAAGAAACATATATTTCATATTTTGAAAAATCTTGAGAGTGTATATATATATATAGATATGTGTGTGTGTGCATTTATGTATATATATATATATATATATATATATATATATATATACACACACACACACACACAGACACTAAAATTTATCAATATGCATGCCAATCGAAATTCACTATGAAACATATATCATCCACAGATCCAAAAATAATCATTTTACTGAACATGGATTTATGTATAATATTGTTCAACTAGGAAGTTCACCCATAGGTTGAATTTTAAGTTCCAACAGCGTTTAGGAGGAGTGATCTTTTCCCATGATTTGTATCTCCCAAGACAGCCAAACTCACAAGGTTGTACGTGTGATACCAGTTATGTTTCTATATTTGCATATAAAAATACATGTGCTGAACAGGCTACAGAGAAAGGGAGACAGGAATTCACATATTTGTTAACTGTAAAAACACATGGAGATCTATTTCAATTAAAAATTGACTAGATTTATAACACCTACACTTTATCATGCAAAAGGAAAGTCCAACTATACACCATGCCTTCTCTGAACTGCTTTCATTTCCATTCTGTTTGGTTATTTTTGTCCATCATTTTAGGATTAGTAGTCAGAGTCTATTAGGGTATGGGTTAGTGTCAGGAATTCAGTAATTCGAATGGAAAATAGAAAAATGAATCCAATGTGTATGCAAATATGTGCTACACAAAAATATTCCCACTCTCATGCAGAACATTGCATTTACATTACCTTTGTCCCAAATAAGACACGATTAGAGAAGAAGACTTAGGAAATCTGTGAATACATATCTGAAATGGAAAATATTCAGGAGTTCACAATATTGGATGTGGTAGAGGAGTTTCCAAAAGTAAGGGACAGGGTAAACACTTCACAAACCTGGAGCTCATTGGGCCTAAAGACTCTTGAGAAACTGCCTCTGAGGTTGGGCACTTGAAATATATGTTGTTGTCAGGAATTTTAGCATCCTTTCTAGTGAGACCAACAAAGCTGGGTCTGATCTCTGTGACCTGGAGGATATGTTTTTTTTTTTTTTTTTATTTTCCAATGAACATGAGGAAGCAGTGCTGAATTCTCTCTTTGTAGGTAAACTGTGGCCACTGGGGTCTAAGTGTCTCCCCATGTGGACTGTGAAGCCATTTTATCATCTTCCACTTTTCGAGGTGTTTCTTGCTTCTGCATGGTGAATTTGGTATTTGCTTCAGGAAATACAAGGAGTTCAACAGGTACCAGTTATGGAGGGAGTTCTGTCACGTGTGGTGGGTCAAGGTCTGCAGGAAAATGCACCAACCAGGCTTCTACCCCACATAGCTTGCCCGCTTGTCCATAGCAATCTGATTCTGAACATTGCCCTGAAACCTCTCCATATAACAAGATGCTTTTATATATAAGGGTCTGCTGACATCACCATGTCAGTCTCAAGCCATTTGGAATCCAAGGGCAGATCCACATGGTACCACCACAGATGTTTTATCACATACCTGCACACCACTGCTCTAGGCCCACTACTCAGCAGTCTCCAACTTACAGGGATCTCTTTTCTACACTGTTTTCATGAAACCAAGTAAATCCAAGCACAGTCTGGTACACTCATGATCAGCAACAAGTCATCCAAAGTTTCTCCATTGCCACCTGGTCTTGGAAATTTCAAAAAATCCATGGTATGTACATAGCTATTTTTCAAAGATGAAGTTGGAGGCACTGTGGGTTTCAATTTATTTAGGAAACATTAAATGGTGAGGAAGCTCATTTCAAAGAAATCTCTGGAGAACTCTCACAGGCAAGGCTTCCCAAAGAGTGGCCAATATTTCACATGAATCCAGGCCCATTGAGGTCTAAAATGTGAGGTCCATGTGTGTTTTGACTCTCAATTATGGCTGCCAAGACTTTCAGAATAAAATCACGTGGAATCCTGGCTGAGATTCCCAGTGCTCTGTGGAAGCCACCTTGGCCTAGATCTCAGATTTCAGGGTGACTCTCATGTGTTGCCTCCTAAAATCCCAACACAATTCATGGCAATACTTCTCTGAGGACAGTTCCAGAATTCAGTCTCTAAGGGGAATAACACCAGAGTTCAAGCCCAGGTGAACTAAGTCATCTCTTTCAACCGCCACACAAATGACCAGAATTAAAACCAAAACACTCCCACATGGCTCTCAACATCCTCCATATAGACACTTATCATAACCTCTGGCTGGAAATTTCCATGAGGGGTGCATACAAAGAAAGTATCCAAATAAGTTCCCTTGCCCCTCATTTGCCTAAAGTCAGGGTGGCCTGGACACCCTTCCTGAGAACCAAGAGTGATTAAATAGGCCTGCACTTAATAATGCTCTGCATCTCCAATTTGGGGCCTACTTACTTTCAGGTATAGATTCTTTATGTGATTTGGAGTCATGAGAAAAGCCAAGCACCTCTGGTCTAGTCTCTGCAGGGTTTGAAGAACTCATTTGACCCAAATTATCCCTATTCTCACTTGATGGATTTCAGGAACCTAACAGAGGAAAGCAAAAGACTTAATCTACAATGACTGCTCATTTGGCCATTTTGGTTTTGGATGCACACATGGTATCTTTCTTTAGATCCATCAGGTGCTAAGAATCTAAGCCACAGCCTCACATAGGGTCATGAGGCTGATTCAGACACATCCCTTTCCAAAGCAATCAAGCAAAGAGCCACAGGTGATGCCCATTCATTTGCATTTGACAACTCATTTCTTCAGGCTTCACAAAGGGGTGGTCTGAGGCAAAAAAGCTTCCTGAAATTCAGGGCAACAGAACAATAGGTAAGCAAATGGCCCAAAGCAGGATTTCTCCAATGAGACTTTCCTGGTCACACTGATATCTGAGTTTTCTGAGATGCTCGCCATTCCCTTTAGCTATCCAGTACATGGCCATGTCACAGAGCTTGGAGGTGGTATATATATTGGACACATAACCATGAGCCTATTCTGGAGAGTGGAGTGGATTCAGGAACAAAATAGAATCTTAGGAAGATAGTAGGTGTTGCCCATTCATAAGGCAAGCCGCAGTCCATTCATAAATTGGCAGGATGAGTGTTGGGAAGATTTCTACTAGACAGGAGACATCCATTGATGCATTCTCTTTTCTAATGTCTAGAACCACGGACACAGTGGGATACACAGACTTAGAAACACTCGCCTTTTCAAAAGACTTATTAGAAACAATTCACTTCAAACCAAAAAACCGCCTTTATTACCTATTCTCAGAACATGAGACAAAACCACAAACCAACACCCACATCCACAAAGACACCTTCTTCCCCCAAGTCAGTCTGTGACTATCCATAGTGTCCTCTGATTGGTGGGCCATACTATGTTACCCCGAAATGGCCTGTCCTGTCTCAGATCTGGTCTCCTTGGTCAACACTGTGAATTTCTCAGGAGCCAGCGGTGATCCACTAACTGCTTTCTCAGGAAAGGCCACTCTTCAGAGCTTTCCTGGCATTTGGGCATCCTCACCTCCATAGGTACCAACAAAGACTGACTCTGTCCTTGGTAAATCTGAACAATTGAAACCACTGAAACTGGGACTGGGACTGTAACTGAATTTGGGTGCCTGGCTTCCTGGATCCCAAGTTCAGAGAGTTCCATCACAAAGGATGTTAGGTGAGGTCACTTCCTTTGAGATCTGAATGAGGTCACTGCCTTGGCAACCACTTTGTCCTAACAGTTGCTTCAAAGTGTCCCATAAAATGGAGGCTGCCCCTACATCCTGTGACACTTTCACAAGTTAGAATGGTATATCAACGATAGGCACCCTGGAAGTGCTCTCCACACTGGCCTAGTTTGGTCCTTCTTCTCCATATTAAGAAGAGAGAGGCTGATTCAGACACATCCCTTCATCCTGACCAGGTTGTTTTCAATGGAAGATGACTTTTGCTCTCTCAGTTCGTATATATGTGCCTACAACTTCTCCAGGGATCATTTTTGCGTGGACCTTTGAGTTTCTCAGCAGTTGGAAGAAACCGTAAATTCCTGTATTGTAAGACCAACTCTGTCCCTGCTCTTCTGTAAAGTTAGATTGAGGGAAGAGTGTATGGTTAGGGTTAATAACAGTTTCGATTGGGGTTAGGAATCATTCTGCTGGATGAATAATGGTATGGCGAACCTTCGATATTTTCAAGAATATATAGGTGAAATATAAGCACGAAAACAGAAATAAAGGTAATATTTGAAGCCCAGAAGGGCGTTGGGCCCTTGATTGCAATATTTAGCATTGATTTATTTTCTGCACAGATGTCTCAGATAAATCAATATACAAATGCATAGGACTTTGTACATTGGATTAGTTATTGTCAAAGAGAACTTCCAGTCATAAAGGGATAGTCGGGGGGCTGGGGATGTGGCTCAAGTGGTAGCGCGCTCGCCTGGCATGCGTGCGGCCCGAGTTCGATCCTCAGCACCACGTACAAACAAAGATGTTGCGTCTGCCAAGTACTAAAAAAAATAAATGTTAAAAAATTCTCTCTCTCTCTCCCTCTCTCTCTAACTCTTTCTTTAAGAAAAAAAATTTAAAAAAAAGAATAGTCGGTAGGATTAGGACAATAGTCGGTAAGTTTAGAACGGAGAGTGAGTATAGGATTTGCACCAAAAGTTCTTTAGCTATGGGGTTTTGGGTATAGAGTGAATGTAAATGTCAGCACATGTGAAGAGTCAGTCACAATGATGAAATGGGGAAAATATGTAGGAAAGCAGATTTCAATAGAGACATTAGGAAATCTAGCAAAGTATATTCGGTAATGAAAATTTAGTAAAATAGGTAAATGTCACTTCCCGTTTTTCTGTATGCTTAACAAAACACTTTTGAAATCTTGAGAACTGTTTGCTAATCTTGTTCCCAGAATGTGCTGTCCCCAACTGCCAACCTGCAGAATGTACTCATTCACCCGGTTGCACGCAAACTGCTCACTCGCACAGACCAAACAATAAAGTTCCCTCTCTGCCCTCTCCAAGCAAAGTATATAAGCTCTGCTTAAGCTGTTCTCAGGGCTCTCTGCTCTATTCAAGTGAGCTCTGAGCCCCAGCATGCTGGACCCCCAATAAACCCTTTGCTTTTGCATGAGACAGTCTTTTGGTGGTCTCTTCACCCGATACTCGTCTGACCTTTACATATGGAGGTTACAGTGAGATCTGGCAGCGGTGAACGAGAGACCCCAACAGGCTCCTCTTGGGGTATGTATGGTGCCTCTTTCTGGTTTCAGGTTTCAGGTTTGGGCTTCGCAAAATGGCTGTCAATGAAGAGTGTGACCTCTCTCCGATGGTGGCTGACATACGTGTCACAGAGCCACAGGCCACATCCCTGGGGGATGCACCAGAATACTCGGGAAATCGAGGAGCAATAGTCTCCTCAACTCAGTGATATTTTGTTTCAGATTAGGTATCGCCAGCTCATCGGGTTTGGCCAGATACTTAGTCCTGGTCTCAGTGTTGGAAGTTCCATTGTCTGTCTTTATTTTCTTGTCTTGTCTGTGTCGTGTGTCATCGCTTTTACTGTTTGTGTATCTTTCATTATGGGACAGAGCACTTCAATGCCTCTGTCCCTGACCCTTGATCACTGGACCAAAGTACCCTTAAGGGCTCAGAATCTTTCTTTTTCTGTAAAATTCTGTACCTGGCAGACTCTCTGTGCCTCAGAATGGCCCACCTTTGGATTCGGATGGCCCCTAGAAGGATCTTTCTACTTCCCACTAATTTAAAAAGTCAGAGGATATTGTCTTTCAGCCAGGGCCACATATCCATCCGGATCAACAGCCATATATCTTGTCTTGGCAGGACCTCTGCAAATCTCCTCCATGGGTGAAGCATTTCCTTGCCCCTACCCCCGCTCCTACTCCTTCCCCCATGATCTCTCAAACCCTCTGCTTCTCCTCCTCCTCCACCCTCTGTTCTCCCTGAGTCACAAGATTTGACTCTACTGGACTCTCGTCCCCCTCCTTATCTCCTGCCCACGTCCCCCAAAGACCAACACCCTCTAAGTGATTCCCCTGCTGCTGACTCAACCTCTCCACCATTGGAGGAAGATAAGCCAGCCCAGCGCCCTCCAGATAATTTCCCCGCAGCACACACAGCCCCTCCTCCTCTGGAGGAAGCTAGCCCAGCTAAAGGTACTCACCAGCAGTGAATGATTGAAAAACCTGGAACTCGAATGATGCTCCCCCTCATCCCTAGGGGCCAATGATTGACAACGGCCTTGGGGGAAAAATGCAAGCCTACAGGTATTAACCTTTCTCCTCTTCAGACCAATATAACTGGAAAAATAAATATCTCCCTTTTACCGAGGACCCCACCCGGCTCCTAGGTGTGGTTGAGTCATTGATGTTTTCACACCAGCCTACTTGGGATGACTGTCAACAACACCTAGGGTTGTCTCTTCATGATAGAGAAACAGAAGAGAATCCTCCTGGATGCTGGAGAAAATATCCTCTGACCAGATGGGTGACCGACAAAACTTCCCAACATATTCAACCCAGCTTTCCCTTGAATCGACGAAACTGGGACCCCAACACTTTTGAAGGTAGGGAGCATCTGTCCACTTATCGCTGGTCTCTAATTGTGGGTATCTTAGTGGCCGCTAGGCGACTAACAAATTTTGCCAAGTTAAGAGAGATTATTCAAGGGCCTGATGAATCTCCCTCTATGTTTTTAGAGAGAATTATGGAGGCATATAGGAGATATACTCCTTTCGATCCTCAGGCAGAGGATCAAAAGGCATCTGTCAAGATGGCCTTCATGGGCAAGCTGCCCTGGATATTAAAAGAAAGTTACAATGCTTAGATGGATTACAAGATATGACTTTGAGAGATTTAGTCAGAGTAGCCGAGAAGGTATACTATAAGAGAGAAACTGAGGAAGAGTAGGGAGCAAAGGGAGGATAAAAGAAACAAAAGACAGACTAAGGCATTGACTAAGGTCATGGTCACAACAACAAATAGGCCAGAAATAAGAAACATGGAGACAGGAATGGATATCGGGGCCCATACTGGAGGCCACCCCTGGCCTCAATTTAATGTGCCTACTATAAAGAAAAAGGACACTGCTTCAAAGAGTGCCATTGAAAGAGACATCCAATCTAGCCAGCCATTCTGACTCTGGAGGATGACTAAGAACGTTGGGGCTCAGATCCTTTCCGAGAGCTCAGGGTAAATTTTGAAGTGGAGGGGACCCCAGCAAACTTTGAAGTGGATACAGGGGCAATATACTCTGCCCTTAAGGCCCCATTGGTCTCTCTATCAAATAAAAGGTCTCTAATTCAAGGGGCTAATGGCAGAAAATATCGGGCTTGGACAACTAAGAGGACCATGGACCAGGGGAAAGGAAAAATCCATCACTCGTTCTTAGTAATCCCAGAATGCCCGGCCCCATTGATGGGCAGAGATCTGCTCACCAAGCTCCGGGCCAAAATAACTTTTAACCCTGAAGGACCACAAGTGGAATTTCTAAATCCTTCAGTAAAAACTCCTATAGTCACGGCTCTATATATGTCAGTAGAAAATGTACATCATCTCACTCAACTTGGTTCAAAGAAATTGCATTCATTCCTGAAGGATCAAGAACAGAGTTTTTTACTAACCGACTCAAAGCAAAAGGAAATAACTGAATGGGTAACAAAAGCCTGTCAGGTCTGTCATGGATAATGCTTACCATTCCAAGCTTCCTGCAAAAAAGCACCTACGAGGAACCAGACCAGGACAATTCTGGGAAGTGAAATTTACTAAAATTAAGCCAGCAAGGTTTGAAATTAAATATCGCCTAGTCTTTGTAGATATATTTTGAGGATGAATTGAAGCCTTTTCCAGGAAAAAAAGAAAAAAAAACGAAACAGCGCAAATGGTCGTCAAGAAGATCCTGAAAGATATTTTTACAAGATACGGCCTGCCTTAAGTAATAAGGTCTGATAATGGACTGGCGTTTGTAGCCCAGGTAAGTCAGGGGTTAGGCAAACCCTGGGGATTAATTAAAAGTTACATTGTGCTTATAGACAACCGAGTTCAGGACAGGTAGAAAGAATGAATAGAACCATTAAAGAGACCATAACGAAATTAAGCTTAGAAACCTGCATAATAGATTGTACTATGCTCCTGCCTTATGCACTATTTCATGGAAGAAATACTCCCTCTGTTTCTTCGTGTAACCTCACCCCCTATGAAATTGTCCATGGTGCCCCTCCTTCAGTAAGGGACCTAACCCCAACTCTAAGACCTAACAATTCCTTCCACACCCCATTGCTTGACTGAATTAAAGCTCTTGAAAGAACTCAGGGATACCTGTGAAAACAGATGGCCAATGCCTATCAACCTGGGGACGAGTGGACTCTACATCGATATCAAGTAAGAGACTTCATCTATGTAAGTCGACATCAGGTGTCATCCCTGGAACCCCACTGGAAATGACGATACAAGGTGCTACTTATATCACCTACAGCGGTAAAGGTAGAAAGAATCACTTCCTGGATCCATACCTCTCATCTCAAGCCTGACCCTGTCCAGACTCTGACTTGAAACAGGAAAAAATTGGTAAAACTTTCAAATTGTGTATTTACCCTGTGTCTAAGGCTATACACTCTCCCCTTGACCACCAGTAGTCCTAAACCTCTTCAACCCGTTCAGCAGCGTTGGCTGATCACAAATCCTACTGGTAAAGAAGTATGATCTATCTTGCATACAGCCCACTTAGGGACTTGGTGGACATCTATCCACCCAGACATTTGTCAGCTGGCTATAGGTCTTTCCTATTGGGATATACCTGATGAAGAGGATCCCACTAAATTTCCATTAAATCCATTCTGCACCATTGATAATGGAAACAATAATTATGGATGTAGGGACACGCAAGCCAGATGCAGGTTGGCTAGCCTAGATTACTATGTTTGCCCGGTGGACTACCAAAGCCACAAACAGTCACGGTTGTGTGGGGGGCATGCCGACTTCTTCTGTAAGTCATAGGGTTGTGATCATACAGGCAGTGCATGATGGAACCCAAACTCCTCATCAACTTCTGTACACAGCATTGGCCCTATTACCAATTAGATCACCAAAACCGATGGCCCCTAGAGGGGTCTCTAGATCCTCAAATTCTGCCTGACCTTTTTAACTTCTGAAAGTCCTCAAAAGGGTGAAAGGAGATTTCCCTATGTGGAGGCCTTTTCCCTCCTTCGCTCACATCCTGAACTATGCTTCTCCAATAGGTCCTCACACTCAGCCTTCTGCTCCAGACTCTCTGCTGTCACTCTCACCTCAGCAACATGATTTCTCCCCTCCAATTACTAGATCAAAAACCCAAACCTCCGCCGGATCTAAGACCATTGCCCCCTTGCTGAGGTAGCAGGTACTAAGGTAACCCTCCACCGAATCACTCCTCTCTTCTCCAGTCAGTGCCCGCACCGGGTCCCACCAGTTCCTCTTACCAGCTAACCCAAAGCTCAAACCAGCTGAGGAGAACCCTCAGACCCCTATCCAAGATTTAGTGAAAATGGCCTTTAAAGTTTCTTTGTCATCACTGAAAACAGATTACTAAGAATTTAATGTCCCTCACAGGCTTTTAGGGATACTAACTCCCATCTTCCCCTCTGCTCTACCTGTTCTACTGCTCACCTTTTTGTTGCTAGGAAAATCACAAACCCCTTTCCCAGTATTCTTTCACATCTCTGCTACCTCATTCTCAGATCCACGGAGCTGCTCAAAGCCACGCCTTCCCCATCTCCCCCCTCTGTTCCAGGCCCACAGAAAAACATTAACTGAAATTCTACAGAAGTCTTCAGCATGGCTGACTTTAGGACTTTCAGGAAAAGAGTCCCCATGAAAGACTTCAAAGTAGATAAACTTCCTCTTTTCCTGTTGCCCTGTTGTACTTGGCCACTGGCTAAAAATATCAGCACTCCTAAGTTAGACACCCCCTTACTAGTTTTTCACAAAATATGTGAACAAGGCCTTTGGCATTGAGCTGGGGCTTCACAGAGATGGCTACATTTCTAAGATAAAGAAGTTACCAACTGGGCTCCATGGTAACAGCTGGAAGGGGGAAAAAATAAAGGGAAGAAAAAGCTCTCCTTCACCCAGGTGGCCTTGAAAAGTTAACTTGCCCAGAACAGAGGAAAAAAACAGAAAAAATCTGCTTTTTGTGAACTTCTGCAGGCTGTGAACTTCTGCGCCCCTTCCCTTATATGTTGGGTACAAAATTCTGAAACTACCTAAACGTGGGTTTCAGGGAATTAATTGATTATAACAGAAGTAATGCCCTCTGAATCCGGTTGCAAATAAAATGGAAAGTTTCCCTGTTTTTGGTAGTATCTTAGGTGCCTTGCCATGTCCGTCTCTACAACAGTATAATTCTATAGACTTAAACATTGTTTATGTTTTCATGAAATTGTCAAGACGATGTGATTAATTTTGTAAAGGTGCAGAGGTTTCCCAGAGTGCTTTATCATAATGCAGGTTCATTTGAAGATCAAATAAGGGGGCATAAAACCCGGTTCCACTGAGAACATATATCCATCACTTTAGCCATCCTATTAGGAATAGGAGTTGCTGCAGGCGTGAGCACAAGAACCACTGCCTTGGTCCATGGGATACAACAAATGACACAATTAGAAGCAGCAATAGACCAAAACTTAAAGATATTAGGAACCTCCATCTTGGCTTTGCAGGAATCTTTAACCTCTCTCTCTGAAGTTATTTTACAGAAAAGGCGAGGGTTGAACCTCCTCTTCATGAAAGAAGGGGGCCTTTGTTCTGCATTGATGGAGAATCTTGTGTTTTTGCCGACCATACTGGAGTTTTAAAAAAATCTAGGAGTAAATTAAAAAGATGCCTTGAAGAGTGTCATTGAGAGAGAGAGAGGCCCAAAAAGGGTGGTTTGAGTCTTGGTTCACACAATCCCCCTGGTTAACTACGCATTTATCAACCCTGGCCATTTCAATAATAATCCTCATATTATTGCTAACTATAAAACCCTGTTTGCTCAACCGTGTAATTTCTTTTCTCCAAGCTCAAATTGGACGAGTTAAACTTATGGTAATACCCCACTAGCAAACATAGAATGTGACACCCCGCAATGATCACTTTTATGATTAAAAGTAGCCAGAAGAAGAAGTGGGGAATGAAAGGTTAATAAAATAGGCACTTTTCACTTCCTTTTTTCCTGTATGCTTAACAAAACACTGTTGAAATCTTGAGAAATGTTTGCTAATCTTGTTCCCAGAATATGCTGTCCCCAACTGACTAACTGCAGAATGTGCTCCCTCACTGGGTTGCATGCAAACTGACCACTCGCCCTGACCCATCAATAAACTTCCCTCCCTGCCGTCACCAAGGAAAGTGTATAAGCTCTGCTTAAGCTGTTCTAAGGGCTCTCTACTCTATTCAAGTGAGCTCTGAGCATCAGCATGCTGGACCCCCAATAAACCCTTTGCTGTTGCATGAGATAGTCTCTTGGTGGTCTCTTCCTTCGACCTCACCCGACCTTTACTTGGATAATTAAATGTAGAAGAGAACATGCATTCAAAAAGGGATAGTCGGTAGGATTAGGAATATAGTTGGTAGGTTTAGGAAGAAGACTGTGTATAGGTTTTGGAACAAAAGTTCCTTAGCAATAGGGTTTCAGTTAGAGAGTGAATGTAAATGTCAGCACATGTGAAGAGTCAGTCACAATGATGAACTGGAGAAAATATGTAGGAAATCAGATATCAATACACACATTATGAAATCAGGCAATGTATAAAGTGAATGATAGGATTAGACATGATCAACCAGGTTGAGTTTCAATATATAATCTTAGGAAGAAACAAATATGTAGTCACAAATATGATTGACTTTGGAGAGCATTAGGCAACCTGGACATGGATGTTTTTAATAATCCAGGATCACTTTCCATTTAGGATGTGCTACAATCATAAGTTTGACCTTTGCATTTTGTGATCAGAATATTACAGTGATAAAATGTATATGTAGATCAGGTGACATGCATATTTTTCTAACATTTCTGGGAGCAATATTTTGAAGAGGTAAAAATTAGTGTTGGGGGTACACAGAGTTGTTCCCTGTGTCTATGAATATAGAAGTAATGCATGAATTGACAATACTGTGAATAAATAATATAACTGTTTCCACTTTAAATCATGGATTGAATTGATATCTGAAAATATATAAGAAATTTTATATTGATATACAATCATTCATTCCAACGAGTAATGCATCTAATGGTCATATTAGGGTTATGTTTTATCATGAAGGGTGTGTGAGTTTAGTTTCAAAAGTGATTATGAAAATGAAAAATTATGTGTTTGGAAAGAAGTCTCATGAAAAGACGAGTCAAGAAACATAGAAGAATACATGTGTTCTGAAGCAGGAAGTGATTGTAAGTATAAAAAAACGTATAAATTTCCTAACTTGTGGATGAAATATATATCCTATGATGTGCAAAAACTGAAAAAAATAGTAATGTACCAGTGTTGAATGAAAATGAATGTCAAAATACATATCATGTCCCATAGGAATCTACTTGCATTGATGTTAAACTGGGTCAGTTACTGTAGAAACATTAGGATTTTAAAGGACCATTTACTAAAGTTAGTTTTCAGTACTAGGAATCAAATATATATTTCAGGTGGATGAATATATCTGAGCATAATCTTGTGAACATTTTATTATAAATCAACATTCATGACATGAATAAATTTAGGGAGTGTATATAAGACACATATATTTCATATTTTGAAAAATCGGAGGGTGTATAATATATATATATATATATATATATATATATATATATATATATATACAGATACATTAAAAAGTAGCAATATATAAATATATATGCGTATCAAAATTTATCATGAAATATATATCATCCACAGATTAAAAAGTATTCATTTTAGTGAACATGGATTTATGTATAATGTTGTTCAACTAGGAACCTCACCCATAGGTGGAATTTTAAGATCCAAAAGCGTTTAGGAGGAGTGATCTCTTCTCACAATTTGTATCTGCAAAGTCAGCCACCTCACAAAAATGTACGTGTGATACCAGGTAGGATTCTATATGTGCATATAAAAATACATGTGCTGAATAGGCTCCAGAGAAATGGAGACAGGAATTCAGAAATAAGTTAACATTAAAAACAATGGAGAACTATTTCAATTAACAATTGACTATATTTATAACACCTACCATTTATCATGCAAAAAGCAAGTCCAACTATACACCATGCCTCCTCTGAACTGCTTATGTTTCTATAATGTTTGGGTTACTTTCCTCCGTCATATTAGGATTAGTAATCAGAGTCTAGTAGGGTGTGAGTTAGTGTCAGGGATTCAGTATATCGAATGGAAAATAGGAAAATGAATCCAATGTGTATGCAAATATGTGGTACACAAAAATCTTCCCACTCTCATCAAGAACAACACCTAGATATCACCTTCGCCCCAAGTAAGACACAATTAGAGGAGAAGAGTTAGAAAATCCGTGACTACATATCTGGAATGGAATACGATCAGGAGTTTACAACCTTGGAAGTGGTAGAGGAGTTTCCAAAAGTAAGGGACAGGGTAAAAACTCCACAAACATGGACCTCTGCCTGCCTAAAGACTTCTTGAGAAACTGTCTCTGAGGTTGGGCACTTAAAACATATGTTGTTGTCAGGAGATTTAGCTTCCTTTCTAGGGAGACCATCAAAGCTGGGTCTTCATCTCTTTGACCTTGTGGATATGGTTTCTTATTTTCCAATGAACATGAGGCAGCAGTGCTGAATTCTCTCTTTGTAGGTAAACTGTGGCCACGGGGAGCTAAGTGTATCCACATGTTGACTGTGAAACCATTTGGTCATCCTCCACATTTCGTGGTGATTCTTGGTGCTGCACTGGGAATTTGGTATTTGCTTCATGGAATACAAGGAGCTCAACTGGAACACAGTGCTGGAGGGAGTTCTGTCATGTGTGGTGGGTCAGGGTCAGCAGGAGAATGCACCAACCAGGTTTCTAGCCCACATAGTTTGCCCCCTTGACCATAATAACCTGATTGTGAACATTTCCCTTAAACCTCTTCTTATAAAAAGATGCCTTTACATATAAGGTTCTGCTGGATGCACCATGTCAGCCACATGCCATTTGGAAGTCAAAGGCAGATCCACAAGGCCCCACGACAGAAGTTTTATCACAAAACTGCACATCTCTGCTCTAGGTCCACTAATCAGCAGGCTTGAACTTACTGGCATCTCTGTTCTACACCATTTTCATGAAACTTAGTCAATCAAGGAACTGTCTGGTACACTCATCGTCAGCAACAGTACATCCAAAGGTTCTCCTGTGCAACCTGGTCAAAGGAATTTAAAAAATTTCATGGTATTTATCGAGCCATTATTCAAGCATGAGGTTGGAGGCACTGTTGGTTTCAATTTTTTCAGGAAACATTAAATGGTGAGGAAGCTCATTTCAATGAAACCTCTGGAAAACTCTAACAGGCAAGTCTTCCCAAGGAGTGGCCAAAAGGTCACAGAAATCCAGGACTATTGAGGTCTACAATGTGAGGTCCATGTGTGTTTTGACGCTCAAGTATGCCTGCCAAGTGTTTCAGAAAAAATCATGTGATATCCAGGCTGAGATTCTCAGTGCTCTGTGGAAAGCCACCCTGGACCTAGATCTCAGTTTATAAGGGCGACTCTCATGTGTGGCCTGCTAAAATCCCAACACAATTCATGGCAATACTTCTCTGAGTTTAGTTCCAGAACTCAGTCTCTAAGTCCCCTTGAACTCACACCAGAGTTCAAGCCCAGTTGGACCCAGTCATTTCTTCCAATCGCCACACAAATGACCAAAATTAAAACCTATACACTCCCACAAGGCACTCATCTTCTCCATATAGACACTCATCATAACCTCTGGCTGAAGGTTTTCATGAGGGGCACAGCCCAAGACAGAGACCAAAATGAGCACCCTTGGCCCTCATTTGCCTAAAGTCAGGGTGGCCTGGACACCATTCCTGTGAACCAAGAGTGATTAAATAGACCTGCCATTAATACTCTTCTGCTTCTCCATTTTGAGGCCTACTGAATGTCAGGTATAGATTCTTTATGTGGTTTGGAGTCATGAGAAAACCCAAGCACTTCTGCAGGGCTTTGAAGAACTCATTTGACCCAAAGGATCCCTATTCTCACTTGATGGAGTCAGGAACATCACAGAAAAAGGCTAGAGACTTCATCCACAATGACTGATCTTTTTGCCATTTTGGTTTTGGATGCACACACGGGATCTTTCTTTAGATCCATCATGTGCTAAGCTGGAGCCTCACACAGGGCCAAGTGGCTGATTCAGACACCTCCCTTTCCAAAGCAATTATGCCAAGTGCCACAGATGATCCTCATTCATTTCCATTTGATAACTGTTTTTTTCAGTCTTCACAAAGGGGTGGCCAGAGGCAAATACCTTCCTGACATTCAGGGCAACAGAACAAAATGTAAGCAAAAGGCCCAAAGCAGGGTTTCTCCACTGAGAGTTTCCTGGCCACACTGATATCTGAGTTTTCTGAGATGCTCTCCATGCCATTCCCTTCAGCTATTCAGTACATGGTCATGTCACAGTGATTGGAGGTGGTACATATCATGGATAAAAAACGATGAGCCTATTCTGGCTAGTGGCCAGAATTCTGGAAGAAAACAGGAACTTAGGAAGGTTGTAGGTGTTTCCCATTGGTAAGGCAAGCCGCAGTCCTTTCATAAATTGGACAGGTTGATTGGTGGGAGGCATTCTACTACACAGGACATATTCATTGATGCATTCTCTTTTCTAATGTGTACAACCACGGACACAGTGGGATACACAGAAATAGAAACACTCACCATGTCAAATGACTTATTAGAAACAGTCCATTCTAAAAGAAATAAATCACGTTTTTTTACCTATTCTCAGAGCATGAGACAAAACCACAAACTGACATCCACACACCCAGGTACCTCCTTCCCCCAAGTAGGTCTGTGACTCTTCTGAGTGTCCTCTGACTGGTAGGCCATACGATGTTCCTCCGAAATGCCTTTCCTGTCTCAGATCTGGTGTCATTCACCAACTCTGTGAAGTGGTCAGGAGGCAGTGGTGAGCCAATTCCAGTCTTGTCAGTAAAGGCCCCTCTTCAGAGCTTTCTTGGAATTTGGCCACCTTCACATGAATAGGTACCTAGAAAGACTGATTCTATCCTTGGTAAATCCAAACAAGTGAGACCACTGGGACTTGGACGGGTAATGGCTCTGGGTGCCTGGCTTCCTGGATCCCAAATTCAGAGAATTCCATCACCAAGGAAGTATGTGAGGTCACTTCCTTCAGGAACTGAATGAGGTCACTGACTTGGCCACCAATATGTCCTAACAGTTGCTTCCTAGGTTCTCATAAGATGGAGGCTGCCCCTATTTCCTGTGACACATTCACAAATTAGAATGGTATAGAAACCACAGGCACCTGGGAACAGCTCTCCACAAAGGCCTGGTTTGGTCTGACTTCTCTACATTAAGAAGAGAGAGGCTGATTCAGAAACATCCCTTCATCCTGACTAGGTTGTTTGCCATGGAAGATGACTTTTGCTCTCTCAGGTCCTAAATAGCTGCCTAAATCTTCTCCATGCATCATTTCTGCATGGACCTTTGAGGTTTTCAGCAGATGGAAGATCCCCTACATTCCTGTATTGTAAGACCAACTCGGTCCCTGCTCTTCTGTAAAGTTAGATTGACGGAACATTGTATGGTTAGGGTTAATAGCGTGTTCGATTTTGGTTAGGAATCATTCTGCTGGATGAATAATGGTTTGGGAACCTGTGATACTTATAAGAATATAGACTTGAAATATAAGTACAAAAACAGAAATCTAGGTAAGATTTGAAGCCCAGAAGGGCATTTGGCAATTGATTGGCATACTAAGCTTGGATTATGTTCTGTACCGAGGTCTCAGATAAATTCATTTACAATGGCATAGGATGCTGTACCTCAGATGACTGAATTTAGAAGAGATCATCTAGTCCAAAAGGGATAGTCCAAAGGATTAGGAAGATTGTCAGTAGGATTAGGAAGAAGAGTGAGTCTAGGAGTTGGACCAAAAGTTCTTTAGCAATAGGGTTTTAGTTAGAGAGTGAATGTAAATGTCAGCACATGTGAAGAGTCAGTCACAATGATGAACTGGGGAAAATATGTAGGAAAGAGAGTAAATATGTATCAATAGACACATTAGGAAATCAGGCAACGTCTAAAGTGAGTGATAGGATTAGACATTTTCAACAGGGTTGAGGTTGAATATATAATCTTAGGAAGAAACAATTATTTAGTCACCAATAGGATTGACATTTGAGCGCATTAGGGAACCTAGACATGGAGGTTTTTAGTAATCCATGCTCACTTTAAATTTAGGCTTTAGTACAATCATAAGTGTGACCTTTGCATTTTGTGTCAAGAATATTACTGTGGTAAAATATATATTTAGATCAGATTACATGAGTATTTCTTCCACCAATATGAGGAGCAATATTTTGAAAACTTATAAATTAGTATTGCGGATAAAATAGGAGTACCCTGTGTTGATGAATAAGAGATGATGCATGAATAGACCATATTGTGAATTAATTATATAACTGGTTCCAACTTTAAATAATGCATTGAAATTATATTTGAAAATATATAGGAAATCTTATATTGATATATATACATTCATTCCAACCAGTTATACATCTAATGGTAATATTAGGGTTACGGTTTATCATGAAGAGTGTGTGAGTTTTGCTTCAAAAATGAGTATAGAATCGAAAATAATGTTTTTAGAAAGAAGTCTATTGAAAAGACCACTAAAGAATCATAGAGGAATACATGTTTTCTAAAAGAGGAAGTGATTGAAAGTGAACCACATGCCTATAAATTTGTGAATTTGTGGATGAAAGGTTATATCCTATGATGTCCATAAACTTAAGAAATAGTAATGTATCAGTGTGGAATAAAAATGAACTTCAAAATACATTTCATGTCCCATAGGAATCTAACTGCATTGATGTTAAACTTGGTCAGTTACTATAGAAATATTAGGATATATAAGGACCATTCACTGAAGATAGTTTTCAGTACTAGGAAACAAATATGTATTTTAGGTGGTTAAATATTTCTGAGAATAATCTGTTGAGAGCCACAGCCAAAGGAGCCCCAGTAAACTTGCAGCTGCCAGCAAACTTCCATCTGCCGGCTGATGATTGGCTCACAGCGGCCCCAGCATCATCTAGCTGATTTGCTTCTCTGTGGTGATGCTCATTGGAGATGCTCAATGAGCGGTTTCCCCGACCTTTCAGACTGCCAGCGGATGATTGGCTCACAGCGGCCCCAGCAACATCTAGATGATTGGCTCCTCTGTGGTGATGCACATTGGGCTGGTTCCCTGCCTTTTCAGACCACGGAACTGCTCATTGGGGGACTTTTTTGGCTCCGCCCATGCGACCCAGCCAATCGGCCTCAAGAGGAGGAGACTTGTGTTTGAGGGAGAGGCTTGTGGGAAGCCTGTGGTGGCAGTTGGGCTCTGACGGCTATTCCTGAGGAGCTGTTTTGTTTGGTGTCATCTTGTTGGGTTGTATTATAGTAGAAATGCGGAATCAGAAATTATTAAAAAAAAAAAACTGAAAGAGTGTTCAGTAAATTGTTAGATGCAATTAAGGCATGGAAGACTTTACAAGGACATGGAGGTTTACAAGGTTAATTATCTAAGGTAATACAAGGAGCTAATGAACCTTATGCTGAATTTGTAGGTAGGCTTATTCAAACAGCTACCAGAGTTTTTGGAAATACACAACAAGCAATGCCATTACTAAAACAACTGGCTTATGAGCAAGCGAATCTTTGGTGCAATGATATCATTAGACCATGGAAACATGAAGATTTAAACACATATATTAAATTATGTAGAGACATTAAAGAACAAGAGCAAGTCGTGGAAGCTGCAGTAAAACAGGCTTTAGATGCCAGAGACATTAATGAACAAGGGCAAATTGTGGCAGCTGCAGTAAAACAGGCTTTAGATGTCAGGCCAAGAACATGCTACAATTGTGAAGAAACAGGACATTTTAAAAGGAATTGTCCCATAGGAGGAGGGTTTAAAAAAACTAGGTATCAAAGGAGTAGAATACCAGGTATTTGTCCACGATGCCGTAGAGGGAGACTTTGGGCTAATGAATGCTGTTCTCAAACCACCATAGAGGGTACACCATTATCAAAAAACGAACAAGGACCAGGTGTTTATCCACAATATTGTGGACAAAGAGATGGAGCTCCATTGCCAAAAATGGACAAGGGGGCTCAATGCTCCGGGGCCCAAAACCACAAATATACGCAGCACTGGAGAAACCCAGCAACCCCATCAGGGTAGTGCCCAGGACACATTGTCCATCAGATCCCTCATCAGACAAACCAGAGGGAGCTCAGGGTTGGACATCTGTGCCTCCACCAGAGCAGTACTAACTGCAGAGATGGGAGTTCAATTCATTTCCACATGGGTAAAAGGACCTCTTCCCAAAGGAACAGTAGGCTTATTATTGGGACGCAGCTCTTCTACTCTAAAAGGACTTATGATAAGTCCTGGGGTAATTGATCTCGACTATGAAGGTGAAATAAAAATTATAGCCAGTTCTCCAAAGGGTATATCAGTAATTTCACCAGGAGATAGAATAGCACAGTTACTAATAATACCCAGCCTACATGAAAAATTTTCCAGTTGTACTGTAGAAAGAGGTTCCAAGTGATTTGGCTCCACAGGTGTAGATTGGGCTATGCGTTCTTTAAATTTAGATTCTGGCCCCATGCTAAAACTAAATATTCAAGGGCATAAATTTAATGGGCTACTGGATACAGATGCAGACCTTCGCATCATCTCTCGTCAAGAATGGCCAAAACATTGGCCGTTACAACAAGCCACTCAAACGCTTCGAGGCCTAGGAGTGGCGTCTAATCCCCATAGAAGTGCAATGGTATTAGATTGGAAGGATCCTGAAGGATGTGAAGGAACTCTACAGCCATATGTATTGGATCATCTTCCCGTAAATTTATGGGGACGAGATAGTCTTCTGGACTCAGTGATATTTTTTTTCGGATTCAGTATTGCCAGTCAATCGGGTTTTGCCAGCTCCTCAGTCCTGGTCTCAGTGTTGGACGTCCATTGCCTGTCTTCATTGCCTTGTCTTGTCTGTGTCATGTTTCATTGCTTTAACTGTTTGTGTATCTTTCATTATGGGACAGAGCACTTCAATGCCTCTTTCCCTGATCCTTGATCACTGGACCAAAGTCCGCTTAAGGGCTCAGAATCTTTCTTTTTCAGTAAAACCCCGGATGTGGCAGACTCTCTGTGCTTCAGAATGGCCCACCTTTGGATTTTGATTACCCCTAGAAGGATCTTTCTACTTCCCACTAATTTAAAAAAGTCAGAGATATTGTCTTTCAGCCGGGGCCACATAGCCATCTGGATCAACAGCCATATATCTTAACTCGGCGGGAACTCTGCATATCTCCTTTTCCATGGGTGAAGCCTTTCTTGCCCCTGCCCCCACTCTGACTCCTTCCCCCAGGAACTCTCAAATCCTCTGCTCCTCCTCCTCCTACACCCTCTGTTCTCCTTGAGTCACCAGATTTCACTCTACTGGACTCTCCTTCCCCTCCTTATCCCCTGCCCTTGTCCCCCAACCTCCAACACCCTCTAAGTGATTCCCCTGCTGATGACTCAGCCTCTCCTCCATTGGAGGAAGCTATGCCGGCCCAGCGCCCACCAGATAATTCCCTTGCGGCACACACAGCACCTCTTCCCTTGGAGGAAGCTGACCCGTCTAAAGGAACTCGCTGGCGGTGAATGATTGAAAACCCTGGAACTCTCGGGATGCTCCCCCTCCATCCCTATGGGCCAATGATTGACGATGGCCACGGGGAAAAAATGCAAGCCTACCAGTATTAGCCTTTCTCCTCGTCAGACCTAAATAACTTAAAAAAATTATAATCACCCTTTTTCTGAGGACCCTACTTGGCTCTCAGGTCTGGTTGAGTCATTGATGTTTTCACACCAGCCTACTTCAGAAGACTGCCAAAAACTCCTAGGGATTCTCTTCATGACAGAGGAACAACAGTGAATCCTCCAGGAAGCTAGAAAAAAATATCCTCAAACAAGATGTGCGTCCGACACAACTTCCCAACATAATCAAAGGCAGCTTTCCCTTGAACCCACCCAACTGAGACCCCAAAATCTTTGAAGGTAGGGAGCATCTGTCCACTTATCACTGGGCTCTAATAGTGTGTCTCCAAGCAGCCGCTAGCGACAAACTAATTTGGACAAGGTAAGAGAGATTATTCAAGGGCCTGATGAATCTCCCACTATGTTTCTAGAGAGAATTATAGAGGCATATAGGAGATATACTCCTTTTGATCCTCAGGCAGAGAATCAAAAGGCATCTGTCACGATGGACTTTATTGGGCAAACTGGCCTGGATATTAAAACAAAGTTACAAAGCTAGATTGATTACAAGATATGACTTTGAGAGATTTAGTCAGAGAAGTCAAGAACGTATACTATAAGAGAGAAACTGAGGAAGAGAAGGGAGCAAAGGGAGGATAAAAGAAACAAAAGGCAGACTAAGGCGTTGACTAAGGTCCTGGTCACAACAACAAATAGGCCAGAAATTAAGAAACAGGTAGACAAGAAGGGATAACATTGGCCCATGCCAGAGGGCACCCTGCCCTCAGATCAATGTGCCTACCCTAAAGAAAAAAGGACACTGGGCCAAAATTGCCCTAAAAAGCGACAGCCACACCAGCCAGCCATACTGACTCTGGAGGATGACTAAGAAAGTCGGGGCTCAGTTTCCCTCCCCAAGCTCAAGGTAACTTTTGAAGTGTTTCAAAAGTGATTATGGAAATCGAAAATAATGTGTTTGGAAAGAAGTCTCATGAAAAGGTCAGTCAAGAAACATGGATGAATACATGTGTTCTGAAGCACGAAGTGATTGAAAGTGAGACAAATGCCTATAAATTTGCTAACTTGTGGATGAAATATATATTCTATGATGTGCATAAAGTGAATAAATAGTAATGTAGAAGTGTTGAATAAAATTGAACATCAAAATACACATCATGTCCCATAGTAATCTACTTGAATTGATTTTATACAGGGTCAGTTAGTGTAGAAATGTTAGGATATGTTTGCACCATTCAAAGAAGTTAGTTTTCAGTACTAGGAAACAAATATGTATTTCAGGTGGATGAATATTACTGAGAATAATCTTGTGAAAAGTTGATTAAAAATCCAAATACATCAATATGAATGAATTTAGGGAGTGTATAATAAGACACATGTTATATATATATATATATATATATATATATATATATATATATATATATATATATATATCACAGACATTAAAAATAGCAATATATATGCCAATTGAAATTCATCATGAAATATATATCATCATCATATCCAAAAATATTCATTTTAATGAATATGGATTTTTATATAAGTTTGTTCAAATAGGAAGCTCACCCATGGGTTGAATTTTCAGTTCCAACAGTGTTTAGGACGAGTGATCACTTCTCGCAATTTGTATGTGCCATGTCAGCCACCTCACGAGAATGTACGTGTGACACCATTTAGGATTCTATATGTGCATATTAAAACACATGTGCTGAATAGGCTACTGTGAAAGGAAGACAGTAATTCATATATTTGTTAACTTTAAAAACACATGTAGAACTATTTCAATTAAAAATTGACTAGATTTATAACTCCTACCCTATATATTTCAAAAGGCATGTCCAACTATACACCATGCCTCCTCTGAAATGCTTGTATTTCTATTCTGTTTGGGTTATGTTTCTCCATCATATTAGGATTAGTAGTCAGAGTCTAGTAGGGAATGGGTTAGTGTCAGGGATTCACAAAAATCTTTCCACTCTCATTCAGAACAATGCCTAGACATTACCCTCATCCCAAGTAAGACACAATTAGAGGATAAGAGTTAAAAATTCTGTGAATACATATCTGGAAATGAATATTCTCATGAGTTCACAACCTTGGATGTCGTAAAGGAGTTTCCAAAAGTATGGGACAGGGTAAGCACTCCACAAACATGGAGCTCTGCTGCCCTAAAGACTTCTTGAGAAACTGCCTCTGAGGTTGGGCACTTGATATATATGTTTTCGTAAGGAGCTTTCTTTGTACTGAGACCATCAAAGCTGGGTGTGCATCTATGCGACCTGGAGGACATGGTTTCATATTTTCCAATGAACATGAGGCAGCAGTGCTGAATTCTCTCTATGTAGGTAAACTGTGTCCACTGGGGCCTAAGTGTCTCCGCGTGTGGACTGTGAAGCCATTTGGTCATCCTTCACTTTTCCTGGTGTTTCTTGCTGCTGCACTGGGAGTTTGGTATTTGCTTATGAAGTAAAAAAAAAGATCACCTGGGACACAGTGCTTGAGGGAGTTCTGTCACGTGTGGTGGGTCAGGGTCTGCAAGAGAATATACCAACAATGCTTCTATTCCACATAGCTTTTCCCCTTGACCACAGCAACATAATTCTCAACATTGCCCTGAAACCTCTCTATATAACAAGATACCATTACATATAAGGGTCTGCTGGCTGCACCATGTCAGTCACAAGGCATTTGGAAGCCAATGGAAGATCAACATGGCCCCACCACAGATGTTTTATCACACACCTCCCCTCCTCTGGTCTAGGCCCACTACTCAGCAGGCTCCAATTTACTGGCATCTCTGTTAGACACCATTTTGATGAAACCTAGTCAATCAAGGCACTGTCTGGTATACTCATGATCAGCAACCGGTTTTCCAAATTTTTTCCAGTGCCACCTGGTCATGGAAATTTCAATAATTTTATTGTATTTATCTAGCCATTTTTCACGGATGAAGATGGAGGCACTGTGGATTTCAATTTGTACAGGAACCATTAAATGATGAGAAACCTCATTTCAATGAAAGCTCTGTAGAACTGTTAAAGACAAGGCTTCCCAGGGAGTGGCCAAAAAGTCACATGAAATCAGACCCATTGAGGTCTACAATGTGAGGTCCATGTGTGTTTTGACTGTCACCTATGCCTACCAAGTCTTTCAGAAAAAAAAAATCATGTGGTATCCTGGCTGAGATTCCCAGTGCTCTGTGGAAAGCCACCCTGGGCCTAGATCTCAGTTTCCAATGGAGACTCTCATGCGTGCCCTCCTAGAATCCCAACACAATTCATGGCACAAGTTCTCTGAGATCAGATCCAGAATGCACTCTCTAAGTGTAATCACACCAGAGTTCAAGCCCATGTGGACCCAGGCATCTCCTTTAACAGCCACACAATGACCACAATTAAACCAAAACACTCCCACATGGCCCTCATCTTTTTCCATATAGATACTCATCATAACCTCTGGCTGGAGGTTTCCATGAGGGGCACATTCCAAGACAGTGTCCAAAATAAGCTCCCTTGCCCCTCATTTGCCTAAAGTCAGGGTGGCCTGGACATACTTCCTGTGAACCCCGAGTGATCAAATAGGCATGCCGTTAATACTGCACCGCTTCTTCAATTTGAGGCCTACTGAGTTAGAGGTATAGATTCTTTATGTAAATTAGAGTCATGAGAAAACCCACGCACCTTTGCAGGGCTTTGAAGAACTCAATTGACACAAAGGATCCCTATTCTCACTTGATAGAGGTCAGGAACCTCACAGAGGAAAGCGAGACTTTATCCACAATGACTGGTGTATTTGCCATTTTGGTTTTGGATGCACACATGGGATCTTTCTTTAGATCCATCTGGTGCTGAGAATCTAAGCCACAACCTCACACAGGGCCAAGATGCTAATTCAGACACATCCCTTTCCAAAGCAATTAAGCAAAGAGCCACAGGTGATGCCCAATCATTTCCATTTGAAAACTGTTTACTTCAGGCTTCACAAAGGCGTGGCCAGAGCAAGAACTTCTTGACATTCAGTTCAACAGAACAATATATAAGCAAAATGCCCAAAGCAGGGTTTTTCCACTGAGATTTTCCTGGTCACACTGATATCTGAGTTTTTTGAGATGCTCGCCATTCCCTTCAGCTATCCAGTACATGGCCATGTCACAGAGCTTGGAGGTGGTATATATGTTGGACACAAAACCATGATCCTATTCTGGAGAGTGAACAGAGTTCATGAATAAACCTGGAAATTAGGAATGTATTAGGTTATGCCCACCTTTAAGTAAAGCCGGAAACCATTCATAAATTGGGCAGGATGAAATGGGAAGCTTTCTACTAGACAGGACACATCCATTGATGCACTCTCTTTTCTAATGTCTACAACCACGGACACCATGGAATACACAGACATAGAAACACTCTCCTTTTCAAACGACTTACGAGAAACAGTTCACTCCAAACCAAACAAACCACCTTTTTTTCCTATTCTCACAACATGAGACAAAATCACAAACTCACAACCACACCCACAAAGGCACCTCCTTACCCTAAGTAGGTCTGTGACTCTATGGAGTGTCCTCTGACTGGTGGGCCACACAATGTTCCCCCGAAATGTCCTGTCCTGTCTCAGATATGGTCTCCTTGGCCATCTCTATGAAGTTGTCAGGAGCCAGCGGTGGGCCACTACCTGCTTTTTCAGGAAAGGCCCCTCTTCAGAGCTCTCTTGGCTTTTGGCCATTCTAACATCAGTAGGTACAAAGAAAGACTGACTCTGTCCTTGGTAATTCCAAACAAGTGAACCCACTGGGACTGGTACTGGGACTGGCTCTGTGTGCCTGGCTTCCAGGATCCTAAGTTCAGAGAGTTCCATCACCAAGGGAGTAAGGTGAGGTAACTTTCTTCAGGAACTGAATGAGGTCACTGCCTTGGCAACCACTTTATCCTAACAGTAGCTTCCAAGTGTCTCATTAGATGGAGGCTTCCCCTACTTCCTGTGAAACATTCACAAGTTAGAATGGTATATCAACCATAGGAACCCGGTAATAGCTCTCCACACAGTCCTGGTTTGGTCCATCTCCTCTACATTGAGAAGAGAGGTTCTGATTCAGACACATCCCGTCATCCTGACCAGGTATTTTGCCATGGAAGATTACTTTTGCTTTCTCAGGTCCTCCATAGCTGACTACATATTCTCCAGGGATCACTTCTGCATTGAACTTGTGGTTCTCAACAGGTGAAAGATCCCCTACATTCCTGTATTGTAATACCAACTCTGTCCCTGCTCTTCTTTAAATTTACATTGAGGGAACAGTGTATTGTTAGGGTTAATAAAATGTTTGATTTGGGTTAGAAATCATTTTGCTGGATGAATAATGGTATTGGGAACCTGCGATATTTTTAAAAATATAGAGGTGAAATATATAAATGAAAAAAGAAAGTCTAGGTAATTTTGAAGCCCAGAGGGCCAATGGGCCCTTCATTGGGATACTTAGCTTTGATTTACGTTGTGCACAGATATCTCAGATAAATCGATATACAATGGCATAGGACCTTGTACCTTTTATGATTAAAATTCGAAGAGAACATCCAGTCAAAAAGGGATAGTAAGTAGGATTAGATAGATATTCGGTAGGTTAACAAAGAAGAGTGAGTATAGGATTTGGAACAAAAGTTCTTTAGCAATAGGGTTTGGGTTAAAGTGTGAAAGTAAATATCAGCACACTTGAAGGGTCAGTCACAATGATGAACAGTAGAAAATATGTAGGAAAGCAGATATCAATAGAGATATTACAAAATCAACAAATGGGCCAAGGACCTGAACAGACACTTCTCAGAAGAAGATATACATTCAATTAATAAGTACATGAAAAAATTTTCACCTTCTCTAGCAGTCAGAGAAATGCAAATCAAAACCACCCTAAGATACCATCTCACTCCAGTAAGATCGGCAGCCATTAGGATGTCAAACAATAATAAGTGCTAGCGAGGATGTGGGGAAAAGGGTACACTTGTACATTGCTGGTGGGACTGCAAAATGGTGTGGCCATTATGGAAAGCAGTATGGAGATTCCTGGGAAAGCTGGGAATGGAACCACCATTTGACCCAGCTATCGCCCTCCTGGGACTATTCCCTGAGGACCATAAAAGAGCATGCTATAGGGATACCGCCACATCAATGATCATAGCAGCACAATTCACAATAGGCAGACTGTGGAACCAACCTAGATGCCCTTCAATAGATGAATGGATAAAAAATAATGTGGCATCTATACACAATGGAGTATTATGCAGCACTAAAAAATGACAAATTCATGGAATTTGCAGGGAAATGGATGGCATTAGAGCAGATTATGCTAAGTGAAGCTAGCCAATCCTTAAAAAACAAATGCCAAATGTCTTCTTTGATTTAAGGAGAGCAATTAAGAACTGAACAGAGGGAAAGAGCATGAGGAAAATATTAACATTAAACTGAGACAAGTGATGGGAGGGAAAGGGAGAGAGAAGGGAAATTGCATGGAAACGGAAAGAACCCTCATCGTTATATGAAATCACATATACGACGTTGTGAGGGGAAAGGGGGGGAAGGGAGAGAACGGAACAACAACAGATGAGGTAGAGAGGGAAGATGAAAGGGGAGGGGAGGGGGGATAGTAGGGGATAGGAAAGTCAGCAGAATACAACAGTCACTAATATGGCATTATGTAAACATTGTGAATGTGTAACTGATGTGATTCTGCAATCTGTATTTGGGGTAAAAATGGAAATGCATAACTCACTTGAATCAAATGTATGAAAGATAAAAAAATAAAAATTAAAAAAGTACTAAATTGGCTCATCGTAACAATAAAAAAAGAGATATTACAAAATCAGGCAAAGTATAAAGTGAGTGATATGATTAGATATTTGCAACAGGGTTGATTTTGAATATATAATCTTAGGAAGAAACAAATATGTAGTCACCAATAGGATTGATATTTGAGAGCATTAGGCAACCTGAACATGGAAGTAATCCATGTTCACTTTCCATTTAGGCTTTAGTACAATAATAAGTGTGAACTTTGCATTTTGTGTCCAGAATATTACTGTGATAAAATGTATATATATAGATTAGGTGACATGAGTATTTCTTTCACCATTTCTGCGAGTAATATTTTGAAGACATATACATAAGTATTGGTTGTACAAAAAGCTGTACCCTGTGTCTATGTATATACAGATAATGCATGAATAGACCATACTGTGAATAAATAGTATAGCTGGTTCCACTTTAAATAATGGATTGAATTGATATTCACAAAGGAGTGGTCTGAGGCAAAAACCTTCCTGAAATTCAGGGCAAAAGAACAATAGGTAAACAAAACGCACAAAGCAGGGTTTCTCCACTGAGACTTTCCTGGTCACACTGATATCTGAGTTTTCCTAGATGCTCGCTTTTCCCTTCAGCTATCCAGTACATAGCCATATCACATAGCTTGGAGGTAGTACATATCTTGGACACAAAACAATGAGGCAATTCTGGAGAGTGTCCAGAATTCAGGATGTAAACAGAAACTTTGAAAGATAGCAGGTGTTTCCCTTCAATAAGGAAAGCTGCAGTCCATTAATAAATCGGGCAGGATGAATGTTGCGAAGCTTTCTCCTAGACAGGACACATCCATTGATGCATTTTCTTTTCTAATGTCTACAACCACGGACAGAGTGGGATACACAGACATAGAAGCACTCGCCTTGTCAAAGGACTTACTAGAAACAGTCCACGCCAATTCAAACAAACAGCCTTTCTTACATCTTCTCAGAACTTGAGAAAAAACCATACACACACCTACACCCACAAAGGCACCTCCTTTGTGGAGTGTCCTCTGAATGGTGGGCCATACTATATTCCCCCAAAATGGCCTGTTGTATCTCAAATCTGGTCTCCTTGGCCAACTCTGTGCAGTTGTCAGGAGCCAGCGGTGAACCAATACCTGCTTTCTCAGAAAGGTCTTTCTTCAGAGCTTTCCTGGCATTTGGCCATCCTCACATCTGTTGGTACTAAGAAAGACTGACTCTGTGCTTGGTAAATTGAAACAAGTGAGACCACAGGGACTGGGACTGCGACTGGCTCTGGGTGCCTCTCTTCCTGGATCCCAAGTTCAGAGAGTTCCATCACCAAGGAAGTGAAGTGAGGTCACTTCCTTCAGGAACAGAATGAGGTCACTGCCTTGGCAACCTCTTTGTCCTAACAGTAACTTCTAAGGGTCCCATGAGATGGAGTCTGTCCCTTCTTTCTGTCACACTTTCACAAGTTAGAATGGTATATCAACCATAGGCACCTGGGAAGAGCTCTCCACACAGGCCTGATTTGGTCCATCTTCTCTACATTTAGAAGATAGAGGTTGATTCAGACACATCCATTCATCTTGACCAGGTTGTTTACCATAAAAGATGACTTTTCCTCTCTCAGGTCCTTCATAGCTGCATATCTTCTCCAGGGATCATTTCTGCATGGACCTTTGATGTTCTCAGAAGGTGGAAGATCCCCTACATTCCTGTATTGTAAGACCAACTCTGTCCCTCCTCTTTTGTAAAGTTAGATTGAGGGAACAGTGTATGTTTAGGGTTAATAACATGTTTGATTTGGATTAGGAATCTCTCTGCCCCATGAATAATGGTATTGGGAACCTGTGATATTTACAAGAATATATAGGTGAAATGTAAGTATGAAAACAGAAATCTAGGAAAGATTCGAAGTCAGAAGGGCATTGGGTCCTTGAGTGGGATTCTTAGGTTTGAATTATGTTCTGCATATATGTCTCTGACAAATTGAAATACAATGGTTTAGGA
Source organism: Callospermophilus lateralis (assembly GCF_048772815.1). Taxonomy (NCBI): domain Eukaryota; kingdom Metazoa; phylum Chordata; class Mammalia; order Rodentia; family Sciuridae; genus Callospermophilus; species Callospermophilus lateralis. The sequence continues at coordinate 513,647 of NW_027514387.1, read as the reverse complement.
CCTTATACCTTGGATGATTAATAGTCGAAGAGAACATCGAGTCAAAAAGCAATAGTCAGTAGGATTAGGAAGATAGTCAGTAGGTTTAGAAATAAGAGTGAGTATAGGATTTAGACCAAAATTTCTTTAGCAATAGGGTCTCGGGTAGACATTGAATGTAAATGTCAGCATATGTGAAGTGTCAGACACAATGATGAACTGGGGAATATATGTAGGAAAGCAGATATCAATAGAGATATAAGGAAATCAGGCAAAGTATAAACTGAGTGATAGGATTAGACATTTTCAACAGGCTTGAAGTTGAATATATAATCTTAGAAAGAAACAAATATGTAGTCACCAATAGGATTTACATTTGAGAGCATTAGGCAACCTGGATATGGTTGTTTTTAGTAATCCATGCTCACTTTCCATTTAGACTTTGATACAATCATGAGTATGACCTTTGTTTTTTGTGTCCAGAATATTACTGTGATAAAAAAAAGAAATATATATATATATATATATATATATATATATATATATATATATATATATATATATATATATTGATAGATAGATAGATAAGGTGACATGAATATTTCTTCTACCATTTTTGCGAGCAATGTTTTGAAGAGGTATAAATTAGTATTGGGGGAACAAAGAGGTGTACACTGTGTCTATGAATATAGAGATAATGCATTAATAGACCATACTGTGAATAAATAGCATACCTGGTTCCAACTTTAATAATGGATTGAATTGAAATGTGAAAATGTACAGGAAATCTTATATTGATATTCACACATTCATTCCAACCACTTATACATCTAGTGGTAATATTAATGTTATGGTTTATCTTGAAGAGTGTGTGGGTTTAGCTTCAAAATTGATTATGGAAATCGAAAATAATGTGTTTGGAAAGAAGTCTCATGAAAAGACCAGTCAAGTAACATGGAGGAATACATGTGTTCTGAAGCAGGAAGTGATTAAAAGTGAAACAAATTCCTATAAATTTGTGAACTTGTGAATGAAATATATATCCTATGATGTGCAAACCTGAAGAAATAGTAATGTACCAGTGTTGAATTAAAATGAATGTCAAAATAGACATCATGTCCCATAGGAATATACTTGCATTGATGTTAAACTGGGTCAGTTACTGTAGAAATATTGGGATTTGTAAGCACCATTGATTGAAGTTAGTTTTCAGCACTGGGAAACAAATATGTATTTCAGGTAGATGATTATTTCTGAGAATAATCTTGTGAAAAGTTGATTATAAATCCACATACATGAACATGAATGAATTTACGGAGTGTATATAAGACAAATATATTTCATATTTTATAAAATCTGTAGAGTGTATATATATATATATATATATATATATATATATATACAAAAAAACACAAAAATTCATTAAAAAGTATCAATATATATATGCCAATCTTAATTCATCATGTAATATATATCACCCTCAGATGCAAAAATATTTATTTTACTAAACATGGGTTTATGTATAATATTGTTCTAATAGGAAGCTCACCCATAGTTTGGATTTTCAGTTCCAACAGCGTTTAGGAGGACTGATCTCTTCTTACAATTTGTTTCTGCCAAGTCAGCCAACTCATAAAAATATACGTGTGATACCAAGTAGGAATCTATATGTGCATATAAAAAGTACATGTGCTGAGTAGGCTACAGAGAAAGGGAGACAGGAATTCACATATTTGTTAACTTTAAAAACGCATGGAGAGAGCTGGGGATGTGGCTCAAGTGGTAGCGCGCTCGCCTTGCATGCGTGCGGCATGGGTTCGATTCTCAGCACCACGTGCAAACAAAGATGTTGTGTCCGCCGATAACTAAAAAAATAAATATTATAGAATTCTCTCTCTCCTCTCTAACTCTCTCTTTAAAAAAAAACACATGGAGGACTATTTCAATTAAAAATTGAGTAGATTTATAAAACCGACCCTTTATCATGCAAGAGGGAAGTCCAACTATACACCATGCCTCCTCTGAACTGCTTGTATTTTCATTTTTTTTTGTTTATTTTTCTCCATCATATTAGGATTAGTAGTCAGAGTCTAGTAGGGTATGAGTTAGTGTCAGGGATTCAGTATTTCGAATGGAAAATTGGAAAATGGATCAATGTGCATGCAAATGTGTACTACAAAAAAATTTTCCCACTCTCATTCAGAACAATGCTTTGACATTACCTTCACCCCAAGTAAGACACAATTAGAGGAGAAGAGTTAGAAAATCTTTGAATACATATCTGAAATTGAAAATGCTTAGGGTTCACAACCTTGGAGATTGTAGAGGAGTTTCCAAAAGTAAGGGACAGTGTAAAAACTCTACAAACATGGAGATTTGCCTGCCTAAAGACGTCTGGAGAAACTGTCTCTAGGTTGGGCACTTGAAATATATGTTTTTGTGAGGATCTTTAGCTTCCTTTCTAGTGAGACCATCAAAGCTGCGTCTTCATCTCTGTGATCTGGAGGACATGGTTTATAATTTTCCAATAAACATGAAGCAGCAGTGCTGAATTCTCTCTTGTATGTAAACTGTGGCCACTGGGGGCTACGTGTCTCCCCATATGGACTGCGAAGCCATTTCATCATCCTCCACTTTTCCTAATGTTTCTTCCTGCTGCACTCAGAGTTTGGTATTTGCTTCACGAAATACAAGGAGTTCAACTGGGACACAGTGTTGCCGCGAGTTCTGTCACGTGTGGTGGATCAGGGTCTGCAGGAGAATGCACCAACAGGGCTTGTATACCACATAGGATGCCCCCTTGACCATAGCAACCTGATTCTGAACATTGCACTGAAACCTCTCCATATAACAAGTTGCCTTTACATATAAGGGTCTGCTGGCTGCACCATGTCAGTCATAAGCCATTTGGAAGCCAATGGCAGATCCACATGGCCCCACCTCAGATGTTTTATCACACATTTGCTCACCACTGCTCTAGGCCCACTACTCAGCAGGATCCAAATTATTGAGATCTCTGTTCTACACCATTTTCATCAAAACCAGTCAATCAAGGCACTGTCTGGTACACTCGTGATCAGCAACAGGACATCCAAATGTTCTTCATTGCCACCTGGTCATTGGAATTTCAAAAATTTCATGGTATTTATCTAGCCAATTTTCAATTATGAAGTTGGAAGCACTATGGCTTTCAAATCATTCAGGAATCATTCAATGGTGAGGAAGCTCATTTCAATGAAAAATTTGAAGAACTCTCACAGGCAAGGCTTCCCAAAGAGTGGCCTAAAAGTCACATGAATCCAGGCCCATCGAGGTCTACAATTGAGGTCCATGTGTGTTTTGACTAGCAAATATGGCTTCCAAGTCTTTCAGAAAAAAATAATGTGATATCCTGGCTGAGATTCCCAGTGCTCTGTGGAAAGCCACCCTAGGACTAGATCTCAGTTTCCAACGGAGACTCTCATGCATGGCCTCCTAAATTCTTAACACAATTCATGGCAATACTTCTTTGATGATTGATCCAGAACTGAGTGTTTAAGGGGAATGACACCAGAGTTCAAGCCCAGGTGGATCCAGTCATCTCTTCCAACTGCCACACGAATGACTACAATTAAAACCAAAACACTTCCACATGGTCCTCACCTTCTTCCAGAGAGACACTCATCATTACCTCTGGCTGGAGTTTTTCATGTGGGACGCATCCCAAGAGAGTGTCCGAAATAATCTTCCTTGCCCCTCATTTGCCTAAAGTCAGGGTGGCATGGTCACCCTTCCTGTGAACCTGGAGTGATCCAATAGGCCTGCTTCTCCAATTTGAGGCCTACTGACTCTCAGGGATAGATTCTTTAAGTGATTTGGAGTCACAAGAAAACACAAGCACCTCTGCAGTTCTTCAAAGAACTCATTTGACCTAAAGGATCCCTATTCTCACTTGATAGAGGTCAGAATCCTAACAGAGGGAGGCAAGAGATTCATCAACAATGACAGATTTTTGGCCATTTTGGTTTTGATTGCACACATGGAATCTATCTTTAGATCCATCATGTGCTGAGAATCTAAGCCACAACCTCATACAGGGCCAAGAGGCTGATTTAGACACATCCTTTTACAAGCAATTAAGCAAAGAGCCACAGGTGATGCCCATTCATTTCCATTTGAAAACTGTTTTCTTCAGGCTTCACAAAGGGGTTACCTGAGGCAAAGACCTTCCTGACATTCAGGACAACAGAACCATAGGTAAGCAAATGAACCAAAGCAGGGTTTCTCCACTGAGAATTTCCGGGTCACACTGATATCTGAGTTTTCTAAGATGTTCCCATTCTCTACAGCTATCAAGTATATGGACATGTCTCAGAGCTTGGAGGTGGTACATATCTTGGAAACAAAACCATGAGACTATTCTGGAGAGTGGCCAGAATTCAGGAAGAAAACAGGAACTTAGGAATTTAGTAGGTGTTGCCCATCCATAAGGCAAACCAAAGTCCATTCTTCAATTAGGCAGGATGAATGATGGGAAGTTTTCTACTAGACAGGACACATCCTTTGATACCTTCTCTTTTCTAATGTCTACAACCACGGACACAGTGGGATACTCAGACTTAGAAACACTAGCCTTGTCAAACGACTTACTAGAAACAGTCCACTCCAACCCAAAAAAAACTGCCTTTCCTACCTATTCTCAGAACATGAGAGAAAAGCACAAACTCACTGAACACCCACAAAGGCACCTCCTTAACCCAAGTAGGTCTGTGACTATCCGGAGTGTCCTCTAACTGGTGGGCCATACTATGTTCCCCTGAAATGGCCTGTCCTTTCTCAGATCTGGTCTCCTTGGCCAACACTGTGAAGTTGTCAGGAGCCAGCGGTGAACCAATACCTGCTTTCTCAGGAAAGGCCCCTCTTCAGAGCTCTTCTGCCATTTGACAATCCTCATATCAGTCGGTACCAAGAAAGACTGACTCTGTCCTTTATAAATCCAAACAAGTGAGACCACTGGGACTGGGATTGGGACTGGCTCTGGGTGCCTGGCTTCCTGCATCACAATTTCAGATTTTTTGATCACCAAGGAAGAGAGGTGAGGTCACTTTCTTTAGGAACTGAATGAGGTCACTACCTTGGCCACCACTTTGTCCTAACAGTTGCTTCGAAAGGTCCCATGAAATGGAGGCTGCCCCTACTTCCTTTGACACTTTCACAAGTTAGAATGGTATATCAACCATAGGCACCTGTAAACAGCTCTCCACACAGGCATGGTTTCATCAGTTCTCTACATTAAGAAAGGAGAGGCTGATTCAGACACATCCCTTCATACTGACCCTGTTGTTTGCCATGGAATATGACTTTTCCCCTCTTAGGTCCTTCATAGCTGCCTGCAACTTCTTCAGGGTATAATTTCTGCATGGTCCTTTGATGTTCTCAGCAGGTGGAAGATCCCCTACATTACTGTATTGTAAGATAAACTCTGTCTCGGCTCTTCTGTAAAGTTAGTTTGAGGGAACAATGTATGGTTAGGCTTAATAACATGTTTCATTTGAGTTAGGAATCATTCTGCTTAATGAATAATGGTTTTGGGAACTTGCGATATTTACAAGAATATATTGGTGAAATATAAGTTTGAAAACAGAAATCTAGATAAGATTTGAATCCAGGAAGGGCATTGGGCTGTTGATTGGGATACTTAGCTTTGAATTATGTTCTGCACAGATGTCTCAGATAAATCAATATACAATGGCATAGGACCTTGTACCTTGGATGATTGCTTGTCGAAGAGATCATCCAGTCAAAAAGGGATAATCTTTAGGATTAGGAAGATAGTCGGTATGTTAGAAAAAAGAGTGAGTATAGGATTTGGACCAAAAGTTCTTTAGCAATAGGGTTTCGGATAAAGAGTGAATGTAAATGTCAGCACATGTGAAGAGTCAGTCACAATGATGAACTGGGGAAAATATGTAGGAAAGCAGATATCAATAGAGACATTAGGAAATCAGGCAAAATATAAAGTGAGTGATAGGATTAGTCATTTTCAACAGGGTTGAGGTTGAATATATTATCTTAAGAAGAAACAAATATGTAGTCACCAATAGGATTGATTTGAGAGCGTTAGGCAACCTTGATATGGATGTGTTTAGTAATCCATGCTCACTTTCCATTTAGGCTTTGGTGAAAGGTTAATAAAATAGGTACTTGTTACTTACTGTTTTTCTGTATGCTTAACAAAACACTGTTGAAGTCTTGAGGACTGTTTGCTAATCTTGTTTCCAGAATGTGCTGTCCCCAACTGCCAAACTGCAAATGTATACCCTCACCCGTTTGCACGCAAACCACCCACTTGCCCTGACCCATCAATAAACTTCCCTCCCTGCCCTCTCCAAGGAAAGCATATAAGCTCTGCTTAAGCTGTTCTCATTGCTCTCTGCTCTATTCAAGTGAGCTCTGAGCCCCAGAATGCTGGACCCATAATAAACCATTTACTGTTGCATGAGACATTCCTCTGGTGGTCTCTTCCTCTGATGCTTGCCCGACCTTTACATCTGGAGGCACGAGCAAGATCCGGCAGCGGCGGATGAAAGATCCCCAAGGGGCTCCTTTCAGGGTAAGTAAGGGAACTCTTTTTGGTTTTAGGTTTCAGGTTAGGGCTTGGAAAAATGGCTATTGGTGATGAGCGTGAGCTCTCTCTGACAAAGGCTGACATACGTGTCACAGAGCCACAGGCCACGTCCCTGGGGGATGCCCCAGAGGACTCAGGAAATCGAGGAACAATAGTCTCCTTGACTCAGTGATATTTTGCTTCGGATTCAGTATTGCCAGCCCATCAGGTTTTGCCGGCTACTCAGTCCTGGCCTCAGTATTGGACGTCCATTGCCTGTCTTTATTGTCTTGTCTTGTCAGTGTAGTGTGTGATTGCTTTCACTGTTTGTGTATCTCTCATTTTGGGACAGAGAACTTCAACACCTCTCTTCCTGACCCTTGATCACTGGACCAAAGTCTGTGCAAGGCCCAGAATCTTTCTTTTTCAGTAAATTGCTGGACCTGGCAGACAATCTGTGCCTCAGAATGACCCACCTTTGGAGTTGGATAGCCCCTAGAAACATCTACTTCCCACTAATTTGAAACGTCAGAGATTTTGTCTTTCAACCGGGGCCACATAGACATCCAGATCAACAGCCATATATCTTAACTTTGCAGGACCTTTGCAAATCTCCTCCTACATGGGTGAAGCCTTTCTTTGTCTCTGCGCCCACTCCTACTCCTCCACCATGATTCCATCTCACAAACCCTCTGCTCTTCCTCCTCCAACCTCTGTTCTCCCTGAGTCTCAAGACTCTACTGGACTCTCCTACCCTTCTTATCCACTGCCGTCGTCCACCAACCCCCAACAACCTCTAAGTGATTCCTTTGCTGCTGACTCAGCCTCTCCGCCGTTGGAGAAAGCTAGGCCGGCCCAGCGCCCACCAGATGACTCCCCCTTGTCACACACACAGCCCCTCCTTCCCTGGAGGAAGCTGGCCCGGCTAAAAGAACTCAAAGAACTCCCTGGCGTTTTCACACCTGCCTACTTGGGATGACTGCCAACAAATCCTAGGTATTCTCTTCATGACAGAGGAACGAGAGAGAAACTTTCTGGAAGCTAGAAAAAAATATCCTCGGACCAGATGGGTGACCAACACAACTTCCCAACATTATCAAAGCCGGCTTACCCTTGCACTGACCCAACTGGGACCCCGACACCTTTGAAGGTAGGGAGCATCTGTCCACTTATTGCCGGGCCCTAATAGTGGGTTTCCAACCGGCCGCTAGCCAACCAAATAATTTGGCCAAGGTAAGAGAGATTATTCAAGGGCCTGATGAATATCCCTCTATGTTTCTAGAGAGAATTATGGAGGCATATAGGAGATATACTCCTTTCGATCTTCAGGCAGAGGATCAAAAGACATATGTCATGATGGCCTTCATTGGGCAAGCTGATCTGGATATTAAAAGAAAGTTACAATACTTAGATGGATTACAAGATATGACTTTGAGAGATTTAGTCAGGGTAGCCGAGAAAGTATCCTATAAGAGAGAAACAGAGAGAATGAAAGGGAGCAAAGGGAGGATGACAGATGAAAAAGACAGATGAAGGTATTAACTAAGGTCCTGGTCACAACAATAAATAGGCCAGAAATTAAGAAACAGGGAGACAAGAAGCGATACCTGGGTCCCCACCAAAGGCCACCCTTGGCCTCAGATCAATGTGCCTACTGTAAAGAAAAAGGACACTGAGCCAAAGAGTGCCCTAGAAAGAGACAGCCACGCCAGACAGCCTTTCTGACTCTGGAGGTTGACTGAGAATGTCGGGGCTCAGATCCCTTCCCCGAGCTCAGGGTAACTTTTGAAGTAAAGGGGACCCCATAAACTTTGAAGTGGATACAGCAGCAGTATACTCAGCCCTTAAGGCCCCACTGGGCCCTCTATCAAATAAAAGGTCTCTAGTTCAAAGGGCAAACAGCAGTAAATATCAGACTTAGACAACTAAGAGGACCATGGACATGGGGAAAGGAAAAATCCAACATTCCTTCCTAGTAATCCCAGAATGCCTGGCCCCATTGATGGGCAGAGATCTGCTCAGTAAGCTCCGGGCCAAAACAACTTTTAACCCCGAAGGCCCCAAAATGAAATTTCTAAATCCTTCATTAAAAACTCCTATAGTCATGGCATTATAAATGTCAGTCGAAGATGAACATCCACTTTTCACACACCCCAAGAATGATCAAACAGGCAAGCTACCCCAGAAATGGATAACAGATTACCCAGATGCCTGGGCAAAAATTGTTGGGTTAGGCCTAGCCATGAAACAACCTCCAAGAACAGTGGAGTTAAAAACCTCAGCCTCCCCAATCAATGTCAAACAACATCCTCTGAGCAAAAATGCTAAAGATGGGTTAAGGCCCCATATTCAGAAATATCTGGCTTTAGGGTCCTAAGGCCCTGTCAATTGGCCTGGAACACTCCCCTGCTACCAGTAAAAAATCCAGGAACTGGTCACTATCCCCATTCAAGACCTAAGAGAGATCAACAACAGAGTGCAGGACATTCACCCCACGGTAAATAATTTGTACAATCTGCTTATCACTCTGAACCCTGAGTAAAAATGGTATGGACATAAAGATGCTATCTTTTGCAAGCCTCTGCATAAAGACAGTCAGTTTCTGTTTGCTTTTGAGTGGGTAGACCCAGAAACCGGAACGTATGGTAAACTAACATGGACTAGACTCCTACAGGGGTTCAAAAACTCCCCCACTCTCTTTGATAAAGCCCTCCACAGAGATGTCAACAACTTCAGAACTATGCACCCCGAAGTCACCCAGCTTCAATACGTGGATGACCTGCTACTGCAGCCAACACCAAGGAAAACTGTGAGTCTGGGAACCAAGCACTATTATGTAAGCTTGCTCAACTCGGGTATAGAGCTTCTTCCAAAAAACCCCAAATTTGCCAGCAAGAAGTAGTCTTCCTGGGCTATTCCCTTAGAGGTGGTAAACGTTGGCTCACTGAGCCCAGAAAACAAACGGTTGTGCAGATACCCCCCCCCAGCAGCAGACAACACAAAGAGTTTCTTGGGACAACTGGGTTTTGCAGGTTATGGATTCCTGTGTTTGCGTCTTTAACTTCTCCTTTATACCCGCTGTTAAAGGGAGATGCCCAATTCCAATGGATCCCTGAGCACCAGCAAGCTTTTGATAACATCTTACGACACTGGCACTGAACTCCTCAACTTCACTGAGCCAAGCCTGCAATTTCAGAAAGCCCTACACTATGTTAAAAATGTACATCAATTCACACGCCTTGGTCCAAAGAAACTGCAGGCATTCCTGAAGGATCAAGAACAGAGTTTTCCACTAACCGACTCACAGCGAAAGGACATAACTGAACGGGTAACAAAACCCTGTCCGTTCTGTCAATAGAACAATTACCCTTCCAAGCTTCCTGCAGGAAAGCACCTATGAGCAACCAGACCAGGAAATTCTGGGAAGTTTACTTTACTGAAATTTAGCCAGCAAGGTATGGACTTCAATATCTCCTAGTGTTTGTAGATATATTTTCAGGATGGATTGAAGCCTTCCCCACAAAAAAAGGGCACAAATGGTGGTAGAAAATCCTGAAAGATATTTTTCTATGATACGGCCTACCTAAGGTAATAGGGTCTGATAATGGACCGGCGTTCATGGCCCAGGTAAGTAAGGGGTTAGCCAGGATCCTGGGGATAAATTGGAAGTTACATTGTGCTTATAGACCCCAGAGCTCAGGACAGGTTAAAAAAATTATTAGAACCATTAAAGAGACCTTAACGAAATTAAGCTTAGAGAGGGCATCAAAGATTGGACTATGCTCCTGCCTTATGCACTGTTTCATGCAAGAAATACTCCCTCTGTTTCTTTGTGTGACCTCACCTCCTATGAAATTCTCTATGGGGCCCCTCCTCCAGTAAGGACCTAACCACAACTCTAAGACCTACCGATCCCTTCCACACCCCCTTGCTTGACAAACTTAAAGCTATTGAAAGAACTCAGGGATACCTGTCAAAACAGCTGGCCACTGCCTACCAACCTGGTGAAGAGGAGACTCCACATCGATATCAAAAAAGAGACTTCATCTACATAAGATGACATCAGGTGTCATCCCTGGAACCCCGCTGGACAGGACCATACCAGGTGCTACTTATAAAACCTACAGTGGTAAAGGTAGACGGAATCACTTCCTGGATGCTAATTCTCATCTCAAGCCTGTGCCCTGTCCAGACTCTGGCTTGAAAGTGGAAAAGACTGGTAACCCTTTCAAATTGCATATTTGCCATGTGGATAAGGCTATAGACTCTCCCCTTGGCCACCACTAGTCCTAACCATCATCAGCCCATTCAGCAGCGATGGCTGATCACAAATCCTATTAGACAAGAAGTATGGTCTGTCTCACATACAGCCCCCTTAGGGACCTGGTGGCCAAATCTCCACCCAGATATTTGTCAGCTGGGTATACGTCTTTCCAATTGGGATATCTCTGATGAAGAGGATCCCACTAAAATTCCATTAAATTTCTCCCGTACCATAGATAATGGAAACAAACATTATGGATGTAGGGACACGCAAGCCTGATGCAGGTTGGCTAGCCTAGATTACTATGTTTGCCCGGTGGACTATCAAAGCCACAAACAACCACGGCTGTGTGGGGGAAAAGCCGTCTTCTTCCGTAAGTCATGGGGATGTGAGCATACAGGGGCTGCCTGGTGGATCCCAAACTCCTCATCAAATTCAGTTCACAGCATTGGCCATATTACCAATTAGACAACCAAAACCGATGGCCCCCAGAGGGGTCTCTAGATCCTCAAATTCTGTGTGACTATTTCAACTTCGGCAAGTGCTCAAAAGGATTGAAGAAAATTCCCCTATGTGTAGGCCTTTTCCCTCCTTTGCTCACATCACGAAATATGTTTCTCCAATAGATCCTTCTGCTCCAGATTCTCTGCTGTCACTCTCACATCAACAACCTGATTTCTCCCCTCCAATTACTAGATCAAAACCCCAAGCCTCCGCTGGTTCTCAGACCATTGCCCCCATGCTGAGGCAGCAGGTACTGAGGTACCCTTCCACCCACTCACTCCTCTCTTCTCCTGTCAGTGCCCACACCGGGTCCCACCAGGTCCTCTTACCAGCTAACCCAAAGCTCAAACCAGCTGAGGAGTGCCCTCAGACGCCTATCCAAGATGTAATGAAAATGACCTTTAAAGTTGCTTTGTCATCACTAAAAACAGGTTACTAAGAATTTAAAGTCCCTCACAGGCTTTTTAGATACTCATTCCTGTCTTCCCATCTGCTCTACCTGTTCTACTGCTCAAGTTTTGTTGCCAGGAAAATCCCAAACCCTTTTCCCATTATTCTTTTATATCTCTTTTTCCTCATTCTCAGAACCACAGAACTGCTCTCACCCCCCGCCTTCCCCGTCTTCCCCTCTGTACCAGGCCCACAGAAAAATCTTAAATGGCCTTCTCCAGAAGTCTTCATCGTGGCTGACTTTAGGACTTTCAGCAGCAAAGTCCCTATAAAAGAGTTCAGTGTAGATAAACTTCCTCTTTTCGTGTTGCTCTGTTATGCTTGGCCACTGGCTGGAAAAATCAGCCCTTCTAAGCTAGACACCCCCTTACTAGTTTTTCACAAAATATGTGAACAAGGCCTCTGGCCATGAGCTGAGGCTTCCAGAGATGGCTACATTTCCAAGATAAAGAAGTTACCAACTGGGCTCCATGGTAACAGCTGGCAGGGAGAAAATAAAAGAGAAGAAAAAAGCTCTCCCCCTCCCAGGAGTCCTTAATAAGTTATCTTTCCCAGAGAAGAGGAAAATAAAAACAGAACCAAAAACTGCTTTTTGTGAACTTCTGCAGACTGTGAATTTCTGAGTCTTTTCCCTTACATGTTGGGTACAAAATTCTGAAACTACCTAAACTTGGGATTCAGGGGATTAATTGATTACAACAGAAGCAATGCCCTCTATATCTGGTTGCAACCAAATAGGACTGTTTCCCTGTCTTTGGTGCTATCTTAGGTGCCTTGCCTTGTCCATACCTACAGCAGTATAATTCTATATACTTAAACATTGTTTATTCATAAAATTATCAGCAGATGTGATTAATTATGTAATGGTGCAGATGTTTCCCCGAGTGCTCTATCATGAGGCAGGATCATTTAAATTTCAAATAGGGGGGCATACAACCCGGTTCCGCTGGCAACCTGTATCCTTCACTTTAGCCATCCTATGAGGAATAGTAGTTGCTGCAGAGAAGGGCACAGGAACCACTGCCCTAATCCATGGGACACAACAAATGACCCAATTAGAAGCAGCAATACACCAAAACTTAAAGATATTAAAAAACCACCATCACAGTTTTACAAGAATCTTTAACCTCTCTCTCTGAAGTTGTTTTACAGAACAGGCGAGGGTTCCACCTCCTCTTCATGAGAGAAGGGGCCTTTGTCCTGCATTGAGGGAAGAATGTTGTTATTATGCCTACAATACTGGAGTTGTAAAAGAATCTATGATTAAATTAAGAAGACGCATTGAAGAGCATCAACAAGAGAGAGAGGCCCAAAAAGGGTGGTTTGAGTCTTGGTTCACAGAGTCCCCCTGGGTAACTATGCTTTGATCAGCCCTGGCCGGTCCATTAATAATCCTCACATTATTGCTAACTGTAGGACCCTGTTTGCTCAACCATGTAGTTTCCTTTCTCCAAGCTCAAATTGGACAAGTTAAACTTATGGTAATCAGAAATCAATATACCACACTAGCAGACATAAAATGTGACATCCTCAATGATCACTATTATGATTTAATGTAACCAAAAGAAAGTGGGGAATGAAAGGTAAATAAAATAGGTAATTGTCACTTCCAGTTTTACGGTATGCTTAACAAAACACTGTTGATATCTTGAGAACTGTTCGCTAATCTTGTTCCCTGAATGTTCTGTACCAACTGAAAAACTGCAGAATGTACTCCCTCACCCATTTGCACGCAAACTGCCCACTCGCCCTGACCCATCAATAATCATCCCTCCCTGCCCTCTCCAAGGAAAGTATATAAGCTCTGCTTAAGCTGTTCTCAGGGCTCTCTGCTCTATTCAAGGGAGCTCTGAGCCCCAGCATGTTGGACCCCCATAAACTTTTGGCTGTTGCATTAGACAGTCCCTGGTAGTCTCTTCCTCCGATGCTCGCCTGACATTTACATTGGTAAAATAATAAGTGTGACCATTGCTTCTGTGTCGAAATGTACAAATTATTATTGGGTGTACAAATAGGTGTACCCTGTGATATGAATATAGAGATAATGCATGAATAGACAATACTGTGAATAAATAATATAATGGATTCCAAATTTAATAATGGATTCAATTGATATCTGAAAATATACAGGAAATCTTATATTGATATACATACATTCATTCCAACCAGTTAAACATCTAAACGTTATATTAGGATTATGATTTATCATGAAGAGTGTGTGAGTTTTGCTTCAAAATTGATTATGGAAGTTGAAAATAATGTGTTTGGAAAGAAGTCTCATGAAAAGACCAGACAAGAAACCTGGAGGAATCCATGTGTTCTGAAGCAGGAAGTTATTGAAAGTGAAACAAATGCCTATAAGTTTGCTCACTTGTGGATGAAATATATATCTTATGATGTGCATAAATTGAAGAAATAGTAATGTAGCAGTGTTGAATAAAAATGAATTTCAAAATACACATCATGTCCCATAGTAATCTACTTGCATTGATGTCAAACTGGGTCAGTTACTGTACAAATTTAGTATTTGTATGCAACGTTAACTAAAGTTAGTTTTCAGTACTGGTAACAAATATGTATTTCAGGTGGATGAATATTTCTGAGAATAATCTTGTGAATACTTGATTATAAATCCATACACATGAACATGAATGAATTTAGGGAGTGTATATAAGACACATATATTTCATATTTTGAAAAATATGGAGAGTATATATATATATATATATATATATATATATATATATATATATATACAAAAAACACACATGCAGAGACATTAAATTACCAATATATATGCCAATCGAAATTTATCATGAAATATATATCATCCACAGATGCAAAAATATTTCTTTTACTGAACATGGATTTATGTTTAATGTTGTTCAACTAGGAAGCTCACCCATAGGTTGAATTTTAAGATCCAACAGGGTTTAGGAGGAGTGATCTCTTCTCATAATTTGTATCTGCCAAGTCAGCCACCTCACAAGAATGTACATGTGATACCAGGTAGGATTCTATATGTGCATATAAAAATACATGTTCTGAATAGGCTACAGAGAAAGGGAGACAGGAATTTATATATTTATTAACTTTAAAAACACAAGGAGAACTATTTCAATTAAAAATTAACTAGATTTATAACACCTACCCTTCATAATGCAAATGGCAAGTCCAAATATACACCATGCCTCCTTTGAACTGCTTGTATTTCTATTCTGTTTGGGTTCGTTTTCTCCATCATATTAGGATTAGCAGTCAGAGTCTAGTAGTTTATGAGTTAGTGTCAGGGATTAAGTATTTCGAATGGAAAATTGGAAAATGAATTCAATGTGTATGCATATATGTGCTACACAAAAATCTTCCCACTCTCATCCACAACAATGCCTTGACATTAACTTCGCCCCAAGTAAGACACAATTAGAGGAGAAGAGTTAGAAAATCTGTGAATGCATATGTGGAATGGAATATACTCAGGATTTCACAAACTTGGAAGTGGTAGAGGAGTTTCCAAAAGTAAGGCACATGGTAAACACTCCACAAACATGGAGTTCTGCTGGCCTAAAGACTTCTTGATAAACTGCCTCTGAGGTTGGGCACTTGAAATATATGTTGTTGTCAGTAGCTTTAGCTTACTTTCTAGTGAGACCATCAAAGCTGGGTCTGCATCTATGTGACCTGGAGGACATTGTTTCTAATTTTCCAATGAACATGAGGCAGCAGTGCGAATACTCTCTTTGTAGTTAAACTATGGCCACTGGGAGCTAAGTGACTCACCGTGTGAACTGTGAAGCCATTTGGTCCTCCTCCACTTTTCGTGGTGGTTCTTGCTGCTGAACTGGGACTTTGGTATTTTCTTCATGAAATACAAGGAGATCAACTGGGACACAGTGCTGGAGGGAGTTCTGTCACGTGTGGAGGTCACGGTCTGCATGTGAATGCACCAACCAGGATTCTATCCCACATGGGTTGCCCCTTTGTCCATAGCAACCTGATTCTGAACATTGCCTTGAAATCTCCCTATACAAAAAGATGCCTTTACATGGAAGGTTCTGCTGGCTGTACCATGTCATTCACAAGCCATTTGGAAGCCAGTGGCAGATCCACATGGCCCCACCACACGTTTTATCACACACCTTCACACCACTGCTCTAGGCCCACTAATTTGCAGGCTCCAACTTACTGGCATCTCTGTTCTACACAATTTTCATGAAACCTAGTCAGTCAGGGCACTGTCTGATACACTCATGATCAGCAATACGACATCCAAAGATTCTCCAGTGCCACCTGGTCATGGGAATTCCAAAAATTTCATGGTGTTTATATAGCCATTTTTTTGAGGATGAAGTTGGAGGAACTGTGGTTTTCAAAAACCATTAAATGTTGAGGAAGCTCATTTCAATGAAACTCTGGAGAACTCTCATAGGCAAGGCTTCCCAAAGAGTTGTCAAAAGGTCACATGAAGCCAGTCCAATTGAAGTCTACAATGTGAGGTACATGTGTGTTTTGACTCTCAGCTATGGCTGCCAAGACTTTAAGAAGAAAATCATGGATTATCTTGGCTGAGATTCCCAGTGCTCTGTGGCCTTGATCTAAGTTTATAAGGGCTACTCTCATGCGTGGGCTCCTAAAATCCCAACAAAGCTCATGGCAATACTTCTCTGAGGTCAGTTCCAGAATTCAGTCTCTATAGGGATTCACACTAGAGTTCAAGCCCAGGTGGACCCAGTGATTTCTTCCAATCGCCACACAAATGACCAAAATTTAAACGAAAACACTCCCATATGGCCCTCATCTTTTCCACATAGACACTCATCATAACCTCTAGCTGGAGGTTTCTATAAGGGGCGCTGGACAAGACAGTGTCCAAAATAAGCTCACTTGCCCGTCATTTGCCTAAAGTCAGGGTGGCCTGGAAACCCTTCCTCTGAACCAGGAGTGATCAAATAGGCCTACCATTATTACTGTTCCACTTCTCCAATTTGAGGCCTACTGACTGTGGGGTTTAGATTCTTCATGCGGATTGGGGTCATGAGAAAACCCAAGCACCAATGGGCTAGACTCTGAAGGGCTTTGAAAAACTCATTTGACCCAAAGGATTCCTATTCTCACCTTATGGAGGTCAGGAAACTTACAGAGGAAGGCGAGAGACTTCATCCATAATGAGTACTCTTTTGGCCATTTTGGTTTTGGATGCACACATGGCATCTTTCTTTAGATCCATCAGGTGCTGAGAATCTAAGCCACAGCCTCACACAGGGCCAACAGGCTGATTCAGACACATCCCTTTCGAAATCAATTACTCATAGAGGGACAGGTGATGCCCATTCATTTACATTAGAGAACTGTTTTATTCAGGCTTCACAACGGGGTGGCCTTAGGCAAAGTCCTTCCTGACATTCAGTGCTATAGAACAATAGGTAAGCAAAAGTCCCAAAGCAGGGTTTCTCCACTGAGACTTTCCTGGTAACATTGATATCTGAGTTTTCTGAGATTCTCGCCATTCCCTTCAGCTATCCAGTACATGGCCAAGTCACAGAGCTTGGAGGTGGTACCTATCTTGGTCACAAAATCATGAGCCTATTCTGGAGAGTGGCCAGAATTCAGGAAGAAAACAGGAACTTAGGAAGATTTCAGGTCTTGCCCACAAATAAGGCAACCCTCTGTCCTTTTATAAATTGGGCAGCGTGAATGTTGGGAAGCTTTCTCCTAGACAGGACACATCCATTGATGCACTTTCTTTTGTAATGTCTACACCCACGGACACAGTGGGATACACAGACATAGAAACACTTGCCTTGTCAAATGACTTAATAGAAACAGTACACTCCAAACCAAACAAACCAACTTTCCTGCCTATTCTCAGAACATGAGACAAAACCACAAACCCACACTCATTCCCACAAATGCACCTCCTTCCCCCAAGAAGGTCTGTTACTAACCGGAGTGTCCTCTGCCTGGTGAGCCATTCTTTGTTCACCCGAAATGGCCTGTCTGTTCTCAAATCTGGACTCCTTGGCCCACTCTGTGAAGTTGTCAGGAGCCAGCTTTGAGCCGCAACTACCTGCATTCTCAGGGAAGACACCTCTTCAGATTTTTTCTGGCATTTGACCATCTTCACATCTGTAAGTACCAAGAAAGACTGACTCTTTCCATGATAAATCCAAAAAAGTGAGATCTCTGTGACTGTTACTGGGCCTGACCCTGGGTGCCTGGTTTCCGGGATCCCAAGTTCAGAGAGTTCCATCACAAAGAAGTGAGGTAGGTCACTTCCTTCATGAACTGAATGAGCTCACAGCCTTGGAAAACACTTTGTCCTAACAGTTTCTTCCTAAGGTCCCATGAGATGGAGGCTGCCCCTACTTCCTGTGACACTTTCACAAGTTAGAATGGTATATCAACAATAGGTACTGGGGGAGAGATCTCCACACAGGGTTGTTTTGGTCCATTTTGTCTACATTAAAATGTGAGAGGCTTATTCAGACACATCTCTTCATCCTGACCAGGTTGTTTGCCATGGAAAATGACTTTTGCTCTCTCAGGTCCTTCATAGCATTCTATATCTTCTTCAGGGATAATTTCTGCATGGATCTTTGAGATTCTCAGCAGGTGGAAGATCCCCTATATTCCTGGATTGTAAGACCAACTCTATCCCTGCACTGCTGTAAAGTTAGATTGAGGGAACAGTGTATGGTTAATGTTAATATCATGTTCTATTTGCGTTAGGAATCATTCTGCTGGATGAATAACGGTATTGGGAACCTGAGATATTTACAAGAATATATAGGTGAAATATAAGTATGGAAACAGAAATCTAGGGAAGACTTGAAGCCAAGTAGGACTTTGGGCCCTTGAGTAGCATACTTTGCTTTGAATTATATTCTTCACAGATGTCTCAGATAAATTGATATACAAAGAAATAGGATCGTATACACTAGATGATTGAATAACATACAGAATATCCAATAAAAAAGGGATAGTCTGTAGGATTAGCAAGATAGTCAGTAGGTTTAGAAAGAAGAATGAGTATAGGATTTGTACCAAAAGTTCTTTACAAATAAGGTTTCGGGTAGAGAGTGAATGTAAATGTCAGCACATGTGAAGAGTCAGTCACAATGACGAATTGGGGAAAATATGTAGGAAAGCAGATATAAATAGAGACATTAGGAAGTCAGTAAAAGTATGAAGTGTGTAATTTGTTTAGACATTTTCAACGGTTTGAGTCTGAATATATAACCTTAGGCAGAAACTAATATGTTGTCACAAATTGGATTGACTTTTGAGAGCATTAGGTAACCAGGACATGGATGTTTTTATTAATCCATGCTCACTTTTTATTTAGGCTTTGGTAAAATCATAAGTGTGACCTTTGCATTTTGTGTCCAGAATATTATTGTGATAAAATGTATATGTAGATCAGGTGACTTGAGTATTTCTTCCACCATTTCTGTAGCAATATTTTGTAGATGTATAAATTACTATTGAGGGTACAAATAGGTGTACCCTGTGTCTATGAATATGCAGATAATGCATGAATAAACCATACTGTGTGTAAATAATATAACTTTCTCTATATCATACTATATATAATGTGCATAAACTGCAGAAATAGTAATGTACCAATGTTGAATAAAAATGAACATCAAAATACACATCATGTCCCATAGGAATCTACTTGCATTGATGTTAATCTGGGTCAGTTACTGTAGAAATATTAGGATTTTTATGCACCATTCACTGAAGTTACTTTTCAGTACTAGGAAAAAAGTATGTATTTAATTTGGATGAATATTTCTGAGAATAATCTTGTGAAAATTTGATTATAAATCCACATAAATCACAAAACATTATAAACACAAAAGTCACATGGACATTAAAATGTAGCAATATATATGCCAATTTAAATCCATCTTGAAATATATATCATCCACTGATCCAAAACTATTTATTTAATGAACTTGAATTTATGTATAATGTTGTTCAGCTAGGAAGCTCCCCCATAGATTGAATTTTCTGTTCCAAATCAGTGTTTAGGAGGAGTGATCTCCTAAATGTGTATGCAAATATGTGCTACACAAAAATCTTCCCACTCTCATCCAGAACAATGCCTTGATATTACCTTCACCCCAAGTAAGACACAGTTGGAGGACATGAGATAGAAAATCTGTGAATACATATCTGGAATGTAAAATGGTCAGGAGTTCACAACCTTGCAGGTTGTAGAGGAGTTTCCAAAAGTAAAGGACAGGCTTGATAGACCCAACCTGATCTTTTATTAGAATTGGGAGCCATCTTGCCAGAAAGCCATGAAAAGATAATTTGGGCTTTACTATAAATTACTGCAAATTCTGAACCTGCTTGGAATGCCTGTCCGTGCCTTGAACTCATCCATGCCTGGCTCTCTGACCAGATAACAGTGCTCTCTGAAACATTAGTGACACCTAATAAATATTGGCCTTCCCAGGCCAGACAACGACCCTCTCTGAGTCTCTAATGGTCCTCATAATTTCTGATGTTGGGGCCAGCAAAAAAAATGTAAACTACCATCAGTGTGATGCTTTCAAAGTTCTGTTATCTGTAACCAACTTTTTGTGTAACTTTCTGGGCTATATAGCTGGGCTGTAGGAAAGGTGGTGTTGCTGTCTAGTTCCCGCCATTTTTGGAGGGAGAGGCAGCCTGGCCAGTTTTAATAATAAGCCTGCCTTAATTTGATTTTAATTGGAGTCACTGGTCTTTTCTTGCATCCTATTCCAACATTTTGGAGTTCCCCAGTGAGATGACCCTGCCCGACCAGATCACAAGACCAGACTGCTGAAAATTCTGAAGCTGGCCTTCCCTCCAGGGCTACGGGCTGGGGAGCCACTCTAGGGGGTGCACAACTTGAGATGTTCCAAGGCCTTGGAGTGAGCCATCGGTCTGGGGAGCACTGCAGTGAACCACCGCACTGAAACTATTAGCAAGTACCTGGTGGAGGAGGCCTCCATAGGTAAGTGGCACCTTGATAACATCTTATATCTGGTTAAGGGAGATCTCTTCTAATGACAGAGAGGTGGCCTGGGGAGGCTAACATTCACTTCTGTCCAGGAGAGTAATGAGAATCGTTCTGTCCTCTGTTCCGTTCTGTAGGGAATTCCTCTGGAAGGTTAGAGAGGTGCCGAGGGACACGCATGCGCTCCTACCCCAGAGCTTTAGCAAGACGTTGAATTGCTCATCTGTTTTTCTGTTTTGGCACCGGGATTCTGTTTTTTTTTTTTTTTTTTGTGTGTGTGTGTATGTGTGTTTTGTTCTGTGTTCTATATGTTTTTTTGTTTGTTTGTTTTTGTGCGTTTTGTTTTGTGATTTCTGTGATAAAATCTTAATGATATTGAACGTGAAAATGGGTAACAAAGCAAGTAAGCCTGACACCCCTTTGGACTGTGTTTCAAGGAACTGTGATGAACTTTACCACCATTTGTTAAGCAGAATGAGAGAAGCCCCTAGCTGGCTGCGTGGAGCACACCCAGTGCAGATGGTAATGCCTGCTGGGGAATGAAGAACTGAGTATCTCCCAGCATCTGCCGAAGCCCTGTTGCTTCAGGGAATTCCCTCCTTCGTTCCCTGCACTGCAAGGATAATGCCACCTCTGTCTTCTTAAAAAAATAGAAAAACAAAAAGGGGACACTAAATGCAGTAAAGTCGCCATGGAGACACTTTATTTTATATTTCAGGTTGCTCCTCTGTGAAAACATTTGGTCCCCTTGTGGGGACATCTGTGGTGCCACTGGAGAAGGAGATTTTTCTCTTATTTGCTCTGTTTTAAAGGGTTCTGTCTGTCAGCCATTGTCTGGAGTTCATTTCTGTCTGTCTTGTGCCTTTTTTCTAGCCCTTTAAGACATGTGCAATAATGTGTTAATATTATAAATTGTTTCTTGGAAATGATCTTAGCTGAATGTGTGTCTAAATGATGATGTTTCATTGTACCAATCTGGTATCTGAATGGGTTTTTGAAGCATTCCACAATCTTGCAGTTAAAAGTCGGGTTTAGGTATTTGTTTAGTTCATGGTTTCAGATAATTCATGCCAGAGAACTTAAATACTTAGGATGGAAAACTAAAGAACTCTACTTCCAAGTTGGCAAGTAACTTCCCAATCATTCAGTCTTTTTTTCACCAATTTTAAATTAGGTAGCCTGGGAAAATGTCACTGTGTGTACCAGTGCATTAATTTGGACAAGGATACTAAATCATAGTATGATATCTGTTGACAAAACAACTTGTAAAGATATAAAATTTTGTGAATTGTATCTTAAACTTGTATCATAATTTTCAACATCCTAACATGAAAATTATGGTTAAAATACCTTAGGCCTAAGGTTTCTGCTCAGAATAGCCTTTTTTTCCTTCTTCTTCCAGACCTCAGCCAGGACTTATTTTGAAATGCAAATGAAAGAAGCCTGTAAGCTTAGTAGGAGACTTATTTGAGGCCTAAGGGAAAAAAAAAAAAGGTAAATTGTATGGTATTTACTAATTACTGGCCAGTCATTTTTCTAGGACTCATAATTTTTTCCTTAGGTTCTTTATTTATTTTTTGAGCTCTTGATTTTGCTCCTACAGACCTAGGTTAATGTTTTTCTGATCAGTAATATCTTTGACCAACTGTGGAATTTTTAAATCACTGCAATGGAGATTTCACCTGTGAAAAGCTACAAGGCCTTCACTTTTATTATGTGTGCACAATTTGTTATGTGTTGTATGTCTATATATATATATATATATATATATATATATATATATATATATATATATCCATATATCATATATATGATACACAAATTAACATATATAAGGAGCACTCATATTAAAAAGAACTCATAAAAACAATTTTAAAAAGTGGATCCAAAGATCTTTAATTCACGTGATTTAAATGTTTCAATTTAAATTGGGTAAACAGATAAATATAAATGTCTTTAAATTTAAGCTTACAAGTTTTTCTAGGTGTTCAAAAATCTAATAAACTATTAATGTCTACAAAAGGTCTAATATGCCTTTGTTCCAGGACTTTTCTTTCAATCAAAAAAATGGTTTACAGTGTTCAAAAAATTTGTCTAATATTTTGATAAATAAGTAAAGTAAATTTGATATGGGATTACTCATTCATGAGTACTTTTGTTTGCTATCTGATTGATATACTAAGGTCTGTATAAGTTTGTACTAAAGTCTGTATAAGATTGTAAAAATCAGTCATGTGTAAAAGAGACAAAAATCTCTTAAACATAAGTTTACCCATAACATTAAGTTTATTAAGATTTAAATTTTCTAGAGCAAGCAATCATAAAAATTAAACAAATGTTTAAATAAGAACTGTTATTTTAGAGCACTGTACTGCCATTTCTTTAAAAGCTAAACTTGTTTAATGTAGAAATTTCAATGCAATTGTGATGCTATTAATGTGCTCATATTTTCCAGTTATACAACTCTATAAGGTAGAAACTTTAAAAGAGCATTATATCAAGGAGGTGTTCTGAAGTTGTATGGTAAATAAAATATATATTGGGGATTTATTTAGCTGTTATCAATAATATATGTAAAGTTTTATGTTACTTTTTACATTGTGGAACAATTTAAATGTATTTTTAAGTTAATGAGACCCTAATCTATGTAAAGGTTAAAATCTTTCAGCCGTACTTTAATTCATGTTTTAAATGTGATATCATATGGTGTCAGCTAATGTTCATGTGACCTCAAACAATTCATGTAAACTTTGTAAAATGATATTTAAAAAAAAGATCAGCTTGAGAACTAAAGCATTTAAGATTTATAAGGAGCCCTGCTTACCTGAGATAAGACTCTGTGTCCCATCTTACTACATGTGAGAATGACTACGAAAGCAGTAGGTCAGATTTTATTTCATTTAAAGTTATGTTCAAATTTTTTTTTCTGTCAAGATTACTAGGATCTCAAAAAGGTGATATAATATATAACTCACCAAAAAATTCAGGGTAGCTATTACATGAACTAAGTATTTTTATTCTTGTTAAAAAATTTTATTTTTTAATTTCTTTATAAGTGATCTAAAGATTCCCTGTTGGTGTTTTACAGAAGTGTTGCTTTAAGAACACAACATGGGTTAATTTAAGAAAATAAGTCATCAACTACAAGACAGACAGAATAATAAGATCCCAAATAATAAAATATAAATAATTATAAACTTATAGACATTAAAGTGCAGTACTCTTAATATATGGCTGTTAAAATTTATTTGCTGGTTGTTTCAGATTAGGATTGAAAATTAAAGTTAAATGAAAAGGGCCAAAAAAAAAACAATATTTGACTCTTGCCCTTTGAGTCAGTCTGAATCCAGGGAACAGGGGACTTCTCTATGAGCTTTGCAACTCTGGGCCACATAACCTCCCGATCAGGGAGATTAATGAGGCCACTGGAGAACAGAAAGCCAATCAGTGCATTTGCTACAAAGAGGAGAGTCATCAGGAAAGGGAGACATCCCTGATGCTTCTGAGGGAAGCCACATGGTCAAGCAAGACCTGAACCCACCTAGCTCAAATTGCACTAGCAGAACTGAGAAGCTGCTCTCAAGTTTCCCAAGGAATGACTCCCATAAAAGCTCAGCTGACTGCTAACAATAGATAGAAACAAAAGTCATTTGACTGCTTCATCTTAAACACTTAGCAAAGACAGTTAAAACCAAAATACAGCCATTCCTGGGCATTTTAAATAATAATAATAATAATAATAATAATAATAATAATATTTTAAGGTATACACTTTATGTTAGCCTCCCAAAATAAGTAAAACTGTTGGCTACAAAGACTATCAAGAGGAGCTGCCAGAGGCAGAAGTTTTTAGTTTAAGGCCTACAGATATTCCTAACCTACACAGGTAGGCTTGGTGTTTGCTAGTACGATTATCCAGCCCTGAGTAACAGAATTAAATGTTTCTCTATTAGACACAGAGGTCATACTAGTGAAAGGATTTTGCAAAATCAGATGACATTAAATTATTAAACTGTATATTATGGGGAGGGACAACTGTAACACTAAAAGTTAAATATTAAGTTGACAGTCCTGATAATTGGGGATATTAAAGACTGGTGAGGGTACTTCATACAGTGACATGATCCAGCTACTGCAACATTTATTCAATACTCATGTTTTTTGTTTCTCTCATAGAAGAACCCATCCCCAGATGACTTTACAACCTGTTCTTCCTCAACAAGACTTCAAAAAGAACTGACTTCTAAAAGGCAACTCATATTCCTCAACTGACTTCAAAAAGGCAACTCATGTCTCTCACGCCATGCACACTCATGTCACCCTCTCTCAGCTGAGAAGAAGGCAAAATGAGAGACGACTCTCCACTTACACCAATGGAGCCCAAAATAAATAGACTATCAATATAAGTAATTAATTAAGTCAGGTAATATCAGGGAGACTGGTTTTCGGTGAGTTCTAAAAATTTGGAGACTGTTAACTGAGGGATTAAAATTTCCTCAGTGCTTTTCCACTAACCTATCAAGGATTACAAAGGGACACATAATAAAAGGGGGGAATGATAGACCCAACCTTATCTTTTATTAAAATTGGGAGCCATCTTGCAACAAAGCCATGAAAAAATCATTTTGGCTTTACTGTAAATTACTGCAAATTCTGAACCTGCTTGGAATGACTGCCCGTGCCTTAAACTCACCCGTGCATGGCTCTCTGACCAGATAGCAGCCCTCTCTGAAACTTTGTCACACCTCATAAATATTGGCCTTCTGTGGCCAGACAATGACCCTCTCTGAGGCTCTAATGGTCCTCATAAATTTTGATGTTGGGGCTAGCAAAAAAAAAAAATGTAAACTCCCATTAGTGTGATGCTTGTCAGAGTTCTGTTATCTGTTACCCCATTTTTGTGTAACTTTCTGGGCTGCAAACCTGGGCTGTAGTAAAGGTGGGGTTGCTCTCTTGCTCTCGCAATCTTTGGAGGGAGAGGCAGCCCAGCCAGTGGAAATAATAAGCTTACTTTAATTTGATTTTAACTGGAGTCAGTGTTCTTTTCTTACATCCTGGTCTAAGAGGTAAACACTCCACAAACATAGAGCTCTGCTGGCCTAAAGACTTCTTGAGAAACTGCCTCTGAGGTTGGGTACTTTAAATATATTTTGTTGTCAGAAGGTTTAGCTTCTTTTTTATTGAGACCATCAAAGCTGGGTCTGCATCTATGTGAATGGAGAGCATGGTTTCTTATTTTCCAATGAACATGAGGCAGCAGTGCTGAATTCTCTCTTGGTAGGTAAACTGTGGCCACTGGGGGCTAAGTGTCTCCCCGTGTGGACTGTGAAGCCATTTGATCATCCTCCATTTTTGTGGTGTTTCTTGGTGCTGCACTGGGAGTTTGGTATTTGCTTCACGAAATACAAGGAGTTCAACTGGGACACAGTGCTGGAGGGAGTTCTTTCACGTGTGGTGGGTCAGGAACTGCAGGAGAATGCACCAACCAGGCTTCTATTTCACACAGCTTTTTCCTTGACCATACCAACCTGATTCTGAACATTGCCTTGAAACCTCTCCATATAATAAGATGCCTTTACATGTAAGGTTCTGCTGGATGCACCATGGCAGCCAAAAGGCATTTGGAAGTCAATTGGAAATCCACACGGCCCCACCTCAGATATTTTATCACACACCTGCACACCACTGCTCTGGGCCCACTACTCAGCATTCTCAACTTACTGGCATCTCTGTTCTTCACCATTATCATGAAACCCAGTCAATCAAGGCATTGTCTGGTACACTCATGATCAGCAATAGGAGATCCAAAGGTTCTCCAGTGCCACCTGGTCATGGGAGTTTCAAAAATTTCAGGGTATTTATCTAGCCACTTTTCAAGGATGAAGTTGGAGAAACTGTGGGTTTCAATTCATTCAGGAACCATTTAATGTTGAGGAACCTCATTTCAATGAATGCTCTGGAGAACTCTCAAAGGCAAGGCTTCCCAAAGAGTAGCCAAATAGTCACATGAAGCCCAGCAAATTGAGGTCTACAATGTGAGGTCCATGTGTGTTTTGACTCTCAACTATGCCTGTCAAGACTTTCAGAATAAAATCATGTGATATCCTGGCTCAGATTCCAAGTGATCAGTCGAAAGCCAACCTTGGCCTAGATTTCAGTTTCCAATGGCGACTCTCATGCGTGGCCTTCTAAAATCGCAACACAATTCATGACAATACTTCTCTGAGGTCAGTTCCAGAACTCAGTCTCTAAGGTGAATCATACCAAAGTTCTAGCCCTGGTGGATCCAGTCATTTCTTCCAACCACTACACAAATGAACACAATTAAAACCAAAACACTCCCACATGGTCCTCACCTTCTTCCATATAGACACTCATTATAACCTCTGGCTGGAGGTTTCCATGAGGGGCGCAGCACAAGACAGTATCCAAAACAAGCTCCCTTATCCCTTATTTGCTTAAAGTCAGCTGGGCCTGGACACCATTCCTGTGAACCAGGAGTGATAAAATAAGCCTGGCCTTAATACTGCTCTGCTTCTCCAATTTGAGGCCTACTGACTCTCAGGTATAGATTCTTAATGTGATTTAAAGTAATGAAAAAACCCAAGTTCATATGGGCTAGCCTCTGCAGGGCTTTGAAGAACTCATTTGACCCAAAGGATCCCTAGTCTCATTTGATGGAGATCAGAAACCTATCAGAGTAAGGCAAGATACTTCATACACAATTACTGATATTTTTGCCATTTTGGTTTTGGAAGCACACATGGGATCTTTCTTTAGTTCCATCAGGTGCTGAGAATCTAAGCCACTGCCTCACACAGGGCCAAGTGGCTGATTCAGACACATCCCTTTCCAAAGCAATTAAGCAAAGATACACAGGTGATGCCCATTCATTTCCATTTGAAAACTGTTTTCTTCAGGCTTCACAAATTGGTGGCCTGAGGCAGAGACCTTCCTGACTCTCAGAGCAACAGAAAAATAGGTAAGCAAAAGGCCCAAAGCAGGGTTTCTCTACTGAGACTTTCTTTGTCACACTGATATCTGAGTTTTCTGAGATGCTTGCTATTCCCTTCAGCTATCCAGTATATGGCAATGTCACAGAGCTTGGAGGTGGTACATATCTTGGACACAAAACCATGAGCCTACTCTGGAGAGTGGCCAGAATTCAGGAAGAAAACAGGAACTTCGGAAGATAGTAGGTGTTGCCCGTCCCTAAAGCAACCTGCAGTCCACTCATAAATTGGGCAGGATGAATGTTGGCAAGCTTTCTACTAGACAGGACACATCCATTGATGCATTATCTTTTATAATGTCTACAACCACGGACACAGTGGGATACACAGGCATACAAACAATCACCTTGTCAAATGACTTACTATAAACAGTCCACTCTAAAGCAAACAAACCGCCTTTCTTACCTATTCTTAGAACATGAGACATAACCACAAAATCACAATCACACCCACAACGACACCTCCTTTATTCAACTAGGTCTGTGACTAATTGGAATGTACTCTGAATGATGGGCCATACTATGTTTCCTTGAAATGGCCTGTCCTTCTCAGATCTGGTCACCTTGGCCAACACTGTGAAGTTTTCAGGAGCCAGTGGTGAGCCACTACCTGCTTTCTCAGGAAATTCCCCTTTTTAGAGCTCTCTTGGCATTTGGCAATCCTCACATCAGTAGATACCAAGGAAGACTTACTCTGTCCTTGGTTATTCCAAACAACTGAGCCCACTGGGTAAGAAACTGGGACTGACTCTGGGTGCCTGGCTTCCTGGATCCCAAGTTCAGAGAGATCCGTCATCAAGGAAGAGAGGTAGGTCACCTCATTCAGGAACTGAATGAGGTTACTGCCGTGGCAACCACTTTATCCTAACAATTGCTTTCAAGGGTCCCATGAGATGGTGGCTGCCCCTACCTCCTGTGACACTTTCACAAGTTAGAATGGTATATCAACCATTGGCACCTGGGAACAGCTCTCCACACAGGCCTGGTTTGGTCCATCTTCTCTACATTAAGAAGAGAGAAGCTGTTTCACACACAACCCTTCACCTGACCAGGTTGTTTGCCATGGAGGATGACTTTTGCTCTCTTAGGTCCTCCATAGCTGCTTACAACTTCTCCAGGAATCATTTCTGCATGGACCTTTGAGTTTCTCAGCATGTGGAAGATCCCGTATATTCCTGTATTGTAAGAACAACTCTATCCCTGCTGTTCTGTAAAGTTAAATTGACTGAACAGTGTATGGTTAGGTTAACTAACAGGTTCGATTTGGATTAGGAAACTTTTTGCGGGATGAATAATGGTATTGGGAAACTGCGATATTTACAAGAATATATAGGTGAATTATAAGTATGAAAACAGAAATCTAGCTAAGATTTGAAGCCCAAAAGGGCATTGGGCCCTTGATTGGGATACGTAGGTTTGAATTATGTTCTGGACTGATGTGTCAGGTAAATCGATATACAATGGCTTAGGTCCTTGTACCATGGATGATTAAATGTAGAAGAGAACTTCCAGTCAAAAGGGATAGTCGGTAAGATTCGGAAGATTCTCGGTAGGTTTAGAAAGAAGAGTGGGTATAGGATTTGGACCAAACGTTGTTTAGCAATAGGGTTTCTGGTACACAGTGAATGTTAATGTCAGCACAAGTGAAGAGACAGTCACAATGATGAACTGGGGAAAATAGTTAGGAAAGCTGATATCAATAGAGACATTACGAAATCAGGCAAAGTATAAAGTGAGTGATAGGATTAGATATTTTCAACAGGGTTGAGTTTGAATATATAATCTTAGAAAGAAACAAATGTGTAGTGACCAATAGGATTGACATTTGACAGCATTAGGCAACCTGGACATGGATGTTTAGTAATCCATGCTCACTTTTCATTTAGTCTTTGCTACAATCTTAAGTGTGACCTTTGCTTTTTTTGTCCAGAATATTACTGTGATAAAACATATATGTAGATCAGGTGACATGACTATTTTTCCACCATTTCTGGCAGCAACATATTCAAGACGTATAAATTAGTAATGGGGGTAAAAAGAGGTGTACCCTTTGTCTGTGCATATAGAGATAATGCATGAATAGACCATACTGTGAATAAATAATATATCTGGTTCCGACTTTAAATAATGGATTGAAATTATATGTGAAAAAATACAAGAAATCTTATATTGACATACAAACATTCATTCCAACCAGTTATATATCTAATGGCCACATTAAGGTTATGGTTTATCATGAAGGGTGTGTGAGTTTTGCTTCAAAAGTGATTATGGAAATCTAAAATAATGTGTTTGGAAAGAAGTCTCATGAAAAGACCAGTCAAGAAACCTGGAGGAATACATGTTTAATGAAGCAGGAAGTGATTGTGAAACAAATGCGTATAAATTTGTGAACTTGTGGATGAAATATATATATCCTATGATTTGTAAAAATTGAAGAAATAGTAATGTACCAGTGTTGAATGAAAATAAACGTCAGAAGACACATCATGTCCCATACGAATCTACTTGATTGATGTTAATCTGGGTTAGTTACTGTACAAATATTAGGATTTGTAAGCACCATTTACTGAAGTTAGTTTTCAGAACTATGAAACAAATGTGTATTTCAGGAGGATGAATATTTCTTAGAATAATTTTGTGAAAAGTTTATTATAAATCCACATTTTTGAACATGAATGAATTTAGGGAGTGTATTTAAGATACATACATTTCATATTTTAAAAATCAGGACAATATATATATATATATATATATTCATAATTATATATGTGTGTATATACATATATATTTATACATATATAATTATATATGTGTGTATATGCATATATACATAATTATATATGTGTGTGTATATATATATATATATATATATATATATATATACACACACACACACACACACACAAAACACACACACAGACATTAAAATGTAGGAATATATACGCCAATCGAAGTTCATCATAAAATATATAGCATCCACAGATGCAAAAATATTTATTTTACTGAACAAGGATTTATGTATAATGTTGTTCTACTAGGAAGCTCACCCATAGTTTGAATTTTCAGTTCCAACAGAGTTTAGAGGAGTGATCTCTTCTCACAACTTGTATCTGCCAAGTCAGTCACCTCACAAAAATGAAGGTGTGATACCAGGTAGGATTCTATAAAGCATATAAAAATACATGTGCTGAATAGGCTACAGAGAAAGGCAGACAGGCATTTACATATTTGTTAACTTTAACAACACATGGAGAACTATTTCAATTAAAAATTGACTAGATTTATAACACCTACCATTTATCATGAAAAAGGCAAGTCCAAATATACCCCACGCCTCTTCTGAACTGCTTGTATTTCTATTCTGTTTGGGTTGTTTTTCTCCATCATTTGGATTAGTAGACAGAGTATAGTAGGGTATGGGTTATTGTCAGGGATTCAGTATTTTCAATGGTATATAAAAAAATGAATCCAATGTGTATAAAAATATATGCTACATAATAATCTTCCCACTCTCATCCAGAACAATGCCTTTACATTACCTTCACCTCAAGTAAGACACAATTAGGGTAGAAGAGTTTGAAAATCCGTGAATGCATATCTGGGGTGGAAACAGTACTAAGATACAAATACGTATTTCAGGTGGATGAATATTTCTGAGAATAATCTTGTGAAAAGTTGATTATAAATCCACAATATAAATATGAATGAATTTAGGAAGTGTGTAATAAGACACATATTTCATATTTTGAATACTCCTGAGAGTGTATCTATATATATATATTTATATACACACACAGAGACAGACATTAAAAATTGCAATATATATGCCAAACGAAATACACCATGAAATGTATATCATCCACAGATCCAAATATATTCATTTTACTGAACATGGATTTATGTATAATGTTGTTCAACTAGGAAGCTCACTCACATTTGAATTACCAGTTCAAGCAGCGTTTAGGAGGAGTGATCTCTTCTTCCAATTTGTATCTGCCAAGTCAGCCACCTCACAAGAATGTACGTGTGGTACCAGGTAGGATTCTATATGTGCATATAAAAATACGTGTGCTGAATAGGCTACAGAGAAAGGGGGACAGGAATTCACTTATTTGTTAACTTTAAAAACGCATGGAGAACTATTTCAACAAATAATTGACTCGATTTATAACTGCTACACTATACCATGCAAAAGGCAACTCCAACTATAAAACATACCTCATCTAAACTGCTTGTATTTCTATTATGTTTGTGTTATTTTTCTCCATCATATTAGGATTAGTAGTCAGAGTCTAATAGGGTATATGTTAGTTTCAGGGATTCAGCATTTCTAATGGAAAATAGGAAATTGAATCCAATGTGTATGCAAATATGTGCTACACAAAAATCTTCCCACTTTCATCCAGAACAATGCCTTGACATTACATTCTCCTCAAGTAAGACACAATAAGAGGATAAGAGTTAGAAAATCTGTGAATATATATCTGGAATGGAAAATACTCTGGAGTTTACAACTTTGGAGGTGGTAGAGAAGATTCTAAAAGTAAGGGACAGGGTAAACCTTCCACAAACATGTAGCTCTGCTGGCCTAAATACTTTTTGAGAAACTGCCTCTAAGAGTGGGCACTTGAAGTATTTGATGTTCTGAGGAGATTTAGTTCCTTTGTAGAGAAACCATGAAAGCTGGGTCTGCATCTATGTTACTTGGAGGACATGGTTTCTTATTATCCAATGAACATGAGGAAGCAGTGCTGAATTCTCTCTTTGTAGGTAAACTATGGACACTGGGGTCTAAGTGTCTTTCAGTGTGGACTGTGAAGCCAATTGGTCATCCTCCACTTTTCGTGGTGTTTCTCGCTGCTGCACTGGGAGTTTGGTATTTGCTTCAAAAAATACAAGGAGTTAAAATGGGACAGAGTGGTGGAGGGAGTTCTTTAAGATGTGGTGAGTCAGGGTCTTCAGGAGAATGCACCAACCAAGGTTCTATCCCATGTAGATTGCCCCCTTGAGAATAGCAACATGCTTCTGAACATTGCAGTGAATCCTCTCCATATAACAAGATGCCTTTACATATATGGGTCTGCTGGCTGCACCATGTCAGTCACAAGCCATTTGGAAGCCAATGGCTGATCCACATGGCCGCAACACAGATGTTTTATCACACAATTGCATACCACTGCTCTAGGCCCATACTCACCAGGCTCCAACTTACTGGCATATCTGTTCTACACCATTTTCATGAAACAAAGTCAATCAAGGCAGTGTCTGGTATACTCAGGATCAGAAACAGGACATCCAAAGTATTTCCAGTGCCAGCTGATCATGAAAATATCAAAAATTTCATGGTAATTTTCTAGCCATTTTTCACGGATGAAGTTTGAGGCTCTGAGGGATTCAATTAATTCAGGAACCATTAAATGGTGAAGAAGCTAATTTCAATGAAAGCTCTGGAGCACTCTCACAGGCAAGGTTTCCCTAAGGGTGGCCAAAATGTCACATGAAGCCAGGCCCATTGAGATCTACAATATGAGGTCCATGTGTGTTTTAAACTCAAATATGGCTGCCAAGTCTTTAAGAAAAATTGTTATATCCGGGCTGAAATTCCCAATGTTCTGTGGAAATCCAACCTGGGCCTAGATCTCAGGTTCCAAGGGCGACTCTCATGTGTGGCCTCCTAAAATCCCAACACAATTCATGGCTATACTTCTCTGAGGTCAGTTAAAGAACTCAGTCTCTAAGGGGAATCACACCAGAGTTCAAGCCCAGTGGAACAGTCATCTCTTCCAACCGCCACACAAATGACCACAATTAAAACCAAAACACTCCCACATGGTCCTCATCTTTTTCCATATAGACACTCCTTATAATGTCTGGCTGGAGTTTTCAATGAGGTCCACAGCCCAAGTCAGTGTCCAAATTAAGGTCCTGTTCCCCTCATTTGTCTAACATGAAGGTGGCCTGGACACACTTCCTGTAAACCAGGAATGATCAAATAGGCCTGCCATTAATACTGCTTGGCTTTTTCAATTTGAGGCCTTCTGACTCTGTGGTTTAGATTCTTTATGTGAATTTGAGTCATGAGAAAATCCAAGCCCCTCTGCAGAGATTTGAAGAACTCATTTGGCCCAAAGGATTCCTATTCTCACTTGATGGAAGTCAGGATCCTAACAGAGGAAGGTATAAGAATTCATTCACAATGAGTGAATATTTGCCATTTTGGTTTTGGATGCACACATGTGATCTTTCTTTTGATCCATCAGGTGCTGAGAATCTAAGCCACAGCCTCACACAGGGCCAAGAGGATGATTCAGACACATCTTTTTCCAAAGCAATTAAGCAAGGAGACACAGGTGATGCTCTTCATTTCCATTTGAAAAATGTTTTCCTCAGGCTTCCCAAAGGGGTGGCCAGAGGCAAAGACATCCTGAGATTCAAGGCAACAGAACAATAGGTTAGCAAAAGGCCCAAAGCCGGGTTTCTCCACTGAGACTTTCCTGGTCACACTGATATCTGAGTTTTCTGAGATGCTGGCCATTCCCTTCAGATATCCAGTACATGGCCATGTGACAGAGATTGGAGTTGGTACATATCTTGGACACAAACCCAAGAGCCTATTCTGAAGAGTTGTCAGAATTCAGAAAGAAAACAGGGACTTAATAAGGTAGTAGGTGTTGCCTATCGATATGGAAACCACACTCCATTCATTAATTGGGCAGGATGAATGCTGGGAAGCTTTCTACTAGAGGGGACACATGCATTGATGCATTCTCTTTTCTAATGTATACAACCACGGACACAGTGGGATACACAGACATAGAAACACTCACCTTGTAAAACGACTTACTAGAAACAGTTCACTGCAAACCAAAGAAACCTCCTTTCCTACCTATTCTCAGAACAGAGACAAAACCACACACCCACACTCAAAAAGACACCTCCTTCCCCCAAGTATGGCTGTGATTATCCGGAGTGTCCTCTGACAGGTTTGCCATACTATGTTCCCCGGTAATGGTCTGTCCTGTCTCAGATCTGGTCTCCTTGTACAACTCTGTAAAGCAGTCAGGAGCCAGCAGTGAGCCACTACCTGCTTAGTAAGGAAAGGCCCCTGTTCATATCTTTCCTGGCATTTGGCCATCCTCACATCAGTCAGTACCAAGAAGACTGACTCTGTCCTTGGTGATTCCAAACAAATGAGACCACTTGGACTGGGACTGGGACTGGCTCTGGTGCTTGGTTTCCTTGGTCCCAAGTTCAGAAAGTTCCATCAACAAGGAAGTGAGGTAGGTCACTTCCTTTAAGAACTGAATGAGGTCACTGCCTTGGCAACCACTTTGTCCTAAGAGTTGCTTCCAAGGGTCCCATGAGATGGAGGCTTCCCCTACTTCCTTTGGCACTTTCACAACTTAGAATGGTATATCAACCTTAGGCACCTGAGAACAGCTCTCCACACAAGCCTGGTTTGGTCCATCTTCTCTACAGTAAGAAGATAGAGGCTGATTCAGACAAAACCCTTCATCCTGACCAGGTTGTTTGCCATGGAAAATGACTTTTTGTCTCTCAGGTCCTTCATTGCTGCCTACATCTTCTCCAGGGATCATTTCTGCATGGACCTTTGAGGTTCTTAACAGGTAGAGCATCCCCTACATTCCTGTATTGTAAGAACAATCTGTCTCTGCTCTTCTGTAAAGTTAGATTGAGTGAACAGTGTATGGTTAGGGTAAATTTCATGTTCGATTTGGGTTAGGAATCATTCTGCTGGATTAATAATGGTATTGGGAACCTGTGATATTTATAAGAATATCGAGGTTAAATATATGTATGAAAACAGAAATTAAAGTAAGATTTGAATCCCAGAAGGGCATTGGGCCATTGATTGGGATATTTAGCTTTGAATTACTATCTGCACACATGTCTCAAATAAATCGATATACAATGGCAGAGGAACTTGAACCTTGGATGATTGAATGCTGAAGAGAACATCCAGTCAAAAGGGATTGTCGGTAGGATTAAGAAGATAGTCGCAGTCATTAATATGGTATTATGTAAAAATGTGGATGTGTAACCGATGGGATTCTGCAACTTGTATTTGGGGTAAAAATGGGAGCTGATAACCCATTTGAATCAAATGTATGGAAGATGATATGCCATGAGCTTTGTAATGTTTTGAACAACCAATAAAAAAAATTAAAAAAAAAAAGAAGATAGTCGTTATGTTTAGCAAGTAGAGTTAGTATAGAATATGTAACAAAAGTTCTTTAGCAATTTATTTCGGGCAGTGAGTGAATATAAATGTCAGCACATA
Organism: Callospermophilus lateralis; assembly: GCF_048772815.1. Taxonomy (NCBI): domain Eukaryota; kingdom Metazoa; phylum Chordata; class Mammalia; order Rodentia; family Sciuridae; genus Callospermophilus; species Callospermophilus lateralis. The sequence continues at coordinate 477,558 of NW_027514387.1, read as the reverse complement.
TGAAGAAATCAGACACAATGATGAACTGGGGAAAATTTGTAGAAAAGCAGATATCAATAGAGACATTAGGAAATCAGGCAAAGTATAAAGTGAGTGATAGAATAAGACATTTTCAACAGGGTTGAGATTGAATATCTAATCTTAGGAAGAAACAAATATGTAGGTCACCAATAGGATTGACATTTGAGAGCATTAGGCAACATGGACATGGATATTGTTAGTAATCCATGTTCACTTTACATTTAGGCTTTGGTACAATCCTAAGTGGGACCTTTGCATTTTGATTCCAGAATATTACTGTGATAAAATGTATATGTAGATCAGATGACATGATTTTTTCTTCCACCATTTCTAGGAGCAGTATTTTGAAAACGTATAAATTAGCATTGGGGGTAAAAAGAGGTGTACCCTGTTTTTATGAATATACAGATAATGCATGAATAGACCTTAATTTCAATAAATAATACAACTTGTTCCACTTTAAATAATGGATTGAATTGATATCTGAAAATATATAAGAAATCTTATATTGATATGCAATCATTCATGACAACCAGTTATACACCTAATGTTAATATTAGGGTACAATTTATCATGAAGTTTGTGTGAGTTTTGCTTCAAATGTGATTATGGAAATCGAAAATAATGTGTTTGGAAAGAAGTCTCATGAAAATGCCAGTCAAGGAACACCGAGGAATTCATGAGTTCTGAAGCAGGAAGTGATTGAAATTGAAAAAAATGACGATAAATTTGCTTACTTGTGGATGAAATATTATAATATGATGTGAATAAACTGAAGAAATAGTAATGTACCAGTGCTGAATAAAAATGAACATCAAAATACACATCATGTCCCACAGGAATCTTCTCGCATTGATGTTAAACTGTGTCAGTTACTGTAGAAATATTAGGATTTCTTTGCACCATTCACCAAAGTTAGTTTTCTTTTTTTTAATTTTTATTTATGCTTGTTCAAAACATTACATAGTTCTTGATATATCATATTCCACACTGTGATTCAAGTGGGTTATGAACTCCCATTTTTACCCCATAAACAGATTGCAGAATCACATCAGTTACACATCCATTGATTTACATATTGCCATACTAGTGTCTGTCGTATTCTGCTGCCTTTCCTAACCTCTACTATCCCCCTCCCCTTACCTACCTTCTCCTCTTCTCTCTCTACCTCTTTACTGTAATTCATTTCTCCCCCTTGTATAATTTTTTCCTTTCCCTCACCTCCTCTTGTATGTAATTTTGTATAACCCTGAGGGTCTCCTTTTATTTCCATGCAATTTCCCTTCTCTCTCCCTTTCCCTTCCTCCTCTCATCCATGTTTAATGTTAATTTTCTTCTCATTCTATTCGTCCCTACTCTGTTCTTAGTTACTCTCTTTATATCAAAAAGACATTTGGCATTTGGTTTTAGGGATTGGCTAGCTTCACTTAGCATAATCTGCTCTAATGCCATCCATTTCTCTGTAAAAATTTTGTCATTTTTTAATGCAGAGTAATACTCCATTGTGTATAAATGCCTCATTTTTTATCCATTCATCTATGGAAGTGCATCTAGGTTGGTTCGACAGTCTTGCTATTGTAAATTGTGCTGCTATGAACATCAATGTAGCAGTGTCCCTGTAGCATTTTTTTTAGGTCTTTAGGGAATAGACTGAGAAGTGGAATACCTGGGTCAAATGGTGGTTTCATTCCCACCTCTACAAGAAATCTCCATACTGCTTTCCAATTTGGCTGCACCAATTTGCAGTCCCACCAGCAATGTACAAGTGTACCCTTTTCTCCACATCCTCGCCAGCACTTGTTGTTGTTTGAGTTCATAATAAATATCTGGAATGGAAAATGCTCAGGAGTTCACAACCTTGAAGGTGGTAGAGGAGTTTCCAAAAGTAAGGGACAGGGTAAATACCACAAACATGGAGCTGTGTCAGCCTTAAGACTTCTTGAGAAAATGCCTCTGAGGTTGGGCACTTGAAATATATGTTGTTGTCAGGAGCTTTAGCTTCCTTTGCAGTGAGAACATCAAAGCTGAGTCTGCATCTATGTGACCTGGACGACATGTTTTTTTTTATTTTCCTATGAACACGAGGCAGCAGTACTGAATTCTCTCTTTGTAGGCAAACTGGGGCTACTGGGGGCTAAGTGTCTCCCCATGTGGACTGTGAAGCCATTTGATCATCCTTCACATTTAATCATGTTATTTGATGCTGCACTGAAAGTTTGGTATTTACTTTACGAAATAAAGGAGTTTAACTGTGATACAGTGCTGCAGGGAGTTCTGTCACGTGTGGTGGTCAGGATCGGCAGGAGAATGTACCAAGAAGGCTTCTATCACACATAGTTGCCCCCTTGACCATAGCAACATGATTCTGAACATTGCCCTGAAACCTCTCCATACAACAAGATGCCTTTACATCCAAAGGTCTGCTAGCTGCACCATGTCAGTCACAAACCATTTATAAGCCAATGGCAGATCCACGTGGCCCCACCACAGTTGTTTTTTCACACACCTACACTCTACTGCTCTTGGCCCACTACTCAGCAGGCTCCAACTTACTGGCATATCTTTTCTACACCATTATCATGAAACTCAGTCAAACCAGGCACTGTCTTGTATACTCATGATAAGCAACAGGACATCAAATGGTTTTCCAGTGCCAGCTGGTCATGGAAATTTCAAAAATTTCATTTTATTTTCTAGCCATTTTTCAAGGATGAAGTTGGAGTTACTGTGGGTTTCAATTCATTCAGGAACCATTAAATATTGAGGAATCTCATTTCAATGGAAGCTCTAGAGAACACTCACAGGCAAGTCTTCTGAAAGAGTGGCACAAGGTCACATAAAGCCAGCCACATTGAGGTCTACAATGTGAGGTCCATGTGTGTTTTGACTCTCAACTATTGCTGCCAAGTCTATCAGAATATAATCAAGTGATATCCTCGCTGAGATTCCCAGTGCTCTGTGGAAAGCCACCCTGGGCCTAGATCTCAGTTTCCAAGGGTGACTCTCATGCGTGGCCTCCGAAAATCCCAACACAATTCATGGCAATACTTCTCTAAGGTCAGTTTCAGAACTCAGTCTCCAAGGGGAATCCCACAAGAGTTGAAACCCAGGTGGACGCAGTCATCTTTTCCCACCTCCACACAAATGACCACAATGAAAACCAAAACACTCTCACATGGCCCTCATGTTCTTCCATATAGACACTAATCATAACCTCTGGCTAGAAGTTTCCATGAGGGGCGCAGACCAAGACACTGTCCAAAATAAGCTCCCTTTCCCCTCATTTGCCGAAAGTCAGGGTGGCCTACACACCCTTCCTGTGAACCAGAACTGATCAAATAGGCATGGCGTTAATACTGTTCTGCTTTTCCAATTTGAGGCCTACTGACTGTCAGGTATAGATTCTTTATGTGATTTGGAGTCATCAGAAAACCCAAGCACTTCTGCAGGGGTTCAAAGAACTCATTTGAACTAAAGGATCCTGATTCTTACTTGATGAAGGTCAGGAATATAATAGAGGAAGGCAAGAGACTCATTTGCCATTTCTGTTTTGAATGCACACATGGAATCTATCTTTAGATGCATCAGGTGCTGAGAATCTAAGCCACAACCTCACACAGAACCAAGAGGCTGATTTAGACACATCCTTTTACAAAGCAATTAAGCAAAGAGCAACAGGTGATGCCCATTCATTTTCATTTGAAAACTGTTTTCTTCAGGCTTCACAAAGGGGTGGCCAGAGGCAAAGACCTTCCTGACATTTAGGGCAACAGAAAAACAGGTAAGCAAAAGACCCAAAGCAGGGTTTCTCCACTGAGACTTTCCTGGTCACACTGATATCTGAGTTTTCTGAGATGCTCCCCATTCACTTCAGCTATCAAGTACATGGTCATGTCACAGAGCTTGGAGGTTGTATATATCTTGGACACAAAACCATGAGCCTATTCTGGAGAGTGGCCAGAATTCAGGAAGAAAACAGGATCTTAGGAAGATAGTAGGTTTTGCCCATCCAGAAGGCAAGCCGCGGTCCATTCATCAATTGGGCAGGATGAATGCCAGGAAGCTTTCTACTAGACAGGACACATCCATTAATTCATTCTCTTTTCTAATGTCTACAACCACAGACACAGTGGGATACACAGACATAGAAACACTCACATGTCAAACGACTTACTAGAAACAGTGCAATCCAAACCAAACAAACTGCATTTTCTACCTATTCTCAGAACATGTGACAAAACCACAAAACCACAACCACTCCCACAAAGGCACCTCCTTCCCCCAAGTAGGTCTGTGACTATCCAGAGTGTCCTCTGACTGGTGGGCCATACAATGTTCTCCCGAAATGTCCTGTCCTGACTCAGATCTGGTCTTCTTGGCCAACTCTGTGAAGTTGTCAGGAGCCAGTGGTGAGCCACTACCTGCTTTCTCAGAAACGGTCCCTCTTCAGAGCTCTCCTGGCCTTTGGCCATCCTCACATAGGTAGGTACCAAGAAAGACTGACCCTGTCCTTGGTAAAACCGAACAAGTGAGCCCACTGGGACTGGGACTGGGACTGGCTCTGGGTACCTGTCTTCATGGATCCCAAGTTCAGAGAATTCCTTCACCAAGGAAGTGACATAGGTCACTTCCTTCAGGAACTGAATTAGGTTACTGCCTTGTCAACCAATTTGTCCTAACAGTTGCTTCCAAAGTCCAATGAGTTGGAGGCTGCCCCTTCTTCCAGTGAAACTTTCACAAGTTTGCATGGTATATCAACCATAGGCACCCAAAAAAAGCTCTCCAGATAGGCCTGGTTTGGTCCATCTTCTATACATTAAGAAAAGAAATGTTGATTCAGACACATCCCTTCATGCTAACCAGGTTGTTTGTCATGGAAGATGACTTTTGCTCTCTGACGTCATTCATAGCTGCCTACATTTAATCCAGGGATCATTTCTTTAATGACCCTGGAGGTTTTCAGCAAGTGGAAGATCCCCTAATTTCTGTATTGAAAGACCAACTCTGTCCCTGCTCTTCAGTAAAGTTAGATTGAGAGAACAGTGTATGGTCAGGGTTAATAACATGTTCCATTTGGGTTAGGAATCATTCTGCGGGATGAATTATGGTATTGGGAACATGCGATATTTGTAAGAATATAAGTGAAATATAAGTATGAAAACAGACATCGAGGTAATATTTGAAGCCCACAATTGCATTGGACCCTTGGCTGGGATTCTTAGCTTTGAATTATATTCTGCACAGATGTCTCAGATAAATCGATATACAATGGCATAATTCCTTGTACCTTGGTTGATTGAATGTTGAAGAGAACATCCAGTCAAAAAGAAATAATTTGTAGGATTAGTAAGATTGTTGGTAGGTTTTGAAAGAAGAGTGAGTATAAGATTTGGATGAAAAGATCTTTAGCAATAGGGTTTCGGATAGAGAGTGAATGTAATTGTCAGCACATGTGGAGAGTCTGTCAAAAGGATGAACTGGGGAAAAAAGTAGGAATGCAGATATCAATTGACATTAGGATATCAGGCAAAGTATAAAGTGAGTGATAGAATTATACATTTTCAACAGGCTTGATTTTGAATATATAATCTTAGGAAGAAACAAACATGTAGTCACCAATAGGATGAACTTTTGAGAGCATTAGGCAATATGGACATGGATGTTTTCCGTAATCCATGCTCACTTTTCATTTAGGCTTTGGTACAAACATAAGTTTGACCTCTTCTTTCTGTGTGCAGAATATTACTGTGGTAAAATGTATATGTAGATCAGGTGACATGAGTATTTCTTCCACCATTTCTGGGAGCAATATTTTGAAGACGTATCAATTATTTTTGGAGGTAAAAATGGTGTACACTGTGTCTATAATTATAGAGATAATGCATGAATAGACCATACTGTAAAGAAATATTATAACTGGTTCTAACTTTAAATAATGGATTGAATTGATATCTGAAAATATACAGAAAATCTTACATTGATATACAATCCTTCATTCCAACCAGTAATATATATAATGGTTATATCAGCATTATGGTTTTTCATGAAGAATGTGTGAGTTTTGCTTCAAAAGTGATTATGGAAATCGGAAATAATGTGTTTGGAAAGAAGTCTCATGAAAAGACCAGTCAAGAAACCTGGAGGAATACATGTGTTTTGAAGCAGAAAGTGATTGAAAGTGAAACAAATGCCTATAAATTTATGAACTTGTGGATCAAATATATATACTATGATGTGCGTAAACTGAAGAAATACTAATGTACCACTGTTACATAAAAATGAACGTCAAAATACACATCATGTCCTCTCCCACAGGAATCTACTTGCATTGATGTTAAACTGGGTCAGTTATTGTAGAAATATTAGGATAATGCCGCAGTCTTGCTGGGCACAATCAGCAGCCACTTGTCAAAAGAAACTAACTTTATTTTTAGAACCACACATGCCAAACAAAACAGCCTCTCAGGAAAAACCTTCAGAGCCCCAACTGCCACCACTGGCTTCCCAAAACCTCTCCCTCCCACAGGAGCCTCTCTCCGCCTCCCACAATACTCCTGCTCTTGAGGGCGATTGGCTGGGTCATGTGGGCTGAGTCAAAAAAGTCCCCCAATGAGCAGTTTTGTGGTCTGAAAGGGCAGGGAAACAGCCCATTGAGCATCACCGCAGAGGAGCCAATCAGCTAGGTGTTGCTGGGGCCGCTGTGAGCCAATCATCAGCCAGCAGCTGGAAGTTTGCTGGCAGCAGGAATTTTGCTGGGGCCCCTTCGGCTGTGGCTCTCAACATCTTCGCCTCTCTGTTTAAACAACACGCATGTGGCTTAGGGACCGTGCCTGCCTTAGGTTGTCCAATAGTACATATGGTCTTTACCCTTTAAGTTGGTACCATTGCAATTGGATCTTACCCGTCACTGACTACCCGTCCAGTTTAGAGCCACACCTGTGGAGAGGTCTTTGTACCAGCGGGGGTGGGTGAGGTTTTTTGCCTCACCTCTGTTGGCCCCCCAAATTTTAGCTGGACGATCATGACACGCAGAAGGGAGGAAGATACACCAAGCCAATTGATGGCTCCTTTTGGAAAAATTGTACCACCGATGACATCATCAGCAAATATACCCCAACACTACCACAAGTCGCTGCACCAACAGATAGTTCACAATGCATTTAGGTGAGTTCACAATGTGTCCAGGCAAGTTCTGCAAGCAGTACAGGGATGGCTATTGCAGAAGCCGTAGATTGGTATTATCTTTGATTTCACCTGCACTGGGATGAAGATAGGAACTCTGGCAATAATGTCTAAAGAAAAAAATTATGTAATATTCCAAAAGGCACTAAAACCGAAAAAAAAAATATGTAACATTCCAGAAGGCACATCAAAAACCAAAATGGCCCAAAAAGCAGTCATTGAGGATGAAGTCTCTCACTTTCCTCTGTAAGGTTCCTGACCTCCATAAAATGAGAATAGGGATTTATTGGGTCAAATGAGTTCTTCAAAACCCTGCAGAGTGTAGCCAATGGGTTATTGGGTTTATTCATTACTCCAATTCACATCAAGAATCTATACTCCACAGACAGTAGGCCTCAAATTGGAGAAGCAGAGCAGTATTAAAGTCAGGGTTATTTGATCACTCATGGTTCACAGAATGGGTGTCCAGGCCACCCTGACTTTAGGCAAATGAGAGGAAAGGGAGATTATTTTGGACACTGTCTTGGGCTGTGCCCCTCAAGGAAACGTCAAGCCAGAGGTTATGATGAGTGTCTATATGGAAGAAGATGAGGGCCATTTGGGAGTGTTTTGGTTTTCATTGTGGTCATTTATGTGGCAGTCGGAAAAGATGACTGGGTCCACCAGGGCTTGAACTCTGGTGTGATTCCTCTTAGAGACTGAGTTCTGGAACTGACCTCAGAGAAGTATTGCCATGATTTGTGTTGGGATTTTAGGCGGCCACCCATGAAAGTCGCCCTTTGAAACTGAGATCTAGGCCCGGGGTGGCTTTCCACAGAGCACTGGGAATCTCAGACAGAATATCATATGATGTTATTTTGAAATACTTGCCAGACATAGTTGAGAGTCAAAACACACATGGACCTCACATTGTAGACCTCAATTGGCCTGGCTTCATGTGACTATTTGGCCACTCTTTGGAAAGCCTTGCCTGTGAGAGTTCTCCAGAACTTTCTTTGAAATGAGCTTCCTCAACATTGAATGATTCCTGAAAGAATTGAAACCCACAATGCCTCCAACTTCATCCTTGTAAAATGGCTAGATAAATACCATGAAATTTTTGAAATTCGCATGATGAGGTGGCACTGGAGAACCTTTGATGTCCTGTTGCTGATCATTAGTGTACCAGACAGTGCCTTGATTTATTGGGTATAATGAAAGTGGTGTAGAACAGAGATGCCGGTTAGATGGAGACTGCGGAGTAGGTGGCCCAGAGTTGTGGTGTGCAGTTGTGTGATAAAATATTTATGGTGGTGCCATGTGGATCTGCCATTGACTTCCAAATGGCTTTTAGCTAACATGGTGCACCCAGCAGACCCTTATATGCAAAGGCATCTTGTTATATGGAGAGGTTTCAGGGAAATGTTCAGAATCAGGTTGCTATGGTCAAGGGGGCAAGCTATGTGGGATAGAAGCTGGGTTAGTGCGTTCTCCTGGAGAGTCTGACCCAGCACATGTAACAGAACTCCCTCCAACACTGTGTCCCAGTTGAACTCCTTGTATTTCTTGAAGCAAATACCAAACTCCCAGTTCAGCACCAAGAAACACCATGAAAATTGGAGGATGACTAAATGGCTTCACAGTCCACATGGTTAGACACTTTGGCCCAGTGGCCTCTGTTTACCTACAAAGAGAGAAATCAGCACTGCTGCCTCAGGTTCATTGGAAAATAAGAAACCATGTTCTCCAGGTCACATAGATTCAGACCCAGCTTTGATGGTTTCACTACAAATGAAGACAAAGCTCCTGACAACAATATATATTTCAAGTTCCACACCTCAGAGGCAGATTCTCCAGAAGTCTTTTTTCCAGCAGAGCTCCATGGTTGTGGAATGTTTACCCAATCCCTTACTTCTGGAAACTCCTCTACCTGCTCCCAGGTTGAGAACTCCTGAGAATTTTCCATTCCAGATATGTATTCACAGATTTTCTAACTCTTCTTCTCTAATTGTGTCTCACTTGGGGCAAAGGTAATGTCAAGGCATTGTTCTAGGTGAGAGTGGGAAGATTATTGTGTAGCACATATTTGCATACACATTAGATTCATTTTTCTATTTTCATTTGAAATAATGATCCCTGACACTAACACATACCCTAATAGACTCTGACTACTAATGCTAATATGATGGATAAAAAGAAACGTAACAGAATAGAAATACAGGCCTTTTGTAGGAGGCATGGTGTATACTTGGATTTTCCTTCTCCTTTATCAAGGATATGTGTTATAAATCTAGTCAACTTTTCATTGTAATATTTCTCCATGAGTTTTCAAAGTTAACACATATGTAAATTCCTGTCTCCTTTGCTCTGTAGCCTCTTTAGAACATGTATATTTTTATGCATATATAGACTCCTACCTGGTAACACACGTAAATTCTTGTGATCTCACTAACTTTGGAATATACAAATTATGAGAATAGATCACTTCCCCTAAATACTGATGGAACTGAAAATTCAAACTATGGGTGAGCTTCCTAGTGAACAACATCATACATAAATCCATGTTCAGTAAAATGAATATTTTTAGATATGTGGATGATATATATTTCATGATAAATTTCGATTGGCATATATATTGCTACATTTTATTGTTGTGTGTGTATATATATATATATATATATATATATATATATATATATATATATACCAGATTTTCCAGATTTTCCAAAATATGAAATATATGTGTCTTATTATACACTCCCTAAATTCATTCAAGTTCATGTATGCGATTTAAAATCAACATTTTACATGATTATCATCAGTCTGGCTGGGCACAATTCAGGAGCCAATTGTCAAAAGAAACAAACTTTATTTTTAGAACCACACAAGCCAAACAAAACAGCTTCTCAGGAAAAACCCTCAGAGCCCAACTGCCACCACAGTCTTCCCACAAGCCTCTCCCTCAACCACAAGCCTCCTCCTTTTGAGGCCGATTGGCTGGGTCACATGGGCGGAGCCAAAAAAGTCCACCAATGAGCAGCTCCGTTGTCTGAAAGGGCAGGGAAACATCCCATTGAGCATCACCACAGAGGAGCCAATCAGCTAGATATTGCTGGGGCCGCTGTGGAGCCAATCATCAGCCGGCAGCTGGAAGTTTGCTGGCAGCTGGAGGTTTCCTGGGGCCCCTTTGGCTGTGGCTCTCAACATCTCCCCCTCTCTGTTTAAACAACGAGCATGTGGCTTAGGGACCATGCCTGCCTTAGGTGGTGCAGTAGTACATATGGTATTTACTGGAGACCCTTGGCTGTGGCTATCAACAGGATTTGTATGTACCATTCACTGAAGTTAGTTTTCAGTACTAGGAAACAAATATGTATTTCAGGTGGATAAATATTTCTGAGAAAAATCTTGTGAAAAGTTGATTATAAATCCACATACTTGAACATAAATGAATTTAGGGAGTGTAAATAAGATACATATATTTCATATTTTGAAAAATCTGGAGAGAGAGAGAGAGTGTGTGTGTGTGTGTGTGTATACACACACAGACACATACAGATATTAAAATGTAGCAACATATATGCAAATCTAAATTCACCATGAAATTTACATCAATCAAAGATCCAAAAATATTCAATTTTCTTAACAGGGATTTATGTATAATGTTTTTCTACTAGGAAGCTCACCCATTATTTGAATTATCAGTTCCAACAGCGTTTAGGAGGAGTGATGTCTTCTCACAAATTGTATCTCCCAAGTCAGTCACCTCACAAGAATGTAGGTGTGACACCAGGTATTATTTGATATGTGCATATAAAAATACATGTGCTGAATAGGCTACAGACAAAGGGAGACAGGAATTCACATATTTGTTAACTTTAAAAACACATGGAGATCTATTTCAATTAAAAATAGACTGGATTTATAACACCTGACATTTATCATGCAAAAGGCAAGATCAATTATACACCATGCCTCCTCTGAACTGCTTGTATTTCAATTCTGTTTGTGTTACTTTTCTGCATCATATTAGAATTAGTAGTCAGAGTCTAGTAGGGTATGGGTTCGTGTCAGGGATTCAGTATTTCGAATGGAAAATTGGAAAATGAATCCAATGTGTATGCAAATACGTGCTACACACAAAAAATTCCCACTCTCATTCAGAACAATGGCTTGAAATAACCACGCCCCATGTAAGAAACAATTAGAGGAGAAGAGTTAGAAAATCTGTGAATACATACGTAGAATGGAAAATGCTCAGTAGTTCACAACCTTTGAGGTGGAAGAGACGTTTCCAAACCTTAGGGACAGGGTAAAACTCCACAAACATGGATCTCTGCTGGCCTAAACACTTCTGGAGATACTGACAATGAGGTTGGGTACTTGAAATATATGTTGTTTTCAGAAGCTTTAGCTTCCTTTGTAGTGAGACCATCAAAATTGGGTCTGCATTTTTGTGACCTGGAGGACATGAATTCTTATTGTCCAATGAACATGAGGCAGCAGTGTTGAATTCACTCTTTGTAACTAAACTGTGGCCAATGGGGGATAAGTGTCTCCCCGTCTGGACTTTGAAATCATTTGGTCATCCTCCACTTTTCGTGGTGTTTCTTGCTGCTGCAGTGGGTGTTTTGTATTTGGTTCATGACATACAAGGAGTTAAACTGGGACACAATGCTGGAGGGAGTCCTGTAACGTATGGTGTGTCAGGGTCTGCAGGAGAATGCACCAACCAGGCTTCCATCCCATATTGCTTGCCCCCTTTACCATAGGAACTTGATTCTGAACATTGCCCTGAAAACTCTCCAGTAACATGATGCCTTTACATACAAAGTTCTGCTAGCTGCACCATGTCAGTCACAAGCCATTTGGAAGCCAATGTAAGATCCACATGACCCCACCACAGATGTATTGTCACACACCTGCACACAACTGCTCTAGGCCTGCCATAAATACTGCTCTGCTTCTCCAATTTGAGGCCTACTTACTGTCAGGTATAGATTCTTTATGTGATTTGGCATCATGAGACAACCCAAGCAGTTCTGCAGGACTTTGAAGAACTCATTTGATCCAAAGGATCCCTATTCTCACTTGATGGAGGTCAGGAACCAAACAGAAGAAGGCAAGAGACTTCATCAACAATGACAGATTTTTTGCCATTTTGGTTTTGGATGCACACATGGGATCTTCTTTAGATCTATCAGGAGCTGAGAATCTTAGCCACAGCCTCAAACAGGGCCTAGTGTCTGACTAAGACACATCCCTTTCCAGAGCAATTAAGCAAAGAGCCACAGGTGATGCCCATTCATTTCCATTTGAAAACTGTTTCTTCACGCTTCACAAAGGGGTGGCCTGAGGCAAAGACCTTCCTGACATTCAAGGCAACAGAAACTTAGCTAAGCAAATGGAGCCAAGCAGGGTTTCTCCACTGAGACTTTACTGGTCACACTGATATCTGAGTTTTCTGAGATGTTCCCATTCCCTTCAGCTATCAAGGACATGGCCATGTCACAGAGTTTGGAGGTGGTACATATCTTGGACAATAAACCATGATACTATTCTGGAGAGTGGCCAGAATTCAGGAAGAAAACAGCAACTTAGGAAGTTAGTAGGTGTTTCCCATCCATAAGGCAAGCAACAGTCCATTAATCAATTGCGCAGGATGAATGCTGTGAAGCTTTCTACTAGACAGGACACCTCCATTGATGCATTCTCGTTTCTAATGTCTAAAACCACGGACACAGTGGCTACACAGACATAGAAACACTCGCCTTGTCTATAGACTTACTAGAAACAGTCGACTCCAAACCAAACCAACCACCTTTCCTACCTATTCTCAGAACATGAAACAAAACCGCAAACTCACACCCACAACCAAAAAGGCACCTCCTTCCCAAAAATAGGTCTTTAACTATCTGGAGTGTCCTCTGACTGGTGGGCCATACTATGTTCCACTCGAAATGGCCTGTCTGGTCTCAGATCTTGTCTCCTTGGCCAACTCTGTTATTCTGCGAGGAGCCTGCTGTTAGCCACAACCTGCTGTCTCAAGAAAGGCCCCTCTTCAGAGCTCTACTGGCATTTGGCCATCCTCACATCAGTAGGTACCAAGAAGGTCTGACTCTGTACTTGGTAAATCCAAACAAGTGAGCCCACTGGGACTGGGACTGGGACTGGCTCTTGGTGCCTGTCTTCTTGCATCCCAATTTCAGAGAGTTCCATCACCAAGGAAATGAGGTATGTCACTTTCTTTGCAACTGAAAGAGGTCACTGCCTTGGCCACAACTTTGTCCTAACACTTGCTTCCAATGGTTCCATGAGTTGGAGGGTGCCCCTACTTCCTGTGACAATTTGACTAGTTAGAATGGTATATCAAAATAGATACCATGGAACAGCTCTACACGCAGGCCTGGTTAGGTTCATCTTCTCTACATTAAGAAGAGAGAGTCTGATGCATACACATCCCTTCATCCTGTCCAGGTTGTTTGCCATGGAAGATGGCTTTTGCTCATGCAGGTCCTTCATAGCTGCCTACATCTTCTCCAGGGATCATTTCTGCATCGAACTTTGAGGTTCTCAGCAGTTGGAAGATTACCTACATCCCTAATTGAAAGAATAGCCCTGTCCCTGCTCTTTTGTAATGTTAGATTGAGGCAACAGTGTATGGTTAGGGTTAATAACACGTTCGATTTGGGTTAGGAATCATTCTGTGGGATGAATAAGGTTATTGGGGACCTGCAATATATAGAAATATAGTGGTTAAATATAAGTATGAAAACAGAAATCTAGGTAAGATTTGAAGCTCAGAAGTGCATTTGGCAATAGATTGGGACACGTAGCTTTGAATTATGTTCTGCATACATGTTTCAGAAAAATCGATATACAATGGCATAGGACCTTGTACCTCAGATGATTGAATGTAGTAGAGTACATCCACTCAAAAAGGGATAGTCGATAGGATCAGGAAGATAGTCAGTATGTTTCGGAAGAAGATAGAGTATAGGATTTGGACCAAAGTTCATTAGCAATAGGGTTTCGGTTAGAGAGTGAATGTCAATGTCAGCACATGTGAAGGGTCAGTCACAATGTTGAACTGGAAAAAATATGTAGGAAAGTAGATATCAATAGAGACATTAGGAAATCAGGCAAAGTATAAAGTGAGTGAAAAAACTAGACATTTCCAACAGTTTTGAGGTTGAATATATAATCTTAGGAAGAAACAAAAATGTGGTCACCAATAGGATTGACATTTGAGAGCATTAGGCAACCTGGATATGGATGTTTTTAGTAATCTATGTTAAGTTTCCATTTAGGCTTTGGTACAATCATACATGTGACTTTTGCATTTTGTGTCCAGAATATTACTATGATAACATGCATATGTAGATCAGGTGACATGAGTATTTCTTCCACCATTTCTGGGAGCAATATTTAGAAGACTAATAAATTAGTATTGGGGGTACTAAGAGGTGTACCCTGTGTCTATGAATATAGAGATAATGCATGAATAGACAATATAGTGAATAAATAATATAACTGGTTCCACTTTAAATAATGGATTAAACTGATATAAGAGAATATATAAAAAATACTATATTGTTATAAACTCATTCATTCCAACCAGTTATACATCTAATGGTGATATTATAGTTATGGTTTATCATGAAGTGAGTGTCAGTTTTGCTTTAAAAGTGATAAAAAAAATCAAAAATAATATATTTCGAAAGAAGTCTCATTATAAGACCAGTCAAGAAACCTGGAAGAATCCATGTGTTCTGAAGCAGCAAGTGATTGAAAGTGAAACAAATGCCAATAAGTTTGCTAACTTGTGGATGAAATATATATCCTATGATGTGCATAAATTGAAGAAATAGTAATGTACCAGTGTTGAATTAAAATGAATTTCAAAATACACATCATGTCACATAGGAATGTACTTGCATTGATGTTAAACTGGGTCAGTTACTGTAGAAGTATTAGTATTTGTATGCAACATTAACTGAAGTTAGTTTTCAGTACTGGAAACAATATGTATTTCAGGTGGATGAATATTTCTGAGAATGATCTTGTGAAAAGTTGATTATAAATCCATATACATGAACATGAATGAATTTAGGGAGTGTATATAAGACACATATATTTCATATTTTGAAAAATCTGGGGAGTGTATGTATATTTATATATATATATATATATATATATATATATATATATATATATATATATATATACAAAAAAACACACACAGACAATAAATTAGCAATCAAATTTATCATGAAATATATATCCTCCACAGATGCAAAATTATTTCTTTTAGAACATGTATTTATGTATAATGTTGTTCTTCTAGGAAACACACCCCTAGGTTAAATTTTCAGTTCCAACAGAGTTTAACAGGAGTGATCACTTCTCACAAATTGTATTTGCCAAATTAGCCACCTCACAAAATGTAGATGTGATACCAGGTAGTGTTCTATATGTGCATTTAAAAATACATGTGATGAATAGGCTACAGAGAAAGGGAGATAGCTATTCACATATTTGTTAACATTAAAAACA
The DNA here is from genome assembly GCF_048772815.1 of Callospermophilus lateralis. Lineage (NCBI taxonomy): Eukaryota > Metazoa > Chordata > Mammalia > Rodentia > Sciuridae > Callospermophilus > Callospermophilus lateralis. The sequence continues at coordinate 461,820 of NW_027514387.1, read as the reverse complement.
CATGGAGAACTATTTCAATTAAAAATTGACTAGATTTATAACACCTACAATTAATCATGCAAAAAACAAGTCCAACTATACACTATGATTCCTCTGAACTCCTTGTATTCCTATTCTGTTTGTGTTATTTTTCTCCATCATATTAGGAGTAGTAGTCAGAGTCTATTAGGGTATGCGTTAGTGTCAAGGATTCAGTATTTCGAATGGAAATATGGAAAATGACTCTAATTGGTATGCAAATATGTGCTACACAAAAATGTTCACACTCTCATCCAGAAGATTGCCTTGACATTACCTTAGTTCCAAGTAAGATACAATTAGAGGAGAAAAGTTAGAAAATCTGTAAATACATATCAGGAATAAAAAATGCTCAGGAGTTCACAAACTTGTAGGTGGTAGAGGAGTTTCCAAAAGTAAGGGACAGGGTAAACACTCCACAAACATTGAGCTCTGCTTGTGTAAAGACTTCTTGAGAAACTCTCTGAGGTGGGCTCTTAAAATACATGTTTTTGTCAGGAGCTTTAGCTTCCTTTGTTGTGTGACCATCAAATCTGGGTGTGCAAATATGTGACCTGAAGGACATTGTTTCTAATTTTCCAATGAAAATGAGGCAGCAGTGCTGAATACTCTTTTTGTACTTAAACTATGGCCACTGGGGTGTAAGTGTCTCCCCGGGTTGACTGTGAAGCCATTTGGTCATGCTCCAATTTTCGTGGTGTTACTCCTTGGTGCACTGGGAGTTTGGTATTTGCTTCATGAAATACAAGGAGTTCAACTGGGACACAGTGCTGGAGGGAGTTCTGTCACGTGTGGAGGGACACAGTCTGCATGAGAATGCACCAACCAGGATTCTGTCCCACATAGGTTGCCCCTTTGTCCATAGCAACCTGATTCTGAACATTGCCCAGAAACCTATCCATATAACAAGATGTCTTTACATATAAGGGTCTGCTGGCTGTACCCTGTCAGCCACAAGGCAATTGGAAGCCAATGGCAGATCCACATGCCCCAACACACATGTTTTATCACACACCTTCACACCACTGCTCTAGGCCCACTAATGAACAGGCTCCAACATACTGGCATCACTGTTCTACACAATTTTCATGAAACCCAGTCAGTCAAGGCACTGTGAGATACACACTCATGATCAGCAACAGGACATCCAAAAGTTTTCCAGTGCCACCTGGTCATGGGAATTTCAAAAGTTTCATGGTATTTATCAAGCCATTTTTTGAGGATAAAGTTGGAGGCTCTGTGGGTTTCAATTCATTCAGGAACCATTAAATGTTGAAGAAGCTCATTTCAATGAAAGATCTTGAGAACACTCACAGGCAAGTCTTCCCAAAGAGTGGCCAAAAGGTCACATGAAGTCAGGCCCATTGAGGTCTACAATGTGAGGTCCATGTGTGTTTTGACTCTCAACTGTGGCTTTAAAGAATTTCAGAATAAAATCATGTGATATCCAGGCTGAGATTCCCAGTGCTCTGGGCAAAGCCACCCTGCACCTAGATCTCCCTGCACCACAATTAATACCTGAGATCTAGGTTGCATGGCCTAGTAAAATCCAAACACAATTCATGACAATACTTCTCTTATGTCACTTCCAGAATTCAGTCTCTAAGGAGAATCATACCAGAGTTCAAGCCCAGGTGGACCCAGTCATCTGTTCCAAGCGCCAAACAAATTACCACAATTCAAAACAAAATGCTCCCACATGCCCCTTATCTTCTTCAATTTGAGGCCAAATGACTGTGAGGTTTAGATTCTTTATGTAAATTGGATTCATGTGAAAACCCAAGCACCTATGGGCTAAACTCTGCAGGGCTTTAAAGAACTCATTTGACCCAAAGGATCCCTATTTTCACTTGATGGATGTCAGGGCCATTAGAGAGGAAGGTGAGAGTCTTCATCCACAATAACTGCTCTTTTGGCCATTTTGGTTTTGGATGCACCCATGGGATCTTTCTTTAGATCCATCAGGTGCTGAGAATCTAAGCCACAGCCTCACACAGGGCCAAGAGGCTGATTCAGACACATCTCTTTCCAAAGCAATTAAGCAAAGAGCAAAACACACACAGACATTATAAAGTGGCAATATATATGCCAATTGAAATTCATGATGAAATATATATCGTCCACAGATCCAAAAATATTAATTTTACTGAACATGGATTTATGAATAATGTTGTTCAACTAGAAAGGTTACCCTTAGGCTGAATTTTATGATCCAATAGCGTTTAGGAGGAGTGATCTCTTGTCATAATTTGTATCTGCCATGTCAGCCACCTCACAAGAATGTATATGTGATACCAGGTAGGATTCAATATGTTTATATAAAAATACATGTGATGAATAGGCTACAGAGAAAAGGATACAGGAATTCACATATTTATTAACTTTAAAAACACAAGGAGAACTATTTCAATTAAAAATTAACTAGATTTATAACACCTGCCCTACATAATGCAAAAGGCAAGTCCAACTATACACCATGCCTCTTCTGAACTGCTTGTATTTCTATTGTGTTTGTATGCACTGTGGGTTTCAAGAACCATTAAATGTTGAGGAAGCTCATTTCAATGAAACTCTGGAGAACTCTCATAGGCAAGGCTTCCCAAAGAGTGGCCAAAAGGTTAGATATAGCCAGGCCCATTGAGGTCTACAATGTGAGGTCCATGTGTGTTTTGACTCTCAACTATGGCTACCAAGTCTTTAAGAATAAAATCATGGGATATCTTTGCTGAAATTCCCAGTGCTCTGTGGAAATCCACCCTCGGCCTTGATCTTAGTTTCCAAGGGCGACTCTCATGCTTGACCTCTTAAAATATCACCACAATTCATGGCAATACTTCTTTGAGTTCAGTTCCAGAAGTCAGTCTCTAAGGGGAATCACACAAGAATTCAAGCCCAGGTGGACCCAGTCATCTCTTCCAACCGTCACACAAATGACCACAATTAACACCAAAACACTCTCACATGGCCCTCCTCTTCTTCTATAAAGGCACTCATCAGAACATCTGGCTGGAGGTTTCCATGAGGGGCACAGCCCAAGACAGTGTCCCAAATAAGCTCCCTTGCCACTCATTTGCCTAAATTCAGGGTGGCTTGGACACCCTTCTTGTGCACCAGGAGTGATCTGAAAGGGTAAAATAAATTGAAATTAAAGTGTAAAAGTTGAAGTGTAAAAGACCGGGTTTTGTAAAGTTTCTAAGCTGCAAGGCCTGAGTTAAAATGTAAAGGACCAGGTATTGTTAAGTTCCTATGCTACATGCAAAACCTGAAATTCCTGTAGCTTGTAGTACAATTCCGGACTGCCCAGTAAATATTCCCCCTGACCGCCTGGTTGTTTAATAACCTAGGACCCTGTGTGGCCTGGCACATAGGCATCGCAAGGCCTAAAGCAATCTGTTTGAATGTGTACCTCGCTTTAGAACTCACCTATCACTCCCGCCTGACCTGTTCCTGCCAATGAATGAACTAATCATGTTTAGGAATTGTTGTTTGATTTTTCTGCGGTGTATGTTGATTTCTTAAAGGAGACTGTGATATATGTAAAGTCCCGCCCTCCCCAAAAAGTGTACTTACGCACTGCTCAACCCCTGCTCGGGGCTCTGGGCTGCTCTCCCTTCTTGAGTGAGCACGTATCCCCAGCATGCTGGATTGGATCCTCAATGAACGCCTTTTTCTGTTGCATGAGCCGCGTTCTCTTGGTGGTCTCTTCCTCCGACGTTAACCAGACCCTTACATTTGGTGCGTTGGCCGGGAATCACGCAGCATAGGACAAGGACACCCCAACAGACCACTCTGGAGGTAAGTAAGGCGCTTCTTTTCATTTTTCCTTGTGATCACTCAGAGCTTTTTGTTCAGGTTCCATTTTTCCGTTTTTGGTTTGGGTTGGCAGAGTGGCTTCCAGCGGAGAACATAAGTTCCCCCTGTCAGTGGTGGACAAACGTGTCCTAAAGCCACAGGCCATGTCCTTGCAAGGGATGCCTTGGAGGACTCGGGGAGTGACGGATGTGCTCTCATTAGGTGAGGAGGGACGAATGAGCCCACATTAGGTGACTCTGCTGGCAACCAATCATATCTTGCTGACTACTTTTTTTCTCTCAGGTTGAATTCACTGTCTGTCTTTGTGGTCTAACCCATCAGGTTTTGCCAGTTACTAGGTTCTAATCTTTACTTCTGAACTCGTGTTAAATGTTAACTGTGTGTACATGTTTGTGTCACGTTTGTATTGTCCTTGCCTCTGTTTGAGAAACTCTCATTATGGGACAAAGCCATTCCATGCCTCTGTCCTTGAAGCCATTCCTGGTCCCTGCCTCCAATCCGACCCCTTCACCCAGGATCCTATCACTCAAGCCTTCTACTCCTCCCCCTCTTCCCTCCATTCTCCCTGAGTCACAAGATTGTAGATCTTGGGGTTGTGAACAAATGGGAGCTGCATGATGGTCTTTGTGTGTCATTTTATTTGTGTTTCTGTTAAATGTGATGGCATTGTTTGGTCCGATGCAGAGTCCCGAGTTCCAACCTGCATTACATATGTGGAAGTTACTTTAGCTAAATTTTAAACTAATGCTTCTCCTGTGAGGGACCAAAAGTCAATAGAACCGCCAGTTTTTCTGTTCTCACCTTTTCACCTCTCTTAGCTGTGCTTTAAAGAACTTTGATAAACTTTACTCCCCTTTGTTAAGCAAGATTACGCAAGCAGTGATTTCTTTTCTTCCCGTAGTTGGATTGAGCATGCCCACTGCAGAGGGAAATGTCTGGGGTCTAAGAACTTTGATATCTCGCTTAAAGTTTTCTCAAAACCCTGTCCTCATTATTAAATTGGCATTAATTGGCTTTGGGATGGGAACCAAGCCTTCAGTCATAAATTTTGACACCCAAGAGGGGACTTTAAATAAACCCCACTCTGCCCTCTTGGGGAAGCCTAGCACTCAAAACAACTGAAGCAGAGAATGAAATTTTTGGGAGCTGACTACTGCAAAGTTGGGAGACATAGAATATGCCTGGTGCCTGGGGTCAAAGCAAACCAGAGGAACTAATCCTGTAAGTAAATGGTGAGGCTAAGGGACTCCCAGCAGCTGCCAGATCCATTTTGCTGTGGGGAACTCCCTTATTCCTTACGTGCACTTTAAGGATTTCTCCACCTGTGTTTACTTAACAAAAAGGACAATGAATGCATTAATATGTTGATATTATAGATTGTTTCTTGGGGATGATCTAGGGTGAATGTGCATCTAGAAATGATTTTTTTATTTTAACCATCTGGAATCTAAATGGGTTTCTAAAGCATTGCACTAACTTACAGTTAAAAGTTGGGTTTAAACAATTGTTTAGTTTGATTTCAGGTAGTTCATGCTAGGAAACTTAAATACTTAGGGTAAAAAAAAAATAAAGAGTTTTAATTTTGAACTAGACAGCCTGAAAAAATTTCACTAGATATATCAGTGCATTAACTTGGGAAGAGATAATAAATTATGATATGGTATCTATTCCCATCAGTGTGTAAGATTTTAAAAAATGGTACTAAATTAAAACGTTGGTCTGGCTTATTGAAATGACATTAATTAGCAACAGTCTTGGAAATTTTTAAAGCTTAATTTTGGATACACATGGTAGCATGTGGTTCTTTTTAAAAATTTTTCAGCCAATTTAATTTAACTTAATACTATTAGAAACTTCATAAGAAAGAAAGGGGCTTAATGATCCTATAGAAACTTCTTCTGATGGTGGCATTAATATTATCAAAAAATGATCCTATTTTCAGTTTTGTGTGAGCAAGTTTTTCTAGTGTAGAAAAATCTAAAGAAATAAAATTTTGAGAATTACATCTTAAACTTGCATCAAAATTTTCAACATCCAAACCTGGAAATTATGACTTATAGATAAATGCCTTAGGCATGAGGTTTCTTCTCAGAATTCCAGTCTTTCCAGTTTTCCAGACCTCAGCCAGGACTTACTTTGATATGCAAATAAAAGAAGCCTGCAGCACTCACAGTAGACAGATAAAAAGAGTAAATGTGTCTTTTTACCTGAACTCAAACTAGACCTAACCAAAAAAGTATATAATATGGTATTTACTAATTACTGGCCAGTCATCATTTTTAGGACTCTTGCTTTTCTTAGATTCTGTAATTTTTTTTTTGAGCTCATGATCTTGATTCTGCTGATGGGTTAATATTTTCTGATCAGTTCTATTTTTGATCGACTCTGGAGTTTTCAGCATTGCAATGGAGATTTCACCTGAAAAAAGCTACAAGGCCTTTACTATTGTGTTATGTGTTACATTTGTGTTACGTGTTGTATGTTGGTATGTCTGTATGTGTGTATGTCCATATATCATGCAGGGATATGACAATTGACAGATAAGGAGCGCTCATGAAAAATTTAAAAATGTATCCACATGTCTTTGATTCACGTGATTCATATGTTTTAATTCAAATTGGGTAAACAGATAAAAATAAAGATGTCTTTAAAATTAGGCCTATAAGTTTTCTAGGTTTTCAAAAAGGCCCTAATAAAATGTAGATGTCTATAAAATAATCTGCTTAAATTCAGAAATTTAAAAGCATTGTATTGAAATGTGAACAGAAAGAGGTTAGTAGATGGAAAAGAGAAATTAAAGGTTCTAGATATAGATATAATAGAGGAAAAACGTGTTTCTGGATAAGAGAGTCTATATGATTAAGTAATTAAAAGGGTTTAAGTAAATAATAAAAAAAGGTGTGTGTAACTTGGTTATATGTGTAAGTTTTGAGCAAGTAATCTTAAAAAATTAAACAGCTGGTAAAACAAGTACTGTTTTTATAAAATTGTGCCATGTTATTTCTTTAAAATCTAAACTTGTTTAATACAAAAACATCAATGTAATTGTGGTGTTAATGTGTTCATATCTTCCAGGTATACAAGTCTGTAAGGTAGAAGCTTGCAAAGACCATTGTATCAAGCTGGTGTTCTAAGGTTGTATGGTAATTCTAGGCTTAAAAGAAAAACATGTTGGAGATTTATGTATATCATTTGTGTTCTATAATTGGACTTGTTATCAATAAGATACGTACAGTTCCATGTTACTTTTTACACTGAGATACAATCTAAAAGTGTTTTTAACTTAATGAGAGCCAAATCTGTGAAGGTTTTATTGTAAACTCAAAGGTAATGCCCATTCATTTCCATGTGAAAACTGTTTTCTTCAGGCTTCACAAAGGGGTGGCCTGAGACAATGTCTTTCCTGATATTCAGGGCAACATAACAATAGGTAATCAAAAGGCCCAAAGCAGGGTTTCTCCACTGAGACTTTACTGGCTACACTGATATCTGAGTTTTCTGAGATGCTTGCCATTCCCTTCAGCTACCAGTACATGGCCATGTCACAGAGCTTGGAAGTGGTACATATATTTGACACAAAATCATGAGCCTATTCTGGAGAGTGGCCAGAATTCAGGAAGAAAACAGGAACGTAGGAAGATAGTTGGTGTTGCCCATTGATAAGGCAAGCCACACTCCATTCATAAATTGTGCCGGATGAATGCTGGGAAGTTTTCTCCTTGAGAGGATACACCCATTGAGGCATTATCTTTTCTAATGTCTACAACCACGAAAACAGTGGGATACACAGACCTAAAAACACTTGCCTTGTCAAAGGACTAACTAGAAACAGTCCACTCCAAACCAAACACACCCCCTTTCCTAACTATTCTCAGAACAACAACAACAAAAAAAAAACCACAAACCCACACCCACAACCACAAAGGCACCTCCTTCCCCCAAGTGGGTCTGGAACTATCCAGAGTGTCCTCTGACTGGAGGGCCATACTATGTTCCCCAGAAATGGTCTGTCCTGTCTCAGATCTGGACTCCTTGGTCAACTCTGTGAAGTTGTCAGGAGCCAGCAGTGAGCCTCTACCTGTTTTCTCCGGAAGGGCCCCTCTTCAGAATTTTTCTGGAATTTGGCCATTCTCACATAAGTAGGTACCACAAAAGACTGACTCTGTCCTTGGAAAATCCAAACAAGTGAGAACACTGGAACTGGTGCTGGGACTGGGCCTGGGTGCCTAGCTACCTGGAACCAAAATTTGGAGAGTTCCATCAACAAGGATGTGAGGTGAGGTCACTTCCTTTAGTAACTGAATGAGGTCACTGCCTTGGCAACCAATTTGTCCTAACATTTGCTTCCTAAGGTCTCATAACATGGAGGATGTCCCTACTTCCTGTGACACTTTCACAAGTTAGAATGGTAAAGAAACAATAGTCACCTGGGAACAGCTCTCCACACAGGCCTCTCCTCTACATTAAGAAGAGAGAATCTGATTCAGACACAACCCTTCATCCTGACCAGGCTTTTTGCCATGGAAGATGCCTTTTGCTCTCTCAGGTCCTTCATAGCTGCCTACATCTTCTCCAGGGATCATTTCTGCATGGAACTTTGAAGTTTTCAGCAGGTGGAAGATTCCCTGCATTCCTGTATTGTAAGACCAAATCTGTCCCTGCTTTTCTGAATACTTAGATTGAGGGAACAGTGTATGGTTAGGGTTAATAATATGTTCAATTAAAACCAAAATACTCCCACATGGCCCTCATATTCTTCCATGTAGACATTCATCATAACCTCTGGCTGGAGGTTTCCATAAGGGGCGCAGCCCAAGACAGTGTCCAAAATAAGTTCCCTTGCCCCTCATTTTCCTAAAGTCAGGGTTTCCTGGACACCCTTCCTGTAAACCAGGATTGATCAAATAGGCCTGCCAGTAATACGGCTCTGTTTCTTCATTTTGAAGCCTACTGACTGTGAGGTATAGATTCTTTATGTGATTTGGAGTCATGTGAGAACCCAAGCACTGCTGCAGGGCTTTGAAGAACTCATTTGTCTCAAAGGATCCCTATACTTACTTGATGGAGGTCAGGAACCTAACAGAGGAAGCAAGAGACTTCATCCACAATGACTGATTTTTTTGCCATTTTGGTTTTGGATGCACACATGGGATCTTTCTTTAGATCCATCAGGTGCTGAAAATCAAAGCCACAGCCTCTCTCAGAGCCGAAAGGATGATTCAGACACATCCCTTTCCAAAGCAATTAAGCAAAGAGCCACAGGTGATGCTCATTCATTTCCAATTGAAAGCACTTTTCTTCAGGCTTCACAAACTGGTGGCCTGAGGAAAAGACCTTCCTGACATTCAGGTCAACAGAACAGTAGGTAAGCAAAAGGCACAAAGCAGGGTTTCTCTACTGAGACTTTACTGGTCACACTGATATCTGAGTTTTCAGAGATGCTCCCAATTCCCTTCATCTATCCAGTACATGGCCATGTCACAGAACTCGACGGAGGTCCATATCTTGGACAAAAAAACATGAGCCTATTATGGAGAGTGGCCAGAATTCAGGAAGAAAACAGGAACTAAGGAAAGAAGTAGGTGTTGTCCATATAAGGCAAGCCACAGTCCATTCATAAATTGGGAAGGATGTGTGCTGAGATGCTTTCTACTAGACAGGACACATCCATTGATGCATTCACTTTTCTAATATCCACAACCACGGAAAAAGTGGGATACACAAACATAGAAACACTCGCCAAGTCAAATGACTTACTAAAAACAGTCCACTCCAAACCAAACATACTGCCTTTCCTACCTATTCTCAGAACATGATAAAAAAAACACGAATTCATACCCACACCCACAAAGGCACCTCCTTCCCCCAAGTAGGTCTGTGACTATCCAGAGTGTCCTCAGACTGATGGGCCTTACTCTGCTCCCTCGAAATGGACTGTCCTGTCTCAGATCAGGTCTCCTTTACCAACTCTGTAAAGTTTTCAGCATCAATCAGTGAGTCACTACCTGCTTTTTCAGGAAAGGCCCCTCTTCAGAGCTTTCCTGGCATTTAGCCATCCACACATCAATATGTACCAAAAAGACTGACTCTGTCCTTGGTAAATCCAAACAAGTGAACCCACTGGGACTGGGACTGGGACTGGCTCTGAGTGCCTGGCTTCCTGGATCCCAAGTTCAGAGAGTTCCATCACCAAGGAAGTGAGGTAGGTCACTTCCTTCAGGAACTGAATGAGGTCACTACCTTGGTAACCATTTTATCCTAACATTTGCTTCCAAGGGTCCCACGAGAGAGAGGCTTCCCCTACTTCCTGTGTCACATTCACAAGATAGAATGGTATATCAACCATAGGCACATGTTAACAGCTCTCCACACAGACCTGGTTTGGTCCATCTTCTCTACTTTAAGAAAAGAGAGGCTTATTCAGACACATCGCTTCATCCTGACCAGGTATTTTACCAAGGAAGATTACTGTTGCTCTCTCAGGTCCTTCATAGCTGCCTACATCTTCTTCAGGGTTTATTTCTGCATGGAACTTGAGGTTCTCAACAGGTGGAAGATCCCCTACCTACCTGTATTATAACACCAACTCTGTCCCTGGTCTTTGTAAAGTTAAATTGAGGGAACAGTGCATGGTTAGGGTTAATAACATGTTCAATTTGGGTTAGGAATCATTCTGCGAGATGAATAATGGTATTGGGGACCTCCGATATTTACAAGCATATATAGGTGTAATATAAGTATGAATACAGAAATCTAGGAAAGATTTGAAACCCAGATGAACACTGGGCCCTTGATTGGGATACTTAGCTTTGAATTATTTCCGCAAAGTTGTCTCAAATAAATCGTTATACAATGGCATAGGACCTTGTACCTTGGATGACTGAATGAGGAAGAGATCCTCCAGACAAAAAGGGATAGTTCCAAAAGTTATTTAGATATAGGGTTTTGGTTAGAGAGTGAATGCAAATGTCAGCATATGTGAAGAGTCAGTCACAGTGATGAACTGGGGAAAATGTGTAGGAAAGCAGATATCAATAGAGACATTAGGAAATCAGGGAAAGTACAAAGTGAGTAATAGGATAAGACGTTTTTAACAGGGTTGAGTTTGAATATATAATCTAAGGAAGAAACAAATATGTAGTCACCAATAGGAATGATATTTGAGATCATTAGTTAATCAGGACATGGATGTTGTTAGTAATACATGCTCACATTAAATTTAGGCTTTGGTACAATCATAAGGGTGTCCGTTGCATTTTTTGTCAGGAATATTACTGTGATGAAATGTAAATGTATATCAGGTGACTACAGTATTTCTTCAAACATTTCTGAAAGCAACATTTTAAGACTTATAAATTAGTATTGGGGACACAAGTACGTGTACCCTGTGCCTATGATTATAAAGATGATGCCTTAATAGACCATACTGTAAATAAATAATATAACTTGATCAAACTTTAAATAATGGATTGAATTGATATCTGAAAATATATAGGAAATCTTATATTGATATACATAAGTTCATTCTAACCAGTTATACATCTAATGGTAATTTTAGCATTATGGTTTATCATGAAGAGTGTGGGAGTTTTACTTCAAAAATGATTATGGAAATCGAAAATAATGTGTTTGGAAATAATCTCATGAAAAGTACAGTCAAGAAACATGGAGGAATACATATATTCTGAAGCAGGAAGTAATTGCAAGTGAACCAAATGCGTACAGATTTGTTAACTTGTGGATGAAAAGTTTTATCTTATAATGTCCATAAACTGAAGAAATAGTAATGTACCAGTGTTGAATAAAAATGAACTTCAAAATACACATCATGTCCCATAGGATTTTACTTGCATTGATGTTAAACTGGGTCAGTTACTGTACAAATATTAGGATTTGTAAGCACCTTTCACCGAAGTTAGTTTTCAGTACTGGGAAATAAATATGTATTTCATGTGGATGAATATTTCTGAAAATAATTTTGTGAAAATTTGATTATAAATCCACATATAGGAACATGAGTTAAATTAGTGAGTTTAAAATAAGACACATATATTTCATATTTTGAATAATCTGGAGAAAAAAAAATATATATATATATATAAAGATACAAACACAGACATTAAAATGTAGTAATATGTATGCCAATCAAAATTCATCATGAAATATATATCATCCTCATATCCAAAACTATTCTTTTTACTGAGCATGGATTTATGTATAATGCTGTTCATCTAGGAAATTCACCAATATGTTGAATTTTCAGTTCCATCAGTATTTAGGGGGAGTGATCTCTTCTCACAATTTGTATCTTCCTAAAACAGCAAGCTCACAAGAATGTACGTGTGATACCAGGTAGGATACTAAATATGCATAATAAATTTCATGAGATGAATAGGGTACAGAGAAAGGGAGACAGAAATGTACATATGTGTTAACTTTAAAAACTCATGGAGAAGTATTACAATGAAAAGTTGACTAGATTTATAACACATTCACTTGATAAAGCAGAAGGCAAGTCCTAGTATACACCATGCCTCCTATGAACGGCCTGTATTTCTATTCTGTTAGGTTTCTTTTTCTACATCATATTGAGATTAGTAGTCAGAGTCTAGTAGGGTATGGGTTAGTGACAGGGATTCAGTATTTCTAATGGAAAATAGGAAAATGAATCTAATGTGTATGCAAATATTTGCTAGACAAAAATCTTCCCACTGTCCTCCAAAACAATGCCTTGATATTTCCTTCGCCACAAGTAATACACAATTAGTGGAGAAGAGTTTGAAAGTCTGTGAATATATATCTGGAAAAGAAAATGCGCAGGAGTTCACAACCTTGGAGGTGGTAGTGGAATTTCCAAAAGTAAGGTACAGGGTAAACACTCTACAAACATGGAACTCTGGTTGCCTAATGAGTTGTTGAGAAACTGCCTCTGAGTTTGGGCCCTTGAAAAATTTGTTGTTGTCAGGAGATTTAGCTTCCTTTGTATTGAGACCATCAAACCTGGGTCGGCATCTATGTGACCTGGATGACATGGTTCCTTATATGCTATTGAACATGAGGCAGAAGTTCTGAATTTTCCCTTTGTTAGTAAACTGAGGACACTGGGGTCTAAGTGTCTAACCATGTGATCTGTGAAGCCATTTGGTCATACTCCACTTTTCGTGGTGTTTCTTACTGCTGCACTGGGAGTTTGGTATTGGCTTCACGTAATACAAGGAGAAAAACTTTGACACAGTGCTAGAGGGAGTACTCTCACGTGTAGTGGATGAGGGTCTGCAGGAGAATGCACCAACCAGGCTTCTATCCCAAAAAGCTTGCACCCATGTCGATAGCAATCTGATTCTGAACATTGCCCTGAAACCTCTCCATATAACAAGGTCCCTTTACTTGTAAGATTCTGCTGGCTGCACCATGTCAGTCACAAGTCATTCGGAAACCAATGGCAGAACCACGTGTCCCCACGACAGATGTTTTATCATACACCTGCCCACCACTGCTCTGGGCCCACTAGTCAGCAGGCTCCAACTTTCTGGCATCTCTGTTCTCACCATTTTCATGAAACCCAGTCAATCAATGCAATGTCTGGTACACTCGTGATCAGCAACAGATATCCAAAGGTTCTCCAGTGCCACCTGTTCATGGGAATTTAAAAAATTCATGGTATTTATATAGCCAATTTTCAAGGATGAAGTTGGAGGCACTGTGGCTTTCAATTTATTCAGGAACCATGAAATGGTGAGGAAGATTATTTCAATTAAAGCTCAGGAGAACTCTCAGAGGCAAGGCTTCCCAAAGAGTGGCCAAAAGGTCACATTAAGCCAGGCCCATTGAGGTCTACAATTGAGGTCCATGTGTGTTTTGACTCTCAACAATGGCTGCCACGTCTTTCTGAATAAAGTCATGTGATATCCTGGCTGAGATTCCCAGTGCCCTTTGGAAAGCTATCCTGGTCCTAGATCTCAGTCTCCAAGGGCAACTCTCATGTGTGGCCTCCTAAAATCCCAACACAATTCATGTCAATACTTCTCTGAGTTCATTTCCAGAACTCAGTCTCTAAGGGGAATCACTCCAGAGTTCAAGCCCATGTGGACCCAGTCATCTCTTAAAACTACCACACAAATGACCACAATTAAATCAAAACACACCCACATGGCCCTCATCTTCTTCAATATAAACTCTCATCATAACCTCTTGCTGGAGGTTTCCATGAGGGGCGCAGCCTAAGACAGTGTCCAAAATAAGCTCATTTGCCCCTTATTTGCCTAAATTCAGGGTGGCCTGGAAACCCTTCCTGTGAATCAGGTGTGATCAAATAGGCCTGCCATTAATACTGCTCTACTTCTCCAATTTGAGGCCTACTCTCTGTGGGGCATAGATTCTTTATGTGAATTGGGGTCATGAGAAAACCCAAGCACCTATGGGCTACCCTCTGCAGGGCTTTGAAGAACCCATTTCAGTGAGTCTAGGAGTTGGACCAAAAGTTCTTTAGATATAGGGGTTTTGTTAGAGAGTGAATGTAAATATCAGCATATTTCAAGAGTCAGTCACAGTGATGAACTGGGGAAAATGTGTAGGAAATCAGATATCAATAGAGACATTAGGAAATCAGACAAAGTACAAAGTGAGTGATAGGATGAGACATTTTTAACAGGGTTCAGTTTCAATATTTAATCTTAGGAAGAAACAAATATGTACTCACCAATAGGAATGATATTTGAGATCATTAGTTAATCAGGACATGGGTGTTGTTAGTAATACATGCTCACTTTCAATATAGGCTTTGGTACAATCATAAGTGTGTCCGTTGCATTTTGTGTCAGGAATATTACTGTGATGAAATGTATATGTATATCAGGTGACTAGAGTATTTCTTCCAATATTCTTAAAGCAATATTTTAAAGACTTATAAATTAGTATTTGGGATACAAATAGGTATACCATCGGTCTATGAATATAGAGATGATGCCTTAATAGACCATACTGTGAATAAATAATATAACTGGTTCAAACTTAAAATAATGGATTGAATTGATATCTGAAAATATATAGGAAATCTTATATTGATATACATAAATTCATTCTAACCAGTTATACATCTAATGGTAATATTAGCATTATGGTTTATCATGAAGAGTGTCTGAGTTTTGCTTCAAAAATGATTATGGAAATCAAAAATAATGTGTTTGGAAAGAATCTCATGAAAAGGACAGTCAAGAAACATGGAGGAATACATGTGTTCTGAAGTAGGAAGTGATTGAAAGTGAACTAAATGCCTATAAATTTGTGAAATTGTGGATGAAAGAATATATCCTATTATGTCCATAAACTGCAGAAATAGTAATGTATCAGTGTTGAATAAAAATGAACTTCAAAATACACATCATGGTCCCATAGGTGTCTACTTGCATTGATGTGAAACTGGGTCAGTCACTGTGGAAATATTACGATCTGTATGCACCATTCACTGAATTTAGTTTTCAGTACTAGGAGATAAATATGTATTTAAGGTGGATGAATATTTCTAAGAATTATTTTGTGAAAATTTGATTATAAATCCACATACACACACATGAGTAAATTTAGAAAGTGTATAATAAGACACATATATTTCATATTTTGGAAAATCTAAAGAGAGTAGATATCTATATCTATATAGATAGATAGATAGATAGATAGATAGCTACTCACATACACAGACATTAAAATGTAGCAATATATATGCCATTCAAAAATCATAATAAAATAGATATCATCCACGTATCCAAAAATATTCATTTTACTGAACATTTATTTATGCATAATATTGTTCATCTAGGAAATTCACCCATATGTTGAATTTCCAGTTCCATCAGTATTTAGAGGGAGTGATCTCTTCTCACAATTTGTATCTTCCAAAATAAGCGAGCTCACAAGAATGTACATGTGATACCAGGTAGAATTCTAAAGATGCATTAAAAAATACATGTGATGAATAGGCTACAGAGAAAGGGAGACAGAAATTTACATATGTGTTAATTTTAAAAACTCATGGAGAAGTATTACAATGAAAAGTTGACTATATTTATAACACATACCGTTGATAAAGCCGAAGGCAAGTCCAAGTATACACCATGCCTCCTATGAAAGGCCTGTATTTCTATTCTGTTAAGTTTCTTTTTCTCCATCATATTTGGATTAGTAGTCAGAGTCTAGTAGGGTATGGGTTAGTGTCAGGGATTCAGTATTTCAAATGGAAAATATGAAAATGAATCTAATGTGTATGCAAATATGTGCTACACAAAAATCTTCCCACTCTCATCCAGAACAATGCTTTGACATTACCTTCGCCCCAAATAAGACACAATTAGTGGAGAAAAGTTAGAAAATCTGTGAATACATATGTGGAAAGAAAAATGCTCAGGAGTTCACAAACTTGTAGGAGGTAGAACGGGTTACAAAAAGGAAGAGGGTAAACACTCCACAAACATGGAGCTCTGCTGGCCTAATGACTTTTTGAGAAACTGCCTCTGAGGTCGGGCAGTTAAAATATATATTGTTGTCAGGAGTTTTAGCTTTCTTTGTAGTGAGACCATCAATTCTGGGTCTCCATCTATGTGACCTGGATGACATGGTTTTTTGTTTTCTAGTGAACATGAGGCAGCAGTGCTGAATTCTCTCTTTGTAGGTAAACTTTGGCCACTGGGGTCTAAGTATCTAACTGTGTTGTCTGTAGAACCATTTGGTCATTATCCACTTTTGTGATGTTTTTTACTGCTGCACTGTGAGTTTGGTATTGGCTTCACGAAATACAAGGAGTTCTACTGGGACACAGTGCTGGAGGATGTACTCTCACGTGTGGTGGGTTAGTAAAATGCACCAGTGAGGCTTCAATCCCACATAGCTTTTCAACTTGACAAAAGCAGCCTGATTCTGACCTTTGGCAGGAATTCTCTCCAAATAACAAGATGCCCTTACATAGAAGGGTGTACTGGCTGTACCATGTCAGTCACAAGACTTTCTAAGCCAATGGCAGATCCACGTGGCCCCACCACAAATGTTTTTTTCACACACCTACACTCCTCTGCTCTAGGCCCACTAGTCTACAGGCTCCAACTTTCTGGCATCTATGTTCTACACTTTTTTCATGAAACCCAGTCAATCAAGGCACTGTCTGGTACAATCATGATCAGGAACAGGACATTCAGAGGTTCTCCAGTGCAACCTGGTCATAGTAATTTCAAAAAATTCATGGTATTTATCTAGATATTTTTCAATAATGAAGTTGGAGGCACTGTGGGATTTAATTTATACAGGAACCATTAAAAGGTGAGGAATCTCATTTTAATGAAAGCTCTGGAGAACTTTCACAGGCAAGGTTTCCCAAAGAGTGGGCAAAATGTCACATGAAGCCAGGCCCATTGAGGTCTACAATGTGAATTCCATGTGTGTTTTGACTCTCAACTATGGCTGACAATCTTTCAAAATAAAATCTTGTGATATCCTGGCTGAGATTCCCAGTGCTCTGTGGAAAGTCACCCTGGGCCTAGATCTCAGTTTCCAATGGTGAATCTCATGCGTGGCCTCCAAAAATCCCAACACAATTCATGGCAATACTTCTCTGAGTTCAGTTACACAACTCAGTCTCTAAGGGGAATCACAACAGAGTTCAAGCCCAGGTGGACCCAGGCATCTCTTCAAATTGCCACACAAATGATGACAATTAAAACCAAAACACTCCCACAGGGCCCTCTTCTTCTTTTATATAGACACTAATCATAAACTCTAGCTGGAGGTTTCCATGAGGGGCACAGCCAAAGACAGTGTCAAAAATAATCTCCCTTGCCCCTCATTTGCCTAAATTCAGGGTGGCCTGGACAACATTCCTGTGAAACAGAAGTGATCATATAGGACTGCTGTTAATACTGCTCCACTTCTCAAATTTGAGGCCTACTGACTGTGGGGTATAGATTCTTTGTGTGAATTGGAGTCATGAGAAAACGCAAGCACCTATTGTCCAGCCTCTGCAGGGCTTTGAAGAACTCATTTGACACAAATGATCCCTATTCTAACTTGATGGAGGTCAGAAATATTACAGAGGAAGGCGAGAGGCTTCATCCAAAATGACTGATCTTTTTTCCATTTTGGTTTTGAATGCCCACATGGAATCTTTCTCTAGACCCATCAGGTGCTGAAAATCTAAACCACAGGCTCACACAGGGCCAAGAGGCTGATTCAGACAAATCTTTTTCCAAAGCAATAAAGTAAAAAGCCACAGGTGATTCCCATTCATTTCCATTTGAAAACTCTTTTCTTCAGGCTTCACTAAGGTTTGGCCTGAGGCAAAGACCTTTCTGACATTCAGAGAAACAGAACAATAGGTAATCAAAAGCCCCCAAGCAGGGTTTCTCCTAGGAGACTTTCCTGGTTACTCTGATATGTGAGTTTTCTGAGATGCTCGCCATTCTCTTCAGCTATCCAGTACATGGCCATGTCACAGAGCTAGGAGGTGGTACGTATCTTGTACAAAAATACATGATACTAATCTTGAGAGTGGCCAGAATTCAGGAAAAAAATGAGAACTTAGGTAGATAGCAGGTGTTGCCCATGGATAAGGCAAGCCTTAGTCCATTCATTAATTGGGAAGGATGCATACTGGGAAGTTTTCTACTAGACAGGACACACGCAATGAGCTATTTTCTTTTCTAATATCTACAAAGAAAAACACAATGGGATACACAGACACAGAAACAGTCTCCTTGTCAAATGACTTACTAGAAACAGTCCACTCCAAACCAAACAAACTTCCTTTTTTACCTATTCTCAGATCATGTGAAAAAACCAGAAACACAAACCAACACCCACTAATGCACCTCCTTCTTCCAAGTAGGTCTGTGACTATCTGGAATGTCCTCTGACTGGTAGGACATACAATGTTCCCCAGAAATGGCCTTTCTGTCTCAGATCTGGTCTCCTTGGTCAAATCTGTGAAGTTGTAAGGACGCAGTGGTGAGCCAATTCCTATCCTCTCAGGAAAGACCCCTCTTCAGAGCTTTCTTGGTATTTGGCAACCCTTACATTAGTAGGTACCAAGAAAGACTGACTCTGTTCCTGGAAAATCCAAAGAAATGAGCCCACTGCGACTGGGACTGGGACTGGCTCATGGTGCCTTGCTTCCTGGATCACAAAATTCAGAGAGCTCCATCACCAAGGAAGTGAGGTGAGGTCACTACCTTCAGAAAATGAATGAGGTCACTGTCTTGGCCACCACTTTGTCCTAACAGTTTCTTCCTATTGTCTCCTGACATGGAGGCTGCCCTACTTCCTGTGATACTTTCTCATGTTAGAATGGTATAGAAACCATACTCACCTGGGAACAGCTCTCCACACAGGCCTGGTTTGGTCCATCTTCCCTACATTAAGAATAGAGAGGCTGACTCAGACACATCTTTTCATCCTGACCATGTTTTTTGCCATGGAATATGACTTTTGTTCTCTCAGGTCCTTCATAGCTGCCTGCATCTTCTCCAGGGATCATTTCTGCATGGATTTTGAGGTACTCAGCAGTTGGAAGATCTCCTAACTTCCTGTATTGTAATACCAACTTTGTCCCTGCTCTTCTGTAAAGTGAGATTGAGAGAACATTGTATGGTTAGGATTAATAGCATGTTCGATTTGGGTTGGAAATCATTCTGCTGGATGAATAATGGTATTGGGAACCAGCGATATTTATAAGAATATAGAGGTAGAACATAAGTATGAAAACAGAAATCTAGGTAATATTTGAAGCCCAGAAGGATTTGGACCCTTGATTGGGATCCTTAGCTTGAGTTATGTTTTGCACCGAGGTCTCAGTTAAATTGATATACAATGGCATAAGACCCTGTACCTCAGATGATTAAATGTAGAAGAGATCATCCAGTCAAAAAGGGATTGTGTGTAGGATTAGGAAGATAGTCAGTAGGTTTAGAAGGAAGAGTGAGTCTAGGATTTGGACCAAATGTTCTTTAGCAATAGGGTTTTGGTTAGAGAGTGAATATAAATGACACCATATGTGAAGAGTCAGGCACAATGATGAACTGGGGAAAATATGTAGGAAAGCAGACATCAATAGAGACATTAGGAAATCAGGCAAAGTATAACGTGATAGGATTAGACATTTTCAACAGGGTTGAGGTTGAATACATAATCTTAAGAAGAAACCAATTTGTAGTCACCAATAAGATTGACATTTGAGAGCATTAGGCAAACTGGACATGGATATATTTAGTAATCCATGTTCACATTCCATTGAGGCTTTGGTACAATCATAAGGGTGACCTTCACATTTTGTGTCCAGAATATTACTGTGATAATATGTATATGAAGATCAGGTGACATGAGGATTTCTTCCACCATTTCTGGGGGAAATATTTTGAAAAGATATAAATTAGTACTGGGGATACTAATCGGCTTACCCTGTGTTGATGAATATAGAGATGATGCATTAATAGACCATACTGTGAATAAATTATATGACTGGTTCCAAATTTAAATAATGGATTGTATTGATATCTGAAAAAATAGAGGAAATCATTTATTGATATACATACATTCATTCCAACCACTTATATATCTAATGGTTATATTAGGGTTACCGTTTATCATAAATAGTGTGTGAGTTTTGCTTCAAAAATGATTATGGAATCGAAAATAATGTCTTTAGAAAGAAGTCTAGTGAAAAGACCAGTCAAGAAACATGGAGAAATATAAGTGTTCTGAAGGAGGAAGTGATTGAAAGTGAACCAAATGTTTATAAATTTGTGAACTTGTGAATGAAAGGATATAATTTATGATGTCTATAAACTGAAGAAATAATAACGTACCAGGTTTGATTAAAATGAACTTTAATAAACACATCATATCCAATAGGAATCTACTTGCATTGATGTTAAACTTGGTCAGTTACTGTAGAAATATTAGGATTTGTAAGCACCCTTCCCTGAAGTTAGTTTTCAGTACTAGGAAACAAATATTTATTTCAGTGGATGTATATTTCTGAGAATAAGCTTTTTAAAAGTTGATTATAAATACACATATATGAATATGAATGAATTCAGGCGGTGTATAAGAAGACACATATATTTCATATTTTGGTAAATCTGGAGAATATATATATATATAATGTATATATAGACACACAAACACACACATTATAATGTAGCAATATATATGCCAATTGAAATTCATCATGAAAAATAACTCATCCGCATATCCCAAAATATTGATTTTACTGAACATGAATATTTGAATAGTGTTGTTCATCTAGGAAGCTCACCCATGGGTTGAATTTTCAGTTAAAACAGCGTTTAGGAGGAGTGATCTCTTCTCACAATTTGTATCTGCCAAGTCAGCCACCTCACAAGAATGTATATGTGAAACCAGGTAGGATTCTATTTGTGCATATAAAAATACATTTGCTTAATAGGCTACAGAGAAAGGGAGACAGGAATTCACATTTTTCTTAACTTTAAAAACACATGGAAAATTATTTCAACAAATAATTGACTAGATTTATAACTCCTACCTTATATCATGCAAAAGGTAATTCCAACTATACACCATGCTTCTTCTGAAATGCTTGTATTCCTATTCTGTTTGGGTTATTTTTCTCCATTATATTAGGATTAGTAGTCAGAGTTTAGTAGGGTATGGGTTAGTGTCAGGGATTCAGTATTTCAAACAGAAAATTGGAAAATGAATCCAATGTGTATGCAAATATGTGCTACAAAACAATCTTCCCTCTCTCATCCAGAACAATGACTTGACATTCCTTTTGCCCCAAGTAAGTCAGAATTAGAGGAGAAGAGTTAGAAAATCTGTGAATATATATTTAGAATGGAAAATGCTCAGGAGTTCACAACCTTGGAGTTGATAGAGCAGTTTCCAAAAGTAAGTGACAAGGTAAACACTCCACAAACATGGAGATCTGCTGGCCTAAACACTTCTTGAGAAATTGCCTCTGAGCTTGGGCACTTGAAATATATGTTGTTTTCAGGAGCTTTAACTTCCGATGTAGTGAGACCATCAAAGCTAGGTCTGCATCTATGTGACCAGGAGGACATGGTTTCTTATTTTCCAATGAACATGAGGCAGCAGTGCTAAATTCTCTCTTTGTAGCTAAATTGTGGCCACGGGGGCTAAGTGTCACCCCATGTGGACTGTGAAGCCATTTGGTCATCCTCGACTTTTCATTGTGTTTCTTGCTGCTGCACTGGGAGTTTGGTATTTGCTTCACGAAATACAAGGAGTTCAAGTGGGACACAGTGCTGGAGGGAGTTCTGTCACGTGTGGTGGGTCAGTGTCTGCATGAGAATGCACCAACTAGGCTTCTATCCCACATAGCTTGCCCCTTGACCATAGCAACCTGATTCTAAACATTGCCGTGAAAAATCTCCATATAACAAGGGTTTGCTGGCTCCACCGTGTCTGTGTCAAGGCATTTGAAAGTCAATGGCAGATCCACAGGCCCCACCACAGATGTTTTATCACACACCTGCACACCACTGCTCTAGGCCCACTACACATCAGGCTCCAACTTACTGGCATCTCTGTTCTACACCATTTTCATGATACCTAGTCAATCAAGGCACTGTCTGGTATACTCATGATCAGCAACAGGACATCCAAAGCTTCTCCAGTGCCACCTGGTCATGAGAATTTCTAAAAATTCATGGTATTTATCTAACTATTTTTCACAGATGAAGTTGTTGGTACTGTGGGTTTCAATTCATTCAGGATCCATTAAATGTTGAGGAAGCTCATTTTAATGAAGGATCTGGAGATCTCTCACAGGCAAGGCTTCCCAAAGAGTGGCCAAATTGTCACATGAAGCCAGGCCCATTGAGGTCTCCAATGTGAGGTCCATGTGTGTTTTGACTCTCAACTATGGCTGCCAGGTCTTTCAGAATAAAACCTGTGATATCCTAGCTGAGATTCCCAGTGCTCTCTGGAAAGCCTCTCTGGGCCAAGATCTCAGTTTCCAAGGGCGACTCTCATGCATGGCCTCCTGAAATCCCAACAACATTCATGGCAATACTTCTCTCAAGTCAGTTCCAAATCTCATTCTCTAAGGGGAATCACACCAGAGTTCAAGCCCAGGTGGACCCAGTCATCTCTTCCAACTACCACACAAATGACCACAATTAAAACCAAAACACTCCCACATGGCCCTCATCTTCTTCCATATAAAAACACATCATAACCTCTGGATGGAGTTTTCAATGAGGGGCACATCCAAACCAGTGCCCAAAATAAGCTCCCTTGCCCCTCATTTGCCTAACATCAGGGTTGATTGGACACGCTTCCTGTGAACCAGCAGTGATCAAATAGGCCTGCCGTAAATGCTCCACTTCTCCACTTTGAGGCCTTCTTACTGTGGGGTTTAGATTCTTTTTTTCTGAATTTTTTTGGAAATTTAATTGGAAAGTTAAAAAAAATTGTTTTGCAGAATATTAAATTTCTAATGGCAAAGCCTTCACCTTGTTTGTGAAGGAAACCTTGATGTCTTTCCAATCTGGTTATATGGAGACACTCAAAATTTTCTGTTACATACTACATGGATGAATGGCTAAAGCACATAGTTGTTTAAAACTGAAAGGCAGATACCAGCAAGTAAGATAACAAATAAAAGACAATTTTATTAAAAAATAAAGTTGTTATATGACTCAAATATTGGAAATTCAATTCTTTTTTTTGGTTGTTCAAAACATTATTAAGCTCATGATATATCATCTTTCATACATTTGACTTAATTGGGTTATGAACTCCCATTTTTACCCCAAATACAAATCACAGAATCACATCAGTTACACACTCACGTTTTTACATAATAGCATACTAGTTATTGTTGAATTCTGCTACCTTTCCTATCCCCTACTATTCCCCCTCCCCTCCCATCTTCCCTCTCTACCTCATCTGCTGTTGTTTAATTCTCTCCCTTGTTTTCCCCTCTTTAGCCTCACAACCTCTTATATGTAATTTTGTGTAACATTGAGTAGTCTCCTACCATTTCCATATAATTTTCCTTCTCTCTCCCTTTCTCTCCCCCCACTCATCTCTGTTTAGTTTTAATATTTTTCTCATGTTCTTCCTCCCTGTTCTGTTCTTATTTGCTCTCTCTATATAAAAGGAAACATTTGGCATTTGTTTTTTAAGGATTGGATAGCTTCGCTTAGCATAATCTATTCTAATGCCATTAATTTCCCTGCAAATTCTATGATTTTGTCATTTTCAGTGCTGTGTAATACTCCATTGTGTATAGATGCCACATTTTTATTATCCATTCGTCTATTGAAGGGCATCTAGTTTGGTTCCACAGTCTAGTTATTGTGAATTGTGCCGCTATGATCATCGATGTGGCAGTATCCTTATACTGCTCTCTATTAAGATCCTCAGGGAAGAGTCTGAGAAGGGCGATATCTCGGTCAAATGGTGGTTCCATTCCCAGCTTTCCCAGGAATCTCCATACTGCTTTCCATATTGGACTCTCCAATTTGCAGGCCCACAAGCAGTGTACAAGTGTACCCTTTACCCCACATCCTCACCAACACTTATTGTTGTTCGACTTCATAATGGCTGCCAATCTTACTGGAGTGAGATGGTATCTTAGGGTGGTTTTGATTGCATTTCTCTGACTGCTACAGATGGTGAGCATTTTCTCATGTACTTGTTGATTGATTGTATGTCCTCCTCTGTGAAGTGTCTGTTAAGATCCTTGGCCCATTGTTGATTGGGTTATTTGTTATCTCATTGTTTAATTGTTTTGAGTTCTTTGTATATTCTAGATATTAGGGCTCTATCTGAAGTGTAAGGGGTAAAAATTTGTTCCCAGGATGTAGGCTCTCTATTTAACTCTCTTATTGTTTCTCTTGCTGAGAAAAAACTTTTTTAGATTAAGTAAGTCCCATTTGTTTATTCTTTTTATGAACTCTTGGGCTATGGGTGTCCTATTAAGGAATTTGGAGCCCAACCCCACAGTATGTACATCGTAGCCAACTTTTTCTTCTATCAGATGCAGTGTCTCTGATTTTATATCTGGCTCCTTGATCCATTTTGAGTTAACTTTTATGCATTGTGAGAGAAAGGGATTCCGTTTCATTTTGTTGCATATGAATTTCCAATTGTCCCTGCACCATTTGTTGAAGATGCTATCCTTCTTACATTGCATGCTTTTAGGCCCCTTTTCAAATATAAGAAAGTTGTAATTTTGTGGATATGTCTCTGTGTCCTCTATTCTGTACCATTGGTCCATTTGCCTGTTTTGATACCAGTACCACACTGTTTTTGTTACTATTGCTTTGTAGTACAGTTTGAACTCTGGATTCACACTTCCTGCTTAGAATTGCTTTGGCTATTCTGGGTCTTTTGTTGTTCCATATGAAATTCATGATTACTTTATCTATTTCTACAAGAAATGCCATTGGGTTTTTGATTGGCATTGCATTAAACCTGTAGAGAACTTTGGGTAATATCGCCATTTTGATGATGTTATTTCTGCCTATCCATGTACAGGGCATATTTTTCCATCCTCTAACATCTTCTTCTTTCTCTCCCTTTAGGGTTCTGTAGTTTTCATTGTATAAATCTTTCACCTCTTTGGTTAGGTTGATTCAAAAGTTTTTTATTTTCTTTGAGTATACTGTAAATGGAGTGGTTTTCCTCATTTCCATTTCAGAAGATTTGTTGCTGATATACAGGAATGCCTTTGATTTATGCGTGTTGATTTTATATCCTGCCAATTTGCTGAATTCATTTATTAACTCTAGCAGTTTCTTTGTAGACCCTTTTGGGTCTGTTAAATATATTATCATGTCATCCTCAAATAGCGATAATTTAAGTTCTTCTTTTCCTATTTTTATGCCTTTAATTTCCTTTGTCTGTATCATTGCTCTGGATAGTATTTCAAGAACTAAATTAAATAGAAGTGGTGATAGAGGGCATCCATGTCTTGTTGCAAATTTTAGAGGGAATGCCTTCAGTTTTTCTCCATTTAGGATGATGCTAGCCTGAGGTTTAGCATATATAGCTATTACCATGTTGAGGTAAGTTCCTGTTATTCCTAGTTTTTATAGAGTTTTAAACAAAAAGGGATGCTGTGCTTTGTAGAATGCTTTTTTTTGCATCTATCGAGATGATCATATGGTTCTTCTCTTTAAGTCTATTGATGTGATGGATTACATTTATTGATTTCCGTATATTGAACCAGCCTTGCATCCCTGGGATGAATCCCTCTTGATCATGAAGCACAATTTTTTTATATGCTTTTGTTTTTTATTTGCCAGGATTTTATTTAGAATTTTTGCATCCAAGTTTATTAGAGATATTGGTCTGAAGTTTTCTTTCTTTGAAGTGTCTTTGTCTGGTTTTGGGATCAGGGTGATGTTGGCCTCATAGAATGAATTTGGAAGAACTCCTTCTTTTTCTATTTTTTGAAATAGCTTGAAAAGTATTGGTATTAATTCATCTTTGAACGTTTTGTAGAACTCTGCTGTATAACCATCTGGTCCAGGGCTTTTTTTAGTTGGTAGTCTTTTGAAGGTTTCTTCTATTTCTTCCTTTGTTATTGGTCTATTTAAATTGTGTGAGTCTTCCGGAGTCAAACTTGGCAGATCATATGACATAAGAAATTTATCAATATCTTCATTATCTTCTGTTTTATTGGAATATGGGGTTTCAAAATACTTTCTAATTATCATCTGAATTTCTGTAGTGTCTGTTGTGATGTTGCCTTTTTTATCCCATGTTAGTAATTTGAGTTCTCTCTCTACTTCTCTTCATTAGCATGGCTAAGGCCCTGTCGATTTAATTTATTTTCAAAGAACCAACTTTTATTTTTTCAATTTTTTTGTTTCAATTTTGTTGATTTCTCCTCTAATTTTAATTATTTCTTGTCTTCTACTACATTTGCTGTTTTGCTTTTTTTTTCTAGGTTTTTGAGATGTAGTGTGAGATCATTTATTTGTTGTTTTTTTCTTTTTTTTTTTTTTTTGAGGAAAGAATTCCAAGAAATGAATTTCCCTCTTAAAACTGCTTTCATTGTTTTCCATAGAATCCGGTATGTTTTGTCTGTATTGTCATTTGTCTCTAAGAAATTTTTTTATCTCCTCCTTTATGTCTTCTGTAACCCACTGATCATTCAGTAACATATTGTTCATTTTCCATGTGATGTAGAATTTTTCCTTCCTTCTTCAATCATTAATTTCAAGTTTCATTCCATTATGATCAGATATGGTGCATGGTATTATCTCCATACTTTTATATTTAGTAAGAGTTTCCATATAGCATAATATATGGTCT
Source organism: Callospermophilus lateralis (assembly GCF_048772815.1). Classification (NCBI taxonomy): domain Eukaryota; kingdom Metazoa; phylum Chordata; class Mammalia; order Rodentia; family Sciuridae; genus Callospermophilus; species Callospermophilus lateralis. Next base: position 434,676 of record NW_027514387.1, on the reverse strand, counting down.
ATATTTGAGTAGGACCAATGTGCTGCTGAGAAGAACATGTATCCACTTTATGATGTTTGATATATTCTATATATGTTGGTTAAGTCTAGGTTATTGATTGTGCTATTAAGTTCTATAGTTTCTTAATTCAGATTTTCTCTAGAGGATCTGTCCAATGGCGAGAGTTGTGTGCTGAAGTCACCCGTAATTATTGTGTTATAGCCTATATGACTCTTGAAGTTGAGGAGAGTTTGTTTTATGACTTTGCACCACCATTGTTTGATGCATACAAATTGATAATTGTTATGTCTTGTTGGTTAATGGTGCCTTTTAACAGTATATAGTGTCCTTCTTTATCACTTTTGATTAACTTAGGTTTTAAGTTGATTTTAATTGATATGAGTATGGCCACTCCTTCTTGCTTCCGAGGGCCAACAATGGCTGCAAAGTCTTTCAGAATAAAATCATGTGATTTCCTGGCTGAGATTCCCATTGCTCTGTGGAAAGCCACCTTGGGCCTAGATCTCAGTTTCAAAGGGTGACATTCATGCGTGGCCTCCTAAAAACCAACACAATTCATTTCAATACTTCTATGAGGTACGTTCCAGAACTCAGGCTCTAAGGGAAATCACACCAGAGTTCAAGGCCAGGTGGACCAAGTCATCTCTTCCAACCCCCACACAAATGACCACAATTAGAACAAAAAAACTCCCACATGGCCCTCATCTTCGTCCATAAAGACCCTCATCAAAAGTTCTGGATGGAAGTTTTCATGAGGGTCGCAACCAAAGACAGTTTCCAGAATAAGCTCCCTTGCCTCTAATTTCCCTAAAGTCAGGGTGGCCTGGACACCCTTCCTGTAAACCAGGAGTGATCAAAAAGGCCTGCCATTAATTCCGCTCTGTTTCTATAATTTGAGGCTTACTGAATGTCAGGTATAGATTTTTTATGTGATTTGGAGTCATGAGAAAACCCAAGCATATCTGCAGAGCATTGAAGAATTCATTTGACAAAGAGGATCCCTATTCTCACTTGAAGGGGGTCAGGAACCTAACAGAGAAAGGCAAGAATCTTCATCCACAATGACTGCTCTTTTTGCCATTTTGGTTTTGAATGCACACATGGGATCTTTCTTTAGATCCATTAGGTGCTGAGAATCTAAGCCACAGCCTCACACAGGGCCAAGAGGCAGATTCAGACAAATCCCTTTCCAAAGCAATTAAGCAAAGAGCCACAGGTGATGTCCATTTATTTCCATTTGAAAATTTTTTCTTCAGGCTTCACAAAGGGGTGGCCTGAGGCAAAGACCTTCCTGACATTCAGGGCAACAGAACCCTTGATTGGTATACTTAGCTTGAATTATGTTCTGCACCGAGGTCTCAGATAAATCGATATACAATGGCATAGGACCGTGTACCTCGGATGATTGAATGTAGAAGAGAACATCCAGTAAAAAAGGGATAGTCTGTAGGATTAGGAAGATAGTCAGTAGGTTTAGGAAGAAGAGTGACTCTAGGAGTTGGACCAAAAGTTCTTTAGCAATAGGGTTTCAGTTAGAGAGTGAATGTAAATGTCAGCACATGTGAAGAGACAGTCACAATGATGAAGTGGGAAAAATATGTAGGAAAGCAGATATCAATAGAAAGATTAGGAAATCAGGCAAAGTATAAAGTGAGTGATAGGATTAGACATTTTCAGCAGGCTTGAGGTTGAATATATAATCTTAGGAAGAAACAAATATGTAGTAATCAATAGGATTGACATTTGAGAGCATTAGGCACCCTGGATATGGATGTTTTTAGTAATCCATGGTCACTTTCCATTTAGGCTTTGGTACAATCATATGTGTGACCTTTGAATTTTGTGTCCAGAATACTACCGTGATAAATTGTATATGTAGATAAGGTGACATGAGTATTTCTTCCACCATTATGGGGAGTAATATTCTGGAAACTTATAAATTAGTACTGGTGATACAAATAGGTGTACCTTGTGTTGATGATTATTGAGATGTTGCATGAATAGACCATATTGTGATAAAGTATATAACTAGTTCCAACTTTAAATAATTGATTGAGTTTGCATCTGAAAATATATTGGAAATCTTATATTGATATATATACAATCATTCCAACCAGTTATATATGTAATGGTAATATTAGGGTTACGGTTTATCGTGAAGGGTGAGTATTGCTTCAAAAATGATTATGGAATCAAAAATAATGTGTTTTGAAAGAAGTCTAGTGAAAAGACCAGTAAAGAAACATGGAGGAATACATGTATTCTTAAGTAGTAAGTAAATGAATGTGAACCAAATGCCTATAATTTTGTGAAGTTGTGGATGAAAAAATATATCCTATGATGTCCATAAACAGATAAAATAGTAATATACCAGTGTTGAATAAAAATGAACTTCAAAATACACATCATGTCCCAAAGCGATCTACTTGCATTGATGTTAAACTGGGTCAGGTACTGTAGAAATATTAGGATTTGTATGCACCACCTACTGAACTTAGTTTTCAGTAGTAGGAAACAAATATGTATTACAGGAATATAAATATTGCTGAAAATAATCTTGTAAAGATTGGAATTTGAACCCACATACATGAATATAAATGAATTTAGGGAGTGTATAATAAGACACATATTTTTCATATTTTTTTAAAATCTGGAGAAAAAAAAAATATATATATATATATATACATATATATAATATACACATATATATTTTTTCCAGATTTAAAAAAAATACACAAACACACACACACACACACACACATGCACACATACACACACACACACACATTAATATTTAGCAATATATATGACAATCGAAATTCATCATGAAATATAATTCATCCACATATCCAAAAATATTCATTTTACTGAACATGGATTTATGTATAGTGTTTTTCACTAGGAAGCTCACCCATAGGTTGAATTTTCAGTTCCATCATTATTTAGGGAGAGTCATCTGTTCTCACAATTTTATATTCCAAAGTCAGGGAGCTCAAAAGAATGTCCGTGTGATACCAGGTAGGATAGTATATATATGCATAAAAAAATACATGTGCTGAATAGGATACAGAGAAAGGGAGACAGGAATTTATATATGTGATAATTTTAAAAAATCATGGAGAAATATTACAATGAAAAGTTGACTAGATTTAAAACACATACTCTTGATAATGCAGAAGGCAAATAGAAGTATACACCATGCTTCCTATGAAAGGCCTGTATTTCTATTCGGTTAGGTTTCTTTCTCTCCATGATATTAGGATTAATATCATGGAGAGAAAGTAGGGTATGGGTTAGTGTCAGGGATTCAGTATTTCAAATGGAAAAAAGGAAAATTAATCTAATGTGTATGCAAAAATGTGATACACATAAATCTTCCCTCTCTCATCCAGAACAATGCCTTAACATAACCATCGCTAAAAGTAAGACACAATTAGAGGAGAGGAGTTAGAAAATCTGTGAATTTATGTGGAATAGAAAATGCTCAGGAGTTCACAACACTGGAGGTGGTAGAACAGTTTCCAAAAGTAAGGGAGAGGGTAAACAATCCAGAAACATGGAGCTGTGCTGGCCTAAAGACTTCTTGAGAAACTTCCTCTGAGGTTGGGAACAAGAAATATATGTAATTGTCAGGAGATTTAGCTTCGTTTGTAGTGACACCATGAAATCTGGGTCTGCATCTATGTTACCTGGAGAACATGGTTTCTTATTTTCCAATGATCATGAGGCAGCGGTGCTGAATTCTCTCTTTGTAGGTAAACTGAGGCCACTGGGCTGAAGTGTCTCCCATGTGGACTGTGAAGCCATTTGGTGATCCTCCACTTTCCAGGGTGTTTCTTACTGCTGCACTGGGAGTTTGGTACTTGCTTCACGAAATACAAGGAGTTCAACTGGGATAAAAATGCTGGAGGAGTTCTGTCATGTGTGGTTGGTCAGGGTCGCGAAGAGAATGTACGAACCAGGCTTCTATCCTACATAGCTTTCCCCTTGACTATAGCAACCTGATTCTGAACATTGCCCTGAAACCTCTCCATATGACAAGATGCCTTTACATATAAAGGTCTGCTGCCTGCACCATGTCAGTCGCAAGTGTTTCAAAGCCAATGGAAGATCCAGGTGGTCCTACCAAAAATATTTATTTACACACCTACAGTCCACTTCTCTACGCCCACTACTCAGCAGGCTCCAAATTACTGGCATCTCTGTTCTACACCATTTTCACGAAACCCAGTCAATCAAGGCACTCTTTGGTACACTCATGATCAGCAAAAGGAAATCCAAAGTTTATCCAGTGCCACCTGGTCATGGGAATTTCAGAAATTTCATGGTATTAATCTAGTCATATTTCAAAAATGAAGTTAGAGGCACTGTGGGTTTCAATTAATTCAGGAACCATTAAATGGTGAGGAAGCTCATTTCAATGAAAGCTCTGGAGAACACTCACAGAAAAGCCTTCCAAAAGACTGGCAAAAAGGTCACATGAATCCAGACACATCGTGGTCTACAATGTGAGGTCCATATGTGTTTGGACTCTCAACTAGGGCTGCCAAGTCTTCAAGAAGTAAATCATGTGATATCCTGGCTCAGAATCCCCGAGCTCCATGGAAAGCCATCCTGGGCCTAGATCTCAGTTTCCAAAGGCGATTCTCACGCGTGGCCTAGTAAAATCCCAAGAGAATTCACGGCAATACTTCTCTGAGGTCAGATCCAGAACTCATTCTTTAAGGGGAATCACACCAGAGTTCAAGCAAAGGTGATCCCAGTCATCTCTTCCAACTACCACACAAATTACCACAATTAAAACAAGAACACTCCCATATGGCCCTCATCTTCTTCCATATTGACACTCATCATAATTTGGCTGGATGTTTAAATGAGGGGCGCAGACAAAGACAGTGTCCAAAATAAGCTCCTTTGACCCTCATTTGCCTAAAGTCAAGGTGGCCTGGACACCCATCCTGTGAACCAGGAGTGATCAAATAGGCCTGCCATTAATACCGCTCCAATTCTCCAATTTGAGGCCTACTGACTGTGGGGTTTAGATTCTTTATGTGAATTTTAGTCATGATAAAACCAAACACCTATGGGCTAGCCTCTGCAGGTTTTGAAGAACTCATTTGACCCAAAGGATCCCTATTTTCACTTGATGGAGTTCAGGAACCTTACAGAGGAAGTCAAGAGACTTCATCCCAATGACTGCTCTTTTGGCCATTTTTCATTTGGATGCAAACATGGGAACTTTCTTTAGATCCATCAGGTGCTGAGAATCTAAGTCACAGCCACACACAGGGCCAGGGGGCTGATTCAGACTCATCCCTTTTCAAAGCACTTAAGAAAAGAGCCACAGGTATGCCCAATCATTTCCATTTGACAACTGTTTTCTTCAGGCTTCAAAAAGGGGTGGCCAGAGGCAAAGACCTTCCTGACATTCAGGGCAACAGAACAATTGGTAAGCAAAAGGCCCAAAGCAGGGTTTCTCCACTGAGACTTTCCTGGTCACACTGATATCTGAGTTTTCTGAGATGCTCCCCATTCCCTACAGCTATCCAGTACATTGTTATGTCACAGAGCTTTGAGGTGGTAAATATCTTGGACACAAAACCATAGGCCTATTCTTGAGATTGGCCGGAATTCAGTAAGAAAACAGGAACTTAGGAAGATAGCAGGTGTTGCACATCAATAAGGCAAGCTACAGTCCATTCATAAATGGTGCAATATGAATGCTGAGAAGCTTTCTACTAGACAAGACACATCCATTCATGAATTCTCTTTTCTAATGTCTACAACCACGGACACAGTGAGATACACAGACAGAGAAACACTCGCCATGTTAAACGACTTACTAGAAACAGTCCAATTCCAACGAAACAAACTGACTTTCCTACCTATTCTCAGAAAATGAGACAAAACCACAAACCCACAACCACACCCACAAAGGCACCTTCTTCCCCCAAGTAGGTCTTTGACTATCCGGAGTGTCCTCTGACTTGTAGGCCATAATATGTTCCCCCAAAATAGCCTGTCCTGTCTCAGATCTGGTCTCCTTGGCAAACTCTGTGAACTTCTCAGGAGCCAACGGTGAGCCACTAACTGCTTTCTCAAGAAAAGCAATGCTTCCGAGCTTTCCTGGCATTTGTTCTTCTCACGTCTGAAGGTACCAAGAAAGACTGACTGTCCTTGGTAAATTCAAATAAGTGAGACCACAGGGATGGGGACTGGGACTGGCTCTGTGTGCCTGGCTTCCTGGATCCAAAGTTCAGAAAGTTCCATCACCAAGGAAGTGAGGTGAGGTCATTTCCTTCCTGAACTGAATGAGGTCCCTGTCTTGGCAACCACTTTGTCTTAACTGTTGCTTCCAAGGGTCCCATGAGATTGAGGCTGCCCCTACTTCCTGTGACACTTTCACAAGTTAGAATGGTATATCAACCATAGGCACCCAGGAATAGATCTCCACACAGGCCTGTTTTGGTCCACGTTCTCTACATTAAGAAGAGAATCTGATTCAGACACAACCTTTTATCCTGACCGGGTTGTTTGCCATGGAAGATGACTTTTGCTCTCTCAGGTCCTTCATAGCTGCCTACATCTTCTCCAGGGATCATTTCTGCATGGGCCTTTGAGGTTCTCAGCAGGTGGAAGTTTCCCTACATTTCTTTATTGTAAAATCAACTCTTTCCCTGCTCTTCTATAAAGTTAGATTGAGGGAACAGTGTATGATTATGGTTAAAAACATGTTTGATTTGGGTTAGAAATCATTGTGCTGGATGAATAATGGTATTGGGAACTTGCTATGTGTATAAGAATATATAGGTGTAATATATGTATGAAAAAAGAAATCTAAGTATGATTTGAAGGCCAGAAGGGCATTGGGCCCTTGATTGGGATACGCAGCATTGAATTACGTTCTGCAGAGATGTCTCAGATAAATCGATATACAATGGCATAGGTCCTTGTACCTGCATGAATTAATGTAGAAGGAACATCCAGTCAAAAAGGGATAGTCGGTAGTGAAAGGTTAATAAATTAGGTACTTGTAATTTCCTGTTTTTCTGTATGCTTAACAAAACACTGTTGAAATCTTGAGAAATGTTTGCTAATCTTGTTCTAGAATGTACTGTTCCCAACTGCCAAACTGCAGAATGTACTACCTCACTCGGTGTCACGCGAACTGCCCACTCACCCTTACACATCAGTAAACTTCCCTCCCTTCCCTCTCCAAGAAATGTATGTAAGCTCTGCATAAGCTGTTCTCAGAGCTCTCTGATCTATTTAAGTTAGCTGTGAGCTGCAGCAAGCTGGACCCAAAAAAAACCCTTTGCTGTTGCATGAGACAGTCTCTTGGTAGTCTCTTCCTCCGACACTCGCCTGACATTTACATATTGAGGTTCCACCGAGTTCTGGCAGTGGCGGATGAGAGACCCCAAAGGGCTCCTCTCGGAGCAAGTAAGGCGCCTCTTTCTGGTTTCAGGTGCCATGTTAGGGCTTGGCAAAATTGCTGGCGATGAAGAGCCTGGGGTCTCTCCGACGGTGGCTGAGAGACGTGTCACAGAGACATAGGGCACCTCCCTGGGGGACCCTGCAGAGGACTCGGAGAATGAAGGAACAATTGCTTCATCGACTCAGTGATATTTTGTTTTAGATTAGGTATTGCCATCCTATCGGGTTTTGCCGGCTACGCATTCCTGGTCTCAGTGTTGGACGTCCATTGCCTGTCTTCATGGTCTTGTCTTATCTGTGTCATGTGACTTTGCTTTTACTGTTTGTGTACCTTTCATTATGGGACAGAGCACTTCAATGCCTCTGTCCCTGACCCTTGATCACTGAACCAAAGTCCGCTTAAGGGCTCAGTATCTTTCTTTTTTTAGTAAAACGCTAGACCTGGCAGACTCTCTGTGCCTCAGAATGGCCCATTTTGGAGTCGTATGGCCCCTAGAAATATCTTTCTACTTCCCACTAATTTAAAAAGTCAGAGATATTGTCTTTCAGCCAGGGCCACATAGCCATCCTGATCAACAACCATATATCTTAACTTTGCCGACCTCTGCAAATCTCCTCCTCCATGGGTGAAGCCTTTCCTTGCCCATGCCTCTGCTCCTACTCCTTCCCCCATGATCTCTCAAACCCTCACCTCTTCCACCTCCTCCACCCTCTGTTCTCCCTGAGTCACAAGATTTGACTCCACTGGACTCTTCTTCCCCTCCTTATCCACTGCCCTCGTCCCCTAACACACAACACACTCTAAGTGATTCCCCTGCTTCTGACTAAGCCTCTCTACCATTGGAGGAACCTAAGCCGGTAATAGGATCTGATAATGGACCGATGTTCATGGCCCAGGTAAGTCAGGGGTTAGCCAGGAACCTGGGGATTAATTGGAAGTTATATTGTGCTTATAGACCCCAGAGTTCAGGACAAGTAGAAAGAATGAATAGAACAATTAAAGAGACCTTAACGAAATTAAGCTTAGAGACCAGCATAAAAGATTGGACTATGCTCCTGACTTATGCTATGTTTCATGCAAGAAAAAATCCTTCTGTTTCATTGAGTAGCCTTACCCCCTGAGAAATTCTCTATGGTGGCCCTCGTCCAGTAAGGGTCCTAAGCCCAACTGTAAGACCTAAGGATCCATTTCACACCCTCTTGGTTGACAGACTTGAAGCTCTTGAAAGAACTCAGTGATACCTGTGAAAATAGCTGGCCACTGCCTACCAAACTGTGTACCAGGGGATTCCACATCCATATCAAATAAGAGACTTCATGTATGTAAGATGACATCAGGTGTCATCCCTGGAACCCTGCTGAAAAGGACCATACCAGGTGCTACTTATAACACCTACAGTGGTAAAGGTATACAGAATCACTTCCTGGATCCATGCCTCTCATCTCAAGCCTGCTCCTTGTCCAGAATCTTTCTGGAAACTGAAAAAGACTGGTAACAGTTTCAAATTGTGTATTCGCCATGTGGATAAGGTTATATACTCTCCCCTTGGCCACAAGTAGTCCTAACCCTCATCAGCCTGTTAAGCAGCGATGGCTGATCACAAATCCTACTGGAAAAGAGTATAATCTATCTCGCATACAGCCCCCTTAGGGACCTGGTGGCCATCTCTCCACCCAGACATTTGTCAGCTGGCCATAGGTCTTTTTTATTGGGATATCCCTGATGAAGAAAATCCCACTAAAATACCATTAAATCTCTTCCGTACCATAGATAATGGAAACAAACATTATGGATGTAGGGACACGCGAGCCAGATGCGGTTGGCTAGCCTAGATTACTATGTTTGCCCGGCAAACTATCAAAGCCACAAACAGTAACGGCTGTGTGGGGGAAAAGCCGACTTCTTCTGTATTTCATGGAGATGTGATCATACAGGGGCTGCCTGATGGAACCCCAATACTTCATCAAATTCAGTACACAGCATTGGCCATATTACCAAGTAGAAAACAGAAAAAGGATGGCCCCCAGAGGGGTCTCTAGATCCTCAAATTTTGCGTGACCTTTTTAACTTCTGCAAGTGCTCAAAAGGGTGAAAGGAGATTCCCCTATGTGGAAGCCTTTTCCCTCCTTCACTCACATCCTGAACTATGCTTCTCCAATAGATTTTTATCCTCAGCCTTCTGCTCCAGACTCTCTGCTGTCACTCCCACCTCAGCAACCTGATTTCTCCCCTCCAATTACTAGATCAGAAACCCAAACCTCCACCAGTTCTCAGACAATTGCCCACTAGTGAGGTAGCAGGTACTGAGGTACCCCTCCACCGACTCATTCCTCTCTTCTCCTGTCAGTGCCCTCACCGGGTCCCACCAGGTCCTCTTTCCAGCTAACCCAAAGCTCAAACGAGCTGAGGAGAGCTCTCAGACCCTTATCCAAGATGTAACATAAATGGCCATTAAAGTTGCTTTGTCATCACTGAAAACAGGTTACTAAAATTTAAAGTCCCTCACAGAATTTTGGGATACTCACTCCCGTTTTCTGCTCTGCTCTACCTGTTCTACTGCTGAAGTTTTGTTGCTAGGAAATTCCCAAACCCCTTTCCAATTATTCTTTTACATCTCTCTTTTTCCTCATTCTCAGATCCTCAGAGCTTCTCTCAGCCCCACCTTCCCCGTATTCCCCCTCTGTACCAGGCCCACAGAAAAGTCTTAAATGTCCTTCTCCAGAAGTCTTCACCATGGCTGAATTTAGAAATTTCAGCATAGAGTTTCTATAAAGAGTTCAATGTAGATAAACTTTATCTTTTTGTATTGCCCTGTTCTACTTGGCCACTGGCTAAAAAACTCAGTACTTCTAAGCTAGACAACCCCTAACTTGTTTTTCACAAAATATGTGAACAAGGCCTCTGGCCTTCAGCTGGGGCTTCACAGAAATGGCTACATTTCTAAGATAAAGAAATTACCAAATAGGCTCCGTTGTAACAGCTGGCAGGGGGAAAATAAGAAAGGGAATAAAAAGCTCTCCCCCTCCCATGTGTCCTTGAAAATTTAACTTGCCCAGAACAGAGGAAAAATCAGAAACAAATACTGCTTTTTTGAACTTCTGCAGACTGTAAACTTCTGAGCCCCATCCTTATATGCTGGGTACAAAATTCTGAAACTACCTAAACTTGAGTTTCAGGGGATTAATTGATTACAACAGAAGCAATGCCCTCTGAATCCGGTTGCAACAAAATAGGACTGTTTCCCTGTCTTCAGTGCTATCTTAGTTGCCTTGCCTTGTCTGTCCCTACAACAGCATAATTCTATACACTTAAACATTGTTTATGTTTTCATGAAATGGTCAACAGATGGGATTAATTTTGAAATGGTGCAGATGTTTCCCAGAGTGCTCTATCATGATGCAGGTTCGTTTGAAGATCAAATGGGGGGGGGGCATACAACCGGTTCCACTGGGAACATGTATCGCTCACTTTAGCCATCCTATTATGAATAGGAGTTGCTGCACGGGTGGGCACAGGAGCCACTGCCATTGTCCATGGGACACAACAAATGACCCAATTAGAAGCAGCAATAGAGCAAAACTAAGATATTAGAAACCCCCATCAGAGCTTTTCATGAATCTTTAACCTCTCTCTCTGAAGTTGTTTTACAGAACAGTTGAGGGTTGGACCTCCTCTTTGTTAGAGAAGGGCGCCTTTGTGATGCTTTGAGGGAAGAATGTTGTTTTTACGCTGACCATACTGGAGTTGTAATAAAATCTATGAGTAAATTTAAAAGACACCTTGAAGAGCATCAACAAGAGAGAGAGGCCCAAAAAGGGTGGCTTGAGTCTTGGTTCACACACTCCTCCTGGTTAACTACGTTTTTATCAACCTGGCAGGTCCAATAATAATCCTCATATTATTGCTAACTATAAAACCCTGTTTGCTCAACCGTGTAATTTCTTTTCTCCAGGCTCAAATTGGACGAGTTAAACTTATGGTAATACCCCACTAGCAGACATAGAATGTGACACCCTCCAATGATCATTTTTATGATTAAAAGTAGCCAGAAGAAGAAGTGGGGAATTAAAGGTTAATAAAATAGGTACATGTCACTTCTTGTTTTTCTGTTTGCTTAACAAAACACTGTTGAAATTTGAGAAATGCTTCCAAATCTTGTTCCCAGCATGTTCTGTCCCCAACTGCGCAACTGCAGAATGTACTCCCTCACCCAGTTGCACGCAAACCACCCACTCGCCCTGACCCATCAATAAAATTCCCTCCCTGCCCTCTCCAGGGAAAGTATATAAGCTCTACTTAAGCTATTCTCAGGGCTATCTGCTCGATTCAAGTGATCTCTGAGCCCCAGCATGCTGGACACCCAAAAAACCCTTTGATGTTGCATGAGATAGTCTGTTGGTTGTCTCCTCCTCTGAAGCTCACCCCACATTTACTTGGATGATTGAATGTAGAAGAGAACATCCAGTCAAAAAGGGATAGTCTATAGCATTAGGAAGATAGTCAGTACTTTTAGGAAGAAGGGTGAGTATAGGAATTGGAAAAAAAGTTCTTTAGCAATAGGGTTTCGATTAGAGAGTGAATGTAAATGTCAGCACAGGTGAAGAGTCAGTCACAATGATGAACTGGGGAAAATATGTAGGAAAGCAGATATCAATAGAGACATTACGAAAACAGGCAAAGTATAAAGTGAGTGATAGGATTAGATATTTTGAACAGGGTTGAGTTTACATATATAATCTTAGGAAGAAACAAATATGTAGTCACAAATAGGATTGACATTTGAGATCATTAGGCAAATTTCAGGTGGATGAATATTTCTCAGAATAATCTTGTGAATAGTTGATTATAAATCCACATACATAAACATGAATGAATTTAGGGAGTGTATATAAGACACATATATTTCATATTTTGAAAAATCTGGAGAGTGTATATATATATATATATATATATATATACAAAACACACACACAGACAAAAAATTAGCAATATATATGTCAATCAAAATTCATTATAAAATATACATCATCCAGAGATCTAAAAATGTTAATTTTACTGAACATGGATTTATGTATAATGCTGTTCAACTAGCAAGCTCACCCATAGGTTGAATATCCAATTCCAACAAGTTTAGTAGGAGTGATCTCTTCTAACAATTTGTATCTGCCAAGTCAGCCACCTCACAAGAATGTACGTGTGGTACCAGGTAGGAATCTCTATGTGCATATAAGAATACAGAGAAAGGGAGACAGGAATTCACATATTTGTTAACCTTAAAAATACATGGACAACTATTTCAACAACAAATCGACTAGATTCATAACTCCAACTCTGTATCATGCAAAAGGCAAGTCCAACAATACACCAGGCCTACTCTGAACTGCTTGTATTTCTATTCTGTTTGGGTTAGTTTTCTCCATCATATTAGAATTAGTAGTCAGAGTCTGGTCGGGGATGGGTTAGAGTCAGGGATTCAGTATTTTGAATGGAAAATAGAAAACTGAATCCAATGTTTATGAAAATATATGCTACAGAAAATTCTTCCCACTCTCCTCCAGAACAATGCCTTGACATTACCTTCGCCCCAAGTAAGACACAATTAGAGGAGAAGAGTTAGAAAATCTGTGAATACCTATCAGGAATGGAAAATGCTCCAGATTTCACATCTTTGGAGGTGGTAGAGGAGTTTCCAAAAGTAAGGGACAGGGTAAACACTCCACAAACATGGAGCTCTGCTGGCCTAAAGACTTTTTGAGAACCTGCCTTTGAGGTTGGGCACTTAAAATATATGTTGTTTTCATTAGCTTTAGCTTTATTTGTAGTGAGACAATCAAAGCTCGATCTGCTTCTATGTGACCTGGAGGACATGGTTATTTATTTTTCAATAAAAATGAGGCAGCAGTGCTGAATTCTCTCTTTGTAGGTAAACTGTGGCCACTGAGGGCTAAGTGTCTCCCCGTGTGGACTGTGACACAACTTGGTCATCCTCCAATTATCGTCGTGTTTTTTGCTGCTGCACTGGGAGTTTGGTATTTGCTTCATGAAATACAATGAGTTCAAATGGGAGACAGTGCTGAAGGGAGTTCTGTCAGCTGTGGTGGGCATGGTCTCCAGGAGAATGCACCAACCAGGGTTCTATCCCACGTAGCTTGCCCCCTTGACAATAGCAACATGATTCTGAACATTGCCCTAAAACCTCTCCATATAAAAATATGCCTTTACGTATATGGGTCTGATGGCTGCAACATGTCAGTCTCAAGCCATTTGGAAGCCAACGGAAGATCCACATGGCCCAACCACAGATGTTTTATCACTCACTTGCATAACACTTCTCTAGGCCCACTACTCACCAGGCTCCTACTTACTAGCATGTCTGTTCTACACCATTTTCATGAAACCCAGTCAATCAAGGCCCTGTCTGGTATATTCATGATCATCAACAGGACATCAAAGGTTCTCCAGTGACATCTGGTCATGGGAATTTTAAAAATTTCATGGTAATTATCTAGCAAGTTTTCATGGATGAAGTTGGAGGCACTGTGGGTTTCAATTCATTCAGGAACCCTTAAAGGGTTAGGAAACTATTTTCAGGCAAAGCTCTGGAGTACTCTCACATGCAAGGCTACCCAATGAGTGGCCAAAAAGTCACATGAAGCGAGGCCAATTGAGGTCTATAAAGCGAGGTCCATGTGGGTTTTGAATCTCTATAATGCATGCCAAGTCTTTCAGAAGAAAATCATGTAATATCCTGGCTGAGATTCGCAGTGTTCTGTGGAAAGACAACCTGTGCCTAGATCTCAGGTTCCAATGGCAACTTCATGCCTGGGCTCCTAAAATCCCAACACAATTCATGGCAATACTTCTCTCAGGTCAGTTTCAGAACTCAGTCTATAAGGAGAATCACACCAGAGTTCAAGTCCAGGTGGACCCAGACAACTCTTCCAACCGCTACTCAAATGAAAACAATTAAAACCAGAATACTCCCTCATGGCCCTATTCTTCTTCCATATAGATACTAATCATAACCTCTTCCTGGAGTTTTCCATGAGTTGTGCAGCCAAAGAAAATGTCCAAAATAAGCTTCTTGCACCTCTTTTGCCTAACTTCAGAGTGGCCTGGGCACCCTTCCTGTGAACCTGGAGTGATCAAATAGGCCTGCCCTTAATACTGCTCCGCTTATCCAATTTGCGGCTCTCTGACTGTGGGGTCTAGATTCTTTATGTGAATTGGAGTCATGAGAAAAGCCAAGACAGTGTCCAAAATCAGCTCGCTTTTTCCTCATTTGCCTAAAGTCAGGGTGGCCTGGACCCCGTTTCTGTGAACCAGGAGTGATCAAATTAGCCTGCCGTTAATACTTCTGTGTTTCTCCAATTTGAGGCCTACTGATTTCAGGTATCAATTTCTTATGTGATTTGGAGTTACTCGAAAACCCAAGCACCTCTGCAGGGAATTGAAGAACTCATTTGACCCAAAGAATCCCTATTCTCACTTGATGGAGTTCAGGAACCTAACAGAGGAAGGCAAGAGACTTCATCCATAATGAATTATTTTTTTGCCATTATGGTTTTGGATGCACACATGGGATCATTCTTTAGATGCATCAGGTGCTGAGAATCTAACTCAAAGCCACACACATGGCCAAGAGACTAATTCAGACACATCCCTTCCCAAAGCAAATAAGCAAAGAGCCACAGGTGATGCCATTCATTTCCATTTGAAAACTGTTTACTTCAGGCTTCACAAAGGGGTGGATTGAGGCAAAGAACTTCCTGACATTCAGTGAAAAACAACAATAAGTATGCAAAAGGCCCAAAGCAGGGTTTCTCCACTGAGACTTTCCTTGTCACACTGATATCTGAGTTTTCTGAGATGCTCGCAATTCTCTTCAGCTATCCAGTACATGGCCATGTCACAGAGTTGGAGGTGGTACATATTTTGAACACAAATCCATGAGCCTATTCTAGAGAGTGGCCAGAATTCAGGAAGAAAACAGCAACTTAGAAAGATAGCAGGTGTTGCACATCGACAAGACAAGCTGCACTCCATTCATATATTGGGCAGGTTGAAATATGGGAAGATTTACACTTGACAGGACACATCCATTAATGCATTCTCTTTTCCAATGTCTACAACAATGGACACAGTGGGATACACAAACATAGAAACACTCACCTTGTGAAACAACTTACTAGAAACTGTCCACTCCAAACCAAACCGCCTTTCCCATCTATTCTCAGAACATGAGACAAAACAATAAACCCACACACACTCCCACAAAGGCACCTCCTTCACCCAAGTAGGTCTGTGACTATCCAGAGTGTCCTCTGACTGGTGGGCCATACTATGTTCCCCTGAAATGGTCTGTCTTCTCTCAGATCTGGTTTCCTTGGCCAACTCTGTGCAGTTTTCAGGAGCCAGTGGTGAACCACTATCTGCTCTCTCAGGAAAGGTCCATCTTCAGAGCTTTCATGGCATTTGGCCATCCTCACATCATTAGGTACCAAGAAAACTGACTCTGTCCTTGGTAAATCCAAACAAGTGAGCCCACTGGGACTGGGACTGGGACTGCCTCTTGGTGCCTGGCTTTTTGGATACCAAGTTCAGACAGTTCCATTACCAAGGAAATGAGGTATGTCACTTTCTTTGGAACTGAATGAGGTCACTGCCTTGGCAACGACTTTGTCCTAACACTTGCTTCCAAAGGTCCCATGAGATGGAGCCTTCCCCTACTTCCTGTGACACTTTCACAAGGTAGTATGGTATATCAACCATTGGCAACCAGGAACAGCTCTCCACACAGGCCTGGTTTGGTCCATCTTCTCTACAATAAGAAGAGAGAGGCTGATTCATACATATCCCTTCATCCTGACCAGGTTGTTTGCCATGGAAGATGACTTTTGCTCTCTCAGGTCCTTCATACCTGCCTACAACTTCTCCAGGTATCATTTCTGCATGGACCTTTGAAGTTCTCAGCAGGTGGAAGGTCCCCAAGTTTCCTGTATTGTAAAAACCACTCTGTCCCTGCTCTTCTGTAATATGAGATTGAGGGAACAGAGTATGTTTAGGGTTAATAACAGGTTTGATTTGGGTTACGAATCATTCTGTGCGATGAATAATGCTATTGGGAACCTGCGATATTTACAAGAATATAGAGGTGAAATATAAGTATGAAAACAGAAATCTAGTTATGATTTGAAGCCCAGAAGGATATTGGGCCCTTGATTGGGATACTTAGCTTTGAATTATGCTCTGCAAAATTGTCTCAGATAATTGGATATACAATGGCATAGGACATTTTATTGAATGTAGAAGAGAACATCCAGTCAAAAAGGGATAGTCGGTAGGATTAGGAAGATAGTCAGTAGGTTTAGAAAGAAGAGTGAGTATAGGATTTGGACCAAAAGTTCTTTAGCAATACGGTTTCGATTATAGAGTGAATGTAAATGTCAGCACATATGAAGTGTCAGTCACTAGGATCAACTTGGGAAAATTTGTTGAAAAGCAGATATCAATAGAAACATTATGAAATCAGGCAAAGTATAAAGTGAGTGATAGGATTAGACATTTCCAACAGGGTTGAGTTTGAATATATAAATTAGGAAGAAACAAATATGTAGTCACCAATAGGATTGACAATTGACAGCATTAGGCAACCTGGACATGGATGTTTTTAGTAATTCATGTACACTTTACATTTAGGCTTTGGTACAATCATAAATGTGACCTTTACATTTTTTTGTCCAGAATATTACTTTGATAAAATGTATATGTACATCAGGTGACATGAGTATGTCTTCCACCATTTCTGCAAGCAATATATTGAAGATGTAAAATTAGAATCGGGGGTACAAAGAGGTGTACCCTGTGTCTATGAATATAGAGATAAAGAATGAATAGACCGTAATGTGAATGAATAATATAACTTTTTTCAACTTTAAAAAATGAATTGATCTAATATCTGAAAAATCACAGGAAATCGTATATTGATATACAATCATTCATTCCAAGCAGTTATACATCTAATGGTAATATTCGTGTTTTGGTTTATCATGAAGAGTGTGTGAGTTTTGCTTCAAAAGTGACTATGGAAATAATGTGTTTGGAAAGAAGACTCATGAAAATACCAGTAAAGAAACCCTGACAATACATGTGTTCTGAAGCAAAAAGTGATTAAATTTGAAACAAATGCCTACAAATTTGTGAACTTGTGGATGAAATGTATATCCTATGATGTGCAAAAACTGAAGAAATAATAATGTAAAAGTGTCGAATACAAATGAATAAAGAATTACATATCATGTCCCATTGGAATCTACTTGCATTGATGTTAGACTGGGTCAGTTACTGTAGAATAATTAGGATTTGTATGCATCATTCCCTGAAGTTAGTTTTCAGTACTAGGAAACAAATATGTATTTCAGGTGGATGAATATTTCTGAGAATAATCTTGTGAAAAGTTGATTAAAAATCCACATACATGAACATAAATGAATTTAGAGAGTGTATATTAGACACATATATTTCATATTTTGAAAAATCTGGAGAGTGTACACACACACACACACACACACACACACACAAAACACTCACAGATATTAAAAAGTAGCAATATAAATGCCAATCGAAATTCATCAGTAAATATATATCATCCACAGATGCAAAAATATTTATTTTACTGAACATGAGTTTACGTATAATGTTGTTCTACTAGGACGCTCCCTATAGGTTGAATTTTCAGTTCCAACAGCATTTAGGAGGAGTGATCTCTTCTCACAATTTGTATCTGCCAAGTCAGCCACCTCACAAAGATGTACGTGTGATACCTGGTAGGATTCTATATATGCATATAAATATACAAGTGTGAATAGGCTAAAGAGAAAGGGAAACATAAATTCTCATATTTGTTAACTTTAAAAACACATGGAGATCTTTTTCTATTAAACATTGACTAGATTTATAACTCCTACCTTGTATAATGCAAAATGCAAGTCCAACTATACAACATGCCTCCAATGAACTGCTTGTATTTCTATAGGTTTGTGTTATTTTTCTCTATCATATTAGGATGAGTTGTCTGAGTCTAGTATGTATGGGTTAGTGTCAGGGATTCAGTATTTCAAAAGGAAAATTGGAAATTGAATCCAATTTGTATGCAAATGTATGCTGCACAAATATCCTCCCACTCTCATCCAGAACAATGCCTTGAAATTACCTTCACCCCAAGTAAGACACAGTTAGAGGAGAATAGATAGAAAATCAGTGAATACATATCTGGAATGGAAAATGCTCAGGAGTTCACAACCTTGGAGGTTGTAGAGGAGTTTCCAAAAGTAAGGGACAGGGTAAACACTCCACAAACATGGAGCTCTGCTGGCCTAAAAACTTTTAGAGCAACTGCCTCTGAGTTTGGGAACGTGAAAAATATGTTGTTGTCAGGAGAATTGGCTTCCTTTGTAGTGAGACCATCAAACTGGGTCTGCCTCTATGTGACGTGGAGGACATGGTATCTTATTTTCCAATGAACATGAGGTAGCAGTATTGATTTTCTTCTTTTTAGGTAAACTGTGGCCTCTGGGGGCTAAGTGTCTCCCCGTTGGACTGTGAAGCCATTTGGTCCTCCTCCACTTTTTGTGGGGTTTTTGCTGCTGAACTGGGAGTTTGGTATTTGCTTCATGAAATTCAAGGAGTTCAACTGAGACACAGTGCTGGAGGGAGTTCTGTCATGTGTGGTGGTTCAGAGTCTGCAGAAGAACGCACCAACCACGCTTCTATCCCTCAAAGCTTGCCACATTGCATCCTTGTCCATAGCAACCTGATTCGGAACATTGCCCTGAATCCTCTGCATATAACAACATGCCTTTAATTACAAGGGTCTGCTGGCTGCTTCATGTAATCCACAAGCCATTTGGAAATCAATGGAAAATCCACATTGCTCCAACACAGATGTTTTATCACACTCCTGCCCACCACAGCTCTAGGCCCACTTCTCAGTAGGCTGCAACTTTCTGGCACCTCTGTTCTACACAATTTTCATAAAACCTAGTCAAGCAAGGCACTGTCTGGTACATCCATGATCAGCAACAGGACGTCCAAAGACTCTCCAGTGCCACCTGGTCATGGGAATTTCAAAAATTTCATGGTATTTATTTAGACATTTTTCAAGGATGAAGTTGGAGGCACTGTGGGTTTCAATTTATTCAGGAACCAGTAAATGGTGAGCAAGATTATTTCAATGAAAGCTCTGGAGAACCCTCATAGGCAAGGCTTCCCAAAGAATGGCCAAAAGGTCACATTAAGCCAGGCCCATTAAGGTCTACAATATGAGGTCCATGTGTGTTTTCACTCTCAACTATGGCTGCCAAGTCTTTCGAATGAAATCATGTGTTATCTTGGCTGAAATTCCCAGTGCTCTGTGGAAAGCCACTCTGGGGCTAGATCTCAGTTTCCAAGGGTGACTCTCATACATCGCCTCTTAAATCACAACACAATACATGGCAATATTTCTCTGAGATCAGTTCCTGAACTCAGTCTATAAGGGGAATCACACGAGAGTTCAAGCCCAGGTAGAACTTGTTATGTCTTCCAAGTGTCACACAAATATCCACAATTAAATCCAAAACACTTCCACATGGCACTCATCTTCTTCGATTTACACAATCATCATAATCTCTGGCTGGAGGTTTCCATGAGGGGTGCAGCCCAAGACAGTGTCCAATATAACCTCCCTTGCCCCTCATTTGCCTAAAATAAGGGTGGCCAGGACATCCTTCCAGTGAACCAAGAGTGATCAAATAGGCCTGCCATTAATATGGCACTGCTTCTCCAAATTGAGGCCTACTGACTGTGTGTTTTAGATTCTTTATGTGAATTGGAGTCTTGAGAAAAACCAAGCACTTATGGGCTAGCCTCTGCAGGGTTTTGAGGAACACATTTGAACCAAATTATCACTATTCTCACATGATGGATGACAGGAACGTTACAGAGGAATGCGAGAGACTTCATCCACACTGACTGCTCTTTTGTCCATTTTGGTTTTGGATGCACACATGGGATCCTTCTTTAGATCCATCAGGTGCTGAGAATCTAAGCCACAGTCTCACACAGGGCCAAAAGGCTGATTCAGACACATCCCTTTCCAAAGCAATTAAGCAAAGAGCCACAGGTGATGTCCTTTCATTTCCATTTGAAAACTGTTTCTTTAGGCTCTACAATGGTGTGGCCTGAGGCAAAGACCTTCCTGACATTCAGGGCAACAGAACAATTGGTAAGCAAAAGGCCCAAAGCAGGGTTTCTTCACTTAGAATTTCCTGGTCAAACTAATATCTGAGTTTTCTGAGATGCTCCCATTTCTTTCAGCTATCCAGTACATGGCCATGTCACAGAGCTTGGAGGTGGTACATATTTTGGACAAAAAACCATGAGCCTATTCTGGAGAGTGGCCAGAATTCAGGAAGAAAACAGGAACTTAGGAAGATTGTTGGAGTTGTCCACCCATAAGTCAAGCCACAGTCCATTCATAAATTGGGCAAGTTGAGTCTAGACAGGACACATCCAATGATTCATTCTCTTTTCTAATATCTAAAACCACGGACACAGTGGGATACACAGACAAAGAAACACTGGCCTTGTCAAACGACTTACCAGAAACAGTTCACTCCAAACCAAACAAACCGCCTTTCCTACCTATTCTCAGAACATGAGACAAAATCTCAAACCCACACCCACACACACAAAGGAAGCTCCTTCCCCAAGTAGGTCTGTGACTATTGGGAGTGTCTTCTGACTGGTGGGCCAAACTATGTTCTGATGAAATCGCCTGTCCTGTGTCAGATATGGTCTCGTTGGCCAAATCTGTGAAGTTGTCACTAGCCAGCGGTGAGCTCAGGAAAGGCCCCTTTTCAGAGCTTTCCTGACATTTGTTCATCCTCACCTCAGTAGGTACCAAGAAAGACTGACTCTGTCCTTGGTAAATCCAAAAAATAAGACCACTGGGACTGGGACTGAGACTGTCTCTGGGTGCCTGGCTTCCCGGATTCCAAGTTCAGAGAGTTCCATCACCAAGGAAGTGAGGTGAGATTACTTCCTTCAGGAATTCTTTGAGGTCATTGCCTTGGCAACCACTTTGTCCTATGAGATGGAGGCTGCCCTTACTTCCTGTGACACTTTTACAAGTTAGAATGGTATATCAACCATAGGCACCCAGGAACAGCTCTCCACACATGCCTGGTTTGGTCTGTCTTCTGTACATTAACAAGAGAGAGGCTTATTCAGACACAACCCTTCATCCTGGAAAGGTTGTTTGCGATGGAAGATGACATTTGCTCTCTCAGGTCCTTCATAGATGCCTACATCTTCTCCAGGGATCAATTCTGCATGGACATTTGAGGTTCTCAGCAGGAGGAAGATACCCTACATTCCTGTATTGTAAGACAAACTCTGTCCCTGCTCTTCTGCAAAGTTAGATTGAGGGAAGAGTGTATGGTTAGGGTTAATAACATGTTTGATTTGGGTTACGAATCATTGCGAAGGATGATTAATAGTATTGGGAACCTGCGATATTTATAAGATTATAGAGGTGAAATATAAGTATGGAAACAGAAATCTAGGTAAGATTTGAAGCCCAGAAGGGCATTAGGCCCTTGATTGGGATACTTAGCTTATAATTACGTTCTGCACAGATGTCTCAGATAAATCGATAATCAATGGCATAGGACTTTACACCTTGGAAGATTGATTTTAGAAGAGAACATCCACTCAAATTGAGATAGTCGGTGGGATTAGGAAGGTAGTCAGTAGGTTTAGGAAATAGAGTGAGTATAGGACATGGAGCAAAAGTTCTGTAGCAATAGTGTTTTGGTTATAGAGTGAATGTAAATTTCAGCACATGTGAAGAGTCAGTCACAATGATTAACTGGGGAAAATATGTAGAAAGGAAAATATCAATACAGACCTTACAAAATGAGGCAATTATACAGTGAGTGATAGGATTAGACATTTTCAATAGGGTTGAGATTGAATACATAATCTTAGGAAGAAACAAATATGTCGTCACCAATAGGAATGACATTTGAAAGCATTAGGCAACCAGGACACTTATCGTTTTAGTAATCCATGTTCACTTTCCATTTAGTATTTGGTACAATCATAAGTGTGATTTTTGCATTTTGTGCCCAGAAAAATATTGTGATCAAATGTATATGTAGATCATATGACATGAGTATTTCTTCCACGATTACTGGGAGCAATATTTGAAGACATATAAATTAGTATTGGGGGTACAAAGTGGTGTACAATGTGTCTATGAATATAGAAATAATGCATGAATAGACCATACTGTGAATAAATATTATAACTGGTTCCACTTTAAATAATGGATTGAATTGATATCTGAAAATATATAGGAAATCATATATTGACATACAATCATTCACTCCAACCAGTTATATATCTAATGGTAATCTTAGGGTTATTGTTTATCATGAAGTGTGTGTGAGTTTTGTTTCAAAAGTGATTATGGAAATCGAAAATAATATGTTTGGAAAAAAGTCTCATGAAAAGACCAGTCAAGAAATATGGAGGAATCCATGTGTTCTGAAGCAGGAAGTGATTGAAAGTGAAACAAATGCCTATAAATTTTCTAAATTGTGAATGAAATATATATCCTGTTATGTGCATAAACTGATGAAATAGTAATGTATCAGTGTTGAATAAAAGTGAATGTCAAAATACACATCATGTCCAATAGGAATCTACTTGCATTGATGTTAAACTGGGTCAGTTACTGTAGAAATATTAGAATTGTGTGCATTACGCACCAAAGATAGTTTTTTTTTATTTTTATTTATGGTTGTTCAAAACATTACATAGTTCTTGATATATCATATTTCACACTTTGATTCAAGTGGGTTATGAACTCCCATTTTTACCCTGTATACAGATTGCAGAATCACATCAGTTACACATCCATTGATTCACATATTGCCATACTAGTGTCTGTTGTATTCTGCTGACTTTCCTATCCTCTACTATCCTCCCTAGCCTCCCTGCCCCTCTCCACTTCTCTCTCTACTCCCTCTACTGTAATAAATTTCTCCCCCTTGTATTATTTTTCCCTTTCCCTTCAATTCCTCTTGTATGTAATTTTGTATAACCCAGAGGGTCTCCTTCCAATTCCATGCAATTTCCCTTCTCCCTCCCTTCCACATCTCATCCCTGTTTAATGTTAATCATCTTGTCATGCTCTTTGTCCCTATCTGTTCTTAGTTACTCTCCTTATATCAAAGATTACATTTGGCATTTGTTTTACAGGAATTGTGTAGCTTCACTTAGCATAATCCAGTCTAATGCCATCCATTTTCCTGCAAATTCTATGATTTTTTCATTTTTCAATGCAGAGTAATAATACATTGAGTATTAATGCCACATTTTTTTTATCCATTATTCTATTGAAGGGCATCTAATTTGGTTCCACAGTCTTGCTGTTGTGAATTGTGCTGCTATGAACATCGATGTAGCAGTGTCCCTGTAGCATGCTCTTTTTAGGTCTTTAGTGAATAGACCAAGAAGGGGAATAGCTGGGTCAAATGGTGCTTCCATTCCCAGCTTTCCAAGAAATCTCCATACTGCTTTCCAAATTGGCTGCACCAATTTGCAGTCCCACCAGCAATGTACAAGTGTACCTCTTTTCCCACATCCTTGCCAGCACTTCTTGTTGTTTGACTTTATAATGGCTGCCAATCTTACTGGAGTGAGATGGTATCTTAGGGTGGTTTTGATTTGCATTTCTCTGACTGCTGGAGATGGTGAGCATTTTTTCATGTACTTGTTGATTGATTGTATGCCCTAATCTGAGAAGTGTCTGTTGAGGTCCTTGGACCATTTGTTGATTGGGTTATTTGTTATCTTATTGTCTAATTTTTTGAGTTCTTTGTATACTCTGGATATTAGGGCTCTATCTGAAGTGTGAGTAGTAAAGATTTCTTCCCAGGATGTATTCTCCATATTTACCTCTCTTATTGTTTCTTTTGCTGAGAAAAAAACTTTTTTAGTTGAGTAAGTCCCATTTGTTGATTCTAGTTATTAACTCTTGTACTATGGGTGTCCTATTGAGGAATCTGTAGCCCGACCCCACAGTATGTACATCGTAACCAAATTTTTCTTCTATCAGACAGTGTGTCTCTGATTTGATATCAAGCTCCTTTATCCATTTTGAGTTAACTTTTGTGCATGGCGAGAGAAAGGGATTCAGTTTCATTTTGTTACATATGGATTTTCAGTTTTCCCAACACCATTTGTTGAAGATGCTATCCTTCCTCCATTGCATGCTTTTAGCCCCTTTATCAAATATAAGATAGTTGTAGTTTTGTGGATTGGTTTCTGTGTCCTCTATTCTGTACCATTGGTCCACCTGCCTTTTTCGGTACCAGTACCATGCTATTTTTGTTACTATTGCTCTGTAGTATACTTTGAAGTCTGGTATCGCTATACCACCTGATTCACACTTCCTGCTTAGCATTGTTTTGCAATTCTGGGTCTTTTATTTTTTCATATGAATTTCATGATTGCTTTCTCTATTTCTACAAGAAATGCCTTTGGGATTTTGATTGGCATTGGATTAACCCTATAGAGAACTTTTGGTAATATGGCCATTTTGATGATGTTAGTTCTGCCTATCCATGAACAGGGTATATTTTTACATCTTCTAAGATCTTCTTCTATTTCTCTCTTTAGGGTTCTGTAGTTTTCATTGTATAAGACTTTCACCTCTTTTGTTAGGTTGATTCCCATTTTTTTTTTTAGGATATTGTGAATGGAGTGGTTGTCCTCATTTCCATTTCAGAGGATTTGTCGCTGATATACAGGAATGCATTTGATTTATGCTTGTTGATTTTATATCCTGCCACTTTGCTGAATTCATTTATTAGCTCTATTAGTTTCTTTGTAGACCCTTTTGGGTCTGCTAGGTATAGAATCATGTCATCTGCAATAGTGATAATTTAAGTTATTCTTTTCCTATTTATATGCCTTTAATTTCTTTCATCTGTCTAATTGCTCTCGCCAGTCTTTTGAGAACTATATTGAACAGAAGTGGTGAGAGCGGGCATCCCTGTCTTGTTCCAGATTTTGGAGGGAATGTCTTCAATTTTTGTCCATTAAGAATGACGCTAGCCTGCGGTTTAGCATAGATTGTTTTTACAATATTGAGGAATGTTCCTGTTATTCCAAGTTTTTCGAGAGTTTTGAACATAAAGGGATGCTGTACTTTGTCGAATGCTTTTTCTGCATCTATCTAGATGATAATATGGTTTTTATTTTTAAGTCTATTGATGTGGTGAATAACACTTATTCATTTTCGTATATTGAACCCTCCTTGCATCCCAGGGATGAATCCTACTTGATCATGGTCCACATTTTTTTGATATGTTTTTGTATCTGATTCGCCAGAATTTAATTTAAGATTTTTGCATTTAGGTTCATTAGAGATATCGGTCTTTAGTCTTCTTTCTTTGAAGTGTCTATCTGGTGAAGGAATCAGAGTGATATTGGCCTCGTAGAATGAATTTGGAAGATCTCCCTCTTTTTCAATTTTCTGAAATAGCTTGAAAAGTATTGGTATTAGTTCATATTTAAAGGTTTTGTAAAAGTCTGCTGTATACCCATACGGTCCTGGGATTTTCTTAGTTGGTAGTCTTTGGATGGTTTCTTTTATTTCCTCAATTGATATTGGTATGTTTAGGTTGTCTATATCCTCCTAACTCACTCTGGTCAGATCATATGACTTAAGAAATATTTCGATGCCTTCACTATCTTCTATTATTTTGGAGTATAAGGATTCAAAGTAATTTCTGATTATCTTCTGTATTTCTGAAATATCTGTTGTGATATTGCCTTTTTCATCCCTTATGATAGTAATTTCAGTTCTCTCTCCTCTTCATTAGCATGGCTAGGGGTCTGTCCATTTTATTTATTTTTTCAACGAACCAACTTTTAGTTTTGTCAATTTTTTCAATTGTTTCTTTTGTTTCGATTTCATTGATTTCTGCTCTGATTTTAATTATTTCTTTCCTTCTACTTCTTTTCCTGTTGTTTGCTCTTGTTTTTCTAAGATTTTGAGATGAAGTATGAGATCATTTATTTGCTGTTTTTTTCTTTTTCTAAGGAATGAACTCCAAGCAATGAATTTTCCTCTTAGAACTGCTTTCAATGTGTCCCATAGATTCCGATATATTGTGTCTGTGTTTTCATTTTTCTCTAAGAATTTTTTATTTTCCTCCTTGATGTCTTCTATAACCCATTGATCATTCAGTAACCTATTGTTTATTCTCCAAATGATGCATGATTTTTCCTTCCTTCTTTTATCATTGATTTTTAGTTTCATTCCATTATGATAAGATAAGATGCATGGTATTATCTCTACTCCTTTAATTTGTCTAAGAGTTGCCCTGTGACATAATATATGTTCTATTTTTGAGAAGGATCCATGTGCTGCTGAGGAAAAATGTAACTGCTTGATGTTGGGTGGTATATTCTATATATGTCAATTAAGTCTAGGTTATTAATTGTGTTATTGAGTTCTATAGTTTCCTATTTCAACTTTTGTTTGGAAGACCTGTCCAGTGGTGAGAGAGCTGTATTGAAGTCTCCCATGATTATTGTATGGTGGTCTATTAGACTCTTGAACTTGAGAAAAGTTTGTTTGATGAACATAGCTGCACCATTGTTTGGGGCATACATATTTATGATTGTTATGTCTTGCTGGTGTATGGTTCTCTTGAACAGTATGTAGTGTCCCTCTTTATCCCTTTTGATTAATTTTGGCTTGAAATCTATTTTATTTGATATGAGTATGGACACTCCTGCTTTTTTCTGAAGTCCATAAGAGTGATATGATTTTTTCCAAACTTTCACCTTCAGTGTATGTATGTCTTGTTCTTATCAAATGCGTCTCCGGTAGGCAGCATATTATTGGGTCTTGTTTTGTGATCCATTCTACTGGCCTGTGTCTGTTAATTGGTGAGTTTAAGCCATTAACATTTACAGTTATTATTGAGATAAGGGTTGTTCTTCCAGCCATATTTGTTTATTTATGTTATTAAACATGGATTGTTTTCCTCTTTGATTATTTCCCCCCTTTAATGTCCTACCTCCCACTGTTGGTTTTCATTATTTTCCAATTACTCTTCCTGTAATATTTTGCCAAGGATGTTTTGAAGAGATGGTTTTCTAGCTACAAATTCTTTTAACTTTTGTTTATCGTGGAAAGTTTTAATTTCATCTTCCATCCTGAAGCTTAATTTTGCTGGATACACAGTACATGGTTGGAACCCATTTTCTTTCTGTGATTGAAAAATGTCATTCCAGGATCTTCTAGCTTTCAGAGTCTTTGTTGAAAGATCAGCTGTTATCCTGATTGGTTTACCCCTAAATGTAATCTGCTTCCTTTCTCTTGTAGATTTTAATATTCTCTCCTTATTCTGTATGTTGGGCATCTTCATTATAATGTGTCTAGGTGTGGATCTCTTATGATTTTTCACATTCGGCATCCTGTAGGCTTTTAGAACTTGGGAGTCTGTCTCATTCTTCAAGTCTGGGAAGTTTTCTCATATTATTTCATTGAATAGATTGCTCATTCCTTTGGTTTGGACCTCTATACCTTTCTGTATCCCAATGACTCTTAAGTTTGGTCTCTTTATTTTATCCCATATTTCTTGGATGTTCTCTTCATGGTTTCTTAACAGTTTGGCTGAGCTGTCTATGTTCTTTTCAAGTTGAAATACTTTGTCTTCATTGTCTGATGTTCTATCTTCTAAGTGTTCTACTCTGATGGTAGTATTCTCAATTGAGTTTTTAAGATGGTTTATTGCTTCCTGCATTTCTAGGATTTCTGTTTGTTATTTTTTACAACCTCTATCTCCCTGTATAGTTGATCTTTTGCTTCTTGGTTTTGTTTATGTAATTCATTGTTGAAGTGATCTTTCATTGTCTGATTTTGCTGTCTAATGTCTTCCTTGAGACTTCAGATCATCTGAAGAATGTATATCCTGAGTTCTTTATCTGACATTCCATCTGCTGCAGCTATTACCTCTTCTAAAGTTGTGTTGACCTGCATTGCTTGTGGTTCTTTTTTCCTTTTCTTTTCATACTGCTCGCGTTTCTTTCTGCTTGGTGAAACGGTTGTGATTTTGAAATTTTCCCCCTATATATTTATATTGCTCTTGTATATTTGAAAAGTCTTCATTGCAGGGGCAGGGGTGGCTGTGCTGTTCCACCAATTGGGGTGATATATCTATCACGCTGATGGGCCGCTAGGCCTGTTATTCTGATCGGTCGCAGGTCTGCTTACCATGCAGGCGCAGGAGGCTGCTCTCCTCTGCCCCTCCTCCAATTGGTGTGACATGTCTACCACGCCCGTGGACCCCTGCGGTGTTCTGCCGATCGGTCGCAGGTCTGCCTACCTTGCTTGCGTGGGCGGCGGCTCTGCTCTACCCCTACCCCAATTGGGGTGACTTGACTACCACGCCGGTGGGCCGCTGGGCCTGGTCTGCCGGTTGGTCGCAGGTCAGGATATCTTGTGAGCACGGGCTACAGATCTGTTCTGCCCCTACTCCAAATGGGGTAAAGTGTCTGCCGCGCCAGCAGGCCGCTGGGCCTCTTCTTCTGGTCAGGTGCAGATCTGCTACCTTGCGGGCGCGGGTGGTGGCTCTGCTCTGCCCCTACTCCAATATAGTACTATGGTGATCAATTGGTGTGTCGTGACTACCATGCCTGCAGGTTGCTGGGCCTGTTCTGGGCATGGGCGAAGGCTCTGCTCTGCCCCTACTCCTATTGGGGTAATGTGACTACCATGCTGGTGACCCACTGGGATTGTACTAGGCACGGGAGAAGGCTCTGCTCTGCAACTACTCCAATTGGGTTGACGTGACTACCATGCAGGTGTGTCACTGGGTCTGTTCCAGGTGCGGGCAGCTGCTCTGCTCTGCCCCTCTGGCTTGATGACAAAGTGAGAGAGACCCGGGTGTTTGTGACTCACTTTCTTCACCAGGAGACCAACTGTTTCTGTCACTGCTGGTATCAATGAAGTTATCTCCTCTGCTGCTTTCTGATGACATCAGAAATTTGTCATGTTGGTATCCCATGTGAAAGGCAGCATTTTGTTCCCTTTTCTGGGTGACCAAAGCAATGGGTGAGTCCTGACCGGCCCTCACAAGCCGCGTCTCAATCCTGTTGCCACTGCCTATGAAGGCTCGGTTGATATTTACCTCCACAGTATTCAGCAAGACCCAGAACGAGAAGCAGTTTCCGCGGGTTCTTTAGCCCTCGGCCAGATCAGTTCCGAGAGGCGGAATTCGGCCGCTCTGGGCTTGGTGTATGTTCTAATAGGAGCAGGCTCCAAGACGGAGTTTCTGCAGGTTCTTTGGCACTGAGCCTGAGTAATTTGTCTGCGACACAAAGGTGAATGGCATCCTGAAATTACCTGTTCTATACCTGAATGAGCTTCGATCAGTCGAAAACAGGGATGGTGACATCAGCTCTCCAAGATGGTGGCCGCTGGCTTCCTCTGTGGTCTGACCGGTGTGGAGAACCGAATTGGACCGCATCCTTTCCCGTCTCAAACCCAGAATTCAGCACTTAGCACAGTGATTGCATACCTGTCAAGAGCCCACAGAATCCACACCGCTGTATATTTGCATTGCTATCTCTTCGTTTCCCAGTGCACGCCGCAGACTCTAGCCGCAGACCGATTTCCTGAATAAGCAGCATGACCCTCTATGCGGGCAAATCACTCGTGTTTGAGCCCGCGTAGCTGATCCTCGTGAGATGGAAATATGTCCACTAGGTTTTGGAGCACCCCAATTTTGCTGGAAATTTCTAACAAGATAGGTTTTAGCCATTATAACTCGTCATTCTCCCGCACAGTGACGCGGTACATGGGGGTGATGCACTCCCTTCACCACCATCATATGATCCCCCAAAGTTAGTTTTCAGTACTAAGAAACAAATATGTATTTCTGGTGGATGAATAATTCTGAGAATATTCTTGTGAAAACTTGATTATTAATCCAAATACATGAATATGAGTGAATTTAGGGAGTGTATAATAAGAAAAAATATACTTCATATTTTGAAAAATCTGGAGAGTGAATATATATATATATATATATATATATATATATATATATATATACACATACACACACAGACATCAAAAAGTAGCATTATGTATGCCAATCTAAATTCACCACGAAGTAATATATCATCCACAGATCCAAAAATATTCATTTTAATGAACATGGATTTATGTTGTTCAAATAAGAAGCTCACTCATATGTTGAATTTTCAGTTCCAACAGCATTTAGTAGGAGTGATCTCTTCTCACAATTTGCATCTGCCAAGCCAGCCACCTCACAAAATGTACGAGTGATACCAGGTAGAATTCTATATGTGCATATAAAAATACATGTGATGAATAGGCTACAGAGAAAGGGAGACAGTTATTCACATGTTTGTTAACTTTTAAAACACATGGAGAACTATTTCAATTAAAATTCGCTAGATTTATAACACCTACCATTTATCATACGAAAGGCAAGTCCAACTATACACCATGCCTCCTGTGAACCTCTTGTATTTCTATTCTGTTTGGGTTATTTTTCTCCACCATATTAGGATTAAAAGTCAAAGTCTAGTAGGGTATGTTTTAGTGTCAGGGATTCAGTATTTCGAATGGAAAATTGGAAAATGTATCAAATGTGTATGCAAATATGTGCTACACGAAAATCTTCCTACCCTCATTCAGCACAATGCCTTGACATTACCTTCGCCCCACATAAGACACAATTAGAGGAGAAGAGTTAGAAAATCTGTGAATACATATGTGTAATGAAAAATACTCAGGAGTTCACAAATTTGCAGGTGGTAGAGGAGTTTCCAAAAGTAAGGGACAGGGTAAAAACTCCACAAACATGAAGTTCTGCCAGCCTAACATCTGGAGAAACTGCCTCTGAGGTTGGGCAATGAAATATATGCTGTTGGCAGGAGCATTAGCTTCATTTGTTGTGAGACCATCATAGCTGAGTCTTCATCTATGTGATCTGGATGACATGGATTCTTATTTTCCAAAGAACATGAGGCAGCAGTGCTGAATTTTCTATTTGTAGGTAACCTGTGGCCACTGGGGTCTAAGTGTCTCCCCTTGTGGACTGTAATTCCATTTGGTCATCCTCCACTATTCGTGGTATTTCTTGCTCCTGCAGTGGGAGATTGGTATTTGCTTCATGAAATACAAGGATTTCAAATGGGACACAGTGCTGAAGCAAGTTCTGTCAACTGTGGTGGGTCAGGTTCGTCAGGAGAATGCACCAACCAGGCTTCTATCCCACATAGCTTGCCCCATTGACCATAGCAACCTGATTCTGAACATTGCCCTAAAACCTCTCCATATAACAATATGATTTTACATATAAGGGTCTACTGGCTGCAAAATGTCAGTCACAATCCATTTGGAAGCCAATGGCAGATCCAAATGCCCCCACCACAGATGTTTTATTACACACCTGCCAACCACTACTCTAGTACAACTACTCAGCAGGATCCAACTTACTGGCATCTCTGTTAAACACCACTTTCATAAAACCCAGTCAATCAAGGCACTGTCTTGTATACTCATGATCAGCAACAGGACATCCAAATATTCTCCAGTGCTACCCGGTCATGGGAATTTCAAAAATTTCATGGTATTGATATAGCCAATTTTCAAGGATGAAGTTGGAGGCACTGGGAATTTTAATTCACTCAGAAACCATTAAATGGTGAGGAAACTCATTTCAATGAAAACTCTGGAGAATTCTTACAGGCAAGGCTTCCAAAAGTGGCGAAAAGTCAGATTAAGCCAGGCCCGTTGAGGTCTACAATGTATGGTCCATGTGTGTTTCGACTCTCAAATATGGCTGCCAAGTCTTTAAGAATAATATCATTTGATATCCTGGCTGAGATTCCCTGTGCTCTGTGGAAAGTCAACTTGGGCCTAGATGTCACTTTCCAAGGGCAACTCTCATGCATGGCCATCTAAAATTCCAACACAATTCCTGGCAATAATTCTCTGACATCAGTAAAAGAACTCAGTCTCTAAGGGGAATCACACCAAAGTGCAAGCCTAGGTGGACCCAGAGATCTCTTCCAACCGCCAGACAAATATCCACAATTAAAACCAAACACTCTCACATGGCCCTCATCTTCTTCCATATAGACACTCATCATATTCTCTGGCTGGAGGTTTCCATAAGGGACGCAGCCCATGACAGTGTCCAAAATAAGCTCCCTGCCCCTCATTTGCCTAAAGTCAGGGTGGCCTGGACTCTCTTCCTGTGAACCAGTAGTGATCAAATAGGCCTGCCTTTAATATTGCTTTGCTTCTCCAACTTGAGGCCTTCTAGCTTTGGGGTTTAGATTCTTTAAGTGAATTGGAGTCATGAAAATCAAACACCTATGGCCTAGCCTCTGCAGGGCTTTGAAGAACTCATTTGACCCAAAGGATCCCTATTCTCACTTGATGGATATCAGGAACCTACCAGAGGAAGGCAAGAGAGTTCATCAACAATATCTGATCTTTTTGCCATTTTGGTTTTGGATGCATGCATGGGATCTATCTTTAGATCCATCAGGTGCTGAGAATCTAAGCCACAGCCTCACACAGGGCCAACAGGCTGATTCAGACATATCCCAATCCTAAGCAATTAAGCAAAGAGTCACAGGTGATTCCCATTCATTTCCATTTGAAAACTGTTTTCTTCAGGGTTCACAAAGTGGTGGCTTGAGGCAAAAAACTTCCTGACATTCAACAGAACAATAGGTAAGCAAAAGGAACAAAGAGGGGTTTCTCCACTGAGACGTTCCTGGTCAACAGATATTTGAGATTTCTGAGATGCTAGCCATTTCTTTCAGCTATCCAGTACATAGCCATGTCACAGATCTTGGAGGTACAAATCTTGGACACAAAACCACGATACTATTCTGGAGAGTGGCCAGAATTGAGAAAGAAAACAGGAAATTAGGAAGCTTGTAGGTGTTGCCCATCCATAAGGCAAGCCAGAGTCCACTCATGAATTGGGCAGGATGAATGCTGGGAAGCTTTCTACTAGACAGGACACATCCATTGATGCATTGTCTTTTCTAATGTCTACAACAATGGACTCAGTGGGATACACACACATAGAAACACTCGCCTTGTCAAAGGACTTAATAGAAATATTCCACTCCATACCAAACAAACCGCCTTTCCTACCTATTCTCAGAACATGAGACAAAACCACAAACTCACACCCACACCCACAAAGGCACCTCCTTCCCCCTAGTAGGTCTGTGACTCCCCGGAGTGTCCTTTGACTGGTGGGCCATACTATGTTCCCCGGAAATGACCTCTTCTGTCTCAGATCATGTCTGCTTGGCCAACTCTGTGAAGTTCTCAAGAGCCAGCGATGAGACACTACATGCTTTCTCAGGAAAAGCCCCTCTTCAGAGGTTTCCTGGCATTTGGCCATCCTCACATCTCTAGGTACCAAGAAAGACTGACTCTGTCCTTGGTAAATCCAAACATGTGAGACCACTGGGACTAGGACAGGGACTGTCTCTTGGTGCCTGGCTTCCTGGATTTCAAGTTCAGAGAGTTCCATCACCAAGGAAGTGAGGTGAGATCACTTCCTTCAGGATATGAATGATGTCACTGCCTTGGCAACCACTTTGTCCTAACAGTTGCTTCCAAAAGTATCATGAGGTGGAGGCTGTACTGATTTTCATGGGACACTTTCTCTAGTTAGAATGTTATATCAACCATAAGCATCCGGGAACAGCTTCCACACAGGACTGGTTTGGTCCATGTTCTATACATTAAGAAGAGAGAGACTGATTCAGACCCAACCCCCCATCCTGACCAGGATGATAGCCATGGAAGATGACTTTTGCTTTCTGAGGTACTTCATAGCTACCTTCATCTTCACCAGGGATCATTTCTGCATGAACATTTGAGTTTCTCAGCATGTGAAGATCCCCTAGATTCCTGTAGTTTAATACCCACACTGTTATTGCTCTCCTGCAAAGTGAGTGTATGGTTACGGTTAATAATATGTTCGATTTGGGTTAGGAATCATTCTGCAGGAAGAATAATGAGATTGGGAACCTGCGATATTTATAAGAATATATACGTGAAATATATGTATGAAAACGGGAATCTAAGAAAGATTTGAAGCCCAGAAGGGCATTGGGCCCTTTATTTGGATACTTAGTGTTGAATTATGTTCTGTAGAGTTGTCTCAGTTAAATCGAAATACAGTGGCATAGGACCTTGTACCTTGGATGATTGAATGTAGAAGAGAACATCCAGTCAAAAAGGGATAGTCAGTAGGATTAGGAAGATAGTCAGTAGGTTTAGGAAGAAGAGTGAGTATATGATTTGGAATCAAAAGCTTCTTTAGCAATAGGGTTTCGTTTAGAGAGTGAATGGAAATGTCAGCACATGTGAAGAGTCAGTCACAATGATGAACTGGGGAAAATATGTAGGAAAGCAGGTGTCAATAGAGACATTACGAAATCAGGCAAAGTATAAAGTGAGTGATAGGATTTGACATTTTCAACAGGGTTGAGTTTGAATACATAATCATAGGAAAAAACAAATATCTCGTCATGAATGGGAATGACATTTGAGAGCATTAGGCAACCTGGACATGGATGTTATTAGTTATCCACGTTCACTTTCCTTTTAGGCTTTGGTACAATCATAAGTGTGACATTTTTATGGGTTTTTTTTTTTTGTTCAGAATATTACTGTGATAAAATGTATATGTAGATCAGGTGGCATGAGTATTTCTTTCACCATTTCTGGGAGCAATATTTTGAAGACGTATACATTAGTATTAGGGGTACAAAGAGGTGTACCCTGTGTCTATTAATATAGAGATAATGCATGAATAGACCATACTATGAATAAATAACGTAACTGATTCCACTTTAAATAATGGATTGAATTGATATGTGAAAATATATAAGAAATCTTATATTGATATACAATCATTCATTCCAACCAGTTATATATCTAATGGTAATATTAGGATTATGGTTTATGATGAATGGTGTTTGAGTTTTGCTTTACACGTGATGATGTTAAACAAAAATAATATGTTTGGAAAGAAGTCTCATGAAAAGACCAGTCAAGAAACATGGAGGAATACATGTGTTCTGAATCAGGAAGTGATTGATCGTGAAACAAATGCCTATAAATTTTCTAATTTGTGACTGAAATATATATCCCATCATGTGCATGAACTGAAGACATAGTAACGTACAAGTGTTGAATAAAAATGAAAGTCAAAATACACATCATGTCCCCTAGGAATCTACTTGCATTCATTTTAAACTGGCTAAGTAACTGTAGAAATATTAGGGTTTGTATGCACCATTCACTGAATTTAGTTTTCAGTACTAGGAAACAATATGTATTTCAGGTGGATGATTATTTCTGAAAATAATCTTGTTGAAAGTTGATTATAAATCCACAGATATGAATATGAATGTATTTAGGGAGTGCATAATAAGACACATATATTTCATATTTTGAAAAATCTAAAGAGTATATATATATATATATATATATATATATATATATATATATACACACACACACACGCAAATGCACAGATATTAAAAAGTAGCAATACAGGAGATCCATTATGAAGGCAGGCATGGAGAATTCAAGTCTCTGATCTCTTCAGCTGCTCGGGCATAGGGAGTCGTAAACTGTCTAAATGCTGTTTGCTCAGAATCACTAGGCAATATTGACCTGTTGTGAATCTGGGGCGAACAGTCTGGGCCCCTCAGAACACACACAAAGCCCGGATTGGCTGCATTCAAGCTTAGATTCATCTGGTTTTTGTGACTCAGCACTAACATTCCCGCTGAAATAATTGGTCGGGCTTTCGGAATTGACAGAGTTAAAAGCCAACTGAGCCTTCATAGGCAGTGGCCACAGGATTGAAATGGGGCTTGGGAGAGATAGTCAGGACCCACCTGTTGCATTGGTCACCCAGCAAAGGGAACGAACGGTCACCATTTTAATGGGATACCACCATGGCAGCGAACTGACGTCACAGTCGGAGGAGATAACTTCATTGAAACCAGTGCGACAAGTGTGTTATCCCATTGCCATCTCTCTCAACACTGCAGGGAAACCTCAAGGGCCCTTCCCACCTCTGCCGTAATGGTCCCTCCCAGCTCTCCAAGGAGAGCGATACCCAGACCTAGGGAATCAGGATTGGCTCGGGACTCGAGGCGTGTAATTGCCGGCTACCGCTCCCACCAGTGCTGACAATTGAGGTCTCTTACACCACCTACCGGGGCCATGGCTCCCGAAGGGCAAGCAAATTCGCTGGGGTTTCTCAGCCCAAAGCTCTACAAACTTAGGGTCTGAGGGAGGCAATCAAGGAGAGTGTGCCCAGGCGTTCATGGAAACAGGGCTACCAGGAGCAGAGGCCTGGCTTGTAACCAGTATTGTGGTGAGCGTCACAGGTGAGTGGGGTCTGGCTTGAGGAAGCACAAGAGAAGGCCCTAGGCACTCAGGGTTGGAGACCCGCCCAGTCTGGGAGGAAGAGCTGCTGCACAGTGATTGGTTCCCACTTATTGAGAGGAGAAGCTTGGCCCAGTGCGCACAGCTCCACCTACTGGAAGAGAAGTTAATTGAACTCTAGGACTGCATGTATTATTACTATTTTTTTATTTGTATTTTTTTCTTTTTCTTTCATTTTCATTTTTGTTGTTGTTGTTCTTTAACTTTTTTAAATGTTTTTATTTTTTTAATTTCTTTTATTTTATTATTATTATTATTAATATTATTATTTTAAATTTTAATTTTCAATTTTTTAATCATCATTATTACTTAAAACTTTCTTTCTTTATTTTCTATTTTTTTTGTCTTTTCATTTCATTTCAATTTTTTTATTCCCCCTTACTTGAATTCTACCTGCCTACTCTCATTCTCTTTAGTGACTTCTCCCTTCCCTTCTAATATCTTTCCTCCCAAGCATCAAATAAATTTATAAGAGTAAGCAGTAACTCAGTAGTCAAACAGAACGAGAAGTAACATGAGAAGCATAAAAAAGCAAGGAAGAAAAGGAGTACGAACAATGAAGGACAGCCTAAATATTCAAGAGCACCTAGAGTCATCAGAAAAATGGTCATATAAAGAACTCAAGGAATACCT
This sequence comes from Callospermophilus lateralis, assembly GCF_048772815.1. Taxonomy (NCBI): domain Eukaryota; kingdom Metazoa; phylum Chordata; class Mammalia; order Rodentia; family Sciuridae; genus Callospermophilus; species Callospermophilus lateralis. Next base: position 396,994 of record NW_027514387.1, on the reverse strand, counting down.
TAGACAGATGGAATGGAACCTTAAAGAGGATACGAGACAGCCAAAACAAACAGTGATAGAACGCATTGAAAATAAATTACATAAACAGATAAAATAAGAAATTAAGCATCTTTATCAGGAGATAGAGATTATTAGAAAAATCAAACAATAATTCTAGAAATCAAGGAAATGATAAACCAAATTAAAAATTCAATTGAGAGTATCACTAACAGTGTAGAGCAAGTAGAAGACAGAATGAAGACAAAATATATCATCTTGAAAAAAGTGTAGCCAACAAAGAAATGCTGTAAAAAATTATGAGAAAACATTCAAGAGATATGGGATAACATAAAAAAAAAACCAATGAGTCATATGGATAGAGGAAGGTACAGAGATTCAAACCAAGGGAATGAGAAACCTGCTGAATGAAATAATTACAGAAAACTTTCCAGAAATAAAAATGGAAACGGATAAACAAATTGTAGATGCTTACAGGACATCGAGCACACAAAATCACAGTAGACCAATGCCAAGACACATTGTTATGAAGATATCCAATATACAGAACAAAGAGAAAATATTAAAAGCTACCAGAGAAAGGAGGCAGATTACAATCATTACAATCAGGGGTAAACCAAAAAGGTTAACAATGGATTTTTCATCATTGATGCTGGAAGTGAGAAGATCCTGGAACAACGTACTTCAAACACTGAAAGACAATGGATGCCAACCAAGAATTATGTATCCAGCAAAATTAAGCTTAAGGTAAGACAACGAGATAAAAATATTTCATGATAAACAAAACCTAAAAGAATTTGCAGCCAGATAACCAGCATTGCAAAGCATCTTGAGCAAAACACTACACGAGGAAGAAATGAAAATCAACAACGAAAGCCATGAGTGAGAAGTGCCTCAGTAATGACAGAGGGCGGGAGAAAAGCTAATCATGGAGAAACAAACTAATTTAAAAAAAAGATATAAGCAAACATGGGTGGCAGTACAAACCATATATCAATAGTAACTCTAAAAGTAAATGGCTTAAACTCTCGAATAAAGTGACATAGGCTTGTAACTTGAAATAAAAAAAAAAATCCAACAATATATTGCCTCCAGGGGACACATCTGAATGGAAAAGACATACACAGGCTGAAGGTGAAAGATTTTGAAAATTTATACCATGCACACGGTCCTCGTAAGCAAGCAGGGGTGGCCATCCTCCTATCGAATAAAATCGACCTCAAGACTAATTTAATCAAAAGGGATAAAGAAGGACATTATATACTGCTAAAATGAACCATTCACCGACAAGACATAACAATTATCAATATTCACGCAGCAAATAATGGTGCTGCGATGTTCATAAAACAAATTCTCCTCAAGTTCAAGAATCAAATAGACCACAATACAATAATTATGGGTGACTTCAACTCACCTCTCTCACCATTGGACAGATCCTCCAAACAAAAGTTGAAAAAAGAAACTATAGAACTCAATATTGCAATCAATACCCTACACTTAACTGACATATATAGAATATATCAACCATCATCAAGTGGATATACTTTTTTCTCAGCAGCACATGGGTCCTTCTCAAAAATAGACCATATGTTATGCCATAGGGCAACCCTCAGTAAATATAAAGGGGTGGAGATAATACCATGAATTTTTTGTGATCATAATGGAATGAAACTGGAAACCAATGATAAAAGAAGGAAGAAAAAATCATACATCACATCCTAAATGAAGAATATGTTACTGAATGATCAATGGGTTACAGAAGACATAAAGGAGGAAATCAAAAAATTCTTAGAGATAAATGAAAATACAGACACAACATATCAGATTCTATGGGGTACAATGAAAAGAAGTTTTAAGGGGTAAATTCATCGCCTAGAGGTCATTCCTCAAAATAGAAAAGAAAAACAAATAAATGAGCTCACACTTCATCTCAAAGCCTTAGAAAAGGAAGAGCAAAACAACAGCAAATGTAGCAGAAGGCAAGAAATAATTAAAATCATAGCGAAATTGAAACAAAAGAAACTATTGAAAAAATTAACAAAACTAAAAGGTGGTTCTTCAAAAAGATAAATAAGATAGACAGACCCTTAGCCATGCTAACGAAGAGAAGAAGAGAGAGAAATCTAATTACTAACATACGGGATGAAAAAGGCAATATTACAACAGATGCTACATAAATACAGAAGAAAATTAGAAATTATTTTGAAAACCTGTATTCCAATAAAATAGAAAATAGTGAAGACATCGATAAATTTCTTAAGTCATATGATTTGCCCAGACTGAGTCAGGAGGAAACACACAATTTAAACAGACCAATATCAATGGATGAAGTAGAAGAAGCAATCAAAGACTACCAACCAAGAAAAGCCCAGGACCGGATGGGTATACAGCAGAGTTTTACAAAACCTTTAAAGAAGAATTAATACCAATACTTCTCAAGTTATTCAGGAAATAGAAAAACTGGGAGCTCTGCCGAATTCATTCTATGAGGCCAACATCACCCTGATTCTGAAACCAGACAAAGACACCTCAAAGAAAGAAAACTACAGACCAATATCTCTGATGAACCTAGATGCAAAAATCCTCATTAAAATTCTGGCGAATTGGATAGAAAGGCACAGCAAAAAAATCGTGCACCATGATCAACTTGGATTCATCCCTGGGATGCAAGGAGGGTTCAATATATGGAAATCAATAAATGTTATTCACAACATCAATAGTCTTAAAGATAAGAACCATATGATCATCTCGATAGACGCAGAAAAACCATTCAACAAAGTAGAGCATTTCTTTATGTTCAAAACATTTTAAAAACTAGGGATAACAGGAACTTACCTCCACATTGTAAAAGCTATCTATGTTAATCCTCAGGCTAGCATCATTCTGAATGGAGAAAAATTGAAGGCATTCCCTCTAAAATCTGGAACAAGACAGGGATGTCCTCTATTACCACTTCTATTCAATATAGTTCTCCAAAAACTGGCCAGAGCAATTAGAGAGATGAAAGACATTAAAGGCATAAAAATAGGAAAAGGAGAACTTAAATTATCACTATTTGTAGATGACATGATTCTATACATAGAAGACCCAAAAGGGTCTAGAGAAAAAACTACTAGAACTCATAAATGAACGCAGCAATGTGGCAGGATACAAAATCAACATGAATAAATCAAAGGCATTTCTGTATATCAGCGACAAAATTTCTGAAACAAAAATGAGTCAAAACACTGCATTCCCAATTTCCTCAAATAATTAAATACTTAGGAATAAACCTAACAAAAGAGGTGAAAGATTTATATAATGCAAACTACAGAACCCTAAAAAGAGAAATAGAATAAGATCTTAGAAAATGGAAAAATATACCGTGTTCATGGATAGGCAGAACTAACATCATCAAAATGGTGATATTACCAAAAGTTCTCTATAGGTTTAATGCAATGCCAATCAAAATCCCATAGAAACTTTTTGTAGAAATAGATAAAGCAATCATAAAATTCAAATGGAAAAATAAAAGACCCAGAATAGCAAAAGCAATTCTAAGCAGGAAGTGTGAATCAGGCAGTATAGCGATACCAGATTTCAAACTATATTACAGAGCAATCATAATAAAAACAGCATGGTACTGGTACCAAAACAGGCGGGTGGACCAATGGTAGAGAATGGAGGACACAGAAACTAATCCAAAAAGCTACAACTATCTTATATTTGATAAAGGAGCTAATGGCCTGCAATGGAGGAAGGATAGCATCTTCATCAAATGGTGTTGGGTAAACTGGAAATCCATATGCAACAAAATGAAACTGAATCCCCTCCTCTCGCCATGCACCAAAGTTAACTCAATGTGGATCAAGGAGCTAGATTCAAATCAGAGTCTCTGCGTCTGATAGAATACAAAGTTGGCTCCGATCTACATATTGTGTGGTCAGGCTCCAAATTCCTTAATAGGACACACATAGAACAAGAGTTAATAATAAGAATCAACAAATGGGACTTACTTAAACTGAATTATTTTTTCTCAGAAAGAGAAACAATAAGAGAGGTAAATATGGAGCTTACATCATGGGAACAAATTTTTAGTCCTCACCCTTCACATGGAGCCCTAATATCCAGAGTATACAAAGTATACAAAGAACTTAGAAAATTAGACAATAAGATAACCAATAACCCAATGGGCCAAGGACCTGAAAAGAAACTTCTCAGAGGAGGACATAGAATCAATTAACAAGTACATGAAAAAAATGCTCTCCATTTCTAGCAGTAAGAGAAATGCAAATAAAAACCACCCTAAAATACCATCTCAATCCAGTGAGATTGGCAGCCATTATGAAGTCAAACAACAACAAGTGCTGGCGAGGATGTGGGGAAAAGGGTACTCTTGTACATTGCTGGTGGGACTGAAACTGGTGTGGCCAATTTGGAAAGCAGTATGGAGATTCCTGGGAAAGCTGGGAATGGAAGCACAATTTGACCAAGCTATTGCCCTTCTCGGACTATTCCCTGAAGACCTTAAAAGAGCGTACTACAGGGATACTGCCACATGGATTTTCATAGCAGCACAATTCACAATTGCTACACTGTGGAACCAACCCAGATGCCCTTCAATAGATGAATGGATAAAAAAATGTGACTTTTATATACTATCGAGAATTACGCAGCACTAAAAAATGACAAAATCATGGAATTTGCAGGGAAATGCATGGCACTGAGCAGATTATGCTTAGTGAATCTAGCCAATCCCTAAAAAACAATTACCAAATGTCTTCTTTGATATAATGAGAGCAACTAAGAACAGAGCAGGGAGGAAGAGCATGAAGAAAAGATTAACATTAAGCAGAAACATGACGTGGGAGGGAAAGGGAGAGAAGAGGGAAATTGCATGGTAATGGAGAGAGACACTTATTGTTACACAAAATTACATATAAGAGGTTGTGGGAAAATAAACAAGGAGAGAAATGAATTACAGTAGGTATGGTAGAGAGAGAAGATGGGAAGAGAGGGGAGTGGGGATAGTAGAGTATAGGAAAGGTAGCAGAATACAACAGTAACTAATAGGGCATTATGTAAAAATATGGATGTGTAACTAATGTGATTCTGCAATCTGTATTTGGAGTAAAAATGGGAGTTCATAACCCACTTGAATCTAATGTATGAAGTATGATATTCAAGAGCTTTGTAATGTTTTGAGCAACCAATAAAAGAAAAAAAAAAGTAGCAACATATATGCCAATAGAAATTCATCATGAAATGTATATAATCCACAGATCGAAAAATGTTCATTTTACTGAACATGGATTCATGTATAATGTTTTTCAACTAGGAAGCTCACCCATAGGTTGAATTTTCAGTTCCAACAGCGTTTAGGAGGAGTGAACTCTTCTCTCAATTTGCATCTGCCAATTCAGCCACCTCACAAGTGTATACGAGTGATATCAGGTAGAATTCTATATGTGCATATAAAAATACATGTGCTGAATAGGCTACAGAGAAAGGGAGACAGGGATTCACATATTTGCTAATTTTAAAAACACATTTAGAACTATTTCAACAAAAAAATTGACTAGACTTATAACTCCTACATTATATAATGCAAAAGGCAATTCCAAGTATACACAATGCGTCCTCTGAACTGCTTGTGTTTGTTCTCTTTTTGGCTTATTTTTCACCATCATATTAGGATTATTAGTCAGAGACTAGTAGGGCATGGGTTAGTGTCAGGGATTCAGTATTTCAAATGGAAAATTGAAAAATGAATCCAATGTGTATGTAAATATGTGCTACACAAAAATCTTCTCACTCACATCCAGAACAATGCCTTGACATTACCTACGCCCCAAGTAAAACACAATTAGAGTAGAAAAGTGTGAAAATCTATGAATACATATATGGAATGGAATATGCTCCGGAGTTTACAACCTTGGAGGTGGTAGAGGAGTTTCCAAAAGTAAAGGACAGGGTAAACACTCCACAAAAAGGAGCTCTGCTGGCCTAAGAATTCTTGGGAAACGGCTTCTGAGGTTGGGCACTTGAAATATATGTTGTTGTCATGAGCTTTAGCTTCCTTTGTAGTGAGACCATCATAGCTGGGTCTGCATCTATGTAACCGAAAGACATGGTTTCTTATATTCCAATGAACATGAGGCAGCAGTGCTCAATTCTCTCCTTGTAGCTAAACTGTGTCCATTGGAAGCTAAGTGTCTCCCAGTGGGGACTGTGAAGTCATTTGGTGATCCTCCACTTTTCGTGGTATTTCTTGCTGCTGCACTGGGAATTTGGTATTTGCTTCACAAAACATAAAAAGTTCATCTGAGATACAGTGCTGGAGGGAGTTCTGTCACGTGTGGTGGGTCAGGGTCTGCAGGAGAATGCACCAACCAGGCTTGTATCCCACATAGCTTGCCCCAATAACCATAGCAACCTGATTCTGAATATTGCCCTGAAAACTCTCCATTTAACAAGATGCCTTTACATATAAGGGTCTGATGTCTGCACTATATCAGTCACAAAAAATTTGGAAGCCAATGGCAGATTCACATGGCCCCACCATGATGTTTTATCACACACCTGCCCACCACTGATCTAGGCCCCCTACTCAGCAGGCTCCAAATTACTGGCTTCTCTTGTTCTACACCATTTTAATGAAACCCACTCAAAAACAAGGCACTGTCTGGTATACACATGATCAGCAACAGGACATCAAAAGTTTCTGCAGTGCCACCTGGTCATGGGAATTTCAAAAATTTCATGGTATTTATCTAGCAATTTTTCAAGGATGAAGTTAGAGGCACTGTGGGTTTCAATTCATTCAGGAACCATTAAGTGTTGAGAAAGTTCATTACAATGAACGCTCTGGAGAACTCTCACAGTCAATGCTTCTCAAACAGTTGCCAAAAGGTCTCCTGAAGCCAGGCCAACTGACCTCTACAATGTGAGGTCCATGTGTGTTTTGACTCTCAAATATGGGTGCTAAGTCTTTCAGAATAAAATCATGTGATATCCTGGCTGAGATTCTCCGGCCTCTGTGGAAACCACCCTGGGCCTAGATCTCAGTTTCCAAGAGTGAGTCTCATGCGTGGCCTCCTAAAATCCCAACACAATTCATGGCAATACTTCTCTGAGGTCAGTTTCAGAACTCAGTCTCTAAGGGGAATCACACCAGAGTTCAAGCCCAGGTGGACCCAGTCATCCGTTCCATCCGCCAAAAAATGACCACAATTAAAATCAAAACACTCCCACAGGGCCATCATCTTCTTCCATGTAGACACTCATCATAACCTCCAGCTGGAGGTTTCTATGAGCCCAAATAAGCTCACTTGCCCCTCATTTGCCTAAAATCATGATGGCCTGGAAACTCTTCCTGTGAACCAGGAATGATCAAATATTCCTGCTGTTAAAGTGTTCCACTTCTCCAATTTGAGGCCTACTGGCTGTAGGGTATAGATTCTTTATGTGATTTGGAGTCATGAGAAAACCCAAGCAAATATGGGCTAGCCTCTGCAGGCATTTCAAGAACTCATTTGACCCAAAGGATCCCTATTCTCACTTTATGGAGGTCAGGAACCTAAAACAAGAAGGCAAAAATATTCATCAACAATGACTGCTCTTTTGGCCATTTTAGTTTTGGAAGCACATGGGATCTTTCTTTAGATCCATCAGGTGCTGAGAATCAAAGCCACAACCTCATACAAGGACAAGAGGCTGATTCAGACACATCTCATTCCAAATCAATTAAGCAAAGAGCCACAGGTGATGTCCATACATTTCCATATGAAAACAGTTTTCTTCAGGCTACACAAAGGGGTGGCCTGAGGCAAAGACCTTCCTGACATTCAGGGTAATAGAAATAGAAGTAAGCAAATGGCCCAAAGAAGGGTTTCTCCACTGAGACTTTACTGGTCACAATGAAATCTGAGTTTTCTTAGATGCCTCCATTCCCTTCAGCAATCCAGTACATGGCCATGTCACAGAATCTTGTGGTGTTACATATTTGGGAAACAAAACCATGAGCCTATTCTGGAGAGTGGCCAGAATTCACGAAGAAAACAGGAACTTTAGAAGATAGTAGATGTTGCCCATCCATAAGGCAAGCTGCAGTCCATTCATTAATTGGGCAGTATGAATGCGGGGAAGCTTTCAACTATAGACAACACATCCATTGATGCATTCTCTTTCTAATGTCTACAACCACGGATACAGTGGGATACACAGACCTAGAAACACTCACCATGTCAAACGACTTACTAGAAACAGTCCACTCCAAACCAAACAAACCACCTTTCCTACCTATTCTCAGAACATGAGAAAAAACCACAAACTCACACCTACAACGGCAAAGGCACTTACTTCCCCCAAATAGGTCTGTGACTATCCGGAGTGTCTTCTGACTGGTGGGCCATATTATGTTCCCCCAAAATGGCCTGTCCTGTTTCAGATCTGGTCTCCTTGTCCAACTCTGTGAAGTTGTCAGGAGCCAAAGGTGAGCCACTACCTGCTTTCTCAGGAAAGGCCCCTCATCAGAGCTCTGCTGGCATTTGGCCATCCTCACATCAGTAGGTACCAAGAAAGACTGACTATGTCTTTGGGAAAAGCAAACAAGTTAGCCCACTGGAACTGGGAGTGGGACTGGCTCTGGGTGCCTTCCTTTCTGTATCCCAGGTTCAGAGAATTCCATCACCAAGGAAGTGAAGTGAGGTCACTTCTTTCAGGAACTGAATATGGTCACTACCTTGGTAAGCACTTTGTGCTAACAGTTGCATCCAGGGTTCCCATGAGATGGAGGCTGCCCCAACATCCTGTGACACATTCAGAAGTTAGAATGGTATATCAACCATAGGCACCAGGGAACAGCTCTCCACAGAGGCCTGGTTCAGTCCATCTTCTCTTCATTAAGAAGTGAGAGGCTGATTCAGACTATCAATTAATCCTGACCAGGTTGTTTGCCATGGAAGATGACTATTGCTCTCTCAGGTCCTACATAGCTGCCTATATCTTCTGCAAGGATCATTTCTCCATGGATCTTTGATGTTCTCAGCAGGTGGAAGATCATCTACATTCCTATATTGTAAGACCCACACTGTCCCTGCTCTTAAGTAAGTTATACTGAGGGAACAGTGTATGGTTAGGGTTAATAACATGTTCAATTTGGGTTACAAATCATTCTGCGGGATGAATAATGGTATTGGCAAAATGCGATATTTACAAGAGTATATATGTGAAACATAAGTATGAAAGCAGAAATCTAGGTAAGATTTGAAGCCCAGAAGGGCATTTGGGACTTGAGTGGGATACTTAGCTTTGAGTAATTTGCAGCACAGATGTCTCAGATAAATCAATATACACTGGCATCGTACCTTGTACCTTGGATATTGAATGTTGAAGAGAACATCCAGTCAAAAACTGATAGTCGGTAGGATTAGGAAGGTAGTTGGTAGGTTTAGAAAGAAGAGTGAGTATAGGATTTGGACCGAAAGTTCTTTCGCAATAAGATTTCGGGTAGAGAGTGTATGTAAATGTAAGCACATGTGAAGAGTCAGTCACAATGATGAACTGGGGAAAAATATAGGAAAGCAGATATCAATAGAGACATTAGGAAATCAAGCAAAGTATAAATTGTGTGATAGGGTTAGACATTTTCAACAGGTTTGAAGTTGAATATATAATCTTAAGAAGAAACAAATATGTAGTCAAAAATAGAATTGATATTTGACAGCATTAGGCAACCTGTACATGGATGTTTTTAGTAATCCATGCTCACTTTCCATTTACGCTTTGGTACAATTGTAAGTGTGACCTTTGCTTTTTGTGTCCAGAATATTTCTGTAATAAAATGTGTATGTAGATCAGGTGAAAAGAGTATTTCTTCCACCAATTCTGCGAGCAATATTTTGAAGACTTACAAATTAGTATGGGGGTACAAATAGGTGTACCCTGTTTCAATGAATATAGACATAATGCATGAATAGACCATACTGTGAATAAATAATATAACTGGATCCACTTTAAATAATGGATTGAATAAATATCTGAAAATTTATAAGAAATTTTATATTGATATGCAATCATTCATTCCAACCAGTTATATATCTAACGATAATCTTAGGGTTATGGTTTATCATGAAGGGTGTGTGAGTTTTGGTTCAAAATTGATTATGGAAATCGAAAATAATATATTTGGAAAAAAGTCTCATGAATAGACCAGTCAAGAAACATAGAGGAATACATGTGTTCTGGAGCAGGAAGTGATTGAAAGTGAAACAAATGCCTATAAATTTGCTAACTAGTGAATAAAATATATATACTGAGATGTGCATAAACTGAAGAAATAGTAATGTACCAGTGTGGAATAAAAATTAATGTCAAATTACACATCATGTCCCATAGGAACCTACATGCATTGATGTTAAACTGGGTCAGTTAAAGTAGACATATTAGGATTTGTATGCACCTTTTACTGAAGTTAGTTTTCAGTACTAGGAAACAAATATGTATTTCGGGTGGATGAATATTTCAAAGAATAATCTTGTGAAAAGTTGATTATTAATCCACATACATGAACATGAATGAATTTAGGGAGTGTATATAAGACACATATATTTCATATTTTTAAAAATATGGAGAGTATATATATATATATATATATATATATATATATATATATATATACACATATATATATATACACACACACACACACACACACACACACACAAACACAGACATTAAAAAGTAGCAATATATATGCCAATCAAAATTCATCATGAAATATATATCATAAAGATGCAAAAACATTCATTTTAGTGAACATGGGTTTATGTATAATGTTGTTCTACTGGGAAGCTCACCCATATTTTGAATTTTCAGTTCCAACAGCGTTTAGGAGGAGTGATCACTTCTCACACTTTGTATCTGCTAAGTCATATACCTCACAAGGATGTACGTGTGATACCTTGTAGGATTCTATTGGTGCATATAAAAATACATGTGCTGAATAAGCTCCAGAGAATGGGAGACAGTAATTCACATATTTGTTAACTTTAAAAACACATGGAGAACTATTTCAATTAAATATTGAATAGATTTATAACACCTACCCTTTATCATGCAAAAGGCAAGTCCAACTCTGAACTGCAAGTATTTATGTACTGTTTGGGTTATTTTCTTCAATCATATTTGGATTAGTAGTCAGAGTCTGGTAGAATATGGGTTAGTGTCAGGGATTCAGAATTTCAAATGGAAAATAGAAAAATTAATCTTCTGACTCTCATCCAGAACAATGCCTTGTCATTACTTTCGCCCCAAGGGAGACACAATTAGAGTAGAAGAGTTACAAAATCTGTGATTACATTTCTGGAATAGAAAATGCTCAGGAGTGCACAAACTTGGAGGTGGAATAGGACTTTCCAAAAGTAAGGACAGGGTACACACTCCACAAACATGAAGCTCTGCTTGCCTAAAACTTCTTGAGAAACTGCCAGTGAAATTGGGCACTGAAATATAGGTTGTTGTCAGGAGTTAAGCTTCCTTTGTAGTGAGACCCTCAAAGCTGGGTCTGCATCTATGAGACCTGGAGGACAACATTTCTTATTTTCCAATGAACACGAGGCAGCAGTGCTGAATTCTCTCTTTGTAGGTAAACTGTGGGCACTGGGGGCTTATTGTCTCCCCGTGTGGACTGTGAAACCATTTGGTCATCCTCCACTTTTCGTGGTGTTTCTTGCTGCTGCACTTGGAGTTTGGTTCATGCTTCACGAAATACAAGGAGTTCAACTGGGAAACAGTGCTTGAGGTAGTTCTGTCACGTGTGGTGGGTCAGGGTCTGCAAGAAAATTCACCAACCAGGCTTCTATCTCTCAAAGATTGCCCGCTTGTCCATAGCAACCTGATTCTGAGCATTGCCCTGAAACTACGCCATATAACAAGATGCTTTTACATATAAGGGTCTGATGTCTGCACTCTGTCAGTTACAAGCCATTTGGAAGCCAATGGCAGATCCAAATGGCCCCACCATGATGTTTTATCACACACCTCTCCACCACTGCTCTAGGCCCACTACTCAGCAGGCTCCAAAATACTGGCTTCTCTGTTCTAAACAAATTTCATGAAACCCTGTCAATCAAGGCACTGTCTGGTACACTCATGGTAAGCAACAGGACATCGAAAGTTTCTGCAGTTCCACCTGGTCATGGAAATTTCAAAAATTTCGTGTTATTTATCTAGCCATTTTTCAAGGATGACGTTGGATGCACTGTGGATTTCAATTATTCAGGAACCATTAAATGTTGAGAAAGTTCATTTCAAAGAAAATTCTAGAGAACTCTCACAGGCAAGGCTTTCCAAAGAGTGGACAAAGGTCACTTGAAGCCAGGACCATTGAGGTCTACAATGTGAGGTCCTATGTCTTTTGACTCTCAACTATGGCTGCCAAGTCTTTCAGAATAAAATCATGTGATATCCAGGCTGAGATTCCCAGTTCTTTGTGGAAAGCCACCCTGGTCCTAGATCTCAGGTTCCAAGGGCGACTCTCATGCGTGGCCTCCTAAAATCCCAACACAATTCATGGCAATACTTCTCTGAGATCAGTTTCAAAACTCAGTCTCTACGTGGAAACACACCAGAGTTCAAGCCCAGTTGACCCAGTCATCTCTTCCAACCGCCACACCAATGACCAGAATTAAAACCAAAACACTCCCACATGGCCCTCATTTTCTTCCATATAGTCACTCATCATAACCTTGGCTGGAAGTTTTAATGAGGCACACAGCCCAAGACAATGTCAAAATAAGCTCCCTTGCCCTTCATTTGTCTAAAGTCAGTGTTTCCTGGACAACGTCCCTGTGAACCAGGACTGATCAAAGAGGCATGCAATTAATACTGTTCCGCTTTTCCAATTTGAGGCATAATGACTGTTGGGTATAGTTTCTTTATGTGATTTGCAGTCATAAGAAAACCCAGCACCTATGGGCTAGCCTCTGCAGGGCTTGAAGAACTCAGTTGACCCAAAGATCCCTGTTATCACTTGATGGAGATCAGGAACCTTACAGAGGAAGGCAAGAGACTTCATCACAATGACTTCTCTTTTGGCCATTTTGGATTTCGATGCACACATGGGATCTTTCTTTAGATCCATCAGGTGCTGAGAATCTAAGTGATAATCTCAAACTGCACTAAGAGGCTGATTCAGACATATCTCTTTGCAAAGCAATTAAGCCAGGAGCCACAGGTGATGCCCATTTATTTCCATTTGAAAACTGTTTTTTTCAGGCATTGGAAATGTGGGGCCTTAGGCAAAGACCTTCCTTACATTCAGGGCAACAGAACAATAGGTAAGCAAAATCCCAAAGCAGATTTTCTCCACTGAGACTTTCCTGGTCACACTGATATCTGAGTTTTCTGAGATATTCACCATTCTCTTCAGCTATCCAGTACATGGCCATGTCCCAGATTGTGGAGGAGATACATATCTTGAACACAAAACCATGAGCCTATGGGAGAGTGGCCAGAATTCAGGAAGAAATCACGAATGTAGGAAGGTAGTAGGTGTTGCCCATCCATAAGGTAACCTGCAGTCCATTCATAAATTGGACAGGATGAATTCTGCGAAGATTTCTGCTAGACAGGACACATCTATTGATGCATTCTCTTTTCTATTGTCTACAACCACGGACACAGTGGGATATCCAGACATAGAAACACTCGCCTTCTCAAAGGACTTACTAGAAACAGTCCACTCCAAACCAAACAAACCGACTTTCCTACATATTCTCAAAACATGAGACAAAATCAAAAACACACACACACACACACCCACAAAGGCACCTTCTTTCCCCAAATAGGTCTGTGACTATCCAGAGCGTCCTCTGACTGGTGGGCCATACTATGTTCCCCTGAAACGGGCTGTGCTATGTCAGATCTGGTCTCCTTGGCCAAAACTGTGATGTTATCAGGAGCCAGCGGTGAGCCACTGCCTGTTTTCTCAGGTAAAGCCCCTCTTCAGAGCTTTCCTGGCATTTGTCCATCTTCAATTTAGTTGCCAAGAAAGACTGACTCTGTCCTTCTTAAATCCAAACATTTGAGACCTCTGGGACTTGGACTGGGACTGCCTCAGGGTGCCTGGCTTCCTGGATCCCAAGTTCAGAGTGTTCCATCAACAAGAATGTGACATAGGTCACTTCGTCTAGAACTGAATGAGGTCACTGCCTTGGCAACCACTTTGTCTTAACAGTTGCTTCCAAGGGTCCCTGAGATGGATCCTGCCCCTACTTCCTATGACACTTTCACAAGCTAGAATGGAATATCAACCACAGGCACCCGGGAACAGCTCTCCACACAAGCCTGGTTTGGTCTATCTTCTCTACATTAAGAAGAGAGAGACTGCTTCAGACACATCCCTTCATCCTGACTTGTTTTTTTTTTTTTTGTCATGAAAGATGACTTTCGCACTCTCAGGTCCTTCATAGCTGCCTACATCTTCTTTAGGGATCATTTCTGCATGGACCTTTGAGGTTCTCTGCAGGTTGAAGATCTCCTACATTCCTGTATTGTAAGACCAACTCTGTCCCTGCTATTCTGTAAAGTTAGATTGAGGGAACAGTGTATGGTTACGGTTAATAACATGTTTGATTTGGGTTAGGATCATTCTGCTGGATGCATAATGGTATTGGGAACCTGCGATATATTTAAGATTATATAGGTGAAATATATGAATGAAAACAGAAATCTCGGTAAAATTTGAAGCCCAGAAGGGCATTAGGTCCTTGATTCGGATACTTAGCATTTAATGATGTTCTGCACAGATGTCTCAGATAAATCTATACACAATGGCATAGGACCTGATACCTTGGATGATTGAATGTTGAGGAGAACAACCATTCAAAGAGGGAGAGTCGGTAGGATTAGGAAGATAGTTGGTAGGATTAGAAAAAAGTGTGAGTATAGCATTTGGACAAATAGTTCTTTAGCAACAGGTTTTCAGGTAGACAGAAAATGTAAATGTCAGCACATGTGAAGAGTCAGTCACAGTGATGAAATGGGGAAAATATGTAGGAAAGCAGATATCAATAGCGACATTAGGAAATCAGGCAAAGTATAAAGTGAGTGATAGCAATAGACAATTTCAACAGGCTTGAGATTGAATATATAATCTTAGGAAGTAACAAATATGTAGTCACCAATAGGATTGACATTTGAGAGCATTAGGCAACGTGGACATGGGTGATTTTCATAACCCATACTCACATTCCTTTTAGGCTTTGGTACAATCGTAAGTGTGACTTTGCATTTTGTGGCCAGAATATTACTGTGATAAAACGTTTATGTAGATCAGGTGACATGAGTCTTTCTTGCACCATTTCTTGGAGCAATATTTTGAAGGGGTATAAATTAGTATTGGAGGTACATATAGGTGTACCATGTATGTATGAATATAGAGATAATGCATGAATAGACAATACTGCGAATAAATAATATAACTTGTTCCAACTTTAAATAATGGATTGAATTGATATCTGAAAATACACAGGAATCATATATTGATATATATACATTCATTCCAACCAGTAATACATCTAATGGTAATATTACGGTTGTGGTTTATCATAAAGAGTGTGTGAATTTTGCTTCAAAATTGATTATGGAAATCGAAAATAATGTGTTTGGAAAGAAGTCTCATGAAATGACCAGTCAAAAACAAGGAGGAATACATATGTTCTGAAGCAGGAAGTGATTGAATGTGTTACAAATTTCTTTAAATGTGTGAACTTGTGGATGAAATGTATATTCTATGATGTACAAAAACTGCAGAAATAGTAATGTACCAGTGTTTAATAAAAATGAACGTCAAAATACACATCATGTCCCATAGGAATCTACTTGCATTGATGTTAAAGTGGGTCAGCTACTGTAAAAAGATAAGGATTTGTTTGCACCATTCACTGAAGTAACTTTTTAGTACTAGAAAACAAATATGTATTTCAGGTGGATGAATATTTTTAAAACAATCTTATGAAAAGTTTAATATAAAACCACATACATGAACAAGAATGAATTTAGGGAGTTTATAATAGGACACATATATTTTATATTTTGAAAAATCTAGAGAGTATATATATATATATATATATATATATATATATACACACACACACACACACACACACACACACACACAAAACACACACAGAGACATTAAAAAGTAGCAATATATATGCCAATTAAAATTCATTGTGAAATATATATCATCCACAGATCCAAAAATATTAATTTTACTGAACATGGATTTATGTATAATGTTCTTGAACTAAGAAGCTCACTCATAGTCTGAATTTTCAGTTCCAAAAGTATTAATGAGGAGTGATCTCTTCTCACACTTTGTATCTGCCAAGTTAGCCACCTCTCAAGAATATACGTGTGATACCAGGTAGGATTCTATATGTGCGTATAAAAATACATGTGCTGAATAGGCTACAGAAAAATGGAGACAGGAATTCACAGATGTGTTAACTTTAAAAACACATGCAGAACTATTTCAACAAAAAATTGACAAGATTTATAACTCCTACCCTATATCATGCAAAAGGCAAGACCAACTATACACCATGCCTCTTCTGAAGTGCTAGTATTTCTATTCTGTTTCGGTTATTTTTCTCCATCATATTAGAATTAATAGTCAGAGTCTAGTAGGGTATGGGTTAGTGTCAAGGATTCAGTATTTCGAATGGAAAATTGAACAATGAATCCAATGTGTATGAAAATATGTGCTACACAAAATTATTCCCACTCTCAACCAGAACAATGCCTTGACAATCTCTTCACCCCAAGTAAGACACAATTAGAGGAGAAGATTTAGAAAATCTGTGAATAAATTTGTGGAATGCAATATGCTCAGGAGCTCACAACCTTGGAAGTGGTAGAGTAGTTTCCAAAAGTATGGGACAGGGTAAAACTCCACAAACATGGAGGTCTGCTGGCCTAGAGACTTCTTGAGAAACTGCCTGTGAGGTTGGGCACTTGAAAAATATGTTGTTGTCAAGAGCTTTAGCTTCCTTTCTAGGGAGACCATAAAAGCTTGGTCTGCATCTATGAGACCTGGAGGAAATGGTTTCTTATTTCCCAATGTACATGAGGCAGCAGTGCTGAATTCTCTTTTTAGATAAACTGTGGCCACTGGGGGCTAAATGTGTGCCGGTGTGCACTGTGAAGGCATATGGTCATCTTCCATTTTCGTGGTGTTTCTTCCTGCTGCACTGAGAGTTTGGTATTTGCTTCACAAAATACAAGGAGTTCAACTGGGTCACAATGCAAGAGGAAGTTCTGTCATGTATGGTGGGTCAGGTTTTGCAGGAGGATACAAGAACCAGGATCCTATCCCACATATCTTGCCCCCTTGACCATAGCAACCTGATTCTGAACAATGTCCTGAAACCTCTCCATATAACAACTTGCCTTTACATGGAAGGTTCTGCTGGCTGCACCATGTCAGTCACAAGCCATTTGGAAGCCAATGGAAGATCCACATGGCCCCACCACAGATGTTTTATCACATACCTGCCCACCACTGCTCTAACCTACTACTCAACAAAGTCCAACTTACTGGCATCTCTGTTCTACACCATTTACATGAAACCCAGTCAATCAAGGCACTGTCTGGTATATTCATGATCAGCAACAGGACATCAAAAGGTTTTCCAGTGCCACCTGGTGATGGGAAATTCAAAAATTTCATGGTATTTATCTAGCCATTTTTTAAGGATGAAGTTGGAGGCACTGTGAGTTTCAATTTTTTCAGGAACCATTAAATGGTTAGGAAGCTCATTTCAATGAAATCTCTGGAGAACACTCACAGGTAAAGCTTCCCAAAGAGTGGCCAAAAGATCATATGATGCTATGCCCATTTAGGTCTACAATGTGAGGTCCATTTGAGTTTTGACTCTCAACTATGGGTGTCAAGTCTTTCAGAATAAAATTTGTGGTATCCTGGCTGAGAGGCTCAGTGCTCTGTGGAAAGCCACCCTGGGCCTAGAACTCAGTTTCCAAGGGCGATGCTCATGCCTGGCTTCCAAAAATTTCAACACTATTCATCGCAATACTTCTCTGAGGTCAGTTGAAGAACTCAGACTCTAAGGGAATCACACCAGAGTTCAAGAACATGTGGACCAAGTCATCTCTTCCAACCGCCACCCAAATGACCACAATTTAAACCAAAACACTCCAACGTGGCGCCCATCTTCTTCCATATAGACACTCACAATAAACTCCACTATGGCTGGAGTTTTCCATGAGGGGCATAGCCCAAGACCGTGTCCAAAATAAGCTCTTTTGCACCTAATTTGCCTAAATTCAGGGTGGCCTGGACACCCTTCTTGTGAACCAGAAGAGATTAAATAGGCCTCCCGTTAATACTGCTCCGCTTCTTCAATTTGAGGCCAAATGACTGTGGGGTTTGGATTCTTTATGTGAATTGGAGTCTTGAGAAAACCCAAGCAACTATGGGCTAGACTCTGCAAGGCTTTGAAGAACTCATTTGACCCAAAGGATCCCTAATCTGACTTGATGGAGGTCAGGAAAGTTACAGAGGAAGGCGAGAGACTTCATCCACAAGGACTGCTCTTTTGGCCATTTTGGTTTTGGATGTACACATGGGATCTTTCTTTAGATCCATCAGGACCTGATAATCTAAGCCACAGCCTCACACAGGGTAAATAAGCTGATTCAGACACATCCTTTCCAAAGCAATTAAGCAAAGAGCCACAGGTAATGCCCATTCATTTCCATTTGAAAACTGTTTTCTTCAGGCTTCACAAAGTGGTGGCCTGCGGAAAAGACCTTCCTGACATTCAGGGCAACAGAAGAGTAGGTAAACAAAAGGCCCCAAGCAGGGTTTCTCCACTAAGACTTTCCTGGTCACACTGATATCTGAGTTTTCTGAGATGCTCACCATTCCCTTCAGCTATACAGTACATGGTCATGTCACAGAGCTTCGAGGTTGTACATATCTTAAACAGAAAACCATGAACCTATTCTGGAGAGTGGCCAGAATTCAGGAATAAAACAGGAACTAAGGAAGATAGCAGGTGTTGCACATCAATAAGGCAAGCTGCAGTCCATTCATAAATAGGGCAGGATGAATGCTGTGAAGCTTTCTACTAGACAGGACATATTAATTGATGCATTCTGTTTTCTAATGTCTACAACCACGGACACAGTGGGATACACAGACATAGAAATTCTCGCCTTGTCAAACGACTTACTAGAAACAGTTCACTCCAAACAAAACAAACCGCCTTTCATACCTATTCTCAGAACATGAGACAAAAAAACAAACCCACACCCACACCACAAAGGCACCTCCTTCCCCCAAGTAGGTCTGTGACTATCCAGAGTGTCCTCTGTCTGGTGGGCCTTATTATTTTCCCTGGAAATAGCCTGTTCTGTCTCAAATCTGGTCTTTTTGGCCAACTCTGTGAAGTTGTCAGGAGCCAGCGGTGAGCCACTGCGTGCTTTCTCAGGAAAGGCCCCTCTTCATAGCTTTCCTTGCATTTGGCCATCCTTACATCAGTAGGTCCCAAGAAAGACTGAGTCTTTCCTTGGTAAATCAAAATAAGTTTGACCACTGGGACTGGTACTGGGACTGGCTCTGGGTGCCTGGCTTCCTGGATTCCAAGTTCAGAGAGTTCCATCACCAAGGAAGTTAGGTGAAGTCACTTCCTTTTGGAACTGAATGAGGTCACTGCCTTGGCAACAACTTTGTCCTAACAGTTGCTTCCAAGGTTCCCATGAGAGGGAGGCTGCTCCTACTTCCTGTGACACTTTCACAGGTCAGAGAGGTATGTCAACCATAGGCATGCAGGAGCAGCTCTCAACACATGCCTGCTTTGGTCCATCTTCTCTACATTAAGAAGAGGGTGGCTGATTCAGACACATCCCTTCATCCTGAGCAGGTTGTTTGCCATGGAAGACTTTTGCTCTCTCAGGTAATTCATACTTGCCTACATCTTCTCCAGGGATCATTTCTACGTGGACCTTTGAGGTTTTCAGCAGGTGGAAGATCCTCTATTTTCCTGTATTTTAATACCAATTCTGTCCCTGCTCTTCTGTAAAATTAGATTGAGAGAACAGTGTATGGTTAGGATTAATAACAGGTTCGATTTGGTTTAGAAAGAAAACTACACGGTTGAGCAAACAGGGTCCTACAGTTAGCAATAATATGAGGAATTTTAATGGACCGGCCATGGCAGATAAAAGCGCAGTTAATCAGGTCACTATGTGAACCAAGACTCAAACCTCCCTTTTGGGGCCTCTGTCTCTCTTTGACGCTCTTCAAGTCGTTTTCTTAATTTATTCATAGATTCTTTTACAACTCCAGTATTGTCGGTACAAAAACAACATTCTTCCCTCAATGCAAGAAAAAAGGCACCTTTCTCTCATGAAGAGGAGGTCCAACACTCGCCTGCTTTGTAAAACAACTTCAGAAAGAGAGAGGTTAAAATTCCTTTAAAGCTGTGATGTCGGTTTTTAATGTCTTTAAGTTTTGGCCTATTTCTGCTTCTAATTGTGTCTTTGTTGTGTCTCATGGACTAGCCCACCCCTTCAGCAACTATTATTTCTAATAGGATGGCTAAAGTGAGGGATACAGGTTCCCGCTGGAACCGGGTTGTATGCCCCCCTATTTGATCTTTAAATGAACCAAAGTCATGATAGAGAACTCTGGAAAACATCTGCATCATTACATAATTAATCACATATATTGACCATTTTATGAAAACCTAAATAATGTTAAAGTGTATAGAATTATACTGTTGTAGGGATGGACAAGGAAAGGGACCTAAGATAGCACCACACACAGGAAAACAGCCTTATTTGGTTGCATCCGGATTTAGAGGGCATTGCTTCTGTTGTAATCAATTAATCCCCTGAACCCCAAGTTTTGGTAGTTTTAGAATTTGTACCCAACATGTAAGGGAAGTGTATCAGAAGTTCACAGTCTGTAGAAATTCACAAAAATCAGTTTTTGTTTCTGTTTTTGTTCCTCTGTTCTGGGCAAGTTAACTTTTCAAGGACACCTTGGAAAGGGAGAGCTTTTTTGTCTTTTTTTTTTCTCCCTGCCAGCTGTCACCATGAAGCCCAGTTGGTAACTTTTTTATCTTAGAAATGTAGTCATCTCTGTGAAGCCCCAGCTCAAGGCCAGAGGCTTTGTTCACATATTTTGTGAAAACCTAGTAAGGCGGTGTCAAGCTTAGGGGTGGTGATTTTTCCAGCCAGTGGCCAAATAGAACAGGGCAACACGAAAAGTGGAAGTTTATCTACATTGAACTCTTTCAGAGGGACTCTTTTGCTGAAAGACCTAATGTAAGCCTCGGTGAAGACTTCTGGAGAAGGTTATTTAAGACATATCTATGGACCTGGTACAGAGGGGGAAGACTGGGAAGGCGAGGCTGAGAGCAGCTCCGTGGATCTGAGAATGAGGAAGATGAGATGTAAAAGAATAATGGAAAAGGGGTTTGGGATTTTCCTAGAACAAAACTTGAGCAGTAGAACAGGTAGAGCAGAGGTGAAGATGGGAGTGAGTATTCCAAAAACCCCTGAGGGACTTTAAATTTTTAGAAACCTGTTTTCAGTGATGACAAAGCAACTTTAAAGGCCATTTTTATTACATCTTGGATAGGGGTCTGAGGGCTCTTCTCAGCTGGTTTGAGCTTTGGTTTAGCTTCTTAGAGGACTTGGTGGGACCTAGTGCAGGCACAGACAGAAAAAGAGAGGAGTGAGTGAGTGGAGGGGTACCTCGGTACCTGCTACCTCAGCAAGGGGGCAATGGTCTGAGAACTGGCAGAGGTTTGGGTTTTTGATCTAGTAATTGGAGGTGAGAAATCACGTTGCTGAGGTGGGAGTGACAGCAGAGACTCTAGAGCAGAAGACTGAGGGTGAGGAACTATTGGAGAAGCATAGTACAGGATGTGAGTGAAGGAGGAAAAAGGATTCCGCATAGGGGAATTTTCCCCTTTTGAGCACTTGCCGAAGTTAAAAATGTCACGCAGAATTTGAGGATCTGAAGAACCCTCTGGGGGCCACAGCTTTTGGTTGTCTAATTGGTAATATGGCCAATGCTGTGTACTGAATGTGATGAGGAGTTTGGGTTCCACCAGGCAGCCCCTGTATGCTCACATCCCCATGAGTTACACAAGAAGTTGGCTTTTCCCCCACACAGCCATGGCTGTTTGTGGCTTTGATAGTCCGCCGGGCATACATCGTAATCTAGGCTAGCCAACCTGAATCTGGCTCGCGTTTCTGTGCATCCATAATGTTTGTTTCAATTATCTATGGAACGGAAGGGATTTAATGAAACTTTAGTGGGATCCTCTTCATCAGGGTTATCTCAATAGGAAAGACGTATACCAAGCTGAAAAATGTCTGGGTGGAGAGATAGCCACCAGGTCCCTAAGGGGGCTGTATGCGAGATATACCATACTTCTTGTCTAGTAGGATTTGAGATCAGCCTTCACTGCTGAACAGGCTGATGAGGGTTAGGAGTACTGGTGGCCAAGGGGAGAGTCTACAGTCTTGTCCACATAGCGAATACGAAATTTGAAATGGTTACCAGTCTTTTCCAGTTTCCAACCAGAGTCTGGACACAGCGAAGGCTTTAGATGAAAGGCATGGATCCAAAAAGTGATTCTGTCTACTTTTACCGCTGTAGGTGTTATAAGTAGCACCTGGTATGTTCCTTTCCAGCGGGGTTCTAGGAATGACACCTGATGTTGTCTTATGTAGACGAAGTCTCTTACTTTATATTGATGTGGAATCCCCTCGTCCCCAGGTTGGTAGGCAGTGGCCACCTGTTTCCACAGTTATCACTGAGTTCTTTCAATGGCTTTAAGTCTGTCAAGCAAGGGGTGTGGAAGGGATTGTTAGGCCTTAGAGTTGGGGATTAGGTCCCTTACTGGATGATGGGCATCATAGAGAATTTCATACGGGGTGAGGTTACACAAAGAAACTAAGGGAGTATTTCTCGCATGAAACAGTGCATAATGCAGGAGCATAGTCCAAGCTTTTATGCCAGTCTCTAAGCTTAATTTTGTTAAGGTCTCTTTAGTGGTTCTATTTATTTTTTCTACCTCCTCTGAGCTCTGGGGTATATAAGCATAATGTAACTTACAATTAATCCACACGTGACTTACCTGGGCCATGAACACAAGTCCATTATCAGACCCTATTACCTTAAACAGACCATATCTTGGAAAAATATCTTCCAGGATCTTCTTGAGAACCATTTGGGCCGTTGTTTTTTTTTTTTTTTTTTTTCTGTGTGTGTGTGTGTGTGTGTGTGTGTGTGTGTGTGTGTGTGTGTGTCTGTGTAAGGCTTCAATCCATCCTGAAAATGTATCTACAAAGACTAGGAGATATTTAAGTCCATACCTTGCTGGCTTAATTTCAGTAATGTCCACTTCCCAGAATTGTCCTGGTCTGGTTCCTCATAGGTGCTTTCCTCTAAGAAACTAGGAAGGGTAAGCATTAAACAATTGACTGACCCAACAGGCTTTTGTTACCGGTTCAGTTTTTTTCTTTCGCTGTGAGTTGGTTAGTGGAAAACTCTGTTCTTAATCCTACAGGAGTGCCTGCAGTTTCTTTGAACCAAGGTGAGTGAGTTGACGTACATTTTTAACTTAGTGTAGGGCTTTCTGTAATTGCAGGCTGAGCTCAGTAAAGTTGAGGCGTTCAGTGTCAGTGTCCTTAGATGTTATTTAAACTTCCTGTTACTCAGGGGTCCATTGGAATTGGGCATCTCCCTTTAACAGCGGGTATAAAGGAGCAGCTAAGGACGCGAACCCATTTATCCATAACCTGCAAAACCCAGCAATCCAAAGAAACTCTCTTAGTTGTCTGCTGTAAGATGGGGTTGGTATCTGCTCAACGGTTTGTTTTCTGGGCTCAGTGAGCCATCGTTTACCGCCCCTGAGGAAATAGTCATGGAAGATTACTTCTTGCTGGCAAATTGGGCAATTTTGGCAGAAGCTCTATACCCGAGTTGAGCAAGCTCTGATAATAGTGCTTGGGTCCCAGTTCAGTTTTCCTTGGTGTTGGATGCCAGTAGCAGGTGATCCACATATTGAAGCTGGGTGACTTCGGATGTGTAGTTCTGAAATTGTTGAGATCTCTGTGGAGGGCTTCATCAAAGAGAGTGGGGGAGTTTTTGAACCCCTCTGGGAGTCTAGTCCAAGTTAGTTGACTAGACTTTCCGGTTTCTGGGTCTACCCACCCAAAAGCAAACAGCAACTGACTATCTTTATGCAGAGGCAAGCAAAAGAAAGCTTGTTTTAAGTCCAGAACAGTATACCATTTCTGCTCAGGGTTCAGAGTGCTAAGCAGTTTGAACAGATTAGGTACTGTGGGGTGAATGTCCTGCACTCTGTTGTTGATCTCTCTTTGGTCTTTAACAGGTTGATAGTCCCCGGTTCCTGGCTTTTTCTTCTAATAACAGGGGAGTGTTCCAGGCCAATTGACAGGGCCTTAGGACCCCTAAGGCCAGATATTTCTGAATATAGGGCCTTATCCGATCTTTAGCTTTTTATGCTTAGAAGATATTATTTGACATTGATTGGGGAGGCTGAGGTTTTTAACTCCACTGTTATTGGAGGTTGTTTCACGGCCAGGCCTAACACAGCAGTTTTTGCCCAGGCATCTGGGTAATCTGTTATCCATTTCTGCGGTAGCTTGCCTGTTTGATCAGTCTTGGGGGGTGTGAAGAGTGGATGTTTATCTTCTACTAATATAGTTACAGCCGTGACTATAGGAGTTTTTACTGAAGGATTTAGAAATTTCTTTTGGGGGCTTTCAGGGTTAAAAGTTATTTTGGCCCAGAGCTTGGTGAGCAGATCTCTGCCAATCAATGGGTGCGGGCATTCTGGGATTACTAGGAAGGAGTGATGGATTTTTCCTTTCCCCAGGTCCATGGTCCTCTTAGTAGTCTAAGCCCGATATTTACTGCCATTAGCCCTTTGAACTACAGACCTTTTATTTGATAGACGGCCCAATGGGGCCCTAAGGGCTGAGTGTACTGCTCCTGTATTCACTTCAAAGTTTTCTGGGGTCCCCTACTCTTCAAAAGTTACCCTGAGCTAGGGGAAGGAATCTGAGCCGCATCTTTTAGTCATCTCCCAGAGTCAGAATGGCTGGCTGGCGTGTCTGTCTCTTTATAGGGCACTCTTTGGCCCATTGTCCTTTTTTTTTACGGTAGGCACATTGATCTGAGGCCAGGGGTGGCCTCTGGCACGGGCCCAGGTATCCCTTCCTGTCACCTTATGTCTGAATTTCTGGCCTCTTTCTTGTTGTGACCAGGATCTAAGTCAATGCCTTAGTCTTTCTTTTGCTTCTCTCATCCTCCCTTTGCTCCCTTTCTTTTTCCCTGTTTCTCTTTTATAGTATATTTTTTTGGCTTCTCTGACTAAATCTCTCTTTTAACTTTTTTTTTTTTTTTTAATATCCATGGCAGCTTCCCCAATTAAGGCCATCATGACAGATGCCTTTTGATCTGCTGCCTGAGGATCGAAAGGAGTATATCTCTTATATGCCTCCATAATTCTCTCTAGAAACATAGAGGTAGATTCATCAGGCCTTTTAATAATTTCTCTTACCATGGCCAAATTAGTTGGTCACCTAGCGGCCCCTTGGATACCCGCTATTAGAGCCTGGCAATAATTGGACATATGCTCCCTATCTTCAAAGGTATTGGGGTCTCAGTTGGGTTGGTTTAAGGGGAAGCCGGCTTTGATTATGTTGGGAAGTTGTGTTGGTCGCCCATCAAGTCCGAGGATATTTTTTTTTCTAGCTTCCAGGAGGTTTTTCCTCTCATTCCTCTGTCGTGAAGAGAGTCCCTAGGAGTTGTTGGCAGTCAACCCAAGTAGGCAGGTGTGAAAACGTTGGCGTGTTCTCTGAGTTTTTTTAGCCGTGCCAGCTTCCTCTAGGGAAGGAGGGGCTGTGTGTGCAATTGGACAGTCATCTGGAGGGTGCTGGGCCTTCCTGGCTTCCTCGAATGGTGGAGAGGCTGAGTAAGCAGCAGGGGAATTACTTACAGGGTTTTGGGGGTTGGGGGACAAGGGCAGAGGATAAGGACGAGTAGAGTCTTGAGACTCAGGGAGAACAGAGGGTGGAGGTTGAGGAGCAGAGAGTTTGAGAGATAGAATCGTAGGGGAAGGAGTAGGAGTGGGTGCAGGGACAAGGAAAGGCTTCACCCATGGAGGAGGAGATTTGCAGAGGTCCTGACAAGTTAAGATATATGGCTATTGATCTGGATGGCTATGTGGCCCCGGCTGAAAGACAATATCTCAGACTTTTCAAATTAGTGCGAAGTAGAAACATCTTTCTAGGGGCCATCCGACTACAAAGGTGGGTTATTCTGAGACACAGAATCTGCCAGGTCTGGTGTTTTAATGAAAAAGAAAGAATCTGAGCCCTTAAGCAGACTTTGGTCCAGTGATTAAGGGTCAGGGACAGAGGCATTGAAGTGCTCTGTCCCATAATGAAATATACACAGACAGTGAAAGCAAAGACACACGACACAGACAAGACAAGACAATAAAGACAGACAATGGACGTCCAATACTGAGACCAGGACTGAGTAGCGGGCAAATCCTGATGGGCTGCCAATTCCAAATCTGAAAGAAAATATCACTGAGTCGAGGAGACTATGGTTCCTCGATTTCCCGAGTCCATCCCACAGGAACATGGCCTGTGGCTCTGTGACATGTGTGTCAGCCACCGTGGGAGAGAGCTCACGCTCTTTACCAATAGCCATTTTGTCAAACCCTAACCTGAATTCTGAAACCAGAAAGAGGGGCCTTATTTACCCCCAGAGGAGCCCATTGGGGGTCTTTCATCTGCAGCTGCCGGATCTCGCTGGGGCCACCAGAAGTAAAGGTCGGGTGAGCGTCGGTGGAAGAGACCACCAAGAGATTGTCTAATGCAACCTCAAAGGGTTTATTGGGAGTCCGGCATGCAAGGGCTCAGAGATCAGTTGAATAGAGCAGAGAGCCCTGAGAACAGCTTAAGAAGTGCTTATATATTTTCCTTGGAGAGGGCAGGGAGGGAAGTTTACTGATGGTTAAGGGCGAGTGGGCGGTTTGCGTGCAAATGGTTGATGGAGTACATTCTGCAGTTTGGCAGTTGGGGGCAGCACATTCTGGGAACAAGAAGAGCAAACAGTTCTCAAGATTTCAACCGTGTTTTATTAAGCATACAGAAAAACAGGACGTGACAAGTACCTATTTTATTAACCTTTCAATATAAGTATGAAAACAGAAATCTAGGTAAGATTTGAAGCCCAGAAGTTCATTTGGTCCTTTATTGGTATACTTAGCTTTGAATTACATTCCTTAGAGATGTCCTAGAATTATGGATATACAATGACACAGGACCTTGTACCTTCTCAGAGGTCAGTTCCAAAACACAGTCTCTAAGGGGAATCACACCAAAATTCAAGACAAGGTGGACCCAATTATCTCTACCAACCGCCACACAAATGCCCACAATTAAAACCAAAACACTCCCAAATGGCACTCATCTTCTTCCAAATAGACACTCATCATAACTTCTGGCAGGAGGATTCCATGAGAGGCGCAGCACAAGACAGTGTCCCAAATAATCTCCCTTTCCCCTCATTTGCCAAAAGTCAGAGTGGCCTGGACACCCTTCCTGTGAACCAGGACTGATCAAATATGCCTGCCATTAATACAGCTCTGTTCTTCAATTTGAGGCCTACTGTCTGTGGGGTTTAGAGTCTTTATTTGAATTGGATTCATAAGAAAACCCAAGAACCTATGGGCTAGCATCTGCAGGGCTTTGAAGAACTCAATTGACCCAATGGATCCCTTTTCTCACTTGATGGAGGTCAGGAACCTTACAGAGGAATGCGAGAGACTTCATCAACAATGACTGACTTTTTTGGCCATTTTGATTATGGATCCACACATGGGATCTTTCTTTAGACCCATCAGGTGCTGATAATCTAAGCCACAGGCTCACACAGGGCCAAGAGGCTGATTCAGACACATCCCTTTACAACGCACTTAAGCAAAGAGCCACAGGTGATGCCCATTCATTTCCATTTGAAAACTGTTTTCTTCAGGCTTCACAAAAGCGTGGCCTGATGCAAAGAACTTCCTGACATTCAGGGCAACAGAACAATAGGTAATCAAAAGGCCCTTTGCAGGGTTTCTCTACTGAGACTTTCTGGGTCACACTGATATCTGACTTTTCTGAGATGCTTGCCATTCTCTTCAGCTATCCAGTACATGTCCATGTCACAGTGGTTGGAGGTGGTACATATCCTGGATGCAAATGCATGAACCTATTCTGGAGAGTGGCTAGATTTCAGGAAGAAAACAGGAACTTAGGAAAATAGCAGGTGTTGCCCATCGATAAGGCAAGCCCTAGTGCATTCATAAATTGGGCAGGATGAATGCTCGGAAGCTTTCTACTTGACAGGAAACATCCATTGATGCATTCTCTTTTCTAATGTCTACAAGCACGGACACTGTGGGATACACAGACATAGAAACACTCGCCTTGTGAAACAACTTACTAGAAACAGTTCACTCCAAACCAAACAAACCGACTTTCCTGCCTATTCTCAGAACATGAGACAAAACCACAAACACACATCTACACCCACAAAGGCACCTCCTTCCCCAAGTAGGTCTCTCACTCTCCAGAGTATCCTCTGACTGCTGGGCCATACTATGTTCCCCCAATATGGCGTGTCCTGTCTCAGATCTGGTCTCCTTGTCCAACTTTGTGAAGTGTTCAGGAGCCAGCTGTGAGCCACTACCTGCTTTTTCAGGAAAGGCCCCTCTTCAGAGAACTCCTGGCACTTGGCCATCCTCACATCAGTAGGTACCAAGAAAGACTGACTCTGTCCTTGCTAAATTGAAGCAAGTGAGACACTGGGACTGGGACTGAGACTGACTCTGTGTGCCTGGCTTCCTGGATCCCAAGTTCAGAGAGTTCCATTACCAAGGGATTGAGGTGAGGTCACATCCTTCAGGAACTGAATTAGGTCTCTGCCTTGGCAACCACTTTATCCAAACAGTTGCTTTCAAGCGTACCATGAGAAGGAGGCTTACCCTATTTTCTGTGGCACTTTCACAAATTAGAATGGTATATCAACCATAGGCACCAAGGAACCACTCTCCACGAAGGCCTGATTTGGTCCATCTTCTTTATATTTGGAAAAGAGCCTTTAGTCCAGGGAGCACTACAGTGAACCTCTGCACTAAAACTATTAGCAAGCACCTGATGGAGGAGGCCTCCATAGGTAAGTGGCTCCTTTATAACATCTGATATCCAGTTAAGGGAGATCTCTTCTGATGACAGAGATGTGGCACGGGGAGGCTCACATATACTTCTGTGCAGAACAGTAACGAGAATCTTTCTGTCCTCTGTTCTGTTCTGTAGGGAATTCCTCTGGAACTGTAGGGAGGTGCCGATGAGCACGCACGCGCTCCTACCCTGGAGCTTTAGCAAGATGTTGCACTGTTCCCCTGTTTCTGTGTTTAGCCACCGGGTTTCTGTTTATTTGTGTTCTGTGTTCTATTTTTTTGTTTTTTTGTTTGTTTGTTTTTGTTCGTTTTGTTGTGTGATTTTGGTGGTAAAAACTTAAGTATATTGGACATGAAAATCAGAAATAAAGAGAGTAAGCCTGACACCCCTTTGGACTGTGTTTTAAGGAACTGCAATGAACTTTATCCCCCTTTGAGAAGCAGGATGATAGAAGCGCCTAGCTGGATGCCTGGAGCACACACATTGCAGAGGGAAATGCCTGCTGGGGACCTAAGAACAGAGTATCTCCCAGGTTAACAAGTGAAACTCCTTTAAAACCCCTTGTCCCTCCATATAAAGAGAGTCACAACTTTGGCAGACTCCCCTGTGTTTCTCCTTTGTTAGCCAAGCAATAAACCTCCTTTTTTCTTCTTCTCAAAACCCAGTCCTCATTATTAAATTGGTATTAATTGGCTTCAAGGTCAGGAACCAAACTTTAAGTTACAAATCTTGTACCCCCCCTCCGCCCCGGAACTTTGTGAGACCTATCTACTGAAATGTTAGGAGATAGAGCATGCTTGGTGTGGAACTGAATCAGAGGAGCTAATCCTGTATGTAAAAGGAGAAACTGAGGGACTCCCAGCAGCTGCCAAAGCCCTGTTGATTCAGGGAATTACCTCCTTCCTTCCCTGCACTGTAAGGATTATGCCACCCTCTGTCTTGTTAAAAAAAGAGAAAAAGAAAAAGGGGACACTAAATGCAGTAAAATCACCATGGAGACACTTTATTTTACATTTCAGGTTGCCCCTCTGTGAAAACATCTGGTCCCCTTGTGGGGACAGCTATGGTCCCACTGGTGTAAGAGATTTTTCTCTTATCTGCTCTGGTTTAAAGGGTTCTCTCTGACAGCCATAGTCTGGACCTCCTTTCGGTCTGTAATGTGTCTTTGTTTCTGGCCCTTTAAGGCATGTGCAATAATGTGTTGATATTATAAATTGTTTTTTGGGAATGATCTTAGCTGAATGTGTGTCGAAATGATGATGTTTTATTTTAACAATCTGGTATCTGAATGGGTTTTTGAAGCATTGCACAATCTTGCAGTTAAAAGTCGGGTTTAGGTAATTGTTTAGTTTATGATTTCAGATAATTCATGCCAGAGAACTTAAATACTTAGGATGGATAACTGAAGAACTCTACTTCCAAGTTGGCAAGAAACTTCCCAATCATACAGTCTTTTTTTTTTCACCAATTTTGAATTGGGTAGCCTGGGAAAATGTCACTGTGTGTACCAGTGCATTAATTTGGACATGGATAGTAAATCATAGTATGGTGTCTGTTGACCAAACAAGATGTAAAGATATAAAATTTTGTGAATTGTATCTTAAACTTGTATCATAATTTTCAACATCCGAACCTGAAAATTATGGTTAAAATTCCTTAGTCCTGAGATGTCTGTTCAGAATAGCAGTTTCTTTCCTGCTCCTTCCAGACCTCAGCCATGACTTATGTTGAAATGCAAATGAAAGAAGCCTGCAAGCTTTGTAGGAGACTGATTTGAGATCTAAGGGAAAAAAAAGGTAAATTGTATGGTATTTTCTAATTACTGGCAAGTCATTTTTTCTAGGACTCTTATTTTTTTTCTGAGATACTTTATGATTTTTGACCTCATGATTTTGAGCATACAGACCTAGGTTAATGTTTTTCTGATCAGTTCTATCTTTGACCAACTGTGGACTTCTTGAAACATTGCAATAAAGATTTCACCTGCGAAATGCTACGAGGCCTTTACTATTATTATGTGTGCACAATTTTGTTATGTGTTGTATGTCTATATATACATATGTCCATATATCATATATATGATACATGAATAAACATATATAAGGAGCGCTCATAAAAAAAAGCGCTCATAAAAACAAATTTTAAAAAGTGGATCCAAAGATCTTTAATTCACGTGATTTAAATGTTTCAATTTAAATTGGATAAAGAGATAAAAACAAATGTCTTTAAATTTAAGCTTAAAAAGTTTTCTAGGTGTTCAAACATCTAACAAAATATTAACATCTACAAAATGTCTAATATGCCTTGGCTCTAGTACCTTTCCTTCAACATAAAAATGGTTTACACTGTTCAATACGTTTCTCTAACTTTTTGATAAATAAGTAAAGTAAATTTGATATGGGATTACTCATTCATGAGTACTTTAGTTAGATATCTGATTGATTTACTAAGATCTGTATTTTTTTTAGTAAACTCTGTATAAGATTGTAAAAATCAGTCATGTGTTAATGAGGCAAAAATTTCTTAAAACATAAGTTTACCCATAACATTGAGTTTATTAAGATTTATGTTTTCTAGAGCAAGCAACCATAAAAATTAAACAACTGATTAAATAAGAACTGTTATTTTAGAGCACTGTACTGCCATTTCTTTAAAAGCCAAACTTGATTAATGTAGAAACATAAATGTAATTGTTATGCTATTAATGTTTTCATATCTTACAGGTATGCAAGTCTGTAAGGTAGAAACCTTAAAAGAGCATTATATCAAGCTGGTGCTCTGAAGTTGTGTGGTAAAAAATATATTGTGGATTTATTTACCTGTTATCAATAAGATATGTAAATTTTTATGTTACTTTTTACATTGGGGAACAATTTAAATGTATTTTTAAGTTAATTAGAGCCTAATCTTTGTAAAGGTTAAAAACTTTCAGCATTTCTTTAATTCATGTTTTAAATGTGATATCATATGGTGTTAGCTAATGTTCATGTGACCTCAAACAATTTATGTAAACTTTGTCAAAAGATATTTAAAAATAAAGATCAGCTTTAGAATTAAAATACTTAAGATTTATAAAGAGCCCTGCCTTACCTGAGATAAGGCTGTGTGTCCCATCTTACTACATGTGAGAATGACTATGAAACATGTAGGTCAGATAATATTTCTTTAAAGTTATGTTAAAAAGTTTTTTTTTATTGTCAATATTCCTAGGATCTCAAACAGGGGATATAATGTATAACTCAGCCAAAAAATTCAGGGAAGATATTACACGAACTAAGTATTTTTACTTTTGATAATTTTAGTTTGAAATTTTCTTATAAGTGATCTAAAGATTCCCTGTTAGTGTTTTACAAATGCGTTGCTTTAAGAACACAACATGGGTTTATTCAAGATAATAAGTCATCAACTACAATACAGACAGAATAATACAGATCCCAATTAATAAAAAGGTAATTATAAAGTTATAGACATTAAAGCCCAGTACTCTTAATATAAGGCTGTTAAAATTTATTTGCTGGATGTTTAAGATTAGGATTTAAAATTAATGTTAAATGAAAAGGGCCAAGAAAACCAATATTTGGCTCTTGCCCTCTGAGTCAGTCTGAATCCAGGGAACAGGGGACTTCTCTAAAGAGCTTTGCAACTCTGAGCCACATAACCTCCTGATCAGGGAGATTAATGAGACCACTGGAGAACAGAAAGCCAATCAGTGCATTTGTTACAAAGAGGAGAGTCATCATAGAAAGGAGACATCCCTGATGCTTCTGAGGGAAGCCAAGTGGTCAAGCAAGACCTGGACCCACCTAGCGCAAATGGCACTAGCAGAACTGAGAATCTCCTCTCAAGTTTCCCCAGAATTGATTCCCACAAAAGCTCAGCTGACTGTTAACAATAGATAGAAACAAAAGTCAGTTTGACTGCTTCATCTTAAACACTTAGCAAAGACAGTTAAGACCAAAATACAGCCACTCCTGGGCATATTAAATAATAATAATAATAATAATAATAATAATAATAATAATAATAATAATAATAAAATTTTAAGGTATGCACTTTATCTTATCCTCCCAAAACAAGTAAGACTGGAGGCTACAAAGAAGGATTCTCACACAGGAATGCCTAATACTTATAAAAAGAGACTATCAAGAAGAGCTGCCACAGGCAGAAGTTTTCAGTTTAAGACCTACAGATATTCCTAACCTACAAAGGTAGGCTAGGTGTTTGCTAGTACGATTATCCAGCCCTGAGTAACAGAATTAAAGGTTTCTCTATTAGACGCAGAGGTCATACTAGTAAAAGGATTTTACAAGATCAGATGACATTAAATTATTAAATTGTGTCTTATTGGGAGGGCCAACTGTAACACTTAAAGTTAAATATTAAGTTGACAGTCCTGATAACTGGGGATATTAAAGACTGGTGAGGGAATTTCTATACAGTGACATGTTGTAGCTGCTGCAACATTTATCCAGTACTCATGGTTTTTGTTTCACTCATAGAAGAACCCATTCGCAGATGACTTTACAACCTGTTCTTCCCCAACCTGACTTCAAACCGAACTGACTTCTAAAAGGCAACTCATGTCTCTCAACTGACTTCTAATAGGCAACTCATGTCCCTCACGGCGAGCCCACTCACGTCACCCTGTCTCAGGACAGAAGAAGAAAAAATTAGTGATGCCACTCTTCTTACAACAATGGAGAGAAAGATAAATAGACTATCAATATAAGTAATTAAGAAGGGTAAAATCAGCGAGATCGGTTTTGGGTGAGTTCTAAAAATTTGGAGACTCTTACCTGAGGGATTAAAATTTCCTCAGTGCTCTTCCCATAATCTATCAAAGATTTGAAAGGGACACAGAGAAAAGGGGGGAATTGTAGACCCAACCTGATCTTTTATTAAAATTGGGAGCCATCATGCCACAAAGCCATGAAAAGATAATTTTGGCTTTACCATTAATTACTTCAAATTCTGAACCTGCGTGGAATGCCTGCCCGCGCCTTGAACTCACACATGCCTGGCTCTCTGGCCAGATAGCAGCCCTCTCAGAAACTTTAGTGACACATCATAAATATTTGCCTTCTCTGGCAAGACAACAACCCTCTCTGAGGCTCTAATGGTCCTCATGAATTCTCATGTAGGGACAGCAAAAAAATTGTAAACTACCTTTAGTGTGATGTTTATCAGAGTTCTGTTATCTGTAACCCCCCTTTTGTGTAACTTTCTGGGCTATAAAGCTGGGCTGTAGGAAAGCTGGGGTTGCTGTCTTGTTCCCTTCGTTTTGGGAGGGAGAGGCAGCATGGCCGGTGGAAATAATAAGCTTAATTTTATTTGATTTTAATTTGAGTCAGTGGTCTTTTCTAGCGTCCTGGTCTAACAGGTAAACACTCCAAAAGCATGGAGCTCTGCCGGCCTAAAGACTTCTTGAGAAACTTTCTCTGAGTTTGGGCACTTGAAATATATGTTGTTGCAAGGAGATTTAGCTTCCTTTCTAGTGACACCATAAAAGCTGGGTCTGCATCTACGTGACCTGGAGGACATGGTTTCTTGTATTCTAATGAACATGAGGCAGCAGTGCTGAATATTCTATTTGTAGGTAAACTGTGGCCACTTGGTGCTAACTGTCTCCCCGTGTGAACTGTGAAGCCATTTGGTCATCCTCCACTTTTCGTGGTGTTTCTTGCTGCTGCACTGGGAGTTTGGTATTTGCTTCATGAAATACAATGAGTTCAACTGGGACCCAGTATTAGAGGGAGTTCTGTCACTTGTGGTGGTTCAGGGTCTGCAGGAGAATGCAACAACCAGGCTTCTATCTCACAAAGCTTGCCCCTTTGTCCATTGAAATCTGACTCTGAACTTTGCCCGGAAACCTCTCCATATAACAAGAAGGGTCTGCTGGCTGCACCATATCAGTCACAAGCCATTTTGAAGGCAATGGAAAATCCTCATGGCCACACCACAGCTGTATTATCACACATCTGCCCACCACTGCAAAAGGCCCACTACTCAGCAGGGTCCAACTTACTGGCATCTTTGTTCTACACCATTTTCATGAAATACCATCAATCATGGCATTCCCTTGTACACTCATGACCAGGAAAAAGACATCCAAAGGTTCTCCAGTGCCACCTGGTTAAGGGAATTTAAAAAATTTTATTGTATTTATCTAGCCATTTTTCATGGATGAAGTTGGAGGCACTGTGGGTTTCAGTTCAGTAGTGAGACACTACCTGCTTTCTCAGGAAAGACCCCTCTTCAGAGCTCTCCTGGAATTTGACCATCCTCACATCAGTAGTTACCAAGAAAGACCGACTCTGTCCTTGGTAAATCCAAACATGTGTGGCCACTGGGACTGTGACTGGGAATGCCTCTGGGTGCCTGGCATCCTGGATCCCAAGTTCAGAGAGTTCCATCACCAAGAAAATGATATAGGTCACTTCCTTCAGGAACTGAATGAGGTCACTGCCTTGGCAACCTCTTTGTCCTAACAGTTGCTTCCAAGTGTCCCAATAGATGGAGGCTGCCCCTACTTCCTGTGACACTTTCACAAGTAAGAATGGTATATCAAACATAGGCACCCGTGAACAGTTCTCCACACAGGCCTGGTTTGGTCCATCTTCTCTACATTAAGAAGAGATAGACTGCTTCAGACACACCCCTTCATCCTGACCTGTTTTTTTTTTTTTTGTCATGAAAGTTGACTTTTGCTCTCTCAGGTCCTTCATAGCTTTCTATATCTCCCCCAGGGTTCACTTCTGCATGGACCTTTGAGGTTCTCAGCAGGTGGAAGATCTCTTACATTTCTATATAAGACCAACTCTGTCCTTGCTTTTCTGTAAAGTTAGATTGAGGAAACAAAGTATGGTTAGGGTTAATAACATGTTTGATTTGGGTTAGGAATCATTCTGCTGGATGAATAATGGTATTGGGAACCTGCAATATTTATAAGTATATATAGAGGTGAAATATATGTATGAAAACACAAATCAAGGTAAGATTTGAAGCCCAAAAGGGCATTGGATCCTTGATTGGGATACTTCACTCGGAATTATGTTGTGCACATGTGTCTCAGATAAATCTATACATAATGGCATAGGACCTTGTACCTTGGATAATTGAATGTCGAAGAGAACATCCAGTCAAAAAAGGATACTTGGTAGGATTATTAGAAAAAAAGAGTGAGTATAGGATTTGGACAAAAAGTTCTTTAGCAATAGGGTTTCAGGTAGACAGAAAATGTAAATGTCAGCACATGTGAAGAGTCAGTCACAATGATGAACTGGGGAAAATATGTAGGAAAGCAGATATCATTAGAGACATTAGGAAATCAGGCAAATGATGAAGTGATTGATAGGATTAGACATTTTCAACAGGCTTGAGGTTGAATACATAATCTTTGGAAGAAACAAATATGTAGTCACCAATAGGATTGACATTTGAGAGCATTAGGCAACCTGGACATGGGTGATTTTCATAATCCATACTCACATTCCATTTAGGCTTTGGTACAATTGTAAGTGTGACTTTGCATTTTGTTGACAGAATATATATGTAGATCAGGTGACATGAGTCTTTCTTGCACCATTTCTGGGAGCAATATTTAGAAGAGATATAAATTAGTATTGGCGGCAC
The DNA here is from genome assembly GCF_048772815.1 of Callospermophilus lateralis. NCBI lineage: Eukaryota > Metazoa > Chordata > Mammalia > Rodentia > Sciuridae > Callospermophilus > Callospermophilus lateralis. The sequence continues at coordinate 360,064 of NW_027514387.1, read as the reverse complement.
AAATAGGTGTACCATGTGTGAATATATAATATAACTGATTCCAACTTTAGAAATTGGAATAAACTGATATCTGAAAATACACAGGAAATGTTATATTGACATACATACATTCATTCCAACCAGTTATACATCTAATGGTAATATTAGGGTTGTGGTTTATCATAAAGTGTGTGTGAGTTTTGCTTCAAAATTGATTATGGAAATCGAAAATAATGTGTTTGGAAAGAAGTCTCAATGAATAACCAGTCAAAAGCAAGGAGGAATACATGTGTACTGAAGCAGGAAGTGATTGAATGTGTTTCAAATGTCTTTAAATTTGTGAACTTGTGGATGAAATGTATATACTATGATGTACAAAAACTGAAGAAATAGTAATGTACCAGTGTTAAATAAAAATGAACGTCAAAATACACATCATGCCCCTTTGAAATCTACTTGCATTGATGTTAAATTGGGTCAGTTACAGTAGAAATATAAGGATTTGTTTGCACCATTCAGTGAAGTGAGTTTTCAGTACTAGAAAACAAATATGTATTTCAGGTGGATGAATATTTCTGAAAATAATCATATGAAAATTTGATTATAAAACCACATACATGAGCATGAGTGAATTATTTAGGGAGTGTATAATAGGACACATATATTTTATATTTGGAAAAATCTAGAGAATATATATATATATATATATATATATATATATATATATATATATATATATATATATATATCTCACAGAGAAACATTAGAAAGTAGCAATATATATGCCAATCAAAATTCATCGTGAAATATATATCATCCACCGATCCAAAAATATTAATTTTACTGAACATGGATTTATGTATAATGTTGTTCAACTAAACATCTCACTCATAGTTTGAATTTTCAGTTCCAAAAGCGTTTAGGAGGGGTGATCTCTTCTCATACTTTGTTTCTGCCACCTCACAAAAATGTACGTGTGATACCAGGTAGGATTTTTTATGTGCATATAAAAATACATGTGCTGAATTGGCTACAGAAAAAAGGAGACAGAAATTCACATATGTGTTAACTTTAAAAACACATGGAGTACTATTTCAACATACAATTGACAAGATTTATAACTCCTACACTATATCATGCAAAAGGCAAGACCAACTATACACCATGCCTCCTCTGAACTGCTTGTATTAATATTATGTTTGGGTTATTTGTCTCCATCATATTAGGATTAGTAGTCAGAGTCTATTAGGGTATGGGTTACTGACAGGGATTCAGTATTTCAAATGGAAAATTGGAAAATGAATCCAATGTGTATGTAAATATGTGCTACACAAAAATCTTCCCACTCTCATCCAGAACAATACCTTGACAACACCTTCACCCCATGTAAGACACAATTAGAGGAGAAGAGTTAGAAAATCCATGAATACATATCTGGAATGGAATGCGATCAGGAGTTCACGACCTTGGAAGTGTTAGAGGAGTTTCCAAAAGTAAGGGACAGGGTAAACACTTCAAAAACATGGATGTCTGTTGTCCTAGGGACTTCTTGAGATACTGCCTGTGAGGTTGGGCACTTGAAATATATGTTGTTGTCAAGTGCTTTAGCTTCCTTTCTAGTGAAACCATAAACCTGGGTCTGCATCTATGTGACCTGGAGGACATGGTTTCTTATTTTCCAATGAACATGAGACTCCAGTGCTGAATTCTCCCTTTGAAGGTAAACTGTGGCCCCTTGGGGCTAAATGTCTCTAGTGTGGACTATGAAGCCATATGGTCATCCTCTATTTTCGTGGTGTTTCTTGGTGCTGCACTGGAAGTTTGGTATTTGCTTCATGAAATACAAGGAGTTCAACGGGGACACAGTGCGTGAGGGATTTCTGTCACATGTGGTGGGTCAGGGTCTGTAGGAGAATACAAGAACAAGGCTTCAATTCCACATAGCTTGCCCTCTTGAACATAGCAACCTGATTCTGAACAATGTCCTGAATCCTCTCCATGTAACAAGATGCCTTTACATATAAGGGTCTGCTGGCTTCACCATGTCAGTCACAAGCCATTTGGAAGCCAATGGCAGATCCACATGGTCCCACCACTGATGTTTTATCACACACATGCCCACCATTGCTCTTGGCCCACTAATCAGCAGGATCCAACTTTCTGGCATCTCTGTTAAACACCATTTTCATAAAAACCAGTCAATCAAGGCACTGTCTGGTATACTCATTGTTGGGAAAAGTATAAACGGCAGCCATACCCCAGAAAAAAAACCCAACATGGCGCCTAAGCACTTCTTCTTCCTACATTCTTCTTTTCTGCAGTGGTGCGAAATGTTCCCGCCTGTGTGAACTCTTCTGCTGGCGCCAATTTCAAATCTTGCTGGCCGGGAATCTTAGCCCCAATAAGAACTAATTCCTGGGCTCCGGAGCTGATATCTGAAAGAACTTGCCAATAAACGGATTGCCTGCCATTTATCTAAGCCCTCCCATCTCCTCCTTAGTTCTATATAAGCACACAGCTTTTTGCAATAAAATTGGAATTCTCCCGGTGAAGTGCCTTTGCGTGGGGAGTTCTTTCATTCTGGTGCCCTGTGTGAGGATATGGGTGAGCTCTTTCCAACAAGAGCCCCGTCCACTGCTCCACTGTGGCACTCTGCCCTGGTCTGCTCTTTTCAGACGCAGGCTTCCTGCACTCACCACTGATTTGTTGTATGTAAGCCTCCCCTGACCCTGGCTCGCCAACTCCCTTCGGGCTACCGCTGGCTTTGTGACCATGATCGTCTGTCACACTCTAGACACCTGGTAGGGGGGAGGGAATTCCTCCCACTAAGACCTTTACTGGTTGCAGTGGACCCTCTGGTGATCCGTTTCCCTTTGGGGTGTGAGGCTTCTGAGTTTACATGAGAGGCTCTGTGGTTTTTCCTCCTCTGCTGCTGCTGCTGCTGCCTGCTAGAGTTGCTGTTTCCTGCGGGCCTGCTGTGTCTGGCTGAAGCTGCCTCTCTGCTCGGGGAAAACTGAACTCCCATCCTGGAACTGCATTCTGCTGGAGCCGGAGTTCTGTTTTCATTACTTACTTCTTCTGCTGCGTTCGAAAACTTTCCTGATGTCAGGTTGCCCGTGGCTCCGAACCCATTGGGTCTCACAGATCGCACTTCACTGATGACGATCAGGTAGTGCCCTCTGTATTTCCTCATGACGGCTGGTCATTTTGGGGATGCCCACCTGACCCCCATTCGCCCTGAGCACTTCCCGGAGTCCGTTCCAGGCCGGGTTTTCTCTTTGTTTCTCTTGCTTACACTTATTCTCCCTCTCTCTCTCTCTCTTTCTCTCTCTCTCTCTCTCTCTCTCTCTCTCTCTCTCTCTCTCTCTCTCTCTCTCTCTCTCTCTTCCATCTCTCCCTGTGACTGTGGGCACCTCTTTATCTGTACCTGAAACCTCACCTCTCAAAAATTTAATAAAAAATCTGGCCACACTCTCCCTCACACCAGACATCAAGCCCAAACTTCTAATCAAATTCTGTACCCAAGATTGGCCTACATATCCACTGGATAATGGCAATCATTGGCCTCCAGAAGGCTCCTTAGATCCAAACCTCCTCTTGGACCTTTTTAATTACTGCCAGCATCTGAAAAAGTGGAGTGAGATTCCCTGTATTGAATGTTTTAGCCTTCTCGCACAGCACCCTGTCTCTGCTCCTCCTGCCCTCCCTCTCAGGTCCTTCTTGCTTGCAAACCCCTCTCTTCCCCTAGTTCTACTCCTGACTTCGCAGATTCTTCCTCATTCGACCCAGCAGATCAACCCCTACCTTATCCCCCAGCCCCAACTGACCCTTCTCTCCCGCAAAATCCTCCTCTTCCTCTGCCTGATTCCACGGATCCTCAACCTTCCATTTCATCCCCCTCCCTTCCCCACTCTTCTGCCTGCTCCACCTCCTCCTCTTCCACAGAGACATTCCATTCCCCTCCCTTTCATTCCTGTCCACCGCCTGCCTCTTTCAGTCCTCCTGTTACCAGGTCTAAGGGACTCCTTCCCACCCCCAAGAAAATCGCACCCCTTCGTGAGGTAGCTGGTCCCAAGGGTGTCATCAGAGTCCACGTGCCCTTCTCCATGTCGGACATTACTCAGCTAGAGAGGAAGTTAGGCTCTTTCACCACTGACCCCACCACTTACATTCGGGAGTTTCAATGGGTACTGCAAGCATATAGCCTCACTCATCATGACATCTACATGCTCTTGGCCAATAAACTTCTCCCCAAGGAAAGGCAATGGTTCTGGGAGCTAGCCCAAGCCCATGCTGATGAAAATCATAGGACCAATCATAACCACCCACAGGCCCTCATGCTGTCCCAGAGCAGGATCCCCTATGGGCTTACAGTCTAGTGACCTTTTTACATCCTGCCTCTTGGCGGGACTGAAAAAGGCCACCCGCAAGGCTGTTAACTTTCAAAAGATGCAGGAGGTCATTCAAAGGAAGGAGGAAACACCTTCAGAATTCCTGGATAGACTAACCAAGTCCCTTCAGCAGTACACAAACCTCGACCCAGAAACCCCTGATGGCCGTCATGTCTTAATGACATATATTCTGGCCCAAAGCTACCCTTACATTAAAGCCAAGCTTAAAAAGTTTGAACAGGGGCCTGCTACTCCTCAGACCAAAATCCTTGCTGTCACTTTCAAGGTTTTTCATGGTAGAGAGGATGAAAGTGAATTCCGTAGGCAGAGGGCTGAAAATGCCAAATTCCAAATGTTGGCCCAGCTCATTCAGAGAAGGCCATCACCATGCCGTCCCAATATGACCACCCCTGGAGCTTGCTTCAAATGAGGTAAGGAGGGACATTGGACCAGGAATTGTTCTTCGCCGGGGACACCCTACAACCCCTGCGCAAAATGCCATCAAAGTGGACACTGGGGGGCAGACTGCCCAACAACCCAGAAGGGAGGTTGGTCTGCTGCCCAGCAACCCCAGCCTCACCTGGGCTTGGCAGAGGAGGATTGACGGAGTCCTGGGCCTTCCCTCCAGACTATTACCATCAAGAATCAAGAGCCTAGGGTCACCTTCCTGGTGGATGGACGCTTCATTAACTTCCTCTTGGATACTGGTGCCGCTTTTTCGATTTTGAGGGAGTATTAGGGTCCTACCACACCCTCAAAAACTCCTATTGTCAGAGTAGGAGGTAAAAAGATTTTTCCTCAACCCCCCCCCAATCATGTTATATGCAGCGATCCCTTTTGTCCTTCACTCACTCCTTTCTTGATATGAGCCATTGCCCCATTCCCTTTCTGGGAAGGGACATACTCTCACTATTAAAAGTCACCATTCACTTATCACCCCACACCTCTCCTACCTCTCATTTCCTCATGATATTCCTAGGGGCAGATACACCTCCTTCATGCACTCTCCCACGACTATCTAAACCATTTAACCCTGAGGTTTGGGACACAATTACACCCTTTATGGCTAAATGCAGTCCTATTCATATTGTCTTACGGGACCCTTCAAGATATGTTAGTCAACCACAATATCCACTCACAACCACATCCCTCCTTGGATTAGAACCCATCATCCAGGATTTATTATGAAAGGGGTATCTTAGGCCTACACACTCTCCTTTCAACACACCCATTCTGGCAGTTAAGAAACCTAACGTGTCCTACAGGCTGGTTCAAGAACTTCGCCTTGTCAACTCCTCTGTGGACCCCATCCACCCGCTAGTGCCCAACCCTTACACCCTCCTCTCTCAGATCCATGCCACTACTACTCACTTCTCAGTCCTAGATTTAAAAGATGCATTCTTTTCTATTCCCTTGTTCTCAGAATCTCAGGATATCTTTGCTTTTTCATGGACTGACTCTCACACCTGCCATTCTCATCAGCTTACCTGGACTGTCCTCCCACAGGGATTCAGGGATAGCCCCCATCTCTTTGGCCAATTTCTTGCCCAGGACCTCACATCCTTTCACCTGACCTGTCCTGACTCTACTCTACTTCAATATGTCTATGACCTTCTTCTATGTAGTCTTTCTTGGAACACTCTCAATCCCACACCGCTCAGCTTCATAAATTCCTAGAAGACAAGGGATATAGGGAGTCTCCCCACAAGGCCCAGGTTTCCCAGTCTTCGGTCACCTATCTTGGTTTTTGCCTTACACCCGGGAAAAAGGAAATAACACTGGATAGGAGGCAACTCCTCTGTGATCTTTCAGTGCCCTATACGAAAGCCAAAATACTATCATTCCTAGGATTAGCAGGTTATTTTGGGCCTGGATCCCAAATTATTCTCTTCTCTCCAAACCCCTGTATGACCTAGCAAAGGGACCCCCTAGTGAATCTCTTGCCTCCTTTCCCATCTACCACTTCCGCAGGCTTCAGCAACTCCTCTTAAAGGCACCTGCCCTTCACCTTCCAGATCTTTCAAGAACATTTCATCTATATGTCCATGAAAAAGGGGGGCAAGCACTTGGGGTCTTAGGTCAAAACTATGGGCGTACATTTGCACCTGTGTCATATTTGTCCAAGCAACTAGACCCTACCATCCGTGGGTGGGCCCTTTGCTTAAGAGCTCTGGCTACTGGACAAATTTTACACAAAGAAGCCTCTAAGCTGACTTTTGGGGCCCCTTGAACTATCCACTCCCCACATCACTTGAAGGATCTTTTAGCTTAAAAGGGCCTTCAAACTCTCCCTACATCCAGATTTCTGTCGCCCCTCACTTCCTTTCTGGAAAACCCTAATATTATTTTCCTCCCCTGCTCTGCACTGAACCCTGCCTCACTGCTCCCAATGACTCCCATGTCTCACATACCAACTCATAATTGCTTGGAAACCTTAGATGATTTCCTCCCCTGTCATTCTTCCATTTCTGAGAGACCACTCAGCAAGCCTGACCTTATCTGGTTTACTGACAGCAGTTCCTTTAGGGAGAATGGAACTCATTACTCTGGATACGCTGTATTTTCAGCCACTGAGATTATAGAGGCCAAAGTTTTGCCTTCAGGAACTACAGACAAGTAGGCTGAACTTATAGCATCCACTCGTGCCTGCCTTCTAGCACAAGGCAAATCCCTCACCCTCTAAACTGATTCAAAATATGTCTTCCATATCTTATTATCCCATGCTGATATTTGAAAGTAGCGAGGCCTACTTACCACCAAAGGTAATGCGATCACTAATTCAGCTTTTATAACCAATCTAATAGAGGCCACTTACCCACCCAGTTGGGAGTTGTCCATTGTAGGTCCCATCAGAAGGACGGCTTTCTTATCACTGAGGGCAAAGCCAAAGCTGACCAGGCGGCACGAATGGCTGCTACCACTTTCAATTATGGCCTCCATGGGGGACATATAATGGCCACTTTAGACAGCTCATCTGAAGCCCCTACGTCTTTCAGTAAGAACAAGCATCTTTTCAAGTTCCTTCATACTCTATTCCTTTCCAATTCTCAGTCTTTGACCCTCTTTTTACAGAGTTTCTTTTCCCTCACCCCCTCTGACAAGCCATGCTACAGAATATAGCCTCTAATTGTCAGATCTGTCAGCGGACCAACCCTCATACTCCTTTAAGGCCCAAACCTTTCCCTTTCCACCAAGCCCGGGGACACATTCCCGCTGCTGACTGGCAGGTAGACTTCACCAACATGCCCACAGTATGGCGCACTAAATACCTCCTTGTCTTTGTGGACACTTTCTCTGTTTGGGTTGAGGCATTTCCCACTTCCAATAAAAAGGCTTCCACTGTAGCTTCAATCTTACTGACAGACATCATCCCCAGGTTTGGTATGCCCACTTCCCTACAATATGACAATGGCCCTGAGATTTCTTCTAGGATCACACAAAAGGTCTCTCAAGCCCTCTCCTTCAAGTGGCATTTCAACTGTCCATATTTCCCCCAGGCTTCAGGGAAAGTGGAAAGGGTAAATCGTACTCTAAAGGAAGTCCTTACCAAATTGACAATGGAATTAAACATAGACTGGGTCAAACTCCTTCCCTTGGCTTTGCTTCGAATCAGAGCTCTCCCTAAGAAACCATCTTTACTGTCTCCTTTTGAGATAATGTATGGAAGACCTCTAATAACCCCTGGGTTGGTCATTTCACAAGGACCTCTCACCCGAGATTTGTCTTTGCCTCTCTTGCTCCATCTCCGCTCGGAACTCTGGAAATATCAGGACTGGCTTCTTCCGGACCCAGTCTCCACTCCAAACACTCCTCCCTTAACACCTGTTAGTCTAGTCTATTATAACACCCCAGAGGAGAAAGGGACTCTTGCCGCAAAATGGGAAGGCCCCTATCCTGTCATTCTCTTTACCCTTACCGCCGCCAAACTCTCCTTACCAGACAACTGTCTCACTCCCTGGATTCACATGTCTAGGTTGAAGCCACATCACCAGGAGGCCCCACCTGCTGAAGACAGGGCCACCCCAGAGGAACTCCAAGAATCACCTACTGAACCTCCCCTTTACTCCTGCTCTCCACACCCATCTCACCCATTTTAGTTGTGGCTCACACGGTTTTCCTTGCAGCCCAATTCCTCTTAAAGAAGGCACAGTGAGCTCTCCCAACACCCTAGTCTTCTCTAACTGCTTGTTTTTTGTGCTCTGCTTATTTTCTGTGCTCTGTCAGGACTAGTCTTTACCCTCCTCACCTACCATGCATTTATTCACTTTTCGGGAATGATACTCAGAACATGGCATGCAGAAGGTCTGCGCAGTGGATGCAACTACTTGCTTCATCCACAACTGCACCTCTATTTCCCTAAAATTGTCACCTTCAAGGACCTTCGTCCCTGGTAGCTGGAACTGGCCTTTCATTTGCTTCCTTTTTGATCAAACAAAAGACTATTGTCATTGGTGGCCTGAGATTTATAATGGGTGCCCCTATTGGTCATGCATGTTCCATGATGAACGTGGTAGCTATTCTTACTACTCATTTGGTTACCCTGAAGGGTGGACTTCTAGTTACATAAAGTGGCATAAAGGCTCTTCATCCAGTAACAATGGATGGTATACTTTAGATAAACCTGACCCCAAGGCCAAACGATGGGGCTATGTTGAGTTTGCTGTCTATGCTCAGACAACCTCAGTCAGACCCACAGGGTGGATGACTATTGGCCGCACCCTGATTACACAACCTAAGGCAACCATTCAGGTAGTCGAACACATTAAGGACTCAGAATCAAAACTTCGAGATCATATCCATAGCTCATCCAAAGAGGATTCAGAGCCTTCAACCCTCTCAGGTCCCCCTCCCACATGGCTCAATTTGCTACACCAAACTTTTTGATTATTAAACTCCACCCCTCTTTCTGTGCCTACTTCTCAGTGCTTTCTTTGTGCTTCACTTAGTCGTCCACTTCTAGCAGCAGTCCCATTAGCGGCAGGAAATATTCCAGCAAAACCCTACAATTTCTCTAAAAAGGACAACCCCTACATGTGACACGTATCCCACTGTGGGAAAGTTATTCCACCAATACTTTATTTCCTTTCATCTGTTTCCACCTGCCAATAATGAATCCTTTACCCATTTGTTCCTTGAGCTACAGCACCCCATAGAGCCCTGTGTTTATGCAACCTGGACATTTCCTCTGGTGTAATGGGTCTTTAAGTACCTCAACCATCAATGTCTCTGGCGCCTGTTTCTTGGTTACTGTAGTTCCTCAGCTATCTTTGTATACTCCCACCGAATTCTGACAGTTGGCCCTACCTTCCCGCACCCGTAGGGTAGTCTTTCTGCCGGTTCTGGTAGGCCTCATTTTAACAACCTCAGTGACGGGTCTCGGACTCTCTGGTGGAGCTATAGGTCATGCTCTATGGGATCCAATGACCTTCAACATAAACTGCAGGAAACACTCAATACCATGGCTGAGTCTCTGGGTTCCTTGCAGCGGGAGGTTACTTCATTGGCACAAGTGGCTTTACAGAACCAAAGGGCAATTGATCTTCTCACTGCAGAAAAAGGGGTTACATGCCTATTCCTCAGAGAGGAATTTTGCTATTATGTTAATGAATCTGGGCTAATAAAAAAAATGTTGTTAAATTGCAGGAATTATCGACCCAATTGCTCAAACCTACCTCCTCCAATCCCATAACGGGGTTCTTCCAATCCTATCTTGCCATGTACTTACTACATATCTTGGGGCCAATTATTTGGATGCTCCTTTTTTGTGCTCTCTTGCCCTGCATAATGAAGTGCCTTCAAACCCAACTGCATAAAATTCCTAATCAAACTTTCAACCAGCTTTTGCTTAGGCACTACCAGCCTCTGATGACCGATGAATCCCCAACATCTCCAAGAGAACAGTTCACTCAGTGATGAAGCTCACTACCAGGCACGATGGAATGCAACGGGTATTAGACAGCAGGAGACAACGAGCTCGGAGAACCTCTTAATCTGCCATCCTGGATTCATAGTCTTTACCACCTTCTAAGCTTTCTCATGGCCCTTGGCCTCTTCTGTGTCAGTCCCCCCACATGGAACTTCTGCCAAAAATTGACATTTGCTTTAATTTTTATCTTCATTCTGTTTTTATTCGCTCTGATCTTCTTCAGGTGCTGGCGACACCATGTCCAGGCAACGCTTCCAGTATTTCCTTGAGTCTCTGTTACAGGACCAGTGGCTGATACCAACAATCTCTTCGATCCAGGACTGGTTCCATGCCATCGACATCTTTGGCTTCAGGGAACATTCATTGACTTCACCCCTATGAAAATAGCTGTCTATAGCCACTGGGTTTTATTTCTGACTGCCATGATATCCCCATACCTGCCCCCTGAGCATTCCTCCACTTCTCTTTCTAGGCCCCACACCACCCCCACACAGCAGGAAGCAGCCAGATCTGACAAACGACGCCCCACTTCCTAAGAAAACAAAAAGGGTGGAATGTTGGGAAAAGAATAAATGGCAGCCATACCCCAGAGAAAAACCCCAACATGGCGCCTAAGGACTTCTTCTTCCTACCTTCTTCATTTCTGCAGTGGCGCAAAAAGTTCCCGCCCTTGTGAACTCTCCCGCCAGCGCCAATTTCAAATCTCGCTTGTGGGGAACCTTAGCCCCAATGAGAACTAATTCCTGGGCTCTGGAGCTGATATTTGAAAGAACTTGTCAATAAACGGGTTGCTGCCATTTATCTAAGCCATACCATCTCCCCCTTAGTTCTATATAAGCACACAGCTTTTAGCAATAAAATTGGAATTCTCCCGGTGAAGTGTCATTGCATGGGGAATTATTTCACTCATGTTCAGCAACAGGATATCCAAAGGTTCTCCAGTGCCACCAGGTAATGGGAATTTCAGAAATTTGATAGTATTTATTTAGCCATTTTTGAAGGATGAAGTTGGAGTCACTGTGCGTTTCAATTAATGCAGGAACCATTATGTGGTGAGGAAGCTCATTTAAATGAAATCTCTGGAGAAATCTCACAGGCAAGGCTTCCCAAAAAGTGGCCAAAAGGTCACATGAAGCCAGGATCATTGAGGTCTACAATATGAGTTCCATTTGTGTTTAGACTCTCAATTATGGCTGCCAAGTATTTCAAAATAAAATCATGTGATATCCTGGCTGAGATTCTCACTGCACTGTGGAAAGACACCCTGGCCCTCGATCTCAGTTTTCAAGGGTGCATCTCATGCGTGGCCTCCTAAAATTCCAACACATTTCATGGCAATACTTCTTTGAGGTAAATTCCAGAACTCAGTCTCTAAGAGGAATCATGCCAGAATTCAAGCCCAGGTGGATCCAGTTATCTCTTCCAACCGCCAAACAAATGACCACAATTAAAACCAAACACTCCCACATGGCCCTCATCTTCTTCCATATAGACACATATCATAACCTCTGGCTGGAGTTTTTCATGAGGGGTGCAGCCCAAGACAGTGTCAAAAATAAGCTCCCTTGCCCCTCATTTGCCTAAAGTCAAGGTGGCCTGGACACCCATCCGGTGAACCAGGAGTGATCAGATAGGCCAGCTGTTAATACTGCTCTGCATCTCCAATTTGAGGCCTACTGACTGTCAGGTATAGATTCTTTATATGATTTGGAGCCATGAGAAAACCCAAAAACCTATGGGTTAGCCTCTGCAGGGCTGTGCATAACTCATTTGAACCAAAGGATCCGTATTCTCACTTGATGGTGGTCAGGAACCTTACAAATGAATGCGAGAGACTTCATTCACAATAATTGCTCTTTTGGCCATTTTGGTTTTGGATGCACACATGGGATCTCTCTTTACATCCATCAGGTGCTGAGAATCTAAGCCACAACCTCACACAGGGCCAAGAGGCTGATTCAGACACATCCCTTTGCAAAGCAATTAAGCAAAGAGCCACAGGTGATGCCCATTCATTTCCATTTGAAAACTGTTTTCTTCAGGCTTCACAAAGGGGTGGCCTGAGGCAAAGACCTTCCTGACATTCAGGGAAACAGAACAATTGATAAGCAAAAGGCCGAAAGCATGGTTTCTCCACTGAGACTTTCTTGGTCACACTGATATCTGAGTTTTCTGAGATGCTCGCCATTCCCTTCAGCTATCCAGGACATGGCAATGTCACAGAGCTTGGAAGTGGTACATATTTTGGACACAAAACCATGAGACTATTCTGGAGAGTGGTGAGAATTCTGGAAGAAACAGGAACTTAGGAAGGTAGCAGGTGTTGCCCATGGATAAGGCAAGCTGCAGTCCATTCATAAATTGGGCAGGATGAATGCCGGGAATCTTTCTACTATACAGGACATATCAATTGTTGCATTCTATTTTCTAATGTCTAAAACCACGGACACAGTGGGATACACAGAAATAGAAACACTTGCCTTGTCCAACGACTTACTAGAAGAAGACCACTCCAAATCAAACAAACCGTCTTTCCTACCTATTCTCAGATCATGAGACAAAACCACAAAATCACACCCACCCCACATAGACACCTCCTTCCCCCATGTAACTCTGTGACTATCCGGAGTTTCCTCTGAGTGGTGGGCCATACTATGTTCCCCCAAAATGGCCTGTCCTATCTCAGATCTGGTCTCCTTGGCCAACTCTGTGAAGTTGTCAGGAGCCTGCGGTGAACCACTACCTACTTTCTCATTAAAGGCCCCTATTCAGAGCTCTCCTGGTATTTGGCCATCCTCACATATGTAGGTACCAAGAAAGACTGACACTCTCCTTGGTAAATTCAAACAAGTGAGCCTACTGGGTCTGGGACTGGACTGGCTCCGGGTGCCTGGCTTCCTGGATCCCAAGTTAAGAGAGTTCCATCACCAAGGAAGTGAGGTAGATCACTTCTTCAGGAACTGAATGAGGTAATTGCCTTGACAACCACTTTGTCCTAACAGTAGCTTTCAAGAGTCCCATGAAATGGAGGCTGCCCCTACTTCCTGTGACACTTTCACAAGTTAGAATGGTATATAAACCATGGGCACCCGGGAACAGCTCTCCACCTAGGAATGGTTTGGTCCATCTTCTCTACATTAAGAAGAGAGAGGCTGATTCATACACATCCCTTCATGCTGACAAGGTTGTTTGCCATAGAAGATGACTTTTCTCTCTCAGGTCTTTCGTAGCTGCCTACATCTTCTCAAGGGATCATTTCTGCATGGACCTTTGATGTTCTCAACAGGTGGAACATGCCCTACATTCCTGTATTTTAAGAGCAACCCTGTCCCTGCTGTTCTGTAAAGTTCGATTGAGAGAACAGTGTATGGTATGGGTTAGTAACATGTTCAATTTGGGGTTAGGAATCTTTCTGCATGACGAATAATGGTATTGGGAAACTATGATATTTACAAGAATATATAGGTGAAATATAAGTATAAAAACAGAAATCTAGGGAAGATATGAAGTCCAGAAGGGCATTGGGCCCTTAATTGGTACACTTAGCTTTGAATTATTTTCTGCAAAAATGTCTCAGATAAATCTATATACAATGGCATAGGAGCTTGTACCTTGGATGATTGAATGTCGAATAGAACATCCACTCAAAAAGGGATTGTCGGTAGGATTAGAAAGATAGTCAGTAGGTTTACAAAGAAGAGTGAGAATAGGATTTAGACCAAAAGTTCTTAAGCAATAGGGTTTCAGGTAGACAGTGAATGTAAATGTCAGCACAAGTGAAGAGTCAGTCACAATGATGAACAGGGGAAAATATGTAGGAAAATAGATATAAATAGAGACATTACTAAATCAGGCAAAGTATAAAGTGAGTGATAGGATTAGACATTTTCAACAGGCTTGAGGTTGAATATATAATCTTAGGAAGAAACAAAAATGTAGTCACCAATAAGATTGACATTTGAGAGCATTAGGCCACCTGGACATGGAAGGTTTTAGTAATCCATGCTCACTTTCCATTTAGGCTTTGGTACAACCTTAAGGGTGACCTTTGATTTTTTTGTCCAGAATATTACTGTGAAATAATGTATATATAGATCAGGTGACATGAGTATTTCTTCCACCATTTTTTGAGGAATATTTTGAAAACGTATAAATTAGTATTGAGGGTAAAAATAGGTGTACCCTGTGTCTATGAATATAGAGATAATGCATGAATAGACCATACAGTGAATAAATAATATAACTGGTTCCACTTTAAATAATGTATTGAATTGATATCTGAAAATACATAAGAAATCATATATTGATATATAATCATTCATAACAACTAGTTATACGTCTAATTGTAATTCTAGGGTTAAGGTTTATCATGAAGAGTGTGTGAGTTTTGCTTCAAAAGTGATTGTGGAAATCAAAAATAATGTGTTTGGAAAGAAGTCTCATGAAAAGACCAGTTTGAAACATGGCGGAACACGTGTTTTCTGAAGCAGAAAGTGATTGAAAGTGAAATAAATGCCTATAAATTTGTGAACTTGTGGATGAAATATATATCCAATAATGTGCATAAACTGAAGAAATAGTAATGTACTAGTTTTGAATAAAAATGAACTTCAAAATACTTATCATGTCCCATTGGAATCTACTTACATTGATGTGAAAATGGATCAGTTACTGTAGAAATATTAGGATTTATATGCACCATTCACTGAAGTTAGTTTTCAATACTAGGAAAAAAATACGTATATCAGGTGAATGAATATTTCTGAGAATAATCTTGTGAAAAGTTGATTATAAATCCACATACATAATCATGAATGAATTTAGGGAGTGTATAATAAGACACATATATTAAATATTTTGAAATATCTGGAGAGAATATATATATATATATATATATATATATATATATATATATATATATCCACACACAGATTTTAAAAATTAGCAATATATATGCCAATCGAATTACACCGTGAAATATGTATCATCCACAGATCCAAAATATTCATTTTACTGGATATGGATTTATGTATAACTTTTTTCAACTAGGAAGCTCACCCATAGGTTGAATTTTCAGGTCAAACAGCGTTTAAGAGGAGTGATCTCTTCTCACACTTTGTATCTGCCAAGTCATGTAACTCACAAGAATGTACGTGTGATACCAGGTAGGATTCTATATGTGCATATAAAAATACATGTGCTGAATAGAATACAGAGAAAGGGAGACAGGAATTCACATATCTGTTAACTTTAAAAGCACATGGAAAACTATTTCAACAAAAAATTGACTAGATTTATAACTCCTACCCTATATAATGCAAAAGGCAAGTCCAAGTATACAACATGCCTCCTCTGAACTGCTTGTATTTCTATTCTGTTTCCGTTATTTTTCTCCATCATATTAGGATTAGTATTCAGAATCTAGCAGGGCATGTGTTAGTGTCAGGGATTCAGTATTTCAAATGTAAAATAAAAAAATGAATCCAATGTGTATGCAAATATGTGCTAAACAAAATCTTCCCACTCTCATCCAGAACAATTCCTTGACATTTTTTTCGCCCCAAGTAAGACACAATTAGAGGAGAAGAGTAATAAAATCTATGAATAATATGCTCAGGAGTTTACAACCTTGGAAGTGGTAGAGGAGTTTCCCTAGTATGGGACAGGGTAAACACTCCATAAACATGGAGCTCTGCTGGCCTAAATACTTCTTGAGAAACTGCCTCTGAGTTTGGGCACTTGAAATATATGTTGTTGTCAGGAGCTTTAGCTTCTTTTTAGTGAGACTATCAAAGCTGTGTCTGCATCTATGTGACCTGGAGGACATGGTTTCTTATTTTCCAATGAACATGAGGCAGCAGTGCTGAATTCTCTCTTTGTAAGTAAACTGTGGCCACTGGGGGATAAGGGTATTCCCATGTGGACTGGGAAGCCATTTGGTCATCCTCCACTTTTCGTGGTGTTTCTTGCTGCTGCACTGGGACTTTGGCATTTGCTTCATGAAATTAAAGAAGTTCAACTGGGACACAGTTCTGGAGGCAATTCTTTCATGTGTGGTTGGTCAGGGTCTGCAGGAGAATGCACCAACCAGGCTTCTATCCCACATAGCTTGGCCCCATGTCCATAGTAACCTGATTCTAAACATTGCCCGGAAACATCTCCATATAACCAGAAGCCTTTACATGGAAGGGTCTGCTGGCTGCACCATGTAAGTCACAAGCCATTTGGGATCCAATGGCAGATCCACATGGCCCCACCACAAATTTTTTATCACACACTTGCCCACCACTGCTCTAGGCCCACTACTCAGCAGGTTCCAACATACTGGCATCTCTGTTCTACACCATTTTCATGAAACCCACTCAATCAAGGCACTGTCTTGCATATTTACGATCAGCAACAGGACATCCAAAGTTTCTCCAGTGCCACCTGGTCATGGGAATTTCAAAAATTTCATGGTATTTATCTAGGCATTTTTCAAGGATGACGTTGCAGGCACTGTGGGTTTCAATTCATTCAGGAACCTTTAAATGGTGAAGAAGCTCATTTCAATGAATGCTCTGTAGAACTCTCACAGGCAAGGCTTCCCAAAGAGTGGCCAAAATGTCACATGAAGCCAGGCCTATTGAGGTCTACAATGTGACGTCCATGGGTGTTGTGACTCTCAACAATGGCTGACAAGTCTTTCAGAATTAAATCATGTGATCTTCTGGCTGAGATACCCAGGGCTCTGTGGAAAGCCACCCTGGGCCTAGATCTCAGTTTCCAAGGGTGATTCTCATGGGTGGACTCCTAAAATCCCAACAAAATTCATGGCAATACTTCTCTGAATTCAGTCTCTAAGGGGAATCACACCAGAGTTCAAGCCCAGGTGGTCCCAGTCATGTCTTCCAACCGGACACAAATGACCAAAATTAAAACCAAAACCCTCCCATATGGCCCTCATCTTCTTCCATATAGACACTAATCACAACCTCTGGCTGAAGGTTTCCATGAGTGGTGGAGTCCAAGAGAGTGTCCAAAATAACTCCCTTGCCCCTCATTGGCGTAAATTCAGGGTGGTCTGGACACCCTTCATGTGAAACAGGAGTGATCAAATATGCTAGACGTTAATACTTCTATGCTTCTCCAATTTGTGGAAAACTGAGTGTCAGGTATATATTTTTATTTGATTTGCAGTCATGAGAAAACACAAGCTCCTCTGCAGGTCTTTGAAGAACCCATTTGACCCAAAGGATCCCTATTCTCACTTGATGGAGTTCAAGAACTTTAAAGAGGAAGGCGACAGACTTCATCCACAAGGACTTCTTTTTGGCCATTTTGGTTTTGGATGCACACATGGGATCTCTCTTTACATCCACCACGTGCTGAGTATCTAAGCCACAACCTCACACAGGGCCAAGAGGCTGATTCAGACACATCCCTTTTCAAAGCAATAAAGCAAAGAGCCACAGGTGATCCATATTCATTTCCATTTGAAAACTGTTTTCTTCAGGCTTCACAAAGGGGTGGCATGAGGCAAAGACCTTCCTGACATTCAGGACAACAGAACATTAGGTTAGCAAAAGGCCCAAAGCAGTGTTTCTCCATTGAGACTTTCCTGGTCACACTGATATCTGAATTTTCTGAGATGCTCGCCATTCCCTTCAGCTATCCAGTACATGGCCATGTCACAGAGCTTGGAGGTGGTACATATCTTGGTCACAAAATCATGAGCCTATTCTGGAGAGTGGCCAGAATTCGGGAAGAAAACAGGAACTTAGGAAGATAGCAGGTGTTACCCATCCATAAGGCAAGCCGCATTCCTTTCATATATTGGGCAGAAAGAATTCTGGTAAGCTTTCTACTAGCCTGGACTCATCCTTTGATGCATTCTCTTTTCTAATGTCTACAACCATGTACACAGTGGGATACACAGACATAAAAACACTCGCCTTGTCAAATCACTTGTTAGAAATCGTCCACTCCAAACCAAACAAACTGCCTTTCCTACCTATTCTCAGAAAATGAGACAAAATCACAAAAACACACTCACACCCACAAATTCACCTCCTTTCCCAAAGTAGGTCTCTGACTATCGGGTGTGACCTCTGACTGGTGGGCCGTACTATGTTCAAATCAAATGGCCTGTTCTGTCTCAGATCTGGTTTCCTTGGCCAACTCTGTGAAGTTGTCAGGAGACAACAGTGAGCCACTTCCTGCTTACTCAGGAAAGGCCACTCTTCAGAGCTTTCCTGGCATTTGGCCATCCTCACATCAGTAGATACCAAGAAAGACTGACTCTGTCTTTGGTAAATCAAAAGAAGTGAGACCACTGGGACTGGGCCTGGGACTAGATTTGTGTGCCTGGATGCCTGGATCCCAAGTTCAGAGAGTTCCATCACCAAGAATGTGAGGTGAGGTCACTTCCTTCAGGAACTGAATGAGGTCAATGCCTTGGCAAGCACGTTGTCCTAACATTTGCTTCCAAAGGTCCCATGAAATGGAGGCTGTCCCTAATTCCTTTGACACTTTCACAAGTTAGAATGGTATATCAAACATTGGTAACCGGGAACAGCTCTCCACAGAGGCCTCGTTTGGTCCTTCTTCTCTACATAAAGAAGAGAGAGGCTGATTCAGACACATCCCTTCATGCTGACCAGGTTGTTTGCAATGAAAGATGACTTTTGCTCTCTCAGTTCCTTCATAGGTGCCTACAACTTCTCTAGGGATCATTTGCGCATAGACCTTTGAGTTTCTCAGCAGTTGGAAGATCCCCTAAATTCCTGTATTTTAAGACCAACTCTGTCCTTGCTCTTCTCTAAAGTTAGATTGAGGGAACAGTGTATGGTTAGGGTTAATAACAGGTTTGATTTGGAATAGAAATCATTCTGCTGGATGAATAATGGTATTGGGAACCTGCGATATTTTCAAGAACATATAGGTAAAATATATGAATCTGAAAACAAAAATCTAGGTAAGATTTGAAGCCCAGAAGGGCATTGGGCCCTTGATTGGGTATTAAGCATAGGACCTTGTAACTTGGATGATTGATTTTCAAAGAGAACTTCCAGTCAAAATGGATAGTCAGTAGTATTAGGAAGATAGTCGGTATGTTTATAAAGGAGAGTGAGTATAGGATTTGGACCAAAAGTTCTTTAGCTATAGGGTTTCGGGTATTGAGTGAATGTAAATGTCAGCACATGTGAAGAATTAATCACAATGATGAACTGGGGAAAATATGTAGGAATGCAGATATCAATAGAGACTTTAGGAAATCTGGCAAAGTATAGTCGGTAGTGAAATGTTAATAAAATAGATTCTTGTCACTTCCTGTTTTTGTGTATGATTAATAAAACACTGTTGAAATCTTGAGAAGTGATTTCTAATCTTTTTCCCAGAATGTGCTGTCCCCAACTGCCAAACTTCAGAATGTACTCCCTCACCCAGTTGCACGCAAACTGCTCACCCGCCCAGGCCCATCAATAAACTTTCCTCCCTGCCCTCTTCAAGGAAAGTATATAAGCTCTGCTTAAGCTGTTCTCAGGGTTCTCTGCTCTATTCAAATTAGCTCTGAGCCCCAGCATGCTGGACCCCCAATAAACCCATTGTTTTTGCATGAGAGAGTCTCTTGGTGGTCTCTTCCCCCAATGCTCTTCCGATATTTATATATGGAGGTTCCACCGAAATCCAGCAGTGGTGAACGAGAGACCCCAATGGGCTACTCTCAGGGTAAGTAAGGCACCTCTTTCTGGTTTCAGGTTTCAGGTTAGGGCTTGGCAAAATGGCTGTCGATGAAGTGTGTGAGCTCTCTTTGATGGTGGCTGGCAGACGTGTCACAGAGCCACAAGCCAAGTCCCTGGGGGACGCCACAGAGGACTCGGGAATCGAGGAATAATAGTCTCCTCGACTCAGTGATACTTTGTTTCAGATTCGGTATTGCCAGCCCATCAGGTTTTGCCACCTGCTCAGTCTTGGTCTCAGTGTTGGACGTCCATTGCCTGTCTTTATTGTTTTCTCTTGTCTGTGTCCTGTGTCGTTGATTTAATGTTTGTGTATCTTTCATTATGGGACAGATCACTTCAATGCCTCTGTCCCTGACCCTTGATCTATGGACCAAAGTCCGCTTAAGGGCTCAGAATGTTTCTTTTTCAGTAAAACGCTGGACCTGGCAGACTCTGTGTGCCACAGAATGGCCCACCTTTGGATTCGGATGGCCCCTAGAAGGATCTTTCTACTTCCCAGTAATTTAAAAAGACAGAGATATTGTCTTACAGCCAGGGCCACATAGCCATACTGATAAACAGGAATATACCTTAACTTGGCAGGACCTCTGCAAATCTCCTCTTCCGTGGGTGAAGCCTTTCCTTGCTGTGTCCCCGTTCCTACTCCTTCCCCCATGATCTCTCAACCCCTCTGCTCCTCCTCCTGCTCCACCCTCTGTTCTCCCTGAGTCACAAGATTTGACTCTACTTGACTCTCGTCCCCCTCCTTATCTTCTACCCTTGTCCCACAACCCCCAACACCCTCTAAGTGATTCTCCAGCTGCTGACTCAGCCTCTCCGCAATTGGAGGAAGCTAAGCCAGCCCAGGGCCCTCCAGATAACTCCCTTGCGTCACACACAGCCCCTCCTCCCCTGGAGGAAGCTGGACTTGCTAAAGGAACTCGCCGGTGGCAAATGATTGAAAACCCTGGAACTCCCGTGTTGCTTCCCTCCATCCCTAAGGGCCAATGATTGACGATGGCCATAGGTAAAAAATGCAAGCCTACCAGTATTGGCCTTCTCCTCTTCAGACCTATATAAATGGAAAAATAACAATCCCCCTTTTACCGAGGACCCAACCTGGCTCTCAGGTCTGGTGAAGTCATTGATGTTTTCACACCAACCTAGTTGAGATGACTGCCAACAACTCCTAGGGACTCTCTTCATGACAGAGGAACAAAAGAGAATCCTCCTGGATGCTAGAAAAAAGTATCCTCGGACCAAATGCGTGACCGACAAAACTTCCCAATATATTCAAAGCCGGCTTTGTCTTGAAACGACCCAACTGGGACCCCAACACCTTTGAAGGTAGGGAGCATCTGTCCACTTATCGCCGGGCTCTAATAGTGGGTATCTTAGTGGCCGCTAGGTGACCAACTAATTTGGCCAAGGTAAGAGAGATTATTTAAGGGCCTGATGAATCTCCCTCTATGTTCCTAGAGATAATTTTGTAGGCATATAAGAGACATACTCCTTTCGATCCTCAGGCAGAGGATCAAAAGGCATCTGTCACAATGGCCTTTATTGGGAAAGCTGCCCTGGATATTAAAAGAAAGTTACAATGCTTAGATGGATTACAAGATATGACTTTGAGGGATTTAGTCAGAGAACCCGAGAAGGTATACTTTAAGAGAGAAACTGAGGAAGAGAAGGGAGCTGAGTGAGGATAAAAGAAACAAAAGATAGACTAAGGCATTGACTAAGGTCCTGGTCACAACAACAAATAGGCCAGAAATTAAGAAACAGAGAGACAGGAAGGGATACCTGGGCACACACTAGAGGCCACCCCTGGCCTCAGATCAATGTGCCTACTCTAAAGAAAAAGGACACTGGGCCAAAGAGTGCCCTAGAAAGAGACAGCCATGCCAGCCAGATATTCTGACTCTGGAGGAATACTAAGAAAGTCCGGGCTCAGATCCTCTCCCTGAACTCAAGGTAACTTTTGAAGTGGAGGGGAACACAATAAACTTTGAAGTAGATACAGGGGGAATATACTCAGCTCGTAAGGCCCATTGGGCCCTCTACCGAATAAAAGGTCTCTAATTCAAGAGTCTAACAGAAGTAAATATTGGGCTTTGACAACTACGAGGACCATGGACCAGGGAAAAGGAAAAATCCATCACTCCTTCCTAGTAATCCCAGAATGCCTGGCCCCATTGATGGGCAGAGTTCTGCTCACCAAGCTCTGGGCCAAAATAACTTTTAACCCTGAAGGCCCCCAAGTGGAATTTTTTAATCCTTCAGTAATTACTCCTATAATCATGGCTCTAACTATGTCAGTAGCAAATGTTCATCAACTCACTCACCTTTGTTCAAAGAAACTGCATTCATTCGTGAAGGATCAAGAACACAGTTTTCCACTAACCTACTCACAGCAAAAGGAAATAACTGAATGGGTAACAAAAGCCTGTCAGGTCCAATAATTGGTTAAAGCTTACACTTCCAAGCTTCCTGAGGAAAGCACCTATGAGGAACCAGACGAGGACAATTCTGGGAAGTGGACTTTACTGAAATTAAGCCAGTAAGGTATGGACTTAAATAACTACTAGTCTTTGAACATACATTTTCAGGATGTATTGAAGCCTTCCCCACACACACACAAAAAAAGAAATAACAAAGAAGAAAAAAGAAACATCGCAAATGGTTGTAAAGAAGATCCTGGAAGATATTTATTCTCCCCTTGACGACCAGTAGTCTTAACCCTCATCAGCCCCTTAAGCTGTGATGGCTGATCACAAATCCTACTGGACACGAAGTATGGCCTATCTCGAATACAGCCCCCTAACGAACCTGGTGGCCATCTCTCCACCCAGTCATTTGTCAGCTGGCTATAGATCTTTCCTATTGGGATATCCCTGATTAACAGGATCCCACTAAAATTCCATTAAATCCCTTCCGTACCATAGATAATGGAAACAAACATTATAGATGTAGGGACACGTGAGCCAGATGCAGGTTGGCTAGCCTAGATTACTATGTTTGCCCGGCAGACTATCAAAGCCAGAAACAGTCACGGCTGTGGGGGGGAGAGCAGACTTCTATTGTAAGTCATGGGGATGTGAGCATACAGGGACAGTCAGATGGAACCCAAACTCCTCATCAAATTCTGTACACAGCATTGGCCATATTACGAATTAGATAACCAAAACCGATGGCCCCCAGAGGGGTCTCTAGATCCTCAAATTCTGTGTGACCTTTTTAACTTCTGCAAGTGCTCAAAAGTGTGAAAGGAGATTCCGCTATGTGGAGGCCTTCTCTCTCCTTTGCTCACATCCTGAACTATGCTTCTCCAATAGATGCTCACCCTCAGCCTTGTGCTCCAGACTCTCCGCTGTCACTACCACCTCAGCAACTTGATTTCTCCCCTCCAATATCTAGATCAAAAACCCAAATCTCGACTGGTTCTCAGACCATTGCTCCCTTGCTGAGGTCGCAGGTACTGAGGTACCACTCCATTCACTCACTCCTCTCCTCTCCTGTCAGTGCCCGCACCGGGTCCCACCCAGTCCTCTTACCACCTAATGCAAAGCTCAAACCCACTGAGAAGAATCCTCAGACCCTAATACAAGATGTAATGAAAATGGCCTTTAATGTTGCTTTGTCATCACTAAAAACAGGTTACTAAGAATTTAAAGTCCCTCACAGGCTTTTTGGAATCTCACTCCCGTCTCTCCCTCTGTTCTATCTGTTCTACTGCTCATGTTTTTGTTGCTATTAAGATCCCAAAGCCCTCTCCCAATATTCTTTTACATCTCTCCTTCCTCATTCTCAGATCCACAGAGCTGCTCTTATCCCTGCCTTCCAAATTGTCCCCCTCTGTACCAGGCCCACAGAAAAGTCTTAACTGACCTTCTCCAGAAGTCTTCACCATGGCTGATTTAGGACTTTCAGCAAAAGAGTCCCTATAAAAGAGTTCACTGTAGATAAACTTCCTATTTTTGTGTTGCCCTGGTCTCCTTGGCAACTGGCTAATAAATTCAGCACTCCTGATCTAGACACCCTTACTAGTTTTTCACAAAATATTTGAAAAAAAGGCCTCTGGCCTTGAGCTGGGGCTTCACAGAGATGGCTACATTTCTAAGATAAAGAAGTTACAAACTGGGCTGTATGGAAACAGCTGGAAGGGGGAAAAAAGAAAGGGAAGACACCCCCACCCAGGTGTCCTTGAAAAGTTAACTTGCCCAAACTGAGGAAAAAACAGAAACAAAAAATGCTTTTTGTGAACTTCTGCAGACTGTGAACTTCTGAGCCCCTTCCCTTACGTGTTGGGTACAAAATTCTGAAACTACGTAACTTGGGTTTCAGGGGATTAATTGATTACAACAGAAGCAATGCCCTCTGAATCTGGTTGAAACCAAAAAAGACTGTTTCCGTGTCTTTGGTGCTATCTTAGGTGCCTTGCCTTGTCCGTCCCTACAACAGTATAATTCTATATACTTAAACATTGTTTATGTTTTCATGAAATGGTCAACAGATGTGATTAATTGTGAAATGGTGCAGATGTTTCCCAGAGTGCTCTATCATGACGCAGGTTCATCTGAAGATCAAAGAGGGGGACATACAACCCGGTTCCGCTGGGAACATATGTCCCTCACCTTAGCCATTCTATTACGAATAGGAGTTGCTGCAGGGTTGGGCACAAGAACCACTGCTCTGGTCCATGGGACACAACAAGTGACCCAATTAGAAGCAGCAATAGATCAAAACTTAAAGATTTTAGAAACCTCCATCAAAGCTTTGCAGGAATCTTTAACCTCTCTCTCTGAAGTTGGTTTACAGAACAGTCGAGGGTTGGACCTCCTTTTCATGACAGAGAGGGGCCTTTGTGCTTCATTGAGGGAAGAATGTTGTTTTTATGTCGACAATACTGGAGTTGTAAAAAAATCTATGAGTAAATTAAAAAGATGCCTTGAAGAGCAACAACGAGAGAGAGAGGCACAAAAAGGGTAGTTTGAGTCTTTTTTTACACAGTCCCCCTGGTTAATTACGTTTTTATCAACCCTGGCCGGTCCAATAATAATCCTCATATTATTACTAACTATAAAACCCTGTTTCCTCAACCATGTAATTTCTTTTCTCCAAGCTCAAATTAGACAAATTAAAATTATGGTAATACCCCACTAGCAGACATAGAATGTGACACCCCACAAAGATCACTTTTATGATTAAAAGTAGCCAGAAAAAGAAGTTTGGAATGAAAGGTTAATAAAATATGTACTTGTCACTTCCTGTTTTTCTGTACACTTAACGAAACACTGTTGAAATCTTGAGAACTCTTTGCTAATCTTGTTCCCAGAATGTGCTGTCCCCAATTGCCAAACTGCAGAATCTACCCCCTCACCCGGTTGAATAGAAACCTGAACTGTACTTGGATCATTGAATGTAGAAGAGAACATCCATTCAAAAAGTTATAGTCAGTTGGATTAGAAACATATTCGGTAAGTTTAGGAAGAAAAGTGAGTATAGGATTTGGAAAAAATGTTCTTTAGCAATAGGGTTTTGGTTAGAGAGTCAATGTAAATGTCAACACAAGTGAAGAGTCAGTCACAATGATGCACAGGGCAAAATATGTAGGAAAGCAGATATCAATAGAGACATTAGGAAATCAGGAAAAGAATAAAGTGAGTGATGGGATTAGATATTTTCAACAGGGTTGAGGATGAATATATGAGCTTAGGATAAAACAAATATGAAGTCAACAATAGGATTGACATTTGATAGCATTAGCATAGCCCAAGACAGTGTCCAAAATAAGCTCTGTTGCCCCTCATTTGCCTAAATTCCCAATGGCCTGTACACCCTTCCTGTGTACCAGGAGTGATCAAATAGGCCTGCCCTTAATACTGCTCTGCTTCTCCAATTTGAGTCCTACTGAGTGTCGGGTACATATTCTTTATGTGAATTGGAAAGATGAGAAAACTCAAGCACCTACTGGATAGCCTCTGAATAGATTTGAAGAACTCATTTGACCCAAAAGATCCCTATTCTCACTTGATGGAATTCAGAAACCTTACAGAGGAAGGCAAAATACTTCATCAACAATGACTGCTCTTTTTGCCATTTTGGATTTTATGCACCCATGGGATCTTTCTTTAGATCCATCGGGTACTGAGAATATAAGTCAAAGAATCACACTGGGCCAAGAGGCTGATTCACACACATCTCTTTCCAAATCAATTAAGGAAAGAGCCAAAGGTAAAGCATATTCATTTCCATTTGAAAAATCTTTCCTTCAGGATTCACAAAGGGTTGGCCTGAGACAAAGACCTTCCTGACTCTCAGGGCAACAGAACAATAGGTAAGCAAATGGCCCAAAGCAGGGATTCTCCACTGAGACTTTACTGGTCACACTGATATCTGAGTTTTCTGAGATGCTCGCCATTCCATTCAGCTATCCAGTACATGGCCATGTCACAGAGCTTGGAGGTAGTACATATCTTGGACACAAAACCATGAGCCTATTCTGGAGATTGGCCATAATTCAGGAAGAAAACAGCAACTTAGGAAGGTAGCAGGTATCGCCCATCAATAAGGCAAGCCGCATTCAATTCATAAATTGTGCTGGATGAATGCTGGGAAGCTTTCTATGAGACAGGACACATCCATTGATGCATTCTCTTATCTAATGTCTACAAGCATGGACACAGTGGGATACACAGACATAGAAACACTTGCATTGTCAAACGACTTACTAGAAACAGTTCACTCCAAACCAAACAAACCGCCTTTTCTAACTATTCTCAGAACATGAGACAAAACCACAAACCCACACCCGCAATGGCACCTCCTTCACCCAAATAGGTCTGTGACTCTCCGGAGTGTGCTCTGACTGATGGGCCATACTATGATCCTCCGAAATGGCCTGACCTGTCTCAGATCTGGTCTTCTTGGCCAACAATGTGAAGTTGTTAGAAGCCAGGAGTGATCCACTAACTGCATTCTCAGGAAGAGCCCCTCTTCCGAGCTTTCCTGGCATTTGGCCATCCTCACATCAGTAGGTATCAAGAAAGACTGACTCTGTCCTTTGTAAATCCAAAAA
The DNA here is from genome assembly GCF_048772815.1 of Callospermophilus lateralis. NCBI lineage: Eukaryota > Metazoa > Chordata > Mammalia > Rodentia > Sciuridae > Callospermophilus > Callospermophilus lateralis. Next base: position 332,986 of record NW_027514387.1, on the reverse strand, counting down.
AGTGAGACCACTGGGACTAGAACTGAGACTGGCTCTGGGTGCCTGGCTTTCTGTATCCCAAGTTCAGAGAGTTCCATTACCATGGAAGTGAGATGAGATGACTTCCTTCAGGAACTGAATGAGATCACTGCCTTGGCAACCACTTTGTCATAACAATTGCTTCCAACGGTCCCATGAGATGAGGGCTGCCCCTACTTCCTGTGACACTTTCACAAGTTAGAATGGTATATCACCCGTAGGCAAAAGGGAACAGCTCTCCACACAGGCCGGGTTTGGTCCATCTTCTCTACATTAAGAAGAGATAGGCTCATTCTGACTCAACCATTAATCCTGACCAGGTTGTTTGCCATGGAAGATGATTTTTGCTCTCTCAGGTCTTACATAGCTGCCTACATCTTCTCCAGAGATCATTTCTGCATGGAGCTTTGAGGTTCTCAACAGATGGAAGATCCACTGCATTCCTGTATTGTAAGACCAACACTGTCCCTGCTCTTCTGTAAACATAGATGTGAATTGGAGTCATGAGAAAACCCACTAACCTATGGGATAGCCTCTGCAGAACTTTAAAGAATTCACTTGACCCAAATGATCCCTATTCTCACTTAATGGAGGTCAGGAACCTTACAGAGGAAGGCGAGAGACTCTATCCACCATGACAGTTCTTTTGTCCATTTTGGTTTTGGATGCACGCATAGGATTTTTCTTTAGACCCATCATGTGCTGTGAATCTAAGCCACAGCCTCACATAGGGCCAAGAGGCTGATTCAGACACATCCATTTCCAAAGCAATTAACCGAAGAGGCACAGGTAATGACCATTCAATTCCATTTGAAAACTATTTTCTTCAGGCTTCACAAAGTGTGGCCTGAGGCAAAGACCTTACTGACATTCAGGGCAACAGAATAGGTAAGCAAAAGGTCCAAAGCAGGGTTTCTCCACTGAGACTTTCTTGGGCATACTGATATCTGAGTTTTCTGAGATACTCGCCATTCCCATCAGCTATCCAGTACATGGTCATGTCACAGAGATTGAGGGGGTACATATCTTGGACACAAAATCATGAGCGTATTCTGGAGAGTGTCCAGAATTCAGGAAGAAAACAGGAATTTAGAAAGATAGCAGGAGTTGCCCATCCATACGGCAAGCTGCAGTCCATTCATAAATTGCACAGGATGAATGCTTTGAAGCTTTCTCGTAGACAGGACACATCCATTGATGCATTCTCTTTTCTACTGTCTACAATCACGGACACAGTATGATATATAGACACAGAAACACTCACGTTGTCAAAGGACTTACTAGAAACAGTCCACTCCAAAAGAAACAAACCAGCTTTCCTAACTATTCTCAGAACATGAGACAAAACCACAAACTCACACTCACACCCAAAAAGGCACCTCTTTCCCCCAAGTAGGTCTGTGTCTATCCGGAGTGTCCTCTGACTTGTGGGCCATACTATGTTCCCCAAAAATGGCGTGTCCTGTCTCCGATCTGGTCTCTTTTGCAAACTCTGTGAAGTTGTCAGGAGCCCGTGGTGAGAAACTACCTGCTTTCTCTGGAAAGGCCAGTCTTCATAGTTTCCAGGCATTTGGCTGTCCTCACATCAGTAGGTACCAAGAAAGAGTGACTCTGTCTTGTTAAATCCAAACAAGTGAGCCCACTGTGACATGGAGTGGGTTTGACTCTGTGTGTCTTGTTTCCTGTATCCCAAGATCACAGACTTTCATCACCAATAATGTAAGGTGAGGTCACTTCCTTCAAGAACTGAATGAAGTCACTGCCTTGGATACCACTTTGTTTTAACAGTTGCTTCCAAGGTTCCCAAAAGATGGAGTCTGCCTCTACTTGCTGTGACTCATTCATAAGTTAGAATGGTATATCAACCATAGGCACCGGGGAACAGCTCTCCACACAGCCATGGTTTGGTCCATCTTCTCTACATTAGGAAGAGAGAGGCTAATTCAGACACATCCCTTCAACCTGACCAGGTTGTTTGCCATGGAAGATGACTTTTGCTCTCTCAGATAATTCATACCTGCCTACACCTACTCAAGGGATTATTTCTGCAGGGACTTTTGAGGTTCTCAGCTGGTGGATGATATCCTACCTTCCTGGATTTTAAGACCAACTCTGTCCCTGCTCTTCTGTAAAGTGAGATTGAGGGAACAGTGTATGGTTAGTGTTAATAGCATGTTCGATTTGGGTTAGGAGTCATTCTGCTGGATGAATTATGGTATTGGGAACCTGTGATATTTATAAGAATATAAATGTGAAATATGTGTATGAGATCAGAGATCTAGGAAAGATTTGAAGCCCAGAAAGGCATTGGGCCCTTGATTGGTATACTTAGATTGAATTATGTTCTGCACCGAGGTCTCAGATAAATCGATATACAATGGCATAGGACCCTATACCTCGGATGATTGAAAGTAGAAGAGAACATCCAGTCAAAAAGGGATAGTCTGTAGGATTAGGAAGATAGTCAGTAGGTTTAGGAAGAAGAGTGAGTCTCGGAGTTGGACCAAAAGTTCTTTAGCAATTGGTTTTCAGTTAGAGGGTGAATGTAAATGTCAGCACATGTGAAGAGACAGTCACAATGATGAACTGGGAAAAATATGTAGGAAAGCAGAAATCAATAGGGGCATTAGGAAATCAGGAAAAGTATAAAGTGAGTGATAGGATTAGATATTTTCAACAGGCTTGAGGTTAAATATATAATCTTAGGAAGTAACAAATATGTAGTAACCAATAGGATTGACATTTGAGAGCAGTAAGCACCCTGGACATAGATGCTTTTAGAAATCCATGGTCACTTTCCATTTAGGCTTTGGTACAATCATATGTGTGACCTTCGCATTTTGTGTCCAGAATACTACTGTGGTAAAATGTATATGTAGATCAGGTGACATAAGTATTTCTTCCACCATAAAGGGGAGTAATATTCTAGAAACTTATAAATTAGTACTGGGGATACAAATAGGTGTACCTTGTGTTGATGATTATTGAGATGATGCATGAATAGACCATATTGTGAATAAAGTATGTAACTGGATCCAACATTAAATAATGGATTGAGTTTGCATCTGAAAATATATTGGAAATCTTATATTGATATGTATACCATCATTCCAACGAGTTATATATGCAATGGTATTATTAGGGTTACGGTTTATCGTGAAGAGTGAGTTTTGCTTCAAAAATGATTATGGAATCGAAAATAATGTGTTTAGAAAGAAGTCTAGTGAAAAGACCAGTAAAGAAACATGGAGGAATACATGTGTTCTGAAGTAGTAAGTAATTGAAAGTGAACCAAATGCCAAAAAAATTTGTGAAGTTGTGGATGAAAAAATACATCCTATAATGTCCATAAACTGAAGAAATAGTAATGTACCAGTGTTGAGTAAAAATGAACTTCAAATTACACATCATGTCCCATAGCAATCTACTTGCATTGATGTTAAACTGGGTCAGTTACTGTAGAAATATTAGGATTTTTAAGCACCATCCACTGAACTTAGTTTTCAGTAGTAGGAAACCAAAATATATTTCAGGTGTATGAATATTACTGAGAATAATCTTGTGAAAATTTGAATTTAAATGAACATAAATGAATATGAATGTATTTAGGGAGTGTATAATAAGACACATATTTTTCATATTTTTTCAAAATCCGTAGAATATACACTCACACACACGCACACACACACACACACACACATGCACACACACACACACATTAATATTTAGCAATATATATGAAAATCGATATTCATCATGAAATATAATTCATTCACAAATCCAAAAATATTCATTTTACTGAACATGGATTTATGTATAGTGTTTTTCACTAGGAAGCTCACCCATAGTTGGAATTTTCAGTTCCATCATTATTTAGGGAGAGTCATCTCTTCTCACAATTTTTATATTCCAAAGTCAGTGATCTTACAAGAATGTACGTGTGATACCAGGTAGGATATTGTATATGCATAAAAAAATTACATGTGCTGAATAGGATACAGAGAAAGGGAGACAGGAATTTACATATGTGATAACTTTAAAAAATCATGGAGAAATATTAAAATGAAAAGTTTACTAAATTTAAAACACATACTCTTGATAAAGAGGAAGACAAATACAAATATACACCATGCTTCCTATAAAAGGACTGTACTTCTATTCAGTTAGGTTTTATTTTCTCCATGATATTAGGATTAGTAGTCAGAGTCTAGTAGGGTATGGGTTAGTGTCAGGGATTCAGTATTTCAAATGGAAAATAGGAAAATGAATCTAATGTGTATACAAACATGTGATACACAAAAATCTTCCCTCTCTTATCCAGAACAATGCCTTGACATAACCATTGCTAAAAGTAAGACACAATTAGAGGAGAGGAGTTAGAAAACCTGTGAATACATATGTGGAATGAAAAATGCTCAGGAGTTCACAACACTGGAGGTGGTAAAACAGTTTAGAAAAGTATGGGAGAGGGTAAACACTCCAGAAACATGGAGCTGTGCTGACCTAAAGACTTATTGAGAAACTTCCTCTGAGGTTAGGCACAAGAAATATATGTATGGCAATATGTAAATCAATGGTTCTGAACTGATGTGATTCTGCAATCTGTATATGGAGTAAAAATGGGAGCTCATTTCCCACTTGAATCAAAGTGTGAAATTTGATATATCAAGAAGTATGTACTGTTTTGAACAACCTGCAATAAAAATTAATTAAAAAAAGAAAAAGAAATATATGTAATTGTCAGGAGATTTAGCTTCGTTTGTAGTGACACCAAAAATCTGGGTCTGCATCTATGTGACCTGGAGGACATGGTTCTTTATTTTGTAATGAACATGAGGCAGCAGGTCTGAAATCTCCCTTTGTAGGTAAACTGTTGCTACTGGGAGCTAAGTGTCTTCCCGTGTGGTCTGTGAAGCCATTTGGTCATCCTCCACTTTTCAGGGTGTTTCTTACTGCTGCACTGGGAATTTGGTATTTGCTTCATGAAATACAATATGTACAACTGGGACACAATGCTGGAGGGAGTTCTGTCATGTGTGGTTGGTCAGGGTCGGCAAGAGAATGTACGAACCAGGCTTCTATCCCACATAGCTTTCCCCTTGACTATAGCAACCTGATTCTGAACACTGCCCTGAAACCTCTACATATAACAAGATGCCTTTACATATAAAGGTCTGCTGCCTGCACCATGTCAGTCGCAAGATTTGGAAGCCAATGGAAGATCCAGGTGGTCCTACCAAAAATATTTATTTACACACCTATAGTCCACTGCTCTACTCCCACTACCCAGCAGGCTCCAACTTACTGGCATCTCTGTTCTACACCATTTTCACGAAACTCAGTCAATCAAGGCACTGGTTGTTATACTCATGATCAGCAACAGGATATCTTAAGGTTATCCAGTGCCAAATGGTCATGGGGATTTCAAAAATTTCATGGTATTAATCTAGTCATTTTTCAAGGATGAAGTTGGAGGCACTGTGGGTTTCATTTAATTCAGGAACCATTAAATGGTGAGGAAGCTCATTTCAATGAAAGCTCTGGAGAACACTCACAGGCAAGCCTTCCCGAAGAGTGGCCAAAAGGACACATGAATCCAGGCCCATTGAGGTATACAATGTGCGGTCCATGTGTGTTTGGACTCTCAACTATGGCTACCAAGTCTTTAAGAATTAAATCATGTGATATCCTGGCTCAGAATCCCTGAGCTCTGTGGAAAGCCATCCTGGGCCTAGATCTCAGTTTCCAAAAGCGATTCTCATGCGTGGTCTCCTAAAATCCCAACACTATTCATGGCAATACTTCTCTGAGGTCAGTTCCAGAACTCAGTCTCTAAGGGGAATCACACCAGAGTTCAAGCCCTGGTGGACCCAGTCATCTCTTCCAAATACCACACAAATTACCACAATTAAAACAAGAACCCTCCCATATGGCCCTCATCTTCTTTCATATAGACACTCATCATTATCTGGCTGGAGGTTTCCATGAGGGGCGCAGACCAAGACAGTGTCCCAAATAAGCTCCTTTGCCCCTCATTTGCCTAAAGTCAAGGTGGCCTGGACACCCATCCTGTGAACCAAAAGTGATCAAATAGGCCTGCCGTTAATACCGCTCCAATTTGAGGACTACTGTCTGTGGGGTTTAGATTCTTTATGTGAATTTTAGTCATGAGAAAACCCAAGCACAATGGGCTAGCCTCTGCAGGTTTTGTAGAACTCTTTTGACCCAAAGGATCCCATTCTCACTTGATGGAGGTCCGCAACCTTACAGAGGAAGTCGAGAGACTTCATCCCAATAATTGCTCTTTTGGCGAATTTTCTTTTGGATGCACACATGGTAACTTTCTTTAGATCCATCAGGTGCTGAGAATCTAAGCCACAGTCACACACAGGGCCAAAGGCCTGATTCAGACACATCCCTTTCCAAAGCAATTAAGGAAAGTGCCACAGGTATGCCCATTCATTTCCATTTGAAAACTGTTTTCTTCAGGCTTCACAAAGGGGTGGCCTGAGGCAAAGACCTTCCTGACATTCAGGGCAACAGAACAATTTGGTAAGCAAAAGGCCGAAAGCAGGGTTTCTCCTCTGAGACTTTCCTGGTCACACTGATATCTGAGTTTTCTGAGATGCTCGCCATCCCCTACAGCTATCCAGTACATGGCCATGTCACAGAGCTTGGAGGTGGTACATATCTTGGACACAAAACCATGGGCCTATTCTTGAGATTGGCTGGAATTCAGGACGAAAATAGAAACTTAGGAAGGTAGCAGGTGTTGCTCATCAATAAGGCAAGCTACAGTCCATTCATAAACGGGGCAATATGAATGCTGAGAAGCTTTCTACTAGACACGACACATCCATTGATGGATTCTCTTTTCTAATGTCTACAACCACGGAAACAGTGGAATACACAGACATAGAAACACTCACCCTGTGAAAAGACTTACTAGAAACAGTCCACTTCAAATGAAACAAACCGACTGTCCTACCTATTCTCAGAAAATGAGACAAAAAAACAAACCCACAACCACACCCACAAAGGCACCTCCTTCCCCTAAGTAGGTCTGTGACTATCCAGAGTGTCCTCTGACTTGTGGGCCATAATATGTTCTCCCAAAATGGCCTTTCCTGTCTCAGATCTTGTCTCCTTGGCCAACTCTGTGAACTTCTTAGGAGCCAACGGTGAGCAACTACCTGCTTTCTCATGAAAAACCCTGCATCCGAGCTTTTCTGGCATTTGGCCTTCCTCACATCTGTAGGTACCAAAAAATACTGACCCTGTCCTTGGTAAATCCAAACAAGTGAGACCACTGGGACTGGGACTGGGATTGGCTCTGTGTGCCTGGCTTCCTGGATCCCACGTTCAGAGAGTTCCATCACCAAGAAAGTGAGGTGAGGTCACTTCCTTCCTGAACTGAATGAGGGCACTGTCTTGGCAGCCACTTTGTCCTAACTGTTGCTTCCAAGGGTCCCAAGAGATTGAGGCTGCCCCTACTTCCTGTGACATTTTCACAAGTTAGAATGGTATATCAACCAAACGCACCCAGGAATAGATCTCCACACAGGCCTGGTTTGGTCCATGATCTCTACATTAAAAAAAAAATCTGATTCAGACACAACCTTTTATCCTGACAGGGTTGTTTGCCATGGAAGATGACTTTTGGTCTCTCAGGTCCTTTATTGCTTCCTACATCTTCTCCAGGGATCATTTCTGCATGGACCTTTGAGGTTCTCAGCAGGTGGAAGTTTTTCTACATTTCTGTATTGTAATATCAACTCCTTCCCTGCTCTTCTGTAAAGTTAGATTGAGGGAACAGTGTCCGGTTATGGTTAAAAACATGCTCGATTTGGGTTAGAAATCATTTTGCTGGATGAATGATCGTATTGAGAACTTGCTATGTGTAGAAGAATATATAGGTGAAATATATGTATGAAAAAAGAAATCTAAGTCTGATTTGAAGGCCAGAAGGGCATTGGGCCCTTGATAGGGATACGTGGTGTTGAATTACGTTCTGCAGAGTTGTCTCAGATAAATCGATATACAATGGCATAGCACCTTGTACGTTGCATGAATTAATGTAGAAGGAACATCAAGTCAAAAAGGCATAGTCGGTAGTGAAAGGTTAATAAAATTAATAAAATAGGTACTTGTCACTTCCTGTTTTTCTGTATGCTTAACAAAACACTTTTGAAATCTTCAGAAATGTTTGCTAATCTTGTTCTAGAATGTACTGTTCCCAACAGCCGAACTGCAGAATGTACTCCCTCACTCGGTGTCATGCAAATCGCCCACTCGCCCTTACCCATCACTAAACTTCCCTCTCTTCCCTCTCCAAGGAAAGTATATAAGCTCTGCTTAAGCTGTTCTCAGAGGTCTCTGCTCTATTTAATTTAACTCTGAGCTCCAGCATGCTGGACCACAAATAAACCCTTTGCTGTTGCATGAGACAGTCTCTTGGTAGTATCTTCCTCTGACACTCGCCTGACCTTTACATATTGAGGTTCCACCGAGTTCCAGCAGTGGCGGACGAGAGACCCCAACGGGCTCCTCTCGGAGCAAGTAAGGTGCCTCTTTCCGGTTTCAGGTTTCTTGTTAGGGCTTGGAAAAATTGCTGGCGATGAAGAGCCTGGGCTCTCTCCGACGGTGGCTGAGAGACGTGTCACAGAGACAAAGGGCACCTCTCTGGAGGACCCCGCAGAGAACTCGGGAAATCAAGGAACAATAGTCTTCTCGACTCAGTGATATTTTCTTTTAGATTCGTTATTGCCATACCATTGGGTTTTGCCGGCTACTAATTCCTGGTCTCAGTGTTGGACGTTCATTGCCTGTCTTTATGGTCTTGTCTTATCTGTGTCGTGTGTCCTTGCTTTTACTGTTTGTGGAACTTTCATTATGGAACAGAGCACGTCAATGCCTCTGTCCCTGACCCTTGATCACTGGACCAAAGTCCGCTTAAGGGCTCAGAATCTTTCTTTTTTTAGTAAAACGCTGGACCTGGCAGAATCTCTGTGCCTCAGAATGGCCCATCTTTGGAGTCGTATGGCCCCTAGAAGGATCTTTCTACTTCCCACTAATTTAAAAAGTCAGAGGTATTGTCTTTCAGCCAGCGCCACATAGCCATCCGGATCAACAGCCATATATCTTAACTTGGCAGGACCTCTGCAAATCTCCTCCTCCATGGGTGAAGCCTTTCCTTGCCCCTACCTCTGCTCCTACTCCTTCCCCCATGATCTCTCAAACCCTCTCAACCTCCTCCTCCTCCACCCTCTGTTCTCCCTGAGTCACAGATTTGACTCTACTGGACTCTTCTCCCCCTCCTTATCCCCTGCCCTCGTCCCCTAACACAAAACACACTCTAAGTGATTCCGCTGCTGCTGACTAAGCCTTTCTACCATTGGAGGAAGCTAAGCTGGTAATAGGATCTGACAATGGACCGATGTTCATGGCCCAGGTAAGTCAGGGGTTAGCCAGGAACCTGGGGATTAATTGGAAGTTAATTTGTGCTTATAGACCACAGAGTTCAAGACAAGTAGAAAGAATGAATAGAACCATTAAAGAGACCTTAACGAAATTAAGCTTAGAGACCAGCATAAGATTGGACTATGCTCCTGCCTTATGCAATGTTTCATGCAAGAAAAAATCCCTTTGTTTCTTTGAGTAACCTTACCAAGTGTGAAATTATTTATGGTGGCCCTCCTCCAGTAGGGGACCTAAGCCCAACTGTAAGACCTAAAGATCCTTTCCACACCCCCTTGCTTGACAGACTGAAAGATCTTGAAAGAACTCAGTAATACCTGTGAAAACAGCTGGCTACTGCCTACCCAACTGGGAACCAGGGGATTCCACATCCATATCAAGTAAGAGATTTCATCTATGTAAGATGATATCAGGTGTCATCCCTGGTACCCCGCTGAAAAGGACCATACCAGGTGCTATTATAACACCTACAGTGGTAAACGTAAACAGAATCACTTCCTGGATCCATGCCTCTCATCTCAAGCCTGCTCCCTGTACAGAATCTTTCTGGAAACTGAAAAAGACTGGTAACAGTTTCAAATTGTGTATTCGCAATGTGAATAAGGTTATATACTCTCCCCTTGGCTACAAGTAGTCCTAACCCTCATCAGCCCATTAAGCAGTGATGGCTGATCACAAATCCTACTGGAAAAGAAGTATGGTCTATCTCGCATACAGCCCCCTTAGGGACCTGGTGGCCATCTCTCCACCCAGACATTTGTTAGCTGGCTATAGGTATTTCCTATTGTGATATCCCTGATGAAGAGGATCCCACTAAAATACCATTAAATCCCTTCTGTACCATAGATAATGGAAACAAACATTATGGATGCAGGGACACGCGAGCCAGATGCAGGTTGGCTAGTCTAGATTACTAAGTTTGCCTGGCAGACTATCAAAGCCACAAAGAGTAATGGCTGTGTGGGGGAAAGGCCGACTTTTTCTGTATGTCATGGGAATGTGTGCATACAGGGGCTGCCTGATGGAACCCCAATTCTTCATCAAATTCAGTACACAGCATTGGCCACATTACCAATTAGACAACCAAAAACTATGGCACCCAGAGGGGTCTCTAGATCCTCAAATTTTGTGTGACCTTTTTGACTTCTGCAAGTGCTCAAAAGAGTGAAAGGAAATTCCCCTATGTGGAAGACTTTTCCCTCCTTCACTCACATCCTGAACTATGCTTCTCCAATAGATCATTATCCTCAGCCTTCTGCTCCAGACCCTCTGATGTCACTCCCATCTCAGCAACTTGATTTCTCCCCTCCAATAACTAGATCAGAAACCCAAAGCTCCACCAGTTCTCAGACCATCGCCCCCTTGCTGAGGTAGCAGGTACATAGGTACCGCGCCACCGACTCATTCCTCTCATCTCCTGTCAGTGCCCTCACCGGGTCCCACCAGGTCCTCTTACCAGCTAACCCAATGCTCAAACGAGCTGAGGAGAGCCCTGAGACCCTTATCCAAGATGTAATATAATTGGCCTTTAAAGTTGCTTTGTCATCACTGAAAACAGGTTACTAAAATTTAAAGTCCCTCACAGGATTTTGGGATCCTCACTCCCGTCTTTCACTCTGCTCTACCTGATCTACTGCTCAAGTTTGCTGCTAGGAAATTCCCAATACCCTTTCGCATTATTCTTTTACATCTCTCTTTTCCCTCATTCTCAGATCCTCGGAGGTGCTCTCAGCCCCACCTTCCCCGTCTTTCCCCCTCTGTACCAGGCCCACAGAAAAGTCTTAAATGACCTTCTTCAGAAGTCTTCACCATGGCTGAGTTTTGAACTTTCAGCCAAACAGTCCCAATAAAGACTTTAATGTAGATAAACTTTCTCTTTCGTATTGCCCTGTTCTACTTGGCCACTGGCTAAAAATCTCAGTACTTCTAAGCTAGACAACCCCTAACAAGTTTTTCACAAAATATGTGAACAAGTCCTCTGGCCTTCAGCTGGGGCTTCACAGAGATGGCTACATTTCTAAGATAAAGAAATTACCAACCAGGCTCCATGGTAACAGCTGGCAGGGGGAAAATAAGAAAGGGAAGAAAAAGCTCTCCTCCTCCCAGGTGTCCTTGAAAAGTTAACTTGCCCAGAACAGAAGGAATAACAGAAACAAATACTGCTTTTTTAAACTTCTGAAGACTGTGAACTTCTGAGCCCCATCCCTTATATGTTGGGTACAAAATTCTGAAACTACCTAAACTTGAGTTTCAGGGGATTAATTGATTACAATAGAAGCAATGCCCTCTGAATCCGGTTGCAACCAAATAGGACTGTTTCCCTCTCTTGAGTGCTATCTTAGGTTCCTTGCTTTGTCAGTGCCTACAACAGCATAATTCTATATACTTAAACATCGTTTATGTTTTCATGAAATGATCAAGATATGTGATAAATTGTGTAATGGTGCAGATGTTTCCCAGAGTGCTCTATCATGACACAGGTTCATTTGAAGATCAAATAGGGGGGGCATACAACCGGTTCCACTGGGAACATATATCCCTCACTTTAGCCATCCTATTAGGAATACGAGTTGCTGCACGGGTGGGCAGAGGAACCAGTGGCATTGTCCATGGGACACAAAAGATGACCCAATCAGAAGCAGCAATAAAGCAAAAGTAAGATATTAGAAACCTCCTTCAGGGCTTTGCATGAAACTTTAACCTCTCTCTCTGAAGTTGTTTTACAGAACAGTTGAGGGTTGGACCTCCTCTTCATTAGAGAAGGGGGCCTTTGTGCTGCATTGAGGGAAGAATGTTGTTTTTATGCTGACTATACTGGAGTCGTAATAAAATCTATGAGTAAATTTAAAAGACACCTTGAAGAGCATCAACAAGTGAGAGAGGGCCCAAAAGGGTGGCTTGAGTCTTGGTTCACACAGTCCCCCTGGTTAACTACGTTTTTATCAACCCTGGCCGGTCCAATAATAATCCTCATATTATTGCTAACTATAAAACCCTGTTTGCTCAACCGTGTAATGTCTTTTCTCCAGGCTCAAATTGGACGAGTTAAACTTATGGTAATACCCCACTAGCAGACATTGAATGTGACACCCTCCAATGATCATTTTTATGATTAAAATTAGCCAGAAGAAGAAGTGGGGAATGAAATATTAATAAAATAGGTACTTGTCACATCTTGTTTTTCTGTATGCTTAACAGAACACTGTTGAAATCTTGAGAAATGTTTGCAAAACTTGTTCCCAGAATGTTCTATCCCCAGCTGCCAAATTGCAGAATGTACTCCCTCTCCCAGTTGCATGCAAACCGCCCACTCGCCCTGACCCATCAATACAATTCCCTCCCTTCTCTCTCCAGGGAAAGTATATAAGCTCTACTTCAGCTATTCTCAGGGCTATCTGCTCTATTCAGGTGAGCTCTGAACCCCAGCATTCTGGACACCCAATAAACCCTTTGATGTTGCATGAGATAGCCTGTTGGTAGTCTCCTCCTCTGAAGCTCGCACCACGTTTACTTGGATGATTGAATGTAGAAGAGAACATCCAGTCAAAAAGGGATAGTCTGTAGCATTAGGAAGATAGTCAGTAAGTTTAGGAAGAAGGGTGAGTATAAGATTTGGAACAAAAGTTTCTTAGCAATAGGATTTCGATTAGAGAGTGAATGTAAATGTCAGCACAAGTGAAGAGTCAGTCACAATGATGAAGTGGGGAAAATATGTAGGAAAGCATATATCAATAGAGACATTACAAAATCAGGCAAAGTATAAAGTGTGTGATAGGATTAGACATTTTGAACAGGGTTGAGTTTAAATATATAATCTTAGAAAGAAACAAATATGTAGTCACAAATAGGATTGACATTTGAGAGCATTGGGCAAATTTCAGGTGGATGAATATTTTGAGAATAATCTTGTGAATAGTTGATTATAAATCCACATATATGAACATGAATGAATTTAGGGAGTGAATATAAGACACATATATTTCATATTTTGTAAAATCTGGAGAGTGTATATATATATATATATATATATATATATATATATATATATATATATATACATATATATATATACATATATATATATATATATATACATATATATACATATACATAAAACAAACACACAGACAAAAAAGTAGCAATATATATGTCAATCAAAATTCATTATAAAATATATACCATCCACACATCTAAAAATATTCATTTTACTGAACATGGATTTATGTATAATGCTGTTCAACTAGCAAGCTCACCCATAGGTTGAATATTCAGTTCCAACAGGGTTTAGTAGGAGTGATCTCTTCTAACAATTTGTATCTGCCAAGTCAGCCACCTCACAAGAATGTACGTGTGGTACCAGATAGGAATCTATATGTGCATATAAGAATACAGAGAAAGGGAGACAGGAATTCACATATTTGTTAACCTTAAAAATACAAGGACAACTATTTCAACAAACAATTGACTAGATTTATAACTCCAACTCTGTATCATGCAAAAGGCCAGTCAATCTATACACCATGCCTACTCTGAACTGCTTGTATTTCTATTCTTTAAGGGTTATTTTTCTCCATCATATTAGGATTAGTAGTCAGAGTCTGGTAGGGTATGGGTTAGAGTCAGGTATTCAGTATTTTGAATTGAAAATAGGACACTAAATCCAATGTGTATGCAAATATATGCTACGGAAAAATCTTCCCACTCTCCTCCAGAACAATGCCTTGACATTACCTTCGCCCCAAGTAAGACACAATTAGAGGAGAAGAGTTAGAAAATCTGTGAATACATATCTAGAATGGAAAATGCTCCAGATTTCACATCTTTGGAGGTGGTAGAGGAGTTTCCAAAAGTAAGAGACAGGGTAAACACTCCACAAACATGGAGCTCTGCTGGCCAAAAGACTTTTTGAGAATCTGCCTCTGAGGTTGGGCACTTGAAATATATGTTGTTGTCAGGAGCTTTAGCTTTATTTGTAGTGAAACCATCAAAGCTGGATCTGCATCTATGTGACCTGGAGGAAATGGTTACTTATTTTCAAATAAAAATGAGGCAGCAGTGATGAATTCTCTTTTTGTAGGTAAACTTTGGCCACTGAGGGCTAAGGGTCTTCCGGTGTGGACTGTGGAACCAATGGTCATCCTCAAATTTTCGTGGTGTTTCTTGCTGCAGCACTGGGAGTTTGGTATTTGCTTCATGAAATACAACGAGTTCAAATGGGACACAGTGCTGAAGGGAGTTCTGTCAGGTGTGGTTGGCAGGGTCTCCAGGAGAATGCACCAACCAGGGTTCTATCTCAAGTAGCTTTCCCCCTTGACAATAACAACATGATATTGAACATTGCCCTGAAACCTCTCCATATAAAAATATGCCTTTACATATATGGGTGTGATGGTTGCACCATGTAAGTCACAGCCATTTGGAAGCAAATGGAAGATCCACATGGCCCCACCACAGATGTTTTATCACACATTTGCATAACACAGCTCTAGGCCCACTACTTACCAGGCCCCAACTTACTGGCATCTCTGTTCTACACCATTTTCATGAAACCCAGTCAATCAAGTCCCTGTCTGGTATACTCATGATCATCAACAGGACATCAAAGGTCCTCCAGTGCCAGCTGGTCATCGGAATTTCTAAAACTTCATGGTAATTATCTAGCATTTTTTCACAGATGCATTTGGAGGCAATGTTGGTTTCAATTCATTCAGGAACCATTAAATGGTGAGGAAGCTAATTTCAGGGAAATCTCTGGAGCACTCTCACAGGCAAGTCTACCCAAAGAGTGGCCAAAAAGTCACATGAAGCCAGGCCCATTGAGGTCTACAAAGCGAGGTCCAAGTGTGTTTTGAATCTCAATTATGCCTGCCAAGTCTTTCAGAATAAAATCATGTAATATCCTGGCTGTGATTCCCAGTGTTCTGTGGAAAGCCACTCTGGGCCTTGATCCCAGGTTCCAATGGCAACTCTCATTCCTGGCTTCCTAAAATCCCAACACAATTCATGTCAATACTTCTCTGAGGTCAGTTCCAGAACTCAGTCTCTAAGGGGAATCACAGCAGAATTCAAGCCCAGGTGGACCCAGTCATCTCTTCCAACTGCCACACAAATGACCACAATTATAACCAAAACACTCCTACATGGCCCTCATCTTCTACCATAAAGATACTCATCATAACATCTGGATGGAGGTTTTCATGAGAGGCACATCCCAAGACAGTGTCCAAAATAAGCTCCCTTGCCCCTCATTTGCCGAATGTCAGGGTGGATTGGACACCCTTCCTGTGAACCAGGAGTGATCAAATAGGCCTGCCCTTAATACTGCTTCACTTCTCCAATTTGAGGCTCTCTGACTGTGGGGTCTAGATTCTTTTTGTGAATTGGAGTCATGAGAAAAGCTAAGCACCTCTGCAGAGATTTGAAGAACTCATTTCACCCAAAGAATCCCTATTCTGACATGATGGATTTCAGAAACCTAACAAAGGAAGGCAATATAATTCATGCACATTGATTGAACGTTTTTCCATTTTGGTTTAGATGCACATATGGGATCTTTCTTTACATCCATCAGGTGCTGAGAATCTAAGTCACAGCCTAAAACAGGGCAAAGGGCCTGAATCAGACACATCCTTTTCCAATGAAATTAGGCAAAGAGCCAGAGGTGATGCACATTCATTTCCATTTGAAAACGGTTTTCTTCAGGCTTAACAATGGGGATGCATGAGACAAAGACCTTCCTGATATTCAGGGCAACAGAACAATAGGTAAGCAAAAGGCCCAAAGCAGGGTATCTCCACTGAGACTTTCCTGGTCACACTGATATCTGAGTTTTCTGAGATGCTGGCCATTCCATTCAGATATCCAGTACATGGCCATGTCAAAGACCTTGGATTTGGTACATATGTTGGACACATAACCATGAGCCTATTCTAGAGAGTGGCCAGAATTCAGGAAGAAAACAGGAACTTAGGAAGTTATTAGGTGTTGCCCATGCATAAGGCAAGCCACACTCCATTCATAAATTATGCAGGATGAATGCTGGGAAGCTTTATACTAGACATGACACATCCATTGCTGCATTCTCTTTTCTCATGTCTACTACCACAGGCACAGTGGGATACACAGACATGGAAACACTCACCTCTTCAAACGACTTACCGGAAACAGTTCACTCCAAAACAAACAAACCGCCATTCCTACCTATTTTCAGAACATGAGACAAACCACAAACCCACACCCACTCCCAAAAAGGCACCTCCTTCCCCATAGGTGTGTGACTAACCAGAGTGTCCTCTGACTGGTGGCCATACTCTGTTCTTCCGAAATGGCCTGTCCTCTCTCAGATCTGTTTTCCTTGGCCAACTCTGTAAAGTTGTAAGGAAAAAGTGGAGAGCCACTACCTGCTTTCTCAGGAAAGCTCCCTCTTCAGAGCTCTCCAGGCATTTGGTAATCCACACTTCAGTAGGTACCAAGAATGACTGACTCTATCTTTGGTAAATCCAAACAAGTGAGCCCACTGGGACTGAGACTATGACTGCCTCTGGGTGCCTGGCTCCTTGGATACAAAGTTCAGAGAGTTCCATCACCAAGTAAATGAGGTATGTCACATTCTTTGGAACTGAATGAGGTCACTGCCTTGGCAAATGTATATCTTATGATGTGCAAAAACTGAAGAAATAATAATGTACCAGTGTTGAATACAAATGAATGACAAATTACATATCATGTCCCATAGGAGTCTACTTGCATTGATGTTAGACTGGGTCAGTTACTGTAGAATAATTAGGATTTGTATGCACCATTCACTGAAGTTAGTTTTCAGTACTAGGAAACAAATATGTATTTCAGGTGGATGAATGTTTCTGATTATAATCTTGTGAAAAGTGGAATATAAATCCACATACATGAACATGAATGAATTTAGAGAGTGTATATTAGACACATACATTTCATATTTTGAAAAATTTGGAGAGTATATCTATATCTATATCTATATATATATATATAAACACACACACACACACACAAACACACACACACAACACTCACAGACATTAAAAAGTAATAATATAAATGCCAATCGAATTCATCAGTAAATATATATCATCCACAAATGCAAAAATATTTATTTTACTGAACATGAGTTAATGAATAATGTTGTTCTACTAGGACGCTCTCCTATAGGTTGAATTTTCATTTCCAACAGCATTTAGGAGGAGTGAACTCTTCTCACAATTTGTATCTGCCAAGACAGCCACCTCACAAAAATGTACGTGTGATACCTGGTAGGATTCTATATATGCATATAAAATTGCATGTGTGAATAGGATACAGAAAAGGGAAACAAGAATTCACATATTTGTTAAGTTTAAAAACACATGGAGAATATTTCAATTAAAATTTGACTAGATTTATAACTCCTACCTTATATAATGCAAATGACAAGTCCAACTATACAACATGTCTCCTCTGAAGTGCTTGTATTTCTATTGTGTTGGGTTAATTTTCTCCATTATATTAGGATGAATAGTCTGAGTCTACTAGGTATGGGTTAGTGTCAGGGATTCAGTATTTCGAATGGAAAATTGGAAAATGAATCCAATGTGTATGTAAATATATGCTGCCCAAATATCCTCCTGCTCTCATCCAGAACAATGCCTTGACATTACCTTCACCCCAAGTAAGACACAATTAGAGGAGAAGAGTTACAAAATCAGTGAATACATATCTGGAATGGAAAATGCTCAGGAGTTCACAACCTTGGAGGTGGTAGAGCAGTTTCCAAAACTAAGGGACAGGGTAAACACTCCACAAACATGGAGCTCTGCTGGCCTAAAAACTTTTTGAGAAACTGCCTCTGAGCTTCCACACTTGAAATATATGTTGTTTTCAGGAGATTTGGCTTCCTTTGTAGTGAGACCATCAAAGCTGGGTCTGCATCTATGTGACCTGGAGGACATGGTTTCTTATTTCCAATGAACTAGATGAAGCAGTGAGGAATCCTCTCTTTGTAGGTAAACTGAGGCCACTAGGGACTAAGTGTCTCCCCGTGTGGACTGTGAAGCCATTTGGTCCTCCTCCACTTTTTGTGGTGTTTTTAATGCTGCACTGTGAGTTTGGTATTTGTTTCATGAAATACTAGGAGCTAACCTGGGACACAGTGCTGGAGGGAGTTCTGTCACGTGTGGTGGGTCAGGGTCTCCAAGAGAATGCACCAACTAGGCTCCTATCTCTCACAGCTTGCCCCATTGCCCCCTTGTCCATATCAACCTGATTCTTAATTTTCCTCTGCTAACTCTCCATATAACAAGATGCCTTTACGTATAAGGGTCTGCTGGCTGCACCATGTCAGTTACAAGCCATTTGGAATCCAATGGTAGATCCACATGGCCCTACCACGGATGTTTTATCAAACACCTCCCCACCACTGCTCTAGACCCACTACTCAGCAGGCTCCAACTTACTGGCATCTCTGTTCTACACCATTTTCATGAAACTCAGTAAGTCAAGGCACTGTCTGGTATAATGATGATCAGCAACAGGACATCCAATGTTTCTCCAGTGCCACCTGGTCATAGGAATTTCAAAAATTTCATGGTATTTATCTAGCCATTTTTCAAGCATGAAGTTGGAGGCACTGTGGATTTCAGTTCATTCAGCAAACATTAAATGGTGAGGAAGCTCATTTCAATGAAATCTCTGGAGAACTCTCACAGGCACCGCTTCCCAAAGAGTGGACAAAAGGTCACATTAGGCCAGGCCCATTGAGGTCTACAATGTGAGGTCCATGTGTGTTTTGACTCTCAACTATGGCTGCCATTTCTTTAAGAATAAAATCATGTGATATCCTTGCTGAGATTTCCAGGCCTCTGTTGAAATCCACCCGGGGCCTAGGTCTCAGTTTCCAAGAGCGACTTTCATGCGTGGCCTCTTAAAATCCCAACAAAATTCATGGCAATGCTTCTCTGAGTTCATTTCCAAAACCCAGTCTCTAAGGGGAATCACACCAGAGTTCAACCCCACGTGTACCCAGTCATTTTTTCCAATGCCACACAAATGACCAAAATCAAAACCAAAACACTCCCACATGGCCCTCATCTTATTCCTTATACTCAATCATCTTAACCTCTGGCTGGAGGTTTCCATGAGGGGCGCACCCCAAGACAGTGTCCAAAATCAGCTTCTTGGCCCCTCATTTGCCTAAAGTCAGGGTAGCCTGGACACCGTTTCTGTGAAACAGGAGTGAACAAATAAGCCTGCCTTTAATACTTCTTTGTTTCTCCAATTTCAGGCCTACTGATTTTAGGTATCGATTCTTTAGGTGATTTAGAGTCATGCGAAAACACAAGCACCTCTGCAGGGCTTTGAAGAACTAATTTGACCCAAGGAATCCCTATTCTCATTTGATTGAGTGCAGGAACCTAACAGAGGAAGGCAAGAAACTTCATCTACATTGAATGATATTTTTTGCCATTTTGGTTTTGGAAGCTCACATGGGATCATTCTTAAGATGCATCAGGTGCTGAGAATCTAAGTCACAGCCACACACAGGTCCAAAGGCTGATAAAGACACATCCCTTTCCAAAGCAATTAAGCAAAGAGCCACAGGTGAGGCTCATTCATTTCCATTTGAAAACTGTTTTCTTCAGGCTTCACAAAGGGGTGGCCTGAGGCAAAGACCTTCCTGACATTCAGTGCAACACAACAATAAGTAAGCAAAAGGCCCAAAGCAGGGTTTCTGCACTGAGATTTTTCTGGTCACACTGATATCTGAGTTTTCTGAGATGCTCGCCATTCTCTTCAGCTATCCAGTACATGGCCATGTCACAGAGCTTGGCGGTGGTACATATTTTGGACACAAATCCATGAGCCTATTCTGGAGAGTGGCCAGAATTCAGGAAGAAAACAAGAAATTAGAAAGATAGCAGGTGTTGCACATCGATAACACAAGCTGCAGTCCATTCATATATTGGGCAGGATGAATTATGGGAATATTTATACTAGACAGGACACATCCATTAATGCATTCTCTTTTCTAATGTCTACAACAACAAACACAGTGGGATACACAGAAACAGAAACACTCGCCGTGTCAAATGACTTACTAGAAACTGTCCACTCCAAACCAAACAAACCGCCTTTCCTATCTATTCTCAGAACATGAGACAAAACAATAAACCCACACCCACTCCCACAAAGGCACCTCCTTCCCCCAAGTAGGTCTGTGACTATCCGGAGTGTCCACTGACTGGTGGGCCATACTATGTTAGCCCGAAATGGCCTGTATTCTCTCAGATCTTCTTTCCTTGACCAACTCTGTGAAGATGTCAGGAAAAAGTGGTTAGCCACTACCTGTTTTCTCAGGAAAGGTCCATCTTCAGAGCTCTCCTGGCATTTGGCCATCCTCACACCATTAGGTACCAAGAAAACTGACTCTGTCCTTGGTAAATCCAAACAAGTGAGCCCACTGGGACTGGGACTGGGACTGCCTCTGGGTGCCTGGATTCTTGGATACCAAGTTCAGAGAGTTCCATCACCAAGGAAATGAGGTATGTCACATTCTTTGGAACTGAATGAGGTCACTGCCTTGGCAACCACTTTGTCCTAACAGTTGCTTCCAAGGGTAACATAAGATGGAGGTTGCCCTTACTTCCTGTGACACTTTCATAAGGTAGAATGTATATCAACCATTGGCACCCGGGAACAGCTCTCCACTCAGGCCTGGTTTGGTCCATCTTCTCTACAATAAGAAGAGAGAGATGCAGATTCAGACACATCCCTTCATCCTGACCAGGTTGTTTGCCATGGAAGATGACTTTTGTTCTCTCAGGTGCTTCATACCTGCCTACAACTTCTCCAGGTATCATTTGTGCATGGACATTTGAGGTTCTCATCAGGTGGAAGGTCCCCAAGTTTCCTGTATTGTAAGAACCACTCTGTCCCTGCTGTTCTGTAAAATGATTGAGGGAACAGTGTAAACCTGGGGTTAAAAACAGGTTTGATTTGGGTTACGAGTGATTCTGTGTGATGAATAATGGTATTGGGAACCTGCAATATTTAAAAGAATATGGAGGTGAAATATAAGTAGGAAAACAGAAATCTAGGTATGATTTGAAGCGCAGAAGGGTTTTGCCCTTGATTCGGATACTTAGCTTTGAATTATGTTCTGCAAAGATGCCTCAGATAATTCGATATACAATGGCATAGGACCTTGTACATTGGATGATTGAATTTAGGAGAGAACATCCAGTCAAAAAGGGATATTCAGTAGGATTAGGAAGATAGTCGGTAGGTTTAGGAAGAAGAGTGAGTATAGGATTTGGACCAAAAGTTCTTTAGCAATAGACTTTCGGTTGTAGAGTGAATGTAAATGTCAGCACATATGAAGAGTCAGTCACTATGTGGAACTGGGGAAAATATGTAGAAAAGCAGATATCAATAGAAACATTACAAAATCAGGCAAAGTATAAAGTGAGTGACAGAATTAGACATTTTCAACAGGGTTGAGTTTGAATATATAAATTAGGAAAAAAACAAATATGTAGTCACCAATAGGATTGACAATTGACAGCATTAGGCAACCTGGACATGGATGTTTTTAGAAATCCATGTTCACTTTCCATTTAGGCTTTGGTACAATCATAAGTGTGACCTTTCCATTTTTTGTCCAGAATATTACTGTGATAATGAGGTGACATGAGTATTTCTTTCACCATTTCTGGGAGCAATATATTGAAGATGTAAAATGAGAATCGGGGGTCCAAAGAGGTGTACCCTGTTTCTAGGAACATAGAGAAAAAGCATGAATAGACCATACTGTGAATAAATAATATAACTTTTTTGAACTTTAAATAATGAATTGTACTGATATCTGAAAAATTAAAGGAAATAGTATATTGATATACAATCATTGATTCCAACCAGGTATATATGTAATGGAAATATTAGTGTTTTGGTTTATCATGAAGAGTGTGTGAGTTTTGCATCAAAATGATTATGGAAATTCAAAATAATGTGATTGGAAAGAAGTCTCATAAAAGACCAGTCAAGAAACCCTGACAATACATGAGTTCTGAAGCAAGAAGTGATTAAATTTGAAACAAATGCTTATTAATTTCTGAACTTGTGGATGAAATGTATATCCTGTGATGTGCAAAAACTGAAGAAACAATAATGTACCAGTGTCGAATACAAATGAATGACAAATTACATATCATGTCCCATAGGAGTCTACTTGCATTGATGTTAGACTGGATCAGTTACTGTAGAATAATTAGGATTTGTATGCAACATTAACTGAAGTTAGTTTTCAGTACTAGGAAACAAATATGTATTTCAGGTGGATGAATATTTCTGATTATAATCTTGTGAAAAGTGGATTATAAATCCACATACATGAACATGAATTAATTTGGAGAGTGTATATTAGACACATATATTTCATATTTTGAAAAATTTGGAGAGTATGTCTATATCTATATCTACATCTATATCTATATCTATATATATACACACACACGCACACACACACACACACAACACTCACAGGCATTAAAAAGTACCAATATAAATGCCAATCGAAATTCATCAGTAAATATGTATCATAAACAAATGCAAAAATATTTATTTTATTGAACATGAGTTAATGTATAATGTTGTTCTACTAGGACGCTCTCCTATAGGTTGAATTTTCATTTCCAACAGCATTTAGGAGGAGTGAACTCTTCTCACAATTTGTATCTGCCAAGACAGCCACCTCACAAAAATGTACATGTGATACCTGGTAGGTTTCTATATATGCATATAAATATACATGTGTGAATAGGCTACAGAAAAGGGAAACAAGAATTCACATATTTGTTAAGTTTAAAAACACATGGAGAATATTTCAATTAAAATTTGACTAGATTTATAACTCCTACCTTATATAATGCAAATGTCAAGTCCAACTATACAATATGTCCCCTCTGAAGTGCTTGTATTTCTATTGTGTTGGGTTAATTTTCTCCATTATATTAGGATGAATAGTCTGAGTCTACTAGGTATGGGTTAGTGTCAGGGATTCAGTATTTCGAATGGAAAATTGGAAAATGAATCCAATGTGTATGTAAATATATGCTGCACAAATATCTTCCCGCTCTCATCCAGAACAATGCCTTGACATTACCTTCACCCCAAGTAAGACACAATTAGAGGAGAAGAGTTACAGAATCAGTGAATGCATATCTGGAATGGAAAATGCTCAGGAGTTCACAACCTTGGAGGTGGTAGAGGAGTTTCCAAATCTAAGGAACAGGGTCAACACTCCACAAACATGGAGCTCTGCTGGCCTAAAAACTTTTTGAGAAACTGCCTCTGAGCTTCCGCACTTGAAATATTTGTTGTTTTCAGGAGATTTGGCTTCCTCTGTAGTGAGACCATCAAAGCTGGGTCTGCATCTATGTGACCTGGAGGACATGGTTTCTTATTTTCCAATGAACAAGATGAAGCAGTGCTGAATCCTCTCTTTGTAGGTAAACTGAGGCCACTGGGGACTAAGTGTCTCCCCATGTGGACTGTGAAGCCATTTGGTCCTCCTCCACTTTTTGTGGTGTTTTTGCTTCTGCACTGTGAGTTTGGTATTTGTTTCACGAAATACTAGGAGCTAAACTGGGACACAGTGCTGGAGGGAGTTCTGTCACGTGTGGTGGGTCAGGGTCTGCAAGAGAATGCACCAACTAGGCTCCTATCTCTCACAGCTTGCCCCATTGCCCCCTTGTCTATATCAACCTGATTCTTAATTTTCCTCTGAAAACTCTCCATATAACAAGATGCCTTTACATATAAGGGTCTGCTGGCTGCACCATGTCAGTTACAAGCCATTTGGAATCCAATGGTAGATCCACATGGCCCTACCACGGATGTTTTATCAAACACCTCCCCACCACTGCTCTAGACCCACTACTCAGCAGGCTCCAACTTACTGGCATCTCTGTTCTACACCATTTTCATGAAACTCAGTAAATCAAGGCACTGTCTGGTATACTCATGATCAGCAACAGGACATCCAATGTTTCTCTAGTGCCACCTGGTCATAGGAATTTCAAAAATTTCATGGTATTTATCTAGCCATTTTTCAAGCATGAAATTGGAGGCACTGTGGGTTTCAGTTCATTCAGCAAACATTAAATGGTGAGGAAGCTCATTTCAATAAAATCTCTGGAGAACTCTCACAGGCACGGATTCCCAAAGAGTGGACAAACGGTCACATTAGGGCAGGCCCATTGAGGTCTACAATGTGAGGTCCATGTGTGTTTTGACTCTCAACTATGGCTGCCATTTCTTTAAGAATAAAATCATGTGATATCCTTGCTGAGATTCCCAGGCCTCTGTGGAAATCCACCCGGGGCCTAGGTCTCAGTTTCCAAGAGCGACTTTCATGTGTGGCCTCTTAATATCCCAACAAAATTCATGGCAATGCTTCTCTGAGTTCATTTCCAAAACCCAGTCTCTAAGGGGAATCACACCAGAGTTCAAGCCCACGTGGACCCAGTCATTTTTTCCAATGCCACACAAATGACCAAAATTAAAACCAAAACACTCCCACATGGCCCTCATCTTATTCCATATAGTCAATCATCTTAACCTCTGGCTGGAAGTTTCCATGAGGGGCGCAGCCCAAGACAGTGTCCAAAATCTGCTCGTTTGTCCCTCATTTGCCTAAAGTCAGGGTAGCCTTGACACTGTTTCTGTGAACCAGGAGTGAACAAATAAGCCTGCCGTTAATACTTCTGTGTTTCTCCAATTTGAGGCCTACTGATTTTAGGTATCGATTCTTTAGGTGATTTAGAGTCATGCGAAAACACAAGCACCTCTGCAGGGCTTTGAAGAACTCATTTGACCCAAAGAATCCCTAATGTCATTTGATGGAGTGCAGGAACCTAACAGAGGAAGGCAAGAGACTTCATGCACAATGAATGATATTTTTTGCCATTTTGGTTTTGGAAGCTCACATGGGATCATTCTTAAGATCCATCAGGTGCTGAGAATCTAAGTCACAGCCACACACAGGTCCAAGAGGCTGATAAAGACACATCCCTTTCCAAAGCAATTAAGCAAAGAGCCACAGGTGAGGCCCATTCATTTCCATTTGAAAACTGTTTTTTCAGGCTTCACAAAGGGGTGGCCTGAGGCAAAGACCTTCCTGACATTCAGTGCAACACAACAATAAGTAAGCAAAAGGCCCAAAGCAAGGTTTCTGAACTGAGACTTTCCTGGTCACACTGATATCTGAGTTTTCTGAGATGCTCGCCATTCTCTTCAGCTATCCAGTACATGGCCATGTCACAGAGCTTGGAGGTGGTACATATTTTGGACACAAATCCATGAGCCTATTCTGGAGAGTGGCCAGAATTCAGGAAGAAAACAAGAACTTAGAAAGATAGCAGGTGTTGCACATCGATAAGACAAGCTGCAGTCCATTCATATATTGGGCAGGATGAATTATGGGAATATTTATACTAGACAGGACACATCCATTAATGCATTCTCTTTTCTAATGTCTACAACAACGGACACAGTGGGATACAAAGAAACAGAAACACTCGCCGTGTCAAATGACTTACTAGAAACTGTCCACTCCAAACCAAACAAACCGCCTTTCCTATCTATTCTCAGAACATGAGACAAAACAACAAACCCACACCCACTCCCACAAAGGCACCTCCTTCCCCCAAGTAGGTCTGTGACTATCCGGAGTGTCCACTGACTGGTGGGCCATACTATGTTCCCCCGAAATGGCCTGTCTTCTCTCAGATCTTGTTTCCTTGACCAACTCTGTGAAGATGTCAGGAAAAAGTGGTTAGCCACTACCTGTTTTCTCAGGAAAGGTCCATCTTCAGAGCTCTCCTGGCATTTGGCCATCCTCACATCATTAGGTACCAAGAAAACTGACTCTGTCCTTGGTAAATCCAAACAAGTGAGCCAACTGGGACTGGGACTGGGACTGCCTCTGGGTGCCTGGCTTCTTGGATACCAAGTTCAGAGAGTTCCATCACCAAGGAAATGAGGTATGTCACATTCTTTGAAACTGAATGAGGTCACTGCCTTGGCAACCACTTTGTCCTAACAGTTGCTTCCAAGGGTAACATAAGATGGAGGTTGCCCCTACTTCCTGTGACACTTTCATAAGATAGAATGTATATCAACCATGGGCACCCGGGAACAGCTCTCCACTCAGGCCTGGTTTGGTCCATCTTCTCTACAATAAGAAGAGAGAGATTCAGATTCAGACACATCCCTTCATCCTGACCAGGTTGTTTGCCATGGAAGATGACTTTTGCTCTCTCAGGTGCTTCATACCTGCCTACAACTTCTCCAGGTATCATTTGTGCATGGACATTTGAGGTTCTCATCAGGTGGAAGGTCCCCAACTTTCCTGTATTGTAAGAACCACTCTGTCCCTGCTCTTCTGTAAAATGATTGAGGGAACAGTGTATACTTGGGGTTAAAAACAGGTTTGATTTGGTTTACGAGTGATTCTATGTGATGAATAATGGTATTGGGAACCTGCAATATTTACAAGAATATAGAGGTGAAATATAAGTAGGAAAACAAAAATCTAGGTATGATTTGAAGCCCAGAAGGGTTTTGCCCTTGATTGGGATACTTTGCTTTGAATGATGTTCTGCAAAGATGCCTCAGATAATTCGATATACAATGGCATAGGACCTTGTACATTGGATGATTGAATTTAGAAGAGAACATCCAGTCAAAAAGGGATATTCAGTAGGATTAGGAAGATAGTCGGTAGGTTTAGGAAGAAGAGTGAGTATAGGATTTGGACCAAAAGTTCTTTAGCAATAGACTTTCGGTTGTTGAGTGAATGTAAATGTCAGCACATATGAAGAGTCAGTCACTATGTGGAACTGGGGAAAATATGTAGAAAAGCAGATATCAATAGAAACATTACGAAATCAGGCAAAGTATAAAGTGAGTGATAGAATTAGACATTTTCAACAGGGTTGAGTTTGAATATATAAATTAGGAAAAAAACAAATATGTAGTCACCAATAGGATTGACAATTGACAGCATTAGGCAACCTGGACATGGATGTTTTTAGAAATCCATGTTCACTTTCCATTTAGGCTTTGGTACAATCATAAGTGTGACCTTTCCATTTTTTGTCCAGAATATTACTGTGATAATGAGGTGACATGAGTATTTCTTTCACCATTTCTGGGAGCAATATATTGAAGATGTAAAATGAGAATCGGGGGTCCAAAGAGGTGTACCCTGTTTCTAGGAACATAGAGAAAAAGCATGAATAGACCATACTGTGAATAAATAATATAACTTTTTTGAACTTTAAATAATGAATTGAACTGATATCTGAAAAATTAAAGGAAATCGTATATTGATATACAATCATTCATTCCAACCAGGTATATATCTAATGGAAATATTAGTGTTTTGGTTTATTATGAAGAGTGTGTGAGTTTTGCTTCAAAATGATTATGGAAATTCAAAATAATGTGTTTGGAAAGAAGTCTCATGAAAAGACCAGTCAAGAAACCCTGACAATACATGTGTTCTGAAGCAAGATGATTAAAGTTGAAACAAATGCTTATTAATTTGTGAACTTGTGAATGAAATATATATCCTGTGATGTGCAAAAACTGAAGAAACAATAATGTACCAGTGTCGAATACAAATGAATGACAAATTACATATCATGTCCCATAGAAGTCTACTTGCATTGATGTTAGACTGGGTCAGTTACTGTAGAATAATTAGGATTTGTATGCACCATTCACTGAAGTTAGTTTTCAGTACTAGGAAACAAATATGAATTTCAGGTGGATGAATATTTCTGATTATAATCTTGTGAAAAGTGGATTATAAATCCACATACATGAACATGAATGAATTTAGAGAGTGTATATTAGACACATATATTTCATATTTTGAAAAATTTGGAGAGTATATCTATATCTATATCTATATCTATATATACACACACACACACACACACACACACACAACACTCACAGACATTAAAAAGTACCAATATAAATGCCAATCGAAATTCATCAGTAAATATGTATCATCCACAAATGCAAAAATATTTATTTTACTGAACATGAGTTAATGTATAATGTTGTTCTACTAGGACGCTCTCCTATAGGTTGAATTTTCATTTCCAACAGCATTTAGGAGGAGTGAACTCTTCTCACAATTTGTATCTGCCAAGACAGCCACCTCACAAAAATGTACGTGTGATACCTGGTAGGATTCTATATATGCATATAAATATACATGTGTGAATAGGCTACAGAAAAGGGAAACAAGAATTCACATATTTGTTAAGTTTAAAAACACATGGAGAATATTTCAATTAAAATTTGACTAGATTTATAACTCCTACCTTATATAATGCAAATGTCAAGTCCAACTATACAACATGTCTCTGGAGAACATTTGGATGTCCTGTTGTTTATCATGAGTATACTAGACAGTGCCTTGATTGACTGTGTTTCATGAAAATGATCTAGAACAGACATGCCAGTAAGTTGGTGCCTGCTGAGTAGTGTGCCTAGAGCAGTGGTGTGTATGTGTGTCATAATACATCTCTGATGTGGCCATATGGATTTGCCATTGGCTTCCAAATGGCTTGTGACAGACATGGTGAGGCCAGCAGACACTAATATGTAAGGGCGTCTTGTTATATGGAGAGGTTTCATGGCAATGTTAAGAATCAGGTTGCAATAGACAAGGGAAAAAGCTATGTGGGATAGAAGCCTGGTTGGTGCATTCTCCTGCAGACCCTGACCCACCACATGTGGCAGAACTCCATCCAGCACTGTGTCCCTTTTAAACTCCTTGTATTTCCTGAAGCAAATACCAAACTCCCAATGCAGGAGAAAGAAAAACCATGAAAAAGTGGAGGATGACCAAATGGCTTCACAGCCCAGATGGGGAGAGACTTAGCACGCACTGGTCACATTTTACTTAAAAGAGAGAATTCACCACTGCTGCCTCATGTTCATTAGAAAATAAGAAACCATGTCCTCCAGGTCACATAGAATCAGACCCAGCTTTGATGGTCTCACGACAAAGGAAGCTAAAGCTCCTGAAAACAACATATATTTCAAGTGCCCAACCTCAGAGGCAGTTTATCAAGAAGTCCTTTAGGCCAGCAGAGCTCCATGTTTGTGGAGTTTTTAACCTGTCCCTTACTTATGGAAACTTCTCTACCACATCCAAGGTTGTGAACTCCTGAGCATTTTCCATTCCAGTTATATATTCACAGATTTTATAACTCTTCTCCACTAATTGTGTCTTACTTGGGGCGAAGGTAATGTCAAGGCATTGTTCTGGATGAGAGAGGGAAAATATTTTGTGTAGCACATATTTGATAGACATTGGATTCTTTTTCCTATTTTCCATTCAAAATACTGAATCCCTGACACTAACACATACCCTACTAGACTCTGACTACTAATCCTAATATGATGGAGAAAAATAACCCAAATAGAACAGAAATACAAGCAGGTCAGAGGAGGCATGGTGTATTTTTGAAATTTTCTTTTGCATAATAAATGGTAGGTGTTATAAATCTAGTGAATTTTTATTTGGAATAGTTTTTCATGTGTTTTTAAAATTAACAAATATGTGAATTCCTGCCTCCCTTTCTCTGTAGCCTATACAGCACATGTATTTTTATATGTACATATAGAATCCTACCTGGTATCACACGTACATTTTTGTGAGGTTGCTGACTCGGCAGATATAAATTGTTTGAAGAGACTACCCCTCTTAAACGCTGTTGGAACTAAAAATTCAACCTATGGGTGAGCTTCCTAGTACAACAACATTATACATAATTCCATGTTCAGTAATGTATATATTTTTGCATCAGTAGATGTTATATATTTCATTATAAATTTCATTTGGCATATATTGCTACTTTTTTATGTTTCTCTGTGTGTTTTTTTGGTATATATATATATATATATATATATATATATATATATATATACTCTCCTGATTTATCAAAACATGAAATATATGTGTCTTATATACACTCTCTACATTCATACATTCATTCATGTTCATGCATGAGGAAATATAATCAACTTTTCTCAAGATTATTTTTGGAAATATTCATCCACCTGAAATACATATTTGTTTCCTTCTACTGACAACTCACTTCTGTGAATGGTGCATACAAATCCTAATAATTCTACAGTATCTGACCCAGTTTAACATCAATGCAAGTAGATGCCTATGGAACATGATGTGTATTTGACGTTCATTTATATTCAACACTGCTACATTAATATTTCTGCAGTTTTTGCACATCATAGGATATATATTTCATCCACAAGTTCACAACTTTATAGGTATTTTTTCACTTTTAATCATTTCCTGCTTCAGAACACATGTATTCCTCCCGGTTTCTTGACTGGTCTTTTCATGAGACTTCTCTGCAAACACATTTTTTTTTTTAATTTCATAATCAGTTTTGAAGCAAAACTCACACACTTTTCATGATAAACCATAAATCTAATATCACCATTAGATGCATAACTGTTTGGAATGAATGATTGTATATCAATATTAGGTTTCCTGTATATTTTCAGAAATCAATTCAATCCATTATTTAAAGTTCGAACCAGTTATATTATTTATTCACAGAATGGTCTATTCATGCATTATCTCTATATTCATAGGCACAAGGTACACCTATTTGTACCCCCAATTAATTTATACGTCTTCAAAATATTGCTTTCCTACATATTTTACCCAGTTCATCATTGTGACTGACTCTTCACATGTGCTGACATTTACATTCACTCTCTACCTGAAACCCTATTGCTAAAGAACTTTTGGTCCAAATCCTATACTCACTCTTTTATCTAAACCAACCGACTATTTTCCTAATCCTACCGAATATCCCTTTTTGACTGGATGTTCTCTTCCACATTCAATCATCCAAATTAGAAGGTCCTATGCCATAGTATATTGATTTAACTGAGACAACTGTGCAGGACATAAATCAATGCTAAGTATCCCAATCAAGGGCCCAATGCCCTTCTGGGCTTCAAAACTTACCTAGATTTCTGTTTTCATACTTATATTTCACCTATATATTCTTATAAATATCGCAGGTTCCTAATACAAATATTCATTCCAGAGAATGATTCCTAACCCAAATTGAACATGTTATTAACCCTAACCATACACTTTTCCCTCAATCTAATTTTACAGAAGAGCAGGGACAGAGTTGGTCTTACAATACAGGAATATAGGCGATCTTCCAGCTGCTGAAAACCTAAAAGGTCCATGCTGAAATGATCCTTGGAGAAGATGTAGGCAGCTATGAAGGACATGAGAGAGCAAAAGTCATCTTCCATGGCAAACAACCTGGTCAGGTTGATGGGATGTGTCTGAATTAGCCTCTCTCTTCCTAATGTAGAAAAGATGGACCAAACCATGCCTGTGTGGAGAGCTGTTCCCCTGTGCCTATGGTTGATACACCATTCTAACATATGAATGAGTCACAGCAAGTAGAGGCAGCCTCCATCTTTTGGGAACCATGTAAGCAACTGCTAAAACAAAGTGGTTTCCAAGGCAGTGACTTCATTCAGATCTTGAAGAAAGTGACATCACCTTACAGTTTTGGTAATGAAAGTCTGTGATCTTGGCATCCAGGAAACCAGGCACAGAGAGTCAAACCCACTCCATGTCCCAGTGGGCTCACTTGTTTGGATTTAACAAGACAGAGTCACTCTTTCTTTGTACCTACTGATGTGAGGACAGCCAAATGCCTGGAAACTATGAAGACTGGCCTTTCCAGAGAAAGCAGGTAGTTTCTCACCATGGGCTCCTGACAACTTCACAGAGTTGGCCAAAGAGACCAGATTGGAGACAGGACACGCCATTTTGGGGGAACATAGTATGGCCCACAAGTCAGAGGACACTCCGGATAGTCACAGACCTACTTGGGGAAAGGAGGTGACTTTTTGGGTGTGAGTGTGAGTTTGTGGTTTTGTCTCATGTTCTGAGAATAGTTAGGAAAGCTGGTTTGTTTGTTTTGGAGTGGACTGTGTCTAGTAAGTCCTTTGACAAGGTGAGTGTTTCTGTGTCTATATATCATACTGTGTCCGTGATTGTAGACATTAGAAAAGAGAATGCATCAATGGATGTGTCCTGTCTACGAGAAAGCTTCAAAGCATTCATCCTGTGCAATTTATGAATGGACTGCAGCTTGCCGTATGGATGGGCAACTCCTGCCATCTCTCTAAATTCCTGTTTTCTTCCTGAATTCTGGACACTCTCCAGAATACGCTCATGAATTTGTGTCCAAGATATGTACCACCTCCATCTCTGTGACATGGCCATGTACTGGATAGCTGATGGGAATGGTGAGTATCTCAGAAAACTCAGATATCAGTATGCCCAAGAAAGTCTCAGTGGAGAAACCCTGCTTTGGGCCTTTTGCTTACCTATTCTGTTGCCCTGAATGTCAGGAAGGTCTTTGCCTCAGGCCACACTTTGTGAAGCCTGCAGAAAATAGTTTTCAAATGGAAATGAATGGTCATTACCTGAGCCTCTTTGCTTAATTGCTTTGGAAATGGATGTTTCTGAATCAGCCTCCCGGCCCTATGTGAGGCTGTGGCTTAGATTCACAGAACATGATGGGTCTAAAGAAAAATCCCATGTGTGCATCCCAAACCAAAATGGACAAAAGAGCTGTCAGAGTGGTTCTTACAATACAGGAAAGTTGGGGACCTTCCACCTGATGAGAACCTCAAATGTCCATGCACAAATGATACCTGGAGAAGTTGTAGGCAGGTATGAAGCACCTGAGAGAGCAAAAGTCATCTTCCATGGCAAACAACCTGGTCAGGATGAAGGGATGTGTCTGAATCTGAATCTCTCTCTTCTTATTGTAGAGAAGATGGACCAAACCAGGCCTGAGTGGAGAGCTGTTCCCGGGTGCCCATGGTTGATATACATTCTATCTTATGAAAGTGTCACAGGAAGTAGGGGCAACCTCCATCTTATGTTACCCTTGGAAGCAACTGTTAGGACAAAGTGGTTGCCAAGGCAGTGACCTCATTCAGTTTCAAAGAATGTGACATACCTCATTTCCTTGGTGATGGAACTCTCTGAACTTGGTATCCAAGAAGCCAGGCACCCAGAGGCAGTCCCAGTCCCAGTCCCAGTTGGCTCACTTGTTTGGATTTACCAAGGACAGAGTCAGTTTTCTTGGTACCTAATGATGTGAGGATGGCCAAATGCCAGGAGAGCTCTGAAGATGGACCTTTCCTGAGAAAACAGGTAGTGGCTAACCACTTTTTCCTGACATCTTCACAGAGTTGGTCAAGGAAACAAGATCTGAGAGAAGACAGGCCATTTCGGGGGAACATAGTATGGCCCACCAGTCAGTGGACACTCCGGATAGTCACAGACCTACTTGGGGGAAGGAGGTGCCTTTGTGGGAGTGGGTGTGGGTTTGTTGTTTTGTCTCATGTTCTGAGAATAGATAGGAAAGGCGGTTTGTTTGGTTTGGAGTGGACAGTTTCTAGTAAGTCATTTGACACGGCGAGTGTTTCTGTTTCTTTGTATCCCACTGTGTCCGTTGTTGTAGACATTAGAAAAGAGAATGCATTAATGGATGTGTCCTGTCTAGTATAAATATTCCCATAATTCATCCTGCCCAATATATGAATGGACTGCAGCTTGTCTTATCGATGTGCAACACCTGCTATCTTTCTAAGTTCTTGTTTTCTTCCTGAATTCTGGCCACTCTCCAGAATAGGCTCATGGATTTGTGTCCAAAATATGTACCACCTCCAAGCTCTGTGACATGGCCATGTACTGGATAGCTGAAGAGAATGGCGAGCATCTCAGAAAACTCAGATATCAGTGTGACCAGGAAAGTCTCAGTGCAGAAACCTTGCTTTGGGCCTTTTGCTTACTTATTGTTGTGTTGCACTGAATGTCAGGAAGGTCTTTGCCTCAGGCCACCCCTTTGTGAAGCCTGAAAAAACAGTTTTCAAATGGAAATGAATGGGCCTCACCTGTGGCTCTTTGCTTAATTGCTTTGGAAAGGGATGTGTCTTTATCAGCCTCTTGGACCTGTGTGTGGCTGTGACTTAGATTCTCAGCACCTGATGGATCTTAAGAATGATCCCATGTGAGCTTCCAAAACCAAAATGGCAAAAAATATCATTCATTGTGCATGAAGTCTCTTGCCTTCCTCTGTTAGGTTCCTGCACTCCATCAAATGACATTAGGGATTCTTTGGGTCAAATGAGTTCTTCAAAGCCCTGCAGAGGTGCTTGTGTTTTCGCATGACTCTAAATCACCTAAAGAATCGATACCTAAAATCAGTAGGCCTCAAATTGGAGAAACACAGAAGTATTAACGGCAGGCTTATTTGTTCACTCCTGGTTCACAGAAACAGTGTCAAGGCTACCCTGACTTTAGGCAAATGAGGGACAAACGAGCAGATTTTGGACACTGTCTTGGGCTGCGCCCCTCATGGAAACTTCCAGCCAGAGGTTAAGATGATTGACTATATGGAATAAGATGAGGGCCATGTGGGAGTGTTTTGGTTTTAATTTTGGTCATTTGTGTGGCATTGGAAAAAATGACTGGGTCCACGTGGGCTTGAACTCTGGTGTGATTCCCCTTAGAGACTGGGTTTTGGAAATGAACTCAGAGAAGCATTGCCATGAATTTTGTTGGGATATTAAGAGGCCACACATGAAAGTCGCTCTTGGAAACTGAGACCTAGGCCCCGGGTGGATTTCCACAGAGGCCTGGGAATCTCAGCAAGGATATCACATGATTTATTCTTAAAGAAATGGCAGCCATAGTTGAGAGTCAAAACACACATGGACCTCACATTGTAGACCTCAATGGGCCTGCCCTAATGTGACCGTTTGTCCACTCTTTGGGAATCCGTGCCTGTGAGAGTTCTCCAGAGATTTTATTGAAATGATCTTCCTCACCATTTAATGTTTGCTGAATGAACTGAAACCCACAGTGCCTTCAATTTCATGCTTGAAAAATGGCTAGATAAATACCATGAAATTTTTGAAATTCCTATGACCAGGTGGCACTAGAGAAACATTGGATGTCCTGTTGCTGATCATGAGTATACCAGACAGTGCCTTGATTTACTGAGTTTCATGAAAATGGTGTAGAACAGAGATGCCAGTAAGTTGGAGCCTGCTGAGTAGTGGGTCTAGAGCAGTGGTGGGGAGGTGTTTGATAAAACATCCGTGGTAGGGCCATGTGGATCTACCATTGGATTCCAAATGGCTTGTAACTGACATGGTGCAGCCAGCAGACCCTTATATGTAAAGGCATCTTGTTATATGGAGAGTTTTCAGAGGAAAATTAAGAATCAGGTTGATATAGACAAGGGGGCAATGGGGCAAGCTGTGAGAGATAGGAGCCTAGTTGGTGCATTCTCTTGCAGACCCTGACCCACCACACGTGACAGAACTCCCTCCAGCACTGTGTCCCAGTTTAGCTCCTAGTATTTCGTGAAACAAATACCAAACTCACAGTGCAGAAGCAAAAACACCACAAAAAGTGGAGGAGGACCAAATGGCTTCACAGTCCACATGGGGAGACACTTAGTCCCCAGTGGCCTCAGTTTACCTACAAAGAGAGGATTCAGCACTGCTTCATCTTGTTCATTGGAAAATAAGAAACCATGTCCTCCAGGTCACATAGATGCAGACCCAGCTTTGATGGTCTCACTACAGAGGAAGCCAAATCTCCTGAAAACAACAAATATTTCAAGTGCGGAAGCTCAGAGGCAGTTTCTCAAAAAGTTTTTAGGCCAGCAGAGCTCCATGTTTGTGGAGTGTTGACCCTGTTCCTTAGACTTGGAAACTCCTCTACCACCTCCAAGGTTGTGAACTCCTGAGCATTTTCCATTCCAGATATGCATTCACTGATTCTGTAACTCTTCTCCTCTAATTGTGTCTTACTTGGGGTGAAGGTAATGTCAAGGCATTGTTCTGGATGAGAGCGGGAGGATATTTGTGCAGCATATATTTACATACACATTGGATTCATTTTCCAATTTTCCATTCGAAATACTGAATCCCTGACACTAACCCATACCTAGTAGACTCAGACTATTCATCCTAATATAATGGAGAAAATTAACCCAACACAATAGAAATACAAGCACTTCAGAGGGGACATATTGTATAGTTGGACTTGACATTTGCATTATATAAGGTAGGAGTTATAAATCTAGTCAAATTTTAATTGAAATATTCTCCATGTGTTTTTAAACTTAACAAATATGTGAATTCTTGTTTCCCTTTTCTGTAGCCTATTCACACATGTATATTTATATGCATATATAGAAACCTACCAGGTATCACATGTACATTTTTGTGAGGTGGCTGTCTTGGCAGATACAAATTGTGAGAAGAGTTCACTCCTCCTAAATGCTGTTGGAAATGAAAATTCAACCTATAGGAGAGCGTCCTAGTAGAACAACATTATACATTAACTCATGTTCAATAAAATAAATATTTTTGCATTTGTGGATGATACATATTTACTGATGAATTTCGATTGGCATTTATATTGGTACTTTTTAATGTCTGTGAGTGTTGTGTGTGTGTGTGTGTGTGTGTGTGTGTGTGTGTGTATAGATATAGATATAGATATAGATATACTCTCCAAATTTTTCAAAATATGAAATATATGTGTCTAATATACACTCTCTAAATTCATTCATGTTCATGTATGTGGATTTATAATCCACTTTTCACAAGATTATAATCAGAAATATTCATCCACCTGAAATACATATTTGTTTCCTAGTACTGAAAAC
The DNA here is from genome assembly GCF_048772815.1 of Callospermophilus lateralis. Taxonomy (NCBI): domain Eukaryota; kingdom Metazoa; phylum Chordata; class Mammalia; order Rodentia; family Sciuridae; genus Callospermophilus; species Callospermophilus lateralis. The sequence continues at coordinate 295,628 of NW_027514387.1, read as the reverse complement.
TAACTTCAGTGAATGGTGCATACAAATCCTAATTATTCTACAGTGACTGACCCAGTCTAACATCAATGCAAGTAGACTCCTATGGGACATGATATGTAATTTGTCATTCATTTGTATTCGACACTGGTACATTATTGTTTCTTCAGTTTTTGCACATCACAGGATACACATTTCATCCACAAGTTCACAAATTAATAAGCATTTGTTTCAACTTTCACCACTTCTTGCTTGAGAACACATGTATTGTCAGGGTTTCTTGACTGGTCTTTTCATGAGACTTCTTTCCAAACACATTATTTTGAATTTCCATAATCATTTTGAAGCAAAACTCACACACTCTTCATGATAAACCAAAACACTAATATTTCCATTACATATATACCTGGTTGGAATGAATGATAGTATATCAATATACGATTTCCTTTAATTTTTCAGATATCAGTTCAATTCATTATTTAAAGTTCAAAAAAGTTATATTATTTATTCACAGTATGGTCTATTCATGCTTTTTCTCTATGTTCCTAGAAACAGGGTACACCTCTTTGTACCCCCGATTCTCATTTTACATCTTCAATATATTGCTCCCAGAAATGGTGAAAGAAATACTCATGTCACCTCTGTATCACAGTAATATTCTGGACAAAAAATGGAAAGGTCACACTTATGATTGTACCAAAGCCTAAATGGAAAGTGAACATGGATTTCTAAAAACATCCATGTCCAGGTTGCTTAATGCTGTCAATTGTCAATCCTATTGGTGACTACATATTTGTTTTTTTCCTAATTTATATATTCAAACTCAACCCTGTTGAAAATGTCTAATTCTATCACTCACTTTATACTTTGCCTGATTTCGTAATGTTTCTATTGATATCTGCTTTTCTACATATTTTCCCCAGTTCAACATAGTGACTGACTCTTCATATGTGCTGACATTTACATTCACTCAACAACCGAAAGTCTATTGCTAAAGAACTTTTGGTCCAAATCCTATACTCACTCTTCTTCCTAAACCTACCGACTATCTTCCTAATCCTACTGAATATCCCTTTTTGACTGGATGTTCTCTTCTAAATTCAATCATCCAATGTACAAGGTCCTATGCCATTGTATATCGAATTATCTGAGGCATCTTTGCAGAACATCATTCAAAGCTAAGTATCCCAATTAAGGGCAAAAGCCTTCTGGGCTTCAAATCATACCTAGATTTCTGTTTTCCTACTTATATTTCACCTCTATATTCTTGTAAATATTGCAGGTTCCCAATACCATTATTCATCACACAGAATCACTCATAACCCAAATCAAACCTGATTTTAACCCCAAGTATACACTGTTCCCTCAATCATTTTACAGAAGAGCAGGGACAGAGTGGTTCTTACAATACAGGAAAGTTGGGGACCTTCCACCTGATGAGAACCTCAAATGTCCATGCACAAATGATACCTGGAGAAGTTGTAGGCAGGTTTGAAGCAACTGAGAGAGCAAAAGTCATCTTCCATGGCAAACAACCTGGTCAGGATGAAGGGATGTGTCTGAATCTGCCTCTCTCTCTTCTTATTGTACAGAAGATGGACCAAACCAGGGCTGAGTGGAGAGCTGTTCCCAGGTGCCAATAGTGATATACATTCTACCTTATGAAAGTGTCACAGGAAGTAGTGGCAACCTCCATCTTATGTTACCCTTGGAAGCAACTGTTAGGACAAAGTGGTTGCCAAGGCAGTGACCTCATTCAGTTCCAAAGAATGTGACATACCTCATTTCCTTGGTGATGGAACTCTCTGAACTTGGTATCCAAGAAGCCAGGAACCCAGAGGCAGTCCCAGTCCCAGTCCCAGTGGGCTCACTTGTTTGGATTTACCAAGGAGAGAGTCAGGTTTCTTGTTACCTAATGATGTGAGGATGGCCAAATGCCAGGAGAGCTCTGAAGATGGACCTTTCCTGAGAAAACAGGTAGTGGCTAACCACTTTTTCCTGACATCTTCACAGAGTTGGTCAAGGAAACAAGATCTGAGAGAAGACAGGCCATTTCGGGGGAACATAGTATGGCCCACCAGTCAGAGGACACTCCAGATAGTCACAGACCTACTTGGGGGAAAGAGGTGCCTTTGTGGGAGTGGGTGTGGGTTTGTTGTTTTGTCTCATGTTCTGAGAATAGATAGGAAAGGCGGTTTGTTTGGTTTGGAGTGGACCGTTTCTAGTAAGTCATTTGACATGGCGAGTGTTTCTGTTTCTGTGTATCCCACTGTGTCCGTTGTTGTAGACATTAGAAAAGAGAATGCATTAATGGATGTGTCCTGTCTATTATAAATCTTCCCATAATTCATCCTGCCCAATATATGAATGGACTGCAGCTTGTCTTATCGATGTGCAACACCTGCTATCTTTCTAAGTTGTTGTATTCTTCCTGAATTCTGGCCACTCTCCAGAATAGGCTCATGGATTTGTGTCCAAAATATGTACCACCTCCAAGCTCTGTGACATGGCCATGTACTGGATATCTGAAGAGAATGGCGAGCATCTCAGAAAACTCAGATATCAGTGTGACCAGGAAAGTCTCAGTGCAGAAACCCTGCTTTGGGCCTTTTGCTTACTTATTGTTGTGTTTCACTGAATGTCAGGAAGGTCTTTGCCTCAGGCCACCCCTTTGTGAAGCCTGAAGAAAACAGTTTTCAAATGGAAATGAATGGGCCTCACCTGTGGCTCTTTGCTTAATTGCTTTGGAAAGGGATGTGTCTTTATCAGCGTCTTGAACCTGTGTGTGGCTGTGACTTAGATTCTCAGCACCTGATGGATCTTAAGAATGATCCCATGTGAGCTTCCAAAACCAAAATGGCAAAAAATATCATTCATTGTGGATGAAGTCTCTTGCCTTCCTCTGTTAGGTTCCTGCACTCCATCAAATGACATTAGGGATTCTTTGGGTCAAATGAGTTCTTCAAAGCCCTGCAGAGGTGCTTGTGTTTTCGCATGACTCTAAATCACCTAAAGAATCGATACCTAAAATCAGTAGGCCTCAAATTGGAGAAAGAAAGAAGTATTAACGGCAGGCTTATTTGTTCACTCCTGGTTCACAGAAACGGTGTCCAGGCTACCCTGACTTTAGGCAAATGAGGGGCAAACGAGCTGAGTTTGGACACTGTCTTGGGATGCGCCCCTGATGGAAACCTCCAGCCAGAGGTTAAGATGATTGACTATATGGAATAAGATGAAGGTCATGTGGGAGTGTTTTGGTTTTAATTTTGGTCATTTGTGTTGCATTGGAAAAAATGACTGGGTCCACGTGGGCTTGAACTCTGGTGTGATTCCCCTTAGAGACTGGGTTTTGGAACTGAACTCAGAGAAGCATTGCCATGAATTTTGTTGAGATTTTAAGAGGCCACGCATTAAAGTCGCTCTTGGAAACTGAGACCTAGGCCCCGGGTGGATTTCCACAGAGGCCTGGCATTCTCAGCAAGGATATCACATGATTTTATTCTTAAAAAAATGGCAGCCATAGTTGAGAGTCAAAACACACATGGACCTCACATTGTAGACCTCAATGGGAATGGCCAAATGTGACCTTTTGTCCACTCTTTGGGAAGCCGTGCCTGTAGAATTCTCCAGAGATTTCATTGAAATGAGCTTCCTCACCATTTAATGTTTGCTGAATGAACTGAAACCCACAGTGCCTCCAACTTCATGCTTGAAAAATGGCTAGATAAATACCATGAAATTTTTGAAATTCCTATGACCAGGTGGCACTGGAGAAATATTGGATGTCCAGTTGCTGATCATGAGTATACCAGACAGTGCCTTGATTTACTGAGTTTCATGAAAATGGTGTAGAACGGAGATGCCAGTAAGTTGGAGCCTGCTGAGTAGTGGGTCTAGAGCAGTGGTGGGGAGGTGTTTGATAAAACATCCGTGGTAGGGCCATGTGGATCTACCATTGAATTCCAAATGGCTTGTAACTTACACGGTGCAGCCAGCAGACCCTTATATATAAAGGCACCTTGTTATATGGAGAGTTTTCAGAGGAAAATTAAGAATCATGTTGATATGGACAAGGGGGCAATGGGGCAAGCTGTGAGAGATAGGAGCCTAGTTGGTGCATTCTCTTTCAGACCCTGACCCACCACACGTGACAGAACTCCCTCCAGCACTGTGTCCCAGTTTAGCTCCTAGTATTTCGTGAAACAAATACCAAACTCACAGTGCAGCAGCAAAAACACCACAAATTGGAGGAGGACCAAATGGCATCACAGTCCACACGGGGAGACACTTAGTCCCCAGTGGCCTCAGTTTACCTACAAAGAGAGGATTCAGCACTGCTTCATCTTGTTCATTGGAAAATAAGAAACCATGTCCTCCAGGTCACATAGATGCAGACACAGCTTTGATGGTCTCACTACAGAGGAAGCCAAATCTCCTGAAAACAACAAATATTTCAAGTGCGGAAGCTCAGAGGCAGTTTCTCAAAAAGTTTTTAGGCCAGCAGAGCTCCATGTTTGTGGAGTGTTTACCCTGTCCCTTAGTTTTGGAAACTCCTCTACCACCTCCAAGGTTGTGAACTCCTGAGCATTTTCCATTCCAGATATGTATTCACTGATTTTGTAACTCTTCTCCTCTAATTGTGTCTTACTTGGGGTGAAGGTAATGTCAAGGCATTGTTCTGGATGAGAGCGGGAGGATATTTGTGCAGCATATATTTACATACACATTGGATTCATTTTCCAATTTTCCATTCGAAATACTGAATCCCTGACACTAACCCATACCTAGTAGTCTCAGACTATTCATCCTAATATAATGGAGAAAATTAACCCAACACAATGGAAATACAAGCACTTCAGAGGAGACATGTTGTATAGTTGGACTTCACATATGCATTATATAAGGTAGGAGTTATAAATCTAGTCAAATTTTAATTGAAATATTCTCCATGTGTTTTTAAACTTAACAAATATGTGAATTCTTGTTTCCCTTTTCTGTAGCCTATTCACACATGTATATTTATATGCATATATAAAATCCTACCAGGTATCACGCGTACATTTTTGTGAGATGGCTGTCTTGGCAGATACAAATTGTGAGAAGAGTTCACTCCTCCTAAATGCTGTTGGAAATGAAAATTCAACCTATAGGAGAGCGTCCTAGTAGAACAACATTATACATTAACTCATGTTCAGTAAAATAAATATTTTTGCATTTGTGGATGATATATATTTACTGATGAATTTCGATTGGCATTTATATTGGTACTTTTTAATGTCTGTGAGTGTTGTGTGTGTGTGTGTGTGTGTGTGTGTGTGTGTCTAGATGTAGTTATAGATATCGATATACTCTCCAAATTTTTCAAAATATGAAATATATGTGTCTAATATACACTCTCTAAATTCATTCATGTTCATGTATGTGGATTTAAAATCCACTTTTCACAAGAATATAATCAGAAATATTCATCCACCTGAAATACATATTTGTTTCCTAGTACTGAAAACTAACTTCAGTGAATGGTGCATACAAATCCTAATTATTCTACAGTAACTGACCCAGTCTAACATCAATGCAAGTAGAATCCTATGGGACATGATATGTAATTTGTCATTCATTTGTATTCGACACTGGTACATTATTATTTCTTCAGTTTTTGTACATCATAAGATATATATTTGCCAAGGCAGTGACCTCATTCAGTTCCAAAGAATGTGACATACCTCATTCCCTTGGTGATGGAATTCTCTGAACTTTGTATCCAAGGAGCCAGGCACCCAGAGGCAGTTTCAGTCCCAGTCCCAGTGGGCTCACTTGTTTGGATTTAGCAAGGATAGAGTCAGTCATTCTTGGTACCTACTGAAGTGAGGATTACCAAATGCCTGGAGAGCTCTGAAGAGGGAACTTTCCTAAGAAAGCAGGTAGTAGCTCTCCATTTTTTCTTTACAACTTTACAGAGTTCGCCAAGGAAAACAGATCTGAGAGAGGACAGGCCATTTCGGAAGAACAGAGTATGACCACCAGTCAGAGGACACTCTGGTTAGTCACACACCTACTTGGGGAAGGTGGTGCCTTTTTGGGAGTGGGTGTGGGTTTGTGGTTTGTCTCATGTTCTGAAAATAGGTAGGAATGGCGGTTTGTTTGTTTTGGAGTGAACTGTTTCTGGTAAGTCGTTTGACGAGGTGAGTGTTTCCATGTCTGTGTATCCCACTGTGCCTGTGGTAGTAGACATGAGAAAAGAGAATGCAGCAATGGATGTGTCATGTCTAGTATAAAGCTTCCCAGCATTCATCCTGCCCAATTTCTGAATGGAGTGTGGCTTGCCTTATGCACGGGCAACACCTAATACCTTCCTAAGTCCCTGTTTTCTTCCTGAATTCTCGCCACTCTCTAGAATAGGCTCATGGTTATGTGTCCAAGATATGTACCAAATCCAAGGTCTTTGACATGGCCATGTACTGGATACCTGAATGGAATGGCCCGCATCTCAGAAAACTCAGATATCAGTGTGATCAGGAAAGTCTCAGTGGAGATACCCTGCTTTGGGCCTTTTGCTTACCTATTGTTCTGTTGCCCTGAATATCAGAAAGGTCTTTGTCTCATGCATCCCCTTTGTTAAGCCTGAAGAAAACAGTTTTCAAATGGAAATGAATGTGCATCACCTCTGGCTCTTTGCTTAATTTCATTGGAAAAGGATGTGTCTGATTCAGGCCCTTTGCCCTGTTTTAGGCTGTGACTTAGATTCTAAGCCCCTGATGGATGTAAAGAAAGATCCCATATGTGCATCTAAACCAAAATGGAAAAACGTTCAATCAATGTGCATGAATTATATTGCCTTCCTTTGTTAGGTTTCTGAAATCCATCATGTCAGAATAGGGATCCTTTTGGTGAAATGAGTTCTTCAAATCTCTGCAGAGGTGCTTGGCTTTTCTCATGACTCCAATTCACAAAAAGAATCTAGACCCCACAGTCAGAGAGCCTCAAATTGGAGAAGCGAAGCAGTATTAAGGGCAGGCCTATTTGATCACTCCTGGTTCACAGGAAGGGTGTCCAAGCCACCCTGACATTCGGCAAATGAGGGGCAAGGGAGCTTATTTTGGACACTGTCTTGGGATGTGCCTCTCATGAAAACCTCCATCCAGATGTTATGATGAGTATCTTTACGGTAGAAGATGAGGGCCATGTAGGAGTGTTTTGGTTATAATTGTGGTCATTTGTGTGGCAGTTGGAAGAGATGACTGGGTCCACCTGGGCATGAATTCTGCTGTGATTCCCCTTAGAGACTGAGTTCTGGAACTGACATCAGAGAAGTATTGACATGAATTGTGTTGGGATTTTAGGAGGCCAGGAATGAGAGTTGCCATTGGAACCTGGGATCAAGGCCCAGAGTGGCTTTCCACAGAACACTGGGAATCACAGCCAGGATATTACATGATTTTATTCTGAAAGACTTGGCAGGCATAATTGAGATTCAAAACACACTTGGACCTCGCTTTGTAGACCTCAATGGGCCTGGCTTCATGTGACTTTTTGGCCACTCTTTGGGTAGACTTGCCTGTGAGAGTGCTCCAGAGATTTCCCTGAAATTAGCTTCCTCACCATTTAATGGTTCCTGAATGAATTGAAACCAACATTGCCTCCAAATGCATCTGTGAAAAAATGCTAGATAATTACCATGAAGTTTTAGAAATTCCGATGACCAGCTGGCACTGGAGGACCTTTGATGTCCTGTTGATGATCATGAGTATAACAGACAGGGCCTTGATTGACTGGGTTTCATGAAAATGGTGTAGAACAGAGATGCCAGTAAGTTGGGGCCTGGTAGGTACTGGGCCTAGAGCTGTGTTATGCAAATGTGTGATAAAACATCTGTGGTGGGGCCATGTGGATCTTCCATTGGCTTCCAAATGGCTGTGACTGACATGGTGCAACCATCACACCCATATATATAAAGGCATATTTTCATATGGAGAGGTTTCAGGGCAATGTTCAGTATCATGTTGCTATTGTCAAGGGGGCAAGCTACTTGAGATAGAACCCTGGTTGGTGCATTCTCGTGGAGACCCTGCCAACCACACCTGACAGAACTCCCTTCAGCACTGTGTCCCATTTGAACTCGTTGTATTTCATGAAGCAAATACCAAACTCCCAGTGCTGCAGCAAGAAACACCACGAAAATTGGAGGATGACCATTGTTTTCACAGTCCACACGGGAAGACCCTTAGCCCTCAGTGGCCACAGTTTACCTACAAAAAGAGAATTCATCACTGCTGCCTCATTTTTATTTGAAAATAAGTAACCATTTCCTCCAGGTCACATAGATGCAGATCCAGCTTTGATGGTTTCACTACAAAGAAAGCTAAAGCTCCTGACAACAACATATATTTCAAGTGCCCAACCTCAGAGGCAGATTCTCAAAAAGTCTTTTGGCCAGCAGAGCTCCATGTTTGTGGAGTGTTTACCCTGTCTCTTACTTTTGGAAACTCCTCTACCACCTCCAAAGATGTGAAATCTGGAGCATTTTCCATTCTAGATATGTATTCACAGATTTTCTAACTCTTCTCCTCTAATTGTGTCTTACTTGGGGCGAAGGTAATGTCAAGGCATTGTTCTGGAGGAGAGTGTGAAGATTTTTCCGTAGCATATATTTGCATACACATTGGATTCAGTGTCCTATTTTCAATTCAAAATACTGAATACCTGACTCTAACCCATACCCTACCAGACTCTGACTACTAATCCTAATATGATGGAGAAAAATAACCCATAAAGAATAGAAATACAAGCAGTTCAGAGTAGGCATGGTGTATAGATGGACTTGCCTTTTGCATGATACAGAGTTGGAGTTATAAATCTAGTCAATTGTTTGTTGAAATAGTTGTCCTTGTATTTTTAAGGTTAACAAATATGTGAATTCCTGTCTCCCTTTCTCTGTATTCTTATATGCACATATAGATTCCTATCTGGTACCACACGTACATTCTTGTGAGGTGGCTGACTTGGCAGATACAAATTGTTAGAAGAGATCACTCCTACTAAACCCTGTTGGAACTGAATATTCAACCTATGGGTGAGCTTGCTAGTTGAACAGCATTATACATAAATCCATGTTCAGTAAAATGAATATTTTTAGATCTGTGGATGGTATATATTTTATAATGAATTTTGATTGACATATATATTGCTACTTTTTTGCCTGTGTGTGTGTTTTATGTATATGTATACATATGTGTGTATATATATATATATATATATATATATACACTCTCCAGATTTTTCAAAATATGAAATATATGTGTCTTATATTCACTCCCTAAATTCATTCATGTTCATGTATGTGGATTTATAATCAACTATTCACAAGATTATTCTCAGAAATATTCATCCACCTGAAATTTGCCCAATGCTCTCAAATGTCAATCCTATTTGTGACTACATATTTGTTTCTTCCTAAGATTATATATTTAAACTCAACCCTGTTCAAAATGTCTAATCCTATCACTCACTTTATACTCTGCCTGATTTTGTAATGTCTATATTGATATATGCTTTCCTACATATTTTCCCCAGTTCATCATTGTGACTGACTCTTCACCTGTGCTGACATTTACATTCACTCTCTAATCGAAATCCTATTGCTAAGAAACTTTTGTTCCAAATCTTATACTCACCCTTTTTCCTGAACTTATTGACTATCTTCCTAATGCTACAGACTATCCCTTTTTGACTGGATGTTCTCTTCTACATTTAATCATCCAAGTAAATGTTCTGCGAGCTTCAGAGGAGGAGACTACCAACAGACTATCTCATGCAACATCAAAGGGTTTATTGGGTGTCCAGCATGCTGGGGTTCAGAGCTCACCTGAATAGAGCAGGTAGCCCTGAGAATAGCTGAAGTAGAGCTTATATACTTTCCCTGGAGAGGGAAGGGAGGGAATTGTATTGATGGGTCAGGGCGAGTGGGCGGTTTGCATGCAACTGGGAGAGGGAGTACATTCTGCAATTTGGCAGCTGGGGATAGAACATTCTGGGAACAAGATTTGCAAACATTTCTCAAGATTTCAACAGTGTTCTGTTAAGCATACAGAAAAACAAGATGTGACAAGTACCTATTTTATTAATATTTCATTCCCCACTTCTTCTTCTGGCTAATTTTAATCATAAAAATGATCATTGGAGGGTGTCACATTCAATGTCTGCTAGTGGGGTATTACCATAAGTTTAACTCGTCCAATTTGAGCCTGGAGAAAAGACATTACACGGTTGAGCAAACAGGGTTTTATAGTTAGCAATAATATGAGGATTATTATTGGACCGGCCAGGGTTGATAAAAACGTAGTTAACCAGGGGGACTGTGTGAACCAAGACTCAAGCCACCCTTTTTGGGCCTCTCTCACTTGTTGATGCTCTTCAAGGTGTCTTTTAAATTTACTCATAGATTTTATTACAACTCTAGTATAGTTAGCATAAAAACAACATTCTTCCCTCAATGCAGCACAAAGGCCCCCTTCTCTAATGAAGAGGAGGTCCAACCCTCAATTGTTCTGTAAAACAACTTCAGAGAGAGAGGTTAAAGTTTCATGCAAAGCCCTGAAGGAGGTTTCTAATATCTTACTTTTGCTCTATTGCTGCTTCTAATTGGGTCATCTTTTGTGTCCCATGGACAATGCCACTGGTTCCTCTGCCCACCCGTGCAGCAACTCCTAATCCTAATAGGATGGCTAAAGTGAGGGATATATGTTCCCAGTGGAACGGGTTGTATGCCCCCCCTATTTGATCTTCAAATGAACCTGCGTAATGATAGAGCACTCTGGGAAACATCTGCACCATTACACAATTTATCACATATCTTGATCATTTCATGAAAACATAAACGATGTTTAATATATAGAATTATGCTGTTGTAGGCACTGACAAAGCAAGGAACCTAAGATAGCACTCAAGAGAGGGAAACAGTCCTATTTGGTTGCAACCGGATTCAGAGGGCATTGCTTCTATTGTAATCAATTAATCCCCTGAAACTCAAGTTTAGGTAGTTTCAGAATTTTGTAGCCAACATATAAGGGATGGGGCTCAGAAGTTCACAGTCTTCAGAAGTTTGAAAAAGCAGTATTTGTTTCTGTTTTTCCTTCTGTTCTGGGCAAGTTAACTTTTCAAGGACACCTGGGAGGAGGAGAGCTTTTTCTTCCCTTTCTTATTTTCCCCCTGCCAGCTGTTACCATGGAGCCCGGTTGGTAATTTCTTTATCTTAGAAATGTAGCCATCTCTGTGAAGCCGAAGCTGAAGGCCAGAGGACTTGTTCACATATTTTGTGAAAAACTAGTTAGGGGTTGTCTAGCTTAGAAGTACTGAGATTTTTAGCCAGTGGCCAAGTAGAACAGGGCAATAAAAAAGAGAAAGTTTATCTACATTAAAGTCTTTATTGGGACTGTTTGGCTGAAAGTTCAAAACTCAGCCATGGTGAAGACTTCTGAAGAAGGTCATTTAAGACTTTTCTGTGTGCCTGGTACAGAGGGGGAAAGACGGGGAAGGTGGGGCTGAGAGCACCTCCGAGGATCTGAGAATGAGGGAAAAGAGAGATGTAAAAGAATAATGCGAAAGGGTATTGGGAATTTCCTAGCAGCAAACTTGAGCAGTAGATCAGGTAAAGCAGAGTGAAAGACGGGAGTGAGGATCCCAAAATCCTGTGAGGGACTTTAAATTTTAGTAACCTGTTTTCAGTGATGACAAAGCAACTTTAAAGGCCAATTATATTACATCTTGGATAAGGGTCTCAGGGCTCTCCTCAGCTCGTTTGAGCATTGGGTTAGCTGGTAAGAGGACCTGGTGGGACCCGGTGAGGGCACTGACAGGAGATGAGAGGAATGAGTCGGTGGAGCGGTACCTATGTACCTGCTACCTCAGCAAGGGGGCGATGGTCAGAGAACTGGTGGAGCTTTGGGTTTCTGATCTAGTTATTGGAGGGGAGAAATCAAGTTGCTGAGATGGGAGTGACAGAAGAGGGTCTGGAGCAGAAGGCTGAGTATAATGATCTATTGGAGAAGCATAGTTCAGGATGTGAGTGAAGGAGGGAAAAGTCTTCCACATAGGGGAATTTCCTTTCACTCTTTTGAGCACTTGCAGAAGTCAAAAAGGTCACACAAAATTTGAGGATCTAGAGACCCCTCTGGGTGCCATAGTTTTTGGTTGTCTAATTGGTAATGTGGCCAATGCTGTGTACTGAATTTGATGAAGAATTGGGGTTCCATCAGGCAGCCCCTGTATGCACACATTCCCATGACATACAGAAAAAGTCGGCTTTTCCCCCACACAGCCATTACTCTTTGTGGCTTTGATAGTCTGCCAGGCAAACTTAGTAATTTAGACTAGCCAACCTGCATCTGGCTCGCGTGTCCCTACATCCATAATGTTTGTTTCCATTATCTATGGTACAGAAGGGATTTAATGGTATTTTAGTGGGATCCTCTTCATCAGGGATATCACAATAGGAAATACCTATAGCCAGCTAACAAATGTCTGGGTGGAGAAATGGCCACCAGGTCCCTAAGGGGGCTGGATGCGAGATAGACCATACTTCTTTTCCAGTAGGATTTGTGATCAGCCATCACTGCTTAATGGGCTGATGAGGGTTAGGACTACTTGTAGCCAAGGGGAGAGTATATAACCTTATTCACATTGCAAATACACAATTTGAAACTGTTACCAGTCTTTTTCAGTTTCCAGAAAGATTCTGTACAGGGAGCACGCTTGAGATGAGAGGCATGGATCCAGGAAGTGATTCTGTTTACGTTTACCACTGTAGGTGTTATAATAGCACCTGGTATGGTCCTTTTCAGCGGGGTACCAGGGATGACACCTGATATCATCTTACATTGATGAAATCTCTTACTTGATATGGATGTGGAATCCCCTGGTTCCCAGTTGGGTAGGCAGTGGCCAGCTGTTTTCACAGGTATTACTGAGTTCTTTCAAGATCTTTAAGTCTGTCAAGCAAGGGGGTGTGGAAAGGATCTTTAGGTCTTACAGTTGGGCTTAGGTCCCCTATTGGAGGAGGGCCACCATAAAGAATTTCACACGTGGTAAGGTTACTCAAAGAAACAAAGGGATTTTTTCTTGCATGAAACATTGCATAAGGCAGGAGCATACTCCAATCTTATGCTGGTCTCTAAGCTTAATTTCGTTAAGGTCTCTTTAATGGTTCTATTCATTCTTTCTACTTGTCTTGAACTCTGGGGTCTATAAGCACAATTTAACTTCCAATTAATCCCCAGGTTCCTGGCTAACCCCTGACTTACCTGGGCCATGAACATCGGTCCATTGTCAGATCCTATTACCGGCTTAGCTTCCTCCAATGGTAGAGAGGCTTAGTCAGCAGCAGCGGAATCACTTAGAGTGTGTTGTGTGTTAGGGGACGAGGGCAGGGGATAAGGAGGGGGAGAAGAGTCCAGTAGAGTCAAATCTGTGACTCAGGGAGAACAGAGGGTGGAGGAGGAGGAGGTTGAGAGGGTTTGAGAGATCATGGGGGAAGGAGTAGGAGCAGAGGTAGGGGCAAGGAAAGGCTTCACCCGTGGAGGAGGAGATTTGCAGAGGTTCTGCCAAGTTAAGATATATGGCTGTTGATCCGGATGGCTATGTGGCGCTGGCTGAAAGACAATACCTCTGACTTTTTAAATTAGTGGGAAGTAAAAAGATCCTTCTAGGGGCCATACGACTCCAAAGATGGGCCATTCTGAAGCACAGAGATTCTGCCAGGTTCAGCGTTTTACTAAAAAAAGAAAGATTCTGAGTCCTTAAGCGGACTTTGGTCCAGTGATAAAGGGTCAGGGACAGAGACATTGACGTGCTCTGTTCCATAATGAAAGTTCCACAAACAGTAAAAGCAAGGACACACGACACAGATAAGACAAGACCATAAAGACAGGCAATGAACGTCCAACACTGAGACCAGGAATTAGTAGCCGGCAAAACCCAATGGTATGGCAATAACGAATCTAAAAGAAAATATCACTGAGTCGAGAAGACTATTGTTCCTTGATTTCCCGAGTTCTCTGCGGGGTCCTCCAGAGAGGTGCCCTTTGTCTCTGTGACACGTCTCTCAGCCACCGTCGGAGAGAGCCCAGGCTCTTCATCGCCAGCAATTTTGCCAAGCCCTAACAAGAAACCTGAAACCGGAAAGAGGCGCCTTACTTGCTCCGAGAGGAGCCCGTTGGGGTCTCTCGTCCGCCACTGCTGGAACTCGGTGGAACCTCAATATGTAAAGGTCAGGCGAGTGTCAGAGGAAGATACTACCAAGAGACTGTCTCATGCAACAGCAAAGGGTTTATTTGTGGTCCAGCATGCTGGAGCTCAGAGCTAAATTAAATAGAGCAGAGACCTCTGAGAACAGCTTAAGCAGAGCTTATATACTTTCCTTGGAGAGGGAAGAGAGGGAAGTTTAGTGATGGGTAAGGGCGAGTGGGCGATTTGCATGACACCGAGTGAGGGAGTACATTCTGCAGTTCGGCTGTTGGGAACAGTACATTCTAGAACAAGATTAGCAAACATTTCTGAAGATTTCAAAAGTGTTTTGTTAAGCATACAGAAAAACAGGAAGTGACAAGTACCTATTTTATTAATTTTATTAACCTTTCACTACCGACTATGCCTTTTTGACTTGATGTTCCTTCTACATTAATTCATGCAACGTACAAGGTGCTATGCCATTGTATATCGATTTATCTGAGACAACTCTGCAGAACGTAATTCAACACCACATATCCCTATCAAGGGCCCAATGCCCTTCTGGCCTTCAAATCAGACTTAGATTTCTTTTTTCATACATATATTTCACCTATATATTCTTCTACACATAGCAAGTTCTCAATACGATCATTCATCCAGCAAAATGATTTCTAACCCAAATCGAGCATGTTTTTAACCATAACCGGACACTGTTCCCTCAATCTAACTTTACAGAAGAGCAGGGAAGGAGTTGATATTACAATACAGAAATGTAGAAAAACTTCCACCTGCTGAGAACCTCAAAGGTCCATGCAGAAATGATCCCTGGAGAAGATGTAGGAAGCAATAAAGGACCTGAGAGACCAAAAGTCATCTTCCATGGCAAACAACCCTGTCAGGATAAAAGGTTGTGTCTGAATCAGATTTTTTTTTTAATGTAGAGATCATGGACCAAACCAGGCCTGTGTGGAGATCTATTCCTGGGTGCGTTTGGTTGATATACCATTCTAACTTGTGAAAATGTCACAGGAAGTAGGGGCAGCCTCAATCTCTTGGGACCCTTGGAAGCAACATTTAGGACAAAGTGGCTGCCAAGACAGTGCCCTCATTCAGTTCAGGAAGGAAGTGACCTCACCTCACTTTCTTGGTGATGGAACTCTCTGAACGTGGGATCCAGGAAGCCAGGCACACAGAGCCAATCCCAGTCCCAGTCCCAGTGGTCTCACTTGTTTGGATTTACTAAGGACAGGGTCAGTATTTTTTGGTACCTACAGATGTGAGGAAGGCCAAATGCCAGGAAAGCTCGGATGCAGGGTTTTTCATGAGAAAGCAGGTAGTTGCTCACCGTTGGCTCCTAAGAAGTTCACAGAGTTGGCCAAGGAGACAAGATCTGAGACAGGAAAGGCCATTTTGGGGGAACATATTATGGCCCACAAGTCAGAGGACACTCTGGATAGTCACAGACCTACTTAGGGGAAGGAGGTGCCTTTGTGGGTGTGGTTGTGGGTTTGTGGTTTTGTCTCATTTTCTGAGAATAGGTAGGATAGTCGGTTTGTTTCATTTGAAGTGGACTGTTTCTAGTAAGTCTTTTCACAGGGTGAGTGTTTCTATGTCTGTGTATTCCACTGTTTCCGTGGTTGTAGACATTAGAAAAGAGAATCCATCAATGGATGTGTCGTGTCTAGTAGAAAGCTTCTCAGCATTCATATTGCCCCGTTTATGAATGGACTGTACCTTGCCTTATCGATGAGCAACACCTGCTACCTTCCTAAGTTTCTATTTTCGTCCTGAATTCCGGCCAATCTCAAGAATAGGCCCATGGTTTTGTGTCCAAGATATGTACCACCTCCAAGCTCTGTGACATGGCCATGTACTGGATAGCTGTAGGGGATGGCGAGCATCTCAGAAAACTCAGATATCAGTGTGACCAGGAAAGTCTCAGAGGAGAAACCCTGCTTTCGGCCTTTTGCTTACCTATTGTTCTGTTGCCCTGAATGTCAGGAAGGTCTTTGCCTCAGGCCACCCCTTTGTGAAGCCTGAAAAAAACAGTTTTCAAATGGAAATGAATGGGCATACCTGTGGCACTTTCCTTAATTGCTTTGGAAAGGGATGTGTCTGAATCAGGCCCTTGGCCCTGTGTGTGGCTGTGGCTTAGATTCTCAGCACCTGATGGATCTAAAGAAAGTTACCATGTGTGCATCCAAAAGAAAATTCGCCAAAAGAGCAATTATTGGGATGAAGTCTCTCGACTTCCTCTGTAAGGTTGCGGACCTCCATCAAGTGAGAATGGGATCCTTTGGGACAAAAGAGTTCTACAAAACCTGCAGAGGCTAGCCCATTGTGCTTGGGTTTTCTCATGACTAAAATTCACATAAAGAATCTAAACCCCACAGACAGTAGTCCTCAAATTGGAGCGGTATTAACGGCAGGCCTATTTGATCACTTTTGGTTCACAGGATGGGTGTCCAGGCCACCTTGACTTTAGGCAAATGAGGGGCAAAGGAGCTTATTTGGGACACTGTCTTGGTCTGCGCCCCTCATGGAAACCTCCAGCCAGATAATGATGAGTGTCTATATGAAAGAAGATGAGGGCCATATGGGAGGGTTCTTGTTTTAATTGTGGTAATTTGTGTGGTATTTGGAAGAGATGACTGGGTCCACCAGGGCTTGAACTCTGGTGTGATTCCCCTTAGAGACTGAGTTCTGGAACTGACCTCAGAGAAGTATTGCCATGAATAGTGTTGGGATTTTAGGAGACCACGCATGAGAATCGCTTTTGGAAACTGAGATCTAGGCCCAGGATGGCTTTCCACAGAGCTCAGGGATTCTGAGCCAGGATATCACATGATTTAATTCTTAAAGACTTGGTAGCCATAGTTGAGAGTCCAAACACACATGGACCGCACATTGTATACCTCAATGGGCCTGGATTCATGTGTCCTTTTGGCCACTCTTTGGGAAGGCTTGCCTGTGAGTGTTCTCCAGAGCTTTCATTGAAATGAGCTTCCTCACCATTTAATGGTTCCTGAATTAAATGAAACCCACAGTGCCTCCAACTTCATCCTTGAAAAATGACTAGATTAATACCATGAAATTTTTGAAATCCCCATGACCAGGTGGCACTGGATAACCTTAAGATATTCTGTTGCTGATCATGAGTATAACAAACAGTGCCTTGATTGACTGAGTTTCGTGAAAATGGTGTAGAACAGAGATGCCAGTAAGTTGGAGCCTGCTGGGTAGTGGGCGTAGAGCAGTGGACTATAGGTGTGTAAATAAATATTTTTGGTAAGACCACCTGGATCTTCCATTGGCTTCCAAATCTTGCGACTGACATGGTGCAGGCAGCAGACCTTTATATGTAAAGGCATCTTGTTATATGTAGAGGTTTCAGGGCAGTGTTCAGAATCAGGTTGCTATAGTCAAGGGGAAAGCTATGTGGGATAGAAGCCTGGTTCGTACATTCTCTTGCCGACCCTGACCAACCACACATGACAGAACTCCCTCCAGCATTGTGTCCCAGTTGAACATATTGTATTTCATGAAGCAAATACCAAATTCCCAGTGCAGCAGTAAGAAACACCCTGAAAAGTGGAGGATGACCAAATGGCTTCACAGACCACACGGGAAGACACTTAGCTCCCAGTAGCAACAGTTTACCTACAAAGGGAGATTTCAGACCTGCTGCCTCATGTTCATTACAAAATAAAGAACCATGTCCTCCAGGTCACATAGATGCAGACCCAGATTTTTGGTGTCACTACAAACGAAGCTAAATCTCCTGACAATTACATATATTTCTTTTTCTTTTTTTAATTAATTTTTATTGTAGGTTGTTCAAAACAGTACATACTTCTTGATATATCAAATTTCACACTTTGATTCAAGTGGGAAATGAGCTCCCATTTTTACTCCATATACAGATTGCAGAATCACATCAGTTCAGAACCATTGATTTACATATTGCCATACATATATTTCTTGTGCCTAACCTCAGAGGAAGTTTCTCAATAAGTCTTTAGGTCAGCACAGCTCCATGTTTCTGGAGTGTTTACCCTCTCCCATACTTTTCTAAACTGTTTTACCACCTCCAGTGTTGTGAACTCCTGAGCATTTTTCATTCCACATATGTATTCACAGGTTTTCTAACTCCTCTCCTCTAATTGTGTCTTACTTTTAGCAATGGTTATGTCAAGGCATTGTTCTGGATAAGAGAGGGAAGATTTTTGTGTATCACATGTTTGTATACACATTAGATTCATTTTCCTATTTTCCATTTGAAATACTGAATCCCTGACACTAACCCATACCCTACTAGACTCTGACTACTAATCCTAATATCATGGAGAAAATGAAACCTAACTGAATAGAAGTACAGTCCTTTTATAGAAAGCATGGTGTATATTTGTATTTGTCTTCCTCTTTATCAAGAGTATGTGTTTTAAATTTAGTAAACTTTTCATTTTAATATTTCTCCATGATTTTTTAAAGTTATCACATATGTAAATTCCTGTCTCCCTTTCTCTGTATCCTATTCAGCACATGTAATTTTTTTATGCATATACAATATCCTACCTGGTATCACACGTACATTCTTGCAAGATCACTGACTTTGGAATATAAAAATTGTGAGAAGAGATGACTCTCCCTAAATAATGATGGAACTGAAAATTCCAACTATGGGTGAGCTTCCTAGTGAAAAACACTATACATAAATCCATGTTCAGTAAAATGAATATTTTTGGATTTGTGAATGAATTATATTTCATGATGAATATCGATTTTCATATATATTGCTAAATATTAATGTGTGTGTGTGTGCATGTGTGTGTGTGTGTGTGTGCGTGTGTGTGTGTGTATATTCTACGGATTTTGAAAAAATATGAAAAATATGTGTCTTATTATACACTCCCTAAATTCATTCATATTCATTTATGTTCATTTAAATTCAAATTTTCACAAGATTATTCTCAGTAATATTCATACACCTGAAATATATTTTGGTTTCCTACTACTGAAAACTAAGTTCAGTGGATGGTGCTTAAAAATCCTAATATTTCTACAGTAACTGACCCAGTTTGACATTAATGCAAGTAGATTGCTATGGGACATGATGTGTAATTTGAAGTTCATTTTTACTCAACACTGGTACATTACTATTTCTTCAGTTGATGGACATCATAGGATGTATTTTTTCATCCACAACTTCACAAATTTTTTTGGCATTTGGTTCACTTTCAATTACTTACTACTTCAGAACACATGTATTCCTCCATGTTTCTTTACTGGTCTTTTCACTAGACTTCTTTCTAAACACATTATTTTCGATTCCATAATCATTTTTGAAGCAAAACTCACTCTTCACGATAAACCGTAACCCTAATAATACCATTGCATATATAACTCGTTGGAATGATGGTATATATATCAATATAAGATTTCCAATATATTTTCAGATGCAAACTCAAACCATTATTTAATGTTGGATCCAGTTACATACTTTATTCACAATATGGTCTATTCATTCATCATCTCAATAATCATCAACACAAGGTACACCTATTTGTATCCCCAGTACTAATTTATAAGTTTCCAGAATATTACTCCCCTTTATGGTGCAAGAAATACTCATGTCACCTGATCTACATATACATTTTACCACAGTAGTATTCTGTACACAAAATGCAAAGGTCACACATATGATTGTACCAAAGCTTAAATGGGAAGTGACCATGGATTACTAAAAGCATCTATGTCCAGGGTGCCTACTGCTCTCAAATGTCAATCCTATTGGTTACTACATATTTGTTTCTTCCTAAGATTATATATTTAACCTCAAGCCTGTTGAAAATATCTAATCCTATCACTCACTTTATACGTTTCCTGATTTCCTAATGCCCCTATTGATATCTGCTTTCCTACATATTTTTCCCAGTTCATCATTGTGACTGTCTCTTCACATGTGCTGACATTTACATTCACCCTCTAACTGAAAACCAATTGCTAAAGAACTTTTGGTCCAACTCCGAGACTCACTCTTCTTCCTAAACCTACTTACTATATTCCTAATCCTACAGACTATCCCTTTTGACTGGATGTTCTCTTCTACTTTCAATCATCCGAGGTATAGGGTCCTATGCCATTGTATATCGATTTATCTGAGACCTCGGTGCAGAACATGATTCAATCTAAGTATACCAATCAAGGGCCCAATGCCTTTCTGGGCTTCAAATCTTTCCTAGATCTCTGTTCTCATACATATATTTCACATTTATATTCTTATAAATATCACAGGTTCCCAATACCATAATTCATCCAGCAGAATGACTCCTAACCCAAATCGAACATGCTATTAACACTAACCATACACTGTTCCCTCAATCTCACTTTACAGAAGAGCAGGGACAGAGTTGGTCTTAAAATCCAGGAAGGTAGGGTATCATCCACCAGCTGAGAACCTCAAAAGTCCCTGCAGAAATAATCCCCGGAGAAGGTGTAGGCAGGTATGAAGGATTTGAGAGAGCAAAAGTCATCTTCCATGGCAAACAACCTGGTCAGGTTGAAGGGATGTGTCTGAATTAGCCTCTCTCTTCCTAATGTAGAGAAGATGGACCAAACCATGGCTGTGTGGAGAGCTGTTCCCCGGTGCCTATGGTTGATATACCATTCTAACTTATGAATGAGTCACAGCAAGTAGAGGCAGACTCCATCTTTTGAGAACCTTGGAAGCAACTGCTAAAACAAAGTGGTTTCCAAGGCAGTGACTTCATTCAGTTCTTGAAGGAAGTGACCTCACCTTACATTATTGGTGATGAAAGTCTGTGATCTTGGGATCCAGGAGACCAGGCACACAGAGTCAAACCCACTCCATGTCCCAGTGGGCTCACTTGTTTGGATTTAACAAGACAGAGTCACTCTTTCCTGGTACCTACTGATGTGAGGACAGCCAAATGCCTGGAAACTATGAAGACTGGCCTTTCCAGAGAAAGCAGGTAGTTTCTCACCACGGGCTCCTGACAACTTCACAGAGTTTGCTAAAGAGACAAGATTGAAGACACGACACGCCATTTTGGGGGAACATAGTATGGCCCACAAGTCAGAGGACACTCCGGATAGACACAGACCTACTTTGGGGAAAGAGGTACCATTTTCTGTGTGAGTGTGAGTTTGTGGTTTTGTCTCATGTTCTGAGAATAGTTAGGAAAGCTGGTTTGTTTGTTTTGGAGTGAACTGTTTCTAGTAAGTCCTTTGACAACGTGAGTGTTTCTGTGTCTATATATCATACTGTGTCCGTGATTGTAGACAGTAGAAAAGAGAATGCATCAATGGATGTGTCCTGTCTACGAGAAAGCTTCAAAGCATTCATCCTGTGCAATTTATGAATGGACTGCAGCTTGCCGTATGGATGGGCAATTCCTGCCATCTTTCTAAATTCCTGTTTTCTTCCTGAATTCTGGACACTCTCCAGAATACGCTCATGATTTTGTGTCCAAGATATGTACCACCTCCATCTCTGTGACATGGCCATGTACTGGATAGCTGATGGGAATGGTGAGTATCTCAGAAAACTCAGATATCAGTATGCCCAAGAAAGTCTCAGTGGAGAAACCCTGCTTTGGGCCTTTTGCTTACCTATTCTGTTGCCCTGAATGTCAGGAAGGTCTTTGCCTCAGGCCACACTTTGTGAAGCCTGCAGAAAATAGTTTTCAAATTTAATTGAATGGTCATTACCTGTGCCTCTTCGGTTAATTGCTTTGGAAATGGATGTGTCTGAATCAGCCTCTTGGCCCTATGTGAGGCTGTGGCTTAGATTCACAGCACATGATGGGTCTAAAGAAAAATCCCATGTGTGCATCCAAAACCAAAATGGACAAAAGAACTGTCATGGTGGATAGAGTCTCTCGCCTTCCTCTGTAAGGTTCCTGACCTCCATTAAGTGAGAATAGGGATCATTTGGGTCAAGTGAATTCTTTAAAGCCCTGCAGAGGCTATCCCATAGGTTCGTGGGTTTTCTCATGACTCCAATTCACATCTATGTTTACAGAAGAGCAGGGACAGTGTTGGTCTTACAATACAGGAATGCAGTGGATCTTCCATCTGTTGAGAACCTCAAAGCTCCATGCAGAAATGATCTCTGGAGAAGATGTAGGCAGCTATGTAAGACCTGAGAGAGCAAAAATCATCTTCCATGGCAAACAACCTGGTCAGGATTAAGGGTTTCGTCAGAATGAGCCTATCTCTTCTTAATGTAGAGAAGATGGACCAAACCCGGCCTGTGTGGAGAGCTGTTCCCTTTTGCCTACGGGTGATATACCATTTTAACTTGTGAAAGTGTCACAGGAAGTAGGGACAGCCCTCATCTCATGGGACCATTGGGAGCAATTGTTATGACAAAGTGGTTGCCAAGGCAGTGATCTCATTCAGTTCCTGAAGGAAGTGATCTCATCTCACTTCCATGGTGATGGAACTCTCTGAACTTGGTATACAGAAAGCCAGGCACCCAGAGACAGTCCCAGTCCTAGTCCCAGTGGTCTCACTTTTTTGGATTTACAAAGGACAGAGTCAGTCTTTCTTGATACCTACTGATGTGAGGATGGCCAAATGCCAGGAAAGCTCGGAAGAGGGGCTCTTCCTGAGAAAGCAGATAGTGGCTCACTCCTGGCTTCTAACAACTTCACATTGTTGGCCAAGAAGACCAGATCTGAGACAGGGCAGGCCATTTCGGAGGATCATATTATGGCCCATCAGTCAGAGCACACTCCGGAGAGTCACAGACCTATTTGGGGGAAGGAGGTGCCATTGCCGGTGTGGGTTTGTGGTTTTGTCTCATGTTCTGAGAATAGGTAGAAAAGGCAGTTTGTTTGGTTTGGAGTGAACTGTTTCTAGTAAGTCGTTTGACAATGCAAGTGTTTCTATGTCTGTGTATCCCACTGTGTCCGTGCTTGTAGACATTAGAAAAGAGAATGCATCAATGGATGTGTCCTGTCTCATAGAAAGCTTCCCAGCATTCATCCAGCACAATTTATGAATTGACTGTGCCTTGCCTTATTGATGGGCGATACCTGCTACCTTCCTAAGTTGCTGTTTTCTTCCTGAATTATGGCCAATCTCCAGAATAGGCTCATGGTTTTGTGTCCAAGATATGTACTACCTCCAAGCTCTGTGACATGGCCATGTACTGGATAGCTGAATGGAATGGCGAGCATCTCAGAAAACTCAGATATCAGTGTGACCAGTAAAGTCTCAGTGGAGAATCCCTGCTTTGGGCCATTTGCTTACCTATTGTTCTGTTGCCCTGAGAGTCAGGAAGGTCTTTGTCTCCCGCCAACCCTTTGTGAATCCTGAAGGAAAGATTTTTCAAATGGAAATGAATATGCTTTACCTTTGGCTCTTTCCTTAATTGATTTGGAAAGAGATGTGAGTGAATCAGCCTCTTGGCCCAGTGTGATTCTTTGACTTAGATTCTCAGCACCTGATGGATCTAAAGAAAGATCCCATGGGTGGATAAAATCCAAAATGGCAAAAAGAGCAGTCATTGTTGATGAAGTATTTTGCCTTCCTCTGTAAGGTTCCTGAATTCCATCAAGTGAGAATAGGGATCTTTTGGGTCAAATGAGTTCTTCAAATCTATTCAGAGGCTATCCAATAGGTGCTTGAGTTTTCTCATCTTTCCAATTCACAGAATCTGTACCCGACACTCAGTAGGACTCAAATTGGAGAAGCAGAGCAGTATTAAGGGCAGGCCTATTTCATCACTCCTGGTACTCAGGAAGGGTGTACAGGCCACTGGGAATTTAGGCAAATGAGGGGCTACAGAGCTTATTTTGGACACTGTCTTGGGCTACGCTAATGCTATCAAATGTCAATCCTATTGTTGACTTCATATTGGTTTTATCCTAAGCTCACATATTCATCCTCAACCCTGTTGAAAATATCTAATCCCATCACTCACTTTATTCTTTTCCTGATTTCCTAATGTCTCTATTGATATCTGCTTTCCTACATATTTTGCCCTGTGCATCATTGTGACTGACTCTTCACTTGTATTGACATTTACATTGACTCTCTAACCAAAACCCTATTGCTAAAGAACTTTTGTTCCAAATCCTATACTCACTTTTCTTCCTAAACTTACCGACTATCTTTCTAATCCAACTGACAATAACATTTTGAATGGATGTTCTCTTCTACATTCAATGATCCAAGTACAGTTCAGGTTTCTATTCAACCGCGTGAGGGAGTAGATTCTGCAGTTTGGCAATTGGGGACAGCACATTCTGGCAACAAGATTAGCAAAGAGTTCTCAAGATTTCAACAGTGTTTTGTTAAGCGTACAGGAAAACAGGAAGTGACAAGTACATATTTTATTAACCTTTCATTCCCCACTTCTTTTTCTGGCTACTTTTAATCATAAAAGTGATCGTTGTGGGGTGTCACATTCTATGTCTGCTAGTGGGGTATTACCATAATTTTAATTTGTCCAATTAGAGCTTGGAGAAATGAAATTACATGATTGAGGAAACAGGGTTTTATAGTTAGTAATACTATGAGGATTATTATTGGACCGGCCAGGGTTGATAAAAACGTAATTCACCAGGGGGACTTTGTAAAAAAAGACTCAAACTACCCTTTTTGTGCCTCTCTCTCTCGTTGTTGCTCTTCAAGGCATCTTTTTAATTTACTCATAGATTTTTTTACAACTCCAGTATTGTCGACATAAAAACAACATTCTTCCCTCAATGAAGCACAAAGGCCCCCTTCTGTCATGAAAAGGAGGTCCAACCCTCGCCTTTTCTGTAAAACAACTTCAGAGAGAGAGGTTAAAGATTCCTGCAAAGCTGTGATGGAGGTTTCTAAAATCTTTAAGTTTTGATCTATTGCTGCTTCTAATTGGGTCACTTGTTGTGTCCCATGGACCAGAGCAGTGGTTCTTGTGCCCAACCCTGCAGCAACTCCTATTCGTAATAGAATGGCTAAGGTGAGGGACATATGTTCCCAGCGGAACCGGTTTGTATGTCCCCCTCTTTGATCTTCAAATGAACCTGCATCATGATAGAGCACTCTGGGAAACATCTGCACCATTTCACAATTAATCACATCTGTTGACCATTTCATGAAAACATAAACAATGTTTTAGTATATAGAATTATACTGTTGTAGGGACGGACAAGGCAAGGCACCTAAGATAGCACCAAAGACACGGAAACAGTCTTTTTTGGTTTCAACCAGATTCAGAGGGCATTGCTTCTGTTGTAATCAATTAATCCCCTGAAACCCAAGTTACGTAGTTTCAGAATTTTGTACCCAACACGTAAGGGAAGGGGCTCAGAAGTTCACAGTATGCAGAAGTTCACAAAAAGCAGTTTTTGTTTCTGTTTTTTCCTCAGTTTGGGCAAGTTAACTTTTCAAGGACACCTGGGTGGGGGTGTCTTCCCTTTCTTTTTTTCCCCCTTCCAGCTGTTTCCATACAGCCCAGTTTGTAACTTCTTTATCTTAGAAATGTAGCCATCTCTGTGAAGCCCCAGCTCAAGGCCAGAGGCCTTTTTTTCAAATATTTTGTGAAAAACTAGTAAGGGTGTGTCTAGATCAGGAGTGCTGAATTTTTTAGCCAGTTGCCAAGGAGACCAGGGCAACACAAAAATAGGAAGTTTATCTACAGTGAACTCTTTTATAGGGACTCTTTTGCTGAAAGTCCTAAATCAGCCATGGTGAAGACTTCTGGAGAAGGTCAGTTAAGACTTTTCTGTGGGCCTGGTACAGAGGGGGACAATTTGGAAGGCAGGGATAAGAGCAGCTCTGTGGATCGGAGAATGAGGAAGGAGAGATGAAAAGAATATTGGGAGAGGGCTTTGGGATCTTAATAGCAACAAAAACTTGAGCAGTAGAACAGATAGAACAGAGGGGGAGACGGGAGTGAGTTTCCAAAAAGCCTTTGAGGGACTTTAAATTCTTAGTAACCTGTTTTTAGTGATGACAAAGCAACATTAAAGGCCATTTTTATTACATCTTGTATTAGGGTCTGAGGATTCTTCTCAGCGGGTTTGAGCTTTGCATTAGGTGGTAAGAGGACTGGGTGGGACCCGGTGCGGGCACTGACAGGAGAGGAGAGGAGTGAGTGAATGGAGTGGTACCTCAGTACCTGCGACCTCAGCAAGGGAGCAATGGTCTGAGAACCAGTCGAGATTTGGGTTTTTGATCTAGATATTGGAGGGGAGAAATCAAGTTGCTGAGGTGGTAGTGACAGCGGAGAGTCTGGAGCACAAGGCTGAGGGTGAGCATCTATTGGAGAAGCATAGTTCAGGATGTGAGCAAAGCAGAGAGAAGGTCTCCACATAGCGGAATCTCCTTTCACGCTTTTGAGCACTTGCAGAAGTTAAAAAGGTCACACAGAATTTGAGGATCTAGAGACCCCTCTGGGGGCCATCGGTTTTGGTTATCTAATTCGTAATATGGCCAATGCTGTGTACAGAATTTGATGAGGAGTTTGGGTTCCATCTGACAGTCCCTGTATGCTCACATCCCCATGACTTACATTAGAAGTCTGCTCTCCCCCCCCCACAGCCGTGACTGTTTGTGGCTTTGATAGTCTCCCGGGCAAACATAGTAATCTAGGCTAGCCAACTTGCATCTGGCTCACGTGTCCCTACATCTATAATGTTTGTTTCCATTATCTATGGTACGGATAGGATTTAATGGAATTTTAGTGGGATCCTGTTAATCAGGGATATCCCAATAGGAAAGACCTATAGCCAGATGACAAATGACTGGGTGGAGAGATGGCCACCAGGTTCATAAGGGGGCTGTATTCGAGATAGGCCATACTTCGTGTCCAGTAGGATTTGTGATCAGCCATCGCAGCTTAAGGGGCTGATGAGGGTTAAGACTACTGGTCGTCAAGGGGAGAATAAATATCTTCCAGGATCTTCTTTACAACCATTTGTGATGTTTCTTTTTTCTTCTTTTTTATTTCTTTTTTTTGTGTGTGTGTGGGGAAGGCTTCAATACATCCTGAAAATGTATGTTCAAAGACTAGGAGTTATTTAAGTCCATACCTTACTGGCTTAATTTCAGTAAAGTCCACTTCCCAGAATTGTCCTCGTCTGGTTCCTCATAGGTGCTTTCCTGCAGGAAGCTTGGAAGTGTAAGCTTTAACCAATTAATGGACCTGACAGGCTTTTGTTACCCATTCAGTTATTTCCTTTTGCTGTGAGTAGGTTAGTGGAAAACTGTGTTCTTGATCCTTCACGAATGAATGCAGTTTCTTTGAACAAAGGTGAGTGAGTTGATGAACATTTGCTACTGACATAGTTAGAGCCATGATTATAGGAGTAGTTACTGAAGGATTAAAAAATTCCACTTGGGGGCCTTCAGGGTTAAAAGTTATTTTGGCCCAGAGCTTGGTGAGCAGAACTCTGCCCATCAATGGGGGCAGGCATTCTGGGATTACTAGGAAGGAGTGATGGATTTTTCCTTTTCCCTGGTCCATGGTCCTCGTAGTTGTCAAAGCCCGATAATTACTTCTGTTAGACTCTTGAATTAGAGACCTTTTATTCGGTAGAGGGCCCAATGGGCCTTATGGGCTGAGTATATTGCCCCTGTATCTACTTCAAAGTTTATTGTGTTCCCCTCCACTTCAAAAGTTACCTTGAGGTCAGGGAGAGGATCTGAGCCCGGACTTTCTTAGTATTCCTCCAGAGTCAGAATATCTGGCTGGCATGGCTGTCTTTTTCTAGGGCACTCTTTGGCCCAGTGTCCTTTTTCTTTAGAGTAGGCACATTGATCTGAGGCCAGGGGTGGCCTCTAGTGTGTGCCCAGGTATCCCTTCCTGTCTCTCTGTTTCTTAATTTCTGGCCTATTTGTTGTTGTGACCAGGACCTTAGTCAATGCCTTAGTCTGTCTTTTGTTTCTTTTATCCTCACTCAGCTCCCTTCTCTTCCTCAGTTTCTCTCTTAAAGTATACCTTCTCGGGTTTTCTGACTAAATCCCTCAAAGTCATATCTTGTAATCCATCTAAGCATTGTAACTTTCTTTTAATATCCAGGGCAGCTTTCCCAATAAAGGCCATTGTGACAGATGCCTTTTGATCCTCTGCCTGAGGATCGAAAGGAGTATGTCTCTTATATGCCTACATAATTATCTCTAGGAACATAGAGGGAGATTCATCAGGCCCTTAAATAATCTCTCTTACCTTGGCCAAATTAGTTGGTCACCTACCGGCCACTAAGATACCCACTATTAGAGCCCGGCGATAAGTGGACAGATGCTCCCTACCTTCAAAGGTGTTGGGGTCCCAGTTGGGTCGTTTCAAGAGAAAGCCTGCTTTGAATATGTTGGGAAGTTGTGTCGGTCACGCATTTGGTCCGAGGATACTTTTTTCTAGCCTCCAGGAGGATTCTCTTTTGTTCCTCTGTCATGAAGAGAGTCCCTAGGAGTTGTTGGCAGTCATCCCAAGTAGGTTGGTGTGAAAACATCAATGACTTCACCAGACCTGAGAGCCAGGTTGGGTCCTCGGTAAAAGGGGGATTGTTATTTTTCCATTTATATAGGTCTGAAGAGGAGAAGGCCAATACTGGTAGGCTTCCATTTTTTTTCCCCATGGCCATCGTCAATCATTGGCCCTTAGGGATGGAGGGAAGCAACACGGGAGTTCCAGGGTTTTCAATCATTTGCCACCGGCGAGTTCCTTTAGCAAGTCCAGCTTCCTCCAGGGGAGGAGGGGCTGTGTGTGACGCAGGGGAGTTATCTGGAGGGCCCTGGGCTGGCTTAGCGTCCTCCAATTGCGGAGAGGCTGAGTCAGCAGCTGGAGAATCACTTAGAGGGTGTTGGGGGTTGTGGGACAAGGGTAGAAGATAAGGAAGGGGAGGAGAGTCCAGTAGAGTCAAATCTTGTGACTCAGGGAGAACAGAGGGTGGAATAGGAGGAGGAGCAGAGGGGTTGAGAGATCGTGGGGGAAGGAGTAGGAACGGGGACACAGCAAGGAAAGGCTTCAACCACGGAAGAGGAGATTTGCAGAGGTCCTGCCAAGTTAAGGTATATTCCTGTTTATCAGTATGGCTATGTGGCCCTGGCTGTAAGACAATATCTCTGTCTTTTTAAATTACTGGGAAGTAGAAAGATCCTTCTAGGGGCCATCCGAATCCAAAGGTGGGCCATTCTGAGGCACACAGAGTCTGCCAGGTCCAGCGTTTTACTGAAAAAGAAACATTCTTAGCCCTTAAGCGGACTTTGGTCCATAGATCAAGGGTCAGGGACAGAGGCATTGAAGCGATCTGTCCCATAATGAAAGATACACAAACAGTAAAAGCAACGACACAGGACACAGACAAGAGAAAACAATAAAGACAGGCAATGGACGTCCAACACTGAGACCAAGACTGAGCTTGTGGCAAAACCCGATGGGCTGGCAATACCGAATCTGAAACAAAGTATCACTGAGTCGAGGGGACTATTATTCCTCGATTCCCGAGTCCTCTGTGGCGTCCCCCAGGGACTTGGCTTGTGGCTCTGTGACACGTCT
Organism: Callospermophilus lateralis; assembly: GCF_048772815.1. NCBI lineage: Eukaryota > Metazoa > Chordata > Mammalia > Rodentia > Sciuridae > Callospermophilus > Callospermophilus lateralis. The sequence goes on along the minus strand of NW_027514387.1, from coordinate 265,915 downwards.
GCCAGCCACCATCAAAGAGAGCTCACACACTTCATCGACAGCCATTTTGCCAAGCCCTAACCTGAAACCTGAAACCAGAAAGAGGCGCCTTACTTACCCTGAGAGTAGCCCATTGGGGTCTCTCGTTCACCGCTGCTGGATTTCGGTGGAACCTCCATATATAAAGATCGGAAGAGCATTGGGGGAAGAGACCACTAAGAGACTCTCTCATGCAAAAACAAAGGGTTTATTCTGGGTCCAGCATGCTGGGGCTCAGAGCTCATTTGAATAGAGCAGAGAACCCTGAGAACAGCTTAAGCAGAGCTTATATACTTTCCTTGAAGAGGGCAGGGAGGAAAGTTTATTGATGGGCCTGGGCGGGTGAGCAGTTTGCGTGCAACTGGGTGAGGGAGTACATTCTGAAGTTTGGCAGTTGGGGACAGCACATTCTGGGAAAAAGTTTAGAAAACACTTCTCAAGATTTCAACAGTGTTTTATTAAGCATACAGAAAAACAGGAAGTGACAAGAATCTATTTTATTAACATTTCACTACCGACTATACTTTGCCAGATTTCCTAAAGTCTCTATTGATATCTGCATTCCTACATATTTTCCCCAGTTCATCATTGTGATTAATTCTTCACATGTGCTGACATTTACATTCACTCAATACCCGAAACCCTATAGCTAAAGAACTTTTGGTCCAAATCCTATACTCACTCTCCTTTATAAACATACCGACTATCTTCCTAATACTCCTGACTATCCATTTTGACTGGAAGTTCTCTTTGAAAATCAATCATCCAAGTTACAAGGTCCTATGCTTAATACCGCAATCAAGGGCCCAATGCCCTTCTGGGCTTCAAATCTTACCTAGATTTCTGTTTTCAGATTCATATATTTTACCTATATATTCTTGAAAATATCGCAGATTCCCAATACCATTATTCATCCAGCAGAATGATTTCTATTCCAAATCAAACCTGTATTAACCCTAACCATACACTGTTCCCTCAATCTAACTTTAGAGAAGAGCAAGGACAGAGTTGGTCTTAAAATACAGGAATGTAGGGGATCTTCCAACTGCTGAGAAACTCAAAGGTCTATGCGCAAATGATCCCTAGAGAAGTTGTAGGCACCTATGAAGGAACTGAGAGAGCAAAAGTCATCTTTCATTGCAAACAACCTGGTCAGCATGAAGGGATGTGTCTGAATCAGCCTCTCTCTTCTTTATGTAGAGAAGGAGGACAAAACGAGGCCTCTGTGGAGAGCTGTTCCCGGTTACCAATGTTTGATATACCATTCTAACTTGTGAAAGTGTCAAAGGAATTAGGGACAGCCTCCATTTCATGGGACCTTTGGAAGCAAATGTTAGGACAACGTGCTTGCCAAGGCATTGACCTCATTCAGTTCCTGAAGGAAGTGACCTCACCTCACATTCTTGGTGATGGAACTGTCTGAACTTGGGATCCAGGCCTGGAGGCACACAAATCTAGTCCCAGGCCCAGTCCCAGTGGTCTCCCTTCTTTTGATTTACCAAGGACAGAGTCAGTCTTTCTTGGTATCTACTGATGAGAGGATGGCCAAATGCCAGGAAAGCTCTGAAGAGTGGCCTTTCCTGAGTAAGCAGGAAGTGGCTCACCGCTGTCTCCTGACAACTTGACAGAGTTGGCCAAGGAAACCAGATCTGAGACAGAACAGGCCATTTGATGGTAACATAGTATGGCCCACCAGTCAGAGGTCATACCGGATAGTCAGAGACCTACTTTGGGAAAGGTGGTGACTTTGTGGGTGTGAGTGTGTGTTTGTGATTTTGTCTCATGTATTGAGAATAGGTAGGAAAGGCAGTTTGTTTGGTTTGGAGTGGACGATTTCTAACAAGTGATTTGACAAGGCGAGTGTTTTTAAGTCTGTGTATCCCACTGTTTCCATGGTTGTAGACATTAGAAAAGAGAATGCATCAAAGATGTGTCCAGGCTAGTAGAAAGCTTACCAGAATTCTTTCTGCCCAATGTATGAAAGGAATGCGGCTTGCCTTATGGATGGGTAACACCTGCTATCTTCCTAAGTTCCTGTTTTCTTCCTGAATTCTGGCCACTCTCCAGAATAGGCTGATGATTTTGTGACCAAGATATGTACCACCTCCAAGCTCTGTGACATGGCCATGTACTGGATAGCTGAAGGGAATGGTGAGCATCTCAGAAAATTCAGATATCAGTGTGACCAGGAAAGTATCAGTGGAGAAACACTGCTTTGGGCCATTTGCTAACCTATTGTTCTGTTCCCCTGAATGTCAGGAAGGTCTTTGCCTCAGGCCACCCCTTTGTGAAGCCTAAAGAAAACAGTTTTCAAATGGAAATGAATGGGCATCACCTGTGGCTCTTTCCTTAATTGCTTTGGAAAGAAATGTGTCTGAATCAGCCTCTTGGCCCTGTGTGAGGTTGTGGCTTAGATTCTCAGCACCTGGTGGATGTAAAGAGAGATCCCATGTGTGCATCCAAAACCAAAATGGCCAAAGAGCAGTCCTTGTGGATGAAGTCTGTCGCCTTCCTCTTTAAAGTTCTTGAACTCCATCAAGTGAGAACAGGGATCCTTTGGGTCAAATGGGTTCTTCAAAGACCTGCAGAGGTGCTTGTGATTTCTCATGACTGCAAATCACATAAAAATATATACCTGACACTCAGTTTTCCACAAATTGGAGAAGCATAGAAGTATTAACGTCTAGCATATTTGATCACTCCTGTTTCGCATGAAGGGTGTCCAGACCACCCTGAATTTACGCCAATGAGGGGCATGGGAGTTATTTTGGACACTCTCTTGGACTCCGCCACTCATGGAAACCTTCCGCCAGAGGTTGTGATTAGTGTCTATATGGAAGAAGATGAGGGCCATATGGGAGGGTTTTGGTTTTAAATTTGGTCATTTGTGTCCAGTATGAAGACATGACCTGGACCACCTGGGCTTGAACTCTGGTGTGATTCCCCTTAGAGACTGAATTCAGAGAAGTATTGCCATGAATTTTGTTGGGATTTTAGGAGTCCACCCATGAGAATCACCCTTGGAAACTGAGATCTAGGCCCAGGTTGGCTTTCCACAGAGCCCTGGGTATCTCAGCCAGGATATCACATGATTTAATTCTGAAAGACTTGGCAGCCATAGTTGAGAGTCACAACACCCATGGACGTCACATTGTAGACCTCAATGGGCCTGGCTTCATGTGACCTTTTGGCCACTCTTTGGGAAGCCTTGCCTGTGAGAGTTCTACAGAGCATTCATAGAAATGAGCTTCCTCACCATTTAATGGTTCCTGAAAGAATTGAAACCCACAGTGCCTGCAACGTCATCCTTGAAAAATGCCTAGATAAATACCATGAAATTTTTGAAATTCCCATGACCAGGTGGCACTGGAGAAACTTTGGATGTCCTGTTGCTGATCGTAAATATGCAAGACAGTGCCTTGATTGAGTGGGTTTCATGAAAATGGTGTAGAACAGTGATGCCAGTATGTTGGAACCTGCTGAGTAGTGGGCCTAGAGCAGTGGTAGGCAGATGTGTGATAAAAAATTTGTGGTGGGGCCATGTGGATCTGCCATTGGCTTCCAAATGGCTTGTGACTGACATGGTGCAGCCAGCAGACCCTTCCATGTAAAGGCTTCTTGTTATATGGAGATGTTTCCGGGCAATGTTCAGAATCAGGTTGCTATGGACATGTGGCCAAGCTATGTGGGATAGAAGCCTGGTTGGTGCATTCTCCTGCAGACCCTGACCAACCACACATGACAGAATTGCCTCCAGAACTGTGTCCCAGTTGAACTTATTTTATTTCATGAAGCAAATGCCAAAGTCCCAGTGCAGCAGCAAGAAACACCACGAAAAGTGGAGGATGACCAAATGGCTTCCCAGTCCACATGGGAATACCCTTATCCCCCAGTGGCCACAGTTTACTTACAAAGAGAGAATTCAGCACTGCTGCCTCATGTTCATTGGAAAATAAGAAATCATGTCCTCCAGGTCACATAGATGCAGACACAGCTTTGATGGTCTCACTAGAAAGAAGCTAAAGCTCCTGACAAAAACATATATTTCAAGTGCCCAACTCAGAGGCAGTTTCTCAAGAAGTATTTAGGCCAGCAGAGCTCCATATATATGGAGTGTTTATCCTGTCCCATACTAGGAAAATTCCTCTACCACTTCCAAGGTTGTAAACTCCTGAGCATATTATTCACAGATTTTATTAGTCTACTCCTCTAATTGTGTCTTACTTTGGGGGAAGGAAATGTCAAGGAATTGTTCTGGATGAGAGTGGGAAGATTTTGTTTAGCACATATTTGCATACACATTGGTTTTATTTTTCTATTTTACATTTGATATACTTAATCCCTGACACTAACACATACCCTACTAGATTCTGAATACTAATCCTAATATGATGGAGAAAAATAACCGAAACAGAATAGAAATACAAGCAGTTCAGAGGAGGCACGTTGTATACTTGGACTTGCCTTTTGCATTATATAGGGTAGGAGTTATAAATCTAGTAAATTTTTTGTTGAAATAGTTTTCCATGTGCTTTTAAAGTTAACAAATATGTGAATTCCTGTCTCCCTTTCTCTGTATTCTATTCAGCACATGTATTTTTATATGCACATATAGAATCCTACCTGGTATCACACGTACATTCTTGTGAGTTACATAACTTGGCAGATACAAAGTGTGAGAAGAGATCACTCCTCCTAAACGCTGTTTGAACTGAAAATTCAAACTATGGGTGAGCTTCCTAGTTGAAAAAAGTTATACATAAATCCATATCCAGTAAAATGAATATTTTTGGATCTGTGGATGATATGTATTTCACGGTGTAATTCGATTGGCATATATATTGCTAATTTTTAAAATCTGTGTGTGGTTATATATATATATATATATATATATATATATATATATATATATATTCTCTCCAGATATTTCAAAATATTTAATATATGTGTCTTATTATACACTCCCTAAATTCATTCATGAATATGTATGTGGATTCATAAAAAACTTTTCACAAGATTATTCTCAGAAATATTCATTCACCTGATATACGTATTTTTTTCCTAGTATTGAAAACTAACTTCAGTGAATGGTGCATATGAATCCTAATATTTCTACAGTAACTGATCCAGTTTCACATCAATGCAAGTAGATTCCTATGGGACATGATAAGTATTTTGAAGTTCATTTTTATTTCAACACTGGTACATTACTATTTCTTCAGTTTATGCACATTATAGGATATATATTTCATCCACAAGTTCACAAATTTATAGGCATATATTTCACTTTCAATCACTTTCTGCTTCAGAAAACACGTGTTCCGCCATGTTTCAAACTGGTCTTTTCATGAGACTTCTTTCAAAACACATTATTTTTGATTTCCATAATCACTTTTGAAGCAAAACTCACACACTCTTCATGATAAACCATAAGCCTAGGATTACAATTAGACGTATAACTAGTTGTTATGAATGATTCTATATCAATATATGATTTCTTGAGAGGCAAGATGGCCGCAAAGGGAGTGCAGTAACTCCGTGTACTGCGTCACTGTGAGGGAAAATGACGAGTTAGAACGGCTAAAAGCTATCTTGTTAGGAATTTCCAGCAAAATTGGGGTGCTCCAAAACCTAGTGGAAGGATTTTCATCGCAAGAGGATCAGCTTCAGGGGCTCAAATGCGAGCGATCTGTCCATCTGTATGGAGCGCTGCTTGTTCGGCAGATCACCCCATGGCTGGAGTCTGCGGCGCGCGCTGGGAAACGACAGGCTTGTGGCGCAGAGATACAGCGATCCTGATTCTGTGGGCTCCTGCCAGCTAGGCATTTGCTGAGCTCGGAGCTGAATTCTGGGTTGGAGACGGGGAAAGGAAACGGTCCAGTTTGGTTCTCCACACCGGTCAGACCACGGAGGAAGCCAGCGGCCACCATCTTGGAGAGCTGACGTCACCATCCTTGTTTTCGACTGTTTGCAGCTCTTTCAGCTATAGAACAGGTAATTTCAGGCTGACAATTGTCTGCATCTCGCAGACAAATTGCTCAGACTTAGTGATAAATAACCCACGGAAACTGCTTCTTGGAGCCTGCTCCTATCAGAACACGCACCGAGCCCGGAGTGTTGGAGTTCCGGCTCCCGGAGCTGCTCTGGCCCAGGGCTATAGAACCCGCGGAAACTGCTTCTTGGAGCCTGCTCCTGTCGGAGCATGCACCAAGTCCGGAGAGGCCGAATTCTGGCTCCCGGAACTGTTTTGGCCCAGTGATAAAGAACCCGCGGAAACTGTTTCTCGGTCCGGGTCCTGCTGAATACTGTGGAGGCCAGAGGGGCCGAACAGAGCCGCCGCCCGGGCCCGGAACAGGTCCAGCGACCTGCCGGCGTGGTAGTCAAGAAAACCCGGAGGCAGCGCTCGCACAGGAGCCGGCGGGAGCTGCGCTGCGCGGGACTCCCAGCTACTGCTCCCACCAGTGCTGACAACTGAGGTCTCTTGCACCGACTCGCCTCGGCGTGGGACTCACTGCTACCGCTCCCACCAGTGCTGACAACTTTGGTCTCTTGCACCAGATACGGGGGCGTGGCTACCAGAAGGTAAGCAAATTGACTGGGGGTTCTCAGCCCCAAGCTCTACAAACTTAGGGCCTGAGGGAGGCCAACAAGAAGAGTGTGCCCAGGCACTAATGAAACAGCTGCTCCACGCGTGTGCAAGGTAGGCGGAACTGTGAACACCGACAAAACAGGCCCAGTGAACCGCCAGACACATCCCTCCGGTTGGGGGAGGGGCAGAGCCGCCGGGCGCCTGCAAGGTAGGCAGACCCGCGACCCACCAGCAGAAAAGGCACAGCAATCCACAGAGCGGCATAGCCACCCCCCGAGCCTACAAGGTAGGCAGACCTGTGACCTACCAGCAGGTCATGCCCAAAAACCTGCGGAGGGGCACAGCTTCCCCACGAGCCTGCTAGGTAGGCTGAACCGTGACCACCAACAGAACAGGCCCAGCGGCCGGCCAGACACATCGCCCCGCCCCGGTTGGGGGAGGGGCAGAGCCGCCGGGCGCTTGCGAGTTAGGCATACCTGCGAATCACCAGCAGATCACGCCCAGCAACCGCTGAGCGGCAGAGCCACCCCCGGGCCTGCAAGGTAGGCACACTTGCCACCCACCGGCAGGTCAGGCCCAACAAACTGCGGAGGGGCACAGCTGCCCCACGAGCCTCCTAGGTAGGCAGAACCCTGACCACCGACAGAACAGGCCCAGAGGCCGGACAGATACATCGCCCCGCCCCGGTTGGGGGAGGGGCAGAGCAGCCGGGCTCCTGCAAGGTAGGCAGACCTGCGACTCACCAGCAGATCAGGCCCAGCAACTGCGGAGCGGCAGAGCCACCCCCGGGCCTGCAAGATAGGCGCACTTGCCACCCACCGGCAGGTCAGGCCCAAGAAACTGCAGAGGGGCACAGCTGCCCCACGAGCCTGCTAGGTAGGCAGAACCCTGACCACCAACAGAACAGGCTCAGAGGCCGGCCAGACACATTGCCCCACCCCGGTTGGGGGAGGGGCAGAGCCGCCAGGCGCCTGCAAGTTAGGCAGACCTGCATCTCACCAGCATATCAGGCCCAGCAACCCGGGGAGCGGCAGAGCCACCCCCGGGCCTGCAAGGTAGGCGCACTTGCCACCCACCGACAGGTCAGGCCCAGCAACTCTCAGAGAGACACAGCTGCTCCACGCGCGTGCAGGGTAGGCGGAACCGTGACCACCGACAAAAAAGGCCCAGTGGACCGCCAGACACATAGCTCCGGTTGGGGGAGGGGCAGAGCCGCCGGGTGCCTGCAAGGTAGGCGGACCCGCGACCCACCAGCAGAACAGGCACAGCAATCCACAGAGCGGCAGAGCCACCCCCCGAGCCTACAAGGTGGGCAGATCTGCGACCCACCGGCAGGTCAGGCCCAAAAACCTGCGGAGGGACACAGCTGCCCCACGTGCCTGCTAGGTAGGCTGAACCGTGACCACCAACGGAACAGGCCCAGCGGCCGGCCAGACACATCGCCCCGCCCCGGTTGGGGGAGGGGCAGAGCCGCCGGGCGCCTGCAAGTTAGGCAGACCTGCAACTCACCAGCAGATCAGGCCCAGTGACCCGCGGAGCGGCAGAGCCACCCCTGCGCCTGCAAGGTAGGCACACTTGCCATCCACCGGCAGGTCAGGCTCAGCAACTCTCAGAGGGACACAGCTGCTCCACGCGCGTGCAATGTAGGCAGAACCGTGACCACCGACAAAACAGGCCCAGTGGCCCGCCAGATACATCACCCCGGTTGGGGGAGGGGCAGAGCCGCCACCAGCGCCTTTTAGGGAGACAGACCTGCAACCGACAGACAGAACAGGCCTAGTGGCCAGCGGAGGGGCAAAACCACTGCTCACTCCTGCAAGGTAGGCGGACCTGTGACCACCGAAAGAACAGGCCCATCGAAAGTACAGGCACAGCGGCCTCCTGGCGTGGTAGGCACATTGCCTCAATTGAAGGGGGGGCAGAACCACCGCCAAATCCTGCAAGGGAGACGATGCAGCTATACAAAAGGAATATAAATATATAGGGGGAAAAATCAATAACACAACAGTTTCACCAAGCAGAAAGAAACGCGATCAGTATGAAAAGACAAGGAAAAAAAGGACCACAAGCAATGCAGGTCAATTCAACTTTAGAAGAGGTAATATCTGCAGCATATGGAATGTCAGATAAAGAATTCAGGATATACATGCTTCAGATGATCTGGAGTCTCAAGGAAGACATTAGACAGCAAAATCAGACAATGAAAGACCACTTCGACCACTTCGACAATGAATTACATAAACAAATCCAAGAAGCAAAAGATCAATTATTCAGGGAGATAGAGGTTATAAAAAACAAACAAACAGAAATCCTGGAAATGCAGGAAACAATAAACCAACTTAAAAACTCAATTGAGAATACTACCAGCAGAGTAGAACACTTAGAAGATAGAACATCAGACAATGAAGACAAAGTATTTCAACTGGAGAAGAACATAGACAGCTCAGCAAAGCTGTTAAGAAACCATGAGCAGAACATTCAAGAAATATGGGATAACATAAAGAGACCAAACTTAAGAGTCATTGGGATACAGGAAGGTATTGAGGTCCAAACCAAAGGAATGAGCAATCTATTCAACGAAATAATACGAGAAAACTTCCCAGACTTGAAGAATGAGACAGAATCCTAAATCCTAGAAGCCTACAGGACGCCGAATGTGCAAAATCATAAGAGATCCACACCTAGACACATTATAATGAAGATGCCCAAAATACAGAATAAGGAGAGAATTTTAAAAGCTACAAGAGAAAGAAAGCAGATTACATTTAGGGGTAAACCAATCAGGATAACAGCTGATCTTTTAACACAGACTCTGAAAGCTAGAAGATCCTGGAATAACATATTTCATACACTAAAAGAAAATGGGTTCCAACCAAGAATTGTGCATCCCGTGAAATAAGCTTCAGGATGGAAGATGAAATTAAAACCTTCCATGATAAACAAAAGTTAAAAGAATTTGCAGCTAGAAAACCATCTCTTCAAAACATCCTCGGCAAAATATTACAGGAAGAGGAAATGGAAAATGTCAATGAAAACCAACAGCGGGAGGTAGTACAGTAAGGGTGGGGGGAATAATCAAAGAGGAAAACAAACCATGTTTAGTAACATAAATAAACCAATATGGCTGGAAGAACACCCATATCTCAATAATAACCCTAAATGTTAATGCCTTAAACTCACCAATTAAGAGACACAGGCTAGTAGAATGGATCACAAAACAAGACCCAACAATATGCTGCCTTCAGGAGACGCATTTGATAGGAAAAGACATACTTAGATTGAAGGTGAAAGGTTGGGAAAAATCATATCACTCATATGGACTTCGGAAACAAGCAGGAGTGTCCATATTCAAATCAAATAAAATAGATTTCAAGCCAAAGTTAATCAAAAGGGATGAAGATGGACACTACATACTTCTCAAGGGAACCATACACCAACAAGACATAACAATCATAAATATATATGCCCCAAACAATGGTGCAGCTATGTTCATCAAACAAACACTTCTCAAGTTCAAGAGTCTAATAGACCACCATACAATAATCATGGGAGACTTCAACACACCTCTCTCACCACTGGACAGATCTTCCAAACAAAAGTTGAATAAGGAAACTATAGAGCTCAATAACACAATTAATAACCTAGACTTAATTGACATATATAGAATATACCACCCAACATCAAGCAGTTACACTTTTTTCTCAGCAGCACATGGATCCTTCTCAAAAATAGATCATATATTATGTCACAGGGCAACTCTTAGACAATATAAAGGAGTAGAGATAATACTATGCATCTTATCTGATCATAATGGAATGAAATTGAAAATTAACGATAAAAGAAGTAAGGAAAAATCATGCATCACTTGGAGAATGAACAATAGGTTACTGAATGATCAATGGGTTATAGAAGACATCAAGGAGGAAATTAAAAAATTCTTAAAGATAAATGAAAACACAGACACAACATATTGGAATCTATGGGACACATTGAAAGCAGTTCTAAGAGGAAAATTTATTGCTTGGATTTCATTCCTTAAAAAAAGAAAAAACCAACAAATAAATGATCTAATACTTCAACTAAAAATCCTAGAAAAAGAAGAGAAAATCAACAGCAAAAGAAGTAGAAGACAAGAAATAATTAAAATCAGAGCTGAAATTAATGAAATCGAAACGAAAGAAACAATAGAAAAAATTGACAAAACTAAAAGTTGGTTCTTTGAGAAAATAAAAAATATGGACAGACCCTTAGCCACGCTAACGAAGAAAAGAAGAGAGAGAACTCATATTACCAGCATACGGGATGAAAAAGGCAATATCACAACAGACACTTCAGAAATACAGAAGATTATCAGAAATTATTTTGAATCCTTATACTCCAACAAAATAGAAGATAGTGAAGACATCGATAAATTTCTTAAGTTATATGATTTGCCCAGATTGAGTCAGGAGGATATTGACAACCTAAACAGACCAATATCAATTGAGGAAATAGAAGATACCATCAAAAGACTACCAACTAAGAAAAGCCCAGGACCGGATGGGTATACAGCAGAGTTTTACAAAACCTTTAAAGAGGAACTAATACCAATACTTTTCAAGCTATTTCAGGAAATAGAAAAAGAGGGAGAACTTCCAAATTCATTCTATGAGGCCAACATCACCCTGATTCCTAAATCAGACAAAGACACTTCAAAGAAAGAAAACTACAGAAAAATATCTCTAATGAACCTAGATGCAAAAATCCTCAATAAACTTCTGGCGAACCGGATACAAAAACATATCAAAAAAATTGTGCAACATGATCTGGTAGGATTTATCCCTGGGATGCAAGGTTGGTTCAATATACGGAAATCAATAAATGTTATTCACCACATCAATAGGCTTAAAAATAAGAACCATATGATCATCTCGATAGATGCGGAAAAAGCATTCGACAAAGTAGAGCATCCCTTTATATTCAAAACTCTAGAAAAACTAGGGATAACAGGAACATACCTCAATATTGTAAAAGCAATCCATGCTAAGCCTCAGGCTAGCATCATTCTGAATGGAGAAAAACTGAAGGCATTCCCTCTAAAATCTGGAACAAGACAGGGATTCCCTCTCTCACCACTTCTGTTCAACATAGTTCTCGAATCACTGGCCAGAGCAATTAGACAGACGAAAGAAAATAAAGGCATAAAAATAGAAAAGAAGAACTCAAATTATAACTATTTGCAGATGACATGATTCAATACCTTGCAGACCCAAAAGGGTCTACAAAGAAACTATTAGAGCTAATAAATGAATTCAGCAAAGTGGCAGGCTATAAAATCAACACGCATAAATCAAAGACATTCCTGTATATCAGTGACAAATCCTCTGAAATGGAAATGAGGACAACCACCCCATTCACAATATCCTAAATAAAAGTAAAATACTTGGGAATCAACCTAACAAAAGAGGTGAAAGACTTATACAATGAAAACTACAGAACCCTAAAGAAAGAAATAGAAGAAGATCTTAGAAGATGGAAAAATATACCCTGTTCATGGATAGGTAGAAGTAACAACATCAAAATGGCGATATTACCAAAAGTTCTCTATAGGTTTAATCCAATGCCAATCAAAATCCCAACGGCATTTCTTGTAGAAATAGAGAAAGCAATCATGAAATTCATATGGAAAAATAAAAGACCCAGAATAGCAAAAACAATGCTAAGCAGGAAGTGTGAATCAGGCGGGATAGCTATACCAGACTTCAAATTATACTACAGAGCAATAGTAACAAAAACACCATGGTACTGGTAACAAAACCGGTGGGTGGACCAATGGTACAGAATAGAGGACACAGAAGCCAATCCACAAAACTACAACTATCTTATATTCGATAAAGGGGCTAAAAGCATGCAATGGAAGAAGGATAGCATCTTCAACAAATGGTGTTGCGAAAACTGGAAATCCATTTGCAACAAAATGAAACTGAATCCCTTTCTCTCGCCATGCACAAAATTTAACTCAAAGTGGATCAAGGAACTTGATATCAAATCAGAGACATGGCATTTGATAGAAGAAAAAGTTGGCTATGATCTACATACTGTGGGGTCGGGCTCCAAATTCCTCAATAGGACACCCATAGCACAACAGTTAATAACTAGAATCAACAAATGGGACTTACTCAAACTAAAAAGTTTTTTCTCAGCAAAAGAAACAATAAGAGAGGTAAATAGGGAGCCTACGTCCTGGGAACAAATCTTTACTCCTCACACTTCAGACAGAGCCATAATATCCAGAATATACAAAGAACTAAAAAAATTAGACAATGAGATAACGAATAACCCAATCAACAAATGGGCCTAGGACCTGAAAAGAAATTTCTCAGAGGAGGACATACAATCAATCAACAAGTATATGAAAAAATGCTCACCATCTCTAGCAGTCAGAGAAATGCAAATCAAAACCACCCTAAGATACCATCTCACTCCAGTAAGATTGGCAGCCATTAGGAAGTCAAACAGCATCAAGTGCTGGCGACGATGTGGGGAAAAGGGTACTCTTGTACATTGCTGGTGGGACTGCAAATTGGTGCGGCCAATTTGGAAAGCAGTATGGAGATTTCTTGGAAAGCTCGGAATGGAACCACCATTTGATCCAGCTATTCCCCTACTCGGTCTATTCCCTAAAGACCTAAAAAGAGCACACTATAGGGACACTGCTACATCCATGTTCATAGCAGCACAATTCACAATAGCAAGACTGTGGAACCAACCTAGATGCCCTTCAATAGACGAATGGATAAAAAAAATGTGGCATTTATACACAATGGAGTATTACTCTGTATTAAGAAATGACAAAATCATAGAATTTGGAGGGAAATGGATGGCATTAGAGCAGATTATGCTAAGTGAAGCTAGCCAATCCTTTAAAAACAAATGCCAAATGTCTTCTTTGATTTAAGGAGAGTAACTAAGAACAGAGTAGGGACAAAGAGCATGAGAAGAAGATTAACATTAAACAGGGATGAGAGGTGGGAGGGAATGGGAGAGAGAAGGGAAATTGCATGTATATGGAAGGAGACCCTTAGGGGTATACAAAATTACATACAAGAGGATGTGAGGGGAAAGGAGGAAAATATAAGGGGGAGAAATGAACTACAGTAGAGGGGGTAGAGAGAGAAGAGGGGAGGGGAGGGGGAAGGGGGATAGTAGAGGATAGAAAAGGCAGCAGAATACAACAGACACCAGAATGGCAATATGTAAATCAATGGTTCTGCAACTGATGTGATTCTGCAATCTGTATATGGGGTAAAAATGGGAGCTCATATCCCACTTGAATCAAAGTGTGAAATATGATATATCAAGAACTATGTAATGTTTTGAACAACCTACAATAAAAATTAATTAAAAAAATATATGATTTCTTATATATTTTCAGATATCAATTCAATACATTATTTAAAGGGGAACCAGTTATATTATTTATTAACTGTATGATCTATTCATGCATTATCTCTATATTCATAGACACAGGGTACACCTATTTTTACCCTCAATACTAATTTATACGTTTTCAAAATATTCCTCAAAAAATGGTGGAAGAAATACTCATGTCACCTGATCTATGTATACATTTTATCACAGTAATATTCTGGAGAAAAAAATCAAAGGTCACCCTTAAGTTTGTACCAAAGCCTAAATGGAAAGTGAGCATGGATTACTAAAACCTTCCATGTCCAGGTGGCCTAATGCTCTCAAATGTCAATCTTATTGGTGACTACATTTTTGTTTCTTCCTAAGATTATATATTCAACCTCAAGCCTGTTGAAAATGTCTAATCCTATCACTCACTTTATACTTTGCCTGATTTAGTAATGTCTCTATTTATATCTATTTTCCTACATATTTTCCCCTGTTCATCATTGTGACTGACTCTTCACTTGTGCTGACATTTACATTCACTGTCTACCTGAAACCCTATTGCTTAAGAACTTTTGGTCTAAATCCTATTCTCACTCTTCTTTGTAAACTTACTGACTATCTTCCTAATCCTACAGACTATCCCTTTTTGAGTGGATGTTCTCTTCGACATTCAATCATCCAAGGTACAAGCTCCTATGCCATTGTATATAGATTTATCTGAGACATTTTTGCAGAAAATAATTCAAAGCTAAGTGTACCAATTAAGGGCCCAATGCCCTTCTGGACTTCATATCTTCCCTAGATTTCTGTTTTTATACTTATATTTCACCTATATATTCTTGTAAATATCATAGTTTCCCAATACCATTATTCGTCATGCAGAAGGATTCCTAACCCCAAATTGAACATGTTACTAACCCAAACCATACATTGTTCTCTCAATCGAACTTTACAGAACAGCAGGGACAGGGTTGCTCTTAAAATACAGGAATGTAGGGCATGTTCCACCTGTTGAGAACATCAAAGGTCCATGCAGAAATGATCCCTTGAGAAGATGTAGGCAGCTACGAAAGACCTGAGAGAGAAAAGTCATCTTCTATGGCAAACAACCTTGTCAGCATGAAGGGATGTCTATGAATCAGCCTCTCTCTTCTTAATGTAGAGAAGATGGACCAAAACAGTGCTAGGTGGAGAGCTGTTCCTGGGTGCCCATGGTTTATATACCATTCTAACTTGTGAAAGTGTCACAGGAAGTAGGGGCAGCCTCCATCTCATGGGACTCTTGAAAGCAACTGTTAGGACAAAGTGGTTGTCAAGGCAATGACCTCATTCAGTTCCTGAAGAAGTGATCTACCTCACTTCCTTGGTGATGGAACTCTCTTAACTTGGGATCCAGGAAGCCAGGCACCCGGAGCCAGTCCAGTCCCAGACCCAGTAGGCTCACTTGTTTGAATTTACCAAGGAGAGTGTCAGTCTTTCTTGGTACCTACAGATGTGAGGATGGCCAAATACCAGGAGAGCTCTGCATAGGGGCCTTTCCTGAGAAAGTAGGTAGTGGTTCACCGCAGGCTCCTGACAACTTCACAGAGTTGGCCAAGGAGACCAGATCTGAGATAGGACAGGCCATTTTGGGGAAACATAGTATGGCCCACCACTCAGAGGAAACTCCGGATAGTCACAGAGTTACATGGGGGAAGGAGGTGTCTATGTGGGGTGGGTGTGATTTTGTGGTTTTGTCTCATGATCTGAGAATAGGTAGGAAAGACGGTTTGTTTGATTTGGAGTGGTCTTCTTCTAGTAAGTCGTTGGACAAGGCAAGTGTTTCTATTTCTGTGTATCCCACTGTGTCCGTGGTTGTAGACATTAGAAAATAGAATGCAACAATTGATATGTCCTGTATAGTAGAAAGATTCCCGGCATTCATCCTGCCCAATTTATGAATGGACTGCAGCTTGCCTTATCCATGGGCAACACCTGCTACCTTCCTAAGTTCCTGTTTCTTCCAGAATTCTCACCACTCTCCAGAATAGTCTCATGGTTTTGTGTCCAAAATATGTACCACCTCCAAGCTCTGTGACATTGCCATGTCCTGGATAGCTGAAGGGAATGGCGAGCATCTCAGAAAACTCAGATATCAGTGTGACCAAGAAAGTCTCAGTGGAGAAACCATGCTTTCGGCCTTTTGCTTATCAATTGTTCTGTTTCCCTGAATGTCAGGAAGGTCTTTGCCTCAGGCCACCCCTTTGTGAAGCCTGAAGAAAACAGTTTTCAAATGGAAATGAATGGGCATCACCTGTGGCTCTTTGCTTAATTGCTTTGCAAAGGGATGTGTCTGAATCAGCCTCTTGGCCCTGTGTGAGGTTGTGGCTTAGATTCTCAGCACCTGATGGATGTAAAGAGAGATCCCATGTGTGCATCCAAAACCAAAATGGCCAAAAGAGCAATTATTGTGAATGAAGTCTCTCGCATTCATTTGTAAGGTTCCTGACCACCATCAAGTGAGAATACGGATCCTTTGGTTCAAATGAGTTATGCACAGCCCTGCAGAGGCTAACCCATAGGTTTTTGGGTTTTCTCATGGCTCCAAATCATATAAAGAATCTATACCTGACAGTCAGTAGGCCTCAAATTGGAGATGCAGAGCAGTATTAACAGCTGGCCTATCTGATCACTCCTGGTTCACCGGATGGGTGTCCAGGCCACCTTGACTTTAGGCAAATGAGGGGCAAGGGAGCTTATTTTTGACACTGTCTTGGGCTGCACCCCTCATGAAAAACTCCAGCCAGAGGTTATGATATGTGTCTATATGGAAGAAGATGAGGGCCATGTGGGAGTGTTTGGTTTTAATTGTGGTCATTTGTTTGGCGGTTGGAAGAGATAACTGGATCCACCTGGGCTTGAATTCTGGCATGATTCCTCTTAGAGACTGAGTTCTGGAATTTACTTCAAAGAAGTATTGCCATGAAATGTGTTGGGATTTTAGGAGGCCACGCATGAGATGTGCCCTTGAAAACTGAGATCGAGGGCCAGGGTGTCTTTCCACAGTGCAGTGAGAATCTCAGCCAGGATATCACATGATTTTATTTTGAAATACTTGGCAGCCATAATTGAGAGTCTAAACACAAATGGAACTCATATTGTAGACCTCAATGATCCTGGCTTCATGTGACCTTTTGGCCACTTTTTGGGAAGCCTTGCCTGTGAGATTTCTCCAGAGATTTCATTTAAATGAGCTTCCTCACCACATAATGGTTCCTGCATTAATTGAAACGCACAGTGACTCCAACTTCATCCTTCAAAAATGGCTAAATAAATACTATCAAATTTCTGAAATTCCCATTACCAGGTGGCACTGGAGAACCTTTGGATATCCTGTTGCTGAACATGAGTGAAATAATTCCCCATGCAATGACACTTCACCGGGAGAATTCCAATTTTATTGCTAAAAGCTGTGTGCTTATATAGAACTAAGGGGGAGATGGTATGGCTTAGATAAATGGCAGCAACCCGTTTATTGACAAGTTCTTTCAAATATCAGCTCCAGAGCCCAGGAATTAGTTCTCATTGGGGCTAAGGTTCCCCACAAGCGAGATTTGAAATTGGCGCTGGCGGGAGAGTTCACAAGGGCGGGAACTTTTTGCGCCACTGCAGAAATGAAGAAGGTAGGAAGAAGAAGTCCTTAGGCGCCATGTTGGGGTTTTTCTCTGGGGTATGGCTGCCATTTATACTTTTCCCAACATTCCACACTTTTTGTTTTCTTAGGAAGTGGGGCGTCGTTTGTCAGATCTGGCTGCTTCCTGCTGTGTGGGGGTGGTGTGGGGCCTAGAAAGAGAAGTGGAGGAATGCTCAGGGGGCAGGTATGGGGAAATCATTGCAGTCAGAAATAAAACCCAGTGGCTATAGACAGCTATTTTCATAGGGGTGAAGTCAATGAATGTTCCCTGAAGCCAAAGATGTCGATGGCATGGAACCAGTCCTGGATGGAAGAGATTGTTGGTATCAGCCACTGGTCCTGTAACAGAGACTCAAGGAAATACTGGAAGCGTTGCCTGGACATGGTGTCGCCAGCACCTGAAGAAGATCAGAGCGAATAAAAACAGAATGAAGATAAAAATTAAAGCAAATGTCAATTTTTGGCAGAAGTTCCATGTGGGGGGACTGACACAGAAGAGGCCAAGGGCCATGAGAAAGCTTAGAAGGTGGTAAAGACTATGAATCCAGGATGGCAGATTAAGAGGTTCTCCGAGCTCGTTGTCTCCTGCTGTCTAATACCCGTTGCATTCCATCATGCCTGGTAGTGAGCTTCATCACTGAGTGAACTGTTCTCTTGGAGATGTTGGGGATTCATCGGTCATCAGAGGCTGGTAGTGCCTAAGCAAAAGCTGGTTGAAAGTTTGATTAGGAATTTTATGCAGTTGGGTTTGAAGGCACTTCATTATGCAGGGCAAGAGAGCACAAAAAAGGAGCATCCGAATAATTGGCCCCAAGATATGTAGTAAGTACATGGCAAGATAGGATTGGAAGAACCCCGTTATGGGATTGGAGGAGGTAGGTTTGAGCAATTGGGTCGATAATTCCTGCAATTTAACAACATTTTTTTATTAGCCCAGATTCATTAACATAATAGCAAAATTCCTCTCTGAGGAATAGGCATGTAACCCCTTTTTCTGCAGTGAGAAGATCAATTGCCCTTTGGTTCTGTAAAGCCACTTGTGCCAATGAAGTAACCTCCCGCTGCAAGGAACCCAGAGACTCAGCCATGGTATTGAGTGTTTCCTGCAGTTTATGTTGAAGGTCATTGGATCCCATAGAGCATGACCTATAGCTCCACCAGAGAGTCCGAGACCCGTCACTGAGGTTGTTAAAATGAGGCCTACCAGAACCGGCAGAAAGACTACCCTACGGGTGCGGGAAGGTAGGGCCAACTGTCAGAATTCGGTGGGAGTATACAAAGATAGCTGAGGAACTACAGTAACCAAGAAACAGGCGCCAGAGACATTGATGGTTGAGGTACTTAAAGACCCATTACACCAGAGGAAATGTCCAGGTTGCATAAACACAGGGCTCTATGGGGTGCTGTAGCTCAAGGAACAAATGGGTAAAGGATTCATTATTGGCAGGTGGAAACAGATGAAAGGAAATAAAGTATTGGTGGAATAACTTTCCCACAGTGGGATACGTGTCACAGGTAGGGGTTGTCCTTTTTAGAGAAATTGTAGGGTTTTGCTGGAATATTTCCTGCCGCTAATGGGACTGCTGCTAGAAGTGGACGACTAAGTGAAGCACAGAGAAAGCACTGAGAAGTAGGCACAGAAAGAGGGGTGGAGTTTAATAATCAAAAAGTTTGGTGTAGCAAATTGAGCCATGTGGGAGGGGGACCTGAGAGGGTTGAAGGCTCTGAATCCTCTTTGGATGAGCTATGGATATGATCTCGAAGTTTTGATTCTGAGTCCTTAATGTGTTCGACTACCTGAATGGTTGCCTTAGGTTGCGTAATCAGGGTGCGGCCAATAGTCATCCACCCTGTGGGTCTGACTGAGGTTGTCCGAGCATAGACAGCAAACTCAACATAGCCCCATCGTTTGGCCTTGGGGTCAGGTTTATCTAAAGTATACCATCCATTGTTACTGGATGAAGAGCCTTTATGCCACTTTATGTAACTAGAAGTCCACCCTTCAGGGTAACCAAATGAGTAGTAAGAATAGCTACCACGTTCATCATGGAACATGCATGACCAATAGGGGCACCAATTATAAATCTCAGGCCACCAATGACAATAGTCTTTTGTTTGATCAAAAAGGAAGCAAATGAAAGGCCAGTTCCAGCTACCAGGGACGAAGGTCCTTGAAGGTGACAATTTTAGGGAAATAGAGGTGCAGTTGTGGATGAAGCAAGTAGTTGCATCCACTGTGCAGACCTTCTGCATGCCATGTTCTGAGTATCGTTCCCGAAAAGTGAATAAATGCATGGTAGGTGAGGAGGGTAAAGACCAGTCCTGACAGAGCACAGAAAATAAGCAGAGCACAAAAAACAAGCAGTTAGAGAAGACTAGGGTGTTGGGAGAGCTCATTGTGCCTTCTTTAAGAGGAATTGGGCTGCAAGGAAAACCGTGTGAGCCACAACTAAAATGGGTGAGATGGGTATGGAGAGCAGGAGTAAAGGGGAGGTTCAGTAGGTGATTCTTGGAGTTCCTCTGGGGTGGCCCTGTCTTCAGCAGGTGGGGCCTCCTGGTGATGTGGCTTCAACCTAGACATGTGAATCCAGGGAGTGAGACAGTTGTCTGGTAAGGAGAGTTTGGCGGCGGTAAGGGTAAAGAGAATGAAAGGATAGGGGCCTTCCCATTTTGCGGCAAGAGTCCCTTTCTCCTCTGGGGTGTTATAATAGACTAGACTAACAGGTGTTAAGGGAGGAGTGTTTGGAGAGGAGACTGGGTCCGGAAGAAGCCAGTCCTGATATTTCCAGAGTTCCGAGCGGAGATGGAGCAAGAGAGGCAAAGACAAATCTCGGGTGAGAGGTCCTTGTGAAATGACCAACCCAGGGGTTATAAGAGGTCTTCCATACATTATCTCAAAAGGAGACAGTAAAGATGGTTTCTTAGGGAGAGCTCTGATTCGAAGCAAAGCCAAGGGAAGGAGTTTGACCCAGTCTATGTTTAATTCCATTGTCAATTTGGTAAGGACTTCCTTTAGAGTACGATTTACCCTTTCCACATTCCCTGAAGCCTGGGGGAAATATGGACAGTTGAAATGCCACTTGAAGGAGAGGGCTTGAGAGACCTTTTGTGTGATCCTAGAAGTAAACTCAGGGCCATTGTCATATTGTAGGGAAGTGGGCATACCAAACCTGGGGATTATGTCTGTCAGTAAGATTGAAGCTAAAGTGGAAGCCTTTTTATTGGAAGTGGGAAATGCCTCAACCAAACCAGAGAAAGTCTCCACAAAGACAAGGAGGTATTTAGTGTGCCATACTGTGGGCATGTTGGTGAAGTCTACCTGCCAGTCAGCAGAGGGAATGTGTCCCCGGGCTTGTTGGGAAGGGAAACGTTTGGGCCTTAAAGGAGTATGAGTGTTGGTCCGCTGACAGATCTGACAATTAGAGGCTATATTCTGTAGCATGGCTTGTCAGAGGGAGTGAGGAAGAAGAAATTGTGTAAAAAGAGGGTCAAAGACTGAGAATTGGAAAGGAATAGAGTATGAAGGAACTTGAAAAGATGCTTGTTCTTACTGAAAGAAGTAGGGGCTTCAGATGAGCTGTCTAAAGTGGCCATTATATGTCCACCATGGGGGCCATGATTGGAAGTGGTAGCAGCCATTCGTGCCACCTGGTCAGCTTTGGCATTGCCCTCAGTGATAAGAGAGCCGTCCTTCTGATGGGACCTACAATGGAAATCTCCCAACTGGGTGGGTAAGTGGGAGGCCTCTATCAGATTGGTTATAAGAGCTGAATTAGTGATCGCATTACCTTTGGTGGTAAGTAGGCCTCGCTTCTTTCAAATTGCAGCATGGGATAATAAGATATGGAAGACATATTTTGAATCAGTTTAGAGGGTGAGGGATTTGCCTTGTGCTAGAAGGCAGGCACGAGTGGATGCTATAAAATCAGCCTGCTGGTCTGTAGTTCCTGAAGGCAAAACTTTGGCCTCTATAATCTCAGTGGCTGAAAATACAGCGTATCCAGAGTAATGAGTTCCATTTTGCCTAAAGGAACTGCTGTCAGTAAACCAGATAAGGTCAGGCTTGGTGAGTGGTCTCTCAGAAATGGAAGAATGACAGGGGAGGAAATCATCTAAGTTTTCCAAGCAATTATGAGTTGGTGTGTGAGACATGGGAGTCATTGGGAGCAGTGAGGCAGGGTTCAGTGCAGAGCAGGGGAGGAAAATAATATTAGGGTTTTCCAGAAAGGAAGTGAGGAGCGACAGAACTCTGGATGTAGGGAGGGTTTGAAGGCCCTTTTAAGGTAAAAGATCTTTCAAGTGATGTGGGGAGTAGATAGTTCAAGGGGCCCCAAAAGTCAGATTAGAGGCTTCTTTGTGTAAAATTTGTCCAGTAGCCAGAGCTCTTAAGCAAGGGGCCCACCCACGGATGGAAAATAAGAAACCATGTCCTCCAGGTCACATAGATGCAGACCCAGGTTTATGGTTTCACTAGAAAGGACGCTAAAGCACGTGACAACAACATATATTTCAAGTGCCCAACCTCACAGGCAGTATCTCAAGAAGTCTCTAGGACAACAGACCTCCATGCTTTTGAAGTGTTTACCCTGTCCCTTACTTTTGGAAACTCCTCTAACACTTCCAAGGTTGTGAACTCCTGATTGCATTCCATTCCAGATATGTATTCATGGATTTTCTAACTCTTCTCCTCTAATTGTGTCTTACATTTGGTGAAGGTGTTGTCAAGGTATTGTTCTGGATGAGAGTGGGAAGATTTTCGTGTAGCACATATTTACATACACATTGGATTCATTTTCCAATTTTCCATTCGAAATACTGAATCCCTGTCAGTAACCCATACCCTAATAGACTCTGACTACTAATCCTAATATGATGGAGACAAATAACCCAAACATAATATTAATACAAGCAGTTCAGAGGAGGCATGGTGTATAGTTGGTCTTGCCTTTTGCATGATATAGTGTAGGAGTTATAAATCTTGTCAATTGTTTGTTGAAATAGTACTCCATGTGTTTTTAAAGTTAACACATATGTGAATTTCTGTCTCCTTTTTTCTGTAGCCAATTCAGCACATGTATTTTTATATGAACATATAAAATCATACCTGGTATCACACGTACATTTTTGTGAGGTGGCTAACTTGGGAGAAACAAAGTATGAGAAGAGATCACCCCTCCTAAACGCTTTTGGAACTGAAAATTCAAACTATGAGTGAGATTTTTAGTTGAACAACATTATACATAAATCCATGTTCAGTAAAATTAATATTTTTGGATCGGTGGATGATATATATTTCACGATGAATTTTGATTGGCATATATATTGATACTTCCTAATGTTTCTCTGTGATATATATATTTCCAAATATAAAATATATGTGTCTTATTATACACTCCCTTAATAATTCACTCATGCTCATTTATGTGGTTTTATAATCAAATTTTCATACGATTATTTTCAGAAATATTCATCCACCTGAAATACATATTTGTTTTTTAGTACTGAAAACTCACTTCACTGAATGGTGCAAACAAATCCTTATATTTCTACAGTAACTGACCCAATTTAACATCAATGCATGTAGATTCCAATGGGGCATGATGTGTATTTTGACGTTCATTTTATTTAACAATGGTACATTACTATTTCTTCAGTTTTTGTACATCATAGAATAAACATTTCATCCATAAGTTCACAAATTTAAAGACATTTGAAACACATTCAATCACTTCCTGCTTCAGTACACATGTATTCCTCCTTGCTTTTGACTGGTCATTTCATGAGACTTCTTTCCAAACACATTATTTTCGATTTCCATAATCAATTTTGAAGCAAAACTCACACACTTTATGATAAACCACAACCCTAATATTACCATTAGATGTATAACTTGTTGGAATGAATGTATGTATATCAATATAACATTTACTGTGTATTTTCAGATATCAATTTATTCCAATTTCTAAAGTTGGAATCAGTTATATTATATATTCACACATGGTACACCTATTTGTGCCCCCAATACTAATTTATATCTCTTCTAAATATTGCTCCCAGAAATGGTGCAAGAAATACTCATGTCACCTGATCTACATATACATTTTATCACAGTAATATTCTGGCCACAAAATGCAAAGTCACACTTACAATTGTACCAAAGCCTAAATGGAATGTGAGTATGGATTATGAAAATCACCCATGTCCATGTTGCCTAATGCTCTCAAATGTCAATCCTATTGGTGACTACATATTTGTTTCTTCCTAAGATTATGTATTCAACCTCAAGCCTGTTGAAAATGTCTAATCCTATCAATCACTTCATCATTTGCCTGATTTCCTAATGTCTCTAATGATATCTGCTTTCCTACATATTTTCCCCAGTTCATCATTGTGACTGACTCTTCAAATGTGCTGACATTTACATTTTCTGTCTACCTGAAACCCTATTGCTAAAGAACTTTTTGTCCAAATCCTATACTGACTCTTTTTTCTAATCCTATCAAGTATCTTCCTAATCCTACCAACTATCCTTTTTTGACTGGATGTTCTCTTCGACATTCAGTTATCCAAGGTACAAGGTCCTATGCCATTATGTATAGATTTATCTGAGACACATGTGCACAACATAATTCACAGTAAAGTATCCCAATCAAGGATCCAATGCCCTTTTGGGCTTCAAATCTTACCTAGATTTGTGTTTTCATACATATATTTCACCTCTATATATCCTTATAAATATTGCAGGTTCCCAATACCATTATTCATGCAGCAGAATGATTCCTAACCCAAATCAATCATGTTATTAACCCTAACCATACTTTGTTTCCTCAACCTAACTTTACAGAAAAGCAAGGACAAAGTTGGTCTTATATAGAAATGTAAGAGATCTTCCACCTGCTGAGAACCTCAAAGGTCCATGCAGAAGTGAACCCTGGGGAAGATATAGAAAGCTATGAAGGACCTGAGAGAGCTAAAGTCATCTTTCATGACAAAAAAAAAAAAAAAAAAAAACAGGTCAGGACGAAGGGGTGTGTCTGAAGCAGTCTCTCTCTTCTTAATGTAGAGAAGATGGACCAAACCAGGCCTGTGTGGAGAGCTGTTTACCGGTGCCTATGTTTGATATACCATTCTTACTTGTGAAAGTGTCACAGGAAGTAGGGGCAGCCTCCATCTATTGGGACACTTGGAAGCAACTGTTAGGACAAAGATGTTGCCAAGGCAGTGACCTCATTCAGTTCTTGAAGGAAGTGACCTATATAACTTTCTTGGTGATGGAACTCTCTGAACTTGGGATCCAGGAAGCCAGGCACCCAGAGTCATTCCCAGTCCCAGTCCCAGTGGCCACACATGTTTGGATTTACCAAGGACAGAATCGGTCTTTCTGTGTAACTACTGATGTGAGGATGGCCAAATTCCAGGAGAGCTCTGAAGAGGGGCCTTTCCTGAGAAAGCAGGTAGTGTCTCACTACTGGCACCTGACAACTTCACAGTGTTGGCCAAGGAGACCAGATATGACATAGGACAGCCCATTTCGGGGAAACGTAGTATGTCCCATCAGTCAGAGGACACTCCGGATAGTCACAGACCTACTTGGGGGAAGGAGTTGACTTTGTGGGTGTGCGTGTGAGTTTGTGGTTTTGTCTCATGATCTGAGAATATATAGGAAAGTCGGTTTGTTTGATTTGGAGTGGACTGTTTCTAGTAAGTCTTTTGACAATGCGAGTGTTTCTATGTCTGTTTATTCCACTGTTTCCGTGGTTGTAGACATTAGAAAAGAGAATGCATCAATGGATGTGTCCTGTCTAGTAGAAAACTTCACAGCATTCATCCTGCCCAATTTATGAATGGACTGTGGCTTGCCTAATGGATGGGCAACAACTACTATCTTCCTAAGTTCCTGTATGTCTTCTTGAATTCTGGCCACTCTCCAGAATAGGTTCAGGGTTTTGTGTCCACGATATGTACCACCTCCAAGCTCTGTGACATGCCCATGTACTGGATAGCTGAAGGGAATGGGATCATCTCAGAAAACTCAGATATCATTCGAGAAACCCTGCAATGGGCCATTTGCTTACCTATTGTTCTGTTGCCCTGAATGTCAGAAAGGTCTTTGCCTCAGGCCACTCCTTTGTGAAGCCTGAAGGAAACGGTTTTCAATGGGAATTAATGGGCATCACCTGTTGCTCTTTGCTTAATTGCTTTGGAAAGGAATGTGTCTGCATCAGACTCTTGGCCATGTGTGAGGCTGTTGCATAGATTCTCAGCACCTGATGGATCTAAAGAAAGTTCCCACGTGTGCTTCCAAAACCAAAATGGCCAAAAAAGCAGTCATTGTGTACGAAGTCTCTCGCCTTCCTCTGTAACGTTCCTAACCTCCATCAAGTGAAAATAAGGATCCTTTGTGTCAAATGAGTTCTCAAAACCCTGCAGATGATAGCCCATATGTGCTTGGGTTTTCTCATGATTCCAATTCACATAAAGAGTCTATACCCAAGAGTCAGTAGGCCTCAAATTGGAGAAGCAGAGCAGTATTTATGGCAGGCTTATTTGATCACTCCTGGTTCTCAGGAAGGGTGTCCAGGCAACCCTGACTTTAGGCAAATTAGGGGCAAGGGAGTTTATTTTGTACACTGTCTTGGGCTGAGCCCCTCATGGAAACCTCCAGCCACAGGTTATGATGAGTGTCTATGTGGAAGAAGATGAGGGCCTTGTGGGAGTGTTTTGGTTTTAATTGTGGTCATTTGTGTAGTGCTTGGAAGTGATGACAGGGTCTACCTGGGCTTGAACTCTGGTGTGATTCCCCTTAGAGTCTGAGTTCTGGAACTGATCTCAGAGAAATATTGCCATGAACTGTGTTCAGATTTTAGGAGGCCATGCATTGGATTTCCCCTTGGAAACTGAGATCAAAAAAGAAGGGTGACTTTCCACAGAGCCTTGGAATCTCAGCTAAGATATCACATGATTTTATTCTGAAAGATGTGGCAGCCATAGTTGACAGTCAGAACACCCATGGACGTCACATTGAAGACCTCAATGGGCCTGGCTTCATGTGACCTTTTGACCACTCTATGGGATGACTTGCCTGTGAGATTTCTCCAGAGATTTCATTGAAATGAGTTTCCTCACCATTTAATGGTTCCTGAAAGAACTGAAACCCACAATGCCTCCAACTTCATCCATGAAAAATGGCTAAATAAATACAATAAAATTTTTGAAATTCCCTTAACCAGGTGGCACTGGAGAACCTATGGATGTCTTTTTCCTGATCATGAGTGTACAAGAGAATGCCATGATTGACGGGGTTTCATGAAAATGGTGTAGAACAAAGATGCCAGTAAGTTGGACCCTGCTGAGTAGTGGGCCTATTGCAGTGGTGGGCAGGTGTGCGATAATACATCTGTGGTGTGGCCAGGAGGATTTTCCATTGCCTTCAAAATGGCTTGTGACTGATATGGTGCAGCCAGCAGACCCTTCTTGTTACATGGAGAGGTTTCTGGGCAAAGTTCAGAGTCAGATTTCTATGGACAAATGGGCAAGCTTTGTGAGATAGAAGCCTGGTTGGTGCATTCTCTGTCACCACAAGTGACAGAACTCCCTCCAATACTGGGTCCCAGTTGAACTCGTTGTATTTCATGAAGCAAATACCAAACTCCCAGTGCAGCAGCAAGAAACACCACGAAAAGTGGAGGATGACCAAATGGCTTCACAGTTCACACGGGGAGACACTTAGCACCAAGTGGCCACAGTTTACCTACAAATACAAAATTCAGCACTGCTGCCTCATGTTCATTAGAATACAAGAAACCATGTCCTCCAGGTAACGTAGATGCAGACCCAGCTTTTATGGTGTCACTAGAAAGGAAGCTAAATCTCCTTACAACAACATATATTTCAAGTGCCCAACCTCAGAGGAAGTTTCTCAAGAAGTCTTTAGGCCGGCAGAGCTCCACGTCTTTGGAGTGTTTACCTGTTAGACCAGGACGCTAGAAAAGACCACTGACTCAAATTAAAATCAAATAAAATTAAGCTTATTATTTCCACCGGCCGTGCTGCCTCTCCCTCCCAAAATGGTGGGAACAAGACAGCATCCCCAGCTTTCCTACAGCCCAGTTTTATAGCCCAGAAAGTTACACAAAAGGGGGGTTACAGATAACAGAACTCTGATAAACATCACATTAAAGGTAGTTTACAATTTTTTTGCTGTCCCTACATCAGAATTCATGAGGACCATTAGAGCCTCAGAGAGGGTTGTTGTCTGGCCAGAGAAGGCAAATATTTATGATGTGTCACTAAAGTTTCTGAGAGGGTTGCTATCTGGTCAGAGAGCTGGGCATGCGTGAGTTCAAGGCGTGGGCAGGCATTCCACGCAGGTTCAGAATTTGAAGTAATTTATGGTAAAGCCAAAATTATCTTTTCATGGCTTTGTGGCATGATGGCTCCCAATTTTAATAAAAGATCAGGTTGGGTCTACAATTTCCCCCTTTTCTCTGTGTCCCTTTCATATCTTTGATAGATTATGGGAAGAGCACTGAGGAAATTTTAATCCCTCAGATAAGAGTCTCCAAATTTTTACAACTCACCCAAAACCGATCTCCCTGATTTTACCTGACTTAATTAATTATTTATATTGATAGTCTATTTATCTTTCTCTCCATTGTTGTAAAAAGAGTGGCATCACTAATTTTTTCTTCTTCTGTCCTGAGACAGGGTGACTCGAGTGGGCTCGTCGTGAGGGACATGAGTTGCCTATTAGAAGTCAGTTGAGAGACATGAGTTGCCCTTTAGAAGTCAGTTCGGTTTGAAGTCAGGTTGGGGAAGAACAGGTTGTAAAGTCATCTGTGAATGGATTCTTCTATGAGTGAAACAAAAACCATGAGTACTGAATAAATGTTGCAGCAGCTGGAACATGTCACTGTATAGAAATTCCCTCACCAGTCTTTAATATCCCCAATTATCAGGACTGTCAACTTAATATTTAACTTTAAGTGTTACAGTTGGCCCTCCCAATAAGACACAGTTTAATAATTTAATGTCATCTGATCTTGTAAAAATCCTTTTACTAGTATGACCTCTGCGTCTAATAGAGAAACCTTTAATTCTGTTACTCAGGGCTGGATAATCGTACTAGCAAACA
Organism: Callospermophilus lateralis; assembly: GCF_048772815.1. Taxonomy (NCBI): domain Eukaryota; kingdom Metazoa; phylum Chordata; class Mammalia; order Rodentia; family Sciuridae; genus Callospermophilus; species Callospermophilus lateralis. The sequence goes on along the minus strand of NW_027514387.1, from coordinate 237,103 downwards.
CCAAGCCTACCTGTGTAGGTTAGGAATATCTGTAGGTCTTAAACTGAAAACTTCTGCCTGTGGCAGCTCTTCTTGATAGTCTCTTTTTATAAGTATTAGGCATTCCTGTGTGAGAATCCTTCTTTGTAGCCTCCAGTCTTACTTATTTTGGGAGGATAAGATAAAGTGCATACCTTAAAAATTTATTATTATTATTATTATTATTTAAAATGCCCAGGAGTGGCTGTATTTTGGTCTTAACTGTCTTTGCTAAGTGTTTAAGATGAAGCAGTCAAACTGACTTTTGTTTCTATCTATTGTTAACAGTCAGCTGAGCTTTTGTGGGAATCAATTCTGGGGAAACTTGAGAAGAGATTCTCAGTTCTGCTAGTGCCATTTGCGCTAGGTGGGTCCAGGTCTTGCTTGACCATTTGGCTTCCCTCAGAAGCATCATGGATGTCTCCTTTCTATGATGACTCTCCTCTTTTTAACAAATGCACTGATTGGCTTTCTATTCTCCAGTGGTCTCATTAATCTCCCTGATCAGGAGGTTATGTGGCTCAGAGTTGCAAAGCTCTTTAGAGAAGTCCCCTGTTCCCTGGATTCAGACTGACTCAGAGGGCAAGAGCCAAATATTAGTTTTCTTGGCCCTTTTCATTTAACATTCATTTTAAATCCTAATCTTAAAAATCCAGCAAATAAATTTTAACAGCCTTACATTAAGAGTACTGTTCTTTAATGTCTATAACTTTATAATTACCTTTTTATTAATTGGGATCTGTATTATTCTGTCTGTATTGTAGTTGATGACTTATTATCTTGAATAAACCCATGTTGTGTTCTTAAAGCAACACATTTGTAAAACACTAACAGGGAATCTTTAGATGACTTATAAGAAAATTTCAAACTAAAATTATCAAAAGTAAAAATACTTAGTTCGTGTAATATCTTCCCTGAATTTTTTGGCTGAATTATACATTATATCCCCTGTTTGAGATCCTAGGAATATTGACAATAAAAAAAAACTTTTTAACATAACTTTAAAGAAATATTATCTGACCTAATGGTTTCATAGTCATTCTCACATGTAGTAAGATGGGACACACAGCCTTATCTCAGGTAAGGCAGGGCTCTTTATAAATCTTAACAATTTTAGTTCTAAAGCTGATCTTTATTTTTAAATATCATTTGACAATGTTTAAATAAATTGTTTGAGGTCACATGAACATTAGCTAACACCATATGATATCACATTTAAAACATGAATTAAAGAAAGGCTGAAAGTTTTTAACCTTTACAAATATTAGGCTCTAATTAACTTAAAAATACATTTAAATTGTTCCCCAATGTAAAAAGTAACATAAAAATTTACATATCTTATTGATAACAGGTAAATAAATCCACAATATATTTTTTACGACACAACTTCAGAGCACCAGCTTGATATAATACTCTTTAAAAGTTTCTACCTTACAGACTTGCATACCTGTAAGATATGAAAACATTAATAGCATAACAATTACATTTATGTTTCTATATTAATCAAGTTTGGCTTTTAAAGAAATGGCAGTACAGTGCTCTAAAATAACAGTTTTTATTTAATCAGTTGTTTAATTTTTATGGTTGCTTGCTCTAGAAAACATAAATCTTAATAAACTCAATGTTATGGGTAAACTTATGTTTTAAGAAATTTTTGTCTCATTAACACATGACTGATTTTTACAATCTTATACAGAGTTTACTAAAAAAAATACATATCTTAGTAAATCAATCAGATATCTAACAAAAGTACTCATGAATGAGTAATCCCATATCAAATTTACTTTACTTATTTATCAAAAAGTTAGAGAAATGTATTGAACAGTGTAAACCATTTTTATGTAGAAGGAAAGGTACTAGAGCCAAGGCATATTAGACATTTTGTAGATGTTAATATTTTGTTAGATGTTTGAACACCTAGAAAACTTTGTAAGCTTAAATTTAAAGACATTTGTTTTTATCTATTTATCCAATTTAAATTGAAACATTTAAATCACGTGAATTAAAGATCTTTGGATCCACTTTTTTAAAATTTGTTTTTACGAGCGCTATTTTTTTATGAGCGCTCCTTATATATGTTAATTTGTGTATCATATATATGATATACGGACATATGTATATATAGACATACAACACATAACAATTTGTGTACACATAATAATAGTAAAGGCCTTGTAGCTTTTCGTAGTTGAAATCTTTATTGCAATGTTTCAAAAAGTCCACAGTTGGTCAAAGATAGAACTGATCAGAAAAACATTAACCTAGGTCTGTATGCTCAAAATCATGAGGTCAAAAAACATAAAGTATCTAAGAAAAAAAATAAGAGTCCTAGAAAAAATGACTTGCCAGTAATTAGTAAATAACATACAATTTACCTTTTTTTCCCTTAGACCTCAAATCACTCTCCTACAAATCTTGCAGGCTTCTTTCATTTGCATTTCAACATAAGTCATGGCTGAGGTCTGGAAGGAGCAGCAAAAAAACTGCTATTCTGAACAGACATCTCAGGACTAAGGCATTTTAACCATAATTTTCAGGTTCAGATGTTGAAAATTATGATACAAGTTTAAGATACAATTCACAAAATTTTATATCTTTACATCTTGTTTTGTCAACAGACACCATACTATGATTTACTATTTATGTCCAAATTAATGCACTGGTACACACAGTGACATTTTCCCAGGCTACCCAATTCAAAATGGGTGAAAAAAAAAAAAAAAAAGACCGTATGATTGGGAAGTTTCTTGCCAACTTGGAAGTAGAGTTCTTCAGTTATCCATCCTAAGTATTTTAGTTCTCTGGCATGAATTATCTGAAATCATAAACTAAACAATTACCTAAACCCGACTTTTTACTGCAAGATTGTGCAATGCTTCAAAAACCCATTCAGTTACCAGATTGTTAAAATAAAACATCATCATTTAGACACACATTCAGCTAAGATCATTCCCCAAAAACAATTTATAATATCAACACATTATTGCAGATGCCTTAAAGGGCCAGAAACAAAGACACAATACAGACAGAAAGGAGGTCCAGACTATGGCTGTCAGACAGAACCCTTTAAACCAGAGCAGATAAGAGAAAAATCTCCTACAGCAGTGGCACCATAGATGTCCCCACAAGGGGACCAGATGTTTTCACAGAAGGGCAACCTGAAATGTAAAATAAAGTGTCTCCATGGTGACTTTACTGCATTTAGTGTCACCTTTTTCTTTTTCTCTTTTTTTAACAAGACAGAGGTGGCATAATCCTTACAGTGCAGGGAAGGAAGGAGGTAATTCCCTGAATCAACAGGGCTTTGGCAGCTGCTGGGAGTCCCTCAGTTTCCCCTTTTACATACAGGATTAGCTCCTCTGATTCAGTTCCACATCAAGCATGCTCTATCTCCTAACATTTCAGTAGATAGCTCTCACAAAGTTCAGGGGCGGAGGGGGGGTACAAGATTTGTAACTTAAAGTTTAGTTCCTGACCTTGAAGCCAATTAATACAAATTTAATAATGAGGACTGGGTTTTGAGAAAAAGAAAAAAGGAGTTTTATTGCTTGGCTAACAAAGGAGAAACACAGGGGACTCTGCCAAAGTTGTGACTCTCTTTATCTGGAGGGACAAGGGGTTTTAAAGGAGTTTCACTTGTTAACCTGGGAGATACTCAGTTCTTAGGTCCCCAGCAGGCATAGCCCTCTGCAATGGGTGTGCTCCAGGCAGCCAGCTAGGGGCTTCTATCATCCTGCTTTACAATGGGGGATAAAGTTCATTGCAGTTCCTTAAAACACAGTCCAAAGGGGTGTCAGGCTTAATCTCTTTATTTCTGATTTTCATGTCCAATATACTTAAGTTTTTACCACCAAAATCACACAACAAAACGAACAAAAACAAACAAACAAAAAACCAAAAAATAGAACACAGAACACAAAAAAACAGAAACCCAGCGCCTAAACACAGAAACAGGGGAAGAGTGCAACATCTTGCTAAAGCTCCAGGGTAGGAGCGCGTGCGTGCCCGTCGGCACCTCTCTACAGTTCCAGAGGAATTCCCTACAGAACAGAACAGAGGAGAGAAAGATTCTCGTTACTGTCCTGGACAGAATTATATGTGAGCTTCCCCGTTCCACATCTCTGTCATCAGAAGAGATCTCCCTTAACCAGATATAAGATGTTATAAAGGAGCCACTTACCTATGGAGGCGTCCTCCATCAGGTGCTTGCTAATAGTTTTAGTGCAGAGGTTCACTGCAGTGCTCCCTGGACTAAAGGCTCTCTTCCAAATATAAAGAAGATGGACCAAATCAGGCCTGTGTGGAGAGCGGTTCCTTGGTGCCTATGGTTGATATACCATTCTAATTTGTGAAAGTGCCACAGAAAATAGGGTAAGCCTCCTTCTCATTGTACGCTTGAAAGCAACTGTTTGGACAAAGTGGTTGCCAAGGCAGTGACCTCATTCAGTTCCTGAAGGATGTGACCTCACTTCAATCCCTTGGTAATGGAACTCTCTGAACTTGGGATCCAGGAAGCCAGGCACACAGAGTCAGTCTCAGTCCCAGTCCCAGTGTCTCACTTGCTTCGATTTAGCAAGGACAGAGTCAGTCTTTCTTGGTACCTACTGATGTGAGGATGGCCAAATGCCAGGAGTTCTCTGAAGAGGGGCCTTTCCTGAAAAAGTAGGTAGTGGCTCACAGCTGGCTCCTGACCACTTCACAGAGTTGGACAAGGAGACCAGATCTGAGACAGGAAACGCCATATCGGGGGAACATAGTATGGTCCAGCAGTAAGAGGATACTCTGGAGAGTGAGAGACCTACTTGGGGAAGGAGGTGCCTTTGTGGGTGTGGATGTGTGTTTGTGGTTTTGTCTCATGTTCTGAGAATAGGCAGGAAAGTCGGTTTGTTTGGTTTGGAGTGAACTGTTTCTAGTAAGTTGTTTCACAAGGCGAGTGTTTCTATGTCTGTGTATCCCACTGTGTCCGTGCTTGTAGACATTAGAAAAGAGAATGCATCAATGGATGTTTCCTGTCAAGTAGAAAGCTTCCCAGCATTCATCCTGCCCAATTTATGAATGCACTAGGGCTTGCCTTATCGATGGGCAACACCTGCTATTTTCCTAAGTTCCTGTTTTCTTCCTGAAATCTAGCCACTCTGCAGAATAGGTTCATGCATTTGCATCCACGATATGTACCACCTCCAAGCACTGTGACATGGACATGTACTGGATAGCTGAAGAGAATGGCAAGCATCTCAGAAAAGTCAGATATCATTGTGACCCCGAAAGTCTCAGTAGAGAAACCCTGCGAAGGGCCTTTTGATTACCTATTGTTCTGTTGCCCTGAATGTCAGGAAGGTCTTTGCCTCAGGCCACGCTTTTGTGAAGCCTGAAGAAAACAGTTTTCAAACGGAAATGAATGGGCATCACCTGTGGTTCTTAGGTTAAATGCATTGTAAAGGGATGTGTCTGAATCAGCCTCTTGGCTCTGTGTGAGCCTGTGGCTTAGATTATCAGCACGTGATGGATCTAAAGAAAGATCCCATGTGTGGATCCAAAATCAAAATGGCCAAAAAATCAGTCATTGTTGATGAAGTCTCTCGCATTCCTCTGTAAGGTTCCTGACCTCAATCAAGTGAGAAAAGGGATCCATTGGTTCAATTGAGTTCTTCAAAGCCCTGCAGATGCTAGCCCATAGGGTCTTGGGTTTTCTTATGAATCCAATTCAAATAAAGAATCTAAACCCCACAGTCAGTAGGCCTCAAATTGAAGAACAGAGCTGTATTAATGGCAGGCATATTTGATCACTCCTGGTTCACAGGAAGGGTGTCCAGGCCACTCTGACTTTTGGCAAATGAGGGGAAAGGGAGATTATTTGGGACACTGTCTTGTGCTGCGCCTCTCATGGAATCCTCCTGCCAGAAGTTATGATGAGTGTCTATTTGGAAGAAGATGAGTGCCATTTGGGAGTGTTTTGGTTTTAATTGTGGTCATTTGTGTGGCGGTTGGTAGAGATAATTGAGTCCATCTTGTCTTGAACTTTGGTGTGATTCCCCTTAGAGACTGTGTTTTGGAACTGACCTCTGAGAAGGTACAAGGTCCTGTGTCATTGTATATCCATATTTCTGGGACATCTCTATGGAACGTAATTCAAAGCTAAGTATACCAATCAAGGGCCAAATGAACTTCTGGGCTTCAAATCTAACCTAGATTTCTGTTTTCATACTTATATTGAAAGGTTAATAAAATAGGTACTTGTCACTTCCTGTTTTTCTGTATGCTTAATAAAACACTGTTGAAATCTTGAGAACTGTTTGCTCTTCTTGTTCCCAGAATGTGCTGCCCCCAACTGCCAAACTGCAGATTGTACTCCATCAACCATTTGCACGCAAACCGCCCACTCGCCCTTACCCATCAATAAACTTCCCTCCCTGCCCTCTCCAAGGAAAATATATAAGCACTTCTTAAGCTGTTCTCAGGGCTCTCTGCTCTATTCAAGCGAGCTCTGAGCCCTTGCATGCCGGACTCCCAATAAACCCTTTGCTGTTGCATTATACAGTCTCTTGGTGGTCTCTTTCATCGATGCTCACCCGACCTTTACTTCTGGTGGCCCCAGCGAGATCCGGCAGCTGCAGATGAAAGACCCCCAACGGGATGCTCTGGGGGTAAATAAGGCCCCTCTTTCTGGTTTCAGGATTCAGGTTAGGGTTTGACAAAATGGCTATTGGTAAAGAGCGTGAGCTCTCTCCCACGGTGGCTGACACACATGTCACAGAGCCACAGGCCATGTCCCTGGGGGATTCACTCGGGAAATCGAGGAACCATAGTCTCCTCGACTCAGTGATATTTTCTTTCAGATTCGGAATTGCCAGCCCATCAGGTTTTGCCGGCTACTCAGTCCTGGTCTCAGTATTGGACGTCCATTGCCTGTCTTTATTGACTTGTCTTGTCTGTGTCGTGTGTTGTTGCTTTCACTGTCTGTGTATATTTCATTATGGGACAGAGCACTTCAATGCCTGTGTCCCTGACCCTTAATCACTGGACCAAAGTCTGCTTAAGGGCTCAGAATCTTTCTTTTTCATTAAAACACCAGACCTGGCAGATTCTGTGTCTCAGAATAACCCACCTTTGTAGTCAGATGGCCTCTAGAAGGATGTTTCTACTTCGCACTAATTTGAAAAGTCTGAGATATTGTCTTTCAGCCGGGGCCACATAGACATCCATATCAATAGCCATATATCTTAACTTGTCAGGACCTCTGCAAATCTCCTCCTCCATGGGTGAAGCCTTTCCTTGTCCCTGCACCCACTCCTACTCCTTCCCCTATGATTCTATCTCTCAAACTCTCTGTTCCTCAACCTCCACCCTCTGTTCTCCCTGAGTCTCAAGACTCTACTCGTCCTTATCCTCTGCCCTTGTCCCCCAACCCCCAAAACCCTGTAAGTAATTCCCCTGCTGCTGACTCAGCCTCTCCACCATTCGAGGAAGCCAGAATGGCCCAGCGCCCTCCAGATGACTGTCCCATGACACACACAGCACCTCCTTCCCTGGAGGAAGCTGGCCCGGCTAAAAAAACTCAGAGAACTCGCCAACGTTTTCACACCTGCCTACTTGGGATGACTGCCAACAACTCCTAGGGACTCTCTTCATGACAGAGGAATGAGAGAAAAACCTCCTGGAAGCTAGAAAAAAAATATCCTCGGACCTGATGGGCGACCAACACAACTTCCCAACATAATAAAAGCTGCCTTCCCATATAACCAACCCAACTGGGACCCCAACACCTTTGAAGATAGGGAGCATCTGTCCAATTATTGCCAGGCTCTAATAGCGGGTATCCAAGGGGCCGCTAGGTGACCAACTAATTTGGCCATGGTAAGAGAAATTATTAAAAGGCCTGATGAATCTTCCTCTATGTTTCTAGAGAGAATTATGGAGGCATATAAGAGATATACTCCTTTCGATCCTCAGGCAGCAGATCAAAAGGCATCTGTCACGATGGCCTTAATTGTTGAAGCTGCCATGGATATTAAAAAAAAAAAGTTAAAAGAGAGATTTAGTCAGAGAAGCCGAAAAAGTATACTATAAGAGAGAAACAGGGAAAAAGAAAGGGAGCAGAGGGAGGATGAGAAGCAAAAGAAAGACTAAGGCATTGACTAAGATCCTGGTCACAACAAGAAAGAGGCCAGAAATTAAGACATAAGGTGACAGGAAGCAATACCTGGGCCCGTGCCACAGGCCACCCCTGGCCTCAGATCAATGTGCCTATTGTAAAAAAAAAAAGGACACTGGGCCAAAGAGTGCCCTATAAAGAGACAGACACGCCAGCCAGCCATTCTGACTCTGGGGGATGACTAAGAAAGTTGGGGCTCAGATTCTTTCCCCTAGCTCAGGGCAACATTTGAAGTGTAGGGGACCCCAGTAAACTTTGAAGTGAATACAGGAGCAGTATACTCAGCCCTTAAGGCCCCATTGGGCCGTCTATCAAATAAAAGGTCTGTAGTTCAAAGGGCTAATGGCAGTAAATATCGGGCTTAGACTACTAAGAGGACCATGGACCTGGGGAAAGGAAAAATCCATCACTCCTTCCTAGTAATCCCAGAATGCCCGCACCCATTGATGGGCAGAGATCTGCTCACCAAGCTCTGGGCCAAAATAACTTTTAACCCTGAAGGCCCCCAAATGAAATTTCTAAATCCTTCAGTAAAAACTCCTATAGTCACGGCTTTAACTATATTAGTAGAAGATGAACGTCCACTCTTCACACCCCCCAAGACTGATCAAACAGGCAAGCTACCCCAGAAATGGATAACAGATTACCGAGATGCCTGGGCAAAAACTGCTGTGTTAGGCCTGGCCGTGAAACAACCTCCAATAACAGTGGAGTTAAAAACCTCAGCCTCCCCAATCAATGTCAAATAATATCTTCTAAGCATAAAAAGCTAAAGATGGGATAAGGCCCTATATTCAGAAATATCTGGCCTTCGGGGTCCTAAGGCCCTGTCAATTGGCCTGGAACACTCCCCTGCTATTAGAAGAAAAAGCCAGGAACCAGGGACTATCACCCTGTTAAAGACCTAAGAGAGATCAACAACAGATTGCAGGACATTCACCCCACGGTACCTAATCTGTTCAATCTGCTTTGCACTCTGAACCCTGAGCAGAAATGGTATACTGTTCTGGACTTAAAACAAGCTTTCTTTTGCTTGCCTCTGCATAAAGATAGTCAGTTGCTGTTTGCTTTTGGGTGGGTAGACCCAGAAACCGGAAAGTCTAGTCAACTAACTTGGACTAGACTCACAGAGGGGTTCAAAAACTCCCCCACTCTCTTTGATGAAGCCCTTCACAGAGATCTCAAAAATTTCTGAACTACACACCCCGAAGTCACCCAGCTTCAATATGTGGATCACCTGCTACTGGCATCCAACACCAAGGAAAACTGTGAACTGGGACCCAAGCACTATTATCCGAGCTTGCTCAACTCGGGTATAGAGCTTTGGCCAAAATTGCCCAATTTGCCAGCAAGAAGTAATCTTCCTCGACTATTTCCTTAGGGGCGGTAAACGATGGCTCACTGAGCCCAGAAAACAAACCATTGAGCAGATACCAACCCCATCTTACAGCAGACAACTAAGAGTTTCTTGGGATTGCTGGGTTTTGCAGGTTATGGATAAATGGGTTTGAGTCCTTAGCTGATCCTTTATACCCGCTGTTAAAGGGAGATGCCCAATTCCAATGGACCCCTAAGTACCAGGAAGTTTTAGATAACATCTAAGAACACTGACATTGAACGCCTCAACTTTACTGAGCTCAGCCTGCAATTACAGAAAGCCCTACACTACGTTAAAAATGTACATCAACTCACTCACCTTGGTTCAAAGAAACTGCAGGCATTCCTGTAGGATTAAGAACAGAGTATTCCACTAACTGACTCACAGCGAAAGGAAATAATTGAACTGGTAACAAAAGCCTGTCGGGTCAGTCAATTGTTTAATGCTTACCCTTCCAAGTTTCTTAGACGAAAGCACCTACGAGGAACCAGACCAGGACAATTCTGGGAAGTGGACATTACTGAAATTAAGCCAGCAAGGTATGGACTTAAATATCTCCTAGTCTTTGTGGATACATTCTCAGGATGGATTGAAGCCTTACACACACACACGCACACACACACACACAGAAAAAAAAAAAAAAACAAAAACAAAAAACGGCGCAAATGGTTCTCAAGAAGATCCTGGAAGATACTTTTCCAAGATACGGTCTGTCTAAGATAATAGGGTCTAATAATGGACTTGTGTTCATGGCCCAGGTAAGTCAGGTGTGGATTAATTGTAAGTTACATTATGCTTATATACCCCAGAGTTCAGGAGAGGTAGAAAAAATAAATAGAACCATTAAAGAGACCTTAACAAAATTAAGCTTAGAGACCGGCATAAAAGATTGGACTATGCTCCTGCCTTATGCACTGTTTCATGCGAGAAATACTCCCTCAGTTTCTTTGTGTAACCTCACCCCCTATGAAATTCTCTATGATGCCCATCATCCAGTAAGGGACCTAATTCCCAACTCTAAGGCCTAACAATCCCTTCCACACCCCTTGCTTGACAGACTTAAAGCCATTGAAAGAACTCAGTGATAACTGTGGAAACAGCTGGCGACTGCCTACCAACCTGGGGACGAGGGGATTCCACATCAATATCAAGTAAGAGACTTCGTCAACATAAGACAACATCAGGTGTTATCCCTAGAACCCCGCTGAAAAGGAATATACCAGGTGCTACTTATAACACCTACAGCCATTAAAGTAGACAGAATCACTTTTTGGATCCATGCCTCTCATCTCAAGCCTTCGCTGTGTCCAGACTCTGGTTGGAAACTGGAAAAAACTGGTAACCATTTCAAATTGCGCATTCGCTATGTGGACAAGACTATAGACTCTCCCCTTGGCCACCAGTACTCCTAACCCTCATCAGCCTGTTCAGCAGTGAAGGCTGATCTGAAATCCTACTAGACAAGAAGTATGGTCTATCTCACATACAGCCCCCTTAGGGACCTGGTGGCTATCTCTCCACCCAGACATTTTTCAGCTTGGTATAGGTCTTTCCTATTGAGATAACCCCAATTAAGAGGATCCCACTAAAGTTCCATTAAATCCCTTCCATACCATAGATAATTGAAACAAACATTATGGATGCACGGAAACGCGAGCCAGATTCAGGTTGGTTAGCCTAGATTACTATATATGCCCGGCGGACTATCAAAGCCACAAACAGCCATGGCTGTGTGGGGGGAAAGCCAACTTCTTGTGTAATTCATGGAGATATGAGCATACCGGGGCTGCCTGGTGGAACCCAAACTCCTCATCAAATTCAGTACACAGCATTGGCAATATAACCAATTAGACAACCAAAAACTATGGCCCCCAGAGGGTTCTCTAGATCATCAAATTCTGCGTGACATTTTTAACTTCGGCAAGTGCTCAAAAGGGGAAAATTCCCCTATGTGGAATCCTTTTCCCTCCTTCACTCACATCCTGTACTATGCTTCTCCAATAGTTCCTCACCCTCAGCCTTCTGCTCTAGACTCTCTGCTGTCACTCCCACCTCAGCAACCTGATTTCTTCCCTCCAATTACTACATCAAAAACCCAAACCTCCGCCAGTTCTCAGATCATTGCCCCCTTGCTGAGGTAGCAGGTACCGAGGTACCCCTCCACTCACTCACTCCTGTCTTTTTCTGTCTGTGCCTGCACTAGGTCCCACCAAGTCCTCTAAGAAGCTAAACCAAAGCTCAAACCAGCTGAGAAGAGCCCTCAGACCCCTATCCAAGATGTAATAAAAATAGCCTTTAAAGTTGCTTTGTCATCACTGAAAACAGGTTACTAAGAATTTAAAGTCCCTCACAGGCTTTTTGGAATACTCACTCCCATCTTCACCTCTGCTCTACCTGTTCTACTGCTCAAGTTTTGTTCTAGGAAAATCCCAAACCCCTTTTCCATTATTCTTTTACATCTCATCTTCCTCATTCTCAGATCCACGGAGCTGCTCTCAGCCTCGCCTTCCCCGTCTTCCCCCTCTGTACCAGTTCCATAGATATGTCTTAAATAACCTTCTCCAGAAGTCTTCACCGAGGCTTACATTAGGTCTTTCAGCAAAAGAGTCCCTCTGAAAGAGTTCAATGTAGATAAACTTCCACTTTTCGTGTTGCCCTGTTCTACTTGGCCACTGGCTGGAAAAATCACCACCCCTAAGCTTGACACCGCCTTACTAGATTTTCACAAAATATGTGAACAAGGCCTCTGGCCTTGAGTTGGGGCTTCACAGAGATGGCTAGATTTCTAAGATAAAAAAGTTACCAAATGGGCTTCATGGTGACAGCTGGCAGGGAGAAAAAAAAGAGACAAAAAAGTTCTCCCTTTCCAAGGTGTCTTTGAAAAGTTAACTTGCCCAGAACAGAGGAACAAAAACAGAAACAAAAACTGATTTCTGTGAATTTCTACAGACTGTGAACTTCTGAGCCACTTCCCTTACATGTTGGGTACAAATTCTAAAACTACCGAAACTTGGGGTTCAGGGGATTAATTGATTACAACAGAAGCAATGCCCTCTAAATCCGGATGCAACCAAATAAGACTGTTTTCCTGCGTTTGGTGCTATCTTAGGTCCCTTTCCTTGTCCGTCCCTACAACAGTATAATTCTATACACTTTAATATTTTTTATGTTTTCATAAAATGGTCAATATATGTGATTAATTATGTAATGATGCAGATGTTTTCCAGAGTTCTCTATCATGACATTGGTTCATTTAAAGATCAAATAGGGGGCATACAACCCGGTTCCACTGGGAACCTGTATCCCTCACTTTAGCCATCCTATTAGAAATAATAGTTGCTGAAGGGGTGGGCTAGTCCATGAGACACAACAAAGACACAATTAGAAGCAGAAATATGCCAAAGTTTAAAGACATTAAAAACCGACATCACAGCTTTACAGGAATTTTAACCTCTCTCTTTCTGAAGTTGTTTTACAAAGCAGGCGAGTGTTGGACCTCCTCTTTATGAGAGAAAGGTGCCTTTTTGCTTGCATTGAGGGAAGAATGTTGTTTTTATGCCGACAATACTGGAGTTGTAAAAGAATCTATGAGTAAATTAAGAAAACGACTTGAAGAGCGTCAAAGAGAGACAGAGGCCCCAAAAGGGAGGTTTGAGTCTTGGTTCACATAGTGACCTGATTAACTACACTTTTATCTGCCATGGCCGGTCCATTAAAAATCCTCATATTATTGCTAACTGTAGGACCCTGTTTGCTCAACCGTGTAGTTTCCTTTCTAAACCAAATCGAACCTGTTATTAATCCTAACCATACACTGTTCTCTCAATCTAATTTTACAGAAGAGCAGGGACAGAATTGGTATTAAAATACAGAATTATAGAGGATCTTCCACCTGCTGAAAACCTCAAAGGTCCACGTAGAAATGATCCCTGGAGAAGATGTAGGCAAGTACGAAGGACCTGAGAGAGCAAAAGTCTTCCATGGCAAACAACCTGCTCAGGATGAAGGGATGTGTCTGAATCAGCCACTCTCTTCTTAATGTAGAGAAGGTGGACCAAAGCAGGCATGTGTTGAGAGGTGCTCCTGCATGCCTATGGTTGACATACCACTCTGACCTGTGAAAGTGTCACAGGAAGTAGGAGCAGCCTCCTTCTCATGGTAACCTTGGAAGCAACTGTTAGGACAAAGTTGTTGCCAAGGCAGTGACCTCATTCAGTTCCAAAAGGAAGTGACCACACCTAACTTCCTTGGTGATGGAACTCTCTGAACTTGGAATCCAGGAAGCCAGGCACCCAGAGCCAGTCGCAGTCCCAGTCCCAGTGGTCAAACTTATTTTGATTTACCAAGGACAGACTCAGTCTTTCTTGGAACCTACTGATGTAAGGATGGCCAAATGCAAGGAAAGCTATGAAGAGGGGCCTTTCCTGAGAAAGCAGGCAGTGGCTCACCGCTGGCTCCTGACAACTTCACAGAGTTGGCCAAAAAGACTAGATTTGAGACAGAACAGGCTATTTCCAGGGAACATAGTAAGGCCCACCAGTCAGAGGACACTCCGGATAGTCACAGACCTACTTGGGGAACGGAGGTTCCTTTGTTGTGTGGGTGTGGGTTTGTGGTTTTGTCTCATGTTCTGAGAATAGGTATGAAAGGCAGTTTGTTTTGTTTGGAGTGAACTGTTTCTTGTAAGTCGTTTGACAAGGCGAGAATTTCTATGTCTGTGTATCCCACTGTGTCCGTGGTTGTAGACATTAGAAAAGAGAATGCATCAATGAATATGTCCTGTCTAGTAGAGAGCTTCACAGCATTCATCCTGCCCTATTTATGAATGGACTGCAGCTTGCCTTATTGATGTGCAACACCTGCTATCTTCCTTAGTTCCTGTTTTATTCCTGAATTCTGGCCACTCTCCAGAATAGGTTCATGGTTTTCTGTTTAAGATATGTACAACCTCGAAGCTCTGTGACATGACCATGTACTGAAGGGAATGGTGAGCATCTCAGAAAACTCAGATATCAGTGTGACCAGGAAAGTCTCAGTGGAGAAACCCTGCTTGGGGCCTTTTGTTTACCTATTCTTCTGTTGCGCTGAATGTCAGGAAGGTCTTTTCCTCAGTCCACCACTTTTTGAAGCCTGAAGAAAACAGTTTTCAAATGGAAATGAATGGGCATTACCTGTGGCTCTTTGCTTAATTGCTTTGGAAAGGATGTGTCTGAATCAGCCTATTTACCCTGTGTGAGGCTGTGACTTAGATTCTCAGCTCCTGATGGATCTAAAGAAACATCCCATGTTTACATCCAAAAACAAAATGGCCAAAAGAGCAGTCCTTGTGGATGAAGTCTCTCGCCTTCCTCTGTAACTTTCCTGACCTCCATCAAGTCAGATTAGGGATCCTTTGGGTCAAATGAGTTCTTCAAAGCCCTGCAGAGGCTAGCCCATATTTGCTTGGGTTTTCTCAAGACTCCAATTCACATAAAGAATCCAAACCCCACAGTCATTTGGCCTCAAATTGAAGAAGCGGAGCAGTATTAACGGGAGGCCTACTTAGTCTCTCCTGGTTCACAAGAAGGGTGTCCAGGCCACCCTGAATTTAGGCAAATTAGGTGCAAGAGAGCTTATTTTGGACACGGTCTTGGGGTGTGCCCCTCATGGAAAACTCCATCCATAGGTTATTGTGAGTGTCTATATGGAAGAAGATGAGCGCCACGTTGGAGTGTTTTGGTTTAAATTGTGGTCATTTGGGTGGCGGTTGGAAGAGATGACTTGGTCCACATGTTCTTGAACTCTGGTGTGACTCCCTTAGAGTCTGAGTTCTGGAACTGACCTCAGAGAAGTATTGCCATAAATAGTGTTGAGATTTTAGGAAGCCAGGCATGAGCGTTGCCCTTGGAAACTGAGTTCTAGGCCCAGGGTGGCTTTCCACAGAGCACTGAGCCTCTCAGCCAGGATACCACAAATTTTATTCTGAAAGACTTGGCACCCATAGTTGAGAGTCAAAACTCATATGGACCTCACATTGTAGACTTAAATGGGCATAACATCATATGATTTTTTGGCCACTCTTTGGGAAGTCTTACCTGTGAGTGTTCTCCAGAGATTTCATTGAAATGAGCTTCCTAACCATTTAATGGTTCCTGAAAGAATTGAAACTCACAGTGCCTCCAACTTCATCCTTGAAAAATGGCTAGATAAATACCATGAAATTTTTGAATTTCCCATCACCAGGTGGCACTGGAAAACCTTTTGATGTCCTGTTGCTGATCATGAATATACCAGACAGTGCCTTGATTGACTGGGTTTCATGTAAATGGTGTAGAACAGAGATGCCAGTAAGTTGGACTCTGTTGAGTAGTACGTTAGAGCAGTGGTGGGCAGGTATGTGATGAAACATCTGTGGTGGGGCCATGTGTATCTTCCATTGGCTTCAAATGCCTTGTGACTGACATGGTGCAGCCAGCAGATCCTTCCATGTAAAGGCAAGTTGTTATTTGGAGAGGTTTCAGGACATTGTTCAGAATCAGGGTGCTATGGTCAAGGGGGCAAGATATGTGGGATAGGATCCTAGTTCTTGGATCCTCCTGCAAAACCTGACCCACCATACATGACAGAACTTCCTCTTGCACTGTGACCCAGTTGAACTCTTTGTATTTCGTGAAGCAAATACCAAACACCCAGTGCAGCAGGAAGAAACACCACGAAAATGGAAGATGACCATATGGCTTCACAGTGCACACTGGCAAACATTTATCCCCCAGTGGCCACAGTTTACCTAAAAAGAGAATTCAGCACTGCTGCCTCATGTACATTGGGAAATAAGTAACCATGTCCTCCAGGTCTCATAGATCCAGACCAAGCTTTTATGGTCTCCCTAGAAAGGAAGCTAAAGCTCCTGACAACAACATATTTTTCAAGTGCCCAAACTCACAGGCAGTTTCTCTAGAAGTCTCTAGGCCAGCAGACCTCCATGTTTGTGGAGTTTTTACCCTGTCCCATACTTTTGGAAACTACTCCACCACTTCAAAGTTTGTGAGCTCCTGAGCATATTCCATTTAACATATTTATTCACAGATTTTCTAAATCTTCTCCTCTAATTGTGTCTTACTTGGGGTGAAGGAATTGTCAAGGCATTGTTCTGGATGAGAGTGGGAATAATTTTGTGTAGCACATATTTACATACACATTGGATTCATTGTTCAATTTTCCATTCGAAATGCTGAATCTTTGACACTAACACATACCCTACTAGACTCTGACTACTAATTCTAATATGATGGAGAAAAGTAACCCAAACAGAATAGAAATACTAGCACTTCAGAGGAGGCATGGTGGATAGTTGGTTTGCCTTTTGCATGATATAGGGTAGGAGTTATAAATCTTGTCAATTTTTTGTTGAAATAGTTCTGCATGTGTTTTTAAAGTTAACACATATGTGAATTCCTGTCTCCATTTTTCTGTAGCCTATTCAGCACATGTATTTTTATATACACATATAGAATCCTACCTGGTATCACACGTATATTCTTGAGAGGTGGCTAACTTGGCAGATACAAAGTGTGAGAATAGATCACTCCTCATTAATGCTTTTGGAACTGAAAATTCAGACTATGAGTGAGCTTCTTAGTTGAAAAACTTTATACATAAATCCATGTTCAGTAAAATTAATATTTTGGATCTGTGGATGATATATATTTCACAATGAATTTTAATTGGCATATATATTGCTACTATTTAATGTCTCTGTGTGTGTTTTGTGTGTGTGTGTGTGTGTATATATATATATATATACTCTCTAGATTTTTCAAAATATAAAATATATGTGTCCTATTATACCCTCCCTAAATTCATTCTTGTTCATGTATGTGGTTTTATATTAAACTTTTCATAAGATTATTTAAAAAATATTCATCCACCTGAAATACATATTTGTTTTCTAGTACTAAAAAGTTACTTCAGTGAATGGTGCAAACAAATCCTTATATTTTTGCAGTAGCTGACCCACTTTAACATCAATGCAAGTAGATTCCTATTTAACATGATGTGTATTTTGACGTTCATTTTTATTAAACACTGGTACATTACTATTTCTGCAGTTTTTATACATTATAGAATATACATTTCATCCACAAGTTCACAAATTTAAAGAAATTTGTAACACATTCAATCACTTCCTGCTTCAGAACATATGTATTCCTCCTTGTTTTTGAGTGGTCATTTCATGAGATTTCTTTCCAAACACATTATTTTCGATTTCCATAAACAAATTTGAAGCAAAATTCACACACTCTTGGTGATAAACCACAACCGTAATATTACCATTAGATGTATTACTGGTTGGAATGAATGTATGTATATCAATATATGATTCCTGTGTATTTTCAGATATCAATTCAATCCATTATTTAAAGTTGGAACAAGTTATATTATTTATTCGCAGTATGGTCTATTCATGCATTATCTCTATATTCATACATACATGGTACACCTATATGTACCCCCAATACTAATTTATACCCCTTCAAAATATTGCTCCAAGAAATGGTGGAAGAAATACTCATGTCACCTGATCTACATATATGTTTTATCACAGTAATATTCTGGCCACAAAATGCAAAGTCACACTTATGATTGTACCAAAGCCTAAATGGAATGTGAGTATGGATTATGAAAATCACCCATGTCCAGGTTGCCTAATGCTCTCAAATGTCAATCCTATTGGTGACTACATATTTGTTACTTCCTAAGATTATATATTCAATCTCAAGCCTGTTGAAAATGTCTTTTGCTATCACTCACTTTATACTTTGCCTGATTTCCTAATGTCTCTATTGATATCTGCTTTCCTACATATTTTCCCCAGTTCATCACTGTGACTGACTCTTCACATATGCTGACATTTACATTTTCTGTCTACCTGAAAACCTATTGCTAAAGAACTATTTGTCCAAATGCTATACTCACACTTTTTTATAATCCTACCAACTATCTTCCTAATCCTACTGACTCTCCCTCTTTGAATGGTTGTTCTCCTCAACATTCAATCATCCAAGGTATCAGATCTTATGCCATTGTGTATAGATTTATCTGAGACATCTGTGCAGAACATAATTAAAAGCTAAGTATCCCAATCAAGGACCCAATGCCCTTCTGGGCTTCAAATGTTACCGAGATTTCTGTTTTCATTCATATATTTCACCTATATAATCTTATAAATATTGCAGGTTCCCAATACCATTATTCATCCAGCAGAATGATCCTAACCCAAATCAAACATGTTATTAACTGTAACCATACACTGTTCCCTCAATCTAACTTTACAGAAGAGCAGGGAAAGAGTTGGTCTTACAATACAGGAATGTAGGAGATCTTCAACTTCCGGAGAACTTCAAAGGTCCATGCAGAAATGATCCCTAAAGAAGATGTAGGCAGCTATGATGGACCTGAGAGTGCGAAAGTCATCTTTCATGACAAAAAAAAAAAAAAAAACAGGTCAGGATGAAGGGGTGTGTCTGAAGCAGTCTCTCTCTTCTTAATGTAGAGAAGATGGACCAAACCAGGCTTGTGTGGAGAGCTGTTCCCGGGTGCCTATGGTTGATATTCCATTCTAACTTGTGAAAGTGTCATAGGAAGTAGGGGCAGGATCCATCTCATGGACCCTTGGAAGCAACTGTTAGGACAAAGTGGTTGCCAAGGCAGTGACCTCATTCAGTTCTAGACGAAGTGACCCATGTCACTTTCTTGTTGATGGAACACTCTGAACTTGGAATCCAGGAAGCCAGGCACCCTGAGGCAGTCCCAGTCTAAGTCGAAGTGGTCTCAAATTTTTGGATTTAAGAAGGATAGAGTAAGTCTTTCTTGGCAACTACTAAATTGAAGATGGACAAATGCCAGGAAAGCTCTGAAGAGGGGCTTTACCTGAGAAAACAGGCAGTGGCTCACCGCTGGCTCCTGATAACTTCACAGTTTTGGCCAAGAAGACCAGATCTGACATAGGACAGCTCATTTCGGGGAAACATAGTATGGCCCACCAGTCAGAGGACACTCCGGATAGTCACAGACCTATTTGGGGAAAGAAGGTGCCTTTGTGGGTGTGTGTGTGTGTGTTTGTGTGTTTGTGATTTTGTCTCAAGTTTTGAGAATATGTAGGAAAGTCGGTTTGTTTGGTTTGGAGTGGACTGTTTCTAGTAAGTCCTTTGAGAAGGTGAGTGTTTCTATGTCTGGGTATCCCACTGTATTTGTGGTTGTAGACAATAGAAAAGAGAATGCATCAATAGATGTGTCCTGTCTAGTAGAATTCTTCGCAGAATTCATCCTGTCCAATTTATGAATGGACTGCAGGTTACCTTATGGATGGGCAACACCTATTACCTTCCTACATTCCTGATATCTTCCTGAATCTGGTCACTCTCCCATAGGCTCATGGTTTTGTGTTCAAGATATGTATCTCCTCCACAATCTGGGACATGGCCATGTACTGGATAGCTGAAGAGAATGGTGAATATCTCAGAAAACTCAGATATCAGTGTGACCAGGAAAGTCTCAGTGGAGAAAATCTGCTTTGGGATTTTGCTTACCTATTGTTCTGTTGCCCTGAATGAAAGGAAGGACTTTGCCTAAGGCCACACATTTTCAAAGCCTGAAAAAAACAGTTTTCAAATGGAAATAAATGGGCATCACCTGTGGCTCCTGGCTTAACTGCTTTGCAAAGGGATATGTCTGAATCAGCCTCTTAGTGCAGTGTGAGATTATCGCTTAGATTCTCAGCACCTGATGGATCTAAAGAAAGATCCCATGTGTGCATCCAAATCCAAAATGGCCAAAAGAGAAGTCATTGTGATGAAGTCTCTTGCCTTCCTCTGTAAGGTTCCTGATCTCCATCAAGTGATAACAGGGATCTTTGGGTCAACTGAGTTCTTCAAGCCCTGCAGAGGCTAGCCCATAGGTGCTTGGGTTTTCTCATGACTGCAAATCACATAAAGAAACTATACCCGACAGTCTGTATGCCTCAAATTGGAAAAGCAGAACAGTATTAATGGCAGACCTCTTTGATCAGTCCTGGTTCACAGGAACGTTGTCCAGGAAACACTGACTTTAGACAAATGAAGGGCAAGGGAGCTTATTTTGACATTGTCTTGGGCTGTGTGCCTCATAAAAACTTCCAGCCAAGGTTATGATGAGTGTCTATATGGAAGAAAATGAGGGCCATGTGGGAGTGTTTTGGTTTTAATTCTGGTCATTGGTGTGGCGGTTGGAAGAGATGACTGGGTCAACTGGGCTTGAACTCTGGTGTGTTTCCACTTAGAGACTGAGATCTGAAACTGATCTCAGAGAAGAATTGCCATGAATTGTGTTGGGATTTTAGGAGGCCACGCATGAGAGTCGCCCTTGGAACCTGAGATCTAGGACCAGGGTGGCTTTCCACAAAGAACTGGGAATCTCAGCCTGGATATCACATGATTTTATTCTGAAAGACTTGGCAGCCATAGTTGAGAGTCAAAAGACATAGGACCTCACATTGTAGATCTCCATGGTCCTGGCTTCAAGTGACCTTTTGTCCACTCTTTGGAAAGCCTTGCCTGTGAGAGTTCTCTAGAATTTTCTTTGAAATGAACTTTCTCAACATTTAATGGTTCCTGAATAATTGTGCATCCAACGTCATCCTTGAAAAATGGCTAGATAAATACCACGAAATTTTTGAATTTTCCATGACCAGGTGGAACTGCAGAAACTTTCGATGTCCTGTTGCTTACCATGAGTGTACCAGACAGTGCCTTGATTGACAGGGTTTCATGAAAATTGTTTAGAACAGAGATGCCAGTATTTTGGAGCCTGCTGAGTAGTGGGCCTAGAGCAGTGGTGGACAGGTGTGTGATAAAACATCATGGTGGGGCCATTTGGATCTGCCATTGGCTTCCAAATGGCTTGTAACTGACAGAGTGCAGACATCAGACCCTTATATGTAAAGGCATCTTGTTATATGGCGTAGTTTCAGGGCAATGTTCAGAATCAGGTTGCTATGGACAAGGGGGCAATCTTTGAGAGATAGAAGCCTGGTTGGTGAATTTTCTTGCAGACCCTGACCCACCACACGTGACAGAAATACCTCAAGCACTGTTTCCCAGTTGAACTCCTTGTATTTTGTGAAGCATGAACCAAACTCCAAGTGCAGCAGCAAGAAACACCACGGAAAGTGGAGGATGACCAAATTGTTTCACAGTCCACACAGGGAGACACAGTTTACCTACAAAGAGAGAATTGAGCACTGCTGCCTCGTGTTCATTGGAAAATAGGAAACGATGTCCTCCAGGTCACATAGATGAAGACCCAGCTTTGAGGGTCTCACTACAAAGGAAGCTTAACTCCTGACAACAACCTATATTTCAGTGCCCAACTTCACTGGCAGTTTCTCAAAAAGTTTTAGGCAAGCAGAGCTTCATGTTTGTGGAGTGTGTACCCTGTCCTTACTTTTGGAAACTCCTATACCACCTCCAAGTTTGTGCACTCCTGAGCATTTTCGATTCCAGAAATGTAATCACAGATTTTGTAACTCTTCTACTCTAATTGTGTCTTCCTTGGGGCGAAGGTAATGACAAGGCATTGTTCTGGATGAGAGTTGGAAGATTAATTTTCTTTTTTTCCATTTGAAATTCTGAATCCCTGACACTAACCCATATTCTACTAGACTCTGACTACTAATCCTAATATGATGGAAGATAGTAACCCAAACATTACATAAATACTTGCAGTTCAGAGTTGGACTTGCCTTTTGCATGATAAAGGGTAGGTGTTATAAATCTATTCAATATTTAATTGAAATAGTTCTCAATGTGTTTTTAAAGTTAACAAATATGTGAACTACGGTCTCCCATTCTCTGGAGCCTATTCAGCACATGTATTTTTATATGCACAAATAGAATCCTACAAGGTATCACACGTACATCCTTGTAAGATATATGACTTAGCAGATACAAACTGTGAGAAGTGATCACTCCTCCTAAACGCTGTTGGAACTGAAAATTCAACCTATGGGTGAGCTTCCCAGTGGAACAACATTATACATAAACCCATGTTCACTAAAATGAATGTTTTTGCATCTTTATGATATATATTTAATGATGAATTTTGATTGGCATATATATTGCTACTTTTTAATGTCTGTGTTTGTGTGTGTGTGTGTGTGTGTGTGTGTGTGTATATATATATACATATATATATATACTCTCCATATTTTTAAAAATATGAAATATATCTGTCTTATATACACTCCCTAAATTCATTCATGTTCATGTATGTGGATTAATAATCAACAAGATTATTCTTAGAAATATTCATCCACCCGAAATACATATTTGTTTCCTAGTACTGAAAACTAACTTCAGTAAAAGGTGCATACAAATCCTAATATGTGTACATTAACTGACCCAGTTTAACATCAATGCATGTAGGTTCCTATGAGACATGATGTGTATTTTGACGTTAATTTTTATTCCACACTGGTACATTACTATTTCTTCAGTTTATGCACATCATAGTATATATATTTTATTCACTACTTAGCAAATTTATAGGCATTTGTTTCACTTTCAATCACTTCCTGCTCCAGAACACATGTATTCCTCTATGTCTCTTGACTGGTCTATACATGAGACTTTTTTCCAAATATATTATTTTCTATTTCCATAATCAATTTTGAACCAAAACTCACACACCTTTCATGATAAACCGTAACCCTAAGATGATCGTTAGATATATAACTGGTTGGAATGAATGATTGGATATCAATATAAAATTTCTTATAAATTTTCAGATATTTATTCAATTCATTATTTAAAGTGGATCCAGTTAAATTATTTATTCACAGTATGGTCTATTCATGCATTATGTCTATATTCATAGAAACAGGGTACACCTATTTGTACCCCCATACTAATTTGTAAGTCTTCAAAATATTGCTCCCAGAATTGGTGGAAGAAATACTATTGTCACCTGATCTACATACACATTTTATTACAGAAATATTCTGGACACAAAAAGCATAGGTCACACTTACAATTGTACCAAAGCGTAAATGGAAAGTGAGCATGGATTACTAAAAACATCCATGTACAGGTTGCCTAATGCTCTCAAATATCAATTCTATTTTTGACTACATATTTGTTTCTTCCTATGATTATATATTCAACTTCAAACATGTTGAAAATGTCTAACCCTATCACACAATTTATACTTTGCTTCATTTCCTAATGTCTCTATTGATATCAGATTTCCTATATTTTTCCCCAGTTCATCATTGTGACTGACTCTTCACATGTGCTTACATTTACATACACTCTCTACAGTAAATTCTATTGCTAAAGAACTTTTGGTCCAAATCCTATACTCACTCTTTTTTCTAAACCTACCAACTACCTTCCTAATCCTGCCGACTATCGGTTTTTGACTGGATGTTCTCTTCAACATTCAATATCCAAGGTACAAGGTCCGATGCCAGTGTATATTGATTTATCTGAGACATCTGTGCTGCACATTACTCAAAGCTAAGTATCCCACTCAAGTCCCCAATGCCCTTCTGGGCTTCAAATCTTACCTAGATTTCTGCTTTCATACTTATGTTTCACATGTATACTCTTGTAAACATTGCATTTTGCCAATACCATTATTCATCCCGCAGAATTATTTGTAACCCAAATTGAACAAGTTATTAACCCTAACCATACACTGTTCCCTCAGTATAACTTACTTAAGAGCAGGGACAGTGTGGGTCTTACAATATAGGAATGTAGATGATCTTCCACCTGCTGAGAACATCAAAGATCCATGGAGAAATGATCCTTGCAGAAGATATAGGCAGCTATGTAGGACCTGAGAGAGCAATAGTCATCTTCCATGGCAAACAACCTGGTCAGGATTAATTGATGGTCTGTATCAGCCTCTCTCTTCTTAATAAAGAGAAGATGGACTGAACCAGGCCTCTGTGGAGAGCTGTTCCCTGGTGCCTATGGTTGATATACCATTCTAACTTCTGAATGTGTCACAGGATGTTGGGGCAGCCTCCATCTCATGGGAACCCTGGAAGCAACTGTTAGCACAAAGTGGTTACCAAGGCAGTGAGCATATTCTGTTCCTGAAAGAAGTGACCTCACTTCACTTCCTTGGTGATGGAATTCTCTGAACCTGGGATCCAGGAAGGAAGGCACGCAGAGCCAGTCCCACTCCCAGTTCCAGTGGGCTAACTTGTTTGCTTTTCCCAAAGACATAGTCAGTCTTTCTTGGTACCCACTGATGTGAGGATGGCCAAATGCCAGCAGAGCTCTGAAGAGGGGCCTTTCCTGAGTAAGCAGGTAGTGGCTCACCGTTGGCTCCTGACAACTTCACAGAGTTGGCCAAGGAGACCAGATCTGAAACAGGACAGGCCATTTTGGGGGAACATAATATGGCCCACCAGTCAGAAGACACTCCGGATAGTCACAGACCTATTTGGGGGAAGGAAGTGCCTTTGCCGTTGTAGGTGTGAGTTTGTGGTTTTTTCTCATGTTCTGAGAATAGGTAGGAAAGGTGGTTTGTTTGGTTTGGAGTGGACTGTTTCTAGTAAGTCGTTTGACATGGTGAGTGTTTCTAAGTCTGTGTATCCCACTGTATCCGTGGTTGTAGACATTAGAAAAGAGAATGCATCAATGGATGTGTTGTCTCTAGTTGAAAGCTTCCCCGCATTCATACTGCCCAATTAATGAATGGACTGCAGCTTGCATTATGGATGGGCAACATCTATTATCTTCTAAAGTTCCTGTTTTCTTCGTGAATTCTGGCCACTCTCCAGAATAGACTCATGGTTTTGTTTCCCAAATATGTAACACCACAAGGTTCTGTGACATGGCCATGTACTGGATAGCTGAAGGGAATGGGAGCATCTAAGAAAACTCAGATTTCAGTGTGACCAGTAAAGTCTCAGTGGAGAAACACTTCTTTGGGCCATTTGCTTACTTCTATTTCTATTACCCTGAATGTCAGGAAGGTCTTTGCCTCAGGCCACCCCTTTGTGTAGCCTGAAGAAAACTGTTTTCATATGGAAATGTATGGACATCACCAGTGGCTCTTTGCTTAATTGATTTGGATTGGGATGTGTCTGAATCAGCCTCTTGTCCTTGTATGAGGTTGTGGCTTAGATTCTCAGCACCTGATGGATCTAAAGAAAGATCCCATGTGTTTCCAAAACTAAAATGGCCAAAAGAGCAGTCATTGTGGGTGAATATTTTTGCCCTCTTGTTTTAGGTTCCTGACCTCCATCAAGTGAGAATAGGGATCCTTTGGGTCAAATGAGTTCTTGAAATCCCTGCAGAGCCTAGACCATATTTGCTTGGGTTTTCTCATGACTCCAAATCACATAAAGAATCTATACCCTTCAGCCAGTAAGCCTCAAATTGGAGAAGTGGAACACTTTAACAGCAGGAATATTTGATCATTCCTGGTTCACAGGAAGAGTGTCCAGGCCATCATGATTTTAGGCAAATGAGGGGCAAGTGAGCTTATTTGGACGCTACCTTGGGCTCATAGAAACCTCCAGCTAGAGGTTATGATGAGTGTCTACACGGAAGAAGATGATGGCCCTGTGGGAGTGTTTTGATTTTAATTGTGGTCATTTTTTGGCGGATGGAAGGGATGACTGGGTCCACCTGGGCTTGAACTCTGGTGTGATTCCCCTTAGAGACTGAGTTCTGAAACTGACCTCAGAGAAGTATTGCCATGAATTGTGTTGGGATTTTAGGAGGCCACGCATGAGACTCACTCTTGGAAACTGAGATCTAGGCCCAGGGTGGTTTCCACAGAGGCCTGAGAATCTCAGCCAGGATGTCACATGATTTTATTCTGAAAGACTTAGCAGCCATATTTGAGAGTCAAAACACACATGGACCTCACATTGTAGATGTCAATTGGCCTGGCTTTAGGAGACCTTTTGGCAACTGTTTGAGAAGCATTGACTGTGAGAGTTCTCCAGAGCTTTCATTGAAATGAACTTTCTCAACTCTTAATGGTTCCTGAATGAATTGAAACCCACAGTGCCTCTAACTTCACCCTTGAAAAATTGCTAGATAAATACCATGAAATTATTGAAATTCCCATGACCAGGTGGCACTGCAGAAACTTTTGATGTCCTGTTGCTGATCATGTGTATACCAGACAGTGCCTTGTTTTTGACTGGGTTTCATGAAAATCCTGTAGAACAAGAGAAGCCAGTAATTTGGAGCCTGCTGAGTAGGGGGCCTAGAGCAGTGTTGGGCAGGTGTGTGATAAAACATCATGGTGGGGCCATGTGAATCTGCCATTGGCTTCCAAATGGCTTGTGACTGATATAGTGCAGATATCAGACCCTTATATGTAAAGGCATCTTGTTAAATGGAGAGTTTTCAGGGCAATATTCAGAATCAGGTTGCTATGGTTATTGGGGCAAGCTATGTGGGATACAAGCCTGGTTGGTGCATTCTCCTGCAGACCCTGACCCACCACACGTGACAGAACTCCCTCCAGCACTGTATCCCAGATGAACTTTTTATGTTTTGTGAAGCAAATACCAAATTCCCAGTGCAGCAGCAAGAAATACCACGAAAAGTGGAGGATGACCAAATGTCTTCACAGTCCCCACCGGGAGACACTTAGCTTCCAATGGACACAGTTTAGCTACAAAGAGAGAATTGAGCACTGCTGCCTCATGTTCATTGGAATATAAGAAACCATGTCTTTCGGTCACATAGATGCAGACCCAGCTTTGATGGTCTCACTACAAAGTAAGCTAAAGCTCATGACAACAACATATATTTCAAGTGCCCAACCTCAGAAGCCGTTTCCCAAGAATTCTTAGGCCAGCAGAGCTCCTTGTTTGTGGAGTGTTTACCCTGTCCTTTACTTTTGGAAACTCCTCTACCACCTCCAAGGTTGTGAACTCCCAAGCATATTCCATTCCATATTTGTATTCATAGATTTTCACACTTTTCTACCCTAATTGTGTTTTACTTGGGGCGTAGGTAATGTCAAGGCATTGTTCTGGATGTGAGTGGGAAGATTTTTGTGTAGCACATCTTTACATACACATTGGATTCATTTTTCAATTTCCATTTGAAATACTGAATCCCTGACACTATAACACATACCCTACTAGTCTCTGACTAATAATCCTAATATGATGGTGAAAAATAAGCCAAAAAGAGAAGAAACACAAGCAGTTCAGAGGACGCATGGTGTATAGTTGGAATTGCCTTTTGCATTATATAATGTAGGAGTTATAAGTCTAGTCAATTTTTTGTTGAAATAGTTCTACATGTGTTTTTAAAATTAGCAAATATGTGAATCCCTATCTCCCTTTCTCTGTAGCCTATTCAGCACATGTATTTTTATATGCACATATAGAATTCTACCTGATATCACTCGTATACACTTGTGAGGTGGCTGAATTGGTAGATGCAAATTGAGAGAAGAGATCACTCCTCCTAAACGCTGTTGGAACTGAAAATTCAACCTATGGGTGAGCTTCCTAGTTGAAAAACATTATACATGAATCCATGCTCAGTAAAATGAATATTTTTCGATCTGTGGATTATATACATTTCATGATGAATTTCTATTGGCATATATATTGCTACTTTTTTTTCTTTTATTGGTTGCTCAAAACATTACAAAGCTCTTGACATATCATATTTCATACATTAGATTCAAGTGGGTTATGAACTCCCATTTTTACTCCAAATACAGATTCCAGAATCACATTAGTTACACATCCATATTTTTACATAATGCCCTATTAGTTACTGTTGTATTCTGCTACCTTTCCTATACTCTACTATCCCCACTCCCCTCTCTTCCCATCTTCTCTCTCTACCATACCTACTCTAAATCATTTCTCTCCTTGTTTATTTTCCCACAACCTCTTATATGTAATTTTGTGTACCAATAAGTGTCTCTCTCCATTACCATGCAATTTCCCTCTTCTCTCCCTTTCCCTCCCACCTCATGTTTCTGCTTAATGTTAATCTTTTCTTCATGCTCTTCCTCCCTGCTCTGTTCTTAGGTGCTCTCATTATATCAAACAAGACATTTGGCATTTGTTTTTTAGGGATTGGCTAGCCTCACTAACCATAATCTGCTCAGTGCCATGCATTTCCCTGCAAATTCCAAGATTTGGTCATTTTTTAGTGCTGCGTAATTCTCCATAGTGTATAAAAGTCACATTTTTTTATCCATTCATCTATTGAAGGGCATCTGGGTTGGTTCCACAGTGTAGCAATTGTGAATTGTGCTGCTATGAAAATCGATGTGGCAGTATCCCTGTAGTACGCTTTTTTAAGGTCTTCAGGGAATAGTCCGAGAAGGGCAATAGCTGGATCAAATGGTGCTTCCATTCCCAGATTTCCCAGGAATCTCCATACTGCTTTCCAAATTGGCCGCACCAGTTTTCAGTCCCACCAGCAATGTACAAGAGTACCCTTTTCCCCACATCCTCGCCAGCACTTGTTGTTGTTTGACTTCATTATGGCTGCCAATCTCACTGGATTGAGATGGTATTTTAGGGTGGTTTTTATTTGCATTTCTCTTACTGCTAGAAATGGAGAGCATTTTTTCATGTACTTGTTAATTGATTCTATGTCCTCCTCTGAGAAGTTTCTGTTCAGGTCCTTGGCCCATTGGGTTATTGGTTATCTTATTGTCTAATTTTCTGAGTTCTTTGTATACTTTGTATACTCTGGATATTAGGGCTCCATGTGAAGGGTGAGGACTAAAAATTTGTTCCCATGATGTAGGCTCCATATTTACCTCTCTTATTGTTTCTCTCTTTAAGAAAAAAAATCAGTTTAAGTAAGTCCCATTTGTTGATTCTTATTATTAACTCTTGTTCTATGGGTGTCCTATTAAGGAATTTGGAGCCTGACCACACAATATGTAGATCGGAGCCAACTTTTTATTCTATCAGACGCAGAGACTCTGATTTGAATCTAGCTCCTTGATCCACATTGAGTTAACTTTTGTGCATGGCGAGAGGAGGGGATTCAGTTTCATTTTGTTGCATATGGATTTCCAGTTTACCCAACTCCATTTGATGAAGATGCTATCCTTCCTCCATTGCAGGCCATTAGCTCCTTTATCAAATATAAGACAGTTGTAGATTTTTGGATTAGTCTCTGTGTCCTCCATTCTGTACCATTGGTCCACCCGCCTGTTTTGGTACCAGTACCATGCTGTTTTTGTTATGAATGCTCTGTAATATAGTTTGAAATCTGGTATCACTATACTGCCTGATTCACACTTCCTGCTTAGAATTGCTTTTGCTATTCTGGGTCTTTTATTTTTCCATTTGAATTTCATGATTGCTTTATCTATTTCTAAAAAAAAAAAATCCTTTGGGATTTTGATTGGCATTGTATTAAACCTATAGAGAACTTTTGGTAATATAGCAATTTTGATGATGTTAGTTCTGCCTATCCATGAACAGGGTATATTTTTCCATCTTCTAAGATCTTATTCTATTTCTCTTTTTAGGGTTCTGTAGTTTGCATTATATAAATCTTTCACCTCTTTTGTTAGGTTGATTCCCAAGTATTTAATTATTTTGAGGAAATTGGGAATGCAGTGTTTTGACTCATTTTTGTTTCAGAAGTTTTGTCGCTGATATACAGAAATGCCTTTGATTTATGCATGTTGATTTTATATCCTGCCACATTGCTGCATTCATTTATTAGTTCTAGTAGTTTTTTCTGTAGACCCTTTTGGGTCTTCTATGTATAGAATCATGTCATCTACAAATAGTGATAATTTAAGTTCTTCTTTTCCTATTTTTATGCCTTTAATGTCTTTCATCTCTCTAATTGCTCTGGCCAGTTTTTCGAGAACTATATTGAATAGAAGTGGTGATAGAGGATATCCCTGCCTTGTTCCAGATTTTAAAGTGAATGCCTTCAATTTTTCTCCATTCAGAATGATGCTAGCCTGAGGCTTAACATAGTTATCTTTTACAATGTCGAGGTAAGTTCCTGTTATCCCTAGTTTTTAAAATGTTTTGAAGATAAAGGAATGCTCTACTTTGTTGAATGGTTTTTCTGCGTCTATCAAGATGATCATATGGTTCTTATCTTTAAGTCTATTGATGTTGTGAATAACATTTATTGATTTCCATATATTGAAGCCTCCTTGCATCCCAGGGATGAATTCAAGTTGATCATGGTGCACAATTTTTTTGATGTACCTTTGTATCCGATTCGCCAGAATTTTAATGAGGATTTTTGCATCTAGGTTCATCAGAGATATTGGTCTGTAGTTTTCTTTCTTTGAGGTGTCTTTGTCTGGTTTCAGAATCTGGGTGATGTTGGCCTCATAGAATGAATTTGGCAGAGCTTCCAGTTTTTCTATTTCCTGAATAACTTGAAAAGTATTGGTATTAATTCTTCTTTAAAGGTTTTGTAAAACTCTGCTGTATACCCATCCAGTCCTGGGCTTTTCTTGGTTGGTAGTCTTTTGATTGCTTCTTCTACTTCATCCATTGATATTGGTCAGTTTAAATTGTGTGTTTCCTCCTGACTCAGTCTGGTCAAATCATATGACTTAAGAAATTTATCGATGTCTTCACTATTTTTTATTTTATTGGAATACAGTTTTTCAAAATGATTTCTAATTTTCTTCTGTATTTATGTAGCATCTGTTGTGATATTGCCTTTTTCATCCCGTATGTTAGTAATTTGAGTTCTCTCTCTTCTTCTCTTCGTTAGCATGGCTAAGGGTCTGTCGATCTTATTTATCTTTTTGAAGAAGCACCTTTTAGTTTTGTTAATTTTTTCAATAGTTTCTTTTGTTTCAATTTCGTATGATTTTAATTATTTCTTTCCTTCTGCTACATTTTCTGTTGTTTTGCTCTTCTTCTTCTAGGGCTTTGAGATGAAGTGTGAGCTCATTTGTTTGTTTGTTTTTTTTTCTATTTTGAGGAATGACCTCCAGGCGATGAATTTACCTCTTAAAACTTCTTTTCATTGTGTCCCATAGAATCTGATATGTTGTGTCTGTTTTTTCATTTATCTCTAAGAATTTTTTGATTTCCTCCTTTATGTCTTCTGTAACCCATTGATCATTCAGTAACATATTCTTCATTTTGCATGTGATGTATGATTTTTTCTTCCTTCTTTATCATTGGTTTCCAGGTTCATTCCATTATGATCACAAAAAATTCATGGTATTATCTCCACCCCTTTATATTTACTGAGGGTTGCCCTATGGCATAACATATGGTCTATTTTTGAGAAGGATCCATGTGCTGGTGAGAAAAAAGTATATCCACTTGATGATGGTTGATATATTCTATATATGTCAGTTAAGTATAGGGTATTGATTGTGATATTGAGTTCTATAGTTTCTTTATTCAACTTTTGTTTGGAGGATCTGTCCAATGGTGAGAGAGGTGAGTTGAAGTTACCCATAATTATTGTATTGTGGTCTATTTGATTCTTGAACTTGAGGATAAATTGTTTTATGAACGTCGCAGCACCATTATTTGCTGAGTGAATATTGATAATTGTTATGTCTTGTCGGTGAATGGTTTCTTTTAACAGTATATAAAGTCCTTCCTTATCCCTTTCATTAAATTAGTCTTGAGGTCGATTTTATTCGATAGGAGGATGGCCACCCCTGCTTGCTTACGAGGACTGTGTGCATGGTATAAATTTTCCCAATCTTTCACCTTCAGCCTGTGTATGTCTTTTCCATTCAGATGTGTCCCTTGGAGGCAACATATTGTTGGATTTGTTTTTTTTTATTTCAAGTTACAAGCCAATGTCACTTTATTCGAGAGTTTAAGCCATTATCATTTAGAGTTACTATTGATATATGGTTTGTACCTCCACCCATGTTTTTTATATATATATTTTTTAATTAGTTTGATTCTCCATGATTTGCTTTTCCCCTTCCCTCTGTCATTACTGAGGCACTTCTCACTGATGGTTTTCGTTGTTGATTTTCATTTCTTCCTCGTGTAGTGTTTTGCTCAAGATGCTTTGCAATGCTGGTTATCTGGCTGAAATTCTTTTAGCTTTTGTTTATCATAAAATATTTTTATCTTGTTGTCTTATCTTAAGCTTAATTTTGCTGGATACATAATTCTTGGTTGGCATCCATTGTCTTTCAGTGTTTGAAGTACGTTGTTCCAGGATCTTCTCACTTCCAGCGTCTATGATGAAAAATCCATTGTTAAACTTTTTGGTTTACCCCTGATTGTAATGCTTGTAATCTGCCTCCTTTCTCTGGTAGCTTTTAATATTTTCTCTTTGTTCTGTATATTGGATATCTTTATAACAATGTGTCTTGGCATTGGTCTACTGTGATTTTGTGTGCTCGGTGTCCTGTAAGCATCTACAATTTGTTTATCCGTTTCCATTTTTATTTCTGGAAAGTTTTCTGTAATTATTTCATTCACCAGGTTTCTCATTCCCTTGGTTTTAATCTCTGTACCTTCCTCAATCCATATGACTCATTAGTTTGTTTTTTTTTTATGTTATCCCATATCTCTTGAATGTTTTCTCATAATTTTTTACAGCATTTCTTTGTTGGCTAGACTTTTTTCAAGATGATATATTTTGTCTTCATTATCTGACATTCTGTCTTCTACTTGCTCTACTCTGTTAGTGATACTCTCAATTGAGTTTTTAATTTTGTTTATCATTTACTTGATTTCTAGAATTATTGTTTGATTTTTCTAATAATCTCTATCTCCTGATAAAGATGCTTAATTTCTCATTTTATCTGTTTATGTAATTCATTTTCAATGCGTTTTATCACTGTTTGTTTTTGCTGTCTCGTATCCTCTTTAAGGTTCCATTCCATCTGTCTAAGGTATTACTTGAGTTCTTTATATGACCATTTTTCTGATGACTCTAGGTGCTCTTGAATATTTAGGCTGTCCTTCATTGTTCGTACTCCTTTTCTTCCTTGTTTTTATATGCTGCTCATGTTACTTCTTCTTCTGTTTGACTGAGTTACAGCTTACTCTTATAAATTTATTTGATGCTTGGGAGGAAAGATATTAGAAGGGAAGGGAGAAGTCACTAAAGAGAATGAGAGTAGGCAGGTAGAATTCAAGGAAGGGGGAAGAAGAAAAATGAAAAGAAATGAAAAGACAAAAGAAAAAAATAGAAAATAAAGAAAGAAAGTTTTAAGTAATGATGATGATTAAAAAATTGAAAATTAAAATTTAAAATAATAATAATAATAATAAAATAAAAAAATTAAAAAATAAAAACATTTAAAAAAGTTAAAGAACAACAATAACAAAAATAAAAATGAAAGAAAAAAATACAAATAAAAAAATAATAATAATACATGCAGTCCTAGAGTTCAAATAACTTCTCTTCCAGTAGGTGGAGCTGTGCGCACTGGGCCAAGCTTCTCTCAATAAGTGAGAACCAATCACTGTGCAGCAGCTTTTCCTCCCAGACTGGGCGGGTCTCCAATTCTGAGTGCCTAGGGCTTTCTCTTGTGCTTCCTCAAGCCAGGTCACACTCACCTGTGACGCTCATCACAATACTGGTTACAAGCCAGGCCTCTGCTCCTGGTAGCCCTGTTTCCATGAACGCCTGGGCACACTCTCCTTGTTTGCCTTCCTCAGACCCTAAGTTTGTAGAGCTTGGGGCTGAGAACCTCCAGCGAATTTGCTTGCCCTTCAGGAGCCATGGCCCCGGTAGGTGGTGTAAGAGACCTCAATTGTCAGCACTGGTGGGAGCGGTAGCAGGGAATTCCACGCCGCGAGTCCCGAGCCAATCTTGATTCCCTAGGTCTGGCTATCGCGCTCCTTGGAGAGCTGGGAGGGGCCATTACAGCAGAGATGGGAAGGGCCCTTGAGGTTTCCCTGCGTTGTTGAGAGAGATGGCAATGGGATTACACACTTGTCGCGCTGGTTTCAATGAAGTTATCTCCTCCGCCTGTGACGTCAGTTCTCTGCCATGGTGGTATCCCATTCAAATGGTGACCGTTCGTTCCCTTTGCTGGGTGACCAATGCAACAGGTGGGTCCTGACTATCTCTCCCAAGCCCCATTTCAATCCTGTGGCCACTGCCTATGAAGGCTCAGTTGGCTTTTAACTCTCAATTCAGAAAGCCCGACCAGTTATTTCAGCGGGAATGTTAGTGCTGAGTCACAAAAACCAGACGAATCTAAGCTTGAATGCAGCCAATCCGGGCTTTGTGTGTGTTCTGAGGGGCCCAGACTGTTCACCCCAGATTCACAACAGGTCAATATTGCCTAGTGATTCTGAGCAAACAGCATTTAGACAGTTTACGACTCCCTATGCCCGCGCAGCTGAAGAGATCAGAGACTTGATTTCTCCATGCCTGCCTTCATAATGGATCTCCTGTATTGCTACTTTTTAATATCTGTGCTTTTGCGTGTGTGTATATATATATATATATATATAGATTTTTCAAAATATGAAATATATGTGTCTTATGCACTCCCTAAATTCATTCATATTCATATCTGTGGATTTATAATCAACTTTCCACAAGATTATTTTCAGAAATAATCATCCACCTGAAATACATATTGTTTCCTAGTACTGAAAACTAAATTCAGTGAATGGTGCATACAAACCCTAATATTTCTACAGTTACTTAGCCAGTTTAAAATCAATGCAAGTTGATTTCTAGGGGACATGATGTGTATTTTGACTCTCATTTTTATTCAACACTTGTACGTTACTATTTCTTCAGTTCATGCACATCATGGGATATATATTTCAGTCACAAATTAGAAAATTTATAGGCATTTGTTTCACGATCAATCACTTCCTGATTCAGAACACATGTATCCCTCCATGTTTCTTGACTGGTCTTTTCATGAGACTTCTTTCCAAACACATTATTTTTGTTTAACATCATCACGTATAAAGCAAAACTCAAACACCATTCTTCATAAACCATAATCCTAATATTACCATTAGATATATAACTGGTTGTAATGAATGATTGTATATCAATATAAGATTTCTTATATATTTTCACATATCAATTCAATCCATTATTTAAAGTGGAATCAGTTACGTTATTTATTCATAGTATGGTCTATTCATGCATTATCTCTATATTAATAGACACAGGGTACACCTCTTTGTACCCCTAATACTAATGTATACGTCTTCAAAATATTGCCCCCAAAAATGGTGAAAGAAATACTCATGTCACCTGATCTACATATACATTTTATCACAGTAATATTCTGAACAAAAAAAACATAAAAATGTAACACTTATGATTGTACAAAAGCCTAAAAGGAAAGTGAACGTGGATAACTAATAACATCCATGTCCAGGTTGCCTAATGCTCTCAAATGTCATTCCCATTCGTGACGACATATTTGTTTTTTCCTATGATTATGTATTCAAACTCAACCCTGTTGAAAATGTCTAATCCTATGACTCACTTTATACTTTGCCTGATTTCGTAATGTCTCTATTGACACCTGCTTTCCTACACATTTTCCCCAGTTCATCATTGTGACTAACTCTTCACATGTGCTGACATTTACATTCACTCTCCCAATGAAACCCTATTGCTAAAGAAGCTTTTTATTCCAAATCATATACTCACTCTTCTTCCTAAACCTACTGACTATCTTCCTAATCCTACTGACTATCCCTTTTTGACTGGATGTTCTCTTCTACATTCAATCATCCAAGGTACAAGGTCCTATGCCACTGTATTTCGATTTAACTGAGACAATTGTACAGAACATAATTCAACACTAAGTATCCAAATCAAGGGCTCTATGCCTTTCTGGGCTTCAAATCCTTCTTAGATTCCCGTTTTCATACATATATTTCACCTATATATTCTTATAAATATCGCAGGTTCCCAATCTCATTATGCATCCTGCAGAATGATTCCTAACCCAAATCGAACATATTATTAACCCTAACCATACACTAACTTTGCAGGAGAGCAGGAACAGTGTGTGTATTAAACTACAGGAATCTAGGGGATGTTCACCTGCTGAGAAACTCAAATGTTCATGCAGAAGTGATCCCTGGTGAAGATGAAGGCAGCTATGAATTACCTCAGAAAGCAAAAGTCATCTTCCATGGCAATCATCCTGGTAAGGATGAAGGGTTGTGTCTGAATCAATCTCTCTCTTCTTAATGTATAGAACATGGACCAAACCAGTCCTGTGTGGAAGCTGTTCCCGGGTGCTTACGGTTGATATAACATTCTAACTAGAGAAAGTGTCCCATGAAAATCAGGGCAGCCTCCACCTCATAGTATTTTGGAAGCAACTGTTAGGACAAAGTGGTTGCCAAGGCAGTGACATAATTCAGATCCTGAAGGAAGTGATCTCACCTCACTTCCTTGGTGATGGAACTCTCTGAACTTGAAATCCAGGAAGCCAGGCACCCAGAGACAGTCTCTGTCCTAGTCCCAGTGGTCTGACATGTTTGGATTTACCAAGGATAGAGTCAGTCTTTCTTGGTACCTACAGATATGAGGAAGGCCAAATGCCAGGAAACCTCTGAAGAGGGGCTTTTCCTGAGAAGGCAGGTAGTGCCTCACCGCTGGCTCTTGAGAACTTCACAGAGTTGGCCAAGCAGACATGATCTGAGACAGGAGAGGTCATTTTGGAGGAACATAGTATGGCTCACCAGTCAGAGGATACTCCGGGGAGTCACAGACCTACTAGGGGGAAGGAGGTGCCTTTGTGGGTGTGGGTGTGAGTTTGTGGTTTTGTCTCATGTTCTGAGGATAGGTAGGAAAGGCGGTTTGTTTGGTATGGAGTGGAATATTTGTATTAAGTCCTTTGACAAGGCGAGTGTTCCTATGTGTGTGTGTATCCCACTGAGTCCATTGTTGTAGACATTAGAAAAGACAATGCATCAATGGATGTGTTCTGTCTAGTAGAAAGCTTCCCAGCATTCATCCTGCCCAATTCATGAGTGGACTCTGGCTTGCCTTATAGATGGGCAACACCTAGAAGCTTCCTAATTTCCTGTTTTCTCTCTCAATTCTGGCGACTCTCCAGAATAGTATCATGGTTCTGTGTCCAAGATTTGTACCGCCTCCAAGATCTGTGACATTGCTATGTACTGGAAGCTGAAGGAAATGGCTAGCATCTCAGAAATCTCAGATATCTGTTGACCAGGAAAGTCTCAGTGGAGAAAACCTGCTTTGGTCCTTCTGCTTACCTATTGTTCTGTTGAATGTCAGAAAGTTTTTTGCCTCAAGCCACCACTTTGTGAAGCCTGAAGAAAAGAGTTTTCAAATGGAAATGAAAGGGCATCACCTGTGGCTCTTTGCTTAATTGCTTAGGATTGGGATATGTCTGAATCAGCCTGTTGGCCCTGTGTGAGGCTGTGGCTTAGATTCTCAGCACCTGATGGATCTAAAGATAGATCCCATGCATGCATCCAAAACCAAAATGGCAAAAAGATCAGATATTGTTGATGAACTCTCTTGCCTTCCTCTGGTAGGTTCCTGATATTCATCAAGTGAGAATAGGGATCCTTTGGGTCAAATGAGTTCTTCAAAGCCCTGCAGAGGCTAGGCCATAGGTGCTTGATTTTCATGACTCCAATTCACTTAAAGAATCTAAACCCCAAAGCTAGAAGGCCTCAAGTTGGAGAAGCCAAGCAATATTAAAGGCAGGCCTATTTGATCACTCCTGGTTCACAGGAAGAGAGTCCAGGCCACCCTGTCTTTAGGCAAATGAGGGGCAGGGAGCTTATTTTAGACACTGTGGTGGGCTGCGTCCCTTATGGAAAGCTCCAGCCAGAGGATATGATGAGTGTCTATATGGAAGAAGATGAGGGCCATGTGAGAGTGTTTGGTTTTAATTGTGGACATATGTCTGGCGGTTGGAAGAGATCACTGGGTCCACCTAGGCTTGCACTCTGGTGTGATTCCCCTTAGAGACTGAGTTCTTTTACTGATCTCAGAGAATTATTGCCAGGAATTGTGTTGGAATTTTAGATGGCCATGCATGAGAGTTGTCCTTGGAAAGTGACATCTAGTCCCAAGGTGACTTTCCACAGAGCACAGGGAATCTCAGCCAGGATATCACATGATATTATTCTTAAAGACTTGGCAGACATATTTGAGAGTCAAAACACACATGGAACATACATTGTAGACCTCAATGGGCCTGGCTTAATCTGACTTTTGGGCACTTTTGGAAGCCTTGCCTGTAAGAATTCTCCAGAGTTTTCATTGAAATGAGCTTCCTCACCATTTAATGGTTTCTGAGTGAATTGAAATCCACAGTGCCTCCAACTTCATCCTTGAAAATTGGCTAGATCAATACCATGAAATTTTTGAAATTCCCATGACCGGGTAGCTCTGGAGAACATTTGAATGTCCTGTTGCTGATCATGAGTATACAAGACAGTGCCTTGATTGACTGGGTTTTATGAAAATGGTGTTTAACAGAGATGCCAGTAAGTTGGATCCTGCTGAGTAGTTGTACTAGAGTAGTGGATGGCAGGTGTGTAATAAAACATCTGTGGTGGGGGCATGTGGATCTGCCATTGGCTTCCAAATGGATTGTGACTGACATTTTGCAGCCAGTAGACCCTTATATGTAAAAGCATATTGTTATATGGAGAGGTTTTAGGGCAATGTTCAGAATCAGGTTGCTATGGAAAATGGGGCAAGCTATGTGGGATAGAAGCCTGGTTGTTGCATTCTCCTGACGAACCTGACCCACCACACTTGACAGAAGTCACTTCAGCACTGTGTCCCAGTTGAACTCCTTGTATTTCATGAAGCAAATACCAAACTCCCAGTGCAGCAGCAAGAAATACCACGAATAGTGGAGGATGACCAAATGGAATTACAGTCCACAAGGGGAGACATTTAGACCCCAGTGGCCACAGGTTACCTACAAATAGAA
This sequence comes from Callospermophilus lateralis, assembly GCF_048772815.1. Lineage (NCBI taxonomy): Eukaryota > Metazoa > Chordata > Mammalia > Rodentia > Sciuridae > Callospermophilus > Callospermophilus lateralis. The sequence goes on along the minus strand of NW_027514387.1, from coordinate 197,669 downwards.
AATTCAGCACTGCTGCCTCATGTTCATTGGAAAATAAGAATACATGTCATCCAGATCACATAGATGAAGACTCAGCTATGATGGTCTCACAACAAATGAAACTAATGCTCCTGACAACAGCATATATTTCATTGCCCAACCTCAGAGGCAGTTTCTCCAGATGTTAGGCTGGCAGAACTTCATGTTTGTGGAGTTTTTACCCTGTCCCTTACTTTTGGAAACTCCTCTACCACCTGCAAATTTGTGAACTCATGAGCATTTTTCATTCCACATATGTATTCACAGATTTTCTAACTCTTCTCCTCTAATTGTGTCTTATGTGGGTCGAAGGTAATGTCAAGGCATTGTGCTGAATGAGAGTGGGAATTTTTTGTGTAGCACATATTTGCATACACATTGGATACATTTTCCAACTTTCCATTCAAAATACTGAATCCCTGACACTAACACATACCCTACTAGACTTTGACTTCTAATCCTAATATGGTGGAGAAAAATAACCCAAACAGAATAAAAATACAAGAGGTTCACAGGAGGCATGGTGTATAGTTGGACTTGCCTTTCGTATGATAAATGGTAGGTGTTATAAATCTAGCGAATTTTAATTGAAATAGTTCTCCATGTGTTTTAAAAGTTAACAAATATGTGAATAACTGTCTCCCTTTCTCTGTAGCCTATTCATCACATGTATTTTCATATGCACATTTAGAATTCTACCTGGTATCACTCGTACATTTTGTGAGGTGGCTGGCTTGGCAGATGCAAATTGTGAGAAGAGATCACTCCTACTAAACGCTGTTGGAACTGAAAATACAACATATGAGTGAGCTTCTTAGTTGAACAACATAAATCCATGTTCATTAAAATGAATATTTTTGGATCTGTGGATGATATATTATTTCATGGTGAATTTCGATTGGCATACATAATGCTACTTTTTAATGTCTGTGAGTGTATATATATATATATATATATATATATATATATATATATTCACTCTCCAGATTTTTCAAAATATGAAGTATATTTTTCTTATTATACACTCCCTAAATTCATTCATATTCATGTATGTGGATTTATAATCATGTTTTCACAAGAATATTCTCAGAAATATTCATCCACCTGAAATACATATTTGTTTCTTAGTACTGAAAACTAACTTCGGGGGATCATATGATGGTGGTGAAGGGAGTGCATCACCCCCATGTACCGCGTCACTGTGCGGGAGAATGACGAGTTATAACGGCTAAAATATATCTTGTTAGAAATTTCCAGCAAAATTGGGGTGCTCCAAAACCTAGTGGACATATTTCCATCTCACGAGGATCAGCTACGCGAGCTCAAACACGAGTGATTTGTCCGCACGAAGCGTCATGCTGCTTATTCAGGAAATCGGTCTGTGGCTAGAGTCTGCGGCGCGCACTGGGAAATGAAGAGATAGCAATGCAAATATACAGCGGTGTGGATTCTGTGGGCTCCTGCCAGGTATGCAATCACTGTGCTAAGTGCTGAATTCTTTGTTTGAGATGGGGAAGGATGCGGTCCAATTCGGTTCTCCACACCGGTCAGACCACAGAGGAAGCCAGCGGCCACTATCTTGGAGAGCTGATGTCACCATCCCTGTTTTTGACTGATCGAAGCTCATTCAGCTATAGAACAGGTAATTTCAGGATGCCATTCACCTTTGTGTTGCAGACAAATTACTCAGACTCAGTGCTAAAGAACCTGCAGAAACTCCGTCTTGGAGCCTGCTCCTATTAGAACATACACAAAGCCCAGAGCGGCCGAATTCCACCTCTCGGAACTGATCTGGCCCAGGGCTAAAGAACCCGCGGAAACTGCTTCTCGGTCCGGGTCTTGCTGAATACTGTGGAGGTAAATATCAACCGAGCCTTCATAGGCAGTGGAAACAGGATTGAGACACGGCTTGTGAGGGCCGGTCAGGACTCACTCATTGCTTTGGTCACCCAGAAAAGGGAACGAAATGCTGCCTTTCACATGGGATACCAACATGGCAAATTTCTGATGTCATCAGAAAGCAGCAGAGGAGATAACTTCATTGATACCAGCAGTGACAGAAACAGTTGGTCTCCTGGTGAAGAAAGTGAGTCACAAACACCTGGGTCTCTCTCACTTTGTCATCGAGCCAGAGGGGCAGAGCAGAGCAGCTGCCCACGACTGGAACAGACCCAGTGACACACCTGCATGGTAGTTACGTCAACCCAATTGGAGTAGAGGCAGAACAGAGCCGCCGCCCTTGCACAGAACAGGCCCAGCGACCCGCAGGTGTGGTAGCCACGTCACCCCAATTGGAGTAGTTGCAGAGCAGAGCCTTCTCCCACACCTAGTAAAATCCCAGTGGGTCACCAGCATGGTAGTCACATCACCCCAATAGGAGTAGGGGCAGAGCAGAGCCTTCGCCCATGCCCAGAACAGGCACAGCAACCTGCCGGCATGGTAGTCACGACACACCAATTGGAGTAGGGGCAGAGCAGAGCCACCACCCGCGCCCGCAAGGTAGCAGACCTGCACCTGACCAGAAGAACAGGCCCAGCGGCTGGCTGGCACGGCAGAAACTTTACCATATTTGGAGTAGGGGCAGAACAGATCTGTAGCCCGTGCTCACAAGGTAGGCAGACCTGCGACCAACCGGCGGACAGGCACAGCGGCCCGCCGGCATGGTAGTCACGTCACCCCAATTGGAGTAGGAGTAGAGCAGTGCCGCCGCCCACGCCTGCAAGGTAGGCAGACCTGCGACTGATTGGCAGAACACCACAGGGGTCCACGGGCGTGGTAGACACGTCACACCAATTGGAGGAAAAAATAAATAAAATGGACAGACCCCTAGCCATGCTAACGATGAGGAGAGAGAACTCAAATTACTATCATACGGGATGAAAAAGGCAATATCATAACAGATATTTCAGAAATACAGAAGATAATCAGAAATTACTTTGAATCCTTATACTCTAAAATAATAGAAGATAGTGAAGGCATCAAAAAATTTCTTAAGTCATATGATCTGACCAGAGTGAGTTAGGAGGATATAGACAACCTAAACATACCAATATCAATTGAGGAAATAAAAAAAAAACATCCAAAGATTACCAACTAAGAAAATCCCAGGACCGTATGGGTATACAGCAGAGTTTTACAAAACCTTTAAATATGAACTAATACCAATACTTTTAAAGCTATTTCAGAAAATTGAAAAAGAGGGAGATCTTCCAAATTCATTCTACGAGGCCAATATCACCCTGATTCCTACACCAGATAGACACTTCAAAGAAAGAAGACTAAAGACCGATATCTCTAATGAACCTAAATGCAAAAATCTTAAATTAAATTCTGGCAAATCAGATACAAAAACATATCAAAAAAATGTGCACCATGATCAAGTAGGATTCATCCCTGGGATGCAAGGAGGGTTCAATATATGAAAATCAATAAATGTTATTCACCACATCAATAGACTTAAAATAAAAACCATATTATCATCTAGATAGATGCAGAAAAAGCATTCGACAAAGTACAGCATCCCTTTATGTTCAAAACTCTAGAAAAACTAGGAATAACAGGAACATTCCTCAATATTGTAAAAGCAATCTATGCTAAACCGCAGGCTAGCATCATTCTGAATGGAGAAAAATTGAAGACATTCCCTCTAAAATCTGGAACAAGACAGGGATGCCTGCTCTCACCACTTTTGTTCAATATAGTTATCAAAAGACTGGCCAGAGCAATTAGACAGATGAAAGAAATTAAAGGCATATAAATAGGAAAAGAATAACTTAAATTATCACTATTGCAGATGACATGATTCTATACCTAGCAGACCCAAAAGGTTCTACAAAGAAACTAATAGAGCTAATAAATGAATTCAGCAAAGTGGCAGGATATAAAATCAACACGCATAAATCAAAGGCATTCCTGTATATCAGTGACAAATCCTCTGAAATGGAAATGAGGACAACCACTCCATTCACAATATCCTAAAAAAAAAAATGGGAATCAACCTAAAAAAAGAGGTGAAAGTCTTATACAATGAAAACTACAGAACCCTAAAGAGAGAAATAGAAGATCTTAGAAGATGTAAAAATATACCCTGTTCATGGATAGGCAGAACTAACATCATCAAAATGGCCATATTACCAAAAGTTCTCTATAGGTTTAATCCAATGCCAATCAAAATCCCAAAGGCATTTCTTGTAGAAATAGAGAAAGCAATCATGAAATTCATATGAAAAAATAAAAGACCCAGAATTGCAAAACAATGCTAAGCAGGAAGTGTGAATCAGGCGGTATAGCGATACCAGACTTCAAACTATACTACAGAGCAATAGTAACAAAAATAGCATGGTACTGGTACCAAAACAGGCAGGTGGACCAATGGTACATAATAGAGGACACAGAAACCAATCAACAAAACTACAACTATCTTATATTTGATAAAGGAGCTAAAAGCATGCAATGGAGGAAGGATAGCATCTTCAAAAAATGGTGTTGGGAAAACTGAAAATCCATATATAACAAAATGAAACTGAATCCCTTTTTCTCACCATGCACAAAAGTTAACTCAAAATGAATCAAGGACCTTGATATCAAATCAGAGACACACTGTCTGATAGAAGAAAAATTTGGTTACGATGTACATACTGTGGGGTTGGGCTCCAAATTCCTCAATAGGACACCTATAGTACAAGAGTTAATAACTAGAATCAACAAATGGGACTTACTCAACAAAAAAAGTTTTTTCTCAGCAAAAGAAACAATAAGAGGTAAATAGGGAGCCTACATACTGGAAAGAAATCTTTACTACTCACACTTCAGATAGAGCCCTAATATCCAGAGTATACAAAGAACTCAAAAAATTAGACAATAAGATAACAAATAACCCAATCAACAAATGGGCCAAGGACCTCAACAGACACTTCTCAGATGAGGACATACAATCAATCAACAAGTACATGAAAAAATGGTCACCATGTCCAGCAGTCAGAGAAATGCAAATCAAAACCACCCTAAGATACCATCTCACTCCAGTAAGATTAGCAGCCATTATGAAGTCAAACAACAAGAAGTGCTGGCAAGGATGTGGGAAAAGAGGTACACTTGAACATTGCTAGTGGGACTGCAAATTGGTGCAGCCAATTTGGAAAGCAGTATGGAGATTTCTTGGAAAGCTGGGAATGGAACCACCATTTGACCCAGCTATTGCCCTTCTTGGTCTATTCACTAAAGACCTAAAAAGAGCATGCTACAGGGACACTGCTACATCGATGTTCATAGCAGCACAATTCACAACAGCAAGACTGTGGAACCAAATTAGATGCCCTTCAATAGAAGAATGGATAAAAAATGTGGCATTTATACACAATGGATTATTACTTTGCATTGAAAAATAAAAGATCATAGAATTTGCAGGGAAATGGATTGCATTAGACTAGATTATGCTAAGTGAAGCTACACAATTCCTATAAAACAAATGCCAAATGTCATCTTTGATATAAGGAGAGTAACTAAGAACAGATAGGGATGAAGAGCATGACAAGATGATTAACATTAAACAGGGATGAGAGGAGGAAGGGAGGGAGAAGGGAAATTGCATGGAATTGGAAGGAGACCCTCTGGGTTATACAAAATTACATACAAGAGGAATTGAGGGGAAAGGGAAAAATAATACAAGGGTGAGAAATTTATTACAGTAGAGGGAGTAGAGAGAGAAGTGGGGAGGGGCGGGGAGGCCAGGGGGAATAGTAGAGGACACGAAAGGCAGCAGAATACAACAGACACTAGTATGGCAATATGTGAATCAATGGATGTGTAACTGATGTGATTCTGCAATCTGTATACAGCGTAAAAATGGGAGTTCATAACCCACTTGAATCAAAGTGTAAAATATGATATATCAAGAACTATGTAATGTTTTGAACAACCATAAATAAAAATAAAAAAAACTCTCTTTGGTGAATAATGCATTCAATTCTAATATTTCTACAGTATCTGACCCAGTTTAACATCAGTGCAAGTAGATTCCTATTGGACATGATGTGTATTTTGACGTTCACTTTTATTCAACACCGGTACATTACTATTTCATCAGTTTATGCACATAACAGGATATATATTTCATTCACAATTTAGAAAATTTATAGGCACTTGTTTCACTTTCTATCACTTCCTGCTTTAGAACACATGAATTCCTCCATATTTCTTGATTGGTCTTTTTATGAGACTTTTTTCCAAACATATTATTTTCGATTTCCATAATCACTTTTGAAACAAAACTCACACACACTTCATGATAAACAATAACCCTAAGATTACCATTAGATATATAACTGGTTGGAGTGAATGATTGTATGTCAATATATGATTTCCTATATATTTTCAGATATCAATTCAATCCATTATTTAAAGTGGAACCAGTTATAATATTTATTCACAGTATGGTCTATTCATGCATTATCTCTATATTCAAAGACACAGGGTACACCACTTTGTACCCCCAATACTAATTTATATGTCTTCAAATATTGCTCCCAGTAATGGTGGAAGAAATACTCATGTCATATGATCTACATACACATTTGTTCACAATATTTTTCTGGGCACAAAATGCAAAGATCACACTTATGATTGTACCAAATCCTAAATGGAAAGTGAACATGGATTACTAAAACGATAAATGTCCAGGTTGCCTAATGCTTTCAAATGTCATTCCTATTGGTGATGACATATTTGTTTCTTCCTAAGATTATGTATTCAATCTCAACCCTATTGAAAATGTCTAATCCTATCACTCACTCTATAATTGCCTCATTTCATAATGTCTGTATTGATATTTTCCTTTTTACATATTTTCCCCAGTTCATCATGTGACTGACTCTTCACATGTGCTGAAATTTACATTCACTCTATAACAAAAACCCTATTGCTACAGAACTTTTGCCCCAAATCCTATACTCACTCTATTTCCTAAACCTACTGACTACCTTCCTAATCCCACCGACTATCTCAATTTGAGTGGATGTTCTCTTCTAAAATCAATCATCCAAGGTGTAAGGTCCTATGCCATTGATTATCGATTTATCTGAGACATCTGTGCAGAACGTAATTATAAGCTAAGTATCCCAATCAAGGGCCTAATGCCCTTCTGGGCTTCAAATCTTACCTAGATTTCTGTTTCCATACTTATATTTCACCTCTATAATCTTATAAATATCGCAGGTTCCCAATACTATTAATCATCCTTCGCAATGATTCGTAACCCAAATCGAACATGTTATTAACCCTAACCATACACTCTTACCTTAATCTAACTTTGCAGAAGAGCAGGGACAGAGTTCGTCTTACAATACAGGAATGTAGGGTATCTTCCTCCTGCTGAGAACCTCAAATGTCCATGCAGATTTGATCCCTGGAGAAGATGTAGGCAGCTATGAAGGACCTGAGAGAGCAAATGTCATGTTCCATCGCAAACAACCTTCCCAGGATGAAGGGTTGTGTCTGAATAAGCCTCTCTCTTGTTAATGTAGAGAAGATAGACCAAACCAGGCATGTGTGGAGAGCTGTTCCGGGGTCCCAATGGTTGATATACCATTCTAACTTGTAAAAGTGTCACAGGAAGAAAGGGCAGCCTCCATCTCATAGGAGTATTGTAAGCAACAGTTAGGACAAAGTGGTTGCCAAGGCAATGACCTCAAAGAATTCCTGAAGGAGTAATCTCACCTCACTTCCTTGGTGATGGAACTCTCTGAACTTGGAATCCGGGAAGCCAGGCACCCAGAGCCAGTCTCATTCCCAGTCCCAGTGGTCTTATTTTTTGGATTTACCAAGGACAGAGTCAGTCTTTCTTGGTACCTACTGAGGTGAGGATGAACAAATGTCAGGAAAGCTCTAAAGAGGGGCCTTTCCTGAGAAAGCAGGTAGTGGCTCACCGCTGGCTAGTGACAACTTCACAGATTTGGCCAAGGAGACCATATGTGACACAGGACAGGCGATTTCATCAGAACATAGTTTGGCCCACCAGTCAGAGGACACTCCCAATAGTCACAGACCTACTTGGGGGAAGCAGCTTCCTTTGTCTGTGTGGGTGTGGGTTTGAGATTTTGTCTCATGTTCTGAGAATAGGTAGGAAAGGCGGTTTGTTTGGTTTGGAGTGAACTGTTTCTGGTACGTCGTTTGACAAGGCCAGTGTTTCTTTGTCTGTGTATCCCACTGTGTCCTTGGTTTTAGATATTAGAAAAGAGAATGAATCATTGGATGTGTGCTGTCTAGACTCAACTTGCCCAATTTATGAATGGACTGCGGCTTGACTTATGGGTGGACAACTCCAACAATCTTCCTAAGTTCCTGTTTTCTTCCTGAATTCTGCCCAATTTATGAATGGACTGCGGCTTGACTTATGGGTGGACAACTCCAACAATCTTCCTAAGTTCCGGTTTTCTTCCTGAATTCTGGCCACTCTCCAGAATAGGCTCATGGTTTTGTGTCCAAAATATGTACCACCTCCAAGCTCTGTGACATGGCCATGTACTGGATAGCTGAAAGAAATGGGAGCATCTCAGAAAACTCAGATATCAGTTTGACCAGGAAATTCTAAGTGAAGAAACCCTGCTTTGGGCCTTTTGCTCATCAATTGTTCTGTTGCCCTGAATGTCAGGAAGGCCTTTGCCTCAGGCCACACCATTGTAGAGCCTAAAGAAACAGTTTTCAAATGGAAATGAAAGGGCATCACCTGTGGCTCTTTGCTTAATTGCTTTGGAAAGGGATGTGTCTGAATCAGTCTTTTGGCCCTGTGTGAGACTGTGGCTTAGATTCTCAGCACCTGATGGATCTAAAGAAGGATCCCATGTGTGCATCCAAAACCAAAATGGACAAAAGAGCAGTCAGTGTGGATGAAGTCTCTCGCATTCCTCTGTAAGTGTCCTGTTCTCCATCATGTGAGAACAGTGATCATTTAGTTCAAATGTGTTCCTCAAAACCCTGCAGAGGCTAGCCCATAAGTGCTTGGTTTTTCTCAAGACTCCAATTCACATAAAGAATCTAAAACACACAGTCAGTAGGCCTCAAATTGGAAAAGCAGTGCCATATTAATGGCAGGCCTATTTGATCACTCTTGGTTCACTGGAAGGATGTCCTGGCCACCCTGATTTTAGGCAAAAGAGGGGCAAGGGAGGTTATATTGGACACTGTCTTGGGCTGCACCCCTCATGGAAACCTCCAGCCAGAGGTTATGATGATTGTGTAAATGGAAGAAGATGAGTGCCATGTGGAAGTGTTTTGGATTTAATTGTGGATATTTGTGTGACAGTTGGAAGACATAACAAGGTCTACCTGGGCTTGAACTCTGGTGTGATTCCCCTTATAGACTGAGTTCAGGAACTGATCTCAGAGAAGTATTGCCATGTATTGTGTTGTGATTTAAGAGGCCATGTATGAGAGTCACCCTTGGAAACTGAGATCGAGCCCCAGAGTGGCTTTCCACAGAGCTCTGGGAATTTCAGCCAAGATATCACATGATTTCAATCGAAAGACTTGGCAGCCATAGTTGAGAGTGAAAACACACATGGACCTCATATTGTAGACCTCAATGGGCCTGGCTTAATGTGACCTTTTGGCCATTCTTTGGGAAGCCTTGCCTGTGAGGGTTCTCCAGAGCTTTCATTGAAATAATCTTGCTCACCATTTACTGGTTCCTGAATGAATTGAAACCCACAGTGCCTCCAACTTCATCCTTGAAAAATGTCTAAATAAATACCATGAAATTTTTGAAATTCCCATGACCGGGTGGCACTGGAGAACCTTTGGATGTCCTGTTGCTGATCATGGATGTACAGACAGTGCCTTGCTTGACTGGGTTTCATGAAAATGGTGTAGAACAGAGGTGCCAGAAAGTTGCAGCCTGCTGAGAAGTGGGCCTAGAGCTTTGGTGGGCAGGAGTGTGATAAAACATCTCTGTTGGAGCAATGTGGATCTTCCATTGGCTTCCAAATGGCTTGTGGATTACATGAAGCAGCCAGCAGACCCTTTTCATTAAAGGCATCTTGTTATATGAAGAGGATTCAGGGCAATGTTCAGAATCAGGTTGCTATGGACAAGGATGCAATGTGGCAAGCTTTGAGGGATAGAAGCGTGGTTGGTGTGTTCTTCTGCAGACTCTGAACCACCGCACATGGCAGAACTCCCTCCAGCACTGTGTCTCAGTTGAACTCCTTGAATTTCATGAAGCAAATACCAAACTCCCAGTTCAGCAGCAAAAACCCCACAAAAAGTGGAGGAGGACCAAATGGCTTCACAGTCCAACGGGGAGACACTTAGCCCCCAGAGGCCACAGTTTACCTAAAAAGAAGAAAATCAACACTGCTACCTCATGTTCATTGGAAAATAAGATACCATGTCCTCCACGTCACATAGAGGCAGACCCAGCTTTGATGGTCTCACTACAAATGAAGCCAATTCTCCTGACAACAACATAATTTTCACGTTCCCAAACTCAGAGGCAGTTGCTCTAAAAGTTTTTAGGCCAGCAGAGCTTCATGTTTGTGGAGTGTTTACCCTGTCCCTTACTTTTGGAAACTCCTCTACAACCTCCAAGGTTGTGAACTCCTGAGCATTTTCCATTCCAGATATGTATTCACTGATTTTCTATCTATTCTCCTCTAACTGTGTCTTACTTGGGGTGAAGGTAATTTCAAGGCATTGTTCTGGATGAGAGTGGGAGGATATTTGTGCAGCATATATTTGCATACAAATTGGATTCAATTTCCAATTTTCCTTTTGAAATACTGAATCCCTGACACTAACCCATACCTACTAGACTCAGACAACTCATCCTAATATGATAGAGAAAAATAACACAAACCTATAGAAATACAAGCAGTTCATTGGAGGCATGTTGTATAGTTGGACTTGCATTTTGCATTATACAAGGTAGGAGTTATAAATCTGGTCAATGTTTAATAGAAAAAGATCTCCATGTGTTTTTAAAGTTAACAAATATGAGAATTCATGTTTCCCTTTCTCTTTAGCCTATTCACACTTGTATATTTATATGCATATATAGAATCCTACCAGGTATCACACGTACATCTTTGTGAGGTGGCTGACTTGGCAGATACAAATTGTGAGAAGAGATCACTCCTCCTAAATGCTGTTGGAACTGAAAATTCAACCTATAGGGAGCGTCCAAGTAGAACAACATTATACATAAACTCATGTTCAGTAAAATAAACATTTTTGCATCTGTGGATGATATATATTTACTGATGAATTTCGATTGGCATTTATATTGCTACTTTTTAATGTCTGTGAGTGTTTTTTATTTGTGTGTGTGTGTGTGTATACACTCTCCAGATTTTTCAAAATATGAAATATATGTGTCTAATATACACTCTCTAAATTCATTCATGTTCATGTATGTAGATTTTTAATCAACATTTCACAAGATTATTCTTAGAAATATTCATCCACCTGAAATACATATTTGTTTCCTTGTACTGAAAACTATCTTCAGGGAATGATGCAATCAAATCCTAATTATTCTACAGTAACTTACCCAGTCTAACATCAATGCAAGTAGATTCCTATGGGACATGATATGTAATTCTTTATTCATTTGTATTCGACACTGGTACATTATTATTTCTTCAGTTTTTGCACATCATAGGATATACATTTCATCCACAAGTTCACAAATTTATAGGCATTTGTTTCAAATTTAATCACTTTTTGCTTCAGAACACATGTATTGTCAGGGATTCTTTACTGGTATTTTCATGAGTCTTCTTTCCAAACACATTATTTTCGATTTCCAAAGTCACTTTTGAAGCAAAACTCACACACTCTTCATGATAAACCAAAACACGAATATTACCATTAGATGTATAACTGCTTGGAATGAATGATTGTATATCAATATACAATTTCCTGTAATTTTTCAGATATTAGATCAATTCATTTTTTAAAGTTGAAAAAAGTTATATTATTTATTCACATTAGGGTCTATTCATGCTTTATCTCTATATTCATAGACACAGGGTACACCTCTTTGTACCCCTGATTCTAATTTTACATCTTCAATATATTGCTCGCAGAAATGGTGGAAGACATACTCATGTCACCTGATGTACATATACATTTAATCAAAGTAATATTCTGGACAAAAAAATGTAAAGGTCACATTTATGATTGTACCAAAGCCTAAATGTAAAGTGTACATGGATTACTAAAAACATCCATGTCCAGGTTGCCTAATGCTGTCAATTGTCAATCCTATTGGTGACTACATATTTGTTTCTTCCTAATTTATATATTCAAACTCAACCCTGTTGAAAATGTCTAATCCTATCACTCACTTTATACTTTGCCTGATTTCCTAATGTTTCTATTGATATCTGCTTTTTTACATATTTTCCCAAGTTGATCCTAGTAACTGACACTTCATATGTGCTGACATTTACATTCACTCTATAATCGAAACCCTATTGCTAAAGAACTTTTGGTCCAAATCCTATACTCCCTCTTCTTTCTAAACCTACCGACTATCTTCCAAATCCTACCGACTATCCCTTTTTGATTGGATGTTCTCTTCTACATTCAATCATCCAAGGTAAAAGGTCCTATGCCATTGTATATCGAATTATCTGAGACAACTTTGCAGAGCATAATTCAAAGCTAAGTATCCCAATCAAGGGAAAAACCCTTCTGGGCTTCAAATCATACATAGATTTCTGTTTTCATACTTATATTTCACCAAATCTTAGAGAAGACGGACCATTTCAGGGGAACATAGTATGGCCCACCTGTCAGAGGACAATCTGGATAGTCACAGACCTAATTGGGGGAAGGAGGTGCCTTTGTGGGAGTGGGTATGGGTTTATTGTTTTGTCTCATGTTCTGAGAATAGATGGGAAAGGCGGTTAGTTTGGTTTGGAGTGGACAGTTTCTAGTAAGTCATTTGACAAGGCAAGTGTTTCTATGTCTGTGTATCCCACTGTGTCCGTTGTTGTAGATATTGGAAAAGAGAATGCATTAATGGATGTGTACTGTCTAGTGTAAATCTTCCCATAATTCAACCTGCCCAATATATGAATGGAGTGCAGCTTGTCTTGTTGATGTGCAACACCTGCTATCTTTCTAAGTTGCTCTTTTCTTCCTGAATTCTGGCCACTATCCAGAATAGGCTCATGGATTTGTGTCCAAAATATGTACCACCTCCAAACTCTGTGACATGGCCATGTACTGGATAGCTGAAGAGAATGGCGAGCATCTCAGAAAACGCAGATATCAGTGTGACCAGGAAAGTCTCAGTGGAGAAACCCTGCTTTGGGCCTCTTGCTTACTTATTGTTGCTTTGAACTGAATGTCAGGAAGTTCTTTGCCTCAATCCACCACTTTGTGAAGCCTGAAGTAAACAGTTTTCAAATGGAAATGAATGTCATCACCTGTGGCTCTTTGCTTAATTGCTTTGGGAAGGGATGCGTCTGAATTAGTCTCTTGGCCATGTTTGTGTCTATGACTTAGATTCTCAGCACCTGATGGATCTAAAGAATGATCCCATGTGTGCGTCCAAAACCATAATGGCAAAAAAAAAAAATCATTCATTATGGATGAAGTCTCTTGCCTTCCTCTGTTAAGTTTCTGAACTCCATCAAGTGAGAATAGGGATTCTTTGGGTCAAATGAGTTCTTCAATTCCCTGCAGAGGTGCTTGGGTTTTCGCATAACTCCAAATCACATAAAGAATTGATACCTGAAATCAGTAGGCGTCAAATTGGAGAAACACAGAAGTATTAACGGCAGGCTTATTTGATCACTCCTCGTTCACAGAAACGGGGTCCAGGCCACCCTGACTTTAGGCAAATGAGGGGCAAGCGAGGTGATTTTGGACACTGTCTTGGCTTTTCTCATGACTCCAAATCACATAAAGAATCTAGACCCCACAGTCAGAGAGCCTCAAATTGGATAAGTGGAGCAGTATTAAGGGCAGGCCTATTTGATCACTCCTGATTCACAGGAAGGGTGCCCAGGCCACCCTGAAGTTAGGCAAAAGAGGTGCAAGAAGCTTATTTTGGACATTCTCTTGGGCTGCACAACTCATGGAAAACTCCAGGAAGAGGTTATGATTAGTGTCTATATGGAAGAAGAATAGGGCCATGAGGGAGTATTTTGGTTTTAATTGTCTTCATTTGAGTCGCGGTTGGAAGAGTTGTCTGGGTCCACCTGGACTTGAACTCTGGTGTGATTCTCCTTATAGACTGAGTTCTGGAACTGACCTGAGAGAAGTATTGCCATGAATTGTGTTGGGATTTTAGGAGGCCAGGCATGAAGTTGCCATTGGAACCTGAGATCTAGGCACAGGATGGCTTTCCACAGAACACTGGGAATCTCAGCCAGGATATTACATGATTTTATTCTGAAAGACTTGGCATGCATTATTGAGATTCAAAACACACGTGGACCTCGCTTTATAGACCTCAATTGGCCTCGCTTCATGTGACTTTTTGGCCACTCTTTGGGTAGCCTTGCCTGTGAGAGTGCTCCAGAGCTTTCCCTGAAATTAGCTTCCTAACCCTTTAATGGTTCCTGAATGAATTGCAAACCACAGTGCCTCCAACTTCATCCGTGAAAAATTGCTAGATAATTACCATGAAATTTTTAAAATTCCCATGACCAGATGTCACTGGAGGACCTTTGATTTCCTGTTGATGATCATGAATATACCAGACAGGGCCTTGATTGACTGGGTTTCAGGAAAATGGTGTAGAACAGAGATGCTGGTAAGTAGAAGCCTAGTGAGTAGTGGGCCTAGAGAAGTGTTATGCAAGTGAGTGATAAAACATCTGTGGTGGGGCCATGTGGATCTTCCATTGGCTTCCAAATGGCTTGAGACTGACATGGTGCAGCCATCAGACCCATATACGTAAAGGCATATTTTTATATGGAGAGGTTTTAGGGCAATGTTCAGAATCATGTTGCTATTGTCAAGGGGGCAAGCTACGTGGGATAGAACCCTGGCTGGTGCATTCTCCTGGAGACCCTGCACACCACAGCTGACAGAACTCCCTTCAGCACTGTTTCCCATTTAAACTCGTTGTATTTAATGAAGCAAATACCAAACTGCCAGTGCAGCAGCAAGAAACACCACGATAATTGGAGGATGACCAAGTTGTTTCACAGTCCACACGGGGAGACACTTAGCCCTCAGTGGCCACAGTTTACCTACAAAGAGAGAATTCAGCACTGCTGCCTCATTTTTATTGAAAAATAAATAACCATGTCCTCCAGGTCACATAGATGCAGATCGAGCTTTGATTGTCTCACTACAAATAAAGCTAAAGCTCCTGAAAACAACATATATTTTAAGTGCCCAACCTTAAAGGCAGATTCTCAAAAAGTCTTTAGGCCAGCAGAGCTCCATATTTGTGGAGTGTTTACCCTGTCCCTTACTTTTGGAAACTCCTCTACCGCCTCCAAAGATGTGAAATCTGGAGCATTTTCCATTCCTGATAGGTATTCACAGATTTTCTAACTCTTCTCTTCTAATTGTGTCTTACTTGGGGCGAAGGTAATGTCAAGGCATTGTTCTGGAGGAGAGTGGGAAGAATTTTCTGTAGCATATATTTGCATAAACATTGGATTCAGTTTTCTATTTTCCATTCAAAATACTGAATCCCTGACTCTAACCCATACCCGACCAGACTCTGACTACTAATTCTAATATGATGGAGAAAAATAACCCAAACAGAATCGAAATACAAGCAGTTCAGAGTAGGCCTGGTGTATTGTTGTACTTTTCTTTTGCATGATACAGAGTTGGATTTATGAATCTAGTCAATTTATTGTTGAAATAGTTGTCCATGTATTTTTAAGGTTAACAAATATGTGAATTCCTGTCTCCCTTTCTCTGTATTCTTATATGCACATTTAGATTCCTCCCTGGTACCACACGTACATTCTTGTGAGGTGGCTGACTTGGCAGATACAAATTGTTAGAAGAGATCACTCCTACTAAACTTGTTGGAATTGGATATTCAACCTATGGTTGAGCTTGCTAGTTGAACAGCATTATACATAAATCCATGTTCAGTAAAATTAATATTTTTAGATCTGTGGATGATATATATTTTATAATGAATTTTGATTGACATATATATTGCTACTTTTTTGTCTGTGTGTGTGTTTTGTATATATATATATATATATACACTCTCCAGATTTTTCAAAATATGAAATATATGTGTCTTATATACACTCCCTAAATTCATTCATGTTTATTATGTGGATTTATAATCAACTATTCACAAGATTATTCTGAGAAATATTCATCCACCTGAAATTTGCCTAATGCTCTCAAATGTCAATCCTAATTGTGACTACATATTTGTTTCTTCCTAAGATTATATATTTAAACTCAACCCTGTTCAAAATATCTAATCCTATCACTCACTTTATTCTTTGCCTGATTTTGTAATGTCTCTATTGATATCTGCTTTCCTACATATTTTCCCCAGTTCATCATTGTGACTGACTCTTATCCTGTGCTGACATTTACATTCACTCTCTAATCGAAACCCTATTGCTAAAGAAATTTTTTTCCAATTCCTATACTCACCCTTCTTCATAAAAGTACTGACTATCTTCCTAATGCTACAGACTATCGTTTTTGACTGAATGTTCTCTTCTACATTCAATCATCCAAGTAAATGTGGGGCGAGCTTCAGAGGAGGAGACCACCAACAGACTATCTCTTGCAACATCAAAGGGTTTTTTGGGTGCCAACATGCTGGGGCTCAGAGATCACTTTAATAGAGCAGATAGCCCTGAGAATAGCTTAAATAGAGCTTATATACTTTCCCTGGAGAGGGCAGGGAGGGAATTTTATTGATGGGTCAGGGTGAGTGGGTGGTTTGCATTCAACTGGGTGAGGGAGAATATTCTGCAGTTGGGCAGTTGGGGACAGAACATTCTGGGAACAAGATTTGCAAGCATTTCTCAAGATTTCAATAGTGTTTTTTTAAGCATACAGAAAAACAAGAAGTGACAAGTACCTATTTTATTAACCTTTAATTCCCCACTTCTTCTTCTGGCTACTTTTAATCATAAAAATGATCATTGGAGGGTGTCACATTCTATGTCTGTTAGTGGGGTATTACCATAAGTTTAACTCGTCCAATTTGAGCCTGGAGAAAAGAAATTACACGGTTGAGCAAACAGGATTTTATAGTTAGCAATAATATGAGGATTATTATTGGACCGGCCAGGGTTGATAAAAACGTAGTTAACCAGGAGGAGTGTGTGAACCAAGACTCAAGCCACCCTTTTTGGGCCTCTCTCTCTTGTTGATGCTCTTCAAGGTGTCTTTTAAATTTACTCATAGATTTTATTACAACTCCAGTATGGTCAGCATAAAAACAACATTCTTCCCTCAATGCAGCACAAAGGCCCCCTTCTCTAATGAAGAGGAGGTCCAACCCTCAACTGTTCTTTAAAACAACTTCAGAGAGAGAGGTTAAAGATTCATGCAAAGCTCTGATGGAGGTTTCTAATATCTTAGTTTTGCTCTATTGCTTCTTCTAATTGGGTCATTTGTTGTGTCCCATGGACAATGGCAGTGGTTCCTGTGCCCACCCGTGCAGCAACTCCTATTCCTAATAGGATGGCTAAAGTGAGGGATACAAGTTCCCAGTGGAACCGGTTGTATGCCCCCCCTATTTGATCTTCAAACGAACCTGCGTCATGATAGAGCTTTCTGGGAAACATCTGCAACATTTCAAAATAATCACATCTGTTGACCATTTCATGAAAACATAAACAATGTTTAAGTATATAGAATTATGCTGTTGTAGGGACAGACAAGGCAAGGCACCTAAGATAGCACTGAAGACAGGGAAACAGTCCTATATTGTTGCAACTGGATTCAGAGGGCATTGCTTCTGTTGTAATCAATTAATCCCCTGAAACTCAAGTTTAGGTAGTTTCAGAATTGTGTACCCAACATATAAGGAATGGGGCTCAGAAGTTTACAGTCTGCAGAAGTTCAAAAAAGCAGTATATGTTTCTGATTTTTCCTCTGTTCTGGGCAAGTTAAATTTTCAAGGACACCTGGGAGGAGGAGAGCTTTTTATTCCCTCTTATTTTCCCCCTGCCAGCTGTTACAACGGAGCCCAGTTGGTAATTTCTTTATCTTAGAAATGTGGCCATTTCTGTGAAGCCCCAGCTGAAGGCCAGAGGACTTGTTCACATATTTTGTGAAAAACTAGTTAGGGGTTGTCTAGCTTAGAAGTACTGAGTTTTTTAGCCAGTGGCCAAGTATAACAGGGCAATACAAAAAGAGAAAGTTTATCTACATTGAACTCTTTATAGAAACTCTATGCTGAAAGTTCTAAAGTCAGCCATGGTGAAGACTTCTGGAGAAGGACATTTAAGACTTTTCTATGGGCCTGGTACAGAGGGGGAATACGGGGAAGGTGGGGCTGAGAGAAGCTCCGAGGATCTGAGAATGAGGAAAAAGAGAGATGTAAAAGAATAACTGGAAAGGTGTTTGGGAATTTCCTAGCAAAAAACTTGAGCAGTAGAACAGGTAGAGCAGAGCAGAAAACTGGAGTGAGTATCCCAAAATCCTGTGAGGGACTTTAAATTTTAGTAACCTGTTTTCAGTGATGACAAAGCAACTTTAATGGCCATTTATATTACATCTTGGATAAGGGTCTGAGAGCTCTCCTCAGCTCGTTTGAGCTTTGGGTTAGCTGGAAAGAGGACCTGGTGGGACCCGGTGTGGGCACTGACAGGAAGAGAGAGGAGTGAGTGGGTGGAGGGGTACCTCAGTACCTGCTACCTCACAAGCGGGCAATTGTCTGAGAACTGGTGGAGGTTTGGGATTCTGATCTAGTAATTGGAGGGGAGAAATCACGTTGCTGAGGTGGGAGTGACAGCAGAGAGTCTGGAGCAGAAGGCTGGGGATAAAAATCTATTGGAGAAGCATAGTTCAGGATGTGAGTGAAGGAGGGAAAGGGCTTCCACATAGGGGAATCTCCTTTCACCCTTTTGAGCACTTGCAGAAGTTAAAAAGGTCACGCAAAATTTGAGGATCTAGAGACCCCTCTGGGGGCCATCCTTTTTCTGTTGTCTACTTGGTAATATGGCCAATGCTGTGTACTGAATTTGATGAAGTATTGGGGTTCCATCAGGCAGCCTCTGTATGACATACATCTCCATGACATACAGAAGAAGTCGGTTTTTCCCCCACACAGCCGTTACTGTTTGTGGCTTTGATAGTTTCCCGGGCAAACATAGTAATCTAGGCTAGCCAACCTGCATCTGGCTCGCGTGTCCCTACATCCATAATGTTTGTTTCCATTATCTATGGTACAGAAGGGATTTAATGGTATTTTAGTGGGATTTTCTTCATCAGGGATATCCCAATAGAAAAAACCTATGGCCACCTGACAAATGTCTGGGTGGAGAGATGGCCACCAGGTCCCTAAGGGGGCTGTATGTGAGATAGATTATACACTTTTCCAGTAGGATTTGTGATCAGGCATCGCTGCTTAAAAGGCTGATGAGGGTTAGGACTACTTGTGGCCAAGGGGAGAGTATATAACCTTATCCACATGGCGAATACACAATTTGAAACTGTTACCAGTCTTTTCCAGTTTCCAGAAAGATTCTGGACAAGGAGCAGGCTTGAGATGAGAGGCATGGATCCAAGAAGTGATTCTGTATACCTTTACCACTGTAGGTGTTATAAGTAGCACCTGGTATGGTCCTTTCCAGCTGGGTTCCAGGGATGACACCTGATGTCATCTTACATACATGAAGTCTCTTATTTGATATGGATGTGGAATCCCCTGGTACACAGTTTGTTACGCAGTGGGCAGCTATTTTCACAGGTACCACTGAGTTCTTTCAAGAGCTTTAAGTCTGTCAAGCAAGAGGGTGTGGAAAGGATCCTTAGGTCTTACAGTTGGGCTTAGGACCCTTACTGGACGAGGTCCACGATAGAGAATTTCTCAGGGGGTAAGGTTACTCAAAGAAACAGAAGGATTTTTTCTTGCATGAAACATTGCATAAGTCAGGAGCACAGTCCAATCTTTTATGCTGGTCTCTAAGCTTAATTTCGTTAAGGTCTCTTCAATGGTTCTATTCATTCTTTCTACTTGTCCTGAACTCTGGGGTCTATAAGCACAATATAACTTCCAATTAATCCCCCGGTTCCTGGCTAAACCCTGACTTACCTGGGCCATGAACATCGGTCCATTATCAGATCCTATTACCAGCTTAGCTTCCTCCAATGGTAGAGAGGCTTAGTCAGCAGCAGGGGAATCACTTAGAGTGTGTTGTGTGTTAGGGGACGAGGGCAGGGGATAAGGAGAGGAGGAAGAGTCCAGTAAAGTCAAATCTTGTGACTCAGGGAAAACAGAGGGTGGAGGAGGAGGAAGAGGTGAGGGTTTGAGAGATCATGTGGGAAGGAGTATGAGCAGAGGCATGGGCAAGGAAAGGCTTCACCCATGGAGGAGGAGATTTGCAGAGGTCCTGCAAAGTTAAGATATATGGCTGTTGATCAGGATGGCTATGTGGCCCTGGCTGAAAGACAATATCTCTGACTTTTTAAATTAGTGGGAAGTAGAAAGATCTTTCTTGGGGCCATACGACTCCAAAGATGGGCCATTCTGAGGCACAGAGAGTCTGCCAGGTTCAGCGTTTTACTAAAAAAAGAAAGATTCTGAGCCCTTAAGCGGACTTTGGTTCAGTGATCAAGGGTCAGGGACAGAGGCATTGAAGTGCTCTGTCCCATAATGAAAGGTACACAAACAGTAAAAGCAAAGACACATGACACAGATAAGACAAGACCATAAAGACAGGCAATGGACATCCAACACTGAGACCAGGAATGCGTAGCCGGCAAAACCCGATAGGATGGCAATACCGAATCTAAAAGAAAATATCACTGAGTCGATGAAGCAATTGTTCCTTGATTCTCTGTGTCCTCTGCGGGGTCCCCCAGGGAGGTGCCCTATGTCTCTGTGACACGTCTCTCAGCCACCGTCGGAGAGACCCCAGGCTCTTCATCGCCAGCAATTTTGCCAAGCCCTAACATGACACCTGAAACCAGAAAGAGGCGCCTTACTTGCTCCGAGAGGAGCCCTTTGGGGTCTCTCATCCGCCACTGCCGGAACTCGGTGGAACCTCAATATGTAAAGGTCAGGTGAGTGTTGGAGGAAGAGACTACCAAGAGACTGTCTCATGCAACAGCAAAGGGTTATTTTGGGTCCAGCTTGCTGGGGCTCACAGCTAACTTAAATAGATCAGAGAGCTCTGAGAACAGCTTATGGAGAGCTTACATACATTCCTTGGAGAGGGAAGGGAGGGAAGTTTACTGATGTGTAAGGGTGAGTGGGCGGATCGCGTGACACCGAGTGAGGCAGTACATTCTGCAGTTTGGCAGTTGGGAACAGTACATTCTAGAACAAGATTAGCAAACATTTCTCAAGATTTCAACAGTGTTTTTTTAAGCATACAGAAAAACAGGAAATAGCAAGTACCTATTTTATTAACCTTTCACTACCGACTATCCCTTTTTGACTGGATGTTCCTTCTACATTAATTCATGCAAGGTACAAGGTCCTATGCCATTGTATATCGATTTATCTGAGACATCTCTGCAGAACGTAATTCAATGCTGCGTATCCCAATCAAGGGCCCAATGCCCTTCTGGCCTTCAAATCATACTTAGATTTCTTTTTTCATACATATATTACACCTATATATTCTTATACACATAGCAGGTTCCCAATACCATTATTCATCCAGCACAATGATTTCTAACCCAAATCAAACATGTTGTTAACCATAATCATACACTATTCCCTCAATCTAACTTTATAGAAGAGCAGGGAAAGAGTTGATTTTACAATACAGAAATGTAGGGAAACTTCCACCTGCTGAGAACCTCAAAGGCCCATGCAGAAATGATCCCTGGAGAAGATGTAGGCAGCTATGAAGGACCTGAGAGACCAAAAGTCATCTTCCATGGCAAACAACCCGGTCAGGATAAAAGGTTGTGTCTGAATCAGATTCTCTTCTTAATGTAGAGAACATGGACCAAAACAGGCCTGTGTGGAGATCTATTCCTGGGTGCCTATGGTTGATATACCATTCTAACTTGTGAAAGTGTCACAGGAAGTAGGGGCAGCCCCAATCTCATGGGACCCTTGGAAGTAACAGTTAAGACAAAGTGGTTGCCAAGACAGGGACCTCATTCAGTTCAGGAAGGAAGTGACCTCACCTCACTTCCATGGTGATGGAACTCTCTGAACTTGGATCCAGGAAGCCAGGCACCCAGAGCCAGTCCCAGTCCCAGTCCCTATTGTCTCACTTGTTTGGATTTACTAAATGCAGTCAGTCTTTCTTGGTACCTTCAGACGTGAGAAGGCCAAATGCCAGGAAAGCTCGGAAGCGGGGCTTTTCTTGAGAAAGTCGTTAGTGGCTCACCGTTGGCTCCTGAGAAGTTCACAGAGTTTGCCAAGGAGACCAGATCTGAGACAGGACAGGCCATTTCGGGGGAACGTATTATGGCCTACAAGTCAGAGGACACTCCGGATAGTCAAAGACCTACTTAGGGGAAGGAGGTGCCTTTGTGGGTGTGGTTGTGGGTTTGTGGTTTTGTCTCATTTTCTGAGAATAGGTAGGACAGTCGGTTTGTTTCATTTGAAGTGGACTGTTTCTAGTAAGTCTTTTCACAGGGCGAGTGTTTCTATGTCTGTGTATTCCACTGTTTCCGTGGTTGTAGACATTAGAAAAGAGAATTCATCAATGGATGTGTCGTGTCTAGTAGAAAGCTTCTCAGCATTCATATTGCCCCGTTTATGAATGGACTGTAGCTTGCCTTATCGATGAGCAACACCTGCTACCTTCCTAAGTTTCTATTTTCATCCTGAATTCCGGCCAATTTCAAGAATAGGCCCATGGTTTTGTGACCAAGATATGTACCACCTCCAAGCTCTGTGACATGGCCATGTACTGGATAGCTGTAGGTGATGGCGAGCATCTCAGAAAACTCAGATATCATTGTGACGAGGAAAGTCTCAGAGGAGAAACCCTGCTTTGGGCCTTTTGCTTACCTATTGTTCTGTTGCCCTGAATGTCAGGAAGTTCTTTGCATCTGGCCACCCCTTTGTGAAGCCTGAAGAAAACAGTTTTCAAATGGAAATGATTGGGCATATCTGTGGCTCTTTTCTTAAGTGCTTTGAAAAGGGATGTGACTGAATCAGCCCCCTACCCCTGTGTGTGGCTGAGGCTTAGATTCTCAGCACCTGATGGATCTAAAGAAAGTTCCCATGTTTGCATCCAAAGGAAAAATGGCAGAAAGAGCAGTCATTGGGATGAAGTCTCTCGACTTCCTCTGTAAGGTTCCGGAACTCCATCAAGTGAAAATAGGGATCCTTTGGGTCAAATGAGTTCTTCAAAACCTGCAGAGGCTAGCCCATAGGTGCTTGGTTATTTCATGACTAAAATTCACATAAAGAATCTAAACCAAACAGTCGGTAGGCCTCAAATTGGAGAATTGGAGCGGTATTAATGGCAGGCCTATTTGATCACTCCTGGTTCACAGGATGGGTGTCCAGGCCACCTTTACTATAGGCAAATGAGGGTCAAAGGAGCTTATTTTGAACACTGTCTTGGTCTGCTCCCCTCATGGAAACCTCCAGCAAAATTATGATGAGTGTCAATATGAAAGAAGATGAGGGCCATATGGGAGTGTTCTTGTTTTAATTGTGGTAATTTGTGTGGTAGTTGGAAAAGATGACTGGGATCACCTGGGCTTGAACTCTGGTGTGATTCCCCTTAAAGAATGAGTTCTGGATCTGACCTCAGAGAAGTATTGTCGTGAGTTCTCTTGGGATTTTACTAGGCCACGTGTGAGAATCGCTTTTGGAAACTGAGATCTAGGCCCAGGATGGCTTTCCACAGAGCTCGGGGATTCTGAGCCAGGATATCACATGATTTAATTCTTAAAGACTTGGCAGCCCTAGTTGAGAGTCCAAACACATATGGACCTCACATTGTACACCTCAATGTGTCTGGATTCATGTGACCTTTTGGCCAGTCTTTTGGAAGGCTTTTCTGTGAGTGTTCTCCAGAGCTTTCATTGAAATGAGCTTCCTCACCATTTAATGGTTCCTGAATTAATTGAAACCCACAGTGCCTCTAACTTCATTTTTGAAAAATGACTAGATTAATACCATAAAATTTTTGAAATTCCCATGACCAGGTGGCACTGGATAAACTTTGGATTTCCTGTTGTTGATCATGAGTGTACCAAACAGTGCCTTGATTGACTGGTTTTCGTGAAAATGGTGTAGAACAGAGATGCCAGTAATTTGGAGGATAATGAGTAGTGGGCGTAGAGAAGTGGACTGTAGGTGTGTAAATAAATATTTTTGGTAGGACCACCTGGATCTTCCATTGGCTTCGAAAGACTTGCGACTGACATGGTGCAGGCAGGAGACCTTTATATGTAAAGGCATCTTGTCATATGGAGAGGTTTCAGGGCAATGTTCAGAATCAGGTTGCTATAGTCAAGGGGAAAGCTATGTAGGATAGAAGCCTGATTCGTACATTCTCTTTGCGTCCCTGGCCAACCACACATGCCAGAACTCCCTCCAGCATTTTGTCCCAGTTGAACTCCTTGTATTTCGTGAAGCAAATACCAAACTCCCAGTGCAGCAGTAAGAAACACCCTGGAAAGTGGAGGATCACCAAATGGCTTCACAGTCCACACGGAAAGACACTTAGCTTCCAGTGGCCACAGTTTACCTACAAAGAGAGAATTCAGAACTGCTCCCTCGTGTTCATTAGAAAATAAGGACCATGTGCTCCAGGTCATAGAGATGCAGACCCAGATTTCATGGTGTCACTACAAACGAAGCTAAATCTCCTAACAATTACATATATTTCTTGTTCCCAACCTCAGAGGAAGTTTCTCAAGAAGTCTCAAGGCCAGCACAGCTCCATGTTTCTGGATTGTTTACCCTCTCCCTTACTTTTGGAAACTGTTCTACCACCTCCAGTGTTGTGAACTCCTGAGCATTTTCCATTCCACATATATATTCAGATTTTCTAACTCCTCTCCTCTAATTGTGTCTTACTTTTAGCGATGGTTATGTCAAGGCATTGTTCTGGATGGATTTATTTACTGGTCACACTGATATCTGAGTTTTCTGAGATGCTCGCCATTCCCTTCAGCTATCCAGTACATGGCCATGTCACCGAGCTTGGAGGTAGTACATATCTTGGACACAAAACCATGAGCCTATTCTGGAAAGTGGCCATAATTCAGGAATAAAACAGCAACTTAGGAAGGTAGCAGGTATTGCCCATCAATAAGGCAAGCCATAGTCAATTCATAAATTGTGCTGGATGAATGCTGGGAAGCTTTCTACGAGACAGGACACATCAATTAATGCATTCTCTTTTCTAATGTGTACAAGTACAAACACAGTGGGATACACAGACATAAAAACACTTGCGCTGTCAAACGACTTACTAGAAACTGTTCACTCCAAATCAAACAAACCGCCTTTCCTACCTATTCTCAGAACATGAGACAAAACCACAAACCCACACCCACACCCACAATGGCACCTCCTTCCCTCAAATAGGTCTGTGACTGTCCGGTGTGTGCTCTGACTGATGGGTCATACTATGATCCCCCAAAATGGCCTGTCCTGTCTCAGATCTGGTCTTCTTGGCCAACTCTGTGAAGTTTCAGGAGCCAGGATTGAGCCACTACCTGCTTTCTCAGGAAGAGCCCCTCTTCCGAGCTTTCCTGGCATTTGGCCATCCTCACATCAGTAGGTACCAAGAAAGACTGACTCTGTCCTTGGTTAATCCAAAAAAGTGAGACCACTGGGACTAGGACTGGGACTGGCTCTGGATGCCTGGCTTTCTGTATCCCAAGTTCAGAGAGTTCCATCACCAAGGAAGTGAGATGAGATCACTTTCTTCAGGAACTGAATGAGATCACTGCCTTAGCAACCACTTTGTCATAACAATTGCTTCCAACGGTACCATGAGATGGAGGCTGCCCCTACTTCCTGTCACACTTTCACATGGTAGAATGGTATATCACCTGTAGGCAAATGGTAACAGCTCTCCACACAGGCATGGTTTTGTCCATCTTCTCTACATTAAGGAGAGATTGGCTGATTCTGATGCAACCCTTCATCCTGACCAGGTTGTTTGCCATGGAAGATGATTTTTGCTCTCTCAGGTCTTTCATAGCTGCCTACATCTTCTCCAGGGATCATTTCTGCATGGAGCTTTGAGGTTCTCAGCAGATGGAAGATCCACTACATTTCTGTATTGTAAGACCAACACTGTCCCTGCTCTTCTGTAAAATGAGATTGAGGGAACAGTGTATGGTTAGGGTAAATAACATTTTCCATTTGGCTTAGGAATCATTCTGCTGGATGATTAATGGTATTGGGAACATGCGATATTTATAAAAATATAGAGGTGAAATACATGTATGAAAAAATAAATCTAAGTAAGATTTGAAGCTCAGAAAATCATTGGGCCCTTGATTGGGATACTTACCATTGAATTACATTCTCACAGATGTCTCAGATAAATCGATATACAATGGCATAAGACCTTGTACATTGGATGATTGAATGTAGAAGAGAATATCCAGTCAAAAAGGGATAGTCAGTAGGATTAGGAAGATAGTCAGTAGGTTTAGGAAGAAGAGTGAGTATAGGATTTGGAAAAAAAGTTCTTCAGCAATAAGTTATCAATTAGAGTGTGAAAGCAAATGTCAGCACATGTGAAGGTTCAGTCACAGTGGTGAACTGTGGAAAATATGTAAGAAAGCAGATGGCAATAGAGACATTATGAAATCAGACAATGTATAAAGTGAGGGATAGGATTAAACATTTTCAATCGGGTTGAGTTTGAATATATAATCTTAAGAGGAAACAAATATGTAGTCACCAATAGGATTGACATTTGAGAGCATTAGGCAACTTGGACATGGATGATTTTAGTAATCCATATTTACTTTCCATTTAGGCTTTGGTACAATCATAAGTGTGATCTTTGCATTTTGTGTCCAGAATATTTCTGTGATAAAATGTATATGTAGATCAGGTGACATGCGTATTTCTTCCACCATTTCTGGGAGCAATATTTTGAAGACATATAAATTAGTATTGGGGGTACAAAGAGGTGTACACTGTGTCTATGAATATAAAGAAAAAGCATGCATAGACCATACTGTGAATAAATAATATAACTGGTTTTACTCTAAATAATGGATTGAATTGATATCTGAAAATATTTAAGAAATCTGATATTGGTATAGAATCATTCATTCCAACCAGTTATACATCCATTGGAAATATCAGAGTTATAATTTATCATGAAGGGGATGTGAGTTTTGCTTCAAAAGTGATTATGGAAATCGAAAATAATGTGTTTTGAAAGAGGTCTCAGGAAGAGACCAGTCAAGAAAGATGGAAGAATACATGTGTCCTGAAGCAGGAAGTGATTGAAAGTGAAACAAATTCGTATAAATTTGCGAACTTGTGGATAAAATATATATCCTATGATGTGCATAAACTTAAGAAATAGTAATGTACCAGTTTTGAATAAAAATGAACGTAAAAATACAAATCATGTACCATAGGAATCTACTTGCCTTCATGTTAAACTGGGACAGTAACTCTAGAAATATTAGGATATGTATGTACCATTCACTGAAGTTAGTTTTCAGCACTAGAAAACAAATATGTATTTCAGGTGGATGAATATTTCTGAGAATAATATTGTGAAAAGTTGATTATAAATCCACATACGTGAACATGAATGAATTTAGGGAGTGTATATAAGACACATATATTTCATATTTTAAAAATCTGGAGATTGTATATATATATATATATATATATATATATATATATATATATATATATATATATATATAACAAAACACACACACAGACATTCAAAAGTAGCAATAGATATGCCAATCGTAATTGATCGAGATATATATATCATCCACAGATCCAAAAATATTCAATTTACTGAACATGGATTTATGTATAATGTTGTTCAACTAGGAAGCTCACCCATTGGTTGAATTTTTAGTTCCAGCAGTGTTTAGGATAGTGATCTCTTCTCACAATTTGTGTCTGCCAAGTCAGCCACCTCACAAGAATGTACATGTGATTCAAGTTAGGATTCTATATGTGCATATCAAAACACATCTCCTGAATAGGCTACAGAGAAAGGGAGATAGGAATTCACATATTTGTTAACTTTAAAACACATGGAGAGATATCCAAAATGGCGGGGGGTATGGAGAGATCAAGTCCCTGACCTCTTCAGCTGCGCTGGAATAGGGAGTCATAAACTGTCTAAATACTGTTTGCTCAGGATCACTAGGCAATGATGCACTGACATGAATCTGGGGTGAACAGTCTGGGCCACGCACAACACACACCGAGCCCGGATCGGTTGCATTCAACCTCTGGTTTGCCTGCGATTCGTGACTCAACACTAACAATCCAGCTGAAATAACTGGTCTGCCCTTCTGAACTTACAGAGGTAGAAGCCAACCTAGCCTTCATAGGCAGTGGCCAAAGGATTGAAACGGGGCATGGGAGAGACAGTCAGGACCCACCAGTTGCATCGGTCACCCGGCAAAGGGAACGAATGATCACCATTTGCATGGGATACCACCATGGCATAGAACTGACGTCAAGGATGGAGGAGATGACTTCATTGAAACCAGCGCGACAGGTTTGTAATTCCCTAGCCATCTCTCTCCACACAGCAGGGAATCCTTAAGGGCCCCTCCCAGCTCTCCCGTAAGGGTCCCTCTCAGCTCTACCATGAGCGCAATAGCCAGATCGAGAAAATCAGGAGTGGCGCGGGACTTGTGGCACAGAACTCCCGGCTACCGCTCCCACCAGTGCTGACAACTGACGTCTCTTGCACCAGCTACTGGGGCGTGGCTCCCGGAGGGCAAACAAATTCGCTTGGGGATCTCAGCCCCAAGCTCTACAAACTTAGGGTCTGAGGGAAGCAAATCGGGAGAGTGTGCCCAGGTATTCATAAAAACAGGTCTCCCAGGAGCAGCAGACCTGGCGTGTTGCCAGTATTGTGGTGAGCGTCGCAGGTGAGCAGGGCATGGCTTGAGGAAACACAAGAGAAGGCCCTAGGGTGTCAGGATTGGACACCCGCCCAGTCTGGAAGGAAGAGCAGCTGCATAGTGATTGGTTCCCACCTACTGAGAGGAGAACTTCGGCCCAGTGGGCACAGCACCACCTATTGGAAGAGAAGTTAATCAAACTCTATGACTGCATTTATTATTATCATTATTTATTTATTTTTTAAATTTGGGGTTTTTTTGTTTTTTTTTTTCTTTTTCTTTCATTTTCATTCTTGTTGTTGTTGTTTTTCTTTAACTTTTTTAATGTTTTTAAGTTTTTAAATTTCTTTATTTTATTATTAATTATTATTATTATTATTAAATTGTAATTTTCATTTTTTTATTATCATTATTATTTTTTTAATTTTTCTTTCATTCTTTATTTTCTGTTTTTTTCTTTTGTCTTTTCATTTCTTTTCAATTTTCTTTTTCCCCCTTCCTTGAATTCTACCTGCCTACTCTCATTCTCTTATTGACTTCTTCCCTTCCCTTCTAATATCTTTCCTCCCAAGCATGAAATAAATTTATAAGACTAATCAGTAACTCAGCACTCAAACAGAACAAGAAGTAACATGAGCAGCATAAGAAAGCAAGAAAGAAAAAGAGTACAAACAATGAAGGACAGCCTAAATACTCAGGAGGACCTAGAGTCATCAGAAAAATGATCATATAAAGAACTCAAGGAATACCTTAGACAGATGGAATGGAACCTTAAAGAAGATATGAGACAGCAAATCCAAACAGTGAAAGAACACATTGAAAATGAATTACATGAACAGATTAAAAAAAGAAGTTAAGCATCTTTATACGGAGATAGAGATAATAAAAAAAATCATACAATAATTCTAGAAATGAAGGAAACGAAAAACCAAATTAAAAACTCAATTGAGAGAATTACTAAAAGAGTGGAGCAAGTAGAAGACAGAATGTCACATAATGAAGACAAAATATATCATCTTGAAAAGAGTCTAGCCAACTCAGAAAGGCTGGTAAAAAATCACGAGAAAATCATCCAAGAGATATGGGATAACATATAAAAACCAAATTTATGAGTCATCTGGATAGAGGAAGGTCCAGAGATTCAAACCACGGGAATGAGTAACCTACTGAATGAAATAATTACAGAAAACTTTCCAGAAATAAAAAAAGAAACGGATATACAAATTGTAGATTCATAGAGGACACTGAGCACAAAAAATCACAGTAGACCAACACCAAGACATTTGTTATAAACATATCTAATATACAGAACAAAGAGAAAATATTAAAAGCTACAAGAAAAAGGAGGCAGACTACATTCAGGGGTAAATCAATAAGGTTAACAAAGGATGTTTCATCACAGTTGATGAAAGCGAGAAGATATTGGAACAACGTATTTTAAACACTGAAAGACAATGGATGCCAACCAAGAATTCTGGATCCAGCAAAATTAACCTTCAGGTACGAAAATGAAATAAAAATCTATCATGATTAAAAAAAGCTAAAAGAATTTGCAGCCAGAAAACCAGCATTGCAAAGCATCTTGAGAAAAACACTACATGAGGAAGAAATGAAAAACAACAACCAAAACCATCATTGGGAAGTGACTGGGTAATGACAGAGTGCAGGGGGAAAGCTAATCATGAAGAAACAAAGTAAATTAAAAACAAAGATAAAAAATTAAACATGGCTGGAAGTACAAACCATACATCAATAGTAGCTCTAAACGTTTATGGCTTAAAATCTCCAATAAAGCAACATAGGCTGGTAACTTGGATTAATAAAACAAATCCAACAATATGTTGCTTCCAGGAGACACATCTCAATGGAAAAGACATACACAGGCTGAAGGTGAAAAGTTGGGAAAATTTATACCATGCACACGGTCCTCGTAAGCAAGCAGGGGTGGCCATCCTCATATAGAATAAAATCGAAGTCAAGACTAAGTTAATCAAAAGGGATAAGAAGGACATTATATACTGTTAAAAGAAACCATTCACCAACAAGACATAACAATTTTCAATATTTATGCACCAAATAATGGTGTTGCAATGTTCATAAAACAAATTCTTCTCAAGTTCAAGAATCAAATAGACCACAACCTAATAATTATGGGTGACTTCAACACACCTCTGTCACCATTAGACAGATCCTCCAAACAAGAGTTGAATAAAGAAAATATAGAACTCAATATCACAATCAATATCCTAGACTTAACTGACATATATAGAATATATCAACCATCATCAAGTGGATATACTTTTTTTTCAGCAGCACATGGATCCCTCTCAAAAATAGAGCATATATTATGCAATAGGGCAACACTCAGTAAATATAAAGAGGTGGAGATAATACCATGCATTTTATCTGATCATAATGGAATGAAACTGTAAATCAATGATAAAAGAAGGAAGAAAAAATCCTACATCACTAGGAAAATAAACAATATGTTACTGAATAATCCATGGGTTACAGAAGACATAAAGGAGGGAATCAAAAAATTCTTAGAGATAAATGAAAATACAGACACAACATATCGGAATCTATGGGACACAATGAAAGCAATTTTAAGAGGGAAATTCATCACCTGGAGGTCATTCATCAAAAAAAGCAAAAACCAACAAATAAATGAGCTCACACTTCATCTAAAAGCCCTAGAAAAGGAAGAGCAAAACAACAGAAAATGTAGCAGAAGGCAAGAAATAATTAAAATCAGAGTGGAAACCAATGAAATTGAAACAAAAGAAACTATTGAAAAAACTAACAAAAATAAAAGTTGGTTCTTTGAAAAAATAAATAAGATCAACAGACTCTTAGCCATGCTAATGAAGAGAAGAAGAGAGAGAACTCAAATTACAAACATACAGGATGAAAAAGGCAATATCACAACAGATGCTACAGAAATACAGAAGACAATTAGAAATTATTTTGAAAACCTATATTCCAATAAAATAGAAAATATGAAGACATCGGTAAATTTCTTAAGTTACATGATTTGCCCAGACTGAGTCAGTAGGATACACACAATTTAAACATACCAATATCAATGGATGATTTAGAGGAAGCAATCAAAAGACTACCAACCAAGAAAAGCCCAGGACCAGATGGGTATACAGCAGAATTTTACAAAACCTTTAAAGAAGAATTAATACCAATACTTTTCAAGTTATTTCGAGAAACAGATAAAGAGGGAGCTCTGCCAAATTCATTCTATGAGGCCAACATCACCCTTATTCTGAAACAAGACAAAGACACATCAAAGAAAGAAAAGTACAGACCAATATCTCTGATGAAGCTAGATGCAAGAATCCTCAGTAAAATTCTGGAGAATCGTATTGAAAGGCACATAAAAAATAATTGTGCACCACGATCAAGTAGGATTCTTCCCTGGGATGCAAGGATGTTTTAATATATGGAAATCAATAAATATTATTCACCACATCAATTGACTTAAAGATAAGAACCATATGATCATCTTGATAGATGCAGAAAGAGCAGTTGACAAAGTACAGCATCCCTTTATCTTCAAAACATTAGAAAAACTAGGGATAACAGGAACTTACCTCGACATTGTAAAAGCTATCTATGCTAAGCCTCAGGCTAGGATCATTCTGAATGGAGAAAAATTGAAGGCATTCACTCTAAAATCTGGAACAAGACAAGGATGCCCTCTATCCACACTTCAATTCAATATAGTTCTCAAAACACTGGCCAGAGAAATTAGAAAAAAGAAATCAAAGCCATAAAAATAGGAAAAGAAGAACGTAAATTATCACTATGTGCTGGTGACATGATTCTATAGAATCATAGAAGACCCAAAAGGGTCTACAAAAAAAACTAGTAGAACTAATAAATGAATTCAGCAAAGTAGCAGGATCTAAAATCAACACGCATAAATCGAAGGCCTTTCTGTATATCAGCAACAAATCTTCTGAAACAGAAATGAGGAAAAGCAGTTCATTCAAAACATCCTCAAAAAAATTAAATACATGGGAATCAACCTAACAAAAGAGGTGAAAGATTTATACAATAAATCAATAGAACCCTAAAAAAAGAAGTAGAAGAAGATATTAGAAGATGGAAAAATATACCCTGTTCATGGATAGGCAGAACTAACATCATCAAAATGGCGATATTACCAAAAGTTATCTATAGGTTTAATGCAATGCCAATCAAAATTCCAATGGCATTTCTTGTAGAAATAGAGAAAGCAATCATGAAATTCATATGGAAAAATATAAGACCCAGAAATACAAAAGCAATTCTAAGCAGGAAGTGTGAATCAGGCGGTATAGTGATACCAGATTTCAAACTATATTACAGAGCAATAGTAACAAAAACAGCATGGTACTGGTACCAAAACAGGCGGGTAGACCAGGGGTACGGTATACAGGACACAAGAGACTAATCCACAAAGCTACAACTATGTTATATTTGATAAAGGAGCTAAAAGCATGCAATGGAGGAAGGATAGCATCTTCAACAAATGGTGTTGGGTAAACTGAAAATCCATATGCAACAAAATGGAACTTAATCCCCTCCTCTCGCCATGCACAAGAGAGTTAACTCAAAGTGGATCATGGAGCTAGATATCAAATCAGAGACTCTGCATGTGTTAGAAGAAAAAGTTGGCTCTGGTCTACATATTGTGGGGTCGGGCTACAAATTCCTTAATAGGACACCCATAGCACAAGAGTTAATAACAAGAATCAACAAATGGGACTTACTTAAATTTAAAAGTTTTTTCTCAGCAAAAGAAACAATAAGAGAGGTAAATAGGAAGCCTACATCATGGGAACAAATTTTTACTCATCACACTTCAGATAGAGCCCTAATATCCAGAGTATACAAAAAACTCAAACAATTAGACAATAAGATAACAAATAACCCAATCAACAAATGGGCCAAGGACCTGAAAAGACACTTCTCAAAGGAGGACATACAATCAATCAATAAGTACATGAAAAAATCCTCACCATCTCTAGCAGTCAGAGAAATGCAAATCAAAACCACCCTAAGATACCATCTCACTCCAGTAAGATTGACAGCCTTTAGGAAGTCAAACAACAACAAGTGCTGCTGAGGATGTGGGGAAAAGGGTACTCTTTTACATTGCTGGTGTTACTGCAAACTGGTGCGGTCAATTTGGAAAGCAGTATGGAGAATCCTGGGAAAGCTGGGAATGGAACCACCATTTGACCAAGCTATTGCCCTTCTCGGACTATTCCCTGAATCTTAAAAGAGCGTATTACAGTGATACTGCCACATCGATGTTCATAGCAGCACAATTCACAATTGCTAGACTGTGGAACCAACCCAGATGCCCTACAATAGATGAATGGATTAAAAAAATGTGGCATTTATACACCATGGAGTAATATGCAGCACTAAAAAATGACAAAAAAATGGAATTTGCAGGGAAATGGATGGCACTAGAGCAGATAATTCTTAGTTAAGCTAGCCAATCGTAGAAAACAAATACCAAATGTCTTATTTGATATAATGAGAGCAACTAAGAACAGAGCAGGGAGGAAGAGCAGGAAGAAAAGATTAACATTAAACAGAGACGTGAGTTGGGGGGGGAGGTAGAGAAAAGGTAAATTTCATGGTAATGGAGGGAGACCCTCATTGTTACACAAAATTACATATAAGAGGTTGTGAGGGGAATTGGAAAATAAACAAAGAGAGAAATGAATTACAGTAGATTCGGTATAGAGAGAAGATTGGAGTGGAGGGGAGCAGGGATAGTAGAGGATAGGAAAGGTACCAGAATACAAGTTACTAATAGGGCATTATGTAAAATGTGGATGTGTAACCGATGTGATTCTGCAATCCATATTTGGGGTAAAAATGGGAGTTCATAACCCACTTGAATCTAATGTATAAAATACGATATGTCAAGAGGTTTGTTATGTTTTGAACAACCAACTAATAAAATAAAATAAAATAAAATAATCGAAAGAAAAACACATGGGGAACTATTTCAACACAAAATTGACTAGATGTATAACTCCTACCTTATATAATGCAAAATGCAAGTCCAACTATACACCATGCCTCCTCTGAAATGCTTGTAATTCTATTCTGTTTGGGTTGTTTTTCTCCATCTTATTAGGATTAGTAGTCAGAGTCTAGTAGATTAGGTGTCAGTGTCCGGTATTCAGTATTTCGAATGGAAAATTGGAAAAATGGACCAAATGTGTATGCAAATATATGCTACACAAAAATTTTCCCACTCTCATCCAGAACAATGCCTTGACATTACCCTCGTCCCAAGTAATACATCATTAAAAGTCAAGAGTTAGAAAATCTGGGAATAAATATCTGGAATGGAATGTGCTCAAAAGTTTACAACCTGGGAGGTGGTAGAGTAGTTTCCAAAAGTAAGGGACAGGGTAAACACTCCACAAACATGGAGCTGTGCTGGCATAAAGACTTCTTGAGAAACTGCCTCTGAGTTTGAGCACTTGAAATATATGTTGTTGTCAGGAGCTTTACCTTCCTTGTAGTGAGACCATTACAGCAGGGTCTGCATCTATGTTACCTGGAGGACATGGTTTAATATTTTCCAATGAACATGCTGTAGCAGTGCTGAATTCAATCCTAGTCGGTAAAATGGGGCCACTGGGGGCTAAGTGTCTCCCCTTGTGGACTGTGAAGTCATTGGGTCATTCTCCACATTTTGTGGTGTTTATTGCTGCTGCACTGGGTGTTTAGTATTTGCTTCACGAAATACAAGGAGTTTAACTGAAAAACAGTGCTGAAGGGAGTTCTGTCATATGTGGTGGGTCAGGGTCTGTAGGAGAATGCACCAATCAAGGTTCTATCCCTCATAGCTTGCCCCTTGACCATAGCAACCTGATTCTGAACATTCCCCTGAAACCTCTCCATATAACAAGGTCCCTTTACTTGTAAGGGTCTGTTGGCTGCACCATGTCAGCCACAAGCCATTTGGAAGCCAATGGAGATCCACATGGCCCCACCACAGATATTCCATCACACACCTGCCCACCACGGCTATAAGCCCACTAGTCAGCAGACTCCAACTTACTGGCATCTCTGTTCTACACCATTTTCTTGAAACCCAGTCAATCAAGGCACTGTCTGGTATACTCATAATCATCAACAGGATATCCAAAGGTCCTCCAGTGCCACCTGTTCATGAAAATTTAAAAAAAAATTTCATGGTATTTATCGAGCCATTTTTCAAGCATGAAGTTGGAGGCAATGTGGGTTTCAATTCATTCAGGAACAATTAAATGTTGAGGATGCTCATTTCCATAAAAGCTTTGGAGAACTCTCAGAGGCAAGTCTTCCCAAAGAGTAGCCAAAAGGTCACATGAAGCAAGGTGCATTGAGGTCTACAACGTGAGGTCCATGTGTGTTTTGACTCTCAACTATGGCTGCCAAGTCGTTCAGAATAAAATCATGTGATATCTTGGCTGAGATTCCCAGTGCTCTGCGGAAAGCAACCCTGGGCCTAGATCTCAGTTTCCAAGGGCAAATCTCATGCGTGGCCTCCTAAAATTCCAACACAATTCATGGAAATACTTCGATGACGTCAGTTCCAGAATGCAGTCTCTTAGGGTAATCACACCAGAGTTCAAGCCAAGGTGGACCCAGTCGTCTCTTCCAACCGCCAAACAAATGACCACGATTCACACCAAAACAATCCCACATGACCTCATCTTCTTCCATTTAGACACTCATCATAACTTCTGGCTGGAGGTTTCCATGAGGTGTTCACCCCAAGACAGTGTCCAAAAAATCTCCCTTGCATCTCATTTGCCTAAAGTCAGGGTGGCCTGTACACCCTTCCTGTGAACCAGGAATGATCAAAAAGGCCTGCCATTAATACTGCTCTGCTTCTCAAATTTGAGGCCTACTGACTGTGGGTTTTAGATTCTTTATGTAAATTGGAGTCATGAGAAAATCTAAGCACCTATGGGCTAGCCTCTGCAGGGTTTGAGGAACTTATTTGACCCAAAGAATCCCTATTCTCACTTGATGGAGGTCAAGAAAGTTACAGAGCAAGGTGAGAGACTTCATCCACAAGGACTGCTCTTTGGCCATTTTGGTTTTGGATGTACACATGGAATCTTTCTTTAGATCCATCAGGTGCTGAGACTCTAAGCCACCACCTCACACAGGCTCAAGATTCTGAATAAGACACATTCTTTTCAAAGAAATTAAGCAAAGAGCCACAGGTAATGCCCATTTATTTCCATTGCAAAACTCTTCTTTTCAGGCTTCAAAAGGTGTGGCCTGAGGCAAAGGCCTTCCTGAAATTCAGGGCAACAGAACAATAGGTAAGCATAAGGCCCAAAGCAGGGTTTCTCCACTGAGACTTTCCTGGTCCCAGTGATTTCTGAGTTTTCTGAGATGCTCGCCATTCCCTTCAGCTATCCAGTACATGGCCATGTCAAAGAACTTGGAGGTGGTACATAACTTGGACAAAAAACCATGAGCCTATTCTGGAGAGTCTCCAGAATTCAGGAAGAAAACAGGAACTTAGGAAGATATCAGGTGTAGCCCATCGATCAGGCAAGCCGCAGTCCATTCTTAAATTGGGCAAAATGAATGCTGTGAAGCTTTCTACTAGACAGGACACATCCATTTATGCATTCTCTTTTCTAATGTCTACAACTATGGACACAATGGGATACACAGACACAGAAATACTCGCCTTGTCAAGGGACTTTCTAGAAAATGTTCACTAAATCCAAACAAACCACTTTTCCTACCTATTTTCAGAACAAGGGAAAATCACAAACCTACCACCACACCCACAGAGGCACCTCCTTACCCCAAGTAATTCTGAGACTATCTGGAGTGTCCTCTGACTGGTGGGCCATATTATGTTCCCTCAAAATGGCATGTCCTGTCTCAGATCTCCTCTTCTTATCCAACTCTGTGAAGTTGTCAAGAGCAAGCTGTGAGCAACTACCTTTTTTCCCAGGAAAGGCCCGTCTTCAGAACTCTCTTGGCATTTGGCCTTCCTCACATCAGTAGGTACCAAGAAAGACTGATTCTGTCCTTGGTACATCCAAACAAGTGAGAACACTGGGACTGGGACTGGGACTGGCTCTGTGTGCCTGGCTTCCTGGATCCCAAGTTCAGAGAGTTCCATCAACAAGGAAGTGAGGTGAGGTCACTTCCTTCAGGAACTGAATGAGGTCACTGCCTTGGCAACCACTTTGTCCTAACAGTTGCTTCCAAGGGTCCCTTCAGATGCAGGCTGCTCCTACTACCTGTGACAGTTTCACAAGTTAGAATAGTATATCAACCATAGGCACCAGGAAACAACTCTCCACACAGGCCTGGTTTGGTCCATCTTCTCTACATTAAGAAGAGAGAGGCTGATTCAGACACAACCCTTCATCCTGACCAGGTTGTTTGCCATGGAAGATGACTTCTGCTCTCTCAGGTCCTTCATAGGTGCCTACATCTTCTCCAGGGATCATTTCTGCATAGACCTTTGAATTTCTCAGGAGGTGAAAGATCCCCTATATTCCTGTATTGTAAGACCAACTCTGTGCCTGCTCTTCTGTAAAGTTAGATTGAGGGTAGATGGTATGGTTAGGATTAATAACATGTTTGATTTGTGTTAGGAATCATTCTGCTGGATGAATAATGGTGTTGGGAACCTGAGATATTTTTAAGAATATAGAGGTGAAATATTGTAATGGTCAGGCGAGTATAGGAGGAAGAGATGACCAAGAGACTGTCTCATGCAACTACAAAGGGTTCATTGTGGGTCCAGCATGCTGGGGCTCAGAGCTCAGTTGAATAGAGCAGAGAGCCCTGAGAACAGCTTAAGCAGAGCTTATGTACTTTTCTTGGAGAAGGCAGGGATGGAAGTTTATTGATGGGTCAGGGCGAGTAGGCCGTTTGCTTTCAACTGCGTGACTGAGCACATTCTGCAGTTTGGCAGTTGGGGACAGCACATTCTGAGAACAAGATTAGCAAACAGTTCTCAAGATTTCAACAGTGTTTTGTTAAGTGTACAGAAAAACAGGAAGTGACAAGTACCTATTTCATTAACCTTTCATTCCCCACTTCTTCTTCAGGTTACTTTTAATCATAAAAGTCATCACTGATGGGTGTTACATTTTATGTCTTCTAGTGTGGTATATTGTTGTCTGATTACCATAAGTTTAACTTGTCCAATTTGAGCTTGGAGAAAGGAAACTCCATGGTTTAGCCAACAGGGTCCTACAGTTCGCAATAATATGAGGATTATTAATGGACTAGCCAGGGCTGATGAAAGCATAGTTAACCAGACGGACTGTGTGAACCAAGACTCAAACCACCCTTTTTGGGCCTCTCTTTCTCGTTGACGCTCTTCAATGCGTTTTCTTTATTTACTCATAGATTCTTTTAAACTCCAGTGTGGCCGGCACAAAAACAACATTCTTCCCTCAATGCACTACAAATTTCCCCTTCTCTCATGAAGAGGAGGTTTTATCGCTCGCCTGTTCTGTAAAACAGATTCATAGACAGAGGTTAAACATTCCTGTAAAGCTGTGATGGAGGTTTTATTATCTTTAAGTTTTGGTCTATTGCTGCTTCTAATTAGGGCATTGGTTGTGTCCTTTGGACTAGGGCATTGATTCCTGTGCCCACTCATGCAGCAACTCCTATTCCTAATAGGATGGCTAAAGTGAGAGATACAGGTTCCCAGCGGAACTGAGTTGCATGCCCTCCTATTTGATCTTTAAATGGACCTGCGTCATCATAGAGCACTCTGGGAAACATCTGCACCATTACATAATTAATCACATCTGTTGACTAGTTCATGAAAACATAAACAATGTTTAAGTATATAGAATCTTTCTGTTATAGGGACGGACGAGGCAAAGCACCTAAGATAGCACTGAAGACAGGGAAAAAGTCCTATTTGGTTGCAAACGGATTTAGAGGGCATTGCTTCTGTTGTAATCAATTAATCCCCTGAACCCCAAGTTTAGGTAGTTTCATAATTTGTACCCAACATGTAAGGGAAGGGGCTCAGAAGTTCAAAGTCTGCAGAAGTTCACAAAAAGCTGTTTTTCTATCTTTTATTTTATCCTCTGTTCTGGGCAAGTTAACTTTTCAAGGACACCTGAAAGGGGGAGAGATTTTTTCTCTTTTTTTTTCGCCCTGCCAGCTGTTACCATGGAGCCTAGTTGGTAACTTCTTTATCTTAGAAATGTAGCCATCTCTGTGAAGCCCCCACTCAAGGCCAGAGGCCTTGTTCACATATTTTGTGAAAAACTAGTATGGGTGTGTCTAGCTCAGGAGTGCTGATTTTTTTTCGCCAGTTGCCAAGTAGACCAGGGCAACACGAAAAGAAGAAGTTTATCTACAGTGAACTCTTTTAAAGGAACTCTTTTGCTGAAAGTCCTAAAGTCAGCCATGGTGAAGACTTCTGGAGAAGGTCATTTAAGACTTTTCTGTGGGCCTGGTAGAGAGGGGGAAGACGTGGAAGGCAAGGCTGAGAGCACTTTCATGGATCTGAGAATGAGGAAGTAGAAATGTAAAAGAATATTGGAAAAGGGGTTTGGGATTTTCCTAGCAACAAAAACTTGAGCAGTAGAACAGGTAGAGCAGAGGGGACTACAGGAGTGAGTATCCCAAAAAGCATGTGAGGTATTTTAAATTCTTAGTCACCTGTTTACAGTGATGACAAAGCAACTTTAAAGGCCATTTTAATTACATCCTGGATAGGGGTCTGAGGGATCTCCTCAGCTGGTTTGAGCTTTGGGTTAGCTGGTAAGAGGACCTTATTGGACGCAGTGCGGGCACTGACAGGAGAAGAGAGGAGTGAGTGTGTGGAGGGGTACCTCAGTACCGGATACCTCAGCAAGGGGGCAATTGTCTGAGAACCGGCAGAGGTTTTGATTTTTGATCTAGTAATTGGAGGGGAGAAATCAGGTTGCTGAGGTGGGAGTGCCAGCAGAGAGTCTGGAGCAGAAGGCTGAGTTTGAGGAACTATTGGAGAAGTATAGTTCAGGATGTGAGCAAAGGAGGGAAAAAACCTCCACATAGGGGAATCTCCTTTAACCCTTTTGAGCACTTGCAGAAGTTAAAAAGGTCATGCAGAATGTGAGGATCTGGAGACCCCTCTGGGGGTCACAGGTTTTGGTTGTCTAATTGGTAATATGGCCAATTCTGTGTATTGAATTTGATGAGCAGTTTGGGTTCCACCAGGCAGTCCCTGTATGCTAACATCCCCATGACTTACAGAAGAAGTCGGCTTTCCCCCCACACAGCCGTGGCTGTTTGTGGCTTTGATAGTCTTCCAGGCAAACATAGTAATCTAGGCTAGCCAACCTGCATCTGGCTCACGTGTCCCTACATCCATAATATTTGTTTTCATTATCTATGATACGAAAGGGATTTAATGAAATTTTAGTGGGATCTGCTTTATCAGGGATATCCCAATAGGAAAAACCTATAGGCAGCTGACAAATGTTGAGATGACCAACAGGTCCCTATGTGGGCTGTAAGCGAGATAGACCATTCTTCTGGTCTATGAGGATTTGTGATCAGCCATTGCTGCTGAATTCGCTGATGAGGGTTAGGACTAGTGGTGGCCAAGGGGAGAGTCTATAGCCTTATACACATGCCAAATACACAATTTGAAAGGGTTACCAGTCATTTCCAGTTTCAAGCCAGAGTCTGGACAGGGCGCAGGCTTGAGATGGAAGGCATGGATACAGGAAAGGATTCCGTCTACATTTACTGCTGTAGGTGTTATAAGTAGCACGTGGTATTTCCTTTCCAGCGGGGTTCCAGGGATGACACCTGATGTCATCTTATGTAGATGAAGTCTCTTACTTGATATCGATGTGGAGTCTCCTTGTCCCCAGGTTGGTAGGCCGTGGCCAGCTGTTTTAACAGGTATCGCTGAGTTCTTTCAAGAGCTTTAAGTGTGTCAAGCAAGGGGGTGTGGAAGGGATCCTTAGGTCTTAGAGTTGGGGTTAGGTCCCTTACTGGAGGAGGGGCAACATAGAGAATTTCACAGGGGGAGAGGTTACACAAAGAAACAGAGGGAGTATTTTTTAGATGATACAGTGCATAAGGCAGGAGTATAGTCCAATCTTTTAGCTGGTTTCTAAGCTTAATTTCATTAAGGTCTCTTTAATGGTTCTATTTATTTTTTCTACCTGTCCTGAGCTCTGGGATCTATAAGCATAATGTAACTACCAATTAATCACCAGGGTACAGGTTAACCCATGACTTACCTGGGCCATGAACACCAGTGCATTGTCAGACCCTATTACCTTAGGCAGGCCGTATCTTGGAAAAATATCCTTCAGTATCATCTTGAACACGATTTGAGCCATTGTTTTTTTTTTTTTTTTTTTTTTTTTTTGGGGGGGGGGGGAAGGTTTCAATCCATCCTGAAAATGTATCTACAAAGACTAGGAGATATTTAAGTCCATACTTTGCTGGCTTAATTTCAGTAAAGTTCACTTCTGAAAATTTTTCTGGTCTGGTTCTTCGAAGGTGTTTTACTTAAAAGGGTAAGCATTAACCAATTGATGGACCTGAGACGCTTTTGATACCCATTCAGTTATTTCCTATCGCTGTGAGTCGGTTAGTAAAAAACTCTGTTCTTGATCTTTCAGGAATGCCTGCAATTTCTTTGAACCAAGGTGAGTGAGTTGATGTACATTTTCTACTGACATTGTTAAAGCCATGACTATAGGAGTTTTTACTGAAGGATTTAGAAATTCCACTTGGGGGCCTTCAGGGTTAAAAGTCATTATGGCCCAGAGTTTGGTGAGCAGATCTCCACCCATCAATGGGGCCGGGAACTCTGGGATTACTAGGAAGGAGTGATGGATTTTTCCTTTCCACAGGTCCATGTACCTGTTAGTTGTCCAAGCCCGATATTTACTGCCATTAGCCCCTTGAACTAGAGACCTTTTATTTGATAGAGGGCCCAATGGGGCCTTAAAGGATGAGTATAATGCCCCTATATCTACTTCAAAGTTTACTGGGGTCCCTTCAACTTCAAAAGTTATTTACTATAACTGTGAGTTGGTTAGTGGAGTTGGTTAGACTTCATCCACAATGAGTGCTCTTTTGGAGATGTTCGTTTTGGATGCACACAAGGGATCTTTCTTTAGATCCATCACGTGCTGAGAATCTAAGCCACAGCCTTACACAGGGCCAAAATGCTGATTCAGACACATCCCTTTCCAAAGCAATTAAGGAAAGAATCACAGGTGATGTCCACTCATTTCCATTTGAAAACTGTTTTCTTCAGGCTTCACAAAGGGCTGGCCTGAGGCAAAGACCTTCCTGACATTCAGGCCAACATAACAATAGGCAAGCAAAAGGCACATTGCAGGGTTTCTCCACTGAGACTTTCCTGGTAACACTGATATCTGAGTTTTCTGAGATGCTCCCATTCCATTCAGCTGTCCAGTACATGGCCTTGTCAAAGATCTTGGAGGTTGTACATATCTGGGGCAAGATGAATCCTGGGAAG
Organism: Callospermophilus lateralis; assembly: GCF_048772815.1. Classification (NCBI taxonomy): domain Eukaryota; kingdom Metazoa; phylum Chordata; class Mammalia; order Rodentia; family Sciuridae; genus Callospermophilus; species Callospermophilus lateralis. The sequence continues at coordinate 153,985 of NW_027514387.1, read as the reverse complement.
CTTTCTCCTAGACAGGAAACATCCATTGATGCATTCTCTTTTCTAATTTCTACAACCACAGACACAGTGGGATACACAGAAATAGAAACAATCGCCTTGTCAAATGACTTACCAGAAACAGTTCACACCAAACCAAACAAACTGCCTTTCCTACCTATTCTCAGAACATGAGACAAAACCACAAACACACACCCACACCCAGAAAGGCACCTCCTTCCCCCAAGGAGGTCTGTGACTATACAGAGTGTTCTCTGACTGGTGGGCCATTCTATGTTTCACGGAATTGGACTATCTTGTCTCAGATCTAGTATCCTTGGCCAACTGTGTGAAGCTGACAGGAGCCAGCAGTGAGCCATTACCGGCTTTCTCAGGAAAGGACCCTCTTCTGAGCTCTTCTGGCATTTGGTCATCTTCACATTAGTAGGCACCAAGAAAGACCGATTCTCACCTTGGTAAATCCAAACAAGTGAGACCACTGGAAGTGGGACTGGGACTGGCTCTGGGTGCCTGCCTTTCTGGATTCCAAGTTCAGAGACTTCCAAAAACAAGGAAGTGAGGTGAGGTCACTTCCTCCTGAAATGAATGAGGTCACTGACTTGGCAACCACTTTGTGCTAACAGTTTCTTCTTATGGTCCCTTGAGATGGAGGCTGCCCCTACTTCATGTGACACATTCACAAGTTAGAATGGTATATAAACCATAGGCACCTGGGAAGAGCTCTCCACAAAGGCCTGGTTTGGTCCATCTTCTCTACATTAAAAAGAGAGAGGCTGATTCAGACACAAACCTGTATCCTGACCAGGTTGTTTGCTATGGAAGATGACTTTCACTTTCAAAAGTCCTTCATAGCTGCATACATCTTCTCCAGGGATTATTTCTGCATGTATCTTTGAGGTTCTCAGCAGGTGGAAGATCCCCTACATTCCTGTATTGTAAGACCAACACTTTCCCTGCTCTTCTGCAATGTTAGATTGAGGGAACAGTGTATGGTTAGGGTTAAAAACATGTTCGATTTGTGTTAGGAATAATTCTGCGGGATGATTAATGGTATTGGAAACCTGCGATATTTACAAGAATATATAGGTGAAATATAAGTATGAAAACAGGAATCCTGGTAAGATTTGAAGCTCAGAAGGGCATTGGGCCCTTGATTGGGAGACTTAGTTTTGCATTATGTTCTGCACACATGCCTCAGCTGAATCGATATAAAATGGTATAGGACCTTTTTTCTTGGATGATTGAATGTCGAAGAGAACATCCAGTCAAATAGGGACAGTAGGTAGGATTAAGAAGATAGTCAGTAGGTTTAGAAAAAAGCGTGAGTATAGGATTCGGACCAAAATATTTTTAGCAATAGGGTTTTGGTTAGAAAGTGAATGTCAATGTAAGCACATGTAAAGAATGAGTTACAATAATGAGCTGGGGAAAATATTTAGGAAAACAGATATCAATAGAGACATTACGAAATGAGACAAAGTATAAAGTGAGTAATAGGATTAGACATTTTCAACAGGCTTGAGTTTGAATATATAATCTTAGGAAAAAACAAATATGTAATCACCAATAGGATTTTCATTTGAGCACATTAGGCAACCTGGACATGGATGTTTTTAGTAATCCATGTTCAATTTCCGTTTAGGTTTGGTACAATCATAAGTGTGACGTTTGTGTTTTTTGTGTCCTGAATATTACTGTGATAAAATGTATATGTAGATCAGGTGACATGGGTATTTCTTCCACCATTTCTGGGAACAATATGTTTTAGATGTATTAATTAGTACTGGAGTTCAATGAGGTGTATCCTGTGTCTATGAATATAGAGATAATGCATGAATTGACGATATTGTGAATAAATAATATAACTGATTCCACTTTAAATAATAGATTGAATTAATATCTGAAAATATATAGGAAATCTTATATTGATAAACAATCATTCATTCCAACCGGTTATACATCTAATTTTAATATTAGGTTTATGGTTTATCATGAAGAGTGTGTGGGCTTTGTTTCAAAATTGATTATGGAAATCAAATATAATGTGTTTGGAAAGAAGTCTCATGAAAAGACCAGTTAAGAAACCTGGAGGAATACATGTGTTTTGAAGCAGTAAGTGATTGAAAGTGAAACAAATGCCTATAAATTTGTGAACTTGTGGATGAAATATATATCCTATGATGTGCATAAACTGAAGAAATAATAATGTACCAGTGTTGTAAAAAAATGAACGTCAAAATACACATTATGTCCCATACAAATCTACAGGCAATGATGTTTAAGTGGGTCAGTTACTGTAGAAATATTAGAATTTGTATGCAACATTAACTGAAGTTAGTTTTCAGTACTAGAAAACAAAGATGTATTTCAGGTGGATGAATATTTCTGTGAATAATCTTGTAAAAAGTTGATTATAAATCCACATACATGAAGATGAATGAATTCAGGGAGTTAATGTAAGACACATATATTTCATATTTTGAAAAATCTGGAGAGTGTGTATATATATATACACAGACATTAAAATGTAGCGATATTTATGCCTATCGAAATTCATCATTAAATATATATCATCAACAGATGCAAAAGTATATATTTTAGTAAACATGGATTTATGTATAATGTTTTTCAACTAGGAAGCTCACCCATAGTTTGAATTTTCAGTTCCAAAATCGTTTTGGAGGAGTGATCTCTTCTCAAAATTTGTATCTTCCTAGTAACTGTAACCTCAAAAGTATGTATGTGTGATACCAGGTAGGATTCTATATGTGCATATAAAATTACATGTGCTGAATAGGCTACAAAGAAAGGGAGACAGGAATTCACATATTTGTTTACTTTAAAACACATTGAGAACTATTTACACAAAAAATTTACTGGATTTATAACACCAACCCTTTATCATCCAAAAGACCAGTCCAACTGTACACCATTCCTCCTCTGAACTGCTTGTATTTCTATTCTGTTTGGGTTATTTTTCTCCATCATAATGGTTTAGTAGTCAGAGTCTAGTCAGCTATTGGTTAGTGTCAGGGATTCAGTATTTCGAATGGAAAATTAGATAATGAATCCAATGTGTATGCAAATATGTGCTACACAAAATTTTTCCACTCTCATCCAGAATAATGCCTTCATATTACTTCGGCCCCAAGTAAGACACAATTAGAGGAGAACAGTTAGAAAATCTGTGAATACCTATCAGGAATGCAAAATCCTCAGGAGTTCACAACCTTGGAGGTGGTAGGGGAGTTTCCAAAAGTAAGGGACAGGGTTGATAGATCCAACCTGATCTTTCATTAAAATTGGGGGCCATCTTGCCACAAAGCCATGAAAAGATAATTTTGGCTTTACTATAAATTAGCGCAAATTCTGAACCTGCTTGGAATGCCTACCAGTGCCTTGAACTCACCCATGTCTGGATCTCTGACCAGATAGCAGCGCTCTCTAAAACTTTAATGATACCTCATAAATATTTTTCTTTCCCTGGCCAGACAACGTGTCTCTGAGGCTCTAATGGTCCTCATAAATTCTGATGTTAGGGCCAGCAAAAAAAAAAAATGTAATATACCATTAGTGTGATGCTTGTCAAAGTTCTGTTATCTGTAACCCCCCTTTTGTGTATCTTTCTGGGCTACATATCTGGGCTGTAGGAAAGTTGGGTTGCTGTCTTGTTCCCGCCATTTTGGGAGGGAGAGGCAGCCTGGCCGGTTGAAATAATAAGCTTGCCTTAATTTGATTTTAATTGGAGTCAGTGGTCTTTTCTTGCATTCTGGTCTTACATTTTGGAGTTCCAAAGCGAGATAACCCTGCCCGACCAGATCACAAGACCAGACTGTGGAAATTCTGAAGCTGGCCTGCCCTCTGGGGCTCCACACTGGAGAGCCACTCTAGGGGGTGTGCAACTTAAGACGTTCCAAGGCCTTGGATTGAGCCTTCAGTCCGTGGAGCACTGCAGAGAACCAAAGCACTAAAACTATTAGCAAGCTCCTGGTAGAGGAGGCCTCCATTGGTAAGTGACGCCTTTATAACATCTGCTATCCAGTTAAGGGAGAGTACTTCTGATGACAGGGAGGTGGCCTGGGTAGGCTAACATATACCCCTCTCCGGGACAGTAATGAGAATGGTTCTGTCCTCTGTTCTGTTCTGTAGGGAATTGCTCTTTAAATTTAAGCTCACAAGGTTTTCTAGGTGTTCAAAAATCTAATAAAATATTAATGTCTACAAAAGGTCTAATATGCCTTTGTTCAAGGACTTTTCCTTCAACAACAAAAAAATGGTTTACAATTTTCAATACAATTGTCTAATATTTTAATAAATAAGTAAAGTAAATTTCATATGGGATTACTCATTCATGAGTAGTTTTGTTTGATATCTGATTGATTTACTAAGGTCTGTATAAGTTTGTACTAAAGTGTGTATAAGATTGTAAAATTCAGTCATGTGTTAAAGAGACAAAAATTTCTGAAAACATAAGTTTACCCATAAAACTGTGTTATTAAGTTTTATTTTTTTCTAGAGCAAACAACCATAAAAATTAAACAACTGAATAAATAAGAACTGTTATTTTAGAGAACTGTACTGCCATTTCTTTAAAAGCTAAACTTGGTTAATGTAGAAACATCAATGTAATTGTGTTGCTGTCAATGTGCTCATATCTTCCAGGTATACAAGTCTGTAAGGTAGAAACTTGAAAAGAGCATTATATCAATCTGTTGTTTTAAATTTATATGGTAAAAAAATATATTGGGGATTTATTTTCCTGTTATCAATAAGATATGTAAAGTTTTATGTTACTTTTTACATTGGGGAACCATTTAAATGTATTTTAAGTTATTGAGAGCCTAATCTATGTAAAGGTTAAAAACTTTCAGCCTTTCTTTAATTCATGTTTTAAATCTGATATCATACGGTGTTAGCAAATGTTCATGTGACCTGACACAATTTATGTAAACTTTGTAAAATGATATTTAAAAAACAAAGATCACCTTTAGATCTAAAACACTAAAGATTCATATAGAGCCCTGCCTTAACTGAAATAAGGCTGTGTGTCCCATCTTACAACATGTGAGAATGACTACAAAAGCAGTAGGTCAGATTTTATTTCATTTAAAGTTATGTTCAAAAGTTTCTTTGGTTTTTGATTTGTGTCAAGATTACTAGGATTTAAACAGGGGATATAGTGTATAACTCAGCCAAAAAATTTAGGGTAGCTGTTACACGAACTAAGTATTTTTACTCTTGTTAAAAATTTTTATTTTGTAATTTCCTTATAAGTGATCTAAAGATTCCCTGTTAGTGTTTTACAGAAGTGTTGCTTTAAGAACACAACATGGGTTAATTTAAGATAATAAGTCATCACCTATAAGACAGAATAATACAGATCCCAATTAATTAAAAGATAAATAATTATAAAGTTATAGACATTAAATCCCAGTACTTGTAATATAAGGCTGTTAAAATTTATTTGCTGGATGTTTCAGATTAGGATTTAATTAAAGTTAAATGAAAAGGGCCAAGAAAACCAATATTTGGCTCTTGCCCTCTGAGTCAGTCTGAATCCAGGGAACAGGGGACTTCTCTAAAGAGCTTTGCAACTCTGGGCCAAATAACCTGCAGATCAGGAAAAATAATGAGACCACTGGTGAACATAAAGCCAATGAGTGCATTTGCCATGAAGAGGAGAGTTATCAGAGAAGGGAGACATTCTTATGCTTCTGAGGGAAACCACATGGTCAAGCAAGACCTGGACCCACCTAGCGAAAATGGCACTATCAGAACTGAGAAGCTGCTCTCAAGTTTCCCCAGAATTGACTCCCATAAAAGCTCAGCTGACTGTGAAAAATAGATAGAAACAGAAGTCAGTTTGACTGTTTCATCTTAAACAGTTAGCAAAGACAGTTAAAACGAAAATACAGCCATTCCTGGGCATTTTAATTAATAATAATAATCATCATCATCATCATCATCATCATAATAATAATAATAATAATAATAATAAAATTTTAAGGTATACAATTTATGTTAGCCTCCCAAAATAAGTAAGACTGGAAACTAAAAGAAGGATTCTCAGACAGGAATGCCTGATAACTATAAAAAGAGACTATCAAGAGGAGCTGCCAGAGGCAGATTTTTTAGGTTAAGACCTACTTATATTCCTAACCTAAACAGGTAGTCTTCGTGTCTGCTAGTACGATTATCCAGCCCTGAGTAACAGAAGTGAAGATTTCTCTATTAGACACAAAGGTCATACTAGTAAAAGGATTTTGCAAGATCAGATGACATGAAATTATTACACTGTATCTAATGGGGAAGGACAACTGTAACACTAAAATTAAAAGGTTACGTTGACAGTCCAGATAACTGGGGAAACTAAAGTCTGGTGAGGGAACCTCAATACAGCGACATGTTCCAACTGCTGCAACATTTATTCAGTACTCATGGTTTTTGTTTCTCTCAACTTTCAGGGCAGCTGAACAATAGGTAATCTAAAGGCCCAAAGCAGGGTTTCTCCACTGAGACTTTCATGGTCACACTGATATCTGAGTTTTCTGACATGGTCGCCATTCCTTTCAGCTATTCAGTACATGGCCATGTCACAGAGATTGGAGGTGGTACATACCTTGGACACAAAACCATGAGCCTATTCTACAGAGTGGCCAGAATTCAGAAAGAAAACAGGAACTTAGGAAGATAGCAGGTGTTGCCCATCGATAAGGCAAGCTGCAGTACATTCATAAATTGGGCAGGATGAATGCTGGGAAGCTTTCTACTAGACAGGACACATCCAATGATGCATCCTCTTTTCTAATATCTACAACCACGGACACAGTGGGTTACACAGACATAGAAACACTCGCCTTGTCAAATGACTTAGTAAAAGCTGTTCACTCCAAACCAAGTAAACCGCCTTTCCTACCTATTCTCAGAATATGAGACAAAACCACAAACCCACACCCACACCCACAAAGACACCTCCTTCCCCCAAGTAGGTCTGTGACTATCCGGAGTTTACTCTGAGTGGTGGACCATGCTATGTTCACCAGAAATGGCCTGTCCTATCTCAGATCTGGTCTCTTTGGCCACCTCTCTGAAATTGTCAGAAGCGAGCGCTGAGCCACTACCTGCTTTCTCAGAAAAGGACCCTCTTCAGAGCTTTCCTCGCATTTGGCCATCCTCACATCAGTAGGTACCAAAAAAGACTGACCCTGTCCTCGGTAAATCCAAACAAGTGAGACCAATGGGACTTGGATTGGGACTGCTTTTGGGTGCCTGGCTTCCCGAATCCCAAGTTCAGAGAATTCCATCACCAAGGAAGTGAGGTGAGGTCACTTCCTTCCTGAACTGAATGAGGTCACTGCCTTGGCAACCAGTTTGTCCTAACAGTTGCTTCCAAGGGTCCCATGAGATGGAGGCTTCCCCTACTCTCTGTGACACTTTCACAAGTTAGAATGATAAATCAAACATAGGCACCCAGGAACAGCTCTCCATAATTGCCTGCTTTGGTCCATCTTCTCTACATTAAAATCAGAGAGGATGATTCAGACACAACCCTTCATCCTGACCAGGTTGCTTTCCATGGTAGATGACTTTTGCTCTCTCAGGTCCTTCATAGCTGCCTATATCTTCTCCAGGGATCATTTCTGCAAGGACCTTTGTGGTTATTAGCAGGTTAAAGATCCCCTACATTCCTGTATTTTAAGACCAACTCTGTCCCTGCTCTTCTGTAATGTAAGATTGAGGGAACAGTGTATGCTTAGGGTTAATAACAGATTCAATTTCAGTTAGGAATCATTCTACAGGATGAATAAAGGTATTGGGATCCTGCAATATTTACAACAATATATAGGTGAAATATAATTATGAAAACAGAAATCTAAGTAAGATTTGAAGCCCAGAAGGTCATTGGGCCCTTGATTGGTATACTTAGCTTTGAATTACTTTCTGCACAGATGTCTCAGATAAATCGATATACAATGGCATAGTATCTTGTACCTGGGATGATGGAATGTAGAAGGGAACATCCAGTCAAAAAGTGATAGAAGTTATAATTAGGAAGATATTCGGTAGGTTTAGGAAGGAGGGAATAATAGATTTGGAACAAATGTTCTTTAGCAATAGGGTTTCGGTTAGAGGGTGAATGTAAGTGTCACCACATGTGAAGATTCAGTCACAATGATGAACTGGGGAAAATATCTAGGAAAGAAGATATCAATTGAGACATTACAAAATCAGGCAAAGTATAAAGTGAGTGACAGGATTAGACTTTTTCAAAAGGGTTGAGTTTGATTATATAATCTTTGGAAGAAACAAATATGTAGTCACCAATAGGATTTTCATTTGAGCACATTAGGCAACCTGGACATGGATGTTTTTAGTAATCCATGTTCAATTTCCGTTTAGGTTTGGTACAATCATAAGTGTGACGTTTGTGTTTTTTGTGTCCTGAATATTACTGTGATAAAATGTATATGTAGATCAGGTGACATGGGTATTTCTTCCGCCATTTCTGGGAGCAATATGTTGAAGATGTATTAATTAGTACTGGAGTTCAATGAGGTGTATCCTGTGTCTATGAATATAGAGATAATGCATGAATAGACGATACTGTGAATAAATAATATAACTGATTCCACTTTAAATAATAGATTGAATTAATATCTGAAAATATATACGAAATCTTATATTGATATACATTCATTCATTTCAACCAGTTGTACATCTAATGTTAACATTAGGGTTATGGATTATCATGAAGGGTGTGTGAGTTTTGCTTCAAAAGTGATTATGGAAATCGAAAATAAAGTGTTTGGAAAGAAGTCTCACTGAAAGACCCGTCTAGAAACCTGGAGGAATACATGTGTTCTAAAACAGGAAGTGATTGAAAGTGAAACAAATGCCTATAATTTGCGAACTTGTGGATGAAATATATATCCTATGATGTGCATAAACTGAAGAAATTGTAAAGTACCAGTGTTAAATAAAAATGAATGTCAAAAGTCACATCATATCCCATAGGATTCTACTTGCATTGATGTTAAACAGGATGAGTTACTGTAGAAATATTAGGATTTGTATGCACCATTCACTGAAGTTAGTTGTCAGTACTAGGAAACAATATGTATTTCGGGTTGATGAATATTTTTGAGAATTATCTTGTGAAATATTGATTATAAATCCACATACATGAGCATCAATGAATTGATAGAGTGTACAGTAAGACACATATATTTTATATTTTGAAAAATCTGGAGTGTGTGTGTGTGTGTATATATGTATATATATATATACATATAACACAGAGACATTAAAAAGTAGCAATACATATGACAATCAAAATTTGTTGTGAAATATATATCATCCACATATATTTGGATATACATATAACACACAGACATTAAAAAGTAGCAATATATATGACAATCGAAATTTGTTGTGAAATATATATCATCCACAGGTCCAAATATATTTATTTTACTCAACATGATTTATGTATAATGTTGTTCAACTAGGAAATTCACGAATAGTTTGAATTTTCAGATCCAACAGCATTTAGTAGGAGTGATCTCTGCTAACAATTTGTATCTGCCAAATCAGCCATCTCAAAAGAATGTACATGTGATACCAGGTAGGAATCTATATGTGCATATGAAATTACATGTGCTGAATAGGCTACAGAGAAAGGGAGACAGGATTTTTTTTATTTGTTAAATTAAAAACACATGGAGAACTATTTCAACAAAAAATTGACAAGTTTTACAACAGCTACACTTTATCATGCAAAAGGCAATTCCAACTGTACACCATGCCTCTTCTGAACTGCTTGCATTTCCAATCTGTTTGGGTTATTTTTCTCCATCATATTAGGATTAGTAGTCAGAGTCTAGTAGGGTTTGGGGTAGTGTCAGGGATAAAGTACTTCCAAAGGAAAATTAGAAAAAGAATTCAATGAGTAGGCAAATATGTGCTACAAAAAATCCTCCCACACTCATCCAGAACAAAGCCTTGACATAACCATTACCCCAAGTATGACACAATTAGAAGAGAAGAGTTTGAAAATCCGTGATTATATATCTGGAATGGAACATGCTCAGGAGTTTACAAACTTGGAGGTGGTAGAGGAGATTCCAAAAGTAAGGGACAGGGTAAACACGCCACAAACATGGAGCTCTGGTGGAATAAAGACTTATTGGGAAACAGCCTCTGAGTTTGGACACATGAAATATATGTTCTTGTCAGGAGCTTTAGCTTCCTTTGTAGTGAGACCATCAAAGCTGGGTCTGCATCTATGTGACCTGGAGGAAGTGGTTTCTTATTTTCCAATGACCATGAGGCAGCAGTGCTGAATTCTATCTTTTTAGGTCAACTGTGGCCATTGGGGACTAAGTGTCTCCCCCCCTGTGGACCGTGAAGTCATTTGGTCATCCTCCATTTTTCCTGGTGTTTCTTGCAGCTGCACTGGGAGTTTGGTATTTGCTTCACGAAATACAAGGAATTCAACTGGGACACAGGGCTGGAGGGAGTTCTGTCACGTGTGGTGAAACAGGGTCAGCAAGAGAATGCACCAACTAGGCTTCTATCCTATATAGCTTGCCCCCTTGACTATAGCAACCTGATTCTGAACATTGCCCTGAAACCTCTCCATATAACAAAATGCCTTTACTTATAAGGGTCTGTTGGCTGCACCATGTCAGTCACAAGCCATTTTGAAGACAATGGCAGATCCACATGGCCCCACCGCAGATGTTTTATCACACTCTTGCCCACCACTCCTCTAGGCCCACTACTCAGAAGGCACCAAGTTACTGGCATCTCTGTTCTACACCATTTTCATGGAACCCAGTCAATCAAGGCACTGTGTGGTACACTCATGATCAGAAACAGGACATCCAAAGATTCTCCAGTGCCACCTGTTCATGGGAATTTCAAAAATTTCATGGTATTTATCAGGAAACATTAAATGGTGAGGAAGCTCATTTCATAGAAAGCTGTGGAGAATTATCACAGGCAAGACTTCCCAAAGAGTGGCCAAAATGTCACATGAAGCCATGCCCATTGAGGTTTACAATGTGAGGTCCATGTGTGTTTTGCCTCTCAACTCTGGCTGTCAAGTTTTTCAGAATAAAATCATGTGATATCCTAGCTGAAATTCCTAGTGCTCTGTGGAAAGCAAACCTGGCCCTAGATCAGTTTCCAAGGGCAACTCTTATCCGTGGCCTCCTAAAATCCCAAAACAGTTCATGGCAATATTTCTCTGATGTCATTTCCTGAACTCAGTATCTAAGGGGAATCACACCAGAGTTCAAGCCAAGGTGGACCCAGTCATCTCTTCCAACTGTCACACAAATAACCAAAATTAAAACCAAAACACTCCCACATGGCCCTCATCTTCTTCCATATAGGCACTCATCATAAACTCCGGTTGGTGGTTTCCATGAGGGACACAGCTCAAGACAGTGTCAAAAATATGCTCCCTTGCCACTCATTTGCCTAAAGTCAGAGTGGCCTGGACACACTTCCGGTGAACCAGGAGTGATCAAATAGGCCTGCCATTAATACTGCTCTGCTTGTCCAATTTGATGCCTACTGAATGTCAGGTATAAATTCTTTATGCGATTTGGAGTAATGAGAAAACCCAAGAACTTCTGCATGGCTTTGAAGAACTCATTTGACCCAAAGGATCCCTATTCTCACTTGATAGAGGTCAGGAACCTAACAGAGGAAGGCAAGAGACTTCATCCACAATCACTGATCTTTTTGCCATTGTGGTTTTGGATGCACATATGGGATCTTTCTTTAGATAAATTAGGTGCTGAGAATCTAAGCCACAGCCTCACACAGGGTGAAGAGGCTGATTGAGACACATCCTTTTCCAAAGCATTTAATCAAAGAAACACAGGTGATGCCTATTCATTTCCATTTGAAAACTGTTTTCTTCAGGATTCAAAAAAGGGTGGCCTGAGGCAAAGACCTTCCTGACATTCAGGGCAACAGAACATTAGGTAAGCAAAAGGCCTAAAGCAGAGTGGCCAGAATTCAGGAAGAAAACAGGAACTTAGGAAGGTAGCAGGTGATGCACATCAATAAGGCTAGCCACACTCTATTCATAAATTGGGCAGGATGAACGCTGGAAAGCTGTCTACTAGACAGGAAACAATCATTGATGCATTCTCTTTTTTAATGTCTGCATCCACAGACACAGTGTGATACACAGATATAGAAACACTCCCCTTGTCAAATGACATTCTAGAAGCAGTCTAGTCCAAACCAAACAAACCGCCTTTCCTACCTATTCTCAGACCATGAGACATAACCACAAACACACACCCACACCCACAAAGGCACCTCCTTCCAGCAAGTAGGTCTGTGACTAACTGGAGTGTCCTCTGACTGACAGACTTTCCCTGAAATGTCCTGTCCTGTCTCAGATCTGGTTTTTTGGGCAAGTCTCCGAAGTTGTCAGTAGCCAGTGCTGAGCCACTACCATCTTTTTCAGGACAGGCCCCTCTTCAGAGCTTTCATGGCATTTGCCGATCCTCACATTAGAAGGTACCAAGAATGACTGACCCTATCCGTGTTAATTCCAATCAAGTGAGCACACTGAAACTGGGACTGGGACTGGCTCTGGATGCCTGGCTTCCTGGATCCCATGTTCAGAGAGTTAAATCAACAAGAAAATGAGGTGAGGTCACTTCTTTCAGGAACTGAATGAGATCACTGCTTTGGTAACCATATGTCCTAACAGTTGCTTCCAAGAGTCCCATGCGATGGAGGCTGCCCCTATTTCCTGTGACACTTTTACAAGTTAGAATGGTATATCAACCATGGGCACCCTGTAAGAGCTCTCAACACAGGCCTGGATTGGTCCACCTTCTCTACATTGAGAAGAGAGTGCCTCATTCAGACAATCCACATCAAGTTGTTTGCCATGGATGATGACTTTTGCCCTCTCAGATCCTTCATAGCTGAATACATCTTCTCCAGGGATCATTTCTGCATGGACCTATGAGGTTCTCAGCAGGTGGAAGATCCCCTACATTCCTGTATTTTAAGACCAACTCTGTCCCTGCTCTTTTGTAAAGTTAGATTGAGGAAACAGTGTATGGTTAGTATTAATAACATGTTCAATTTGGATTAGGAATCATTCTGCTGGATTAATAATGGTATAGGGAACCTGCGATATTTATAAGAATATAGAGGAGAAATATACGTATGAAAACAGAAATCTAGGTACGATTTGAAGCCCAGAAGGGCATTGGGCGCTTGATGGGGATACTTAGCTTTGAATTACTTTCTGCACAGTTGTCTCAGATAAATCGACATACAATGGTATAGGACCATTTACCTTGGATGATTGAATGTAGTGAAAGAGGAAGAGTCGGCAGGATTAGGAAGGTAATCAGTATATTTTGAAAGAAGAGTGAGTATAGGATTTGGACCAAAAGTTCTTTAGAAATAGGGTTTCTTGTAGAGAATGACTGTAAATGTCAGCACATGTGAAGAGTCAGTCACAATGATGAACTGGTGAAAATATGTAGGAAAGCAGATATCAATAGAGACATTAGGAAATCAGGCAAAGTATAAAGTGAGTGATTGGATTAGACAATTTCAACATGCTTGAGAGAATATATAATCTTAGGAAGAAACAAATATGTAATTACCAATAGGATTGACATTAGAGAGCATTAGGCAAACTGAACGTGGATGTTTTTAGTAATCCCTGCTCACTTTCCATTTAGATTTTGGTAGAAGCATAAGTGTGACCTTTGGTTTTTGTGTCCAGAATATTACTGTGATAAAATATATTTGTAGATAAGGTGACATGAGTATTTCTTCCACCAGTTCTCAGAGCAATATTTTGAAGACTTATAAATTAGTATTCGGGATACAAATACGTTTACCCTGTATCTATGAATACAGAGATAATGCATTAATAAATCATAATGTGAATAAATAATATAACTAGTTCCAATTTTAAATAATGGATTTAATTGATATCTGAAAATATACAGGAAATCTTATATTGATATACATACATTCATTCCAACGAGTTAAACATCTAATGGTAATATTACGGTTATGGTTTATCAGGAAGAGTGTGTGAGTTTTGCTATTGTGGGTGAAGGAAAACGCGAGCCAGATGCAGGTTGGCTAGCCTAGATTACTATGTTTACCCGGCAGTTATCAAAGCCACAAAAGCCAAGGCTGTGTGAGGAAAAAGCCGACTTCTTCTGTGAGTCATAGGGATGTGAGCATATAGGGGCTGCCTAGAGGAACCCAAACTTTTCATCAAATTCAGTACACAGCATTGGCCATATTACCAATTAACAACCAAAACCGATGGCCCCCAGGGGGGTCTCTATAACCTCAAATTCTGTGTGACCTTTTTAACTGCGGCAAGTGCTCAATAGCGTGGAAGGAAATTCCCCTATGTGGAGGCCTTTTTCCTCCTTCACTCAAATCCTGAACTATACATCTCCAATAGATCCTCACGCTCTGCCATCTACTCCAGATGCTCTGCTGTCAATCCCACCTCAGCAACCTGATTTCTCCTCTCCAATTACTAGATCAAATACCCAAACCACCGCTTGTTCTCAGACATTGCCCCCTTGCTGAGGTAGCAGGTACTGAGATACCCCTCTTCCCACTCACTCCTCTCTTCTCCTGTCAGTGTCCGCACCGGGTCCCAACAGGTCCTTTTACCAGCTAACCCAAAGCTCAAACAGGCAGAGGAGAGCCCTCAGACCCCTATCCAAGATGTAATGAAAATGGCCTTTAAAGTTGCTTTGTCAACACTGAAAACAGGTTACTAAGAATTTGAAGTCCCTCACAGGCTTTTTGAGATACTCACTCCCATCTTCCCCTCTGGTCTGTCTGTTCTACTGCTCAACTTTTTGATGCTAGGAAAATCCCAAAGCCCTTTCCCATTATTCTTTTACATCTCTTCTTCCTCATTCTCAGATCCACGGAGCTGCTCTCACCACCCGCCTTTCACGTCTTCCCCCTCTGTACCAGGACCACAGAAAATTCTTAACTGACCTTCTCCAGAAGTCTTCACCATGGCTGAATTTAGGACTTTTAGCAAAAGAGTCCCAATGAAGGAGTTCAATATAGATAAACTTCCTCTTTTCTTGTTGCCCTGTTCTACGTACCATGGGCTGGAAAAATCAGCTCTGCTATGCTAGACACCCCTTTACTAGTTTTTCACAAAATATGTGAACAAGGCCTCTGGCCTTGAGCTGGGGCTTCACAGAGATGGCTACATTTCTAAGATAAAGAAGTTACCAACTGGGCTCCATGGTAATAGCTGGCAGGGAGAAAAAAAAAGAGAAGACAAAATCTCTCCCCCTCCCAAGTGTCCTTAAAAACTAAACTTGCATAGAACAGAGGAAATAAAACAGAAACAAAAACAGCTTTTTGTGAACTTCTGCAGACTGTGAACTTCTGAGCCACTTTACCTACATGTTGGGTACAAAATTCTGAAACTACCTAAACTTGGGGTTCAGCGGATTAATTGATTACAACAGAAGCAATGCCCTCTAAATCCGTTTGCAACCAAATAGGATTGTTTCCCTAGCTTCGGTGCTATCTTAGGTGCCTTGCCTTGTCTGTCCCTACAAAAGTGTAATTCTATATACTTAAACATTGTTAATGGGTTCATAAAATGGTCAACAAATCTGATTAATTATGTAATGGTGCAGATGATTCCCAGAGTGCTCTATCATTAAACAGGTTCATTTAAAAATCAAATAGGGGGGCAAAAAACTCAGTTCCGCTAGGAAGCTGTATTCCTCACTTTAGCCATCCTATTCAGAATAGGAGTTGCTGCAGGGGTGGGCACAGGAACCACTGCCCTAGTCCATGGGACACAACAAATAACCCAATGACAAGTACCAATAGACCAAAACTTAAAGATATTAAAAACCTCCATCACAGCTTTACAGGAATCTTTAACCTCGCTCTCTGAAGTAGTTTTACAGAACAGGCGACATTTGGACCTTCTCTTCATGAGAGAAGGGGCCTTTGTGCTGCATTGAGGGAAGAATATTGTTTTTATGCTGACGATACTGGAGTTGTAAAAGAATCTATGAGTAAATTTAAAAAAACCGCCTTGAAGAGTGTCAACGAGAGACAGAGGCCCAAAAAGGGTGGTTTGAGTCTTGGTACACACAGTCCCCGTGGGTAACTACACTTTTATCAGCCTTGGCCGGTCCTTTAATAATCTTCATATTATTGCTAACTGTAGGGCCCTGTATGCTCAACCGTGTAGTTTCTTTTCTCCAAGCTCAAATTGGACAAGTTAAACTTATGGTAATCAGACAACAATGTTTCCGACTAGCAGACATGAATTGTGACACCCCCCAATGATCACTTTTATGATTAAAAGTAACCAGAACAAGAAGTGGGGAATGAAAGGATAATAAAATAGGTACTTGTCAATTTCTGTTTTTCTGTATGCTTAACAAAACACTGTTGAAATATTGAGAACTGTTTGCTTATCTTGTTCCCCAAATGTACTGTCCCCAATTGCCAAACTGCAGAATGTACTCCCTTACACATTTGCAAACAAACCGCCCACTTGCCATGACCCATCAATAAATTTCACTCCCTGCCCTCTCTAAGGAAAGTATATAAGCTCTGCTTAAGCTGTTCTCAGGGCTCTCTGCTAAATTCAAGTGAGCTCTGAGCCACAGCATGCTGGACCCCCAATAAACACTTTGCTGTTGCATGTGACAGTCTCTGGTGGTCTCTTACTCCAACGCTCGACCAACCTTTACATTGTTACAATCATAAGTGTGACCTTTGCTTTTTGTGTCCAGAATATTACTGTGATAAAATGTATACATAGGTCAGGTGACATGAGTATTTCTTCCACCATTTCAAGGAGGAATATTTTGAAGACATGTAAATTAGTATTGGGGGTATAAAGAGGTGTACCCTGTGTCTATGAATATAGAGATAATGCATGAATAGACAATATTGTGTATAAATAATATAACTGGTTCCACATTAAACAATGGATTGAATTGATATCTGAAAATATATAAGAAATCATATATTGATATACAATCATTCATTCTAACCAGTTATACATCTAATCGTAATATTAGGGTTATGGTTCATCATGTAGGGTGTGTGAGATTTGCTTCAAAAGTACTTATGGATATCAAAAATAATGTGTTTGGAAAGAAGTCTCATGAAAAGACCAGTCAAGAAACATGAAGAAATATATGTGTTCTGAAGTAGAAAGTGATTGAAAGTGAAACAAATGCCTATAAATTTGCAAACTTGTGGATGAAATCTATATCCAATGATGTGCATAAACTAAAGAAATTGTAATGCACCAGTGTTGAAAAAAATTAACATCAAAATACACATCATGTTCCATAGGAGTCTACTTGCATTGATGTTAAACTTGGTCAGTTACTGAAGAAATATTAGGATTTGTATACACCTTTCACTGAAGTTAGTTTTCAGTAGTAGGAAACAAATATGTATTTCAGGTGGATGAATATTTCTGAGAATAATCTTGTGAAAAGATAATTATAAATCCACATACATGAATATGAATGAATTTAGGAAATGTATAATAAGACAGATATATTTCATATTTTGAAAAATCTGGATAGTATATATATATATATATATATATATATATATATATATATATATACAGATATTAAAAATTAGCACTATATGCCAATTGAAATTCACCATGAAATATATATCATTCACAGATCAAAAATGTTCATTTTACTGAACATGGATTTATATATAATGTTGTTCAGCTAGGAAACTCACCCATAGGTTGAATTTTCAGTTCCATCAGCATTTAGGAGGAGTGATCTCTTCTCACAATTTGTATCTGCCAAGTCAGCAACCACAAAAGAGTGTACGTGTGGTACCAGGTAGGATTGTATATGTGCTTATAAAAATACATATGCTGAATAGGCTACAGCGAAAGGGAGACAGGAATTCACATATTGGTTAACTTTAAAAACAACTGGAGAACTATTTCAACAAAAAATTGACTAGATTTATAACTCCTACCCTATACAGTGCATAAGGCAAGTCCAAATATACACCAGGCCTCTTTTGAAATGCTTGTATTTCAATTTTTTGGGGATTATTTTTCTCCATCATATTAGGATTAGTACACAGAGTCTAGTAGGGTATGGGGTAGTGTCAGGGATTCAGTATTTCAATTGGAAAATTGGAAAATAAATCCAATGTGTATGCAAACATGTGCTACACAAAAATCCTTCCACTCTCATCCAGAACAATTCCTTGACATTTTCTTCACTCCAAGTAAGACACAATTTGAGGAGAAGAGTTATAAAATCTGTGAATATATATCTGGAATGAAAATTGCTCAGGAGTTTAGAACTTTGAAGGTGGTAGACCAGTTTCCAAAAGTAAGGGACAGTGTAAACTCCACAATCATGGAGCTCTGCTGGCATAAAGACTTCTTCAGAAACTGCCTCTGAGGTTGGGCACTTGAAATATATGTTGTTGTCAGGAGTTTTAGCTTCCTTTGTAGTGAGACCATCAAAGCTGGGTCTGCATCTATGTGACCTGGAGGACATGGTCTCTTATATTCCAATGAACATTAGGCAGCAGTGCTGAATTCTCTCTTTGTAGATAATTGTGGCCACTGGGGGCTAAGTGTCTCCCCATGTGGAGTGTGAAGCTATTTGGTCACCTTCCACTTTTTGTGGTGTTTCTTGCCGCTGCACTTGGAGTTTGGTATTTGCTTCACGAAATTCAAAAAGTTCAACTAGGACAAACTGCTGGAGGGAGTTCTGTCACTTGTCGTGGGTCAGGGTCTACAGGAGAATACACCAATCTGGCTTCTATCCCACATAGCTTGCCCCCTTGACCATAGCAACCTGATTCTGAACATTGCCCTGAAACTTCTCCATATAACAAGATGCCTCTACATACAAGGTTCTGCTGGCTGCTCCATGTCAGTCACAACCCATTTGAAAGCCAATGGCAGATCCACATGACCGCACCACAGATTTTTTAACACACACGTGCACAACACTTCTCTACGACCACTAATCAGCAGGCTCCAACTTACTGACATCTCTGTTCTACATCATTATCATGAAACCCTGTCAATCAAGGCAGTGTCTGGTACACTCAAATCAGCAACAGGACATTCATGGTTGTCCAGTGCCACCTGGTCATGGGAATTTCAAAAATGTCATGGTATTTATGTAGCCATTTTTCAAGGATGAATTTGGAGGCACTCTGGGTTTCAATTCATTCAGGTACCGTTAAATGGTGAGGAAGCTCATTTCAATGAATGCTCTAGAGAACTCTCACAGGCAAGGTTTCCCAAAGAGTGGCCAAAAAGTTACATGAAGCCAGGCCCATAGAAGTCTACAATGTGAGGTCCATGTTTGTTTTGACTCTCAACTATGGCTGCCAAGTCTTTCAGAATAAAATCACATGATATCATTGCTGAGATTTCCTGTGCTGTGTGGAAAGCCACCCTTGGTCTAGATCTCAGTTTCCAAGGGTGACTCCCGTGTGTGGCCTCCAAAAATCTCAACACATTTCATGGCAATAATTCTCTGAGTTCAGTTCCACAACACAGTCTCTAAGGGGAATCACACCAGAGTTTAAACCCCGGTGAACCCAGTCATCTCCCAACCGCCACACAAATGACCAGAATTAAAACCAAAACACTCCCACATAGCCCTCATATTCTTCCATATATACACTCATCATAAACTGTGGCTGGATATTTCCATGAGGGGCACATCCAAAGACAGTGTTCAAAAAAAGCTCCCTTGCCCCTCATTTGCCTAAAGTCATTGTGGCCTGGACACCCTTCCTGTGAACCAGGAGTGATCAAGTAGGCCAGCTCTTAATACTGCTCTGCTTCTCCAATTTGAGGCCTACTGCCTGTCAGGTATAGACTCTTCATGTGATTTGCAGTCATGAGGAAACCCAAGCACCTCTGCATGGCTTTCAAGAACTCATTTGACCCAAAGGATCCCTATTCTCACTTGATAAAGGTCATGAAACTAAGAGAGAAAGGCAAGAAACTTCATCCACAAAAACTGAACTTTTTGCCATTTTTTTGGATGCACACATGGGATCTTTCTTTAGATCCATCTGGTGCTGAGAATTTAAGCCACAGCCTCATACAGGGCCAAGATGCTGATTCAGACGCATCCCTTTCCAAAGCAATTAAGCAAAGAGCCACAGGTGATGCCCATTCTTTTCCATATGAAAATTAATTTCTTCACGCTTCACAAAGTGTGGCCTGAGGCAAAAACCATCCTGACATTAAGGGCAACAGTACAATAGGCAAGCAAAAGGCCCAAAGCAGGGTTTCTCCTCTGAGACTTTCCTGGTCACACTGATATCTGAGTTTTCTGAGATGCCCCCATTCCCTTCAGCTATTCAGTACATGGCCATTTCACAGAGTGTGGAAGTGGTTTATATCTTGGACACAAACCCATGAGCCTATTCTGGAGAGTTTCCAGAATTCAGGAAGACAACTGGAACTTGGGAAGATAATAGGTTTTGCCCATCTATAAGGCAAGCTGCAGTCCATTCATAAATTGGGCCGGATGAATGATGGGAGCTTTCTATTAGACAGGACACATCCATTGATGCATTGTCTTTTCTAATGTCTACAACCACGGACACAGTAGGATACACAGATATAGAAACACTTGCCTTGTCAAATGACATACAAGAAACAGTCCACTCCAAACCAAACAAACCGACTTTCCTATCTATTCTCAGAACATGAGACAAAACCGCATACTCACACCCATACTCAAACGGCATCTCCTTCTCCCAAGTAGGTGTGTGAATATATGGAGTGTCCTCTGACAGGTGGGCCATACTCTGTTCCACCGAAATGCCCTGTAGGGTCTCAGATCTTGTCTCCTTTTCCAACTCTGTGAAGTTGCCAGGAGCCATTGGTGAGCAACTATCTGCTTTCCCTGGAAAGGCCCCTCTTCAGAGCTCTCCTGGCATTTGGCCATCCTCACATCAGTAGGTACCAAGAAAGACTGACCCTATCTTTGGTAAATCCAAACAAGTGAGCCCAATGTGACTGAGACTGGGACTGGCTCTGGATGCCTTGCTTCCTGGATCCCAAGGTCAGAGATTTCAAACACCAAGGAAGTTAGGTAGGTCAATTCCTTCAGAAACTGAAAGAGGTCACTGCCTTGACAACCACTTTGTGCTAACAGTTGTTTCATAGGGTCCCATGAAATGGAGGCTGCCCCTACTTCCTGTGACACTTTCAAAAGTAAGAATGGTATTTCAACCATAGGCACCTGGGAACAGCTCTCCACACAGGCCTGGTTTGGTCCATCTTCTCTATATTAAGAAGAAAGCGGCTGTTTCAGACACATCCCTTCGTCCTGACCAGGTTTTTTGCCATGGAAGATGATTTTTGCTCTCTTAGGTCCTCCATAGCTGCCTACATCTTATCCAGGGATCATTTCTGCATGGACCTTTGAGGTTCTCAGCAGGTGGAAGATCCCCTACATTCTTGTATTGTAAGACCAACTCTGTACCTGCTCTTCTGTAAAGTGAGATTGAGCGAACAGTGTATGGTTAGGGTTAATAACAGGTTCGATTTGGGTTAGGAATCCTTCTGCGAGATGAATAATGGTATTGGAACCAACAGAAATCTAGGTAAGATTTGAAGCCCAGTAAGGCATTAGGCGCTTGAGTGGGATACTTAGTTTTGAATTATATTCTGCACAGACGTCTAAGATGAATCGATATACAATGGCATAGGACCTTGTATCTTCGATGATTGAATGTTGAAGAGAACATTCAGTCAAAAAGGGATAGTAAGTAGGATTAGGATGATAGTTGGTAGGTTTAGAAACAAGAGTGAGTATAGGAGTGGGACCAAAATTTCTTTAGCAATAGGCTTTTGCGTAGAGATTGAAAATAAATGTCAGCACATGTGAAGAGTCAATCACAATAATGAACTGGGATAACATCCTCACTCCATGGGTGCATCCTCCGCCAAGTGGAGGGGCCCATGGGGGACGAACCGTTATGGCAAGGGCAGAAGATAGTTGGTCAGAGCTGTTACTCATACTTTTATATAAGAAAGAGAGATCTGTGGGGATGTAAACTTAAGAAATAAGCCTGTGAGAAGGGTAGAACATCCTTTTAAATGTTGGCAGCACGGTCTTCCATCTCCAGACGATGATGGACCTGTATGGGTTTAGAGGCCAAAATATTAATCTGTTCTTTAATAAATTGTACCAGCCTGTTTATAATGCAGGGTCCTATGGACCCAATTATAAGTAAACCCAACAAAGGGCCTAATAGGGGAAGAAGGTAGGGTAGAAATCCATAAAGCCCAGTCCAGAGGGGATTTTCAAATAGTTCGCGTCATCTCTTTCTAGATCTTATTGAAGGTGCTTAATTTTAGTGCATACTATGCCTGATTTATTGGCATAAAAGCAGCATCGTTCCCCTAAGCCCAAGCAAATACCTCCCTGGTTATCTGTCAGCAAATCTAAGCCTCGTCTTTTTGAAGGAACACTTCTGCCTGGGAGTCTATTTGGTCCTGCAGATCTTTAATGGTTCCTGATAGAGTTTGTACATCATTTATAAGTTGTTGAGACAGGCGATGGTAAGAGTGTATAGCTGTGCCTAAGCCAGTGTACCTGTGCCCACAGCAGCTGTTATTCCAAAGCTGGCAATGAGTGGTAAGGCCTGTATTGCCCGCCTGTGTCTTTTGACTAAGGTGTCTAGCCTAGGAATGGGTAGAGGTTCATCTCCTGGGACTATAGTTATATCAGGGAGTAATAAGGCAAGAACAGAGCCACCGGTCCAATTCGCTGGAAGCCTGGGGAAGGCCAAGTTTCCTTCACCCATTAAAACTCTGCCATTGGGAGGACAAAGAGTTGGGGTGGGTGAGGAATAATTTTGTATGTTGAGCAATTTTCAAAGAAAGTAACTCCAACATCAATATCATAGGTGTTATTCTGCATCGCGCCTAAAAGACATAATGTAATAGTGCCTATAAGTTGTACTTAAAAAGGAAATCCGGGTTGGCATGTATTATCATTGTCTATGATAGAATTAATAGGAACTGCCATAGTCATAATTGCCCCTGTTGTCATGCAGAGCCAGCAATCACCAGCAAGTGTGTGGCTGGAATTATTAAGCAAGTAGAAGGTAGTTTCCAAAATATCTAATGTATTGGTATCTAAACCTGGGAGCTGAGATTTAGGCAACATTAAGAGATGATATGTGAGCTCAGGGATTTGGGGTTTCAAAAGTTTGATTATGTGAGGATGTTTGACAGCATCAGTGGTTCTTCCACCATCAGTGATCCCTGTAGGGGCCTTAATGGGCCAGCAGGAGGGTTTACCGACAGGGCCTTGGCAACCAGCTGACTGTAGCTTGGTGTATTTGCCTTCTACTCGCTGGTCAAATAGAACGGAGGTATAATGAATAGTGGTCCCCCCTGCTGCATGAGTTTTAGTTTGGGAGGCTTCAAAAAATTGTTCTCCCTGCTTGTTAACACAAATTGAGGGGGACACATAACAAGAGTCATGCCTTGCCTGGGTATGCGAACAGGTTGCAGAAGAATTTTGGAGAGCTTTACTTGTACTAGGGGGAATAAACTTTGGCTTGTTAACACATACCCATTTAGGCTGATGAACTCCTCCAAGTTTATGGTCAACCTTGGCATGGAGGTAAGCCACCTTAGTCACGCAGTCAGCAGTCTCGGTCCAACTAGTGGGAGCCTGAGTCCAAGATCATCACTTGCATTCACAGGGGGGCCCAAAAACTTACACCATGATGTTGGAACGTGGAGGGCCAAGACCTCCATGTACAAACCTGTTAAGCAGAAGTGCCTAAATCAGGATCCTCACACAGATTGTTGGCTGCATCTGAAAAAGGACAAAATTTGTCCTCAGGGGGAGGCCCTCCATCCCTGTGTTGAGGTAAGTCATTAACCTGTTTAACCAGGCATTCTGGTAACCATCTTGGGGCTGATTGCTCTTGGTCCAAAAGACAAGCTGAGCCTCGTCGCCAGATGAGAACAGGATCTGGACCTTTCCATTTATTTGTAAGGGAATTACACCACATAAGAGGTGGGCGAACAGAATTGGACAAGGGATGCCAGTTTCTGTCTGCGGCCGAATGGCCTTCACTGTCTAGGGTAAGAAAAATAAAGGGAAGTAAGGCATGGTTAAGGCGATGCCTGGGAGTGGTAAATACAAGGGCGGAAGCCTTATGGAGGGTTATCCAAGTCTATAAGGTAAGGTGGGCACGTTCCACAACGCCTTGGCCCTGAGGGTTGTATGGAATTCCAGTAGTATGACGAATTTGCAAGGTAGCACAAAACTATTTAAACTTGGCACAGGTATATGCAGGATAATTATCTGTTTTAATATGTATTGGTTTACCCATTATGGAAAAGGCTGAAATAAGAGGAGAAAGAACATATTTGGTAGCCTCTCCTGAATGTGGTGATGCAAAAATAAAGTCGCTGAAGGTATATATAGAAACGTGTATATATTTGGTAATTTCAATTTCAGGAAAATGAGTAACATCCATTTTCCAAAACTGATTGGGCAGTAATTCTCGGGGGTTAACTCTCATGTGTTGAATGGGGAGGGAGACAGTGCAACCTGGGCATGCTTTTACTATTTCTCGTGCCTGTTGCATGGTAATTTTACAAAGTAATTGAAGGCTCTTAGAATTTAGATGGTGAAGATTGTGTAACTCTGTGGCCTTTTGAATGGAACCCACAAAAATTGGAAAGATGGAACGAGTTGCTGCATCAGCTTGGGCATTACCTTGTGTTAGAGGCCTGGGATGATCAGAGTGTGCCCTGATGTGTTCTAAGAAAAATGGGTGTTGTCTGGCCTGAATTATCTGCTGAAGCTGATGAAAAAGAAAGGCCACATTGGAAGAAGCCTTAATGGTGGGGGAAATGTCCAGCAGGGGCACAGAATGAGCAATGTAGGCACTGTCTGTATAAATATTAACAGGATTATCAAAAAATATTATAAAAACTTGTGTTATGGTAAACAATTCCACAACCTGTGCTGACTGATAGATAGTATCAAAGATGGTAGGCTGGGTATTGACAACAAAGAGCGCTCAGCCATTACTGGAACCGTCTGTAAAGACATTAAGGGCTTGAGGAATGGGAGCCTTTTGAATAATTTTGGGAAAAATAAATGGATGTAACTGGACAAAATGTAAAAGGGGGTCATTGGGGAGGTGGTTATCAATTGTTCCCCAAAAGCCTGATAGGGCAATACCCCATTCATCCCGTGTCTGTATTAAAAATTTGGTTTGGTCCTTCATATATGGAATTAAATTATTATGAGGTTCTTTGCCAAAATGTTGTCGAGAATCAAATGACCTTTAATAATAATAGAAGCTACCTGAGGAAGATTAACAGTAATAACCTTGGAGGATGTGGTGGGTAAATGGACCCAAAGCAAGGGGCAGCCTTTATTTTTAAAATGTGGATCTCGCTGCCAAATTATTCCTGTGGGTGTATGAGGAGTTTGTTAAATAACCAGAACCAGAGGAAGGTTATAAGAAATTTGTGTAACAAACTGTTGGGCAATGGCTTCTGTGACTTGGTTTAATGCCTGTAATGCCTCGTGTGTAAGCTTTTGAGAGGAGGAGGGGTGGGAATCACCTCTCAAAATATAATTAAGGGACAAAAGTACAAAAGTGGGTAATTTTAAATATGTTCTTAGCCATTTAATATCCCCCAGTAATTTTTGAAAATCATTAAGAGTGTGAAGATGGTCCACACGTAGTTGTATTTTAGGAATTTGAATCTGATTATCTTGAAGTTTAAGGCCCAAATAGGTATAACAGTCCTGTGTTTGAACCTTATCAGAAGCTATCTGCAGTCCCAAGGTAGTGAGGGTTTTGTAAAGGTCCAGGTAACAATTATTAACGTCATGGATATTAGGTGCAGCAATTGACAAATCATCCAATTAATGTAAAATATGAATTTGTGAACATTGCTCTCTCACAGGGTCTACTGCTTGAGCAACGTATTTTGGGCTAAGACTAGGGCTGTTGGCCATACCTTGGGGAAGAACCTTCCATTGAAATCTGTGAATAAGGCCCTGAAAATTAATGTGAGGGAGACTAAAGGCAAAATAGGGTCTATCCTCAGGATGTAAAGCAATGGTAAAAAAGCAATCTTTTAAGTCAACAACCATTTTACAATAGTTTTTGGGAATAGCCACTGGTGTGGGAATGCCTGGCTGTAGTGCTCCCATCAGGCATATAACTTTATTAATGACACACAAATCTTGTAAAAGGCGCCACTTGCCTGATTTTTCTTGATAACAAAAATAGAATTATTCTATGGTGAGCTTGATGGCTCTACATAGCCAGCTGCCAGCTGTTCCTGCACTAACATGGAGGCAGCCTCCAATTTTTCTTGGGTAAGGGGCCACTGATCCACCGACACAGGAGTCTGAGTCTCCCAAATAATTTTATCTGCATGGGGTACAGGAGGGTCAGGGACCAACACTAAAAATCCAAATACCCAAGTCTATATGTATTTGTTTTTTGTAAGGGTTGTATAGGCTCAACCAGTCCTTGTCTCAGTCTCCCCATGCCTGTACCAGGGACAAAATTCATATGAAGCATTTGATGAGTCACCATGGAATTGGGACTGGAAAGAATAACTTACATTTGACTCAAAATATCTCGGACGTATAGGTTAAGATGAAGGTCAGGAACAAAGAAAGGAGTGACAGTTCCCATATTACCCTCTTTATCAGTCCAGCTAAGAGCCCTAGAGCTGACCAGAGGATTTTTTGACTGTCCTATCCCTTTAAGGTCTGTCAAGGATGGGGTGAGGGGCCAACCTGTTGGCCACTATTTTTGAGAAATAATTGTGACATCAGCTCCAGTATCAAGAATTCCTTGGAATTCCTTTCCTTCAATAAGTAAGATAAGGGTGGGTCTATTGTGAGAAATGGGCTGAACCCAATATACATCAGAGGAGCCCAAGGAGGTAGTCCCCCTCGGTAGGTTTGAGTGGTGGAAGTGCCTCCTGAATCCAAGGGAAGGAGTATTAATTGTGCAAGTCTTGTTCCTGCTGGGATGGCCGCAACTCCATTAATAGCTGTGGCCAGTATTTTTATTTCTCCAGTGAAATCATTATCTTTAATGCCAGGGAAGACCTGAACACCTTGTAAGGTAGTAGAGGCTCTTTCAAGAATAAGGGCACACATATGAGATGGAGTGGGACCCATAATTCCAGTGGGTATTATCTGGGGCCCTTGCATTGAGTCTAATATTGTATTGGTGGCGGCAAAAAAGTCCAATCCTGCGCTGCCTGGGGTGGCTAATTGGAATGGGGCAATTGTGGAGAAGGATTTTGAGATAGGCTGCTGAGGGCATTTGTCTTAGATCTACACTCACTGGCCCAGTGATGACCTTTACCTCATCTAGGGCAAAGGGTAGCTGGGGGCAGTTTAGCCTCAGTTTGAAAAGACACTATTCTTAGGCTTTGTTTGCCTGTCGGACACTCACGTGCAAAATGGCCAGGTTGTTTACAAGTAAAGCAACTACGTGAGCCAGGATTGTGAAAGGCCTTGGTAAAGGCGGCACCGAGGGTGAGACCCATGGCAAGGGCTACACCCAACCCTGCACAGAGTCCAAAAAAGTCAGAAAGTTTCACTTTTTTCTTATGTGGTCGAAGAACATCCTGACATGCCAGGTTGGCATTTTCAAAGGCAAGATGTTTTACAAAGGTGCTTTCGCTTTCACTTGGTCCAAGCAAGAATCCCGCAGCTAGGTTAAGCCGGGGAACAAAGTCGCTATAAGGCTTGTCGGGCCCTTGTCGAATTTTTGCCAGGGAAGTCGTAGCAGAGGCCTTTGGAGGGAGGCGTCTCCAAGCATGTAAGCCAGCCATCTGAATCTGTGTCAAAAGTCCAGCAGAGAAACGTGCCAGTTAAGTTTTAGTGTCAAAAGGCGCATTGCCCACTAGCTTAACATAAGTCCAGGAATTAGAGGAGGGCTTAGTTAAATTTTTCTGAGCAGTTTCCTGACAGTGCTCTTTGAAATCTGCATTCCATAACAGGAAGTCTGCGGCATTGAGGGTAGCTTGGTCTAAAAATTTCCAATCATTGGGAGTAAGACATTGTGTCATGTAGCTTTCTAATAAAGCCTACGTGTAGGGTGCAATGGGTCCATAGTGAGCACAAGACTTTTTAAGTTTTTTCAAGAAAACGCAGGCTTAATGTTTTGTAGACACTCTGGGTTCCTTCCTGCCTAGGGATGAAGTCCTCATCCTCTGAGTCCTGATCTCCTTGATCCATTTCCCCCGCTTCCTCCTCTTGATCCTCGTCTAAGTCTTTGACATCAACCTGGGCAGGCTTAACTATCTAACTGAGGGTGACTTAAAAGTGAGAACAGTCCAATGGAGCGGCTTAGCCTTTGTATTAGACCACTTTGGGCCAGCTTGTGTTGACTCCAGCAATAAGGCTAATGAATAAAGCTCAGAGTCAAGGGATCTTAATTCTTTTTAAACTTGGATCTCTTCCAGTCTATGTTGGAGAGACTCTCCCAAGGGAGCCAGGTTAGGCAAGGGAATTGGGGAAAAAATATCTGGTGGGGGGATTTGGCCCCTGAAGGGCCAGAGCACAAAAAGCAGGAGAGATATAGGAGGGAGGTGGATGTGTAAGTCCTATAGGCTGTGGCTGGGTCCTAAGCAGTGGCAGGTCTTCTGTATCATAGGGAGTTGCTTCCTTCTCCAAGTTAGCCTTCTCCCCAGGGGTCAATGTGTCTCCAGGATTTCAAACTGGATAAAGGCGGTTGGTAACCATTGGAGCCCTATTCATTAGGGTGGTATTTTGAGGGGGACCAGGAAGGTTTCCAGGGTCCTGGGGAGACTGAGAATGGTCTATGTCTATACTAACTGATGGGCATGCGAGGGGGGACGAGAGGTCTTTTGCATAGTCTCTTTCCTAATCCTGAAAAGTTTTAAGGTACCATTGTCAAAGGGTGAACTTTTAAGAAATTCATTAATTAATTTCCAGTAAGAAAAGGTGGGAACAGGCAATTTTTCTGTCCAAAGGATTCATAATAATCTTTTAAACAGTCTCCTACTCTAAGCCATCTTTTACCATTAATGGTCCCTTCAAGGTGAAATCATAGACACAATTCCCCTATGTATGAAAAGAAAATTTTTAAGTCCTTTTTCTTAACACGTGCCCCCCATGTCTTGAAGGAATCCTTGAGGCCCGACAAATACAAATCATGTGACAAAACTGCTTTACCCATGGTGGGTCACTCCCCGTGCGTCATCCCCACTCTCCTCCTGGATCTGTCTCTCGGTGGTGTCTGCTGAGGCAATTGTGAGCTCCGCTTGACCAAGTTTTCCAGGAGGACGGGGTTCCCTATGACTCAAAGGCTCGAGACCCAGTCAGTGGACGCCAGATGTCCCGGCTGGCAGGACACATCAACTTGGGCAGCGAACCAAGATAGGGAGGAATGAAGGGACAAGAGACACGAGAGATGACAGCAAGACAGGAGTTCTGATCAACCTTCAAAATACATTGTTCACACAGGGGATTTTATATGCTGGAGATGGGAAAGCTCTCTTATCGGCAGTTCCTGGATGTCTACACAAGGTGAGATAACCTCAGGATATTTCAGGAAGACAGATGGCCACAGGATGTCTCAGGGACCCAGATGGCTAAATGATGTCTCCAAGAGATGATGTCTCCCTGGGTGTTGTTTCTTGTAAGTGTCAGGCTATTCTTTGAAGGAGAATTCCTTCTACCCCTGACAGTCAGGGATTCAGTATTTCCAATGGAAAACTGAAAAAAGAATGCAATGTGATTGCAAATATGTGCTACCCCAAAATCTTCCCACTTTCATTCAGAACAATGCCTTGACATTACCTTCACCCCAAGTAAGACACAATTAGAGAAGATTTGAAAATCTGTGAATACACATCTGGAATGGAAAATGCTCAGGAGTTCACCAACTTGAAGGTGGTAGAGGAGTTTCCAAAAGCAAAGAACAGGGTAATAACTCCACAAACATGGAGCTCTGCCGGCATAAAGATTTCTTGAGAAACTGCTTCTGAGGTTGGGCACTTGAAATATATGTTGTTTTCAGGAGCTTTAGCTTCCTTTCTATTGAGACCATCAAATCTGGGTCTGCATCTATGTGACCTGGAGGACATGGTTTCATATTTTCCAATGGATATGAGGCAGCAGTGCTGAATTCTCTCTTTGTAGGTAAACTGTTGCCAATGGGGGCTAAGTGTCTCACAGTGTGGACTGTGAAGACATTTAATCATCCTCCACTTTTGTGGTGTTTCTTGTAGCTGCACTGGGAGTTTGGTATTTGCTTCTCGAAATGCAAGGAGTTCAACTGGGACACAGTGCTCGAGGGAGTTCTGTCATGTGTGGTCGGTAAGGGTCTGCAAGAGAATGCACCAACCAGGCTTCTATCCCACATAGCTTGCCCCCTTGACCATAGCAATCTGATTCTAAACATTGCACTGAAACCTCTCCATATAACAAGATGCCTTTACATACAAGGATCTAGAGGCTACACTATGTCAGTAACAAACCATTTGGAAGCCAATGCAAATCCAAAGGACCCCACCACAGATGTTTTAACACACACCTGCACTCCACTGCTCTAGGCTGACTACTCATCAGGTTCCAAATTACTGGCATCTCTCTTCTACACCATTTTCATGAACACCAGTCAATCAAGGCACTGTCTGATACACTCATGATCATCAATAGGACATACAAAGTTTCTCCAGTGCGACCTGGTCATGGGAATTCAAAAATTTAATGGTATTTATCTAGCCATTTTTCAACGATGACATTGGAGGCACTGTGGGATTCAATTCACTCAGGAACCATTAAATGGAGAAAAAGCTCATTTCAATGAAAGCTCTAGAAAACGTTAACAGGCAAGGCTTCCCAAAGACAGGCCAAAAGGTCACATGAAGCCAGGTCCATTGAGGTCTACAATGTGAGGTCCATGTGTGTTTTGACTTGCAACAATGGCTGCCACGTCTTTAAGAATAAAATCATGTAATATCATTCCTGAGATTCCCAGTGCTCTGTGGAAAGCCACCCTGGGCCTAGATCTCAGTTTCCAAGGGCGAATCTCATGCGTGGCCTCCTAAAATCCCAACACAATACACAGCAATACTTCTTGGAGGTCAGTTCCAGAACTCAGTCTCTAGGGGAATCACACCAGTGTTCAAGCCCAGGTGGATCCAGTCAACTCTTCCAACCCCGACTTAAATAAAAACAATTAAAACCAAAACACTCCCACATGGCCCTCATCTTCTCCCATATAGACACTCATCATAACCTCTGGCTGGAGTTTTCCATGAGGGTCGCAGGCCAAGACAATGTCCAAAATAATCTCCCTTGCACCTCATTTGCCTAAATTCAGGGTGGCCTGGACACCCTTCCTGTGAACCAGAAGTAATCAAATAGGCCTGCCCTTAATACTGTTCCATTTCTCCAATTTGAGGCCTTCTGACTGTGGGGTTTAGATTCTTTATGTGAATTGGAGTCATGAGAAAACCAAGGTCCTCTGCAGAGATTTGAAGAACTCACTTGACCCAAAGGATCCCTATTCTCAATTATTGGATTTTTAGGAACCTAAAAGGGGTAGGCAATAGAATTCATTAACAATGACTAAACTTTTTGCCATTTTGGTTTTGGATGCTCACATGGGATCTTTCTTTAGATCCATCAGGTGCTGAAAATCTAAGCCACAGCCTCACACAGGGCCAAGAGCCTGATCCAGACACATCCCTTTCCAAAGCAATTAAGCAAAGAGCCACAGGTGATGCCCATTCATTTCCATTTCAAAACTGTTTTCTTAAGGCTTCACAAAGGGGTGGCCTGAGGCAAAGACTTTCCTGACATTCAGGGCAAAAGAACAATAGGTAAGCAAAAGGCCCAAAGCAGGTTTATACACTGAGATTTTCCTGGTCACACGGATATCTGAGTTTTTTGATATGCTGGCCATTCCCTTCAGCTATCCAGTACATGGTCATGTAACAGACCTTGGAGTTGGTACATACCTTGGACAGAAAACCATGAGTGTATTCTGGAGAGTGGCCAGAATTCAGGAAGAAAACAGGGACTTATGAAGGTAGTAGGTGTTGCCCATCCATAAGGCAAGGCACACTCCATTCATAAATTGGGCAGGATGAATGCTGGGAAGCTTTCTACTAGACAGGACACATCCATTGTTGCATTCTCTTTTCTAATGTCTACAACCAGGGACACAGTGGGATACACAGACATAGAAACACTCACCTTGTAAAAGAATCTACTAGAAACAGTTCACTCCAAACCAAACAAACCACCTCTCTGATCTGGTTTCTTTGGCTAACTTTGTGAAGTTGTCAGGAACAAAGTGTTGAGCCACTACCTGCTTTCTCAGGAAATGTCCCTCTTCAGAACTCTCCTGGCATTTGGCTATCCTCACAGCAGTAGTTACCGAGAAAGACTGACTCTGTCCTTGGAAAATCCAAACAAGTGAGCCCACTGGGACTGGGATTTGGACTGCCTCTTGGTGCCTGGCTTCTTGGATACCAAGTTCAGAGAGTTCAATCACCAAGGAAATGAGGCATGTCACTTTCTTTGGAACTGAATGAGGCCACTGCCTTGGAAACCACATTGTCCTAAGAGTTGCTTCCAAGGGTCCCATGAGATGGAGGCTTCCCCTACTTTCTGTGACACTTTCACAAGTTAGAATGATACATCATCCATAGGCACCCAGGAACAGCTCTCCACACAGGCTGGTTTGATCCATCTTCTCTACAATAAGAAGAGAAAAGCTGATTCAGACACATTGCTTCATCCTGACCAGGTTGCTTGCCATGGAATATGACTTTTGCTCTCTCAGGTCCTTCGTACCTGCCTACAACTTCTCTGGGTATCATTTCTGTATGGACCTTTGAGGTTCTCAGCAGGTGGAAGGTCCCGTACTTTCCTGTATTCTAAGAACAACTCTGTCCCTATCCTGCTTTTCAGTAAAATGAGATTGAGGGAAGAGTGTATATTTAGGGTTAATAACAGGTTCAATTTGGGTTAGGAAATATTCTCTGTGATGAATTATGTTATTGGGAACCTGCGATATTTACAAAAAAATAGAGGTGAAATATAAGAATGAAAACAGAAATCTAGGTATGATTTGAAGGCCAGAAGGGCATTGGGCCCTGATTGGGATACTTAGCTTTGAATTATGTTCTGCACAGATGTCTCAGAAAATTTGATATACAATGGCATAGGACCTGTACCTTGGAAGATTGAATGTAGAAGAGAACATCCACTCAAAAAAGGATAGTCATTAGGATTTGAAAGATAGTCGGTACGTTTAGGAAGAAGAGTGAGTATATGATTTGGACCAAAAGTTCTTTAGCAATAGGGTTTCTTATTTTCCAATAAACATGAGGAAGCAGTGCAGAATCCTCTCTTTGTAGGTCAACTGTGACCACTGGAGACTAAGTGTCTCCCCGTGTGGACTGTGAAGCCATTTGTTCCTCCTCAATGTTTTGTGGTATTTTTGCTGCAGCACTGGGAGTTTGGTATTTGCGTCACAAAATACAAGGAGCTCAACTGGGACACAGTGCTGGAGGGAGTTCTGTCACGAGTGGTGGGTCAGAGTCTGTGAGAGAATGCACCAACCAGGCTCTATCCCTCATATCT
Source organism: Callospermophilus lateralis (assembly GCF_048772815.1). Taxonomy (NCBI): domain Eukaryota; kingdom Metazoa; phylum Chordata; class Mammalia; order Rodentia; family Sciuridae; genus Callospermophilus; species Callospermophilus lateralis. The sequence goes on along the minus strand of NW_027514387.1, from coordinate 120,272 downwards.
TCTCCCATTGCCGCCTTGTCCATATCAACCTCATTCTGAACATTGCCGTGAAACCTCTCCATATAACAAGATGCCTTTACATATAAGGGTCTGCTGGCTGCACCATGTCAGTCAAAAGCCATTTGGAATCCAATGGTAGATCCTCATGGCCCTACCACTGATGTTCTTTCACACACCTGCCCACCACTCCTCTAGGCGCACTACTCAGAAGGCTCCAACATACTGAAATCTCTGTTCTACACCATTTTCATGAAACCCAGTAATTCAAGGCACTGTCTGGTACCCTCATGATCAGCAACAGGACATACAAAGCTTCTCCAATGAATTTCCAAAATTTTATGGTATTTTTCTAGCCATTTTTCAAGGATGAAGTTGGAGGCACTGTTGGTTTCAATTCATTCAGAAAACATTAAATGTTGAGGAAGCTCATTTCAGTGAATGCTCTGGAGAACTCTCACAGGCAAGTCTTCCCAAAGAGTGGCCAAATGGACACATGAAGCCAGGCCCATTGAGGTCTACAATGTGAGGTACGTGTGTGTTTTGACTCTCAACTATGGTACCGAAGTCTTTCAGAATAAAATCATGTGATATCCTGGCTGAGATTCCCAGTGATCTGAGGAAAGCCACCCTGGGCCTAGATCTCAGTTTCCAAGGGCGACTCTCATGCTTGGCCTCCTAAAATCCCAACAAAATTCATGGCAATACTTCTCTGAGGTCAGTTCCAAAACCCAGTCTCTAAGGGGAATCACACCAGAGTTCAAGCCCTGGTGGACCAAGTCATTTCTTCCAACCGCCTCACAAATGACCAAAATTAAAACCAAAAGTCTCCCACATGGCACTCATCTTCTTCCATATAGTCACTCATCGTAACCTTTGCCAGGAGTTTTCCATGAGGGGCACAGCCAAAGACAGTGTCCAAAATAAACTCCCTTGCCCCTCATTTGCCAATATTCAAGGTGGCCTGGACACCCTTCCTGTGAACCACGAGTGATCAAATAAGCCTGCCTTTAATACTTCTCTATTTCTCCAATTTGAGGCCTACTGACTTTTAGGTATAGATTATTTATGTGATTTGGAGTCATGAGAAAACACAAGAACCTCTGCGGGACTTTGAAGAACTCATTTGACCCAAAGAATCCCTAATACGTTAATCCCTAATACTCGTTAATACGGCACTGCTTCTCCAATTTGAGGCCTATTGACTGTGGGGTTTAGATTCTTTATGTGAATTGGAGTCATGAGAAAAACCAAGCACCTATGGGCTAGCCTCTGCAGGGTTTTGAGGAACTCATTTGACCCAAATGATCACTAGTCTCACTTGATGAAGGTCAGGAACCTTACAGAGGTAGGCAAGAGACTTCATTCACAATGACTGCTCTTTTGGCAATTTTTGTTTTAGATGCACACATTGGATCTTTTTTTTAGATCCTTCAGGTGCTGAGAATCTAAGACATAACCTCACACAGGGCCAAAAATCTGATTCAGACACATCCCTTTCCAAAGAAATTAAGTAAAGAGCCACAGGTGATGCCCTTTCATTTCCATTTGAAAACTGTTTTCTTCATGCTTCACAAAGGTTTGGCCTGAAGAAAAGACCTTCCTCACATTCAGGGCAACAGAACAATTGGTAAGCACAGAGCTTGGAGGTGGTACAAATCATGGAAACAAAATCGTGAGCCTATTCTGAGAGTGATCAGTTTTCAGGAAGAAAACAGGAACTTAGGAAGATAGTAGATGTTGCCCATCCATAAGTCAAGCCGCAGTCCATTCATACACTGGACAAGATAAATCCTGGAATGCTTTCTACTAGACAGAACACATCCATTGATGCATTCTCTTTTCTAATGTCTACAACCACGGACACAGTGGATGCACAGAAAAAGAAACACTCGCCTTGCGAAACGTCTTACCAGAAACAGTTCACTCCAAACCAAACAAACCACCTTTCTTAACTATTCTTAGAACATGAGACAAAACCTCAACCCCACACCCAAACCCACAAAGGCACCTCCTTCCCCCAAGTAGGTCTGTAACTATCGGGAGTGTCCTCTGAATGGTGGGCCATACTATGTTCTGCTGAAATGGCCTGTCCTGTGTCAGATCTGGTCTCCTTGGCCAACTCTGTGAAGTTTTCATGAGCCAGCGGTGATCCACTACCTGGTTTCTCAGGAAAGGCCCATCTTCAGAGCTTTCCTGACATTTGGCCATCCTCACATCAGTAGGTACCAAGAAAGACTAACTCTGTCCTTGGTAAATCCAAACAAGTGAGAACACTGAGACTGGGACTGGGACTGGCTCTTGGTGCCTGGCTTCCCGGATCTGAGACTTCCATCACCAAAGAAGTAAGGTGAGGTTACTTCCTTCAATATCTTAATGAGGTCACTGCTTTGGCAACCACTTTGTCCTAACAGTTCCTTCCAATGGTCCTATGATGGAGGTTGCCCCTACTTCCTGTGATACTTTCACAAGTTAGAATGGTATATCAACCATAGGCATCCGGGAACAGCTTACCACACAGGACTGGTTTGGTCCATCTTCTCTACATTAAGAAGAGAGAGGCTTATTCAGAAGCTACCCTTCATCCTTACCAGGTTGTTTCCCATGGAAGGTGACTTTTGCTCTCTCAGGTACTTCATAGCTGCCTGCATCTTTCCCTGGGATCAAATCTGCATGGACCTTTGAGGTTCTCAGCAGGTGGAAGATCCCCTACATTCCTGTATTTTAAGATGAACTCTGACCCTGCCCTTTTGTAAAGTTAGATTGACGGATCAGTGTATGGTTAGGGTTAATACCTTGTTCGATTTGGGTTATAAATCATTCTGCAGGATGATTACTGCTATTGGTAACCTGCAATATTTATAAGATTATAGAGGTGAAATATAAGTACAAAAACAGAAATCTATGTAAGATTTGTAGCACAGAAGGGCATTAGGCCCTTGATTTGGATACTTAGCTTTGAATTACATTCTGCAGAAATGTCTCAGATAATGTGATATACAATTGAAAAGGACCTTGTACTTTGGATGATTGATTGTAGAAGAGAACATTTACTCAAATTGGGAGAGTCAGTAGGATTAGGAAGATAGTCTGTAGGTTTAGGAAGAAGAGTGAGTACAAAATTTGGAACAAATGTTCTTTAGCAATAGGGTTTCGGTTATAGAGTGAATGTAAATGTCAGCACATGTGAAGACTCAGTCACAATGATGAACTGGAGAAAATATAGGAAAAAAGATATCAATAGAGACATTACAAAATCAGGCAATTATAATGTGAGTGATAGGATTAGACATTTTCAACATGGTTAAGATTGAATGCATAATCTTAGGAAGAAAAAAAATATGTAGTTACCAATAGGAATAACATTTGAAAGCATTAGGCAACCTGGACATGGATGTTTTTAGTAATCCATGTTCACTTTCCATTTAGGCTTTGGTACAATCATAAGTGTGACCTTTGCATTTTCTGCCCAGAAAATTATTGTGATAAAATGTATCTGTGGATCATGTGATATGAGTATTTCTTTCACCATTTCTGGGAGCAATATTTGAAGACATATAAATTAGTATTGGGGGTACAAAGTGGTGTACCCTGTGTCAATGAATATAGAGATAATGGATGAATAGAATATACTGTGAATAAATAATCTAACTGGTTCCACTTTAAATAATGGATTGAATTGATATCTGAAAATATATAAGATATCATATATTGACATACAATCATTCATTCCAACCAGTTATATATCTAATGGTAATCTTAGGGTTATTGTTTATCATGAAGTGTGTGTGAGTTTTGCTTCAAAAGTGATTATGGAAATCGAAAATAATGTGTTTGGAAAGAAGTCTCATGAAAAGACCACTCAAGAAATATGGAGGAATACATGAGTTGTGAAGCAGGAAGTGATTGAAAGTGAAACAAATGCCTATAAATTTGCTAAATTGTGGATGAAATATATATCCAATGATGTGCATAAACTGATGAAATAGTAGTGTACCAGTGTTGAATACAAATGAACGGCAAAATACATATCATGTCCCATAGGAATCGACTTGCATTGATGTTAAACTGAGTCAGTTACTGTAGAAATATTAGGATTCGCGTGCATCATTCACTGAATTTAGTTTTCTTTTTTTAAAACTTTTTATTAATGGTTGTTCAAAACATTACATAGTATTGTGGTGAGCGTCACAGGTTGGGGGGCCTGGCTTGAGAAAACAAAAGAGAAGGCCCTAGACACTCAGGATTGGAGATCCGCCCATTCTGGGATAAAGAGTTGCTGCACAGTGATTGCTTCCCACCTATTGAGAGGAGAAGCTTGGCCCAATGCACACAGCTCCACCTACTGGAAGAGAAGTTAATTGAACTCTATTACTGCATGTATTATTATTATTTTTTTCTTTTTATTTTCTTCTTTTTCTTTCATTTTCATTTTTTTTGTTGTTGTTCTTTAACTTTTTTTAATGTTTTTATTTTTTAAAATTTTAAAAATTTATTATTTTATGATTCTTTTAAATTTTAATTTTCATTTTTATAATTATCATTATTATTTCTAAAAAATTTTATTTCTTTCTTTATTTTCTATTTTTTTTTCTTTTGTCTTTTCATTTCTTTTCAATTTTCTTATTCTCCCTTCCTTGAATTCTACCTGCCTACTCTCATTCTCTTTAGTGACTTCTTCCCATCCCTACTACTATCTTTCCTCCCAAGCTTCAAATAAATTTATAAGAGTAAGCAGTAACTCAGCAGTCAAACAGAACAAGAAGTAACATTAGCAGCATAAAAAAGCAAGGATGAAAATGTGTACAAACAATGAAGGACAACATAAATAATCAGGAGGACCTAGAATCATCAGGAAAATGGTCATATAAAGAACTCAAGGAATACCTTAGACAGATGGAATAGAACCTTAAAGAGGATACGAGACAGCAATTCCAAACAGTGAAAGAACACATTGAAAATGAATTACATAAACAGATAAAAGAAGAAGTTAAGCGTCTTTATCAGGAGATAGAGATTATAAAAGAAATCAAACAATAATTCTAGAAATGAAGGAAACCATAAACCAAATTAAAAACTCAATTGAGAGTATCACTAACAGAGTGGAGCAAGTAGAAGCCAGAACGTCAAATAATGAAGAAAAAATATATCATCTTGAAAGGAGTCTAGCCAACTCCGAAAAACTGGTAAAAAATCATGAGAAAAACATCCAAGAGATATGGGATAACATAAAAAAACAAACTTATGAGTCATCTGGATAGAGGAAGGTACAGAGATTCAAACCAAGGGAATGAGTAACCTGCTGAATGAAATAATTTTAAAAAACTTTCCAGAAATAAAAAAGAAAACGGATATACAAATTGTAGATGCATACAGGACACCGAGCACACAAAATCACAGTAGACCAATGCCAAGACACATTGTTATGAAAATATCCAATAAACAGACCAAAGAGAAATTATTAAAAGGTACATGAGAAAGGAGGCAGATGACATTTAGGGGTAAACCAATAAGGTTAACAACAGATTTTTCATCACAGACGCTGAAAGCGAGAAGATCCTGGAACAATGTATTTCAAATACTGAAAGACAATGGATGCCAACCAATAATTCTGTATCCAGCAAAAATAAGCTTCAGGTACAACAACAAAATAAAAATATTTCATAATTAACAAAATCTAAAAGAATTTGCAGCCAGAAAACCAGCATTGCAAAGTGTCTTGAGCAAAACACTACATGAGGAAGAAATGAAAAACAACAACCAAAACTATCACTGGGAAGTGCCTCAGTAATAACAGAGGGCGGGGGAAAAGCTAATCATGGAGAAACAAACTAAATTAAAAAAAATAAATAATCAAAATGGCTGGCAGTACAAACCATATATAAATAGTAACTCTAAACCTTAATGGTTGAACTCTCCAATAAAGCGACATAGGCTGGTAACTTGGATTATAAAAACAAATCCAACAATATGTTGCCTCCAGGAGACACATCTGAATGGAAAAGGCATACACAGGCTGAAGGTGAAAGGTTGGGAAAAAATATACCATGCACACGGTCCTCGTAAGCAACCAGGGGTGGCCATCCTCACATAGAATAAAATCGACTTCAAGACTAAGTTATTCAAAAGGGATAAGTATGGATATTATATAACTTTAAAAGGAATCATTCACCAACAAGACATAAAAATTATCAATATTTATGAACCAAATAATGGTGCTGCGACCTTCATAAAACAAATTCTCCTCAAGTTCTGGAATCAAATAGACAAGAACACAATAATTATCGGTGACTTCAACACAGCTCTCTAACCATTGGACAGATATTCCAAACAAAAGTTGAATTAAAAAAATATAGAATTCAATATCACAATCAATAACCTAGACTTAACTGAAATATATAGAATATACCAACCATCATCAAATGGATATACTTTTTTTCAGCAGCACATGGATCCTTCTCAAAAATAGACCATATATTATGCCATAGGGCAACCCTCAGTAAATATAAAGGGGTGGAGATAATACCATGCATTTTATCTGATCATAATGGAATGAAACTGTAAATCAATGATAAAAGAAGGAAGAAAAAGTCCTACATCACATGGAAAATGAACGATATGTTACGGAATGATCAATGGGTTACAGAAGACATAAAGGTGGAAATCAAAAAATTCTTAGAGATAAACGAAAACACAGACACAACATATCGGAATCTACGGGACACAATGAAAGCAGTTTTAAGAGGGAAATTCATCGCCTGGTGGTCATTCCTCAAAAAAAAAAAAAGGAAAAACCAACAAATAAATGAGTCACAACACACGTTACAGAACTCTCTCCAGCACTCTGTCCAAGTTGAACTCCTTGTATTTTGTGAAGCAAAAACCATATTCCCAGTGCAGCAGCAAGAAGCACCACAAAATGTGAAGGATGACCAAATGTCTTCACAGTCCCCACCAGGAGACACTTGGCTTCCTGTGGCCACAGTTTACCTACAAAGAGAGAATTCAGCACTGCTGCCTCAGGTTCATTGGAATATAAGAAACCATGTCTTCCAGGTCACATAGATGCAGACCCAGATTTGATGGTCTCACTACAAAGGAAGCTAAAGCTCATGACAAAAACATATATTTCAAGTGCCCAACCTCAGAGGCAGTTTCCCAAGAAGTCATAGGCCAGCAGAGCTCCATGTTGGTGGAGTGTTTACCCTGTCCCTTACTTTTGGAAGCTCCTCTACCACCTCCAAGGTTGTGAACTCCCGAGCATATTCCATTCAGACACATAATCACAGATTTTCACACTTTTCTCCTCTTATTGTGTCTTACTTGGGGCGAAGGTAATATCATGGCACTTCTCTGGATGTGAGTGGGAAGATTTTTGTGTAGCACATGTTTACATACACATTGGAGTCATTTTCCAATTTTCCATTTGACATACTGAATCCCTGACATTAACCCCTACCCTACTGGACTCTGACTAATAATCTTAATATGATGGTGAGAAATAACCCAAAAAGAATAGAAATACAAGCAGTTCAGAGGAGGCATGTTGTGTAGTTGGAATTGCCTTTTGCATTATATAGTGTAGGAGTTATAAATCTAGTCAATTTTTTGTTGAAATAACTCTACATGTGTTTTTAAAGTTAACAAATATGTGAATTCCTGTCTCCCTTTCTCTGTAGTCTATACGGTGCATGTATTTTTATATGCACATAGAAAATCCTATCTGTTATCACACGTATATACTTGTGAGGTGGCTGAATTGGCAGATACAAATTGTGAGAAGAGATCACTCCTCCTAAACGCTGTTGGAACTGAAAATTCAACCTATGGGTGAGCTTCCAAGTTGAATAACATTATACATAAATCCATGTTCAGTAAATGAATATTTTTGCATCTGTGGATTATATATATTTCATGATGAATTTCGATTGGCATATATATTGCTACTTTTTTTCTTTTATTGGTTGTTCAAAACATTACAAATCTCTTCACATATCATATTTCATACATTAGATTCAAGTGGGTTATGAACTCCCATTTTTACCCCAAATACAGATTGCAGAATCACATCGGTTACACATCCACATTTTTACATAATGCCCTATTAGTTACTTTTGTATCCTGCTACCTTTCCAATACTCTACTATCCCCCCTCCTCTCCCCTCCCATCTTCTCTCACTACCCCATCTACTCTAATTCATTTCTCTCCTTGTTTATTTTCCCATTCCCCTCACAACCTCTTACATGTAATTTTGTGTAACAATGAGGGTCTCCTTCCATTACCATGCAATTTCCCTTTTCTCTCCCTTTCCCTCCCACCTCATATCTTTGTTTAATGTTAATCTTTTCTTCCTGCTCTTCCTCCCTGCTCTGTTCTTAGTTGCAATCCTTATATCAAAGAAGACATTTGGTATTTGTTTTTTAGGATTGACTAGCGTCACTAAGCATAATCTGCTCTAGTACCATCCATTTTCCTGCAAATTCCATGATTTTGTCATTTTTTAGTGCTGCGTAATACTCCAGGGTGTATAGAAGCCACATTTTTTTTTTATCCATTCATCTACTGAAGGACAACTGTGTTGGTTCCACAGTGTAGCAATTGTGAATTGTGCTGCTATGAACATCGATGTGGCAGTATCCCTGTAGTACAGTATTTTAAGGTCTTAAGGGAATAGTCCAAAAAGGGCAATAGCTGGGTCAAATTGTTGTTCCATTCCCAGCCTTCCCCAGAATCTCCATACTGCTTTCCAAATTGGCCGCACCAGTTTGCGGGAACATCTCTCCACACAGGCATGGTTTGGTCCTTCTTCTCTACATTAAGAAGAGAAAGGCTTATTCAGACACAACCCTTCATCCTTAAAAGGTTGTTTCCCATGGAAGATGACTTTTGCTCTCTCAGGTCCTTCACTGCTGCCTACATCTTCTTCAGGGATCAAATCTACATGCAACCTCAAAGGTTCTCAGCAGGTGGAAGATACCCTAAATTCCTGTATTGTAAGATGAACTCTGTACCTGCTCTTCTGTAAAGTTAAATTGAGGGAACAGTGTATGGTTAGGGTTAATAACCTGTTCGATTTGGGTTAGTAATCATTCTGCTGGATGAATAATGGTATTGGAAAACTGCCATATTTACAAGAATATACAGCTGAAATATAAGTATGAAAACAGAAATCTAGGTAAGATTTGAAGTCCACAAGGGGATTAGGCCCTTGTTTGGGATATTTAGCTTTTAATTACGTTCTGCAAAATTGTCTCAGATAAATCGATAATCCATGGCATAGGACCTTGGACCTTGGATGATTGATTGTAGAAGAGAACATCCACTCAAAATAGGATAGTCGGTAGGTTTAGGAAGAAGAGTGAGTATAAAATTTGGACCAAATATTCTTTAGCAATAGGGTTTTGGTTATAGAGTGAATGTAAATGTCAGCACATGTGAAGAGTCAGTCACAATGATGAACTGGAAAAAATATAAGAAAGAAGATATCAATAGAGACAATACAAAATCAGGCAATTATAATGTGAGTGATAGGATTAGACATTTTCAACAGGATTGAGATTGAATACATAATCTTAGGAAGAAAAAAATAGGTAGTCACCAATAGGAATGATATTTGAAAGCATTAGGCAACCTGGACATGGATGTTTTTAGTAATCCATGTTCACTTTCCATTTAGGATTTGGTACAATCATAAGTGTGACCTTTGCATTTGTGCCCAGAAAATTATTGTGATAAAATATATATGTAGATCATGTGACATGATTATTACTTCCACTATTACTGGGAGCAATATTTGAAGACATATAAATTAGTATTGGGGATACAAAGTGGTGTACCCTGAGTCTATGAATATAGAGATAATGCATGAATAGAACTTACTGTGAATAAATAATATAACTGGTTCCTCTTTAAATAATAGATTGAATTGATATCTGAAAGTATATTAGAAATCATTAATTGACATAAAATCAGTCATTCCAACCAGTTATGTATCTAATGGTAATCTTAGGGTTATTGTTTATCATGAAGTGTGTGTGAGTTTTGCTTCAAAAGTGATAATGGAAATGTTAAATATTGTGTTTGGTAAGAAGTCTCATGAAAAGACCAGTCAATAAATATGGAGGAATACATGTGTTCTGAAGCAGGAAGTGATTGAAAGTGAAACAAATGCCTATAAATTTGCTAAATTGTGGATGAAATATACATCCTATAATGTGCATAAACTGATGAAATAGTAGTGTACCAGTGTTGAATGAAAATGAATGTCAAAATGTACGTCATGTCCCATAGGAATCTACTTGCATTGATGTTAAACTGGGTCAGTTACTGTAGAAATATTAGGATTTGCGTACATCATTCACCTAAGTGAGTTTTCTTTTTTTTAATTTTTATTTATTATTCTTCAAAACATTACATAGTTCTTGATGTATCATATTTCACACTTTGATTCAAGTGGGTTATGAACTCCTATTTTTACCCTGTATACAGATTGCAGAATCAAATCAGTTACACATCCATTGATTCACATATTGCCTTACTACTGTATGTTGTATTCTTCTGCCTTTCCTATCCTCTACTATCCCCCCTCCCATGCCCTCTCCTCCCCTCTTCTCTCTCTAATCCCACTACTCTAATAAATTTTCCCCCTTGTATTATTTTTCCCTTTCCCCTCACTTCCTCTTGTATGTAATTTTTTATAACCCTGAGGGTCTCCTTCCATTTCCATGCAATTTCCCTTCTCTCTCACTTTCCCTCCCACCTCACATCCCTGTTAAATGATAATTTTCTTCTCATGCTTTTCGTCCCTTCTCTGTTCTTAGTTACTCTCCTTATATTAAAGAAGACATTTGGCATTTGTTTGCTAGGGTTTGCCTAGCTTCACTTAGCATAATCTCCTCTAATGCCATCCATTTCCCTGCAAATTCTATGATTTTGTCATTTTTTAATGCAGAGTAATACTCCGTTGTGAATAAATGCCACTTTTTTTTTATCCATTCATCTATTGAAGGGCATCTAGGTTGGTTCCACCGTCTTGCTATTGTGAATTGTGGTGCTATGAACATCGATGTAGCAGTTTCCCTGTAGCATGCTCTTTTTAGGTCTTTAGGGAAAAGAATGAGAAAGGGAATAGCTGGGTCAAATGGTGGTTCCATTCCCAACTTTCCAAGAAATCTCCATACTGCTTTCCAAATTGGCTACACCAATTTTGCAGTCCCACCAGTAATGTACAAGTGTACCTCTTTCCCCACATCCTCCCCAGCACTTGTGTTTGTTTGGCTTCATAAATGCTGCCAATCTTACTGGAGTGAGATGGTATCTTAGGGTGGTTTTGATTTGCATTTCTCTGATTGCTGGAGATGGTGAGTATTTTTTCATGTACTTGTTGATTGATTGTATGTCCTCCTCTGAGAAGTGTCTGTTCAGATCCTTAGCCCATTTGTTGATTGGGTTATTTGTTATCTTATTGTCTAATTTTTTGAGTTCTTTGTATATTCTTGATATTAGGGCTCTATCTGAAGTGTGAGGAATAAAGATTTGTTTCCAGGATGTAGGCTCCCTATTTACCTCTCTTATCGTTTCTCTTGCTGCGAAAAACCTTTTTAGTTTGAGTAAGTCCCATTTGTTGATTCTAGTTATTAACTCTTGTGCTATGGGTGTCCTTTTGAGGAATTTGGAGCCCAACACCACAGTATGTAGATCGTAGCCAATATTTCTTCTATCAGACGCCATGTCTCTGATTTGAAATAAAGCTCCTTGATCCATTTTGATATAACTTTTGTCCATGGCGAGAGAAAGGGATTCAGTTTCATTTTGTTACATATGGATTTCCAGTTTTCCCAGCACCATTTGTTGAAGATGCTATCCTTCCTCCATTGCATGCTTTTAGCTCCTTTATCAAATATAAGACAGTTGTAGCTTTTTGGATTAGTCTCTGTGTCCTCCATTCTGTACCATTGGTCCACCTGCCTGTTTTGGTAAAAGTACCATGCTGTTTTTTTTTTTTACTATTGCTCTGTAATATAGTTTGAAATCTGGTATCGCTATACCGCCTGATTCACACTTCCTGCTTAGAAATGCTTTTGCTATTCTGGGTCTTTTATTTTTCCATATGAATTTCATGATTGCTTTCTCTATTTCTACAAGAAATGCCCTTGGGATTTTGATTGGCATTGCGTTAAACCTATAGAGAACTTTTGGTAATATCACCATTTTGATGATGTTAGTTCTGCCTATGCATAAACAGGGTATATTTTCCATCTTCTAAGATCTTATTCTACTTCTCTTTTCAGGATTCTGTAGTTTGCATTGTATAAATCTTTCACCTCTTTTGTTAGGTTGATTACCAAGATTTTTTTTTTTTTGAGGATATGTGAATGGAGTGTTTTTCCTCATTTCTGTTTCAGAAGTTTTGTCGCTGATATACAGAAATACTTTTGATTTATGCATGTTGATTTTATATGCTGCCACATTGCTGAATTCATTTATTAGTTCTAGTAGTTTTTTTTGTAGACCCTTTTGGGTTTTCTATATAAAGAATAATGTCATCTGCAAATAGTGATATTTTAAGTTCTTCTTTTTCTATTTTTATGCCTTTAATTTCTTTCGTCTGTCTAATTACTCTGGCCAGTTTCGAAAACTATATTGAATAGAAGTGGTGATAGAGGACATCCCTGTCTTGTTCCAGATTTTAGAGGGAATGCCTTCAATTTTTCTCCATTCAGAATGATACTAGCCTGAGGGTTAGCATAGATAGCTTTTACAGTGTCGAGGTAAGTTCCTGTTATCCCTGGTTTTTCTAATGTTTTGAACATAAAGGGATGCTCTACTTTGTCGAATGATTTTTCTGCATCTATCTAGATGATCATATGCTTCTTATCTTTAAGTATATTTATGTTGTGAATAACATTTATTGATTTCTGTATATTGAACCGTCCTTGCATCTCAGGGATGAATCCTACCTGATCATGATGCACAATTTTTTTGATGTGCCTTTGTATCCAATTCGCCAGAATTTAATTGAGGTTTTTTGCATCTAGGATCATCAGAGATATTGGTCTGTAGTTTTCTTTCTTTGAGGTGTCTTTGTCTGGTTTCGGAATCAGAGTGTTCTTGGCCTCATAGAATGAATTTGGCAGAGCTCCCTCTTTTTCTATTTCCTGAAATATCTTGAAAATTATTGGTATTAATTCTTTTTTAAAGGTCTTGTAAAACTCCGCTGTATACCTATCTGAACCTGGACTTTTCTTGGTTGGTAGTCTTTTGATTGCTTCTTCTATTTTATCCATTGATATTGGTCTGTTTAAATTGTGTGTATCCTCCTGACTCAGTTTGTGCAAATCATATGACTTTAGAAATTTATCAATGTCTTCACTATTTTCTATTCTATTGGAATATAGGTTTTCAAAATAATTTCTAATTGTCTTCTTTATTTCTGTAGCATCTGTTGTTATATTGCCTTTTTGATCCCATATGTCAGTAATTTCAGTTCTCTCTTTCTTCGCTTAAATCCAAAACACTCCCACATGACACTCATCTTCTTCCATATAGACACTCATCATACCCTGTGGCTGGAGGTTTCTATGAGAGGCAAGGCCAAGAAAGTGTCCAAAATAAGCTCACTTGCCCCTCATTTGCCTAAAATCATGGTGGCCTGGGTACTCTTCCTTTGAACCAGGAGTGATCAAATATTCCTCCTGGTAAAGTGTTCCGCTTTTCCAATTTGAGGCCTACTAGCTGTCAGGTATAGATTCTTTATGTGATTTGGAGTCATGAGAAAACCCAAGCACCTATGGGATAGCCTCTGCAGGGATTTGAAGAACGCATTTGATCCAAAGGATCCCTATTCTCACTTGATGTAGGTCAGAAACCCAACCTAAGAAGGCAAAAAAATTTATCCACAATGACTGCTCTTTTGGCCATATTGGTTTGGAAGCACAGGGGATTTTTATTTAGATCTATCAGGTGCTGAGAATTTAAGCCACAACCTCACACAAGGACAAGAGGCTGATTCAAGCACATCCCATTCCAAAGCAATTAAGCAAAGAGCCACAGGTGATGCCCATTCATTTCCATATGAAAACAGTTTTCTTAAGGCTTCACAAAGGGGTGGCCTGAGGTAAAGACCTTCTTGACATTCAGGGTAATAGAAACATAAGTAAGCAAAAGGCCCCAAGCAGGGTTTCTCCACTAAGACTTTTCTGGTCACACTGATATCTGAGTTTTCTGAGATTCTCCCATTCCCTTCAGCTATCAATACATGGCCATGTCACAGAGCCTTGTGGTGGTACATATGTTGGACACAAAACCATGAGCCTATTCAGGAGAGTGGCCAGAATTCACGAAGAAAAAGGAACTTAGAAAGATAGTAGGTATTGCCCATCCATAGGCAAGCCACTCTCCATTCTTAAATTGGGCAGGATGAACGCTGGGACACTTTATATTAGACAGGACACAACCATTGATGCATTCGCTTTTCAAAGGTCTACAACCACGGATACAGTGGGATACACAAACAAAGAAACACTCGCCATGTCAAATGACTTATTAAAAACAGTCCACTCCAAACCAAACAAACTGCCTTTCCTACCTATTCTCATAACATGAGACAAAACCAAACTCACATGCACACCCACAAAGGCACCTCCTTTACCCAAGTAGGTCTGTAACTATCCAGAGTGTCCTCAGACTGATTGGCCATACTATGTTCCCACGAAATGGCCTGTCCTGTCTCAGATCTGGTCTTCATTACCAACTCTGTAAAGTTGTCAGGAGCCGTCAGGGAGTCACTACCTGCTTTCTCAGGAAGGCCCCTCTTCAGAGCTTTCCTGGCATTTAACCATCCACAGATCAGTATTTACCAAGAAAGACTGACTCTGTCTTTGGTAAATCCAAACAAGTGAACCCAATGGGACTGGGACTGGGACTGGCTCTGGGTGCTTGGCTTCCTGGATCCCGAGTTCAGCAAATTGCATCAACAAAGAAGTGAGGTAGGTCAATTCCTTCAGGAACTGAATGAGGTCACTGCCTTAGTAACCACTTTGTTCTAACAGATGCTTCGAAGGTTCCCATGAGATGGAGGTTACCCCTACATCCTGTGACACATTCAGAAGTTAGAATTGTATATCGACCATAGGCACCCGGGAACTGCTCTCCACACAGGCTGTGGTGAGCCGTTTCTGCAGATTATGGTCGCCATTGCAAGATGGCGCTGGCTCCACTGTGGTCTGTAATAAACAACTCCTTGTTTGGGAGAGTTGGTGCATGGTTTCTCAGCACCCTGTGAGAAAGTTCCACGTGGCAGCTTCACATTGGGGCTTGGGATGCTTTATTAAGGCTGGGAGGGGCATCCGACGGGGAATTAGAAGAAATATCAAGGGCCTGAATAAACTGCTGAAAGAAGATTCCTGAGTTGCGTCTTCCTTGCGGGCAAGGGGTCGAGACAAGTGGTGCTGAAAACCCGGGAACCAGAACTTTCAGCAGTCAGGGGTGGTGCACCAATTAGTCCCAGGTAAGTAGGACCCACGGTCAAAGCGGAGATCAGTCCTAGATAAGTAGGACCCGCTATCAAAGCGGAGATCAGTCCTAGGTAAGTGGGACCCGCGGTCAAAGTGGAGATTAGTCCCAGATTAATTGGGACCCGCGGTCAAAGCGGAGATTAGTCCCAGATTAATTGGGACCCGCGGTCAAAGCGGAGATTAGTCCTAGGTAATTAGGACCTGCTATCAAAGCGGCAGCTCCTCTGTAAAGCCAGAGAGAGCATTAAATCTTATTGCAGCTGCACTGTGTACTTTCGCTCTTACTTTCACTTTTGTTTGTTGTGTGTCTTTTGTTGTGTCATTGGTGCCATATCTTCAAGTCCGCTTCTCCTGGCCCTAGATAACCTGTTACGTTCCAAGGGCCTAAAAGTGAAACGTAGTACTTTACAGAGATTTTTACAGAAGACAAATATTGTTGCCCCGTGGTTCGCATTTTCTGGCATCCTCACTATACCTAGCTGGGATAAGTTAGGCACAGATCTTGACTTTGCTTCTGAGCAGGGCATATTAGAGGGTGGGGTGATAGCCCTTTGGAAGATGATCCGTAGTTGCCTCGCAGATGGCAGATGTCAGGAAGCACTTACTAAAGGACAAGAAGTTTTAGAGCAATTACATGAAGAAAGATCAGAAATGGCAGGCAGTGAGGTATTTCTGGAGGGTGGGAGTGTGCGAAGCGAGAAACGGGGGAGGAAACAATTATCTCCGGCAGGCAGTGACGTATTTCAGGAGGATGGCAGTGTGCGGAGAAAGAAACAGGGGAGGAGGCGATTGTCTCTGGCACGGAGTGAAATATTTCAGGAGGAAGGGAATGTGCAGAGCAAGAAACAGGGGAGGAGGCGATTGTCTCTGGCACGGAGTGAAATATTTCAGGAGGAAGGGAATGTGCAGAGCGAGAAACGGTGGAGGAAACGCTTGTATCCATATCTCAGTACACTGCGCACACTCCCATGAAAAAGTGGGTCAGAAGAGGAGGAGGATGAGAAGGAGGAGCTCGGGAGACTGTCTCGGCAGCTAGGGAGTTTAACTATGGGAGAAGGGAACAAAAATAAACAGGAGCTCAAGAAAAATGATCCTCCGGACCCGCCGCCGTACGGTGAGGGTGTTTCGAGGAGAGCTTTCCCTGCCCAAGCATGGAGGGCTGTTAACGCTGAGATGGGTCTTGCTTATCCAGTTTTCCAGGATGACAATAGGGGAAGATTCCATGAGCCTTTAGATTTCAAAATTGTGAAGACCCTGGCAGAGTCTGTGCGCACTTATGGGGTGGATGCCGCCTTCACATTAACTCAGGTGGAGAGTCTGTCTAGATACTGTATGACTCCCTCTGATTGGGCTAGCCTTGTTCGGGCTTGTGTTTCTCCAGGCAAATATTTGGACTGGAGAGCCTTTGTGCTAGAGGGCGCTGTAGAGCAGGCTGCCCAAAACTATGTGGCCGGACACCCCCATTGGGACAAGGAAATGCTTTTGGGACAAGGCAGATTTGCTAATCAACAAACAGGATACCCCCCTGAGGTATATGAACAGATCAATAACATTTGTATCCGTGCATGGAAATCACTCCCAAATAGAGGAGAAGTGTCTGGCAATTTAACAAAAATCATGCAAGGCCCCACAGAACCTTTCTCGGACTTTGTTGCTAGGATGGTGGATGCCGCAGGAAAAAACTTTGGCGACCCTGATAGAGCAATGCCCTTGATTAAACAACTTGTTTTTGAGCAATGCACCAAAGAATGTAAAGCAGCAATCGCTCCTTATAAAAACAAGGGCATAGAAGCTTGGATGAAAGTGTGTAGAGAGCTTGGAGGACCTTTAACTAATGCAGGTCTTGCAGCTGCTGTCCTTCGGATCGCAAAAGGGGGCGGTCCTGGTGCCGGAACATGCTTCCATTGTGGTCAATCCGGCCATTTCAAACGTGACTGTCCCAAAAAATGCAATTTTACTGGACCTCCTCGCGGTGGCCCTTCTAATAGCCCTCGTCAACCGGGGCTGTGTCCAAAATGCAAAAAGGGGAAGCATTGGGCAAGAGAGTGTAGATCAGTGAGGGACATCCATGGACAGCCTATTTCAGCTGGGCCAAAAAACGGCCGAAGGGGCCCCCGACCCCAGGGCCCACGAATATATGGGGCAATGGAGAATGTCACACCCGAAACCGAGACATGGCCTTCTCTGCGCCATCCCACGAGATGTGGAGAGCCACTACAGGTGCCGCGGGATTGGACCTCTTTTCCACCTCCAGAATCGTATTAACACCTAAGATGGGAATCCAATTGGTGGAAACTGAGTTCAAAGGGCCTTTACCCCCTGGCACTGTAGGTTTGTTAATTGGACGTGCATCCTCTATCCTACAAGGTCTTCATGTTTTCCCCGGAGTTATAAACCCTGATACTGTAGGGGCAGTAAAAGTTATGATGGAAGCTCCAAGGGGCATTGTGTCTATCTCCCCAGGGGATCGGATTGCTCAATTGCTAATTTTGCCTAGTTTGCATAATCACTTCCCTGCTGACTCAAGGTCACGGACAGGAAATCAGATTGGTACCACCGGAGGAAATTGTGCCTATTTGTCACTGGATATGAGCAATCGCCCCACTTTGGAATTAAGCATAGAAGGTAAATCTATTGTGGGATTGCTGGACACAGGAGCAGATCGTAGTATCATAGCCCTTAAGGACTGGTCTAGGGGATGGCCAGTGCAGGCTTCTGATCAATCCTTAAGAGGACTTGGATATGCCCAAGCCCCTCAAATCAGCTGTAGACATCTATCTTGGAAGGACTCGGAAGGACATGATGGTACCTTTCAGCCTTATGTACTTGATTTACCCATTTCTTTATGGGGCCGTGATCTGATGAAAGACATGGGGTTCACTCTTAGTAATGACTATTCCCCAGTGTCTCAACATATCATGCAAAATATGGGGTATAGGCCAGGTCTAGGACTAGGAAGGCACCTACAGGGATGTAAGCATCCTCTGCAAGGTCATCAAAAGCTTAACAGGTTTGGTCTGGGTTTTTCCTAGGGGCCACTGGGGCTCAAATACCTATAACATGGCTCACCGAGGAGTCTGTTTGGGTGCCTCAGTGGCCTCTTCCCTCGGTTAAACTGGCAGCAGCCCATGATCTATTCAAAGAACAACTTGATTTGGGTCACATCCAACCTTCTACTTCTCCATGGAATACTCCCATATTTGTCATTAAGAAAAAATCAGGGAAGTGGCGCCTACTGCATGATCTACGAGCAGTTAATGCTCAGATGCAGCTTATGGGGCCCATTCAAAGAGGGCTGCCTCTGCTCTCCTCTGTTCCTCAAGGCTGCCATATAATTGTTATTGACATTAAAGACTGTTTCTTTTCCATTCCTTTGCATCCTAAACATTCCCAACGTTTTGCTTTCACCCTTCCCTCGTGTAATCACGAAGAACCAGATCAAAGGTTTGAGTGGGTGGTGTTGCCACAGGGGATGGCTAACAGTCCCACGATGTGCCAGATGTATGTGGGGAAGGCACTCGCACCTCTCAGACGTAAGTATTCCTCCACCAAGATCATTCACTATATGGATGATGTGTTATTGGCCGCAAAATTAGAACAGACAGTTTATGAGGCTTATAAAGAACTCGTGATGCTGTTGGCTCAACATGGACTGCACATCGCACCTGAAAAGGTTCAAACGGGGGATTCTATCAGGTTTTTGGGAGCGACAATTGGGTATGACAAATTAAAACCACAAAAAATTACCATCAGGACTCAAGATCTCCAAACTCTAAATGATTTTCAAAAATTGCTGGGAGATATTAATTGGATAAGAGGATATTTACATATTCCTAATATTGTGCTCCAGCCTTTGTATGCTACTCTTAAGGGTGATCCAGATCTTGCTTCCCCTCGTAGCCTCACTACTGAGGCTAGAGCGGCCCTTATAAAAGTAGAACAAGCTATACAGCATGCCACTCTATGCAGGCTCCAGAGTGATAAACCTTTCCAGTTATGTGTGCTTGCCACTATGCGGCAGCCTACTGGAGTACTGTGGCAAGATGGGCCTTTACTATGGATCCACCCACATGTATCCCCAGGAAAATCCTTAGAATATTATCCTGATGCTGTTGCAGCATTGGCACTTAAAGGGATTCAACAAAGCATTCAATTTTTCGGCCAATCACCTTCTTCTCTTATCATACCCTACACTAAAGCTCAACTTAATATTTTATGTGCTACTCTAGACAACTGGGGTATTCTGCATTGCTCGTTTCAAGGGGGTATTGATAATCACTACCCTTCTCATCCATTACTCCATTTTGTTAAAGAACATCCCATCATTTTCCCTAAGGTAACTTCATCCAGTCCAATTCCGGGGGCTGTTAACATTTTTACTGATGGTTCCAAGTCTGGAATGGGAGCTTATGTAATTAATGACTCTCCCCCTATCCAGCATCAATTTGCTCCTGGAAATCCACAATGGGTAGAACTACAAATTGTTATTGAAGTTTTTAAACAGTGTTCTTTTCCTTTTAATCTTATTTCGGACTCCAGCTATGTGGTACAAGCACTAAATGTCCTGGAGACCGTGGGAACTATCAGTGATGCCCACAATGTGTCTGTTTACTTTACTCAGCTTCAACAGCTTATCTCTAACTGCACTGCTTCTTTTTATCCAATGCACATCAGGGCTCACACCTCTCTTCCTGGTCTGTTATCCCAAGGTAATGCCTGTGCGGACTTAGCCACTAGAGGCCAATTGATATGCTTGGCTTCCTCCTTAGAGAGGACTAAGTTGTTTCACCAAAACTTCCATGTTAATGCATTAATGCTACGCAGGCGTTTTTCCATTTCAAGAGCGGATGCTCGGCAGATAGTATTGCAATGTCCCCATTGTGTCACATTTCTTCATCCCCCTAATTATGGAGTAAACCCACGGGGATTAAAGCCATTGATTGTTTGGCAAATGGATGTGACACATATACCTGACTTTGGTAACCTTAAGTATGTGCATGTTTCCGTTGATACGTGCTCTGGAATTATCCATGCTTCTGCTTTATCAGGAGAAAAGGCACGTAATGTCATTACTCACTGTTTAGAGGCATGGGCAGCATGGGGTGCACCTGCATCCCTTAAGACTGATAATGGACCTGCTATACTGGCAGACAATTTACAGTTTTTGTTCTACTATGGGAGTGCAACTTACTCATGGTTTGCCTTATAATCCTCAAGGACAAGGCATTGTTGAGCATGCTCATCGTACCTTAAAGGAAACTTTACAAAAACAAAAAGGGGGTATAGGAGCTGAACACACTCCTAAAGAACGCCTGTCCTTAGATCTCCTTACCATTAATTTTTTGAATTTGGATATTCATGGTGGCTCTGCGGCCGATAGACATGTGTCCCCTCAGCCCTCTGTGATTGGCTATGTTAAGTGGAAGGATGTTCTTACGGGCCAATGGAACGGCCCTGACCCCGTGCTGACATGGGCACGAGGATCTGTATGTGTTTTTCCCCAGGATCGTACGGAACCGTTGTGGGTCCCTGCACGCTTGACAAGAAGAGTTTCGACATCAACTGACCAGCAACAAGAGATACCACAACAATTCTGTGATGAGGATCTTCATTCTACTAAGTGCTCTGGCTCTGGTGCTGGTGCCGATGGCACAGGCGACACCAATGCGGTGGTGGGCAGTGGCACGGGCATGGCCAATGCCGATGCCGGTTCATGGTAATTCTAGTGTCCTCCCCACTCTTTTTTCTACCTCATGTGAGATGTCTGCTCCCTGTGCCTCTCCTAGAGGGGACATGGAGAGAATTTTTATTCAATCTCAAGTTAATCTCACAGGAGTTTTTTGTTTCAGCCTTAGAAACGCTAATTGCATTAGCCTTAAGACAAAAAATTTGACTAACTGGGAGGACCCATTGCGGTCCAATCAGGTCTCAGGAAGCATTATCAGTGCTGTATTGAGCAAGGTAGCTTCGGGGAATCAATCAGGCTCAGAGACCCCTGCAAACAACAGCTCTGCTCTTAACATAACTACCTTGGCTATTATCTCCGAGGTACTAATCCCAGTGCCTCCTTTTTCTAGTAGTATTTATAATGCCACTCATTTCAAGGCCTCTCCTTACTGTTCCCCTAATCTTGGTTCCCCCCAATATTTACGCCTTGTCAGGATCATTCTTGGGAGAAACATCAAGTTTCTAAAGGTTTCTCCCTTTCCCCCTCTCTTGATAGGTATGTTTATAACTTTAACAATAGTGCCAGCTCCTCTACAGGAGTAGGTTGGTCCTGGTTTTAATGGCTGATTTCCAATGAAAAGGGGGCTTCAGCCGATATTTCTGCACTGGCTCAGTTGGTAGGAGCCAAAAGTTGGCTGGCTAATATTTCTGGTACTGTTAGGGAAAGTGAACAAGGTAATAGACTTACATCTGTTTCATTCAACTCTCTGTTGTATAATGCCACATTGCCTCCTGCAATGGTCTGTGTCCAATCCCCCTTCTTATTCCTTTTGGCTAAGGCCACCTCATCGGGGATGCTGGATTGTTCTCATACTACCTGTCTCTTATCTGAGTGTTGGAATGGTTCCTGGACTGTAGCAGTGTTTATGAAGATTCCAACTTTTGTCCCAATCCCGGTCACTGCGGATCCTGATAAATTCCCTATTGTTGAGCTACTTAGAGTCCGCAGAGATTTTGGAATCACAGCGGCTATAGTGACAGCCGTGGCGGTATCTGCTGCTGCAGCGGTTACGGCCGGAGTGGCTATGGCCAATCAAGTACAAACTGCTGCCACTATTAATCAAGTTGTCCAACAAACTTCCACCATACTTGAATCCCATAATACAATTAATCAACATATTTTGTCAGGGATTTTAGCTGCCAACCAAAGAATAGATTTACTCTAAGCTCAGGTAGAAGAATTTGCTGACTTAGTGCTTTTGGGTTGTGTTGACCAACGTGCACATTTATGCATAACCTCTGTCAGATTTAATGATTCCAGGAATGCTTCCCGCACCATTGGCGAATATTTGGCTGGAAATTGGTCCATGGAAGCGGAAGACATGATCCAGTCTCAACTAACCCAGATAGCTGTCTTGAATAGCACCCGTGTTGATCCCGTGACTTTGGGTCAATTCACCGATTGGATATCTTCTGCCTTTTCCTTTTTTAAAGAGTGGGTGGGGGTAGGCATTTTTGGTGCAATGTGTTGCTTCGGTATGTTTCTCTGTTTGTGGTTTCTCTGTCGCCTCAAGGCCCGCAATGCTCACGATAAGGCTATGATCATCCAAGCTCTTGCAGCTTTAGAAAATGGCAATTCACCTCAAGTCTGGCTTGCGCATCTTAAACAGTAAATCTTTGACATGGCCATTGCACCCCAAGTTATTATAACATTGCACTGGGATCGGCATGTCTTTCCTCGTTATTCTCTTAGTGTTGGAAAGTCCTTGCACTCTGCCGGTCTTGCTGCCATTGCACGCAGGTGGATTTCAACACTAATGCTTCTCTATCGCCTTAAAGTCCGTGCCTTTCTTTCGGGGTGCTGTCAACTCGTTTGTCGTTGTGTACAGCCACAGTTCAGCCTTAGCTGTCCCCCTTCGTCCACCTTCGTCACGATACAGGATGCGAGGCAAGGCACTGCACTTGAGTGATCCTTGAAGTGGACCTCAAGGAGAGCATGTCCTATTGCATGCGGGTTTGATGTCCATGCCCCGCCCCACGAAAAAAGGCGTCGGCTGATATGGCTTCAGATCTGGGGAAGGGCCCTCCTTAGGACTGAGCCATACTATGCAGCCACTTCTGCACAGTGGGATAGGACCTCTACTCTCGCCTGTATTGTTTTCAGAAAACAGAAGGGGGTAACTGTGGTGAGCCGTTTCTGCAGATTATGGTCGCCATTGCAAGATGGCGCTGGCTCCACTGTGGTCTGTAATAAACAACTCCTTGTTTGGGAGAGTTGGTGCATGGTTTCTCAGCACCCTGTGAGAAAGTTCCACGTGGCAGCTTCGCATTGGGGCTTGGGATGCTTTATTAAGGCTGGGAGGGGCATCCGACGGGGAATTAGAAGAAATATCAAGGGCCTGAATAAACTGCTGAAAGAAGATTCCTGAGTTGCGTCTTCCTTGCGGGCAAGGGGTCGCGACAACAGGCCTTGTTTGGTCCATCTTCTCTACAATAAGAAGAGAGAGACTGATTCAGACACATCAATTCATCCTGACCTTGTTGTTTGCTGTGGAAGATGACTATTGCTCTCTCAGGTCCTACATAGCTGCCTACATCTTCTCTAAGGATCATTTCTTCATGGATCGTTGAGTTTCTCAGCCGGTGAAAGATCAGCTACATTACTATATTGTAAGATGAACTCTGTCCCTGCTCTTCTGTAAGTTATATTAAGGGAAGAGTGTATGGTTAGGTTCAATAATAGCATCGATTTTGGTTAGGAATCATTCTGCGCGATGAATAATGGTATTGGCAACCTGCGATATTTACAAGAGTATATAGGTGAAATATAAGTATGAAAGCAGAAATTTGGTAAGATTTGAAGCCCAGAAGGGCATTGGGCCCTTGAGTGGGATACTTAGCTTTGAATTATGTCCTGCACAGTTGTCTCAGATAAATCAATATACAATGGCATAGGACCTTGTAACTTGGATGATTGAATGTTGAACAGAACATCCAGTCAAAAAGCAATAGTCGATAGGATTTGGAAGGTATTCGGTAGGCTAAGAAGAAGAGTGAGTATAGGATTTGGACCAAAAGTTCTTAACAATAGGGTTTCGGGTAGAGAGTGAAGGTGAATGTCAGCACATGTGAAGAGTCAGTCGCAATGATGAACTGGGGAAAACATGTATGAAAGCACATATCAATAAAGACATTAGGAAATCAAGTAAAGTATAAAGTGAGTGATAGGATTACACATTTTCAACAGGCTGGAGCTTGAATTTATAATCTTAAGAGGAAACAAATATGTAGTCACAAATAGAATTGACATTTGAGAACATTAGGCAACATGGACATGGATGATTTTAGTAATCCATGTTCACTCCCCATTTAGGCTTTGATACAATTGTACATGTGACCTTTGCTTTTTGTGTCCAGAATATTTCTGTGATAAAATGTATATGCAGATCTGGTGACGTGAGTATTTCTTCCACCATTTCAGGGAGCAATTTTTTGAAGACGTATAAATTAGTATGGGGGTACAAATAGGCGTACCCTGTGTCTATGAATATAGAGATAATGCAAGAATACACCATTCTGTGAATAAACAATATAACTGGATCCACTTTAAATAATGGATTGAATAGATATCTGAAAATATATCAGAAATGTTATATTGATATACAATCATTCATTCCAACCAGTTATATATCTAATGGTCATCTTAGGGTTATGGTTTATCATGAAGGGTGTGTGAGATTTGTTTCAAAATGATTATGGAAATCGATTATACTGTATTTGGAAAGAAGTCTCATTAAAAGACCAGTCAAGAAACATAGAGAAATACATGTGTTCTGGAGAAGAAAGTGATTAAAAGTGAAACAAATGCCTATAATTTTGCTAACTAGTGGATGAAATATGTATCCTATGATGTGCAAAAACTGAAAAATAGTAAGGTACCACTGTTGAATAAAAATGAACATCAAAAGATGAATCATGTCCCATAGGAATCTACTTGCATTGATGTTAAACTGGGTCAGTAACTGTAGAAATATTAGGATTTGTATGTACCTTTCACTGAAGTTAGTTTTCAGTACTAGGAAACAAATATATATTTCAGGTGAATGAATATTTCTGAGAATGATGTTGTGAAAAGTTGATTATTAATCCACATACATGAACATGAATGAATTTAGGGAGTGTATATAAGACACATACATTTCATATTATGAAAATTCTGGAGAGTGTGTGTGTGTGTATATATATATATATATATATATATATATATATATATATATATATATATATACACACACACACACACACAAACACACACACACACACACACACACACACACACACAAACAACCACAGACAATAAACATACCAATTCATATGCCAAACAAAATTCACCATGAAATATATATCATCCACAGATCCAAAAACATTCATTTCACTGAACATGGATTTATGTATAATGTTGTTCTACTAGGAAGCTCACCTATAGCTTGAAATTTCAGTTCCAACAGCTTTTAGGAGGAGTAATCTCTTCTCACAATTTGTAACTGCCAAGTCAGGCACCTCACAAAAATTTACTTGTGATATCACGTAGGATTCTATATGTGCATATAAAAATACATGTGCTGAATAGGCTACAGAGAAAGGGAGACAGGAATACACATATTTTTTAACTTTAAAAACACATGGAGAACTATTTCAATTAAAAATTGACTAGATTAATAACACCTACCATTTATCTTGCAAAAGGCAAGTCCAATATACACCATGTCTCCTCTGAACTGCTTGTATTTCAATTTTGTTTCGGTTATTTTTCTCCATCATATTAGTATTAGTTGTTAGAGTCTCATAGAGTATGGGTTATTGTGAGGGATATAGTATTTTGAATGGAAAATTGAAAAATGAATCCAATGAGTATGCATATATATGCTATACAATAATCTTCCCACTCTCATCCCGAACAATGCCTTGACATTACCTTCGCCCCAAGTAAGACACAATTAGAGGAGTAGAGTTAAAATATCTGTGAATACATATCTGGGATAGAAAATGCTCAGGAGTTCACAAACATGGATGTGGTAGAGGAGTTTCCAAAAGTAAAGGACAGGGTTGATCTCCCAACCTGATCTTTCAATAAAATTGGGAGTCATCTTGCCACACAGCGATGAGAAGATAATTTTTTCTTTACTATAAATTAGTGCAAATTCCAAACCTACTTGGAATTCCTGCCCATGCCTTGAACTCACCCATATCTGGCTTTCTGACCAGATTGCAGCCCTCTCTGAAACTTTAGTGACACCTCATAAATATTGGCCTTCCCTGGCCAAAGACCCTCTCTAGGCTCTAATGGTCCTCATAATTTTTGATGCTGGGGCCAGCAAATAAAAAATGTAACCTATAATTAGTGTGATGCTTGTCAAAGTTCTGTTTTCTGTAACTCCCCTTTTGTGTAACTTTCTGGGGTATAAAGCTGGGCTGTAGGAAATGTGGGGATGCTGTCTTGTTTCCGCTGTTTGAGAGGGAGAGGCAGCCCACCCGGATGAAATAATAAGCTTGCTTTAATTTGATTTTAATTGGAGTCAGTGGTCTTTTCTTGCATCCTGGTCTAATATTTTAGAGTTCCCCAGTGAGATGACCCGACCAGATCACAAGACCAGACTCCTGGAAATTCTGAAGCTGGCCTTTCCTCCAAGGCTCCGGGCTGGAGAGCCAAGTTCAAAGGCCTTGGAGTGAGCCTTCAGTCCGGGGAGCACTGCAGTGAACCATCGCACTATAACTATTAGCAAGCACCTGGTGGAGGAGGCCTCCATAGGTAAGTGGTATCTTTATAACATCTGATATCCGGTAAAGGGACATCTCTTCTGATGACAGAGAGGTGGCATGGGGAGGCTCACATATACTCCTGTCCGGGACAGTAACAAGAATCATTCTGTCCTCTGTTCTGTTGTGTAGGGAATTCCTCTGAAAGGGTAGAGAGGTGCCAACGGGCACGCAGGAGCTCCTTCCCCGGAGCTTTAGCAAGACGTTGTATTGCTCCTCTGTTTTTCTGTTTCTTCACCGGTTTTCTGTTTCTTTGTGTTTTTTTCTGTGTTCTGTATGTTTTTGGTTTGTTAGTTTTTGTGCGTTTTGTTGTGTGATTTCTTTGGTAAAAACATAATGATATTGGACGTGAAAATGGGTAATAAAGCAAGTAAGCCTGACACCCCTTTGGACTGTGTTTTAAGGAACTGTGATGAACTTTCCCCCCCTTTGTCAAGCAGGATGAGAGAAGCCCCTAGCTGGTTGCCTGGAGCTCACCCACTGCAGAGGGCAATGCCTGCTGGTGACCTAAGAACTGAGTATCTCTTAGGTGACAAAGTGAAACTCCTTTAAAACCGCTTGTCCCTCCAGATCAAGAGAGTCACAACCTTTCGGCAGAATCCCCTGTGTTTCTCCTTTGTTAGCAAAGCAGTAAACCTCCCTTTTTCTTTTTCTCAAACGCTGTCCTCATTATTAAATTGGTATTAATTGGCTTCAACATCAGGAACCAAAATTTAAGTTACAAATTTTGATACCCTCCCCCGGACCCTGGGACTTTTTGAGAGCTGACTACTGAAATATTAGGAGACGGAGCGTGCTCGGGGTGGAACTGAACCAGAGGAGCTAATCCTGTAAGTAAAAGGAGGGACTGAAGGACTCCCAGCAGCTGCCAAAGCCCTGTTGCTTCAGAGAATTCCCTCCTTCCGTCCCTGCACTGTAAGAATTATGCCACCTCTGTCTTATTAAAAAAGAGAATAAGAAAAAGGGGACACTAAATGCAGTAAAGTCACCATGGAGACCCTTGATTTCACATTTCAGGTTGCTCCTCTTTGAAAACATCTGTTCCCCTTGTGGGGACATCTATCGTGCTACAGGTGTAGGAGATTTTTCTCTTATCTGTTATGTTTTAAAGGCTTCTGTCTGTCAGCCATAGTCTGGAGCTCCTTTCTGTCTGTCTTGTGTCTTTGTTTCTGGCCCTTAAAGACATGTGCAATAATGTGTTCATATTATAAATTGTTTCTTGGGAATGATCTTAGCTCAATGTGTGTCTAAATGATGACGTTTTATTGTAACAATCTGGTATCTGAATGGGTTTTTGAAGCATTGTACAATCTTGCAGTTAAAAGTCTGGTTCATATAATTGTTTAGTTTATGATTTTAGATAATTCATGCAAGAGAACTTAAATACTTAGCATGGAAAACTAAAGAACTCTATTTCCAAGTTGGCAAGTAACTTCCCAAACATTCAGTCTTATTTTTCACCAGTTTTGAATTGGGTAGACTGGGAAAATATCACAGTGTGTACCAGTGCATTAATTTGGAAAAGTATAGTAAATCATAGTATGGTATCTGTTGACAGAACAAGATGTAAAGATATAAAATTTTGTGAATTGTAACTTAAAATTGTACCATAATTTTCAACATCCAAACCTGAAAATTATGGTTAAAGTGCCTTAGGCCTGAGGTGTCTGCTCAGAATAGCAGTTTTTCCCTGCTCCTTCCAGACCTCAGCCAGGCCTTATGTTGAAATGCAAATGAAAGAAGCCTACTAGCTCAGTAGGAGACTGATCTGAGGCCTAAGGTGGGGGGAGAAAAAATTACATTGTATGGTATTTACTAATAACTGCCCAGTCACTTTTTCTAGGACTCTTATTTTTTTCCTTAGATTCTGTATTGTTTTTAACTCATGATTTTGATCCTACAGACCTAGGTTAATGTTTTTCTGATCAGTTCTATCTTTGACCAACAGTGGAGTTTTTGAAACATTGCAGTGGAGATTTCACCTGCGAAAAGCTACAAGGCCTTTACTATAATTATGTGTGCACACTCTTGTTATGTGTTGTATTTGTATATATACATATGTCCGTATATCATGTATATTATATACAAATTAACATACATAAGGAGCGCTCATAAAAAAAGGAGCACTCACAAAAACAAATTTTAAAAAGCGGATCCAAAGATCTTTAATTTACGTGATTTAAATGGTTCACTTTAAATTGGATAAACAGATAAAAATAAATGTCTTTAAATTTAAGCTTACATGTTTTTCTAGGTGTTCAAAAATCTAATAAAATATTAATGTCGACAAAAGGTCTAATATTCCTTGGTTCTAGGACTTTTCCTTCAACAAAAAAATGGTCTACACTGTTCAATACTTTTGTCTAATATTTTGATAAATAAATAAATTAAATTTGATATTTGATTACTCATTCATGAGTATTCTTGTTAGATATGTTATTGATTTACTAAGGTCTGTATAAGTTTGTTCTAAAGTCTGTATAAGATTGTAAAAATCAGTCATGTGTAAAAGACACAAAAATTTCTTAAAACATACGTTTACCAATAACATTGTGTTTATTGAGTTTTATTTTTCTAGAGCAAGCAACCATAAATATTAAACAACTTATTAAATACGATCTGTTATTTTAGAGCACTGTACTGCCATTTCTTTAAAAGCTAAACTTGGTTAATGTAGAAACATCAATGCAATTGTGATGCTATTAATGTGCTCATATCTTCCAGGAATACAAGTCTCTAAGGTAGAAACTTTAAAAGAGCATTATGTGAAGCTGGTGTTCTGAAGTTGTATGGTAAAAAAAAAATATATATTGGGCATTTATTTACCTTTTATCAATAAGATATGTAAACTTTTATGTTACTTTTTACATTGGGGAACAATTTGAATGTATTTTTATGTTAATGAGAGCCTTAGCTATGAAAAGGATAAAACTTTCAGCGTTTATTTTATTCATGTTTTAAATGTTATATTATATGGTGTTAACTAATGTTCATGTGACCTCAAACAATTAATGTTAACTTTTTAAACTGATATTTAAAAACAAAGATCATCTTTAGAACTAAAACACTTAAGATTTATAAAGAGCCCTGCCTTACTTGAGATAAGGCTCTGTGTCCCAACTTACTACATGTGAGAATGACTACGAAAGCAGTGGGTCAGATGTTATTTCATTTAAAGTTACATTCAAAAGTTCTTTTTTTTTTCATATCAAGATTATTAGGATCTCAAACAAGAAATATAATAAATAACTCAGCCTAAAAATTCAGGGTAGCTATTACACGAACTAAGTATATTTACTCTTGTTAAATTTATTTTGTAATTTCCTTATAAGTGATCTAAAGATTCCCTGTTAGTGTTTTACAGAAGTGTTGCTTTAAGAACACAACATGGGTTAATTAAAGATAACAAGTCATCACCAAAAGACAGACAGAAAAATACAGATCCCAATTAATAAAAAGATAAATAATTTTAAATTACAGACATTAAAGCCCAGTACTCTTAATATAAGGCTGCTAAAATTTATTTGCTGAATGTTTAAAATTAGGATTTAAAATTAAAGTTAAATGAAAAGGGCCAAGAAAACCAATATTTGATTCTTGCCCTCTGAGTCAGTCTGTATCCAGGGAACAGGGGACTTCCCTAAAGAGCTTTGCAACTCTGAGCCACTGGAGAACAGAAAGCCAATCAGTGCATTTTCTATGAAGAAGACAGTCATCAGAGAAGGGAGACATCCCTGATGCTTCCGAGGGAAGCCACAGGGTCAAGCAAGACCTGGACACACCTAGCGAAAATGGCACTAGCAGAACTGAGAAGCTGCTCTCAAGTTTCCCCAGGAATGACTCCCGTAAAAGCTCAGCTGACTGTTCATAATAGATAGAAACAAAAGTCAGTTTGACTGCTTCATCTTAAACATTTAGGAAAGACAGTTAAACGCAAAATACAGCCATTCCTGGGCATTTTAAATAATAACAGTAATAATAATATTTTAAGGTATACACTTTATGTTAGCCTCCCAAAATAAATAAGACTGGAGGCTACAAAGAAGGGTTCTCAGAGAGGAATGCCTGATAACTATAAAAAGAGACTATCAAGAGGAGCTGCCAGAGGCAGAAGTTTTTAGTTTAAGGCCTACAGATATTCCTAACCTACACAGGTAATATTGGAGTTTGCTAGTACAATTATCCAGCCTTGAGTTACAGAATTAAGGGTTTCTCTATTAGACACAGAGGTCATACTAGTAAAAGAATTTTGCAGGATCAGATGGTATTAAATTATAACACTGTATTTTATGGGGAGGGACAACTGTAACCCTAAATGTTAAATATTAAGTTGACAGTCCTGATAACTGGGGATATTTAAGACTGGTGAGGGAACTTCTATACAGTGACATGTTCCAGCTGCTGCAACATTTATTCAGTACTCATGTATTTTGTTTCTCTCATAGAAGAACCCATCCCCAGATGACTTTACAACCTGTACTTCCCCAACCAGACTTCAAACCGAACTGACTTCGAAAAGGCAACTCATGTCTCTCAGACCGTACCCCCTCACGTCACCCTCTCTCAGCTCAGAAGAAGTCAAAATGAGTGACGCCTCGCTTCTTACTACAATGGAGCCAAAAATAAATAGACTATCAATATAAGTAATTAATTAAGTCAGTAAAATCAGGGAGACCGGTTTTGGGTGAGTTCAAAAAATGGGGAGACTGTTACCTGAGGAATTAAATTTCCCTCAGTGCTCGTCCCCTACCCTATCAAAGATTTGAAAGGGACACATTAGAAAATGGGGGAATGATAGACCCAACCTGATATTTTATTTAAATTGGAGCCATCTTGACACAAAGCCATGAAAAGATAATTTTGGCTTAACTATAAATTACAGCAAATTCTGAACCTGCTTTGAATGCCTGCCCATGCCTTGAACTCACCCATGCATGGCTCTCTGACCAGATAACAGCCCTCTCTGAAACTTTATTTACACCTCATAAATATTGGCCTTCCCTGGCCAGACGAAACTCTCTGAGGCTCTAATGGTTCTCATAAATTCTGATGTTGGGGCCAGCA
Source organism: Callospermophilus lateralis (assembly GCF_048772815.1). NCBI lineage: Eukaryota > Metazoa > Chordata > Mammalia > Rodentia > Sciuridae > Callospermophilus > Callospermophilus lateralis. Next base: position 88,211 of record NW_027514387.1, on the reverse strand, counting down.
AAAAAAAAAATGTAAACTATCATTAGTGTGATGCTTGTCAGAGTTCTGTTATCTGTTACCACCCTTTTCTGTAACATTCTGCACTATAAAGCCATTCTGTAGGAAAGGTGGGGTTGCTCTCTTGTTCCCGCGGTTTTGGGAGGGAGACACATCCCGGGTGGTGGAAATAATAAGTTTGCTTTAATTTGATTTTAATTGGAGTCAGTGGTCTTTTCTTGCGTCCTGGTCTAAAAGGTAAACACTCCACCAACATGGAGCTCTGCCTGCCTAAAGACTACTTGAGAAACTGCCTCTGAGGATGGGCACTTGACATATATGTTGTTGTCAGGAGCTTTAGCTTCCATTATAAGGAGACCATTAAAGCTGAGTCTGCATCTATGTGACCTGGAGGACATTGTTTCTTATTTTCCAAATAACATGAGGCAGCAGTGCTGACTTCTCTCTTTGTAGGTAAACTGTGGCCACTGAAAGCTAAGTGTCTCCGCATGTGGACTGTGAAGCCATTTGGTCATCCTCCACTTTTCATGGTGTTTCTTGCTGCTGCACTGGGAGTTTGGTATTTGCTTCACGAAATACAAGGAGTTCAACTGGGACACAGTGCTGGAGGGAGTCCTGTCACGTGTGGTGGGTCAGGGTCTGCAGGAGAATGCACCAACCAGGCTTCTATTCCACATAGCTTGTCCCCTTAACCATAGCAACCTGATTCTGAACATTGCCCTGAAACATCTCCATATAACAAGATGCCTTTTATGGAGAGGATTCAGACATATACGTGATTCTTGTCTGCACCATGTCAGCCACAAGCCATTTGGAAGTCAATGACAGATCCACATGGCTTGACAAGAGATGCTTTATCACACACCTGCACATCACAGCTCTGGGCCTACTACTCAGCAGCCTCCAACATACTGGTATCTGTGTTATACACCGTTTTCATGAAACCCAGTCAATCAAGGCACTGTCTGGTACCCTCATGATTAGCAACAGGACATCCAAAGATTCTCCAGGGCCACCTGGTCATGGGAATTTCAAAAATTTCATGGTATTTATCTAGCCATTTTTCAAGGATGAATTTGGGGAAACTGTGGGTTTAAATTCATTCAGGAACCATTAAATTTTGAAGAAGCACATTTCAAGGAAAGCTCTGGTGAACTCTCAGAGGCAAGGCTTCCCAAAGAGTGGCCCAAAGGACACATGAAGCCAGGCCCATTGAGGTCTCCAATGTAAGGTCCATGTATGTTTTGACTCTCAACTATGGTGGCCAATCTTTCAGAATAAAGTCATGTGATATCCAGGCTGAGTTTGACAGTACTCTTTGGAAAGCCACCCTTTTCTATATCTCAGTTTTCAAGGGTGAATCTCATGCATGGCCACCTAAAATCCCAACACAATTCATGGCAATACTTCTCTGAGGTCAGTTCCATTACTCAGTCTCTATGGGAAATCACACCATAGTTCAAGCTCAGGTGGACCCAGGCATGTTTACCAACCACCACACAGCTGAACACAATTAAAACCAAAACACTCCCACATGGCCCTCATCTTCTTCCACATATACACTCATCATAACCTCTGGCTGGAGGTTTCCATGAGGGGCGCAGCCCAAGACACTGTCCAAAATAAGCACACTTGTGCCTCATTTGCCTAAAGTCAGCTTGGCCTGGACACCCTTCCTGTGAACAAAGAGTGATCAATTAGTCCTGCTCTATAACTGCTCCGCTTCTCCAATTTGAGGCCTACTGACTGTCTGGTATAGATTCTTCATGAGAATTTGTGTCATGAGAAAACTCAAGCACCTATCAGCTAGCCTCTAGAGGACTTTGAAGAACTCATTTGACCCAAAGAATTCCTATTTTCACTTGATGGAGGTCAGGAAGGTTACAAAAGATGGCGAGACACTTCATCCACAAAGACTGCTCTTTTGGCCATTTTGGTTATGAATGCACACTTGGAAACTTTCTTTAGATGCATAAGATGCTGACAATCTAAGCCACTGCCTCACAAAGGGCCAAGAGGCTGATTCAGCCACATCCCTTTCCAAAGCAATTAAGCAAAGAGCCACAGGTGATGCCCATTCATTTCCGTTTGTAAACTGTTTTCTTCAGGCTTCACAAAGGGGTGGCCTGAGGCAAAGACCTTCCTGACATTCAGGACAACATAACAATAGGTAAGCAAAAAGCCCAAAGCAGTGTTTCTCCACTGAGACTTTACTGGTCACACAGAATTCTGAGTTTTTGAGATGCTCCCATTCCCTTCAGCTATTAAGTACATGCCCATGTCAGAGAGCTTGGAGGTGGTGTATATCTTGGAAACAAAACCATGAGGCTATTCTGGAGAGTGGCCCGTATTCAAGAAGAAGAGAGAAACTTAGGAAGGTAGTAGGTGTTGCCCATCCATAAGGCAAGCCACTCTCCATTCTTAAATTGGGCAGGATGAATGCTGGGAAGCTTTCTACCAGACAGGACACAACCATTGATGCATTCTCTTTTCAAATGTCTATAACCATGTATACAGTGGGATACACAGACATAGAAACACTCATGTTGTCAAACAAATTTCTAGAAACATTCCACTCCAAACAAACAAACCGACTTTTTCTCAGAACATGAGACTAAACAACAAACTCATAGGGACACCCACAACAGCACCTCCTTCCCCCAAGTATGTCTGTGACTATCCTCAGTGTCCTCTGACTGGTGGGCCATATTATGTTCCCCGAAGTGGCCTGTTCTGTCTCAGATCTGGTCTTCTTTGCCAACTCTTTGAAGTTGTCAGGAGCCATGGTTGAGCCACTACCTGCTTTCTCAGAAAAGGCTTCTATTCAGACCTCTCCTGGCATTTGGCCATCATCACTTAAGTAGGTACCAAGAAAGACTGACTCTGTCCTTGATAAATCCAAACAATTGAGACCACTGGGACTGGGACTGGGACTTCTCTGGGTGCCTGGCAGTCAATCACCAAGGAAGTGTGGTAGGTGACTTCCTTCAGGAAATGAATGAGGTCACTGCCTTGGCAACCACTTTGTACTAACAGTTGCTTCCAAGGGTCCCATGAGATGGAGTCTGCCCCTACTTCCTGTGACACTTACACAAGTTAGAATGGTATATCAACCACAGGCACCCAGGAACAGCTCTCCACACAGGCCTGGGCCTGGTTTGGTCCATTTAATCTACATTAAGAAGAGAGAGGCTGATTCAGTCACATTCCTTCATCCTGACCAGGTTGTTTGACATGGAAGTTGACTTTTGCTCTCTCACATGCTTCATAGGTGCCTACATCTTCTTCAGGGATGATTTCTGCATGGAACTTTGAGGTTCTCAGCAGGTGGAAGATCGCCTACATTCCTGTATTGTAAGATCAACAATTTCCCTGTTCTTTTGTAAAGTTAGATTGAGGGAAGAGTGTATGGTTAAGGTTAATAACAGGTTCGATTTCGATTAGGAATCATTTTGCAGAATAAATAATGTTATTGGAAACCTGTGATATTTACATGAATATGCGGTGAAATATAAGTATGAAAACAGAAATCTAGGTAAGATTTGAAGTCCATAAGGGCGTTGGGTGGCATGGACCCCATCCTTTGAAGCAGGAATGATCAAATAGCCCTGCTGCTAATACTGCTCTTCTTCTCCAATTTGAAGCCTAATGACTGTCAGGTATATATTCTTTCTGTGATTTGGAGTCATGAGAAAACCCAAGCACCTATGGGCTAGCCTCTTCAGGTCTTTGAAGAACTCATTTGACTCAAAGGATTGCTATTCTCACTTGAAGGTAGTCAGGAACTGAAAAGGTCATCGAACGTTGGAGGAAAAGACCAACAAGAAACTGTCTCATGCCAAAAGAAATGGTTTATTGGGGGTCCAGCATCTGGGGCTCAGAGCTCACTCCAGAGGAGGAAAGAAAAAAGATCCCCGAGAACAACTTGAGCAGAGTTTATATACATTCTTTAGAGAGGGCAGGGACTTTACATACATCATAGCCTCCTTTAGGAAATCATCATACGCCGCAGGAAAATCAAATAGCAACTCTAAAACAAGATTAGCACATCCATTGGCGGGAACAGGTCGGGCAGGGGGTGATTTTTTAGCCCTGAGAAGGGGTATACATTTAAACTGGTTGGTTGAAGCCCTGAGATGTATTCGTGCTGAGCTGCAGGGTTTCTGGGAAGGGGTTTTTTAGCTACTAGGTGGTCAGGGAAGATTTCAACACACATCTAATGGGCAGTTCTGGGAATTGTCTTAACTGCCACAGGAATTTCAGGTTCTGAGTGCAGCTTGGAAACTTTACAAAACCTGGTTCTTTACGTTTCAATTTAAATTTCTTTTATTCTTTCATTTTCCACTCCTTTTTCTGACTACTTTTAATCTTAAAAGTAATGAATCATAATTATTGTGGGTTCTCAGATTCTATTTCTGCCAGTGGATAGTATTTTTATCTGATTACCATGAGTTTTTTCCTGCCCAATCTGAACCTGGAGAAAGGAAACTATGCAGTTTAGCAAACAAGGTCCCACATTTAGTAACACCATAAGGATGATCAGGGGTCCAGCTAAGTCTGATAAAAGTTTAGTTAACCAAGAGGACTGGGTAAACCATGACTCAAAACACCCTTGTTGAATCTCCCTTTCTTTCTGGTGCTCTTCAAGGCATTTTCTCAATTTACTCATGGATTCTTTAAAACTCCACTATGGTCAGCATAAAAACAGCATTCTTCTCTCAGTGAAGCACAGATGCCCTCCTCCCTCATGAAGAGGAGGTCTAATCCTTGCCTTTTCTGTAAAACAACCTCAGAGAAAGAGGTTAAGGATTCCTGCAAAACTGTGATGGAGGTCTCTAACGTTTTCAAGTCTTGATCTATTGCTGTTTCTAATCGGGCCATTTGTTGTGACCCACGGATCATAGCAGCTGTTCCCGTACCCACTCCTGCAGTAACTCCTATCCCCAGTAAGATGGCTAGAGTAAGAGACACTGGCTCCCGGTGAAATCAGGTTGTTAGTCCCCCTAGTAGACCTTCAAATTATTCTGCATCATCATAGAGCACCCTGGGGAGTATCTGCACCATTACACAATAATTTACAGAGCTATCTAATACCTGGGCTGAAATGCAAGGAGTTCTGATTGTGTGGAGTTCAGTACCATAATGGTTCCTTTAATTAGTTCCCAGGGGGAGGAGTCAGCTGTATTCTGGACTGGGAAAGTAGGCAAAGACCGAAACCAGGAAGTATGAGATGGTAGAGGGGTTCTGGTAGATCTAGGCATGGGAGGTTTAGGAGGTTTAATTCCTGGCTTGAGGGGATTGGGCCCTATTGCTGTGGGCTTTTCTTCCTTTTTAAGCTGGATGGTGAACCAGAGAGCAAAGTCATAACCAGGGCCATAAATATAAAATCGCATTCCCCTAGTATTTCCCATAGGCCATGTTGTTCTGAGGTATCCCCTTCCTTTGGAAGTGAAAGTTATTTGAGGGGGTAACATAGACTATTCTTTCCACAGCGAGTTTTTGACACCGCTTGGCTAGCGGCACATTTCTTGGGATCAATCCAGGTGTCATTTGGTCCTACCTGAATCATACTGTCTGGAGTGTTTGGGTTCCACCATGCACTCCCGTTTGTTCACATCCCCAAGATCTACAATAAAAGTCAATGGGTCCTCCACAGGTTTGGGCCTGTTTAAAACTTCAGAAATCAGCTGGGCACACATAAAAATCAAGACTGGCTAGTTTACACCTCAGTTGGGGAGATGACATCCATAATTCATGGGGTAAGGTGGTCTATGTTGCCCTGGTTTGGGTTTGAGTGGGATATGTGTGGGGTCCTCTATGTCAGGGAGATCCCAGTCAGAGAGGCCTATAACAAGCTGACAAATGTCTCGGTGGAGAGATGGCCACCTAGTCCATAAGGCGGCTGTATGTGAAATAGACCACACTACTTGCCCAGTAGGATTTATAACTTGCCATTGTTGCTGAACAGGATGATGGGGATTAGGAATGCTGGTGGCCAGGGGAAGAACCCATAGCCCTATCCACACGACAGACACGCAATTTGAGAGTGTTACCAGTCAGTTTCAGTTTCCAGCCGGAATCTGTACAGGGCACAGGCTTGAGATGTGAGGCATGTATCCAGGAAGTGATCCCATCCAATTTCACCACTGTAGGTGTTATAAGAAACACCTGGTATGGTCCTTTCCAGCGGGGTTCCAGGGATGACACCTGATGCCGTCTCACGTAGACTAAGTCTCCCACTTGATAACAATGTGGGGTTTCTTTGTCTCCAGGCTGATAAGCAGTGGCCAACTATTTCCACAGGTATCGCTGGGTGCTGGGTTTGTTCAAAGGCTTTAAGTCTGTCAAGCAAGGGTGTGTGAAAGGAATCATTAAGTCTCGAGTTGGGCTTAGGTCCCTTACTGGAGGAGGGGCACCATAGAGAATTTTATAATTGGTGAGGTTACACAAAGAGGCATAGAGGTTATTTCTTGCAGGAAACAGTGCATAAGATAGGAGCATAGTCCAATATTTTATGCCGGTCTCCAGGCTTAATTTCGTTAAGGTCTCTTTGATGGTTCTATTCATCCTTTCTACCTGTCCTGAGCTCTGGGGTCTATAAGCACAAAGTAACTCCCAATTAATCCCCAGGGTCCTGGCGAATCCCTGACTTACTTGGGCTACAAATGCCGGTTCATTGTCGGACCCTATTACCTTAGGCAAGCCGGACCTTGGAAAAATGTCTTCTAGGATCTTTTTGACCACCATCTGAGCCGTTTTTTTCTTCATGGGGAAGGCTTCGACCCATCCTGAAAAAGTACCTACAAAGACTAGGAGATATTTAAGTCCATAACTTGCTGGCTTAATTTGAGTAAAGTCCACTTCCCAGAATTGTCCTGGTCTGGTTCCTCGTAAGTGCTTCCTGCAGGAAGCTTGGATGGGTAAGTATTAACTAATTGACAGACTTGACAAGCTCTAGTCACCTGCTCAGCTATTTCTTTCCTCTTTGAGTCAGTCAATAATAAGTCCTTTCTTCTGTCCTTTAAGAGTGCCTACAACTTCTTTGAGTCTAAGTGGGTGAGCTAGTGTAAGTCTTTGACATAAAGGTGGGCTTTTTGAAATTGTAAACTTGGCTCTGTAGGGTCCCAGAGTTCTGTATCTGTCTCCTCAGATGATAAGTTGCCTGAAGGTTCCGGAGCTGCCAAGTCTCCTGATTTTTGTTCCCCCCCCATGTGGAAAAAGTTAACAGAGTCACTTCGTTTAGGGCTGGCAATTAAGCTTCCTCATCTGCCCTTCTGTTTCCAACCACCACGGGGTCGTTTCCCTTCTGGGGCCCTGGACAGTGCCCTATAGTTAGTTCTTTAGGGCCCTGCACTGCTGAGAGAAGGTGGAGGATCTCATCTTCATTCTTTATTTCTTTCCTGGAAGAGGTTACTATTCTCTTTGCTGGTAAATAGCCCTGTGCACATGAGCAGTGGCAAATGCATAGCGGCTGTCAGTGTATATGGTTGCCCTTTTGCTTGTTGCTACTTCCAATGCTTTCGTAAGAGCAATCAGTTCTGCTTTTTGGACTGATGTCCCTTCTGGGAGACCAGAGGACCAGATGACATTAGTTTTGCTAAGTACTGCTCGTGCAGCCCGCCGCTTACCGTCTTGGAGAAAGCTGCTGCCGTCCGTAAACCATACGACTTCAGGGCGAGGCAGTGGCTGATCCTTCAAGTCTTGTCGTATACTGGTTTTCTCTGCCAGTATGTTTTGACACTCATGAGCGACGGGTCCTGATGATACTTCTGGCAGCAGTGTAGCCGGGTTGAGTGGAGCAGGGGGTCCCAGCATTATACTGTCTTTGTCAAGCAAGAGGCTCTGGTAGTGCTTAATTCTGGAGTTTGATAGCCACCTCTCTGGAGGCTGGCAGATGATGCTCTCCAGGGCATGGGGGACTATAATGGTGAGCTTCTCTCCCAACGTTCATTCATGAGCATCTTTTATTAGAAGGGCTGCCACTGCTATAGCTCTTAAGCAAAGGGGCCACACACTAGCCACTGGGTCCAGTTTTTTTTATAAGAATGCTACTAGCCATTTCCAAGGTCCCAATGTCTGAGTGAGCATTCCCCGTGCTATTCCTTTCTTTTCTTCTATGTAGAGATTGAAGGGTTTATCTACATCTGGTAGTGCTAAGGCTGAAGCAGAGAGCAGCACCTTTTTTTGACATTATCAATAGCTTGTTTGTACTCAGGGGTACATTGGAAGTGGGCATCCCCTTTTATCAGAGTGTATAAAGGTGCAGCCAGAGATGCGAACACAGGAATCCATAACCTGCAAAAGCTGGCAGTCCCAAAACACGCTCTGAGTTGTCTCTTATTAGAAGGGGGAGGTATCTGCACAACGGTTTGTTTTCTGGGCTCAGTGAGCCATCGTTTGCCACCCCTAAGAGAATAACCCAGGAAGATTACTTCTTGCTGACAAAAGTGGGCCTTTTGGCAGAAGCCCTATATCCAAGCCGAGCAAGCTCGAATAATAGTGCTTGGGTCCCAGACTCAGAGTTCTCCTTGGTGTCGGCTGCCAGTAGCAGATCATCCACATATTCGAGTGGGGTGACTTCAGGGTGGGCAGTTCTGAAGTCGTTGAAGTCCCTGTGGAGGGCTTCATCAAAGAGAGTGAGGGAGATTTTGAACTCCTCTGGGAATCTAGTCCTGGTTAATTGGCCAGATGTTCCAGTTTTTGGGTTTATCCACTTGAAAGCAAACAGCAACTGACTGTCCTTATGTAGGGGCAAGCAGAAGTAAGCATCTTTTAAGTCCAGCACAGTGTACCATTCCCGCTCCGGATTCAGAGTGCTAAGCAAATTATATGGGTTGGGTACTGTGGGGTGAATGTCCTGCACTCTGTTGTTGATCTCTCTTAGGTCTTGAACAGGATGGTAGTCCCCAGTTCCTAGCTTTCTAACTGGTAGCAGCGGGGTATTCCAGGCTGATTGACAGAGCCTTAAGACCCCAAGAGTCAGGTATTTCTGAATATGGGGCCTTATCCCATCCTTAGATTCTTTGCTTAGGGGATATTGTTTAACACTGATTGGAGAGGCAGAGGCTTTTAATTATACTGCTATTGGAGGTTGTTTAAGGGCTAGACCTAACCCAGCAGTTTCTGCCCAGACATTAGGATAATCTTTTATCCATTTCTGTGCGAGTTTGCTTTGTTGATCAGTTCTAGGGGACACGAAGAGTGATGTTCACCTTCTACGGACATAGTCAAAGCCGTGACTATGGGAGCTTTTACTGAAGGCTTTAGAAACTCCACTTGGGGACCATCAGGGATAAAGGTTATTCTAGACCAGAGTTTGGTAAGCAGATCCCTGCTCATCAATGGGGCTGGACATTCTGGGATTACTAGAAAAGAGTGTGGACTTTTCCATTTACTAGGTTCATAATCCTCTTTTTTGTCCAAGCCTGATATCTACTGCCATTAGCCCCTAGAACTAGGGACCATTTATTTATTTATAGGGGGCCCAGTGGGGTCTTAAGGGCTGAGTATCCTGCTCCTGTATCCATTTCAAAGTTCACTGGAATCCCCTCCACTTCAAATGTTACCCTGAGATCGGGGAGGGAATCCAAGCCCAGACTTTCTTAGTCCTCTTCTAGAGTCAGCATGGCGGGCTCGTGTGGCTGCTCCTTTTTGGGCCACTCTTTGGTTCAGTGTCCTTTTTCTTTTCAGTAGGCACATTGATCTGATGCCAGGGGCAGCCTTTGGCGTGGGCCCAGGTATCCCTTTCTGTCTCTCTGCATTTAACCTTCTGGAGTATTTTTTGCTGTGAACAAAACCTTAGCCAATGCTTTAGTCTGCCTTTTGCTCCTTTCATCCTTCTTTTTTTCCCTTTCCTTCTCTCTCCTCTGTTCCTTCTCCTCCTCAATTTCTCTCTTATAATATACTGTCTCAGGTTCTCTGACTAAATCTCTTAACATCATATCTTGTAATCCATCTAGACATTGTAACTTTCTCTTAATATCTAGGGCAGCCTGCTCGATAAAGGCCATTGCAACAGATGCCTTTTGGTCCTCTGCCTGAGGATCAAAAGAAGTATATTTCCTTTATGCTTCCATAATTCTCTCCTGAGACATACAGGGAGACTCATTAGGCCCTTGGATAATCTCTCTTACATTGGCCAAATTAGTCGGCCCTCTGGTGGTCGCTTGGTGACCCGCTATACCTGCTATTAGAGCCCGGCGATAAGTGGACAGATGCTACCTACCTTCAAAGTTGTTGGGTTCCCAGTTGGGACGGTTCATTGGCCCGTAGGGACGGAGAGGGAGCATCACAGGGGATTCTGAGTTTTCTATTATCCATCACCGCCGGGTTCCTTTAGGTGGCCCAGCTTCCTCCAGGGGAGGAGGGGCTGCTGCTGCTGCAGGGAAGTCCCCTGGAGGGCTTGAGTCTGGCCCAATTGCCTCTAGCAGCTGAGAGGCTGAGTCATCGGCGGGAGGATCATCTGGAACATGTTGGGGGTTGGGGAGCGAGGGTAGAGAATGAGGAGGGGGAAGAGTATCCAGTCTTGTGACTCAGGGAGAATGGTGGGGTGAGCGGGAGTTGTGGAAGGTTTGAATGATATAATCATGAGGGAAGGGGTATATGTCTGTTGATCTGGGTGGCCACGTGGCCCCAGGTAAAAGACAATATCTCTGACTTTTCGGATTAGAGGGAAGTGGAAGGATCCTTCTGGTGGCCATCCGACGCACAGGATGGGCCATTCTGAAGCTCAGAGAGTCTGCCAGCTCTGGCGTTTTACTGAAAAAGAAAGATTCTGGGCCCTTGAGCAGACATCAGTCCAATGATCAAGGGTCAGGGACAGAGGCATAGAAGTGCTTTGTCCCATAATGGAAGTTACTCAAACAGGGACAGTGAAGACACAAACTCGACACACACAATGACAAACAGTAAACGTTTACCATGAGTCCAAGACAACGATTAGAACTGAGTAACTGGCAAAACCTGATGGGTTAGACAATAAATACAGACAGTAAACTCAACCTGAGTTCAGGACAATGAACAAAACTGAGTAGCTGGCAAAACCTTTTGGGCTGGAAAACCGAATCCTGAAGCAAAATATAACCCAGTTGAAGAAACTACTATTCCTTGATTTCCCTAGTCCTCTGGAGTGCCCCCAGGGACGTGACCTTTGGCTCTGTGACACTTCTGTCAGCCAACATAGGAGAGACCTAATGCCCTCACCCACAGCAACTTTGCCACGCCTTAAACGGAAACCCAAAACAAGAAACAGGAGCCTTACTTACCCTAAGAGAAGTCAGTTGGCGTCTTTGGTCCGCTGCTGCCGAATATCTCACCTGGGGCCTCCAGATGAAAAGGTGGGGCGAAGGTCGGAGAAAAACACCACCAAGAGACTTTCTCATGAAACAGAAAAGGGTTTATTGGGGGTCCAGCATGCTGGGGCTCAGAGCTCACATCAGAAAAGCAAACAACAAAGAGCCCAGAGAACAATTTGAGCAGAGTTTATATACATTCTTTACAGAGGGCAGGGACTTTACATACATCATAACCTCCTTTAGCAAATTACCATGTACCCTGGGAAAATCAAATAACAACTCCAAAACATGATTAGCACATTCATTGGCGGGAACAGGTCGGGCAGGGGGTGATTGGTCAGCCTTGTGAAGGGGTAGACATTTAAACTGATTGGTTGAAGCCCTGAGATGTATATGTGCTGAGCTGCACGGTTTCTGGGAAGGGGTTGTTAAGTAACAAGGTCGTCTGGGAAGATTTCAACTCACATCTAATGGACACATCAAAGAATTGTCTTTACTGACTCAGGAGTTTCAGGTTCTCAGTGCAGCTTGTAAACTTTACAAAACCTGGTTCTTTACGTTTCAATTTCAATTTCTTTTATTCTTTCTGAACTTTACAAAGGAAGGCCAGAGACTTCATCCACAATGGCTGCTCTTTTTGCCATTTTAGTTTTGGATGCATGCATGGGATCTTTTTTAGATCCATTTTGTGCTGATATTCTAAGCCACAGCCTCACACAGGGTCAAGAGGCTGATTAAGACACATCCCTTTCCAAAGCAATTACTTCTCCGAGGTCAGTTACAGAACTTAGTCTCTGAGCAGAATCACACCAGAGTTCAAGCCCAGATGGACCCAGTCATCTCTTCCAACCGCCACACAAATGACCACAATTAAAACCAAAACACTCCCCCAAGGCCCTCATCTTTTTTCATATATAGACTCATCATAACGTCTGGCTGGAGGTTTCCATGAATGGCGCAGTCCAAGAGAGTGTCCAAAATAAGCTCACTTGCCCCTCATTTGCCTAACCTCAGGGTAGCCTGGACACCCTTCCAGTGAACCAGAATTGATCACATAGGTCTGCCGTTAATACTGCTCTGGTTCTCCAATTTGATGCCTACTGACTGTCAGGTATAGATTCCTTATGTGATTTGGAGTCATGAGAAAACTTAAGCACCTCTGCAGGGCTTGGAAGAACTCATTTGACACAAAAGATCACTATTCTCACTTGATGGACATCAGGAAAATAACAGAGGAAGGTGAGAGACTTCATCCACAATGACTGATATTTTTGCCATTTTGCTTTTGGATGCACACATTGGATCTTTCTTTAGATCCATCAGGCACTGAGAATCTAAGCCATAGCTTCACAAAGGGCCAAGAGGCTGATTCAGACACATCCCTTTCCAAAGTAATTAAGCAAAGAGCCACAGGTGATGCCCATTTATTTCCATTTTAAAACTGTTTTCTTCAGGCTTCACAAAGGGTGGCCTAAGGCAAAGACCTTCCTGACACTCAGGACAACAGAACAATAGGTTAGCAAAAGGCCCAAAGCATGGTTTCTCCACTGAGACTTTCCTGGTCACACTGATATCTGAGTTTTCTGAGATGCTTGCCATTCCCTTCAGCTAACCAGTACATGGCCATGTCACAGAGCTTGGAGGTGGTACATATCTTTGACACAAAAATATGAGCCTATTCTGGAGAGTGGCCAAAATTCAGGAAGAAAACAGGAAATTAAGAAGGTTGTAGGTGTTGCCTTTCTATAAGGCGAGCCACAGTCCATTCATAAATTGGGAAGAATGAATGCTGGGAAGCTTTCTACTAGACAGGACACATCTATGGATGCATGCTCTTTTCTAATGCCTACAACCACAGACACACTGGGATACACAGACCTAGAAACACTCACCTTGTCAAAGGACTTTCTAGAAACAGTTCACTCCAAACCAAACAAACAGCCTTTCCTACCTATTCTCAGAACATGAGACAAAACCACAAACTCACAACCACACTCAAAAAGTCACCTCCTTCCCCCAAGTAAGTCTGTGACTATCCGAAGTGTCCTCTGACTGGTGGGCCATACTATGTTTCCCCAAAATGGCCTGTCCTGTCTCAGATCTGTTCTCCTTGTCCAACTCTGTGAAGTTGTCAGGAGCCTGTGCTGACCACTACCTGCTGTCTCAGGAAAGGCCCATTTTCAGAGGTCTACTTGAATTTGGCCATCCTCAAATCTTTAGGTACCAAGAAAGACAGACTCTGTCCTTGTTAAATCCAAACAAGTGAGCCTACTGGGAATGGGACGGGTACTGGCTCTTTGTGCCTGGCTTCCTGGATCCCAAGTTCAGAGAGTTCCATCCCCCAAGAAGTGAGGTAGGTCAATTCCTTCAAGAACGGAATGAGGTCACTTCCTTGGCAACAACTTTGTCCTAACAGTTGCATTCAAGGGTCCCTTGAGATGGAGGCTGCCACTACTTCCTGTGACACTTTCAGAAGTTAGAATTGTATATCAACCATAGGCACCCAGGAGAAGCTCTCCACACAGGGTTGGTTTGGTCCATCTTCTTTATATCAAGAGGAGAGAGGCTGATTCAGATACATCCCTTCATCCTGACTAGGTTGTTTGCCTTGGAAGATGACTTTTGCTCTCTCAGGCCCTTCATAGCTGCCTAAATCTTCTCCAGGGATCATTTCTGCATCAACCTTTGAGGTTCTCAGCAGGTGGAAGATCCCGTACATTCCTGTATTGTAAGACCAACTCTGTCCCTGCTCTTCTGCAAAGTTAGATTGAGGAACAGTGTATGGTTAGGGTTAATAACATATTCTATTTGGGTTAGAAATTATTCTGCTGGACAAATAATGGTATTGGGTACCTGCGATATTCACAAGAATATATAGGTGAAATATAAGTATGAAACCAAAATTCTAGGTACGATTTGAAGCCAGAAGGACATTGGGCCCTTTAGTGGTATACTTAGCTTTGAATTATGTTCTGCACAGATGTCTCAGATAAATCAATATGCAATGGCATAGGACCTTGTACCTTGGATGATTGAATGTTCAAGAGAACATCCAGTCAAAAAGGAATAGTCAGTAGGAATAGGAAGATGGTCAGTAGGTTTAGAAAAAAGAGTGAGTATAGGATTTGGACAAAAGGTTCATTAGCAATAGGGTTTCGGGTAGAGAGTGAAAGTAAATATGAGCACATATAAAGAGTCAGTCACAATGATGAACTGGGGAAAAATATGTAGGAAAGCAGATATTAATAGAGACATTAGGAAATCAGACAAAGTATAATGTGAGTGATAGGATTAGGCATTTTCAATATGGTTGAGGTGGAATATATAATCTTAGGAAGAAAGAAATATGTAGTCACCAATAGGATTGACATTTGAGAGCATTAGGCAACCAGGACATGGTTGTTTTTAGTAATCCATGCTCACTTTTCATTTTGCTTTGGTGAAAGGGTAATAAAATAGGTATTTGTCACTTCCTGTTTTTCTTTATGCTTAACAAAACACTGTTGAAATCTTGAGAACTGTTTGCTAATTTTGTTCCCAAAATGTGCTGTCCCCAACTGGCAAACTGCAGAGTGTACTCCCTCACCCGGTTGCACAAAAACTGCCCACTTGCCCTGACCCATCAATTAATTTCCCTCCCTGCCCTCTCCAAAAAATTATATAAGCTCTGTTTAAGTTGTTCTCAGGGCTCTCTGCTCTAGTCAAGTGAGCTCTGAGCCCCAGCATGCTGGAACCCCAATAAACACTTTGCTGTTGCTGAGTGAAAATGGTATACTGTTCTGTACTTAAAAGATGCTTTCTTTTGCTTGCCTCTACATAAAGATAGTCAGTTGCTGTTTGCTTTCGAGTGGGTAGACCCAGATAACGGAACTTCTGGTCAACTAACTTGGACTAGACTCCCACAGGTGTTCAAAACCTCCCCCAGTCTCTTTAATGAAGCCCTCCACAGAGATCTCAACAAGTTCAGAATTACGCACCCCAAAGTCACCCTGCTTCAATATGTGGATGTCCTGCTACTGGCAGCTAACAACAAGGAAAACTGTGAGTCTGGGACCCAAGCACTATTATCCGAGCTTGCTCAACTCGGGTATAGAGCTTCTGCCAAAAAGGCCCAAATTTGCCAGCAAGAAGTAATCTTCCTGGGTTATTCCCTTAGGGACGGAAATGATGGCTCACTGAGCCCAGAAAACAAACCGTTGTGCAGATACCACTTCCATCTAACAGGAGACAACACAGAGAGTTTCTTGGGACTGCTGCCTTTTCAGGTTATGGATACCTGGGTTTGTGTTCTTAGCTGCTTCTTTATACCCGTTGTTAAATAAGGATGCCCAATTCCAATGGACCCTTGAGCACCAGCAAGCTTTTGATAACATTTAAGAACACTGACACTGAACTCCTCAACTTCACTGAGCCCAGCCTGCAATTTCAGAAAGCCCTACACTACGTTAAAAATGTACATCAACTTACTCACCTTGGTTCAAAGAAACTGCAGGCATTCCTGAAAGATCAGGAACAGAGATTTCGACTAACTTACTCACAGTGAAAAAAAATAACTGAACGGGTAACAAAAGCCTGTCGGTTCTGTCAATTGGTTAATGCTTACCCTTCCAAGCTTCCTGCAGGAAAGCACCTACGATGAACCAGACCAGAACAATTCTGGGAAGTAGACTTTACTGAAATTAAGCCAGCAAGGTATTGACTTAAATATCTCCTAGTCTTTGTAGATAAATTTTCAGGATGGATTGAATCCTTTCTCACAAAAAAAAAAAAAAAAACAAAAACAAAAAAAACCGGCTCAAACGGTGGTCAAGAAGATCCTGAAAGATATTAAGATATTTTTTCAAGACAAGGCTTGCCTAAGGTAATAGGGTCTGATAATTGAACGGTGTTCATGGCCCGGGTAAGTGAGGGCTTAGCCAGGACCCAGGGGATTAATTGGAAGTTACATTGTGCTTCTAGACCCCAGAGCTCAGGACAGGAAAAAAAATAAATTGAACCATTAAAGAGACCTTAAGGAAATTAAGCTTAGAGACCGGCATAAAATATTAGACTATGCCCCTGCCTTATCCACTGTTTCATGCAAGAAATACTCCCTCTGTTTCTTTGTGTAAACTCACCCCCTATTAATTTCTCTATGGTGCACCTCCTCCAGTAAGGCATGTAACCCCAACTCTAAGACCTAACGATGCCTTCCACACCCCCTTGCTTGACAGAATTAAATCTCTTGAAAGAACTCAATGATACCAGTGAAAACAGCTGACAACTGCCTTGCAACCTGGGGACAAGGGGACTCCACATTGATATCAAGTAAGGGACTTCATCTACATAAGACAACATCAGGTGTCATCCCTGGAACCCTGCTTGAAAGGACCATACCAGGTGCTAATTATAACACCTAGAGCGGTAAAAGTAGACGGAAACACTTCCTGGATCCATGCCTCTCATCTCAAGCCTGCGCCCTGTCCAGACTCTGTCTGGAAACTGGGAAAGACTGGTAACCATTTAAAATTGCATATTCGCTATGTGGATAAGGCTGTAGACTCTCCCCTTGGCCACCAGTACACCTAACGCTCATCAGCCCGTTCAGCAGCGATGGCTTATCACAAATCCTACTAGACAAGAAGAATGCTCTAACTCGTATACAGCTCCCTTAGGGACCTGGTGGCTAGCTCTCCACCCAGACATTTGTCAGCTGGCTATAAGTCTTTCCTATTAGGATATCGCTGATGAAAATCCCACTAAAATTCAATTAAATCCCTTCCATACCATAGATAATGAAAACAAACATTAGGGATTTAGGGACACGTGATCCAGATGCAGGTTGGCTAGACTAGATTAGTATGTTTGCCCAGCAGACTATCAAAGCCACAAACAGCCATGGCTGTGTGGAGGGAAAGCCAACTTCTTCTGTAAGTGATGGGGATTTGAGCATACAGGGGCTGCCTGGTGGAACACAAAATCCTCATCAAATTCAGTACACAGCATTGGCTATATTACCAATTAGACAACCAAAACTGATGGCCCCCAGAGGAGTCTCTAGATCCTCAAATTCTGTGTTACCTTTTTAACTTCTGCAAGTGCTCAAGAGGATGAAAGGAAATTCCCCTATGTGGAGGCCTTTTACCTCCTTCGCTCACTTCCTGAACTATGCATCTCCAATAGATCCTCACCCTCAGGCTTCTGCTCCAGACTCTCTACTGTCAGTCCCACCTCAGCAACCTGATTTCTCTCCTCCAGTTACTAGATCAAAAACCCAAACCTCCGCCAGTTCTCAGATCATTGCTCCCTTGCTGAGGTAGCAGGTACTGAGGTACCCCTCTAAACACTCATTCCTCTCTTCTCCTGTCAGTGCCTAAACCCGGTCTCCCCAGGTCCTCTTACCAGGTAACCCTCAGAAGAGCCCTCAGACCCCTATCCAAGATGTAATAAAAATGGCCTTTAAAGTTGCTTTGTCATCACTGAAAACAGGTTACTAAGAATTTAAAATCCCTCCCAGGCTTTCTGGGATACTCACTCCCGTCTTCCCCTCTGTTCTACCTGTTCTACTGCTCAAGATTTTGTTCCTAGGAAAATCCCAAACCCCTTTTCCATTATGCTTTTTCATCTCTCTTTTCTCATTCTCAGATCCCCGGAGCTGCTCTCATTCCTCACCTTCCCCGTCTTTCCCCTCTATACCAGGCCCACAGAAAAATCTTAACTGAACTTCTCCAGAAGTCTTCACCATGGATGACTTTAGAACTTTCAGCAAAAGAGTCCCTATAAAAGAAAAAATCAGCACTTCTAAGCTGGACAACCCCTTATAGTTTTACACACGAAAAGAGCAAGCTTTGTCCTCCCTTGAGCTGGGCTTTCACTAGAGGCTACATTTCTAAAGATTTAAAACATCCAATGGGCTTCATGGGAACAGTTCAGTTAAGTTTTTCTGTGGGCCTGGTATAGAGGGAGGAAAGGGGAAGGGTGGGAATGAGAGCAGCGGGGACTAAAAGAAAAGGAAGAAAAAGCTCTCCCCCTCCCAGGTGTCCTTGAAAAGTTAACTTGCCCAGAACAGAGGAAATAACAGAAAAAAAAAATCTTTTTGTGAAGTTCTGCCGACTGTGAACTTTTGAGCCCCTTTTCTTTCATGTTGGGTACAAAATTCTGAAACTACCTAACCTTGGGGTTCAGGGCGTTAATTGATTACAACAGAAGCAATGCACTCTGAATCCGGTTGCAACCAAATAGCACTGTTTCCCTGTTTTCGGTGCTATCTTAGGTGCCTTGCCTTGTCTGTCCCTACAACAGTATAATTCTATATACTTAAACATTGTTTATGTTTTCATGAAATGGTCAACAGATGTGATTAATTGTGTAATGGTGCAGATGTTTCCCAGAGTGCTCTATAATGATGCAGGTTCATTTGAAATTCAAACAGGGGGGAATACAACACGGTTCCGCTGGGAACATATATCCCTAACTTTAGCCATCCTATTAGGAATAGGAGTTGCTGCAGGGGTGGGCACAGAAACCCCTGCCCTAGTCCATGGGACACAACAAATGACCCAATTAGAAGCAGCAATAGAACAAAACTTAAAGATAGTAGAAACCTCCATCACAGCTTTGCAGGAATATTTATCCTCTCTGTCTGAAGTTGTTTTACAGAACAGTCGAGGGTTGGACCGCCCATTCATGAGAGAAGGGGGCCTTTGTGCTGCATTGAGGGAAAAATATTGTTTTTATGCCGACCATACTGGAGTTGTAAAAAAAATCTATGAGTAAATTAAAAAGACACCTTGAAGAGCGTCACTGAGAGAGGCCCAAAACGGGTGGTTTGATTCTGATCCATACATTCCCTCTGGTTAACTATGTTTTTATCAACCATGGCCGGTCCAATAATAATCCTCATATTACTGCAAAGTATAAAACCCTGTTTGCTCAAACGTGTAATTTTTTTTCTCCAAGCTCAAATTGGACAAGTTAAACTTATGGTAATAACCCACTTGCAGACATAGAATGTGACACCAGCCTTGATCACTTTTATAATTATAAGTAGCCAGAAGAAGAAGTGGGGAATGAAAGGTTAACAAAATAGGTACTTGTAACTTCCTATTTTTCTGTATGCTTAACAAAAACACTGTTTAAATATTGAGAACTGTTTGCTAATTTTGTTCCCAGAATGTGCTGTCCCCAACTGCCAAATTGCAGAATGTATTCCCTCACCCGTTTACATGCAAACCGCCCACTCACCGTGACCCATCAATAAACTTCCGTCCCTGCCCTTTCCAAGGAAAGAATATAAGCTCTGCTTAAGCTGTTCTCAGGGCTCTCTGCTCTATTTCTGTGAGCTCTGAGCCCCAGCATGCTTGACCTCCAATAAACCTTTTGCTGTTGCATGAGACAGTCTCTTCGTGGTCTCTACCTCTGATGCTCGCACGAACATTACTTGAATGATTGAATGTATAAGAGAAAATCCAGTCAAAAAGGGATAGCCAGTAGGATTAAGAAGATAGTCGGTAGGTTTGGGAAGAAGACTGAGTATAGGATTTGGAACAAAAGTTCTTTAGCAATAGGGGTTCTGTTAGAGAGTGAATATAAATGTCAGCACATGAGAACAGTCACAATAATGAACTGAGGAAAATATGCAGGAAAGCAGATATCAATAAAGACATTACTAAATCAGGCAAAGTAAAAAGTGAGTGATACAATTAGACATTTTCAACAGGGTGAGTTTGAATATATAATCTTAGGAAGAAACAAATATGTAGTCACCAATAGGATTGACATTTGAGAGCATAAGGCAACCTTGACATGGATGATTTTTGTAAACCATGCTCACTTTCTATTTAGGCTTTGGTACAATCTAAGTGTGACCTTTGCATTTGTGTCCAGAATTTTACTGTGATAAAATATATATGTAGATCTGGTGACACAAGTATTTCTTCCACCATTTCTGGGAGCAATATTTTGAAGGCATATAAATGGGTATTGGGTGTACAAAGAGGTGTACACTTTGTCCATGAATATAGAGATAATGCATGAATAGACCATACAGTGAATAAATAATATAACTGTTTCCACTTTAAATTATGGATTGAATTGATATTTGAAAATATATAAGAAATCTTATATTGATTTACAATCATTCATTCTAACCAGTTATACATCTAATATTAATATTATGGTTATGGTTTATCATGAAGATATGTTAGTTTTGCTTCAAAAGCGATTATGGAAATCCAAAATAATGTGTTTGGATAGAGTCAGTCACAATGCTGGCAATATGTGAACAAGGCCTCTGGCCTCAAATTGAGGCTTCACAGAGATGGCTACATTTCTAAGATAAAGAAGTTACCAACTGGACTCCATGGTAACAGCTGGCAGGGAGAAAAAAGAAAGAGAAGAAAAAAGCTCTCCCCCTCCCAGGTGTCCTTAAAATGTTAACTTGCCCAGATCAGAGAAAAAAAAAAACAGAAACAAAAACTGCTTTCTCTGAACTTCTGCAGACTGTGAACTTCTGAGCCGCTCCCTTACATGTTGGGTACAAAATTCTGAAACAACCTAAACTTGGGGTTCAGGGAAGTAACTGATTACAACAGAAGCAATGCCCTTTAAATCTGGTTGCAACCAAATAGGACTGTTTCCCTGTATTCGGTGCTATCTTAGGTGCCTTTCCTTGCCTTGTCCATCCCTTTTCTCATTTAAAGACCAGTCAAGAAACATGGAGAAATACATGTGTTCTGAAGCAGAAAGTGATTGATAGTGAAACAAATGCCTATAAATTTCCTAACTTGTGGATGAAATTTATATCCTATGATGTGCATTAATTGAAGAAATACTAATCTACCAGTGTTGAATAAAAATGAACGTCAAAATACACATCATGTCCGATTGGAATCTACTTGCATTAATATTAAACTGGGTCAGTTACTGTAGAAATATTAGGATTCTTATGCACCATTCACTGAAGTTAGTTTTCAGTACTAGGAAACAAATATGTATTTCAGGTGAATGAATATTTCTAAGAATAATCTTGTGAAAAGTTGATTATAAATCCACATACATGAATATGAATGAATTTGATGAGTGTAAAATAAGACACATATTTCATTTGTTGAAAAATCTGGAGAGTGTATATATATATATATATATATATATATATATATATATATATATATATACATACACACACACACACATTAAAAACAGCAATATATATGCCAATTGAAATTTATAATGAAATATATATCATCGACAGATAGAAAAATATTTATTTTACTGAACATGGATTTATGAATAATATTGTTCAAGTAGGAAGATCACCCATAATTTAAATTTTCGGTTCCAACATCGTTTAAGAGGAGTGATCCCTTACAATTTGTATCTGCCAAGTCAGCCACCTCACAAGAATGTACGTGTGGTACCAGGTAGGATTCTATCTGTGCATATAAAAATACAGGTGGTGAATAGGCTACAGAGAAAGGGAGAAAGGAATTCATAGGTGGTTAACTTTAAAAAAAACATGGAGAACTATTTCAACAAAAAATTGACTAGATTTATAAATCCTACCCTATATAATGCAAAAGGTAAGTCCAACTATACACCATGCCTCCTCTGAAATGGTTGTATTTTCATTCTGTTTGGGTTATTTTTCTCCATCATATTAGTATTAGTAGTCAGAATATAGTAGGGTAGGGTTTAGTGTCAGGGATTCAGTATTTCGAATGGAAAATTGGAAAATGAATACAATGTGTATGTAAACATGTGCTACACAAAAATGTTTCCACTCTTATCCAGAACAATGCCTTGACAGTACCTTCGCTCCAACTAAAACATCATTAGAGGAGAAGAGTTAGAAAATCAGTGAAAACACATCTTGAATGGAATATGCTCAGGATTTTGAAACCTTGGAGGTGGTAGAGGAGTTTGCAAAAGTAAGGGACAGGGTGAACACTCCAAAAACATGGTGTTCTGTTGGACTAAAGACTTCTTGAGAAACTGCCTCTGAATTTGGGCACTTGAAATATATCTTGTTGTCACAAGCTTTAGCTTCCTTTGTAGTGAGACCATCAAACCTGGGTCTGCATCTATGTGATCTGGAGGACACGGTTACTTATTTTCTAATGAAAATGAGGCAGCAGTGCTGAATTCTCACTTTGTAGGTAACCTGTGGACACTGGGGGCTAAGTGTCTCCCAGTGTGGGCTGTGAAGCCATTTGGTCATCCTCCAATTTTCGTGGTGTTTGTTGCTGCTGCATTGGGGATTTGGTATTTGCTTCACGAAATACAAGGAGTTCAACTGTGTCACAGTGCTGGAGGGAGTTCTGTGACGAGTGGTGTGTCAGGGTCTGCAGGAGAATGCACCAACCAGGCTTCTATCCCACATAGCTTGCCCCCTTGACCATAGCAACCTGATTCTGAACATTGCCCTGAAAGCTCTCCATATAACAAGATACCTTTACACAGAAGTATCTACTGGCTGCACCATGTCAGTAACAAGCCATTTGGAAGCCAAATGCAGATCCACATTGCCCCACCACATGTTTTATCACACACCTGCCAAGCACTGTTCTAGGCCCACTATTCAGCAGGCTCCAACGTACTGGCATCTCTATTCAACACAATTTTCATGAAACCTAGTGAATCCAGGCACTGTCTGGTGTACTCAAGATCAGCATCAGGACATCCAAAGGTTCTCCAGTGCCACCTGGTCTTGGGAATTTCAAAAATTTCATGGTATCTGTTTAGCCATTTTTCAAGGATGATGTTGGAGGCACTGTGGGTTTCAGTATATTCAGGACCTGTTAAATGGTGAGGAAGCTCATTTCAATGAAAGCTCTGGGGAACTCTCAAGGGCAAGGCTTCCCAAAGAGTGGCCAAAAGGTCGCATGAAGCCAGGCCTATTGAGTTCTACAATGTGAGGTCCATGTGTTTTTTGACTCTCAACTATGGCTGCCAAGTCTTTCAGAATAAAATAATGTGATTTCCTCACTGAGATTCCCAGTGATCTGTGGAAAGTCAATCTGGGCCTAGATCTCAGTTTCCAATGGTCACTCTCATGTGTGGTCTCCTAAAATCCCAAAACAATTGATGGCAATACTTCTCTGAGGTCAGTTCCAGAACTCAGTCTCTAAGGGGAATCACACCAGAGTTCAAGCCCAGGTGGACCCAATCATCTCTTGCAACTGCCACACAAATGACCACAATTAAAACCAAAACACTCCCACACGGCCCTCATCTTCTTCATAACCTTTGGCTGGAGTTTTCCATTAGGGGCGCAGTCAAAGACAGTGTCCAAAATAAGCTCCCTTGTCCCTCATTTGCCTAAAATCTCAGTGGCCTGGACACCCTTCATGTGAACCAGGAGTAATCAAATAGGTCTGCCATTAATACTTTTCCACTTCTACAATTTGAGGCTTTCTGACTGTGGGGTTTAGATTCTTTATGTGATTTGGAGTCATGAGAAAATCCAAGCACACATGGGCAAGCTTTGCAGGGATTTGGAGAATTCTTTTGACCCAAAGGATCCCTATTCTCACTTGATTGAAGTGAGAAACCTTACAGAGGAAAGCTAGAGACTTCATCCACAATGACTGCAATTTTTGCCCTTTGATTTTGGATGCACACATGGGATCTTTCTTTAGATTCATCAGGTGCTGATAATCTAAGCCACAGCCTCACACAGGGCCAGGAGGCTGATTCCGACACATCCCTTTCCAAAGCAATTAAGCAAAGAGCCACAGGTGATGCCCATTCATTTCCATTTGAAAACTGTTTCTTAGGGCTTCACAAAGGGGTGGCTGGAGGCAAAGACCTTCCTGACATTCAGGGCAAAAGAAAAATAGGTAAGCAAAAGGCCCAAAGCAGGGTTTCTCCACTGTGACTTTTCTGGTCTAACTGATATCTGAGTTTTCTGAGGTGCTCACCAGTCCCTTCAGCTATCCAGTACATGGCCATATCACAGAGCTTGGAGGTGGTACATATCTTTTACTCAAAACCATGAGCCTATTCTGGAGTGTGGCCAGAATTCAGCAAGAAAATAGGAAATTAGGAAGATAGCAGGTGTTGCCCATCCATAAGGCAATCTTCTGCCTAATCATTAATTGGGCAGGATGAATACTGGGAAGCTTTCTACTAGACAGGACACATCCATTGATGCATTCTATTTTCTAATGTCTACAACCACGGACACAGTGGGACACACAGACATAGAAACACTCGCCTTGTCACATGACTTACTAGAAACAGTCCATACCAAACCAAACAAACCGCCTTTCCTATCTATTCTCAGAACATGAGACAAAAACCAAAAACTCACACCCACAACCACAAAGGCACCTCCTTCCCCCAAGTAGGTCTGTGAGTATCCAGAGGGTGGTCTGACTCGTGGGCCATAATATATTCCCCCAACATGGCCTGTCCTGTCTCAGATCTGGTCTCCTTAGCCAACTCTGTGAAGTTGTCAGTAGTCCGCGATGAGCCACTACCTGCTTTCTCTGGAAAGGCCAGTTTTCAGAGCTTTCCTGGCATTTGGTCATCCTCACAACAGTAGGACCAAAAAATAATATCTCTGTCCTTGTTCAATCAAAACAAGCGAGCCCAATGGGACTGGGACTGGGACTGACTCTGGGTTCCTGGCTTCCTGGATCAAAAGTTCACAGTGTTCCATCACCAAAAGTGTGAGGTGTGGTCATTTCTTTAAGGAACTGAATGAGGTCACTGCCTTGGCAAACACTTTGTCCTCACAGTTGCTTTCAATTGACCAATGAAACGGAGGCTGCCCCTACTTCCTTTGAAATTTTCACAAGTTAGAATGGTAGATCAACCATAGGCTCCTGGAACAGCTCTCCACACAGGCCTGGTTTGGTCCATCTTCTCTACATTAAGAAGAGAGAGGCTGATTCAGACATATCCTTTCATCCTGACCAGGATGTTTGCCATGGAAGATGACTTTTGCTCTCTCAAGTCTTTCATAGCTGCCTACATCTTCTCCAGGGATCATTTCTACATGGACCTTTGAGGTTTTCAGCAGGTGGAAGATCACCTACATTTCTGTATTGTAAGTCAAACTCTGTCCCTGTTCTTCTGTAAAATTAGATTGAGGGAATGGTGCATTCTTAGGGTTAATAACATGTTCCATTTGGGTTAGGAATCATTCTGTGAGATGAATAATGGTATTGGAACATGCAATATTTATAAGAATATATTGGTGAAATATAAGTATGAAAACAGAAATCTAGGTAAGACTTGAAGCCCAGAAGGGCATTTTGCCCTTGATTGGGATACTTAGCTTTGAATTACATTCTGAACAGTTGTCTCACATAATTCGATATCGAATGGCAAAAGACCTTGTACCTTGGATGATTGAATGTAGAAGAGAACATCCACTCAAACTGGGATAGTCAGTAGGTTTAGGAAGAAGAGTGAGTATAGGTTTTGGAACAAATTTCATTAGTAATAGGTTTTTGGTTAGAGAGTGAACGTAAATGTCAGCACATGAGAAGAGTCAGTCACATGATGAACAGGGGAAAATATGTAGGAAAACAGATATCAATAGACACATTAGGAAATAAGGCAAAGTATAATGTGAGTGATAGGATTAGACATTTCCAACAGGGTTGAGTTTGAATATATAATCTTAGGAAGAAACAAATATGTAGTCACCAATAGGATTGATATTGAGCATTAGACAACCTGGACATGGATGTTTATAGTAATACATGTTCAATTTCCATTTAGGCTATGGTACAAACATAAGTGTGAGCCTTGCGTTTTGTGTCCAGAATATCACTGTGATAAAATATATATGTAGATCAGGTTACATGAGTAATTCTTCCACCATTTTTTGAAGCAATATTTTGAAGATGTATAAATTAGTATTGGGGGTACAAAGAGATGTACCCTGTGTATATGAATCTAGAGAAAATGCATGAGTAGACCACACTGTGAATTAATAATATAACTAGTTCTACATAAAATAATGGATTGAATTGATATCTTAAAATATATAAGAAATCTTATATTGAAATACTATCATTCATTCCAACTAGTTATACATCTAATGGTAATATTATGGTTATGGTTTATCATGAAGGGTGTGATTTTTGCTTCAAAAGTGATTATGTAATTCAAAAATCATGTGTTTAGAAAGTAGTCTCATGAAACGACCAGTCAAGAAACATGGAGGAATACATTTGTTCTGAAGCAGGAAGTGATTGAAAGTGAAACAAATGCCTATAAATATGCTAACTTGTGGATGAAATATATATCATATGATGTGCATAAACTGAAGAAATAGCAACGTACAAGTCTTGAATAAAAATGAACGTCAAAATACATGTCATGCCCCATAGGAATCTACTTGCATTGATGTAAAACTGAGTCTGTTACTGTAGAAATATTAGGATTTGTATGCATCGTTCACTGAAGTTAGTTGTCTATATTAGGAAACAAATATGTATTTCAGGTGGATGAATATTTCTGAGTATAATCTTGTGAAAAGTTGATTATACATTCACATATATGAACATAATAGAATTTAGAGAGTGTATAATAAAACACATATATTTTGAAAAATCTGGATAGGAGATATATATATATATATATATATATATATATATATATATATATATATATATATATACAAAAAAAACAAAGACATTAAAAAGTAGCAATATGTATGCCAATTGAAATTCATAGTGAAATATATATCATCCACGGATGCAAAAATATTTATTATACTGAACATGGATTTATGTATAATGTTGTTCAACTAGGAAAATTAATCCAAAGTGTATGCAAAATTGTGATACAAAAAATCTTTCCACTCTCATCCTGAACAATGCCTTGACTTACCCTCACCTTAAGTAATTCACAATTATATGAAAAGAGGTAAAAAATCTGTGAGTACATATCTGGAATTGAATATGCTCATGATTTCACAACTTTGCAAGTGGTTGATGAGTTTCCAAAAGTAAGGAACAGGGTAAACACTTCACAAACATGGAGATCTGCTGGACTAAAGACTTCTTGAGAAACTGCCCCTGAGGTTGTGCACTTGAAATATATGTTTTTGTCAGGAGCTTTACCTACCTTTGTTGTGAGACCATCAAAGCTGGGTCTGCATCTATGTGACCTAGAGGACATGGTTTCTTATTTTCCAATGAACATGAGGCACCAGTGCTGAAGTCTCTCTTTGTAGGTAAACTGTGGCCACTTCGGGCAATGTGACTCCCCGTGTGGACTTTGAAGCCATTTAGTCATCCTCCACTTTTCGTCGTGTTTCTTGCTGCTACACTGGGAGTTTGGTATTTGCTTCATGACATACAAGGAGTTCAACTGGCACACAGTGCTTGAGGGAGTCTTGTAACGTGTGGTGGGTCAGGCTCTGCAGGAAAATGCACCAACTAGGCTTCTATCCCACATTGCTTATCGCCTTGACCATAGAAACCTGATTATGAACATTGCCCTGAAACCCCTGCATATAACAAGATGTCTTTTCATATAATGGTCTCCTGGCTGCACCAAGTCAGTCACAAGCCATTTGGAAGCCAATGGCAGATCCACATGGCCACAACACAGATGTATTACCACACATCTGCCCACCACTGCTCTAGGCCCACTACTCAGCAGCCTCCAACTTACTGGCATCTCTGTACTACACAATTTTCATGAAACCCAGTCAATCAAGGCACTGTCTGTTATACTTATGATCAGCAACAGGACATCCAATGGTTCTCCAGTGCCACCTGGTCATTGGGAATTTCAAAAATTTCATGGTGTTTATCTATGCATTTTTCAAGAATGAAGTTGGAGGCACTTTGGTGTTTCCATTCATCTAGGAACCATTACATGGGGAGGAAGCTAATTTCAATGAAAGCTCTGAGGAACTCTCATAGGCAAGGCTTCCCAAACAGTGGCCAAAAGGTCACATGAAGCCAGGCCCATTGAGGTCTACAACGTGAGGTCCATGTGTCTTTTGACTCTAACTATGGCTGCCAAGTTTTTCAGAATAAAATCATGTGATATCTTTGCTGAGATTTTCAGTTCTCTGTGGAAAGCCATCCTGGGACTAGATCTCAGGTTTCAAGGGCAACTCTCATGTGTGGCCTCCTACAATCCCAACACAATTCATGGCAATACTTCTCTGTCGTCAGTTCCCAAACTCAGTCTCTAAGGGAAATCACACCAGAGTTCAAGCCCATGTAGACCCAGTCATCTCTTCCAACCGCCACACAAATGACCACAATTAAAACCAAAACATTTCCACATGGCCCTCATCTTCATCCATATAGACACTCATCATAAACTCTGGCTGGAGGTTTCCATGAGGGGCGCAGCCCAAGACAGTGTCCAAAATATGCACCCTTGCCCCTCATTTGTCTAAATTTAGGGTGGCCTGAAAACCCATCCTGTGAACAAGGAGTGATAATATAGGCCTGCTGTTAATACTGCTCTGCTTCTCCAATTTGAGGCCTACTGAATGTCAGGTATAGATTGCTTATGTGATTTGGCATCATGAGAGAACCCAAGCACTTCTGCAGGACTTTGAAGAACTCATTTGACACAAAGGAATCCTATTCTCACTTGATGGAGTTCAGGACCTAAAACAGGAAGACAAGAGACTTCATCCACAATGACTGATCATTTTGCCATTTTGGTTTTGGATGCACACATGGGATCTTCTTTAGATTTATCAGGAGCTGAGAATCTTAGCCACCCCCTCAATCAGGGCCTAGTGTCTGATTAAGACACATCCCTTTCCAAAGCAATTAAGCAAAGAGCCACACGTGATACCCATTCATTTAAATTTGAAAACTGTTTCTTCAGGCTTCTAAAAGGGGTGGCCTGAGGCAAAGACCTTCCTGACATTCAAGGCAACAGAACCATAGGTAAGCAAATGGACCAAAGCAGGGTTTCTCCACTGAGACTCTACTGCTCACACTAATATCTGAGTTTTCAGAGATGTTCCCATTCCCTTCAGCTATCAAGAACATGGACATGTCACAGAGCTTGGAGGTGGTACATATCTTGGACAATAAATCATGAGCTTATTCTGGAGAGTGGCCAGAATTCAGGAAGAAAACAGGAACTTAGGAAGTTAGTAGTTGTTTCCTATCCATAAGGCAAACCACAGTCCATTTATCAATTGTGAACGATGAATGCTGGGAAGCTTTCTACTAGACAGGACACCTCCATTGATGCATTCTCTTTTCTAATGTCTAAAACCACGGACACAGTGGATACACAGACATAGAAACACTTGCCTTGTCAAAAGAGAATCTAGAAACAGTCGACTCCAAACCAAACCAACCACCTTTTCTACCTATTCTCAGAACATGAGACAAAACCATAAACTCACACCCACACACATAAAGGCACCTCCTTCCCAAAAGTGGGTGTGTGACTATCCAGAGTGTCCTCTGACTGGTGGGCCATACTATGTTCCTCTCGAAATGGCCTTTCCACTTTCAGATCATGTCTCCTTGGCCAACTCTGTGATGCTGTGAGGAGCCTGCAGTTAGCCACTACCTGCTATCTCAGAAAAGGCCCCTCTTCAGAGCTCAACTGGCATTTGGCCATCCTCACATCAGTAGGTACCAAGAAAGTCTTACTTGTACTTGGTAAATCCAAACAAGTGAGCCCACTGGGATTGGGACTGGGACTGGCTCTCGGTGCCTGGCTTCTTGCATCACAATTTCAGAGAGTTCCATCACCATGGAAGTTAGCTAGGTCACTTCCTTCAGGAACTGAATGAGGTCCCTCTCTTGGCAACAACTTTGTCCTAACAGTTTCTTCCAAGGGTCCCTTTAGATGGAGGCTGCTCCTACTTTGTGTGACAATTTGACTAGTTAAAATGGTATATCAAAATAGGCACCTGGGAACAGCTCTCCACGCAGGCCTGGTTAGGTCCATCTTCTCTACATTAAGAAGAGAAAGGCTGATACATACACATCCCTTCATCCTGTTCAGGTTGTTTGCCATGGAAGATGGCTTTTGCTCTCTCAGATCCTTCATAGCTGCCTACATCTTCTCCAGGGATCATTTCTGCATCGAACTTTGAGGTTCTCAGCAGTTGGAAGATACCCTACATTACTGTATTGTAAGATGAACTCTGTCCCTGCTCTTTTGTAATTTTAGATTGAGGGAACAGTGTATGGTTAGGGTTAATTACAGGTTCGATTTGGGTTAGGAATCATTCTGTGGGATGAATAATGGTCTTGGGAACCTGCAATATTTATAGGAATATAGAGATGAAATATAAGTATGAAAACAGAAATCTAGGTAAGATTTGAAGCTCAGAAGTGCATTGGGCAACTGATTGTGATATGTAGCTTTGAATTACGTTCTGCATACATGTTTCAGAAAAATCGATATACAATAGCATAGGACCTTGTACCTTGGATGATTGAATGTAGTAGAGAACATCCACTCAAAAAGGGATAGTTGATAGGATCAGGAAGATAGTCAGTATATTTCGGAAGAAGAGTGAGTATAGGATTTGGACCAAAGTTCATAAGCAATAGGGTTTCGGTTAGAGAGTGAATGTCAATGTCAGCACATGTGAAGGGTCAGTCACAATGTTGAACTGGAGAAAATATGTAGGAAAGTAGATATCAATAGAGACATTAGGAAATCAGGAAAAGTACAAAGTGAGTGAAAAAATTAGACATTTTCAATGGTATTGAGGTTGAATATATAATCTTAGGAAGAAACAAATATGTAGTCACCAATAGGATTGACATTTGAGAGCATTAGGCAACCTGGTCATGGATGTTTTTAGTAATCCATGTTCAGTTTCCATTTAGGCTTTGGTACAGTCATACGTGTGAATTTTGCATTTTGTGTCCAGAATATTACTGTGATACCATGCATATGTAGATCAGGTGATATGAGTATTTCTTCCACCATTTCTGGGAGCAATATTTTGAAGATGTATAAATTAGTATTGGGGATACAAAGAGGTGTAACCTGTGTCTATTAATATAGAGATAATGCATGAATAGACCATACTGTGAATAAATAATATAACTGGTTCCACTTTACAAAATGTATTGAATTGATATCAGAAAATATATAAGAAATCTTTTATTGATATAAAATCATTCATTCCAACCAGTTATACATCTAATAGTGATATTATAGTTATGGTTTATCATAAAGTGTGTGTCCGTTTTGCTTTAAAAGTGATAAAGAAAATCGAAAATAATGTGTTTGGAAAGAAATCTCATGAAAAGATCAGTCAAGAAACATGGAGGAAAACATGTGTTCTGAAGCAGGAAGTGATTGAAATTGAAACAAATGCCTATAAATTTGCTAAATTGTGGAGGAAATATATATCCTATCATGTGCATAAACTGAAGAAATTGTAATGTCCCAGTGTTGAATAAAAATGAACGTCAATATACACATCATGTCCCATAGGAATCTACATGCATTGATGATAAACTGTGTCAGTTACTGTAGAAATGTTACGAATTGTATGCACCATTCACTGAAGTTAGTTTTCAGCACTAGGAATCAAATATGTATTTCAGGTGGATGAAATTTTCTGAGAATAATCTTGTGAAACGTTGATTATAAATCCACGTTCATGAACATGAATGAAATTAGGAAGTGTATATAAGACACATATATTTCATATTTTGAAAAATATGGAGAGAGTGTGTGTATATATATATACACACACACACACAGAGAGAGAGAGACATTAAAAATAGCAATATATGCCAATCAAAATTCACCATGAAATATATATCATCCACAGATCCAAAAATATTCATTTTACTGAACAAAGATTTGTGTATAATTTTGTTCTCTAGGAAGCTCACCCATAGGTTGAATTTTCAGTTCCAACGGCGTTTATGAGGAGTGATCTCTTCTCTCAATTTGTATCTGCCAAGTCAGCCACCTCACAAGAATGTACGTGTAGTACCAGGTAGGATTCTCTATGTGCATATAAAAATATATGTGCTGAGTAGGCTACAGAGAAAGAGAGACAAGAATTCACATATTTGTTATCTTTAAAATCACATGGACAACTATTGCAACAAAAATTGTCTAGATTAATAACTCCTAACCTTTATAATGCAAAAGGCAAGTCCAACTATACACCAAGCCTCCTCTGAACTGTTTGTATTTCTATTATGTTTGGGTTATTTTTCTGCCTCATATTAGGATTAGTAGTCAGACACTAGTAGGGTATGGTTTAGTGTCAGGGATTCAGTATTTCAAATGGAAAATTGGAAAATGAATCCAATATGTATGCAAATATGTCCTACACAAAAGTCTTCCCACTCTCATCCAGAAAAATCCATTGACATTATCTTCACCCTATGTAAGATGCAATTCGAAGAGAAGAGTTAGAAAATCTGTGAATACATATCTGGAATGGAAAATGCTCAGGAGTTCACAACCTTGGAGGTGGTAGAGGAGTTTCCAAAAGTAAGTGACTGCGTAAACACTCCACAAACATGGAACTCTGCTGGCCAAAAGCCTTCTTGAGAAACTGCCTCTGAGTTTGGACACATGAAATATATCTTGTTGTCCGGAGCTTTAGCTTCATTTCTGGTGAGACCATCAAAGCTGGATCTGCATCTATGTGACCTGGAGGACATCGTTTCTTATTTTCCATTGAACATTAGGTACCGGTGTTGATTTCTCTCTTTGTTGGTAAACTGTGGCCACTGGAAGCTTAGTGTCTCGCTGAGTGGACTGTGAAGCCATTTGGTCATCCTGAACTTTTTGTGGTGTTTCTTGCTGCTGCACTGGGAGTTTGGTATTTGCTTCACGAAATACAAGGAGTTCAACTAGGATATAGTGCTAGAGGGAGTTCTGTGACGTGTGTTGGGTCAGGGTCTGCAGGAGAATTCACCAACCAGGGTTCTGTCCCACATAGCTTGCCCCCTTGACCATCGCAACCTGATTCTGAACATTGCTCAGAAACCTCTCCATATAACAAGATGCCTTTTCATATAATAGTCTGCTGGCTGTACCAAGTCAGTCACAAGCTATTTGGAAGCCAATGGCTGATCCACATGGCCACACCACAGTTGTATTATCACACACCTGCCCACCACTGCTCTAGGCCCACTACTCAGCAGGCTCCAACTTACTGGCATCTCTGTTCCACACCATTTTCATGAAACCCAGCCAATCAAGGCACTGTCTGTAACACTAATGATCAGCAAGAGAACAACCAATGGTTCTCCAGTGCCACTTGGTCATTGGGAATTTCAAAAACATCATTGTATTTATCTATCCATTTTTCGAGAATG
The DNA here is from genome assembly GCF_048772815.1 of Callospermophilus lateralis. Taxonomy (NCBI): domain Eukaryota; kingdom Metazoa; phylum Chordata; class Mammalia; order Rodentia; family Sciuridae; genus Callospermophilus; species Callospermophilus lateralis. The sequence goes on along the minus strand of NW_027514387.1, from coordinate 54,670 downwards.
AAGTTGGAGGCACTTTGGGGTTTCCATTCTTCCAGGAAACATTACATGGGGAGGATTCTCATTTCCATGAAAGCCCTGAAAAACTCTCACAGGCAAGGCTTCCCAAACAGTGGCCAAAAGGTCACATGAAGCCAGGCCCATTGAGGTCTACAACGGGAGGTCCATGTGTCTTTTGACTCTTAACTATGGCTGCCAAGTTTTTCAGAATAAAATCATGCCATATCCTTGCTGAGAATTTCAGTTCTCTGTGGAAAGCCACCCTTGGCCTAGATCTCAGGTTTCAAGGGCAACTCTTATGCGTGGCCTCCTAAAATCCCAACACAATTCATGGCAACACTTCTCTGAGGTCAGTTCCAGAACTCAGTCTCTAAGAGGAATCACACCAGAGTTCAAGCCCATGTGGACCCTGTTATCTCTTCCAACCGCCACACAAATGACCACAATTAAAACCAAAACATTCCCACATGTCCCTCATCTTCATCCATATAGACAGTCATTATCAACTCTGGCTGGAGGTTTCCATGAGGGGCGCAGCCAAGACAGTGTCCAAAATATGCACCCTTGCCACTCATTTGTCTAAATTCATGGTGGCCTGGACACCCTTCCTGTGAACCAGGAGTGATCAAAAAAGCCTGCCGTTAACGCTGCTCTGCTTCTCCAATTTGAGGCCTACTGACAGTCAGGTATAGATTCATTATGTGATTTGGCATCATGAGAGAACCCAAGTACTTCTGCAGGACTTTGAAGAACTCATTTGACCCCCAAAAAATCCCTATTCTCACTTGATGGAGGTCAGGAACCTATCGGAGGAAGGCAGGAGACTTCATCTACAATGACTGATCTTTTTGCCATTTTGGTTTTGGATGCACACATGGGATCTTCTTTACATCTATCAGGAGCTGAGAATCTTATCCACAGCCTCAAACAGAGCCTAGTGTCTGATTAAGACACATCCTTTTCCAAAGCAATTAAGCAAAGAGCCACAGGTGATGCACATTCATTTCCATTTGAAATCTGTTTCTTCAGTCTTCACAAAGGGGTGGCATGATGCAAAGACCTTCCTGACATTCAAGGCAACAGAACCAAAGGTAAGCAAATGGACCAAAGCAGGGTTTCTCCACTGAGACTTTACTGCTCACACTGATATCTGAGTTTTCTGAGATGTTCCCATTCCCTTCAGCTATCAAGAACATGGACATGTCACAGAGCTTGGAGGTGGTACATATCTTGGACAATACATCATGAGCTTATTCTGGAGAGTGGCCAGAATTCAGGAAGAAAACAGGAACTTAGGATGTTAGTAGGTGTTTCCTATCCATAAGGCATACCACGGTCCATTCATCAATTGTGCAGGATAAATGCTGGGAAGCTTTCTACTAGACAGGACACCTCCATTGATGCATTCTCTTTTCTAATGTCGACAACCACAGACACAGTGGATACACAGACATAGAAAGTCGCCTTGTCAAAAGACTTACTAGAAACAGTCGACTCCAAACAAAACCAACCACATTTCCTACCTATTCTCAGAACATGAGACAAAACCGCAAACTCACATCCACAAACAAAGGCAACTCGTTCACAAAAGTAGGTCTGTGACTATCCGGAGTGTCCTCTGACTGGTGGGCCATACTATGTTCTCCACAAAATGACCTCTCCTGTCTCAGATCTTGTCTCCTTGGCAAACTCTGTGATGCTGTGAGGAGCCAACGGCTAGCCACTACCTGCTATCTCAGGAAAGGCTTCTCTTCAGAGCTCTCCTGGCATTTGGCCATCCTCACATCAGTAGGTACCAAGAAGGTCTGACTCTGTACTTGGTAAATCCAAACAAGTGAGCGCACTGGGACTGGGACTGGGACTGGCTCTCGGTGCCTGGCTTCTTGCATCAAAATTTCAGAGTGTTCCATCACCAAGGAAGTTAGGTAGGTCACTTCCTTCAGGAACTGAATGAGGTCACTGCCTTGGCAACAACTTTGCCCTAACCATTGCTTCCAAGGGTCACATTGGATGGAGGCTGCCCTTACTTCCTTTGACAATTTGACTAGTTTCAATGGTATATCAAAATAGGCACCTGAGAACAGCTCTCCACGCAGGCCTGGTTAGGTCCATCTTCTCTACCTTACAAAGAGAGAGTCTGATGCATACACATTCCTTTTTCCTGTCTAGATTGTTTGCCTTTGAAGATGGCTTTTGCTCTCACAGGTCCTTCATAGCGCTGACATCTTATGCAGGGATTATTTCTGCATCGAACTTTCAGGTTCTCAGCAATTTGAAGATACCCTACATTACTGTATTGTAAGACGAACTCTGTCCCTGCTCTTTTGTAATGTTAGATTGAGGCAACCGTGTATGGTTATCGTAAATAGCAGGTTTGATTTGGATTAGGAATCATTCTGCAGAATGAATAATGATCTTGGGAACCTGCAATATTAATGGGAATATAGAGATGAAATATACGTATGAAAACAGAAATCTAGGTAAGATTTGAAGCTCAGAAGTGCATTGGGCAACTGATTGCGATACGTAGCTTTGAATTACGTTCTGCATACATGTTTCAGAAAAATCGATATACAATGGCATAGGACCATGCACCTTGGATGATTGAATGCAGTAGAGAACATCCACTCAAAAAGTGATAGTCGATAGGATCAGGAAGATAGTCAGTATGTTTTGGAAGAAGAGCTAGTATAGGATTTGGACCAAAGTTCATTAGCAATAGTGTTTCCGTTAGAGAGTGAATGTCAATGTCAGCACATGTGAAGGGTCAGTCACAATGTTGAACTGGAGAAAATATCTAGGAAAGTAGATATCAATAGAGACATTAGGAAATCAGTCAAAGAGTATCAAGTGAGTGAAAAAAATTAAACATTTTCAACAGTTTTGAGGTTGAATATATAATCTTATGAAGAAACAAATATGTAGTCACCAATAGGATTGACATTTGAGAGCATTAGGCAACCTGGTCATGGATGTTTTTAGTAATCCATGTTGAGTTTCCCTTTAGGCTTTGGTACAATCATACGTGTGACTTTTGCATTTTGTGTCCAGAATATTACTGTGATAACATGCATATGTAGATCAGGTGACATGAGTATTTCTTCCACCATTTCTGGGAGCAATATTTTAAAAATGTATAAATTAGTATTGGGGGTACAACGAGGTGTACCCTGTGTCTATGAATATAGAGATAATGCATGAATAGACCATAATGTGAATAAATAATATAACTGGTTACACTTTAAATAATGTATTGAATTGATATCAGAAAATGTATAAAAAATCTTTTATTGATATATAATCATTCATTCCAACCAGTTATACATCTTATGATGATATTACAGTGATGGTTTATCATGAAGTCTGTTTCAGTTTTGCTTCAAAACTGATAAAGGAAATCGAAAATAATGTGTTTGGAAAGAAGTCTCATGAAAAGACCAGTCAGGAAACACGGAGGAATGCATGTGTTCTGAAGCAGGAAGTGATTGAAAGTGAAACAAATGCCTATATATTTGCTAACCTGTGGAGGAAATATATATCCTATGATGTGCATAAACAGAAGAAATTGTAATGTGCCAGTGTTGAATTAAAATGAACATCAATATACACATCATGTCCATTGGAATCTACTTGCTTTGATGATAAACTGTGTCAGTTACTGTAGAAATATTTGGATTTGTAAGCACCATTCACTGAAGTTAGTTCTCAGGACGAGGAAACAAATATGTATTTCAGGTGGTTGAATGTTTCTGAGAATAATCTTGTGAAAAGTTGATTATATATCCACATACATGAATATGAATGAATTTAGAGAGTGTTTAATAAGACACATTTTTTTCATATTTTGAAAAAGCTAGAGAGTGTATATTTATATATATATATATATATATATATATATATATATATATATATATATATATATATATGTAAAACTCATGGAGAAATATTACAATTAAAATTTGACAAGATTTATAATACATACCCTTGATAAAGCCGAAGGCAAATCCAAGTATATACCATGCCTCCTATGAAAGGCCTGTATTTCTATTCTGTTACGTTTCTTTTTATCCATCATATTAGCATTAGTAGTCAGAGTCTATTAGGGTATGTGTTAGTGTCAGGGATCATTATTTCAAATGAAAATAGAAAAATGAATCTAATGTGTATGCAAATATGTGCTACACAAAAATCTTGCCACTCTCATCCAGAACAATTCCTTGACATTTACTTCGCTCCAAGTAAGACACAATTAGTGGAGAGGAGTTCGAAAACCTGTGATTACATATGTGGAACTGAAAATGTTCAGGAGTTCACAACATTGGAGGTGGTAGAGCAGTTTCCAAAAGTAAGGGAGAGGTTAAACACTCCACAAACTTGGAGCTCTTCTGGCCTAAAGACTCTTTGAGAAAATGCCTCTCAGGTTGGGCACATGAAATATATGAAGTTGTCAGGAGATTTAGCTTCCTTTGTTGTGACACCATCAAATGTGGGTCTGCATCTATGTGACCTGGAGGAAATGGTTCCTTATTTTCTAATGAACATGAGACAGCAGTTCTGAATTCTCTTTTTCTTGGTAAACTGTGGCCACTGGGAGTTAAGTTTCTCCCCGTGTGGTCTGTGAAGCCGTTTGGTCATCCTCCATTTTCGTGGTGTTTCTTACTGCTGCACTGGGAGTTTGGAATTGGCTTAATGAAATACAAGGAGTTCAACTGGCACACAATTCTGGAGGGAGCTCTGTCACGTGTGATTGGTCAGGGTCTTCAGGAGAATTTTCGAAACATGGATCTTTCCCACATAGCTTTCCCCCTTGACTATAGCAACCGAATTCTGAACATTGCCCTGAATCATCTCAATATAACAAGATGCCTTTACATATAAGGGTCTGCTGCCTGCACCATGTCAGTCACAAGTATTTTGGAAGCCAATGGCCGATCCACGTGGTCCCACAACAGATATTTATTCACAACCATATAGTCCACTGCTCTAGCCCCAATACTCAGCAGGCTCCAACTTATGACATCTCGGTTCTATACCATTTTCATGACAACCAGTCAATCAAGGAACTGTCTGGTATACTCATGATCAGCAACAGGACATCCAAAGTTTCTCCAGTGCCACCTGGTCATGGGAATATTAAAAATTTCATGGTATTTATGTAGCCATTTTTCAAGGATGATGTTGGAGGCACTGTGGGTTTCAATTCATTCAGGAACCATTAAATGGTGAGTAAGCTCATTTCAATGAAAGCTCTGGAGAACTCTCACAGACAAGGCTTCCCAAAGAGTGGCCAGAAGGTCACATGAAGCCAGGCTCATTGAGGTCTACAATGTGAGGTACATGTGTGTTTTGAGTGTCAACTATGACTTCCAATTCTTTCAGTAAAAAAATCATGTGTTATCCTGGCTGAGATTCCCAGTGCTCAGTGGAAAGCCACCCTGGGCCTAGATCTCAGTTTCCAAGGGCTAATCTCATGTGTGGCCTCCTATAATCCCAACACAATTCATGGCAATACTTCTCTCAGGTGAGTTACAGAACTCAGGCTCTAAGGAGTATCAGAGCAGAGTTCAAGCCCTGGTGGACCAAGTCATCTCTTACAACCGCCACACAAATGACCACAATTAAAACCAAAACACTCCTACATGGCCCTCATCTTCTTCCATAAAGACACTCATCATAACATATGGCTGGAGGTTTCCATGAGGGGCACAGCCCAAGACAGTGTCCAAAATAAGCTCCCTTGCCCCTCATTTGCCTAAAGTCAGGGTGGCTTGGACACCCTTCTTCTGAACCAGGAGTGATCTGTAAGGGTAAAAGAAATTGAAATTAAAGTGTTAAAGTTAAAGTGTAAAAGACTGGGTGTTGTAAAGTTTCTAATCTTCAAGGCCTGGTTTAAAATGTAAAGGACCAGGTATTTTTAAGTTTCCATGCTACACGCAAAACCTGAAATTCCTGTAAATTGTAGGACAATTTCTGGACTGCCCAGTAAATATTTCCCCTCACCGCCTGGTTGTTTAATAACCTAGGACCCTGTGTGGCCTACCACATATGCATCGCAGGGCCTAAATCAATCAATTTCAATGTGTACCCCGCTTTAGAATTGACCTATCACTCCCGCCTGACGTGTTCAAGCCAATGAATGAACTAATCATGTTTAGGATTTGTTGTTTCATTTTCCCACAGTGTATGATGATTTGCTAAAGGAGACTGTGATATATGTAAAGTCTCACACTCCCCAAATTGTGTACTTAAGCACTGCTCAACCCCTGCTCGGGGATCTGGGCTGCTCTCCCTTCTTGAGTGAGCACAGAGCACCAGCATGCTGGATTGGATCCTCAATAAATGTCTTTTGCTGTTGCATGAGCCTTGGTCTCATACATGAACATGAATGAAATTAAGGAGTGTATAATAAGACACATATATTTCATATTTTGAATAATCTATAGAGTGTAGATTTTTCACAAAACACATACAGAGATATTAAAAAGTAGCAATATATATGCCAATCAAAATTCATCATGAAATACATATCATAAACAGATCCAAAAATCTTTATTTTACTGAACATGGATTTATGTGTAATGTTGTTCAACTAGGAAGCTCACGCAAATGTTGAATTTTCAGTTCCTACAGCGTTTAGGAGGAGTGATCTCTTCTCAAAATTTGTATCTGCCTAGTCAGCCACCTCACAATAATGTACGTGTGGTACCAGGTAGGATTCTATTTGTGCATATAAAAATACATGTGCTGAATAGGCAACAGAGAAAGGGAGACAGGAATTCACATATCTGGTACCTTTCAAAACACATGGAGAACTATTTCAATTAAAAATTAACCAGATTTTTAACAACTACCCTTTATCATGCAAAAGGCAAGTCCAACTATACACTATGCCTCCTCTGAATTGGTTGTATTTCTATTCTGTTTGGGTTATTTTTCTCCATCATATTAGCATTAGTAGTCAGAGTCTAGTAGGGTATGCTTTAGTGTCATGGATTCAGTAATTCAAATGAAAATAAAGGAAAATGAATCCATTGTTTACGCAAATATGCACTACAAAAAATCTTTCCACTCTCATTCAGAGCAATGCCTTGACATTACCTTCACCCCAAGTAAGACACAATTAGAGGACAAGAGTTAGAAAATCTTTGAATACATATCTGGAATGGAAAATGCTCAGGAGTTCACAAGCTTGGACATTTTAGAGGAGTTTTCAAAATTAAGGGACAGGATAAACAGTCCACAATCATGGAACTCTGCTGGCCTAAAGACTTCTTGAGAAACTGCCTCTGAGGTTGGGCACTTGAAATATATTTTCTTTTCAGGAGCTTTAGCTTCCTTTGTAGTGATACCATCAAAGATGGGTCTTCATTTATCTGACCTGGAGGACATGGTTTCTTATTTTCCAAAGAACATGAGGCAGTAGTGCTCATTCCTACCTTTGAAGGTATACTGTGGCCACGGAGGGCTAAGTGTCTCCCCGTCTTGACTGTGAAGCCAATTGGTCATCCTACAATTTTCGTGGTGTTTCTTGCTGCTGCACTGGGCTTTTGGTATTTCCTTCATGAAATACAAGGAGTTCAACTGGGACACAGTGCTGGAGCGAGTTCTGTCACGTGTGGAGGGTCAGGGTCTACAGGAGAATTCACCAACCAGGCTTCTATCCCACATAACTTGCAACATTGTCCATAGCAAACTGATTCTAAACATTGTCCTGAAACCTTTCCTTATAACAAGATGCCTTTACATATAAGGGTCTGCTAGCTGCACCATGTAAGCCACAAGCCATTTAGAAGTTAATGGCAGACTCACATGGCCCCACCACAGATATTTTATTATACACCTGCACACCACAGCTCTGGGCCCTCTTCTCAGCACTCTCCAACTTACTTACATCTCTGTTCTACACAATTTTCGTGAAACCCAGTCAGTCAAGGCACTGTCTGGTGCACTCATGATCAGCAACAATACATCCAAAGGTTCTCCAGTGCCACCTGGTCAGGGGAATTTCAAGGTATTTATGGAGCAATTTTTCAAGGATGAAGTTGGAGGCACTGTGGGTTTCAATTCATTCAGGAACCATTAAATGTTGAGGAACCTCATTTCAATGAAAGCTCTAGAGAACTCTCACAGGTAAGACTTCCCAAAGAGTGGCCAAAATATACATATATTTCATATTTTGAAAAATCTTGACAGTGTATATCTATATCTATATCTATATCTACACACACACACACACACACAAACACACACAGACATTAAAAATTAGCAATATATATGCCAATCGAAATTCATCATGAAATATATATCATCCACGTATTCAAAAATATTCATTTTACTGAACATGGATTAATGTATAATGTTGTTCAACTAGAAAGCTCACCCATAGGTTGAATTTTCAGTTCCAAGAGCGTTTAGGAGGACTGAACTTTTCTCACAATTTGTATCTGCCAAGTCAGCCACCTCAGAAGAATATATGTGTGATACAAGGTACAATTCTATAAGTGCATATAAAAATATATGTGCTGAATAGGATACAGAGAAATGGGGGAGACAGGAATTCACATATTTGATAAGTTTAAAAATACATGGACAACTCTTTCAACAAAAAAATTGACTAGATTTATAACTCCTACCCTATATAATGGAAAAGGCAATTCCAACGGTACACCATGGCTCCTCTGATGTGTTTGTATTTCTATTCTGTTTGGGTTACTTTTCTCCATCAAGTTAGGATTAGTTGTCAGAGTCTTGTAGGGTATGGGTTAGTGTCAGGGATTCAGAATTTCGAAAGGAAAATTGGAAAATGAATCCAATGTGTATGCAAATATGTGCTACACAAAAATCTTCCGACTCTCATCCAGAACAATGCCTTGACCTTAACTTCGTCCCAAGTAACACATGTAGAGAAGATGAGTAAGAAAATCTGTGAGTACATATCTGGAATTGAATATGCTCAGGAGTTCACAACCTTGCAGGTAGAAGGGGAGTTTCCAAAAGTAAAGGACAATGTAAACACTCCACAAACATGGAGCTCTGCTATCCTAATGACTTCTGGAAAAACTGCCTCAGATGTTGGGCTCTTGAAATATATGTTGTTGTCAGGAGCTTTAGCTTCGTTTGTAGTGAGACCATAAAAGCTGGGTCTGCATCTATGTGACCTGGAGTAGATGCTTTCTTATTTACCAATGAAAATGAGGCAGCATTGATGAATTCTCTCTTTCTGGGTCAACTGTGGACACTTGGGGCTCAGTGTCTCCTCATGTGGACTCTGAAGCCATTTGATCATCCTCCAATTTTTGTGATGTTTTTTGCTGCTGCACTGGGAGTTCAGTATTTGCTTCACGAAATACAAGGAATTTTCCTGGGACACAGTGCTGGAGGGAGTTCTGTCACGTTTGGTGGAACAGGGTCTGCAGGAGAATGAACAAACCAGGCTTCTTTCCAACATAGCTTGCCACCTTGACCATAGCAACCTGATTCTGAACATTGCCCTGAAACTTATCCATATAACAAGAATCATTTACATATAATGGTCTGCTGGATACACCATGTCAGTCACAAGGCATTTGGAAGCCATTGGCAAATCCAGATAGAAGCACCACAGATGTTTTATCTCAGACATGCCCACCTTTGCTCTAGGTCCACTATTCAGCAGGCTCCAACTTACTGGCATCTCTGTTCTACACCATTTTCGTGAAACCCAGCCAATCAAGGCACTGTCTGGTACACTCATGATCACCAACAGGATATACAATGGTTCTCCACTGCCTCCTAGATATGGGAATTTCAAAAATTTAATGGTATTTATCGAGCCCATCTTTCAAGGTTGAAGTTGGAGTCACTGAGTGTTTCATTTAATTCAGTAATCATTAAATGGTGAAGAAGCTCATTTCAATGAAATCTCTGGAGAACTCTAACTGCTAAGGCTTCTAAAAAAGTGGCCAAAATGCCACATGAAGCCAGGCCCATTGAAGTCTACAATGTTAAGTGCATTTGTGTTTTGACTCTCAACTATGGCTGCCAAGTGTTTCAGAATAAAATTATGTGATACCCTGGCTGAGATTCCCAGTGCTCTGTGGAAAGCCACCCTGGGAATAGATCTCTGTTTCCAATGGCGACTCCCATGTGTGGCCTCCTAATATCCCAACACAATTCATGGCAATACTTCTCTGAGGTCAGTTCCAGGACTCAGTCTCTATGGGGTATCACACCAGAGTTCAAGCCCAGGTGGACCCAGTCATCGCTTCCAACTGCCACACAAATAACCACAGTTAAAATCAAAACACTCCCATATGGCCCTCATCTTCTTCCATATAGACACTCCTCATAATCTCTGGCTGGATGTTTCCATGAGGGGCGCAGCCCAACACAGTGTCCAAATAAGCTCGCTTGCCCATCATTTTCCTAAAGTCAGGGTGGATTGTACACCCTTCCTGTGAACCAGGAGGGATCAAATGTGCCTTCCAGTAATACTGCTCTGCTTCTCCAATTTGAGGCCTACTGACTGTCGGTATAGATTTTTTATGTGATGTGGAGTCATGAGAAAACACAAGCATGTATGCAATTGCCTTTGCAGGGCTTTGAAGAACTCATTTGATTCAAAGGATCCCTATTCTCACTTGATGGTGGTAAGGAACCTAACAGAGGAAGGCGAGAGACTTCATCAACAATGACTGATCTTTTTCCCATTTTGGTTTTGGATGCACACATGGGATCATTCTTTAGATCCATCAGGTGCTGAGAACCTAAGCCACAGCCTAACACAGGGCCAAGAGACTGATTCAGACACATCCATTTCCAAAGCAATTAACAAAGAGCCACAGGTGATGCCCATTTAATTCCATTTAAAAACTGTTTTCTTCAGGCTTCACAAACTGTGTCCTGAGGCCAAGACCTTCCTCACATTCAGGGGAAGAGCAGAATTGGTTAGCAAAAGGCCCAAAGCAGAGTTTCTCCACTGAGGCTTTCCTGGTAACACAGATATCTGAGTTTTTTGAGATGCTAGCCATTCCCTTTAGCTATCCACTACATGGCCTTGTCACAGAGCTTGGAGGTGGTACATATCTTGGACACAAAACCATGAGCCTATTCTGGAGAGTGGCCAGATTTAGGAAGAAAACATGAACTTAGGAAATTAGTAGGTGTTTTCCATCCATAAGGGAAGCCACAGTCCATTCATCAATTGGGCAGGATGAATGCTGGGAAGGATTCTACTAAACAGGACACATCCATTGATGAATTCTCTTTTCAAATGTCGACAACCACGGACACAGTGGGATACACAGACATAGAAACACTCACTTTGTGAAACGACTTACTAGGAACAGTCCACTCCAAACCAAACAAACCACCTTTTTTACCTATTCTTAGAACATGAGACAAAACCACAAACTCACACTCACACCCACAAAGGCACCTCCTTCCCCCAAAGAGGTCTGTGACAATCCGGAGTGTCCTCTGACTTGTGGGCCTTATTATGTTCCCTGAAATGTCCTGTCCTGTCTCAGATCTGGTCTCCTTGGCCAAATCTGCGAAGTGGTCAGGAGCCAGCTGTGAGCAACTACCTGCTTTCTCAGGAAAGGCCCCTCTTCTGAGCTCTCCTGAAATTTGGCCATTCTCACATCAGTAGGTACAAAGAAAGACTGACTCTGTTCTTTGTAAATCCAAATAAGTGAGCCCACTGGGAATGGTACTGGGACTGCCTCTGGTTGCCTGGCTTCCTGGATCCCAAGTTCAGAGAGTTCTATCACCAAGGAAGTGAGGAAGGTCACCTCCTTTGTGAACTGAATGAGGTCACTGCTTTGGAAACCACTTTGTCCTAAAATTTGCTTCCAAGGTTCCCATGAGATGGAGGCTGCCCCTATTTCCTGTGATACTTTCACAACTGAGAATTGTATATCAACCATAGGCAGCCAGGAACAGCTGTCCACACTGGCCTGGTTTGGTCCATCTTCTCTACATTAAGAAGAGTGAGGCTGATTCTGACACATCCCTTCATCCTGACCAGGTTGTTTGCCATGGAAGATGACTTTTGCTCTCTCAGGTCCTTCATATCTGCCTAAATCTTCTCCAGGGATCATTTCTGCATGGAACTTTGAGGTTCTCAGAGGTGGAAGATCCCCTACATTCCTGTATTGGAAGACCAATTCTGTCCCTCCTCTTCTGTAAAGTTAGATTGAGGGAACATTGTATGGTTAAGGTTAATAACAGGTTCCATTTTGGTTAGGAATCATTCTCTGGGATGAATAATGGTATTGGGATTTTGCGATATTTTCAAGAATATATAGGTGAAATATAAGTATGAAAAAAGAAATCTAGGTAATTTTTGAAGGACAGAAGGGAATTGGCCCCATGATTGGGATTCTTAGCTTTCAATTATGTTCTGCACAGGTGTCTCAGATAAATTGATATACAGTGGCATAGGATCTTGTCTTTTGGATGATTGAATGTCGAAGAGAACATCTGGTCCAAAAGGGATAGTTGGTGGATTAGGAAGATATTCGGTAGGTTTAGAATGAAGAGTGTGTATAGAATTTGGACCAAAAGATCTTTAGCAATAGGGTTTTGGGTAGAGACTGAAAGTAAATGTCAGCACATGTGAAGAGTCAGTCACAGTGATAAACTGGGGAAAAAATACAGGAAATCAGATATCAATAGAGACATTAGGAAATCAGGACAAGTATAAAGTGAGTGATAGGATTAGAAATTTTCAACAGGGTTGAAGTTGAATATGTAATTTCAGGAAGAAACAAATATGTAGTCACCAATAGGATTCACTTTGAGAGCATTAGGCAACCTGGATATGGATTTTTTTTTTTTAATCCATGCTCACTTTCCATTTAGGATTTGGTACAATCATAAGTGTGACCTTGCTTTTTGTTTCCACAATATTACTGTGATTAATGTTTATAGATCAGATGACATGAGTATTTCTTCCACCATTTCTGGGAGCAATATTTTGAAGACATATAATTTAGTATTGTGGGTACAAATAGGTATAGGCTGTGTTATACGAATATAGAGATAATGCATGAATAGACCAGATGTGAATAAATAATATAACTGGTTCCAAATTTAAATAATGGATTGAATTGATATCTGGATATATACTGGAAAACTTATATTGATATTCATACAATCATTCGTACCAGTTATACATCTAATGGTAATATTAGTGTTATGGTTTATCATGAAGTGTCTGTGAGTTTTGCTTCTAAAATGATTATGGAAATCAAAAATAATGTGCTTGGAAAGAAGTCTCATTAAAACAACAGTCACGAAACCTGGGGGAATACATATGTTCTGAAGCAGGAAGTAATTGAAAGTGAAAAAAAATCCTATGAATTTGTGAATTTGTGAATGAAAAATGTATTCTATTATGTGCAAAAACTGAAGAAATATTAATGTACCAGTTTTGAATAAAAATGAACGTCAAAGTACATATCATGTCCCATAGGAATCTACTTGCATTGATGTTAAACTGAGTCATTTACTGTAGCAATATTAGGATTTGTATGCACCATTCACTGAAGTTAGCTTTCAGTACTAGGAAACAAATATATATTTCAGGTGGATTAATATTCCAGAGAATATTCTTATGAAAAGTTTAATAAAAATCCACATTCATTAACATCAATGAATTTAGGGAGTATATAATAAGACACATACATTTCATATTTTGAAAAATCTGGAGAGTTTATACATATATATATGCACACACACACACACACACACATATACATTAAAATGTAGCAATATAAATGCCAATCGAAATACATCATGAAATATATATCATCCACAAATCCAAAAATCTTCACTTTTCTGAACATCAATTTAAGTATAATGTTGTTCAACTAGGAAGCTCACCCATAGTTTGTTTTGTAAGTTCCAACAGCATTTAGGAGGAGTGATCTCTTCTCACAATTTGTATTTGCCAAGTCAGCAACCTCACAAGTATCTACGTGTGATACCAGGTAGGATTCTATATGTGCATATAAAAATACATGTGCTGAATAGGGTACAGAGAAATGGAGACAGGAATTCTCATATTTGTTAACTTTAAAAACACATGGAGAAGGGAGGGGCAGAGCCGCCAACCGCGCCTGTAAGATAGGCGGACCTGCGAGCCACCGGTAGAACAGGCCTAGCGGCCCGCAATCGTACAAAACACATCGCCCTGGTTGGGGGTTGGGCAGAGCCGCTGCACGCCTGCAAGGAACGCGGACATGCGACCCACAGGGAGTACAGGCCCAGCAACCCGCGGAGGGGCAGAGACACCCCTTGCAACTTCTAGATAGGTGAACCTGTGACCCACCGGCAGAAGAGGCCCAGCTGCCTTCAGAGGGGCAGAGCTGGCCCCCGTGCCTGCGAAGTAGGCAGACCTGCGAACACCGACAGACCAGGCGCTAGGCCCCGCCACGGTGCTAGACACATAACCAGGTTTGGGGAGGGGCCGAGCCACTGCCCGTGCCTGGAAAGCAGGTGGACCTCTCACCCTCTGGCAGAACAGACCCAGCAACCTACCAGCCTGGTAGATATATCGCCCCGGTTTAGGGAGGGGCAGAGCTGCCACTCGGGCCTGCAATGTAGACAGCCCTGCAATCCACAGACAGAAGAGTCCCAGCGGCACGCGGAGGGGCAGAGCCAACACCTGCGCCTGCAAGATAGGTGGACCTGTGACCCACTGGCTGAACAGGAGAAGCGCCTGAAGAGGGGTAGAGCAACTGCCTGCTCCTGCAAGGTAGGCGGACAGGCTACCGACCGGCAGAACAGGTCCAGAGGGCTGCTGGTGTGGTAGGCACATTGCCCCAATTGGAGGAGGGACAGAGCCACCGCCCACACCTGTGAGGGAGACTTTTCATGAATACAATAGCAATATAAACATTTAGGGGTAAAATTCAATAACACAAAAGTTCCACCAAACAGAAAAAAACGCGAACAGTAGGAAAAGACAAGGAAAGAAAGGACCACAAGCAATGCAGGTCAACTCAACATTAGAAGAGGTAATATCTGCAGCAGATGGAATGTCAGATAAAGAATTTAGGATATACTTGCTTCCGATGATCTGAGTCAACAGGGAGACATTAGACAGCAAAATCAGACAATGAAAGATCACTTCAACAATAAATTACATAAACAAATCCAAGAAGCAAAAGATCAACTATATAGGGAGATAGAGGTTATAAAAAAAAACAAACATAAATCATAGAAATGCAGGAAGCAATAAACCAACTTAAAAACTCAATTGAGAATACTACCAGCAGAGTAGATCAAGTAGAAGATAGAACATCAGACAATGAAGACAAAGTATTTCAACTTGAAAAGAACATAGACAGCTCAGCAAGACTGTTAAGAAACCATGAGCAGAAAATCCAAGAAATATGGGATAACATGAAGAGACCAAACTTAAGAGTAATTGGGATACAGGAAGGTATACAGGTGCAAAACAAAGGAATGAGCAATCTATTCAATGAAATAATATGAGAAACCTTCCCAGACATGAAGAATGAGACAGAATCCCAAATCATAGAAGCCTACAGGATGCCGAATGTGCAAAATCATAAGAGATAAAGACCTAGACATATTACAATGAAGATGCCAAACATACAGAATAAAGAGAGAATTTTAAAAGCTACAAGAGAAAGGAAGCAGATTACATTTAGGGGTAAACCAATCAGGATAACAGCTGATCTTTCAACACAGACTCTGAAAGCTAGAAGATCCTGGAATAACATTTTTCAAACACTGAAAGAAATTGGGTTCCAACCAAGAATTGTGTATCCAGCGAATTTAAGCTTCAGGATGGAAGATAAAATTAAAACCTTCCATGATAAACAAATGTTAAAAGAATTTGCAGCTAGAAAACCCTTTCTTCAAAAGATCCTTGGCAAAACATTATAGGAAGACGAAATGGAAAATAACAATGAAAACCAAAAGTGGGAGGTAGTACAGTAAAGGGGGGAAAATAATCAAAGAGGAAAAAAAAACATGGTTAGTAACATAAATAAACAAATATGGCTGGAATAACAACCCATATCTCAATAGTAACCCTAAATGTTAATGGCTTAAACTCACCAATTAAGAGACACAGGCTAGTAGAATGGATCACGAAAGAAGACCCAACAATTTTCTGCCTGCAGGAGACGCATTTGATAGGAAAAGAGAAACATAGACTGAAGTTGAAAGGTTGGGAGAAATCATATCACTCATATGGACTTCGGAAACAAGCAGGAGTGTCCATACTCAGATCAAATAAAATAGATGTCAAGCCAAAGTTAAGCAAAAGGGATAAAGAGGGACACTACATACTGCTCAAGGGAACCATACACCAACAAGACATAACAATCATAAATATATATGCCCCAAACAATGGTTCAGCTATGTTCATCAAAAAAACTCTTCTCAAGTTCAAGAGTCTGATAGACCACAATACAATAATCATGGGAGACTTCAACACACCTCTCTCACTACTGGACAGATCTTCCAAACAAAAGTTGAATAAGGAAACTATTGAACTGAATAACACAATTAATAACATAGACTTAATAGACATATATAGAATATACCACCCAACATCAAGCAGTTACACTTTTTTCTCAGCAGCACATGGATACCTCTCAAAAATAGATTATATATTATGTCACATGGCAACTCTTAGACAATATAAAGGAGTATAGATAATACCAGGCATGTTATCTGATCATAATGGAATGAAACTGAAAAATAAACAATAAAATAAGGAAGGAAACTTCATGCATCACTTGGAGAATGAACAATACGTACTGAATGATCAATGGGTTATAGAAGACATCAAGGAGGAAAATAAAAAATTCTTAGAGATAAATGAAAAAGACAGACGGAACATATCAGAATCTATGGGACACATTGAAAGCAGTTCTAAGAGGAAAATTCATTGCTTGGAGTTCTTTCCTTAAAAAAAGAAAAAAAAAACAACAAATAAATGATCTCATAGTTCATTTCAAAATCCTAGAAAAAAAAGAGCAAAACAACAGCAAAAGAAGTAGAAGGCAAGAAATAATTAAAATCAGAGCTGAAATTAATAAAATCAAAACAAAAGAATCAATTGAAAAATTTGACAATACTAAAAGTTGAAAAATAAATAAAATTGACAGACTCTTAGCCATGTTAACAAAGAGAAGAAGAGAGAGAACTCAAATTACTATCATACTGGATGAAAATGGCAATATCACAACAGACACTTCTGAAATACAGAAGATAATCAGAAATTATTTTGAATCCTTATACACCAATAAATTAGAAGATAGTGAAGGCATTGATAAATTTCTTAAGTCATATGATCTGCCCAGATTGAGTCAGGAGGATATAGACAACCTAAGCAGACCAATATTAATTGAGGAAATAGAAGAAACCATCCAATGACTACCAACTAAGAAAAGAATGGGTATACAGCAGAGTTTTTCAAAACTTTTAAAGAGGAACTAATACCAGTACTTTTCAAGATATTTCAGGAAATAGAAAAAGAGAGAGAACTTCCAAATTCATTTTAGGAGGCCAATATCACCCTGATTCATAAAACAGACAAAGACACTTCAAAGAAACAAATCTACAGACCAATATCTCTAATGAACCTAGATGCAAAAATCCTCAATAAAATTCTGGCGAATCAGATACAAAAACATATTTAAAAAATTGTGCAACATGATCAAGTAAGATTCATCCCTGGGATACAAGGCTGGTTCAATATACGGAAATCAATAAATGTTATTCACCACATCAATACACTTAAAAATAAGAACCATATGATCACCCCAATAGATGCAGAAAAAGTATTCAACAAAGTACAGCATCCCTTTATGTTCAAAACTCTAGAAAAACTAGGGATAACAGGAACATACCTCAATATTGTAAAAGCAATCTATGCTAAGCCTCAGGCTAGTATCATTCTGAATTGTGAAAAACTTGAAAGCATTCCCTCTAAAATCTGGAACAAGACAGGGATGCCTTCTCTCACGACTTCTGTTCAACATAGTTCTCGAAACACTGGCCAGAGAAATTAGACAAATGAAAGAAATTAAAGGCATAAAATTAGGAAAAGAAGAACTTAAATTATCACTATTTGCAGATGACATGACTCTACACCAAGCAGACCCAAAAGGGTCTACAAAGAAACTATTAGAGTTAGTAAATGAATTCAGCAAAGTGGCATGATATAAAATCAACAATCATAAATCAAAGGCATTCCTGTATATCAGCAACAAATCCTCTGAAATGGAAATGAGGACTACCACTCCATTCAGAATATCCTCAAAATAAAAATAAAATACTTGGGAATCAACGTAACAAAAGATGTGAAAGACTTACACAATGAAAACTACAGAACAATAAAGAGAGAAATAGAAGAAGATCTTACAAGATGGAAAAATATACCCTGTTCATGGATAGGCAGAATTAACATCATCAAAATGGCGATATTACCAAAAGTTCTCTACAGGTTTAATGCAATGCCAATCAAAATCCCAAGGGCATTTCTTGTAGAAATAGATAAAACAATTATGAAATTCATATGGAAAAATACAAAACCCAGTATATCAAAGACAACTCTAAGCAGAAAGTGTGAATCAGGCGGTATAGCGATACAAGTCCTCAAATTATACTACAGAGCAATAGTAACAAAAATAGCATGGTACTGGTATCAAAACAGGTGGGTGGACCAATGGTACATAATAGAGGACACAGAAATCAATCCACAAAATTACAGCTATCTTATATTTGATAAAGGAGCTAATAGCATGAAATGAAGGAAGGATAGCATCTTTAAAAAATGGTGCTGGAAAAACTGGAATTCCATATGTAACAAATGAAACTGAATCCCTTTCTCTCTCCATGCACAAAAGTTAACTCAAAATGGGTCAAGGAGCTTGATATCAAATCAGAGACACGGCATCTGATTGAAGAAAACTTTGGCTATGATCTACATACTGTGGGGTCGGGCTCCAAATTCCTCAATAGGACACCCATAGCATAAGAGTTAATAACTAGAATCTACAAACTGGACTTACTCAAACTAAATAGATTTTTCTCAGAAAAAGAAACAATAAGAGAGGTAAAAAGGGAGCCTACACCCTGGGAACAAATCTTGACTCCTCACACTTCAGATATAGCCCTAATATCCAGAGTTATACAAAGAAATCAAAAAAAATTAACAATAAGAAAATGAATTACCCAATCAACAAATGGGCCAAGGACCTGAACAGACACTTCTCAGAGGAGGACATACAATCAATCAATAAGTACATCAAAAAATTCTCACCATCTCGAGCATTCACAGAAATGCAAAACAAACCCACCCTAAGATACCATTTCACTGCAGTAAGCTTAGCAGCCTTTATGAAGTCAAACGACAACAAGTTCTGGCGAGGATGTGGGGAAAAGGGTACACCTGTACATTGCTGGTGGGACTGCAAATTGGCGCAGCCAATTTGGAAAGCAGTATGGAGATTTCTTGGAAAGCTGGGAATGGAACCACCATTTGACCCAGCAATTCCCCTTCTCAGTCTAATCCCTATAGACCCAAAAAGAGCATGCTACAGGGACACTGATAAATCTATGTTCATAGCAGCACAATTCACAATAGGAAGACTGTGGAACCAACCTAGATGCCCTTCAATAGATGAATGGATTAAAAAAAATGTGGCATTTACACACAATGGAGTATTACTCTGCATTAAAAAATGACAAAATCATACAATTTGCAGAGAAATGGATGGCATTAGAATGTATTATGCTACGTGAAGATAGCCAATCACTAAAAAACAAATGCCAAATGTTTTCTTTGATATAAGGAGAGTAACTGAGAACAGAGTTGGAAGGAAGAGCATGAGAAGATGATTAACATTAAACAGGGGTGAGAGGTGGGAGGGAAAAGGAAAGAGAAGCAAAATTGCATGGAAATGGAAGGAAACCCTCATGGTTATACAAAATTAAATACAAGATGAAATGAGCGGAAAGGGGACGAAAACAAGGGGAAGAAATGAATTACAGCAGATGGGGTACATTGAGAGGATTGGAGGGGAGGGGATGGGAGATAGTAGAGGACAGGAAAGGCAGCAGAATACAACAGACACTAGTATAGCAATATGCAAAACAGTGGATGTGTAACTGATGGGATGCTGCAATCTGTATACGGGGAAAAATGGAAGTTCATAACCTACTTGAATCAAAGTGTGAAATATGACATGTCAAGAACTATGTAATGTTTTGAAGAACAAACAATAAATATCAAAGGAAAAAAACACATGGAGAACTATTTCAATTAAAAATTGACTAGGTTTATAACACCTACACTTTATCATGCAAAAGGCAAGTCCGACTATACACCATGCCTCTTCAGAACTGCTTGTTTTTCTATTTGGTTTGGGTCATTTTTCTCCATCATATTAGGATTAGTAGTCAGAGTTTTGTAGGGTACGTGTTAGTGTCAGGGATTCAGTTTTTGGAATGGAAAATTAGAAAATGAATCCAATGTGTATACAAGTATGTGCTACACAAAAATCTTCCCACTTTCATCCAGAACAATGCCTTGACGTTACCATCTCCCCAAATAAGAAACAATTAGAGGAGAAGAGTTAGAAAATCTGTAAATACATATCTGGAATGGAAAATATTTAGAAGGTCACAAACTTGGAGGTGGTAGAGGAGTATCCCAAAGTAAGGTACAGGGTAAACACTCCACAAATATGGAGGTGTGCTGGCCTAAAGACTTCTAGAGAAACTTCCTCTGAGAATGGGCACTTGAAATATATGTTGTTGTCAGTAGCTTTAGCTTCCTTTGTAGTGACATCATCAAAGCTGGGTCTGCATCTATGTGACCTGGAGGACATTCTTTCTTGCTTTCCAATGCACATGAGGCAGCAGTGCTGAATTCTCTCTTTGTATGTAAACTGTGGCCACTGGGGTCTAAGTGTCTCCCCGTGTGGACTGTGAAGCCTTTTGTTCATCCTCCACTTTTCGTGGTGTTTCCTGCTGCAGCACTGGGAGTTTGGTATTTGCCTCACGAAATACAAGGGGTTCCACTGGAACACAGTGCTGGAGGGAGTTTTGTCACTTGTGGTTTTTCAGGGTCTACAAGAGAATGCACCAACCAGGCTTCATTCCCACATAGCTTGCCCCCTTGTCTATAGCAACCTGATTCTGCACATTGCCCTGAAAACTATCAATTTAACAAGACACCTTTACATATAAGTGTCTGGTCACTGCACCATGTCAGTGACAAGCCATTTGGAAATCAATGGCAAATCCACATGGCGCAACCACAGATGATTCATCACACACCTGCACACCACAGCTCAGGGCTCACTACTCAGGAGGGTCCAACTTAATAGCATCTCTGTTCTACACCATTGTCATAAATCCCAGTCAATCAAGGCACTGTCTGGTACACTCATGATCAGTAAAAGTGCATCCAAATGTTCTCCAATACCATCTGGTCATGGGAATTTCAAAAATTTCTTGGTATTTATCTAGCCTCTTGGTAAATCCAAACAAGTGAGCCCACTTGGACTGGGACTGGGACTGGCTCTGGGTGCCTGGCTTCTTGGATCACAAAATTCAGAGATTTCCATCACCAAGGAAGTGAGGTGAGGTCACTTCCTTCAGAAAATGAATGAGGCCACTGTCTTGGCCACCACTTTGTCGTAACAGTTGCTTCCTAGTGTCTCAGGAAAAGGAGGCAGCCTCTATTTCCTGTGACACTTTCACAAGTTAGAATGGTATAGAAACATAGGCACCTGGGAACAGCTCTCCACACATGCCTGGTTTCATACATCATCCCTACATTAATAAGAGATAGGCTGATTGAGACACATCCTTTCATCCTGATCGGGTGGTTTGCAAAGGAAGATGACTTTTGCTGTTTCAGGTCCTTCATAGCTGCCTACGTCTTCTCCAGGGATCATTTCTGCATTGATTTTGAGGTACTCAGAAGGTGAAAGATCTCCTAACTTCCTGTATTGTAATACTAACTTTGTCCCTGCTCTTCTGTAAAGTGAGATTGAGTGAACAATCTCAGTTTACAGAATGGTTAGGGTTAATAGCATGTTCGATTTGGGTTATGAATCATTTTGCTGGATGAATAATGATATTGGGAACCTGCGATATTTATAAGAATATGGAGGTGAAATATAAGTATGAAAACAGAAATCTAGGTAATATTTGAAGCCCAGAAGGACTTTGGGCCCTTGATTGGGATACATAGCTTAAATTATGTTCTGTGTGACCTTTGCATTTTGTGTCCAGAATATTACTGTGATAATATGTATATGTAGCTAAGGTGACATGAGTATTTCTTCCACCATTTCTGTGAGCAATATTTTGAAAACTTATAAATTAGTACTGGGGATACTAATAGGTTTACCCTGTTTTGATGAATATAGAGATGATGCATTAATAGACACTACTGTGAATAAATTATATAACTGGTTCCAAATTTAAATAATGGATTGTATTGATATCTGAAAATATATAGGAAATCTTATATTGATATACATACATTCATTCCAACCAGTTATATATCTAATGGTAATGTTAGGGTTATCATTTATCATGAATAGTGTGTGAGTTTTGCTTCAAAAATGATTATGGAATCGAAAATAATATGTTTAGAAAGAAGTTTAGTAAAAAGACCAGTCAAGAAACATGGAGGAATATATGTCTTCCAAAGGAGGAAGTGATTGAAAGTGAACCAAATGTTTATAAATTTGTGAACTTGTGAATGAATGGATATATCTAATGATGTCCATAAACTGAAGAAATAATTACGTACCAGGTTTGAATAAAAATGAACTTTAACAAACATAATAGAAACATTAGGAATTCTGGAAAAGTATAGTTCGCAGTGAAAGGTTAATAAAATAAGTACTTGTCACTTTCTGTTTTTCAGTATGCTTAACAAAACACTGTTGAAATCTTGAGAACTTTTTGATAGTCTTATTCCCAGAATGTGCTGTCCAAAACTGCCAAACTGCAGAATGTACTCCCTCAACCGGTTGCACACAAACCGCTCACTTGCCCAGACCCATCAATAAACTTCCCCCCCTGCCCTCTCCTAGGAAAATATATAAGCTCTGCTTAAGCTGTTCTCAAGGCTCTCTGCTCTATTCAAGTGAGCTCTGAGCCCCAGCATGCTGGACCCCCAATAAACCCTTTGCTTTGCATGAGACAGTCTCTTGGTGGTCTCTTCACCCGATTGTCGCCGTGGACAAGCGACCCCAACGAACTCCTCTCGGGGTAAGTAAGGTGCCTCTTTCTGGTTTCAGGTTTCAGGTCAGGGCTTGGCAAAATGGATGTCGATGAAGAGCGTGAGCTCTCTCCAACGATGGCTGACAGTCATGTCACAGAGCCACAGGCCAAGTCCCTGGGGGACGTCATAGAGGACTCAGAAAATCGAGGAACAATAGTCTCCATGACTCAGTGATATTTTGTTTCAGATTCGGTATTGCCAACCCATCGGGTTTTGCCAACTACTCAGTCCTGGTCTCAGTGTTGGACTTCCATATCCTGTCTTTATTGTCTTGTCTTGTCTGTGTCATGTGTTGTTGCTTTTACTGTTTGTGTATCTTTCATTATGGGACAGAGCACTTCAATGCCTCTGTCTCTGACCCTTGTTCACTGCAACAAAGTTTGCTTAAGGGATCAGAATCTTTCTTTTTCAGTAAAATGCTGAACCTGGCAGACTCTCTGTGCCTCAGAATGGCTCACCTTTGGATTTGGATGGACCCTAGAAGGATCTTTCTACTTCCCACTAATTTAAAAAGTTAGAGATATTGTCTTTCAGCCAGAGCCACATAGATACCTGTGAAGACAGATGGACACTGCCTACCAACCCGGTGACGAGGGGAATCAACATCAATATCAAGAAAGAGACTTTGCCTACATTAGACGACATCAGGTGTCATCCCTGGAACCCTGCTGGAAGGGACCATAGAAGGTGCTACTTATAACACCTACAGCAGTAAAGGTAGACAGAATCACTTCCTGGATCCATACCTCTCATCTCAAGCCTGTGCCCTGTCCAGACTCTGGCTGGAAACTGTAAAAGACTGGTAACGCTTTCAAATTGTGTATTTGCCATGTGGATAAGGCAATAGACTCTCCCCTTGACCACCAGTAGTCCTAACCCTCATCAGCCCATTCAGCAGCGATGGCTGATCACAAATCTTACTGGACAAGAAGTATGGTCTATCTCGCATACAGCCCACTTAGGGACATGGTTGCCATCTCTCCACAGAAACATTTTTCAGCTGGCTATAGGTCTTTTCCATTGGGATATCCCTGATGAAGTGGATCCCACTAAAATTTCATTAAATCCCTTCTCTACCATAGATAATGGAAACAAATATTGTGGATGTAGGGACACGCTAGCCAGATGCAGGTTGGCTAGCCTAGATTACTATGTTTGCCCGGCGGACTATCAAAGCCACAAACAGTCAAGGCTGTGTTGGGGGAAAGCCGGCTTCTTCTGTAAGTCATGAGGATGTGAGCATACAGGGACTGCTTGATGGAACCCAAACTCCTCATCAAATTCTGTACACAACATTGGCCATATTACCAATTAGATAACCAAAATTGATGGCCCCCAGAGGGGTCTCTGGATCCTCAAATTCTGCGTGACCTTTTTAACTTCTGCAAGTGCTGAAAAGGGTAAAAGGAGATTCCCCTATGTGGAGGCCTTTTCCCTCCTTTGCTCACATCCTGAACTATGCTTCTCCAATAGATCCTCACCCTCAGCCTTCTGCTCCAGACTCTCTGCTCTTACTCTCACCTATGCAACCTGATTTCTCCCCTCCAATTACTAGATCAAAAACCCAAACCTCCGCCTGTTCTAAGACCGTTGCCCCCTTCTTGAGGTAGCAGGTTCTGAGGTACACCTCAACCAACTCACTCCTCTCTTCTCCTGTCATTGCCCGCACTGGGTCCCACCAGGTCCTCTTACTACCTAACACAAAGCCCAAACCAGCTGAGAAGAGCCCTCACACCCTTATCCAAGATGCAATGTAAATGGCCTTTAAAGTTGCTTTTTCATCACTGAAAACATGTTACTAAGTATTTAAAGTCCCTCAAATGCTTTTTGGGATACTAACTACCATCTTACCCTCTGCTGTACCTGTTGTACTGCTCAAGATTTGTTCCTAGAAAAATCCAAAACCCCTTTTCCATTATTCTTTTACATTTCTCCTACCTCATTCTCAGATCCATGGAACTGCTCACAGCCATGCCTTCCCCGTCTTCCCCCTCTGTACCAGGCCCACAGAAAAGTCTTAACTGACCTTCTCCAGAAATCTCCAACATAGCTGAATTTAGGAATTTCAGCAAAAGAGTCCCAATAAAAGATTTCTAAGTAGATAAAATTCCACTTTTCATGTTGCCCTATTCTACTTGGCCACTGGCTAAAAAAATCTGCAATCCTAAGCTAGACACCCCCATACTAATTTTTCACAAAATATGTGAACAAGGCCTTGGCCTTGAGCTGAGGCTTCACATAGCTGGCTACATTTGTAAGATAAAGAAGTTACCAACTGGGCTCCATGGTAACAGTTGGCAGGGGGAAAAATAAAGGGAATATAAAGCTCTCCCTCACCCAGGTGTCCTTGGAAGGTTAACTTTCCCAGAACAGAGGGAAAAAAAGAAGACAAATGGCTTCTTGTGAACTTCTTAAGACTGTGAACTTCTGAGCCCATTCCCTTATATGTTGGGTACAAAATTCTGAAACTACCTAAACTTGGGATTCAGGGGATTTAATTGATTACAACAGAAGTAATGCCCTCTGAATATGGTTGCAAACAAATAGGACTGTTTTCCTGTCTTTGGTACTATCTTAGGTGCCTTGCCTTGTCCATCCCTACAACAGTATAATTCTAAATACTTAAAACATTGTTTATGTTTTCATGAAGTGGTCAAAAGATGTGATTAATTGTGTAGTTGTGCAAATGTTTCCCAGAGTGCTCTATCATGACACAGGTTCATTTGAAGATCAAATAGGGGGGCATAAAACCTGGTTCCACTGGGAACATATATCCCTCACTTTCGCCATCCTATTAGGAATACATGTTGCTGCAGGGGTGGGCACAAGAACCACTGCCTTGGTCCATGGGACAAAACAAATGACCCAAATAGAAGCAGCAATAGGCCAAAACTTAAAGATATTAGAAACCTCCATCACAGCATTGCAGGAATCTTTAACCTATCTCTCTGAGGTTGTTTTACAGAACAGTCGAGGATTGGAATTTCTCTCCATGAGAGAAGAGGGCCTTTGTTTTGCATTGATGGAAGAATGTTGTTTTTATGCCAACCATACTGGAGTTGTAAAAAAATCTATGAGTAAATTAAAATGACGAATTGAAGAGCGTCAACGAGAGAGAGAGGCCCAAAAAGGGTGGTTTGAATCTTGGTTCACAAAGTCCCCCTGGTTAACTACGCATTTATCAACCCTGGCGGGTCCAATAATAATCCTCACATTATTGCTAACTATAAAACCCTGCTTGCTCAACCATGTAATTTATTTTCTCCAGGCTCAAATTGGACAAGTTAAACTAATGGTAATACCCCACTAGCAGACATGGAATGTGACACCACCCAATGATCATATTTATGATTAAAAGTAGCCAGAAAAAGAAGTGTCGAATGAAAGGTTAATAAAATATGTAGTTGTCACTTCCTGTTTTTCTGTACACTTAACAAAACACTGTTGAAATCTTGAGAAATTTTTGCCAATCTTGTTCCCAGAATGTGCTGTCCACAACTGCCAAACTGCAGAATGTACTCCCCCACCAGGTTGCATGCAAACTGAACACTCGCCCTGACACATCAATTAACTTCCCTCCCTGCACTCGCAAGGAAAAGTTTATAACATCTGCTTAAGCTGTTCTCAGGGCTCTCTACTCTTTTCAAGTGAACTCTGAGCCCCAGCATGCTGGACCCCCAATAAACCCATTGCTGTTACATGAGATAGACACTTGGTGGTCTCTTCTTCCGACGCTCGCCCGACCGTTACTTGGATGATTGAATGTAGAATAGAACATCCAGTCAAAAAGGGATAGTCGGTAGGATTAGGAATATAGTCCCTAGGTTTAGGAAGAAGAGTGAGTATAGGATTTGGACCAAAAGTTCTTTAGCAATAGGGTTTTGGTTAGAGAGTGAATGTAAATGTCAGCACATGTGAAGAATGAGTCACAATGATGAAATGCGGAAAATATGTAGGAAAGCAGATATCAATAGAGACATTAGGAAATCAGGCAAAGTACAAAGTGAGTGATAGGATTAGACATTATCAACAGGGTTGAGTTTCAATATATAATCTTAGGAAGAAACAAATATGTAGTCACCAATAAGATTGACATTTGAGAGCATTAGGCAATCTGGACATGGATGATTTTAGTAATCCATGTTCACTTTCCATTTAGGCTTTTGGGAGAATCCTAAGTGTGACCTTTGCATTTTGTGTCCAGAATACTACTGTGATAAAATGTATGTATAAATCAGTTGACATGAGTATTTCTTCCACCATTTCTGGGAGCAATATTTTGAAGATATACAAATTATTATTGGGCGTACACAGAGGTGTACCCTGTGTCTATGAATATAGAAGTAATGCATGAATTGACAATACTGTGAATAAATAATATAACTGATTCCACTTTAAATAATGGATTGATAGAATTGATATTTAAAAATATATAAGAAATCTTATATTTATATTGAATCATTCATTCCAATGAGTTATACATCTAATGGTAATATTAGGCTTATATTTTATCATGAAAGGTGTGTGAGTTCTGCTTCAAAAGTGAGTATGGAAATGGAAAATAATGTGTTTGGAAAGAAGTCTCATGAAAAGACCAGTCAAGAAACATAGAGGAATGCATGTGTTCTGAAGTAGGAAGTAATTGAAAGTGACAAAAATGCAAATAATTTTGCTAACTTGTGGGTGAAATATAAGTATGGAAAAAGAAATCTAGGTATGATTTGAAGCCCAGAAGGGCATTTGCCCCTTGAGTGGTTTAATTAGCTTTGACTTATGTACTGCACATATGTCTCAGATAAAGCGATATAGAATGGAACAGGAATTTGCACCTTGGATGATTGAATAACGAAGAGAACATCCAGTCAAAAAAGATTTGTCACTAGGATTAGGAAGATAGTCGGTAGGTTTAGGAAGAAGATTGAGTATAGGATTTGGACCAAAAGTTCTTTAGCAATAGGGTGTCGGGTAGAGATTGAATATATATGTCAGCACATGTGAAAAGTCAGTCACAATGATGAACTGGGGAAAATAGTAGGAAAGCAGATATCAATAGAGATTAAGAAATCAGGCAAATTATAAAATGAGTCATAGGTTTAGACATTCTCAACAGGGTTGAGATTGAAAATGTAATCTTCAGAAGAAACACATATGTAGTCACCAATATGATTGACATTTGAGAGCATTAGGCAACCTGGACATGGATGAGTTTAGTAATCCATGTTCACTTTCCATTTAGGCTTTTGGGAGAATCCTAAGTGTGACCTTTGCATTTTGTGTCCAGAATACTACTGTGATAAAATGTATGTATAAATCAGTTGACATGAGTATTTCTTCCACCATTTCTGGGAGCAATATTTTGAAGATATACAAATTATTATTGGGCGTACACAGAGGTGTACCCTGTGTCTATCAATATAGAGATAATGCATGAATAGACCATACTGTGAATAAATAATATTACTGGTTCCACTTTACATAACGGATTAAATTGATATCTGAAAGTATACAAGAAATCTTATATTGAAATACAATCATTCATTCCAACCAGTTTTATATCTAATGATAATATTAGGGTTATGGTTTATCATGACGTTTGTGTGAGTTTTGCTTCAAAATTGATAATGGAAATCAAAAATAATGTGTTTATAAAGAAGTCTCTTAAAAAGAGCAGTCAAGAAACATGGAGTAATCCATGTGTTCTGAAGCAGGAAGTGATGGAAAGTAAAACAAATGCGTATAATTTTGCTAAATTGTGGATGAAATATACATCCTATCATGTGCATAAACTGGAGAAATAGTAATGTACCAGTTTTGAATGAAAATGAACGTCAAAATACACATTATATCCCATAGGAATCTTCATGCATTGATGTTAAACTGGGTCAGTTACTGTAGAAATATTTGATTTTTTTTGGTGTCATAATACACTTTATTTTAGCACTAGCATGCCACAGAATGTAGAGGAAAGAGCAATAGATTTTCAGTTATAGCACTAATAATCTAACATTTAATGACTATTTTGGGGAGTCTAGAAATTGCATAAGGCTATGTAACATAATTGTTTTTTATTTAACATTCAAAAAAACTTGGAATTTTGGTAATATTTCTCCTTTTTCATTTTTTATTTTTTCAGTTGTTCATAGACCTTCATTTTATTTATTTGTATGTGGTGATGAGAATATAACCCAGTGCCTCACACATGCTAGACAAGCATGTTAACACTGAGCCAGAAACCCAGCTCCTCCACTTTATCTTATCATCAAACACTCCTCACCCTCTTCATTACTCACTTTCTTAATCGTTTTCCCCCTTCTCTCTATTCTTTTTCACTTTCCCTCCTTATGTATTTTTCTCTCATGTCATTACAAACACTAGTATGGTATGAAATTTACATTTAAAACTGATTTTATAGTCATTCTTTTTTCTTGAGAAAATTTAAAAATTATAATCACCTGATAGATATATTACAATACATTTATTATACATATGCATCTATATTCATTCACATGTATTACATATATATATATATACATATATATTTAAAATTACTTTGATTAGCCTGTTAGAAATAATATATACCAAGTCTTTCTTAATTTTCAAGTCTTCCAGAATTAACATCTTACAGTGAAAATCAAATAAACATGTTTAAGTTAACAGGTATCATTCTTATTTATCAATACTGATAATTTAAGGTTTTATATCACATTAAGTTGTAATATGGCATATTAACTCTTATGAATTAGAGAAATTTTTTTTTGAACAACCAATTATTTAAGGACCATATGCACTGACATTTCAAATGGCCTTCTTGTGATTTCAATTTCTATCAATTGTGTGTTAATTAAAAAATACTTATTTTAGTAATTTTCATATTCATAATTGATATAAAGTCAATTGTTTAATCCTTTTTGTAAGTAGTTACTTATTACAGTAGGGGCAGTATTAATAATTCTAAATCTTTATAAGAAAAATGGTACAAAGATATTTTCAGGCAAAATTAAGAATAATTGCGATCTCTAAATGTTTGATTACTGATACATATAATACAGAGCTTTTGATGAGTCTCTTTCCCAGTAAAACATAAAATGCAAAGATACAGTTGGGTATGTATGTCCAAATAAAGATAAGAAAAAATACACATTATCAGTTAGAAACTATTAAATAAAAGATGAAAAGAACAATTCAACACATTGTACCAACTTGTCAGTTGAGTTAGTATTCTGGAAGAATAGCCTAAGACTAGAACTGGTCCATGACAAAATATTCACTAAAAAATGAAATATGAAAAATATAGGAAATACTATGAATTTTTCAGGAGGGTAGGTGGATTAACCTTTAATCTCAATTATGTGCATTTTTAAAACCAGTTTTCTGGTATAATAAAACTGTGATAGATACAACTAAACAAAACAAAGTTTCTGCTTAGCAAAATGAATGCATCTCAACACTTTTTTAGCTGATATCTTCCCACTCAATTTTAAACCTTTATTTATTTATTTTTTATTGGTTGTTCAAAACATTACAAAGCTCATGGTATATCATCTTTCATACATTTGACTCAATTGGGTTATGAACTCCCAATTTTCCCCAAATACGAGTTGCAGAATCACAATGGTTACACATTCATATTTTTACAAAATGTCATATAAGTGACTGTTGTATTGTGCTACATTTCCTATCCCCTACTATCTTCCCTCCCCTCCCCTCCCATCTTCCCTCTCTACCTCATCTGCTGTTTTTCACTTCTCTCTCTATTCCACCCTCCTTTCTCCTCACTACCTCTTATATGTAATTTTGTGTAACATTGAGGGTCTCCTACCATTTCCATATGGTTTCCATTCTCTCTCCCTTTTGCTTTCCTCTCTCGTCTTTGATTAATGTTAATCTTTTCCTCAAGTTCTTTCTCCCTGTTCTATTTTTAGTTGCTCTCTTTATATCAAAGAAGACATTTGACTTTTGTTTTTTAATGAGTGGCTACCTTCTCTTAGCATAATCTGCTCTAATGCCATCCATTTCCCTACAAATTCTATGATTTTGTCATTTTTTAGTGCTGCATAATACTCCATTGTGTATAGATGCCACATTTTTTTTTATCCATTCATATATTGAAGGGCATCTAGTTTGTTTCCACAGTCTACCTATTTTGAATTGTGCCACTATGATCATTGATGTGGCAGTATCCCTATAGTAAGCTCTTTTAAGATCCTCAGGGTATAGTCTGAGAAGGGCAAAAGCTGCTTCAAAGGGTGGATCCATTCCCAGTTTTCCCAGGAATCTCCATTCTGCTTTCAAAGTTTGCTTCACCAATTTGCAGTCCCACCAGCAGTGTACAAGTGTACCCTTTTCCCCACATCCTCGTCAACACTTGTTGTTCTGTGACTTCATAATAGCTGCAAATCTTACTGGAGTGAGATGGTATCTTAGGGTGGTTTTGATTTGCATTTCTCTGACTGCTAGAGATGGTGAGCATTTTTTCATGTACTTGTTGATGGATTGTATGTCTTCTTCTGTGAAGTGTCTGTTCAGTTCCTTGTCCCATTTGTTGATTACATTATTTGTTATCTTATTGTTTAATTTTTTGAGTTCTTTGTATATTCTGGATATTAGGGCTCTATCTGAAGTGTGAGGGGTAAAAATTTGTTCCCAGGATGTAGGCTCTCTATTTACCTCTCTTATTGTTTCTCTTGCTGAGAAAACACTTTATAGTTTAAGTAAGTCCAATTTGTTTATTCTTGTTATTAACTCTTGGGCTATGGGAGTCTTATTATGGAATTTGGAGCCCGACCCCACAGTATGAAGATCGTAACCAACTTTTTTTCTATCAGACGCAGTGTCTCTGATTTTGTATCTAGCTTCTTGATCCATTTTGAGTTAACCTTTGTGCATGGCAAGAGAAAGAAATTCAGTTTCATTTATTTGCATATGGATTTCCAATTTTCCCAGCACCATTTGTTGAAGATGCTATTCTTTCTCCATTGCATGCTTTTAGCCCCTTTATCAAATATAAGAAAGTTGTAATTTTGTGGATTGGTTTCTGTGTCCTCTATTCTGTACCATTGGTCCACCTTCCTGTTTTGGTACCAGTACCACACTGTGTTTGGTACTATTGCTTTGTAGTACAGTTTGAACTCTGATATCGCTATAACTCCAGATTCACACTTACTGCTTAGAGTTGCTTTCGCTATTCTGGGTCTTTTGTTTTTCCATAAGAATTTCATGATTGCTTTATCTTTTTCTACAAGAAATGCTGTTGGGATTTTGATTGGCATCACTTTAAACCTGTAGAGAACTTTGGGTAATATTGCCATTTTGATAATGTTATTTCTGCCTATCCATGTACAGGGTTCATTTTTCCATCTTCTAAGATCTTCTTTTATCTCTCTCTTTAGAGTTCTGTAGTTTTCATTATATAAATCTTTCACCTCTTTTGTTAGGTTGATTCCCAAGTATTTCATTTTATTTGAGGATATTGTGAATGGAGTGGTTTTCCTCATTTCCATTTCAGAAGTTTTGTTGCTGATATACAAAAATGCCTTTGATTTATGTGTGTTGATTTTATATCCTGCCACTTTGATGAATTCATTTATTTACTCAAGCCGTTTCTTTGTAGACCCTTTTGGGTCTGTTAAATATATTATCATGTCATCTACAAATAGCGATAATTTAAATTCTTCCTTTCCTATTTTTATGCCTTTATTTTCTTTTGTCTGTCTAATTGCTCTGGCTAGTATTTCTAGAACTTAATTGAATAGAAGTGGTGATAGAGGGCATCCCTGTCTTTTTCCAGATTTTAGAGGGAATTTCTTCAGCTTTTCTCTATTTAGGATGATGCTAGCCTGATTTTTAGCATATATAGCTTTTACCATGTTGAGGTAAGTTCCTTTTATCCCTAGTTTTTATAGTGTTTTGAACATAAAGGGATGCTGTAGTTTGTCGAATGCTTTTTCTGCATCAATGGAGATGATCATATGGTTCTTGTCTTTAAGTCTATTGATGTGGTGGATTACATTTATTGATTTCCATATATTGAACCAGCCTTGCATCACAGGGATGAATCCTACTTGATCATGAAGCACAATTTTTTTGATATGCTTCTGTATTCGATTCGCCAGGATTTTATTGAGAATTTTTGCATCCAAGTTCATTAGAGATATTGTTCTGTAGTTTTCTTTCTTTAAAGTGTCTTTGTCTGGTTTCGGGATCAGGGTGATGTTGGCCTCATAGAATGAATTTGGAAGAGCTCTTTCTTTTTGTTTTTCTTGAAATAGCTTGAATAATATTGGTATTAGTTCTTCTTTGAAGGTTTTGTAGAACTCCGCTGTATACCCATCGAGTCCAGGGTTTTTTTTGGTTGGCAGTCCTTTGATGGTTCTTCTATTTCTTCCTTTGTTATTGGTCTGTTTAAATTGTGTGTGTCTTCCTGACTCAATCTGGGCAGATCGTATGACTTAAGAAATTTATCAATACCTTCACTATCTTCAATTTTATTGGAATATAGTGTTTCACAATACTTTCTAACTATCTTCTTTATTTCTGTAGTGTCTGTTGTGATATTGCCTTTTTCATCCCGTATTTTAGTAATTTGAGTTCTCTCTCTTCTTCTGTTCATTAGTATGGCTAAGGGCCTGTCGATCTTATTTATTTTTTCAAAAAACCAACTTTTAGTTTTATCAATTTTTTCAATGTTTTTCTTTGTTTCAATTTTGTTGATTTCTTCTCTAAATTTGATTATTTCTTGTCTTCTACTACATTTGCTGTTGTTTTGCTCTTCCTTTTCTAGGTTTTTGAGGTGTAGCATGAGTTCATTTATTTGCTGGTTTTTCTTTTTTTGAGGAAAGAACTCCAATAAATGAATTTCCCTCTTAAAACTGCTTTCACTGTGTCCCATAGATTCCGGTACATTGTGTCTGTATTGTCATTTGTCTCTAAGAATTTTTTTATCTCCTCCTTTATGTCTTCTGTTACCCATTGATCATTCAGTAGCATGTTGTTCATTTTCCATGTGATGCAGGATTTTTCCTTCCTTCTTTTATCATTGATTTCCCGTTTCATTCCATTATGATCAGATATGGTGCATGGTATTATTTCCATGCCTTTCTATTTACTAAGAATTGCCCTATGGCATAATATATGGTCTATCTTTGAGTAGGATCAATGTGCTGCTACTGAGAAGAACGTGTATCCACTTGATGATGGTTGATATATTCTATATATGTCTGTTAAGTCTAGGTTATCGATTGTGCTGTTGAGTTCTATAGTTTCTTTATTCAGTTTCTCTCTAGAGGATCTGTCCAATGCCAAGAGTGGTGTGTTGAATTCACCCATAATTATTGTGTTGTAGTCTATGTGACTCTTGAACTTGAGGGGAGTTTGTTTTATGAACGTTGCCATTCCATTGCTTGGTGCATACAAATTGATAACTGTTAGTCTTGTTGGTGGATGGTTCCTTCTAAAAGAATATAGTGTTCTTCTTTATCCCTTTGATTTACTTAGGTTTGAAGTTGATTTTATTCCATATGAGTATGGCCACTCCTTCTTGCTTCCGAGGGCCGTGTGAGTGGTATGATTTTTCCCAAACTTTTACCTTCAGCCTGTGTATGTCTTTTCCTATAATATGGGTCTCCTGAAGACAACATATTGTTGGATTTTTTTTTTCCACGTTACTAGCCCATGTCTCTTGATTGGTGAGTTTTGGCCATTAACATTTAAGGTTACAATTGAAATATGATTTGTACTTCCAGTCATGTTTATTTATTTATTATATTTTAGTTTGGCTAGTTTTTACTTTTTTGGTTATTTTCCTCCCCCTTTACTGAAATACCTCCTGCTGTTAGTTTTGGGCACTATTTTTCAATTCTTCAAATTTTCCAAAAGTAAGGGACAGGGTAAACACTCCACAAACATGGAGCTCTGCAGGCCTAAAGACATCTTGAGAAACTGCCTCTGAGTTTGGGCACTTGAAATATATGTTGTTGTCAGGAGCTTTAGCTTCCTATGTAGTGAGAGCACCAAAATTGGGTCTGCATCTATGTGACCTGGAGGACATGGTATCTTATTTTTCAATGAACATGAGGCAGCAGTGCTGAATTCTCACTTTGTAGGTAAACTGTGGCAACTGCGGTCTAAGTGTCTCTCCGTGTAGACTGTGAAGCCATTTGGTCATCCTCTAGTTTTCCTGATGTGTCTTGCTGCTTCACTGGGAGTTGGGTATTTGCTTCACGAAATACAAGAAGTTCAACTGGGACATAATGCTAGAGGGAGTTCTGTCACATGCGGTGGGTCAGGGTCTGCAGGAGAATGCACCAATCAGGCTTCTATCTCACATAGCTTGCCCCCAGGCCCATAGCAACCTGATTCTGAACATTGCCCTGACCCTCTCAATATAACAAGATGCCTTAACATATAAGGGTCTGCTAGCTGCACCATGTCAGTCACAAGCCATTTGGAAGCCAATGGCAGATCCACATGGCCCCAACACAGATGTTTTATCACACACCTGCCCACCACTGCTCTAGACCCGCTACTAAGCAGGCTCCAACTTACTGGCATCTCTGTTCTACACCATTTTTCATGAAACCCAGTCAATCAACGAATTGTCTGGTATACTCATGATCAGCAAATGGACATCAAAAGGTTCTCCAGTGACACCTGGACATGAAAATTTCAAAAATTCCATGGTATTTATCTAGCCATTGTTCGTGGATGAATTTGGAGGCACTATGATTTTCAATTTATTCAGGAACCATTAAATGTTGAGGAAGTTCATTTTAATGAAAGCACAGGAGAACACACACAGGCAAGTCTTCTCAAAGAGTGGCCAAATGGTCACATGAAGACAGGCCCATTGAGGTCTACAATGTGAGGACCATGTGTGTTTTGACTCTCAACTATGGCTGCCAAGTTTGTCAGAATAAAATCATGTGATATCCTTGCTGAAATTCCCCGTGCCTTGTGGAAAGCCTTCCTGGGCACACATCTCAATTCCAAGGGTGACTCTCATGCATGGCCTCCTAAAATCCCAACACAACTCATGGCAATACTTCTCTGAGGTCAGTTCCAGAACTCAGTCTGTAAAAAGAATTACAGCAGAGTTCAAGCCCAGGAGGAGCCAGTCATCATTTCCAACCGTCAAACTAATAACCACAATTAAAACCAAAACACTTCCGCATGGCCCTCATCTTCTTCCATATAGACACTCATTATAACCTCTGACTAGAGGTTTCCATGAGGGGCGCAGCCCAAGACAGTGTCCAAAATAAGCTCCCTTTCCCCTCATTTGCCTAAAGTCGGGGTGTCCTGAACACCTTCCTGTGAACCAGGAGTAATCGAGTAGGCCTTCCGTTAATACTGCTCTGTTTCTCCAATTTGAGGAATACTGACTGTGGGGTTTAGATTCTTTATGTGAATTAGAAACATGAGAAAATCCAAGCACCTATGGGCTTCCCTCTTCAGGGCTTTGAAGAACTCATTTGAACCAAAGGATCCCTATTCTCACTTGATGAAGTTCAGGAACCTTACAGAGGAAGGCGAGAGACTTCATCCACAATGACTGCTCTTTTGGCCATTTTGGGTTTGGATGAAAACATGAGATCCATCAGGTGCTGAGAATCTAACCACAGCCTCACACAGGACCAAGAGTCTGATTCAGACACATCCATTTCCGAAGCAAATAAGCAAAGAGCCACAGGTGAATCCCATTCATTTCCATTTGAAACTGTTTTCTTCAGGCTTCACAAAGGAGTGGCCTGAGGGAAAGACCTTCCTGAAATTCAGGGCAACAAACAAGAGGTAAACAAAAGGCACAAAGCAGGGTTTCTCCACTGAGACTTTCCTGGTCACACTGATATCTGAGTTTTCTGAGATGCTCGCCATTGCCGTCAGTTATCCAGAACATGGCCATATCACAGAACTTGTAGGTGGTACATATCTTGGACACAAAACCATGAGGCTATTCTGGAGAGTGGCCAGAATTCAGGAAGAAAACAGAAACTTTGGAAGATAGCAGGTGTTACCCTTCGATAAGGCAAGCCACAGTCCATTCATAAATTTGGCAGGATGAATGCCTGGAAGCTTTCTACTAGACAGGACACATCCATTGATGCATTCTCTTTACTAATGTCTACAATCACGGACAGAGTGGGATGCACAGATATAGAAGCACTTGACTTGTCAAACGACTTACTAGAAACAGTCAATGCCAATCCAAACAAACAGCCTTTCCTACCTATTCTTAGGACATGAGACAAAACCAGAAACACACATCCACACCCACAAAGGCACCTCTTTTGCCCAAGTAGATCTGTGACTATCCGGAGTGTCCTCAGACTGATGGGCCATATTATATTCCCCCAAAATGGCCTCTCCTGTCTCAAATCTGGTCTCCTTGGCCAACTCTGTGAAGTAGTCAGGAGCCATGGGTGAGCCACTACCTGCTTTCTCAGGAAAGTCCCCTCTTCAGAGCTTTCCTGGCATTTGGCCATCCTCACATCAGTAGGAACTAAGAAAGACTGACTCTGTCCTTGGTAAATTGAAACAAGTGAGACCACTGGAACTGGGACTGTGAGTGCCTCTGGGTGTGTCTCTTCCTGGATCACAAGTTCAGAGAGTTCCATCAACAAGGAGGTGAGGTGAGGTCACTTCCTTCCGAAACTGAATGAGGTCACTGCCTTGGCAACCTCTTTGTCCTAACAGATACTTCTAAGGGTCCCATGAGATGCAGGCTGCCCCTACTTTCTGTGACACTTTCACAAGTTAGAATGGTATATCAACCATAGGCACCTGTGAACAGCTCTTCACACAGGCCTTGTTTGGTCCATCTTCTCTATATTTAGAGGTTGATTCAGACACATGCCTTCATCATGACCAGGTTGTTTGCCATAGAATTTAACTTTTGCTTTCTCATGTCCTTCATAGCTGCCTATATCTTATCCAGGGGTCATTTCTGCATGGACCTTTGATGTTCTCAGCAGGTGGAAGATTCCCTACATTCCATTATTGTAAGACCAACTCTGTCCCTCCTCTTTTGTAAAGTTAGATTGAGGGAACAGTGTATTGTTAGGGTTAATAACATGTTTTATTTGCGTTAAGAATCTCTCTGCTGGATGAACAATGGTATTGGGAACCTGTGATATTTACAAGAATATATAGCTGAAATATAAGTATGAAAACAGAAACCTAGGTAAGATTTGAAACAAGAAGGGCATTGGGCCCTTGAGTGGGATACTTAGGTTTTAATAATTTTCTGTATATATGTCTCAGATAAATTGAAATACAATGGCTTAGGACCTTATACCTTGGACGATTGATTGTCGAATTGAACATCGAGTCAAAATGCAATAGTCAGTAGGATTAGTAAGATAGTCAGTAGGTTTAGAAATAAGAGTGAGTATAGGATTTGAACCAAAATTTCTTTAGCAATAGGGTCTAGGGTAGACAGTGAATGTATAGGTCACCAAATGTGAAGTGTCAGACACAATGATGAACTGGGGAAAATATGTAGGAAAACAGATATCAATTGAGATATTAGGAAATCAGGCAAAGTATAAAGTGAGTGATAGGATTAGACATTTTCAACAGGCTCAAACTATAATATATAATCTTAGGAAGAAACAAATATGTAGTCACCAATAGGATTTACATCTGAGAGCATTTGGCAACCTGGACATTGTTGTTTTAGTAATCCATGCTCACTTTCCATTTAGGGTTTGATACAATCATGATTGTGACCTTTGCTTTTTGTGTCCAGAATATTACTGTGATAAAAATATATATAAATATATATATAGATAAGGTGATATGAGTAATTCTTCCACCATTTCTGGGAGCAATATTTTGAAGAGGTATAAATTAGTATTGGTGGGACAAAGAGGTGTACACTGTGTCTTTGAATATAGAGATAATGCATTAATAGACCATACTGTGAATAAATAACATAACTGGTTCCAACATTAAATAATGCATTGAACGGAAATGTGAAAGTATACAGAAAATCTTTTATTGATATACATACATTTATTCCAACCAGCTATACATCTAATGGTAATATTAATGTTATGGTTTATCTTGAAGAGTGTGTGAGTTTAGCTTCGAAATTGATTATGGAAATCGAAAATGATGTGTTTGGAAAGAAGTCTCATGAAAAGACCAGTCAAGTAACATGGAGGAATACATGTGTTATGAAGCAGGAAGTGACTGAAAGTGAAACAAATTCCTATAAATTTGTGAACTTGTGGATGAAATATATATCTTATGATGTGCAAAAACTGAAGAAATAGTAATGTACCAGTGTTGAATTATAATGAACGTCAAAATAGAAATCATGTCCTATAGGAATCTACTTGCATTGATGTTAAACTGGGTCATTTACTCTAGAAATATTAGGATTTGTAAGCACCATTTATTGAAGTTACTTTTCAGAACTGGGAAACAAATATGTATTTCAGGTGGATGAGTATTTCTGAGAATAATCTTGTGAAAAGTTGATTATAAATCCACATACATGAACATAAATGAATTTATGGAGTTATATAAGACACATATATTTCATATTTTATAAAATGTGAAGAGTGTGAATATATATATATATATATATATATATATATATATATATATTTGTATATATATATATTTATATATGTATTTATATATATATATATTTATATATATTAAAAAACCACAAAAAATACATTAAAAAGTATCAATATCTATATGCCAATCGTAATTCATCATGTAATATAAATCATCCACAGATGCAAAATTATTTATTTTACTAAACATGGATTTATGTATAACATTGTTCTACTAGGAAGCTCACCCATTGTTTGAATTTTCAGTTCCAACAGCGTTTAGGAGGAGACATCTCTTCTCACAATTTGTTTCTGCCAAGTCAGCCAACTCATAAAAATATACGTGTGATACCAGGTAGAATTCTATATGTGCATATAAAAATACATGTGCTGAGTAGGCTACAGAGAATGGGAGACAGGAATTCACATATTTGTTAACTTTAAAAACACATGGAGGACTATTTCAATTAAAAATTGACTAGATTTATAAAACCTACCCTTTATCGTGCAAGAGGGAAGTCCTACTATATACCATGCCTTCTCTGAAATGCTTGCATATTCATTCTGCTTGGGTATTTTTCTCCATCATATTAGGATTAGTAGTCATATTATAGTAGGGTATGAGTTAGTGTCAGGGATTCAGTATTTCGAATGGAAAATAAGAAGAAGAATCCAATGTTTATCAAATATGTGCTTCACAAAAAATTTTTCTACTCTCATCCAGAACAATGCCTTGACATTACCTTCGCCCCAAGTAAGACACAATTAGAGGAGAAGAGTTAGAAAATCTTTAAATACATATCTGAAATAGAAAATGCTCAGGAGTTCACAACCTTGGAGATGATAGAACAGTTTCCAAAAATAAGGGACAGTGTAAAAACTCCACAAACATGGAGATTTGCCTGCCTAACGACGTCTGGAGAAACTGCCTTTAGGTTGGGGACTTGAAATACATGTAGTTGTCAGAAGCTTTAGGTTCCTTTCTAGTGAGACCATCAAAGATGGGTCTTCATCTCTGTGATTTGGAGGATATGGTTATAATTTCCCAATGAACATGAAGCAGCAGTGCTGAATTCTCTTTGTAGTGAGAGCATCAAAGGTGGGTCTGCATCTATGTGACCTGGAGGACATGGATTCTTATTTTACAATGAAAATGAGGCAGCAGTGCTGAATTCTCTCTTTGTATGTAATCTGTGGCCACTGGGGGCTAAGTGTCTCCCCACGTGGACTGTGAAGCCATTTCATCATCCTCCACTTTTCACAGTGTTTCTTGCTGCTGCACTCGGAGTTTGGTACTTGCTTCAGGAAATACAATGCGTTCAACTGAGACACCATGCTGGAGGAAGTTCTGTCAAATGTGGTGGGTCAGGGTCTGCAGGATAATGCACCAACAGGGCTTGTATACCACATAGGTTGCCCCCTTGACCAAAGCAACCTGATTCTGAACATTGCCCTGAAACCTCTCCATATAACAAGATGTCTGTACATATAAGGGTCTGCTAGCTGCA
This sequence comes from Callospermophilus lateralis, assembly GCF_048772815.1. Taxonomy (NCBI): domain Eukaryota; kingdom Metazoa; phylum Chordata; class Mammalia; order Rodentia; family Sciuridae; genus Callospermophilus; species Callospermophilus lateralis. Next base: position 13,322 of record NW_027514387.1, on the reverse strand, counting down.
CCATGTCAGTCACAGCGATTTGGAAGCCAATAGCAGATCCACATGACCCCACAACAGATGTTTTATTACACACTTGCTCACCACTGCTCTAGTCCCACTACTAAGAAGGCACCAACTTAATGGCATCTCTGTTCTCCACAATTTTCATGAAATCCAGTCAATCAATGCACTGTCTGGTACAGTCATGATCAGCAACAGGACATCCAAAGGTTTCCAGTGCCATCTGGTCATTGGAATTTCAAAAATTTTATGGTATTTATCTAGTCAATTTTCAAGGATGAAGTTGGAGGCACTGTGGGTTTCAATTCATTCAGGAATCATTCAATGGTGAGGAAGCTGATTTCAATCAAAGTTTTGGAGAACTCTCACAGGCAAGTCCTCCCAAAGAGTGGCCAAAAGGTCACAAGAATCCAGGCCCACTGAGGTCTACAATTGAGGTCCATGTGTGTTTTGACTAGTAAATATGGCTTCAAAGTCTTTCAGAATAAAATTATGTGATATCTTGGCTGAGATTCCCAGTGCTCTGTGGAAAGCCACCCTGGGCCTAGTTCCCAGATTCCAAAGGCGAATCTCATGTGTGGCCTCCGAAAATCCCAACACAGTTCATGGCAATACTTCTTTGATGTCTGATCCAGAACTCAGACTTTCAGGGGAATGACACCAGAGTTCAAGCCCAGGTGGATCCAGTCATCTCTTCCAACTGCCACACGAATGACCACAATTTAAACCAAAATACTCCCACATGGCCCTCATCTTATTAAATATAGACACTCATCAAAACCTGTGGCTGGAGGTTTCAAAGCGGGACACATCCCAAAAGAGTGTCCAAAAAAATCTCCCTTACCCCTCATTTGCCTAAAGTCAAGGTGGCATGGACACCCTTCCTGTGAACCTGGAGTGATCCAATAGACCTGCCGTTAATACTGCTCTGCTTCTTCAATTTGAGGCCTACTGATTCTCAGCGATAGATTTTTTATGTGATTTGGAGTCATAAGAAAACACAAGCATCTCTTCAGGGCTTCAAAGAACTCATTTGACCCAAATGATCCCTATTCTCACTTGATAGAGGTCAGGGACCTAACAGAGGAAGGCAAGAGACTAATCAACAATGACAGATTTTTGGCCATTTTGCTTTTGATTGCACACATGGAATCTATCTTTAGATTCATCATGTGCTGAGAATCTAAGCCACAACCTCATACAGGGCCAAGAGGCTGATTCAGACACATCCCTTTCCAAAGCAATTAAGCAAAGAGCCACAGGTTATGCCCATTTATTTTCATTTGAAAACTGTTTTATTCAGGCTTCACAAAGGGGTGGCCTGAGGCAAAGACCTTCCTGAAATTCAGTGCAACAGAACCATAGGTAAGCAAATGAACCAAAGCAGGGTTTCTCCACTGAGATTATACTGGTCACACTGATATCTGAGTTTTCTAAGATGTTCCCATTCTCTACAGCTCTCAAGTATATGGACATGTCACATATCTTGGAGATGGTACATATCTTGGACACAAAACCATGAGCCTATACTAGAGAGTGTCCAGAATTCAGGAAGAAAACATTAACTTAGGAAGTTAGTAGGTGTTGCCCATCCATAAGGCACACCACAGTCCATTCATCAATTAGGCAGAATAAATACTGGAGAGTTTTCTACTAGACAGGACACATGCATTGATGCATTCTCTTGTCTAATGTCTACAACCACAGACACAGTGGGATACACAGACATAGAAACACTACCCCTGTCAAACGACTTATTAGAAACAGTCCACTCCAATCCAAACAAAGAGCCTTCCTACCAATTCTCAGAAATTGAGAGAAAACCACAAACTCACACCCACACGCAAAAAGGCACCTCTTTAACACAAGTAGGTCTGTGACTATCCAGAGTGTCCTCTAACTGGTGGGCCATACTATGTTCCCCTGAAATGGCCTGTCCTGTCTCAGATCTGGTCTCCTTGGGCAACTTTGTGAAGTTTTCAGGAGCCAGTGGTGAACGAATACCTGCTTTCTCAGGAAAGGTCCCTCTTCAGAGCTCTTCTGGCATTTGACAATCCTCATATCAGTAGGTACCAAGGAAGACTGACTCTGTCCTTGGTAAATCCAAACAAGTGAGACCACTGGAACTGGGACTGGGACTGGCTCTGGGTGCCTGGCTTCCTGGATCTCAAGTCCAGAGATTTCCATCACCAAAGAAGTGAGGTGAGGTCACTTCCTTCAGGAACTGAATGAAGTCACTGCCTTGGCCACCACTTTGTACTTACAGTTGCTTCCAAGGGTCCCATGAGATGGAGGCTGCTCCTACTTCCTGTGACACTTTCACAAGTTAGAATGGTATATCAAGCATAGGCACCTGGGAACAGCTTTCCACGCAGGCATGGTTTGATCAGTCTTCTCTACAATAGGAAAGGAGAGGCTGATTCAGACACATCCCTTCATACTGACCAGGTTGCTTGCCATGGAATATGACTTTTGATCTCTTAGGTCCTTCATAGCTGCCTGAAACTTCTCCAGGGTATCATTTCTGCCTGGAACTTTGATGTTCTCAGCAGGTGGAAGACCCCCTACATTACTATTGTAAGACAAACTCTGTCCCGGCTCATCTGTAAACTTAGTTTGAGGGAACAGTGTATGTTTAGGGTAATAACAGGTTCGATTTGGGTTAGGAATCATACTGAGGAACAAACAATGGTATTGGGAACTTGCGATATTTACAAGAATATATTGGTGAAATATATGTATGAACACAGAAATCTAGATAAGATTTGAATCCAAGAAGGGCATTGGGCTGTTGATTGGAATACTTAGCTTTGAATTATATTCTGCATAGATGTCTCAGATAAATCAATATACAATCGCTTAAGATCTTGTACCTTGGATGATTGATTGTAGAAGAGATCATCCAGTCAAAAAGGTATAGTTGGTAGGATTAGGAAGATAGTCAGTAGATTTAGAAAAAAAGAGTGAGTATAGGATTTCGACCAAAAGTTCTTTAGCAATAGGATTTCGGATAGAGAGTGAATGTAAATGTCAGCACATGTGAAGAGTCAGTCACAATGATGAACTCGTGAAAATATGTAGGAAAGCAGATATCAATAGAGACATTAGGAAATCAGGCAAAATACAAAGTGAGTGATAGGATTAGTCATTTTCAACAGGGTTGAGGTTCAATATATAATCTTAGGAAGAAACAAATATGTAGTCACAAATAATATTGATTTGAGAGCATTAGGCAACGTGGACATGGATGTTTTTAGTAAACCATGCTCACATTCCATTTAGGCATTGGTGAAAGGTTAATAAAATAGGTACTTGTCACTTCCTGTTTTTCTGTATGCTTAACAAAACACTGTTGGAAACTTGAGGACTGTTTGCTAATCTTGTTTCCAGAATGTGCTGTCCCCAACTGCCAAACTGCAGAATACACACCCTCACCCGTTTGCACGCAAACCTCCCCCTTGCCCTGACCCATCAATAAACTTCCCTCCCTGCCCTCTCCAAGGAAAGTATATAAGCTCTGCTTAAGCTGTTTTCATTGCTCTCTGCTCTATTCAAGTGACCTCTGAGCCCCAGAAAGCTGGTCTCCCAATAAACCCTTTACTGTTGCATGAGACATTCTCTTGGTGGTCTCTTCCTCTGTCGCTCACCCGATCTTTACATCTGGAGGCACCAGCGAGATCCAGCAGCGGCGGACGAAAGACCCCCAAGGGGCTCTTTTCAGGGTAAGTAAGGTGACTCTTTCTGGTTTCAGGTTTCAGGTTAGGGTTTTGCAAAATCGCTATCGGTGTTGAGCATGAGCTCTCTCTGACGGTGGCTGACAGACGTGTCACAGAGCCACAGGCCCGATCCCTGGGGGACGCCCCAGAGGACTCAGGAAATCAAGGAACAATAGTCTCCTCGACTCTGTGATATTTTGTTTCGGATTAGGTATTGCCAGCCCATCAGGTTTTGAGGGCTACTCAGTCCTTGTCTCAGTATTGGACGTCCATTGTCTGTCTTTATTGTCTTGTCTTGTCTGTGTAGTATGTCGTTGCTTTCACAGTTTGTGTATCTCTCATTTTGGGACAGAGCACTTCAACACTTCTCTCCCTGACCCTTGATCACTGGACCAACGTCTGCTTAAGGGCCCAGAATCTTTCTTTTTCATTAAAACGCTGGACCTGGCAGACTCTCTGTGCCTCAGAATGACACACCTTTGGAGTTGGATGGCCCCCAGAAGGATGTTTCTACTTCCCACTAATTTGAAAAATCAGAGATATTGTCTTTCAGCTGAGGCCACATAGCCATCCAGATCAACAGCCATATATCTTAACTTGGCAGGACCTCTGCAAATCTCCTCCTCCATGGGTGAAGCCTTTCCTTGTCCCTGCCTACGCTCCTACTCCTTCCACCATGATTCTATCTCTCAAACCCTCTGCTCCTCCTCCTCCACCCTCTGTTCTCCCTGAGTCTCAAGATTCTACTGGACTCTCCTCCTCCTTCTTATCCCCTGCCCTTGTCCCCAACCCCCAACAACCTCTAAGTGATTCCCCTGCTGACTCTGCTTCTCTGCCATTGGAGGAAGTTAGGCCGGCCCAGTGCCCTCCAGATGACTCCCCCGCATCACACACAGCCCCTCCTTCCCTGGAGGAAGCTGGCCCGGCTAAAAGAACTCAAAGAACTCCCTGGGATTTTCACACTTGCCTACTTGGGATGACTGCCAACAAATCCTAGGGACTCTCTTCACGGCAGAGGAATGAGAGAAAAACCTCCTGGAAGCTAAAAAATATATTCTCGGACCAGATGTGTGACCAACACAACTTCCCAACATAATCAAAGCCAGCTTCCCCTTGAATTGACCCAACTGAAACCCCAACACCTTTGAAGGTAGGGAGCATCTGTCCACTTATTGCCAGGCCCTAATAGTGGGTTTCCAATCGGCCGCTAGGGAAACACCTAATTTGGCCAAGGTAAGAGAGATAATTTAAGGGCCTGATAAATATCCCTCTATGTTTCTAGAGAGAATTATGGAGGCATATAGGAGATTTACTCCTATTGATCCTCAGGCAGAGGATCAAAAGGCATCTGTCATGATGGCCTTCATTGGGCAAGCTGCCCTGGATATTAAAAGAAAGTTACAACTCTTAGAGGGATCACAAGATATGACTTTGGGAGATTTAGTCAGAGAAGCCGAGAAAGTATACTATATGAGAGAAACAAAGAGAAAGAAAGGGAGCAAAGGGAAGATGAGAGATGCAAAAGACAGACTAAGGCATTGACTAAGGTCCTGGTCACAACAATAAATAGGCCAGAAATTAACAAACAGGAAGACAGGAACGGAAACCTGGGCGCACGCCAGAGGCCACCCCTGGCCTCAGATCATTGTGCCTACTGTAAAGAAAAAGGTCACTGGGCCAAAGAGTGCCCTAGAAAAGAGACAGCCACGACAGCCAGCCATTCTGACTCAAACGGATGACTAAGAACGTCGGCGCTCAGATCCCTTCTCCGAGCTCAGGGTAACTTTTGAAGTGGAGAGGACCCAGGTAAACTTTGAAGTGGATACAGCAGCAGTATACTCAGCCCTTAAGGCCCCACTGGGCACACTATCAAATAAAATGTCTCTAGTTCAAAGGGCTAATGGCAGTAAATATCAGACATAGACAACTAAGAGGACCATGGACATGGGGAAAGGAAAAATCCATCACTCCTTCCTAGTAATCCCAGAATGCCTGGCCCCATTGATGGGCAGAGATCTGCTCAGTAAGCTCAAGGCCAAAACAACTTTTAACCCCGAAGGCCCCAAAATGAAATTTCTAAATCCTTCAGTAAAAACTCCTATAGTCTTGGCTTTATAAATGTCAGTAGAAGATGAACATCCACTCTTCACACCCCCCAAGACTGCTCAAACAAGCAAGCTACCCCAGAAATGGATAACAGATTACCCAGATACCTGGGCAAAAACGGCTAGGTTAGGCCTAGCCGTGAAACAACCTCCAAGAACAGTGGAGTTAAAAACCTCAGCCTCCCCAATAAATGTCAAACAATATCCTCTGAGCAGAAAAGCTAAAGATGGGATAAGGCCCCATATTCAGAAATATCTGGCCTTAGGGTCCTAAGGCCCTGTCAATCGGCCTGGGAGACTCCCCTGCTCCCAGTAAAAAAAAGCCAGGAACCGGGGACTATCCCCCGTTCAAGACCTAAGAGAGATTAATAACAGAGTGCAGGACATTCACTCCACGGTAACTAATTCGTACAATCTGCTTATCACTCTGAACCCTTAGCAGAAATGGTATACTGTTCTGGACTTAAAAGATGCTATCTTTTGTTTGCCTCTGCATAAAGATAGTCAGTTGCTGTTTGCTTGCTAGTGGGTAGACCCTGAAACTGGAACGTCTGATCAAGTAACTTGGACTAGACTCCCACAGGGGTTCAAAAACTCTCCCACTCTCTTTGATGAAGCCCTCCACAGAGATCTCAACAACGTCAGAACTACACACCCCAAAGTCACCCAGCTTCAATACGTGGATGACCTGCTACTGGCAGCCAACACCAAAGAAAACTGTGAGTCTGGGACCCAAGCACTATTATATGAGCTTGCTCAACTCGGGTATAGAGCTTCTGCCAAATAGGCCCAAATTTGCAAGCAAGAAGTAATCTTCCTGGGCTATTCCCTTAGGGGCAGTAAACGATGGCTCACTGAGCCCAGAAAACAAATGGTTGTGCAGATACCACCCCCATCTAGCAGCAGACAACACAGAGAGTTTCTTGGGACTACTGGGTTTTGCAGGTTATGGATTTCTCTGTTTGCGTCCTTAACTTCTTCTTTATACCCGCTGTTAAATGGAGATACCCAATTCCAATGGACCCCTGAGCACCAGAACGCTTTTGATAACCTCTAACGACACTGGCACTGAATTCCTCAACTTGACAGAGCCAAGCCTGCAATTTCAGAAAGCCCTACACTACGTTAAAAATGTACATTAATTCACACACCTTGGTTCAAAGAAACTGCAGGCATTCCTGAAGGATCAAGAACAGAGTTTTCCACTAACCCACTCACAGCAAAAGGAAATAACTGAACAGGTAACAAAAGTCTGTCCGGTCTGTCAATAGGTTAATGCTTATCTTTCCAAGATTTCCGCAGGAAAGCACCTATTAGGAACCAGACCAGTACAATTCTGGGAAGTGGACTTTACTGAAATTAAGCCAGCAAGGTATGGACTTAAATATCTCCTAGTCTTTGTAGATATATTTTCAGGATGGATTGAAGCCTTCCCCACAAAAAAAGGCACAATTGGTGGTCAAGAAGATCCTGAAAGATATTTTTCCAAGACACGGCCTGCCTAAGGTAATAGGGTCTGATAATGGCCCGGCGTTCATGGCCCAGGTAAGTCAGGGGTTAGCCAGGACACTGGGGATAAATTGGAAGTTACATTGTGCTTATAGACCCCATAGCTCAGGACAGGTAAAAAAAATAAATAGGATCATTAAAGAGACCTTAACGAAATTAAGCTTAGAGAGTGGCATAAAAGATTGGACTATGCTCCTGCCTTATGCACTGTTTCATGCAAGAAATACTCCCTCTATTTCTTTGTGTAACCTCACCCCCTATGAAATTCTTTATGGAGCCCCTCCTCCAGTAAGGGACCTAACCCCAACTCTAAGACCTAGTGATCCCCTCCACAACCCCTTGTTTGACAGACTTAAAGCTCTTGAAAGAACTCAGGGATACCTGTTGAAACAGCTGGCCACTGCCTACCAACCTGGTGAAGAGGGGACTCCACATCGATATCAAATAAGAGACATCCTCTCCATAAGACAACATCAGGTTTCATCCCTGTAACCCCGCTGGACAGGACCATACCAGGTGCTACTTATAAAACCTACAGTGGTAAATGTAGAAGGAATCAATTCCTGGATCCTAATTCTTATCTCAAGCCTGCGCCCTGTCCAGACTCTGGCTGAAAAACTGGAAAAGACTGGAAACCCTTTCAAATTGCATATTCGCCATGTGGATAAGGCTATAGACTCTCCCCTTGTCCAACAGTAGTCCTTACCCTCATCAGCCCGTTCATCAGCGATGGCTGATCACAAATCTTACTAGACAAGAAGTATGGTCTATCTCACATACAGCCCCCTTAGGGACCTGGTGGCCATCTCTCCACCCAGAATTTGTCAGCTGGCTATATGTCTTTCATATTGGGATATCTCTGATGAAGAGGATCCAACTAAAATTCCATTAAATCCCTACTGTACCACAGATAACGGAAACAAACATTATGGATCTAGGGACACGTGAGCCAGATGCAGGTTGGCTAGCCTAGAATACTATGTTTGCCCAGCAGACTATCAAAGCCACAAACAGCCATGGCTGTGTGGGGGAAAAGCGGACTTCTTCTGAAAATAATGGGGATGTGAGCATACAGGGGCTGCCTGGTGGAACCCAAACTCCTCATCAAATTCAGTACACAGCATTGGCCATATTACCAATTAGACAACCAAAACTGATGGCCCCCAGAGGGGTCTCCAGATCCTCAAATTCTGTGTGACTTTTTCAACTTCGACAAGTGTTCAAAAAGATCCATCAATTGGGAATTTCCTTCCAAGGAAATTCCCCTATGTTTATGCTTTTTCCCTCCTTTGCTCACATCCTGAACTATGCTTCTCCAATACATCCTCACCCCCCGCCTTCTGCTCCAGACTCTCTGCAGTCACTCTCACATGAGCAACCTGATTTCTCCCCTCCAATTACTAGATCAAAAACAAAAACCTCCGCTGGATCTCATACCATTGCCTCCTTGCTGAGGTAGCAGGTACTGAGGTACCCTTCCACCCACTCACTCCTCTCTTCTCCTGTCAGTGCACGCACCGGGTCCCACCAGGTCCTCTTACCAGCTAACACAAAGCTCAAACCAGCTGAGGAGTGCCCTAAGACGCCTATCCAAGATGTAATGAAAATGGCCTTTAAAGTTGCTTTGTCATCACTGAAAACAGGTTACAAAGAATTTAAAGTCCCTCAAAGGCTTTTTGGGATACTCACTCCCATCCTCCCCTCTGCTCTACCTGTTCTACTGCTCAAGTTTTATTGCCAGGAAAATCCCAAACCCCTTTCCCATTATTCTTTTATATCTCTTTTTCCTCATTCTCAGAACCACGGAGCTGCTCTCACCCCCCACCTTCCTTGTCTTTCCCTCTGTTCCAATCCCACAGAAAAATCTTAAATGGCCTTCTCCAGAAGCCTTGATCATGGCTGACTTTAGGACTTTCAGCAACAGAGGCCCTATACAAGAGTTCAGTGTAGATAAACTTCCTCTTTTTGTGTTGCTTTGTTCTACTTGGCCACTGGCTGGAAAAATCAGCACTCCTAAGCTAGACACCCCCTTACTATTTTTTCACAAAATATGTGAACAAGGCCTCTGGCGTTGAGCTGGGGCTTCCAGAGATGGCTACATTTCTAAGATAAAGAAGTTACCAACTGGGCTCCATGGTAAAAGCTGGCAGGAAGAAAAAAAAAGAAGAAAAAAGCTCTCCCCCTACCAGGTGTCCTTTAAAAGTTAACTTTCCCAGAGCAGAGGAAAAAAAACAGAAACAAAAACTGCTTTTTTTGAACTTCTGCAGACTGTGAATTTCTGAGCCCCTTACGTTACATGTTGGGTACAAAATTCTGAAACTACCTAAACTTGGGGTTCAGGGGATTAAAAGATTACAACAGAAGCAATGCCCTCTAAATCTGGTTACAACCAAATAGGACTGTTTCCCTGTCTTCTGTGCTATCTTAGGTGCCTTGCCTTGTCCGTCCTTACAACAGTATAATTCTATATACTTAAACATTGTTTATGTTTTCATAAAATGATCAACATATGGCTGTTGCATGAGACAGTCTCTTGTGGTCTCTTCCTCTGATTAAGTATGTAATGGTGCAGATGTTTCCCAGAGTCCTCTATCATGACGCAGGATCATTTAAAGTTCCAATAGGGGCGCATACAACCTGGTTCCACCAGGAACCCGTATCCCTCACTTTCTCCATCCTATTAGGAATAGGAGTTGCTGCAGCGGTGGGCACAGAAACCACTGCCCTAGTCCATGGGACACAACAAATGACCCAATTAGAAGTAGCAATAGACCAAAACTTAAAGATATTAAAAACCTCCATCACAGCTTTACAGGAATCTTTAACCTCTCTCTCTGAAGTTGTTTTACAGAACAGGCGAGGGTTCGACCTTCTCTTATTGAGAGAAGGGGCCTTTGTCCTGCATTGAGTGAAGAATGTTGTTATTATGCCGACCATACTGGAGTTGTAAAAGAATCTATGATTAAATTAAGAAGACGCCTTGTAGAGCATCAACAAGAGAGAGAGGCCCCAAAAGGGTGGTTTGAGTCTTGGTTCACAGAGTCCCTCTGGTTAACTACGCATTTATCAGCCCTGGCTGGTCCATTAATAAACCTCATATTATTGCTAACTGTGAGACCCTGTTTGCTCAACCGTGTAGTTTCCTTTTTCCAAGCTCAAATTGGACAAGTTAAACTTATGGTAATAAGAAAACAATATACCACACTAGCAGACATAAAATGTGACACCCCCAATGATCACTGTAATGATTAAAAGTAACCAAAAGAAGAAGTGGGGAATGAAAGGTTAATAAAATAGGTACTTGTCACTTCCAATTTTTTGGTATGCTTAACAAAACATTGTGGATATCTTGAGAACTGTTTGCTAATCTTGTTCCCTGAATGTGCTGTACCAACTGCAAAACTGCAGAATGTACTCCCTCACCTGTTTGCATGCAAACTGCCCACTCGCCCTGAGCCATCAATAATCTTCCCTCCCTGCCCTCTCCAAGGAAAGTATATAAGCTCTGCTTAAGCTGTTCTCAGGGCTCTCTGCTCTATTCAAGGGAGCTCTGAGCCCCAGCATGCTGGACCCCCATAAACCCTTGGCTGTTGCATGAGACAGTCTCTTGTGGTCTCTTCCTCTGACACTCGCCTGACCATTATGTTGGTAAAATAATAAGTGTGACCTTTGCTTTTCGTGTCCAGAATATTACTGTGATAAAATGTACATGTAGATAAGGTGACTTGAGTATATCTTCCACCATTTCTGGGAGCAATATTTTGAAGATGTACAAATTAGTATTGGGTGTACAAATAGGTGTACCCTGTGACTATGAATATAGAGATAATGCAAGAATAGACCATACTGTGAATAAATAATATAATGGGTTCCAAATGTAAATAATGCATTCAATTTATATCTGAAAATATAAAGGAAATCTTATATTGATACACATACATTCATTCCAACCACTGATACATCTAAAGGTAATATTAGGTTTATGGTTTATCATGAAGAGTCTGTGAGTTTTGCTTCAAAACTGATTATGGAAATTTAAAATAATGTGTTTGGAAAGAAGTCTCATGAAAAGACCATTCAAGAAACATGGAGGAATCCATGTGCTCTGAAGCAGGAAGTGATTGAAAGTGAAACAAATGCCTATAAGTTTGCTAACTGGTGGATGAAATATATATCCTATGATGTGCATAAATTGAAGAAATAGTAATGTACCAGTGTTGAATAAAAATGAACATTAAAATACACAACATGTCCCATAGGAATCTACTTGCATTGAGGTTAAACTGGGTCAGTTACTGTATAAATATTAGTATTTGTATGCAACATTAACTGAAGTTAGTTTTCAGTACTGGAAACAAATATGTATTTCAGGGGGATGAATATTTCTGAGAATAATCTTGTGAAAAGTTCATTATAAATCCATATACATGAATATGAATGAATTTACGGAGTGGGTATAAGACACATATATTTCATACTTTGAAAAATCTGGAGAATATATATATATATATATATATATATATATATATATATATATATATATATACTTCTTGTGTGTGTGTGTGTGTATATACATATATATATACACACACACACACAAACACACACACAGAGATATTAAAAAGAGCAATATATATGCCAATCGAAATTCACCACGAAATATATATTATCCACAGATCCAAAAATATTCTTTTTACTGATCATGGATTTACGTATAGTGTTATTCAACTAGGAAGCTAACCCATAGGTTGAATTTTCAGTTCCAACACTGTTTGGGAGCAGTGATCTCTTCTCACAATTTGTATCTGCCAAGTCAGCCACCTCACAAGTATGCATGTTTCATACCTGGAAGGATTCTATATGTGCATATAAATATACATGTGCTGAATAAGCTACAGAGAAACGGAGACAAGAATTCACATATTTCTTAACTTAAAAACACATAGAGACCTATTCCAACAAAAAATTGACTAGATATATAACTCCTACCCTATGAAATGCAAAAGGAAAGTCCAAATATACACCATGCCTCCTCTGATCTGCTTGTATTCCTATTCTGTTTGGGTTATTTTTCTCCCTCATATTAGGATTAGAAGTCAGAGTTTAGTAGGGTATGTGTTAGTGTCAGGGTTTCAGTATTTCGAATGGAAAATTAGATAAGGAATCCAATGTGTATGCAATATGTGCTACACAAAATTATTCCCACTCTCATCCAGAACAATGACTTGACATTACCTGTGTGGGTAAACACTCCACAAACATGGAGCTCTGTTGGCCTATAGACTTTTTGAGAAACTGCCTCCAAGATTGGGCACTTGAAATATATGCTATTCTCAGGAGCATTAGCTTCCTTTCTAGTTAGACCATCAAAGCTGGGTCTGCATCTATGTGACCTGGAGGACATGGTTTCTTATTTTACATTGAACTTGAGGCAGCATTGCTGAATTCTCTCTTTGTAGGTAAACTGGTGCCACTGGAGGCTAAGTTTCTTCCCATGTGGACTGTGAAGCTATTTGGAATTCCTCCACTTTTCGTGGTTTTTATTGGTGCTGCACTGGGACTTTGGTATTCGCTTCATGAAATACAACAAGTTAAACTGGGAGACAGTGCTGGAGGGAGTTCTGTCATGTGTGGTGGGTCAGGATCTGCAGGAGAAAGCACCAACCAGGCTTCTATCCAACATAGCTTGCCCCCTTGTCCATAGCAACCTGATTCTGAAAATTGCCCTGAAATCTCTCCAAATAACAAGATGCCTTTACATATAAGGGTCTGCTGGCTGCACCATGTCAGTCCCAAGCCATTTAAAAGCCAATAGCACATTCACATGGCCCCACCACAAATGCTTTATCACACACTTGCACACCACTGCAATAGGCCCACTACTCAGCTGGCTCCAACTTACTGGCATCTCTGTTCTACACCATTTAAATGAAACACAGTCAATCAACGCTTTTGCTGGAACACTCAAGATCAGCAGCAGGACATCCAAATG